>NC_092816.1:204943315-206442065 GCF_023375885.2 Dermacentor andersoni | reverse complement strand
GTGTACGTTTTACCTCGCCTATTATACTGGAGTCGCGAATGCTTAATTCTCTATCGAACTGAAATAAAATGCTTGCTTTGCTGCAACTATGCAGTATATTGTAAAGTTGCACTTCAGTTGGCAGTGAAGTTTCATGAGTAAAACGGGCTCAGCAGTGAAATTAACTGTACCGCAGACTTTTGAAGATTTAGTTAATTAGTTATGGAGTTTTACGTGCCAAAACCATGAGGCATGGCGTAGCGGGGGACTCCGGAAATTTGGACCACCTGGGGTTCTTTAACCTGCACCTAAGTCTAAGTACATGGGTGTTTCCGCATTTCGCCGCCATCAGAAAATGCGGCCGCCGTGTCCGTGATTCGATCCCGCGACCTCGTGCTTCACAGCCCAACATTATAGCCACTAAGCAACCATGGCAGGTAGACATTTGAAGAGTGAAGGCTCAGACTCCGTACCTTTTGTCCATGTGTGTTGCACACCTCATTGCTTCCGTCGATGAAAAGACTCTTCAAGAACACCTGACGGTCCGGAGGTAGCAAGTACGACGCCATTTTGAAAAGGCCGCATGACGACGATTTTGCTTGCTTGTGCAATTGGCTGGCGGAGTAACACAACCACGCGTGGTCCGTGTACCTTGGTTGTCAACTGCAGTTTTTTTAAGTTGTATGCTACCATAGAAATCATTATTTTACACTTTCGCTTTTTTATTCTTCTTGGCAATGTTCTTCCAGCGCTTCTTTCCTGCGCGATTTCATTTTATTCGGTTCCTTGTTTTCCTATTAAAAGATAGGTGTATCTCACAGGCGCATCTGCAAGATACACCTTATGTCATTTCTCTTTTGCGGGTTTACGCGTCTTTATGGTGAATGGCAGGCGTTATTCACATTTGTACTAGTAAAGGTACCCCCCCCCCCCACATTTGCACAGGAAAGTTACCTTGGGTTGCCTCCCCCCCCCCCCCCCCCCGCTCCCGGAAAAGAAAATCCTGGGTACGTGCCTGCCCCTCGGAAGTAGACAACGGAAGACCGACTGTGCATGTTCTTCACAGAACCAACACGTGGCAGACCCAAGTCGGACATATCATTCACTTCGTTATTTAATGCGACAGCGACAACACAGATTTGATAGTACCACAATTATTAATTTTTCAATTCATATTCCGCATCTCTGGTAATGGCCGAGAGTAGGGCTCTTAATACTCCCTGGCGGTTAAGTTGCAAATGCGGTTTAGCCATTTAGGATTTTATTTTGATCCGATTTTTTTTCTGCGACTGTATGAGCTTTCACAGCACGTCTTCGGTGGAAAATTTCTACCTTAGAGATTAACGGTTTGTTTTGCGCTTTCTTATTTTCAAATAATATCTAGCTCAGTAATTTCGTTGACACTGGGACCTGCCGTATAACTGCATATTCTTGTATTCGGAGACGTAGTTCTCTTGAATACGAAGGATTACGAAGATTCTTTAGAAGCGCTTGGCAAGGGCACAGTGTCAGTTGAAAGTTCGTGCATTTGAAATTCCAACACAAATTATACCAATACTATCTTGTTAAAGCATTGCACGTATGAAATTTCAAGGAATATTACAGAAAAAGATGACGGGGTCGTTATGGCTGTCTTACGAGCCATTGCGGGAAAAGACCCAAACATTGAGCATTGAAGGACAGCTAGAAATACCAGTAAGAAACGAGAAAGAAATTTACAGATTGAACGATCATTTCTGCCAATATGTACGTGAGGCGAAGCTTTTGTGAGGCGGGTGATTGCCATCAAACGGTTGAATTTCTGAACCGAGTTTTCCAGTTAGCGAACACGTGGCTTTCCGGCAAAAATGTGGAGACCGCAACCAGCTGTCACACGTGCCGCACGCGACTGCGTTTACACTGCCTCCGAGATCAGTTTAGTATTTAACTACACCATCCCTGAGATAAGCGCAGTAGACTATTACGCTGTTTCTGGGGCCGGCCTGTTACTCAGCGAGAGACCAACCGAGCAGATGCACCAAACCCCAGAGAGGAAGTTATAGAAAGCTTCGTCCTAATAAAGAAATTATGTCCTTGCAGGTGCATATTTGTGACTTTTATGGCACTTAGATACCGCTTGTTCTTTAATGCGCAATTCAAAAGAGAATAGAGCCAGTCACGGCAGCATATGTTTGGGTTGTACATATTGCTACACACAGCCGATTCGTCATATGCGCGCTCACCCGTGTCTGTGAGCTATTGGGCGAGACAGCAGCAGAACGGTCAGTAAAGTCCGAAAAAGTTAGCGAATATAGCTTCATCGATTTTAAGAAGTGAAAACTGATTCCACGGAGGGTATGACGCGGCACCTGTCCAAGCACTTTTCATTGCAGAGCACTAGGCTCCCAGCAGCGCTCCCGCACGTTCTTTTAGTTTTCCGAATATTTTCATTTCACTGACACTTCTCAGTTAAAACCTAATTACCAAAGCAAAAAAAAAAAACATTCGCGAACCTTTTTTGTTATTTGTCTGTTGAACCCGAAAAACGCTCAAACCCAGTTGTATATCATGGCCGTATATTCGCAAGAAAATGGCGGATCGAGAGAAGAGAGAGAGAGAAAACAAGGATAGGAAAGGCAGGGAGGTCAACCAAAAGCGCATCCGGTTAGCTACCCTACACTGGGGGTGGGGGAAAGGGGAATAGAAAGTGGCAAAAGGGAGTGAGTAAGCATTGAGTGCGTGTGGGAGGGACACTATACACAAGGACACTATAAACGGTCTCTTAAGCCGGCGCACTTCAAGTATTGCACTAGTGCACGAAAAGCTTTTCAAGCCAGTGACGGGTGTGGCCACGGTCCGAGTATCTTCGACTCGGTGAACGGTCTCGAGTCCACACGGTGTAAAGTTGCCCGCAGAGAGACGCGGATCGAGAGCCACCACTGTATAGCTCGGTTCACAGGGCATCGCTTCAATCGTGTGGAGGTTGCAGGTGCGGTTCCCACCTGCGGCTATAGTTGTCTTTTATTGTCCAGCCGGTTTGCTTAACTGTAAGAATATAAAGGTTAGTTGTCGGAAATTTATCCAAGATAACCACATGCCCAGCTTCTTTGGTACAGTTCAACAGAAGAATATTTAATATCCGCTATACTTGCGCTGTCTTCCTTGAATGGTGTGTCATTTCATCGGTTCTACCGTTTGCCTCGCTCTCATCCACAACGAGGGCGATACGCACCCGAAGCACGAAGAAGCTGCGATAAGCGGCAGTCGCATCGGTGGCACTTTATCTTTGAATTTAAAGTATAACAATTTAATAAGGACTGAGATTTCCCATCGCAAAGCACCCCAGCGGAATACGAGGAACGCAACAGTGGAGCTATTCTGATGACTTTTGATTCCTTGACGTGCCCCTGAATTTAAGTACTTGGGCGCTTCTTCATTGTGGCCGAGATTCTATCTAGTGACATCTTGCTCAAATGGAGAACGCCATTACCGATTTCCCACCGTGGCATCACGTGCAATTTGCTTTCACATACCATGTGTTTCCTTCCTGTGCGATCTCTGGCTTTTCTACTGACAGGGTGTTTTTTAAAGCGCGTTTTACTAAAATATAATCAGCTTATGACGCTGCTTTGTGCAGTCGTACGTCGCGTACGTTGAGCTGAAGGCTTTCGTTTCGTGGTGTACAGTGCGCTCAGTCTATTCACCAAACCATTTACTCGGCTGTGTCACTCGGTTCAAAGTCAGGTTCAGGAGGTACAATTCTTTTCTTCTTTGCAGTGTCAACTGTGGTGGCCTCTCGGAAACCGACCTTGGACCCTGACTTTGACAAAACCGTCCAGTCAATCGCCGAAAAGAACAAGATTATGCAAGATTTCCACGGCGTGCTCACAGAAGAATGTCGCGACAGCATTTAAGAACTACAAAAAGTATCATGCGCTTACTGGATTCATTGACCACGTCAATCAATCCGGGCGTCGGGAGAAAAATAAAGTGCCTGCATTGAAGCAGTCGGAGGAGCTTCCATAACCAGTGTCTTCCTGAGAATAAATACTGCTAAGCGTCAGTACGTGGTAGTGTAGTGTTCATACAATACACGAGTAGCAGGCGAGATGCTCTATTATCCGGCCGACATCTCTACATTTTCCAGTCATTAAAATACTTATTCTTCTTACAATACACAATGATGCTATCAAGCCACAACATGATAACAGTTAAAAGCGGACACCGACCACAATACTTTATAAAAGGGAAAGAACTATCGGCTCCCGCTCGGCAGCCTTGTTAATTTTTTAATTTTAATTATGGGGTTTTACGTGCCAAAACCACTTTCTGATTATGAGGCACGCCGTAGTGGAGGACTCCGGAAATTTCGACCACCTGGGGTTCTTTAACGTGCACCTAAATCTAAGTACACGGGTGTTTTCGCATTTCGCCCCCATCGAAATGCGGCCGCCGTGGCCAGGATTCGATCCCGCGACCTCGTGCTCAGCAGCCCAACACCATAGCCACTGAGCAACCACGGCGGGTTCGGCAGCCTTGTTCACAATGAAGTTCAAAGCTGAAATGGTCCGGATATGTAGGCTTTAAGAAGTGACGTAACCATCGTGCGTATGTGTGGGTAAAGTTGCTGTCACTGCGATTAAGTGTGTGCTCGGTGGTCTGGATTGTCCGGGATTCAAGAAAAAACCATAGAGAGAGAAATTCTGCAAGTGGGGTCACTCGGGCGAAAACTAGCAACAGGAAATACGTTACGCTATAATGTCGACCGTTTGTTGCCGCGAGCATCGGAAAAGAAAGTGAGACGAAGGTAACAGACATTGTTTTATATTGTTTTATTGTTTCCCGCCAAAATTAAAGATATCTGCGTATCAATTAAGTTATACTTTGCAAGTAACTTTTTTTTCCATTGCCTAGCGACAGGCCAATGACACGCCAGATGCATGCGTCATGCGTCAGACACGCCGCCGAAGCGAACGAGGCCGGCTGCGCATGTGAACGTTGGCCTAACCGGCTGCTTGTTATTTATTTATTTATTTATTTATTTATTTAGCCTGGTTTGTGGGGCTTCCGGCGTGTTCTTGAGTTCCTTCTGCACTTCGATACGGCACCACTGCACTATTGGACTGCAGCAAGGTGAGACATTTTATTTGATAGTCGGCGACGCATTTCAAGCAATTAGGCCTATGACATGCAACCTAGACTTGTGACACAGTTGGAGAAAAGCAGCTCAGCCGTGCTGGTGCAGTTACCTAGAGTTAAGGACTGGTACTGCGAATGTTTTCTTCGCTTTCTGTGAGTCCTTCATTATGGTATCTAATTTCGGTAGTTTCTGGGCGCCCTCGCCGCACCTGATGTTGTGACGCAGTTAGTGAAAAACAGTTCGGACGTGTGACGCACTTATTTTCGCGCGTACAGAACTTTTCTGGGATAAGTTCGTGACGCGTTCTCTGACCCTGAGGAATATTGTAATTATTTTCATTACTTTTTCGGATACTCTTGAGGCACGCTTGCCGCGCCTGGCATTGTGACGCAATTAGCGAAAGGCAGCTCGGCCATGTGATGCACTTAGTTTGGCTTGTACTGAATCTTAGCGGGACGAGCTTGTGACGCTATTTATGGCCCCGCAACAACATATACCTTGTTTCGGTACTTGCGCTTGTCGAAAACGCGACGAGCGATTGCCAAGAGGGATAAAACGTGACTGCTCTGCTTGCGCAAGAAGAACGCGCAAAAGCCAACGCCAAGGAGCTCAAGCACTTGGATCTTGTAACTTAAAAAATCTGTCTTGTGGACGATTTAAAACAGGCTTTGTACCCCCGCATATGCCGCATATGTCTTAAGTGCGAGTAGAAGGAATTTCGCTCCGCTGGGATCCCGCACAACAATGGCAGCGGCTGCCCTCTGAGTCACCGCGTCACAGCGGGTAAGCTGCCTCGCGACAAGGTGGGCGCGCTCGTTGTGGTTGGGCGGGGTGTCGGTGTGTCTTCGGCCATTAGCATTGTTGTTGTTGTTGTTCTCGCGGCTGTTGTTGTTAGTGCCATGTTCCCCGACGTGCGTGGGGAACCACTTGAGGGACTTGTTTCTAATCGTGCCGGACCCGAAGTCCCCGGCCCTGGCGTTGAGCGTGCGCGCCACATCCGCGGACCTTTGGTGCAGTTCCGAATCGCTGATTTGGAGTCGCTAATGATCAGGCTATCCTCCGCACCTCCATGGAGTACCGCGAGGGCTATGGCCATCTCCTCCGCTGCTTCGGCCTACGGCAGCCTCACTGATGCCGTGACTCGGATTCTTCCCTTAGCATCTACGACTGCCATGGAGAAGGTGGGCGCCGCCACCGCCAGCCGGCCATGTCGATCTGTTGCTGCTGATGTTTTTGTCGTAGTAGTAGTAGTGACGGTGGTGATGGTAGCTCCGGTTTGTCTCGTACATTCCGTTGGAGCGGCGGTGATGGTCGTCGTCCCTCGTCGTCATCACGTTCACCGGCTGGCCGTGGGTGCATCGACGAAAAAGACGCCTTCTCGTCTTGCGCGCTCCTGGATGATTGCTACCGCCCTGCGTTCATCGCATGCGCATGTTCATCGGCATGTTTTCCGTCTCTATGGCGTCCCTGACTTTCAAGGAGGTTAAAAAGCATGACGGAGAGTACGGAGCCCTGCGGCTTTCCCGCACCACCCATTCGGACCGTTCGTGGAGGGGCCCCGTCGATCTTGATCATCGCCTCGCGCCCATTCATGAAGCTGCTGACATATTGCTGGAACCTCGCCCCGAGATCGAGTCGGCTGATCTTGTCCAGTATGGCCATGAGCTTCACAGTGTCGAAGGTGCTCTCGAGGTCTAGCCCGAGCAGGGAGCGCAGGTGCGTGCTCGGAGCGTTCACGACCTGTTCCTTGATCGGCAGCATGGCGTCCTGCGTAGGAAGCCCCTTCCGGAAACCGAGGGATGAGGGAATGTTTGGAAACCGGATGTTTTCGTGACATGCAGGCAGGGGCATAGCAATGGTGGGGGTGGGGGTGGGGGCTATTATGGGGCGTCAGTCCCCTCGAAATTTTTTTCTTGCTGTCATGCACCGCCTACCAAAACAACCGCTGGCATCGAAAATTATTCTGGATTTTGTCCAGAATGTCTTGTTTACGCTCGTCCAGGCATTTCGGCCCGAATATTGCGAACTCGCTGGATTTCATGGCAATGCCCATGCACCTGGAGTCACATAACGCAAGAAGCCCCATCCGAGCACGAAGTTTCGAGGGCATTTTGATGGCGAGCGGACTCGTCGAGGCGTCTCGCAGAGGCCGCGGAATGTACAGCGAGCATGAATTTCAATTCCGAAACTTTATGGGTATAAATTATTCATAAACTATTGATGCGAAAGGTGCGCTGGAATTTCCCAATGTTGTGCTTTAGATTTTCTGTTATGGAACTTTGTGGATTTAATGCTCTAAATACCTTACGCCAAAGTTGCATTGACTTTTCTAAAGTCGTGCATCTGACCATACCACGAAACAAGCCAAATCAACACACTCTCAGACAAGATGACAAAGCACGTAACGAGGTCCAATGAGACGAATCGTTGTGGTGGTTTATTTGTGCCGTCATGTCACAGAAAAAATATCATCATTTTTTTAACGTGCACTTAAATCTAAGTACACTGGTGTTTTCGCATTTTGCCCCTATCAAAAACCAGCTGCCGTGGCCGGGATTCGATCCCGCGACCTAGTGCTCAGCAGCCCAACCGAGGTTGAGATTATGTAAGCTTCTCCGTACGCCCGATTTTGGTATGCTACTCAACAACAGAAAATTGTGACGACTCCAAAAGGCTATGTCGTTTCGTGGGAATCTAACACCTCGCAGCATTGACAACTCGGAAAGGTGTATGAAGCAAACGTGAAAATACATTTTTGCTGCGTAGCGTGTCAACGAACGCATAGAATGGGGAGAATGGAATCTTCGGTACCAGTTTTTTTTATTCTTCCTTCGCGTTCGTACCAGGCCAAGGGCTCGTTTTTACCCATGAACTTCCTGACGACACAGGCCTGCAGTTCCTAGATCTAAAACTGTCTTTTGAAGTTGGCCACGGCTGCTGGTGCTATCAACCGCGAGCCATGAAGCAATTGCTGCCGTACGATTCGACACACTCTGAAGTGGTGAAGCGAGCAGTTGGTAGTCTTTGCTTGGAATCGGCTTTGCGGAAATCGTGCGTACACCAAATGAGGTCTAGTTTTACAAACCAAGTTGGACGCCTTTTGGCAGCTGGTTTCCCTTTGACGGTCGTCAACGCTATAGTTGAGTCTCTTCTGCAAAAAATAAAGCTTGGAGCACGAAGGGCGAGAGCAGAGGTCAAACGACCGAAGGTAAGACCAGAGGTTATTCCCAACGTACACAAGGTGTCACACAACCTTAAAAAGGTTGCTAACCGTCATGGCATTCCTCTGGTTTTCTCTGCGCCCAACAAGCTTTCGAAGCTGTGTTCTCGAGTTTGCTGTAAGAGCAGGCGGGGCTGCCGCACGAGGCATGAGAAGCCCTTTGTTGAGGGCTCCAGAGGGGTTGTTTATGCAATTCCTTTGCACCCTTGTGGGCAGCTCTACATTGGTCAAACTGAGCGTTGTGTGAATGACCGTTTAGGGGAACATGCGCAAAAACTAAAGAAAAAAGAGGATAAGTGTGCATATTTGGTGGCTCATGTTACCGCGTGTGGTTGCGACGCTCGATTTTCTGCGACAACTATTCTTGGCAGGAGCGGCAATGCCTCTTCTAGGCTCGCTCTTGAGGCCTTCTTTATCAAGATGAATAGAGATAGATGTGTGAGTGAGCCTTCTATCGCATTACTGGATGCTGAATTTAACTTCTTGCGCAACCGCCTTTGATGTGCAATCACCGGCTACTCTTCTGCTTGGTAGGCGCATGCGTGACAAGGGGATATATATATATAGATGCACTATCCTTCCTTCCATTAAACAGTTGGGAGTAGCGCTTGTCCTTGTCTGTCTTCCTTGTGTCCATGGTTTTATTCGCGCTAAGCTACTACTTCAAATATGGACTACCAACTAGCCCAACTGTCAACTCTTCTAGAAGCCAATCAAGTGTGCTGTGAACGCAGTCAGTGCCTCCTTCTTAATTATGCTGAAGCAATCATCCACGTACCTTATAAAGATGTTGGTCGCCGGTCTGAACTAATTGAGTGTGCGTTGTTCAAATCATTTCATCGTAATATTTGCTGCCGTAACCGATGAGGCAGCACCCATTGCTGTCCCGTGTACCTGCCTGTAGAGGGGGACCTCGATTGTAAAATATGTGAGCCGCTTCAAATCCTGGACCTCAGTAGGTGTCCGCTAAGGCAAACTAGCATCCGTTTCGAGGGCTGAAACGCAAGCGGTGACCACTGAGCCCGTAGTTATGCTGCTGAACAAAGAGTGAACGGCAAAAGAGACGAGAATATCGCCTTCGTCGATGGCAATGTCCCGTACTTTTTCTATGAAGTCACCGGAGTGGCGGATGTGCGTGGCTTCCTGCATTGTCGCATTACGTCCTGCCAGCAGCCGCACGCGTTGCATCTGAGTAGTCATCCAAGTTCAAAACACTGCACAGTCATTTCACGTACCTGCGCCACATTTCAAAAAAAATTTATCGCAACGACTTCGGGTCGCCAAACTCGCAACAACATATGTCGCTGTCAGTATTCGGTTGTGTCTGGCACGACGTCTCACTTTTATTGCGACAGCAAATACATGGAAACTCCAGGTGCATTTTTGTTATCAGCACTGCCTTCGCCGTGATGTCCCGTATTTGGGGCGAGCTCCACCACTGGAAAAGCTGGCGCCACCGTCGGCTGACATGGCATGAAGGATCACGTGGACACAGAAGGATAACGTGGCTGCTTCAGAAGCGCGGAATCGAGCTGAAAACCAAAGTTTAATGCCCCTCCTGCGCTGCGGTTCTGATTAAGTGGTAAGGCTTTACCGCCTTGGGGGTCTGCTTGACAACATATGAAATCCCTATAATAGGTGGTGGCTGCCTTTGGAGGCGTGCAGCATATTAGACTACTGCTTGGTGCCGCAGTGCCGCAGGGACGCAGCGTAGCCCGGTGACAGCCTTATTCACACGTAGCCGCAGGACATGGAGCTGCGTGAAGCTTGGCTCGCCAAACTTAGAACCCGCAGACAGCCATCGGCTATAACTCGGGTATGCAGCAAGCACAGACGCGAGGAAGATTTCTGCTACGGCGCCGGGACTGCGATGTTCGGTGAGTAGCAGAAAACGCGCACTGAGACGCTCACCCGCGCCCGCTGCCCAGCTAATGTCATAACGGTTTGGTCTATGAACTTGTTGATGCTAGATACTGGCAAGGTCAGTGGAACAGAAAGGTAGCAGTAAGACGAGCACTAAAAAAAGACATGGCAGATTTATTTATTCATTCATTCATTCATTCATTCATTTATTTATTAATACTGCCAACCTCACATCAAATATGGACAATGTCAAGTGTTCATATGGTCATGGTTGTGTTATGAATTAATGCACTGGATTACGAAAAAGCCGCAGCAGCAACTGCGTATTTCGTGACCGGGCGCAAAGGGAACTGAGCATTGCAGCTCAATATCGCGAGCGAAAGGGAGTAAAGAGAGAGAAGGAGATTGTTGATGATGGGAAGGAAAGGTTGGGGTAAAGTGCAGCGCAGTAACTGTCTCTCAGCAGAGGACAAGTAAAGAGTCGAGGCAGTGCGGAAAGGAGAAGATGGGGGGGAGGGTGGGCAGCGGCTTTTACTCCGCCAGCAACTGTGTACTTTGCGCGGCCATGCGCAGTCGGGCGCGCCGTATCTTGAAAGCGATCTGCAGACGGCTCATCCCTTTGTGAGTGCAGGGTTCTCGCCCGCTCAGTTTGCATTGAAGTGATAAGCAGCCCGAAGGTCACGAAGTCTCGTTATTTTGCTGACAAGCTGTTTACCTTGAAAATTAGCAGGCCACCGTGCCTATCGTTCCCAATTGTCAAGCATGCTTTGCACTATTTTCTTGCAAATGAATCTCATTACCACTTTCTAATGCAGGATAAAATTATGTTTCTAGCTTAGCATAATACTATTTCTATTTAACGCACTTTCCAACTACAGGAAACCACTCAGAAACCATTAGTTTTTCAGCATAATATTACAAATATGATGTTAGACAAACGCAGAAAAATCTGTGAACATTTTGCCTTTATACGTCTGACCCTTCTTTTTTTCTTGGTGGGTTTAGCGCTCCACCTACATATTCGGTCAAGTATCAGCAAACCTAAAGTTACCAATTTTCTTGTTCCAGTTTTAAATACGTTTGACCCGCTTAAAGAACAAAATATATTGGAAAGGGTGATCTAAGAAAAGGTTGTCGCTTATTTTTGTTACGCACTCTACCCACAGTAGGAGCAAGGAAAGGAAATGTTACGTTGAGCCGACTAACATACATGGACAAGTTGTGACACTGTGGAAGTAATCCAAAATAATTAAAATTATGCGACTGTCAGTACTGCAGCAAAATACTGCGTAATTTTGTTTCGCCCACTTATTTTCTACGCCCTGCTAAGAACGACCCGCACAGGTGGAAGTTTTGCCAGCTAGGTGCGACAGCGGCGTCGAATTTTTCTGGAAAGCCACCGCAACCCTCTAGCCACACGGCGTCGCTAAGTCTACTGTGTGCGCAGAACAATGCGCCGCGTCCTCGACTCCCGTCGCAGGAGCCGAGATGAGATCGACGAACGAGGCTTCGACGAACGCCACCGCCGACCCGGTCTGCTGTGAGCAAGGGAGTCCCCGAGGGAACGTAGTTGGAGGCTCCTTCTTACGCACCGTTCCTGACGTAAGCCCCGAGTTCTGCGAAGAACGACTGTCCTCGGCGGGGTCCGTGAACCCGGTGCGGAAGCCCTCGCGCTGAAAGCCGGCTCGTCTACTGGTCGAACGTTTTCCTCAACTAGGGATCGAGGGAGGACCGAGTGTTTATAAACCGCTGTTGTGCGGCTGCTCAGTGTACTTTCTCTCGCGTCATGCTAGACTGATTAACTGCAACGTCCTTATGTAGATACTGTAAATAAAACCATATTCCCCGTTCTCGATGAGAAGCAGTCCTTCCCTTCAACAACGTCAGTGTGGATAAGTTGGACGACGGCATGGGCCAGCTACCGTCTAATTCATGCCCGACTCCGATCTTGACAACTGGTTACGAACGGTGGCATTGACCTCCCAATCCTTACAACTGGCTGACAGTGGTGAGACGGCCTTTGCGACGTGGTGCTGTGTCTGCGGTGACTGCTTTGTTCTTGCTTTGACTCTCTAGGCTTCATTTTGTGGTTGTTCTGTGTAGAAACAGTAGGGAAGCTAGATTGTTGATTGTTAGCTAGGTTGTGTTTTCCTAGGTAGGTTTAGTGAGCAGGACCAAGGCAGTAAAGCCGCAATCATGGAGTTAAGGACACTGCTGAGAGACGAATTTTTGATTGTTGGTGAGGAACTGGGCCTAGATGTATGCAAAGAAATGCTAAAATCGGAATTATTGCAGCTAATTTCCGAACAGGCCAGTGAGGAAGAAATTGAAATGGGGTTGGAACTTCTGAAAAAATAAAGAGAGAAATGGGACAGAGAGAGAAAAGAGCGCGAGCTAAGAAAAATGCTAGTTGAACTTGAAAGCAAACGTTTGGAGCTGTCTCAAGGAAGTGAAGGGGCTTTGGGACGATCAAGTGAGGCAGAATCATACCGCATGGACAGGCTGTTAAAGCCATTTGAGGTCGGGACCGACATAGACTTGTTCCTAAGCAATTTTGAAAGGACTTGCGAGAAGATGAACTTCAGTCCGAGTACATGGCCACAGCGTTTGCTGTCTATGTTGCCGTGTGAGGCGGCGGAAGTAATCGCCAGACTCAGTGCACAGAATACATATGATTATGCGAACGTTAAGACTAGTCTCCGGAAGAAATACCGCCTTTTAGGAGAAGCTTTTAGGCAAAGGTTTAGGAGCACAGACAAGAAAGATAGCGAGGGGTATCCGGAGTTTGCATATAGCTTAAAGGCAAACCTAGTCGAGTGGCTCAAAAGCGCCGAAGCGTACGGGAGCAGAAACAGGATCATTGAATGCACGTGTCTAGAGCAGTTTTACAAAAGCATCCCACCATCTGTGAAGCTGTGGGTGCAAGACAGAGGAAATGTAAACACTGTGGAAAGGGCGGCTGAATTATCCGAAGAGTACGCAACGCGTAGAAAGCTGAACGCCGAGGATGGTAATTGGGATGGTCGAAAGGGACCGCGGAAACCATTTCCGTTCAAAAGGGGTTCGCAGACTAGATGATCGAAGCCTGTAGACGGGGAGGAAAAGCCGGCAGAAAAGAGCGAGGAGAAACCTAACGGGGAAACCGCACAAAAAGAGCAGAAAAGAAAATTCGAATCTTTTAGACCGATCCGCTGCTACAAGTGCCACAAACAGGGACATATCACTGGGAACTGCGGAAAGCCTAGCGTCGTTTTTTCCTGCGTAGATGAAAAAGACGAGAATATGGAACTTTTAAGCCCATATCTTCACGACCTGCAAGTTAATGGCAAACCATGCCGGGTGCTAATAGACAGTGCCGCCACGATGGACATTGTCCATCCGTCTTACGTGACGGTAGATGACTTCACTGGAGAAGTAGCATGGATCAAACAGGTTGTAGAAGAAAACAGCGTGTGTCTGCCCATGGCCAAAGTCAAAATCAGTGGACCATTCGGGGAGCTGCAGTTTCCAAATTTTTGTCACTGCAGTACCGTTACATTTTTTCGAATCGTTCGAATCGGTTACTGCGTGACAAAGGCCTTAAACTGGGAGAGGACGTTGTACAGGCATTGACGCGAGGCCAAGCTCGTAAAATCACGTTGCTTTCAGCTGAAAACGCACAAGCTGCTCCAGCGGAAGCAGCAAAAGAGGTAACTTCAATAACCGAATCCGAGCTGGGCTCGAGGGATGAAAGAAACAGTTGAGGAAAGCCTGCCAGCTGACAAGCTCATTGAGAGCGTATCGCCAGGGTGTCAAAGTTCACCCCTGCAGGGAGAGCCCGCTAATGCACTCGCAAGCGAGACAGGGTCATTACTATCACCGGCCTCAAAGGATTTTGGTCAGCTCTTACGTGTGCACAGAGAGTCACTGGCAGCCGATCAAAAGAACGATGACAGCTTAGCTAAATTACACCGCACAGCTAAAGAAGGCATTGCTGGGCGCAACGTGAGGATACAAGAGAGAGGAGGATTGTTGTAGCGTCACTACAGAGATCGAAAGGGTAGGATCCTAAATCAGTTAGTCGTACCTACTAAGTATAGGGAGGACCTTTTGAGTCTCTGTCATGGAAATGGGTGGTCCGGCCACCTAGGCATAAACAAATCAAAGATTGCTTATGGAGTACTACTGGCCTGGCAGTTTCAAAGACGTCGACAATTTTGTAAGATCATGCGACGCCTGCCAGTGCTCGGGTAAACCAGGAGAGACATTGAAAGCTCTACTAAAGGTAGTGCCCTTAATAACAGAACCTTTCAGACGACTTGTGATAACATGGTAGGGCCTCTACCAAAATAAAATCGGGTTAAAGGTACTTGTTTACCATGCTGTGTCCGGCTACAAAGTTTCCAGAAGCAATCCCTCTGAAAGAGCTCAGCTCCGCCAAAGTAGTAGACGCGCTTTTGACAGTATTTGCACGAGTTGGGTTTCCAGCCGAAATTCAGGCGGATCAAGGGTCAGTATTCACCAGCGCACTGACGTCCACATTCTTGCAAAAGTGCGGAGTAATGTTGATACACAGTTCCGTCTATCGCCCTCAGTCAAACAGTGTAGAGAGGTGGCATTCAGTGCTTAAGCTAGTTTTGAGGGCGCTCTGTTACGAGCACAAGGAGGACTGGGAGAACTGTCTGCCGGCAACTTTGTTTGCTTTGCGAACGGTTCCACATGAGGCTACAGGGTTCTAGCAAGCAGAACTAGTGTATCGGAGGACACTCCGTTCTCCACTCAGAATGTTAAGAGAGATGTGGGAGGAAAGAGGAGAGAGTCCTACAGTGGTTGAATATGTGCTAAATCTGCTGGAACGGCTAAGCGCAACCCAAAACTAGTCGAAAAGAACATGGGAGTAGCGAAAAGGAACGCCAAATTTTGTTACGACAAGAATGCGAGGCTTCGTACATTTAACCCCGGAGACCAGGTAATGATCCTCAAACCTTCAAGAAAGAACAAGCTTGAAGTTCACTGGGATGGGCCCGTTGAAGTGTTGCACAAACTTTCAGATACTAACTATGCTATGAAAATGCCCGGTCGCAGGAAGGAGGTGAGGATATATCACTGCAATTTGATGAAGCCGTACGTAGAGCGGAGCGGAGTCGTTAACTATACCATCAAACAGCAGGTTGGCACTAGCGCCAAGTTTAAGAAGTATAAGGCGAGCTCCAACTCTGAAATCGGCCTAGAAGAAGCAGTAAAACATTCGGTAAGCTCGCACGCTCTAAGACACTAGCAGCTAGATGAGCTGAAAGGGGTGTTAGGGGATTATCTCGACAGATTCAGTGATCGGCCAGGTAGAACCGAAATAATAACGCATGAAATATAGCTGACATCAACCGAACCCGTAAGATCAAAGCCTTACAGGGTGTCTTCAAGACAGAGAGAGATAATGGAGGCAGAGATACAGCGCATGTTAGAGTTGGGAGTTATTGAGCCCGCTGAGAGTGACTACACGTCACCGCTAATACTGGTAGAAACGCCTAAAAAGGACAGTAATGTTTCGTTCGTTCTCTGTCCTCGCTTCACCGCTGGAACTTGAAGCTTCTCGGACGATGATCGGCAGTTGTTGATCAAACGCAGGCAGGAAATGATGCAGATCAGATGTACAAGAAATATTTATAGTTGAACTTTTCTATATACATGGCAGGTAAAACAAATACATTACAAACATGAACAATTGAGGAACAAAGTCTCACTCATCGACTGTCTCAATGACTGTTAGAGCCCAGACTCGTTTTAACGTACATAGTACGGAGGCTCACTGATCTATCAGTAATCCTGATTTCAGCCCAGTCTGAGGGACGGCATGTCGTCCCGATTTTTATAGCCCAAATATACAAAGAAAAAAAAAGGCGGTAGGGCCGTTGGCCCGTCCCACAGGTTCAGTTGCCAATCAGAGTCAACCGTTTGTTAAGCCACAACCCAGAGGGATGGGCTTACTCTTAAAAATAAACATATTGGAAAACAAAGCTCTTTTCCTTTTCCCCCAAAACTCCGTTGCCCTCTCGTTTCTACGTAGTTAGTGACGGGCTCAGCAAAACACGCCAGGCCCGAACAAGTTATCGCCAGACCGCCTCAAATCCCAACGGCGTCTAGGCCGCAAATGTCTCGGAAGCAGGGGCATCGACACCACGTAGTGCCGCTGTACTCAAAGTTTGGCCGTGTGAGAGACGGATGGCCCTCCTTGTCCTTCAAGCTGATTGTCTACAAGACAAAGTTCTCCGAGTGCGTGTTTACAAGACGCCGCCATCCGAATGCACTCTCCACGCGTACACCGCACCCCTACAGCGTGCACTGTAAGCTGACCTTCGACACCACACAGGCAGTCGCACCCAACAACACGGCTGGCGATTGCGTTCCGGACGCGTAGAAGAATAGATTCCTTCTCCGTATATGCGGCACGGGGTCAAGTTTGCTAAGCCCTTCTTAACCTCGCCGGCGCCTCCAATTAGTCAGGCACTCGGGCGGCAGACCCACGATACCGCGTACAGCGGTCCCTTTCCAGGCAGGACTGTGCAGACTCGTGCGACCGTCGGCAGACTGCCAACACCCTGCGCACAATACCGACTTCCCGGAATCGGCACTCGCCCGCCTGGCATCTGCCGCGACGCGTCACCCAAAACCGCGCGGTCCGTGACCCCACATAATACAGAAACGGTTGCCCCGCTGACATGGGGGGGGGAGTGAACCCCCTCTCTATACACACCGCACGTGGCCCGATTCGTGACACTTAAGCACACGAACAATCAGAGCGACCTTACAAGGACCCTCGTCCGTGTGTTGACTACAGGAAGTTAAATGCCATCACTAGGGATCAGCTGTACCCGAACCCAACATTGAGGAACGAATTGACAGTGTTAGCGCTGCTAAATACATTTCAACTATAGATCTCGTGCGGGGGTACTGGCAAGTTCCCCTTTCAGAAAGTGCCAGCCGCTAGGCCGCATTCAACTCACCTGTAGGCACTTTTCGCCCTCTCGCACTCAGCTTCGGGCTGAAGAACGCGCCGTTTGGCTTCTCTAAGGTAATGGATATTCTCCTAAAAGACTTGCAGGAGTTCGCCTTGCCATATCTTGATGATGCAGCAATTTTTTCGGACAGCTGGGAACAACACGTATCGCACCTCAAACAGGGGTTCTCACGGTTGAGGGAAGCTGGCTTAACGATGAAAGCGGTAAAGTGTAGATTGGGTTGTTTACAGGTTACTTATCTGGGCCATGTTCTCGGCCAGGGCACGAGACGGTCGGCCGAGCTGAAGATAGCTACGATTGGAGAATTTTCTCAGCCGCGCACGTAAACAGACCTTCGTTCATTTTTGGGGCTTGTGGGGTACTATCAACGGTACATTCCCAATTACTCGCAAATGTCAAGTCCTTTAACGGACGCCCTCCGAAAGGGAGCACGGAGTAGCGTACACTGGGATAAGGACAAAGGGAACGCTTTCCAAAGTTTGAAGACGCTATTGGTTTCTCGGCGTGTGCTTCGCGCGCCAGACTACACAATGAATTCATGGTTCAATGCGACGCAAACGACAGAGATATGAGTGTGGTACTTAGTCAGGTCGGCGACGATAACGAGGAGCATCCTATCCTCCATGCCAGCCGTAAACTAACTGTAAGAGAAGAAGCCTACAGCGCTTCATAGAAAGAATGCGCTTGTTTAGTTTGGGCCACCCAGAAGTTGTCGTGTTACTTGTACGGAGCGAAGTTCATCTTCGAGACCGACTACTGTCCTCTGACGTGGCTCACTCAAATGTCACACAAGAATGGCCGCTTGCTCCGGTGAAGCCTCGCTCTCCAAGACTACAACTTCTCCGTTAAATACAAGAAGGGAAAGTTGCATCGCAATGCCGATGGTTTGAGCAGGCTAATTTGAATTCTACGTTCAAGGGTCCCACCTAAATTTTAGGGTCATTATTGTTAAATTTGTTAAGCCAAGAAGATCCTCTCTCATTTAGCAGGATTCCCTCCATGATTGCTGAATTTGTCAGCACGAAATTGCTTCAAAAATTGGCATAGCGAAATGCAGCATTTTTCGTTTCTGCACTTATGTTTTTTGAAGCCTAGCAGGTCTAAAGTAAGATCCAAGGTACGTCATCTCGGCGCATAGCCGTGTTGTGGGGTGCGTTTTGAAGTTGCATATCCTTGGGTCGGTGACATCATTACACAAGTGGTCGCTGCGAGCAAAGGCATCATCCCTGTCCACCAGCCGTTCTCTTCCTACCCAGTGGTTGTCAGCGCTGGACAGTCAAGATTTTCCGGGCCATGGAGGCGCTGTTAAGAACGGCCCGCTGAGGCGCAAGTTTTGCCAGCCAGGTGCGAGAGCGGCGTCGACTTTTCCTGGAAAGCCACCGCAACCCTCTAGCCACACGGCGTCACTAAGTCTACTGTGTGCGCAGAACAATACGCCGCGTCCTCGACTCTCCGTCGCAGGAGATGAGATGAGTTCGACGTACGAGGCTTTGTGACGGAACACGCCACCGCCTGCCCGGTTTGCTGTGAGCAAGGGAGTCCCCGAGGGAACGTAGTTGGAGGCCCCTTCCCACGCACCGTTCCTGACGTAAGCCCCGAGTTCTGCGAAGACCGTCTCTCCTCGGTGGGATTCGTGAAGCCGGTGCGGAAGCCCTCGCGCTGAAAGCCGGCTCGTCTACTGGTCGAACGTTTTCCTCAACTAGGGATCGAGGGAGGACCGAATGTTTATAAACCGCTGTTGTGCGGCTGCTCAGTGTACTTTCTCTCGCAGTCATGCTAGACTGATTAACTGCAACGTCCTTATGTAGATACTGTAAATAAACCCACATTCCCCGTTCTCGTTGAGAAGCAGTCCTTCCCTTCAACAACGTCCTCAGCGTGGATAAGTTGGACGACGGCATGGGCCAGCTACCATCTAATTCATGCCCGACTCCAATCTTGACAACTGGTTACGAACGGTGGGATTGGCCTCCCAATCTTTACAGCCCTTCTATTACACGTCCAAGATCGCATTTTGCTGGAATGCGCTAAAGCACTGCATGCATTAACGCATCGCAATGACGACCTAGTTTCCTGAGAACGACATCAAACTTCTTTCGTGATATCGATACATGCATATTGCGTGTTTCTTGTGACCGATGCAAGCGGACGCCCCGAAGAAGACGACGAATGCTCTCTGGCCTTCGAGCTGTCGGCTGAACTGGCCAGCGCTGCAGCTACGCCTTGTAAATATACTTTGTAAATAGTCTCCAGTCTCAACCCTTCGTTAGCGTAGCATTTTGGTGGATGGTGCCGTTCCGCGTCCTCACCACAGAGCTCCGCAGCGGCCGCACCCTCCTGCTTTCCGCCATGGCTCCTGGTGACGACACCTCGCCTCCTCCTACTCCTGCGACCCCGACAACAACGTGCGTTACTCTTATCAATCCCCGCGATCCTGGCATATTTTCCGGCCAGGGATAATGTCGACGTTGTGGACTGGCTCACCCTGCATGAGCGTGTTAACCAAAACAACCGCTGGGACCCTACCATTATGCTAGCGAATGTCCTATTCTACTTGGACGGAACTCCTCGTGTCTGGTTCCGGACACGCGAGGACGAGATCTCTAGCTGGGATGCTTTCAAGGAGAATCTCACTGACCTCTTTGGAAATCCCACCGTTAGGCAGCTGGCTACTAGAAAAGAGCTTGCTACTCGAGTTCAGTCTTCTACTGAATCGTATGTCTTGTACATACAAGACGTGCTTGCTCTTTGCCGGAAAGTCGACGATAAAATGGCCGAAGTTGACAAAGTCGACCACATACTTAAGATGATCGCGGACGACGCGTTTAACTTGTTGATCTTCAACAATATGTCCCCCATCGACGTCATTGTCAAGGAATGCTGCCGCTTTGAGCTCGCCAAAAGCCAACGCGTCATTCCACAGTTCTCCCGGCTCCCTAACACGGCAGCGACGTCATCTTGCATTGACCTCACCATGTCCACAGGATGCTTTGTTCTCGTGAAGCAACGCTTCGCCACATGATTGCTGCGGACATATTGCATGAACAAGCAGCAGCTCTGGGGTGCGATTTTGTAGAAATGACTTTTTTAATGCCAATGCTTGTCGCGTGACGTCACCGATTTTGGAAATTGTGTATACGTAGGCACGACGTTTTCTTGGATCGTTCAATCAGAAGCTCCCTTCATTGGCCGGATGTTTCTTTCGTATTCTCTTCTCTTTATCCGGGACTGTATAGCAAATTTGTTTTGTAAAACGGCACTTAATAAAAGCGGACTTCCATGCTGCGTAAAGCAAATTCATTTTGTTACATTACAACGCAAAAGCTGCCGCAGTCCAAAGAAATGCAAACGCAAGTGCTCTATTTTTGAAGTCGTAGCCACATAGTAGTCGGATGTGCATCCAATCCATGCCGTTGAGCTCACGCAAAATGGCAGCCTTTGTTTACCTGTGAACAGCTGACAGCCCCTAGCGTGTCTGTCTGAACAGCTGACAGCCCCTTGCGTGCCCGTAATTGCGGCCCCGCCCCCGTCAGATACTGATTGAGGTGAGTAACTATTGCTCGTGTAGTGCTTGCATTGTCGTGTGGTTTTCGCTGCATGTCCGACGTGTGATAATTTCTTCTTTGGGAAGGGCCAAGAAGAATTATCCGTAGCCCCCGAGGTGAAACTTTGTAACATAGTGGATCGAGAACTGTCAAGGCATTTTCCATAGGGCACCGCCATGACATAACGATAGCTTCGTCAAAGTTATCGCTGCATCGGTAATACTTCCTGCACTGATACGCTCCGAGAAAGAAGCTGCTATAACATTAAATGTGAGTAGTGACTTCACCTTTTTTTACATTAGTGGTATAAAAAGGCAGAAATAAGTCGTAGTGAGCACTTTATGCAGGCGCTTAGCTTAGACAGAATGTTTGCCTCTAAATTTCTTACTGTGCTGCGGGCCGGCTGAAATTCCCAAGTTGACAAAGAGAAAATGGCAGCAAAAGGGCCGCGGGTGTCGAAAAAGCAGGCGGCTATTCTCGTGCAGTTCATCGAGCAGCACCCATACCTGGTGAGAGCTTCTACAGAGTTCCCGCCACGTATGACTGCTGCTCGAAAAACGAACTGTGGGAGGAGGTGGCGGTGGTCCTTAACGCACAGGGGCCAGCCGTAAAGACCACCAGCCGTTGGCGCAACTATTGGGCCAAGATGGCCCATAAAGCGAAAGAAGAAGCGGCCAGGGCAGCGAGCGAGAAGAGGTGAGCTTCTAATGATGCTGACAGTAACGTCGTTTCACGTTGTCGTTGTTGCCGTGTTTGCAGGGCTACTGGAGGTGGCAAAGTGGGTGGCGTCGACGGCCGCGTCCTCGATGTCCTTATGAGGACAGGAGGGGTCCTTGTTTCCCCCCCTGAGTACTTCGCCGATAGCGAGGTACGAACATTAGATTTAAGAAAGTGTTGTTTGTGCGACCTGCTGTGACCTCACAAATTTTCAGCATTACATTGTAACACAATATTGCAAAAATTTTAAGCCCTTTTTTTGTGCAAGTGACAATATAGGTTATGTACACTGAGCAGCAACTTGTGTACATGATGCGCATTGCACACACTGCTCGCAATGTCTGAACACTACTCTGATTGCAGGACGACGCAAGTTGAGAGGAAGCTGCAGGGCCCAGCGGTTCCCGCAGACATCAACCAGCGACAACTGCTTTCGTTGTGTCGGGCCCTGCAGCTGTTGCTGGGCCAAGTGGCCTTACACGTAAGGCAGTGACCTAGCTTTTGTAGTAGCATTGTTGTTTGCAGTTGCTGTATGATCTTGCTATGAAGTAAAGTACGTCACTGTGCTGTTATTACCTTTGTGTCCAACATCCAGCTCTTATTCATGGAGGAGAAATGCAAGACTACAAATGACATGATGTGGTAATAGAGATTCCTTGTGCTTCTTATGGGTTACTGCTACCAGCAACTTTCTGTGGCATCTTTTGCTCTAACTACCTGTTTTGTGTATCATTATTGTAGCTATGCAGCTATAATGACATTTCAAAGTGACTGGTTAGGACAATCAATCTGTGTAGGTCGGATAACAGTGAATGAGCAGTCTTTGCTTTTGCCTTGCATGAAGAGCCACCGGCTACCCCCCAGGTGCTGCGGCCTACCCCCCAGGTGCCTCGGCCTACCACCCAGGTGCCGCGGCCTACCACCCAGGTGCCTCAGCCAACCCCGCAAGTGCCGCAGCCAACCCCGCAGGTGCCGCAGCCAACCCCGCAGGTGCCGCAGCCTACCCCGCAGGTGCCGCAGCCTACCCCACAGGTGCCGCAGCCTACCCCCAGGTGCCGCAGCCTACCCCTCGAGAGCCACGGGCACCCCGTAGACAGCCCAGGCAGCAGGAACTCGATGGTGCTGTGGTGACGGCTACTGCCGCATACGTTCGCCAGAGCCAGTTGGAAGAAGCCAGAGTTCAAGAGGACACCCGCTTCCGCCAACAACTGCTGGAGCAAAACCGGCAGGTATGTGTAAGGCCACAGATGTATATTTTTCTGCGTATGAAATTGATGAGCATATGACCTCTCTAAAGATGATATTAATCAGTGAACAAACATAGCGTATACGTGTAGTCCTGTGGTGATATCTTGTACACATTCACGTGATATAACATGTGTAAATATCTACGCAATTATGTGGCAAAAAGAAAAAAGTGGCGTTGAGTTCAAGGAAGCAGATATAGCAATTTAACACATCTTAATGGAATGCGACGGCACAAGTTTGATGGGCCAGAAAGATATTTCCAGTGTTTGAATATACAATGACAAGACAATAGCCTGCAAATGCGGATGAATGCAACACACGAAGGCCTTGTTACTGAGCTTCTGTAATTAAACTAATTACACATCTTTGCTAACAGCACCACGAGGCCCACATGCAGAGCCTGCGGCAGCACCACGAGGCCCACATGGAGAGCCTGCGGCACCTCGGGGAGGAGGTGGCGGGAATGCGGGAAGTGCAGTCGCAGCGCCTCGAAGTGCAGCGGCAGCGCCTCGAAGTGGCGCGTCGGTCGCACGAGACCAACGAACGCCTGCTTCAGCTGCTGCTGGCTGCACTGGGGCATGGTGGCAGCCAAGCTACTCCCCCCTCTAAGGCGCCACATAATTAAAGGATGCAGAAGTAGCATAGGCAAGGAATTTGTAACTTATCTTAAAATTTGCTGATGTATTAATGATATGAAGGGCAAATATTGCTAGTTTGCAAATAAATAATTGCTGAAGTCACCCTTTAATGCAACCATAAGTAGCATAGCCGTTGCAGCATGAATTTTTTCTTCAAGGTTTACTTCAGCCATAAGAGCGTGCACACCATCAGGCTCACCTGCAAAAGTGCCTGTAGGCCTGGTGTGTGCGGGCATTCCGACTGTGGCACTGCAATTTTGAGGTGCCTAGTTATTGTCATGTCAATTTAAGCACGACGCCACACTGCAAGTGTTCTACAATTTAATCCTTGTCATCGAATGGTGAAAGTTTCAGGCCTTACTATAATGTCGAAAGCAACCTGTCAATATACACAGCAAAAAAGAAAAAAAAAAGTTATGAAAATTGCTTGCCTATGCTCCTTTTCATTTGTAATGTTTATTTTTGTTTGTTGCATATTTGTTTGTGTCGCTACCTACTGAGCTGGAATGTCTTTTCTTGCACATCTGTCTCATTATCAAACATTTTCTTGTCATTCAGTAATCTTTCAGGTTGTGATAAATTGTATTTTAGCCCTTGTGGTGCAATTTGTGTGTAATATTTATGCAGTTTGTCTTACTGAATATTAAAGTATGGTGCTATGGCTCTTTCACTTTCAGAGCGCCACAACAGCATGTTCCTTTCACATGTAGTGATGTACCTATACATTTCGCTGTGATAAATATTCGGTTGGCGTGTCATTTAAGCACCTGCTCATTTCTGTTTCTGGTGCAGTTTAAGCCAGTTGTTATTACTGTGTACTTGTGCAGTGTACAACAGTTTTCTTAAACGATGCATGCCGTTACCTGTGATATATTATGATGCAAGAACAATGTGATCCAATATTTATTCCAACGTGTCTGTGATATGTTGCATAATGTCTCTACTACTGAGTACTCATGATTCTCACACTTCTTCAATGTAGAGACTGTCGCATGTGATGTGTACATAAACAAGTGTATGTTGAAGGCTGAAATACAGAAAGGTGCAGTTTTCCTTTAGTGCTTTTATTTACACATCGCAACCACATTTCTAGTGCTAGCTTGCACTGTACAAATATTACTGTATAACATTGCTGAGTTCTGCTATATACAAGTGAGGTCACTTTGTTGAAATCTATCAACTGCTCGTGCGTGCACACACTTCGCGGGAGCCACAGCGTTTGACATGTCGGATGACCAGTTCGACGGCATTTTCGTCACTCGAAAGGAACTTTGCCGTTGTTGCGAGACAAAATGGTGGAGGACCTAGAAGCTGCGCGTGCAACAGCACGTTCCATGGAGCGGAAGGTGTGACGTGCACTGTACATCTTGGCTTCTGTGAGCTTCTCTGTGCTAGTAGAAAGTGAGGAGACAGGCGCTTATGTCCATCAATGCGTAAGGGGATACGAGTAAGAATCAGGCTACATGCATCTAGATGACGACAGCAGCAACAAGCAAATTGTGGCAGACACTTTAAATATGCACTTATTTTTAGCTTTCTTTCAATCTCATATGTCACCACTAATGATACTGTTTTACTTACTATAAATGCAGACTTTACATAACCCTTCACTACACAACTTTTATGTACCCACCGTGGTTGCTCAGTGGCTATGGTGTTAGGCTGCTGAGCACGAGGGATCGAATTCCGGCCACGGTGGCCGCATTTCGATGGGGGCGAAATGCGAAAACACCAGTGTACTTAGATTTAGGTACACGTCAAAGAACCCCACGTGGTCGAAATTTACGGAGCCCTCCACTACGGCGTGCCTCATAATCAGAAAGTGGTTTTGGCACGTAAAACCCCACAATTTAATTTTTTCAGCAACTTTTACATTTCTCAACAAGTCATGAATGCTTTGCATTACGCAGACATCAACTACAACTTGGCACGGAAAATGTATCTGCAATTTCACAGCATGAAATGCACAATGCAATTACTTAAAACTGTGTACATGCACCTAGCGATGCTGACGCTGCTGTTGACGTCGCAGCTGCCGCCGCACACTCCTCAGATAACGCATGTGCTGCGCACGGGTTGTGCCAAACATGCCAATGACATTGTCGCGAACAGCCCGCCCTCTCAAGTAGTGCATTCTAAAGCCCGTGTTTCGGGGCAGACTGTATGGCATGGGGTCGCCGTTATTGTCAAGCTCACTACTACTGCCACTGCTGCTGTCGTCATCGCTGTCATCGCCTGATTCGTCGCCTTCAGAAAGGCGAAGGTTGTGCAACACAGCACATGCCGCGACAATGTTAGCTGCACGTTCCGGCTCGTAGAGGAGGGTGCGATATCGCTGAAGACAGCGGAAACGGCTCTTTAAGAGCCCAATGCACCTCTCCACTACGGAACGCATGGCGGCATGTGCTGTGTTGTACTGCCACTCGGCTGTGTGCACTGGAGGATGGCCAGGAACCGGGGTCAGGAGCCACGGCTCCAACGGGTAGCCACTGTCACCTGCACAAAGATGGAAATAGTACATTGAGTACTCCGCTGACGAGAGGCAAGTTGTCAACTGAGGAAAGCTACAGCATCATTCAACAAAGGTAGACTTCAGGGTTGTAAGTCCCAAGTAAAAGCATGAGTTGAGCATGTCCATACCCGACACAAACTCTTAACCAATTTACAAGTGCACTACTCGGTGCCTGCCACAAACAAGAAATCGACACTTGTTGGTGCTATCAATGACAGTAGTAGCAGTAATGTGTGTTCATTTCTTCTGCTTCTGGCAGTCACTGGGTGCAGTAAGCAATAATACGTGTTGCTTTCGTCAGCTCCTCGCAGACACATAATGTGCTTGTAACTTAACACTTCGAACATTGCCAATGGTGGCAGTCAATGTCTTAATTTTCTTTTTTTACTCCGGACTTACTCATGTTCTTGTGGTTTGGTTAAAACTTTGGTTTGGAGCGGACACGGCGTTCTGCGCTACTGAAGCGTGAGTGCGCCAAAAAAACAATGTTTTTTTCTCACCGAGGAGGTATTCCCCGGCATTCACGATGCGCCCTGCTTGGAACCGCCGACGCAACCATGTCGTCCGCCAGACGAAAGCGTCGTGGTCCGACCCCGGTCGCAGAGGGTCCAAGGCCAAGATTTTCATGTCCGCGTCGCAGATCTGAGGTAAAACGTAAACCAGAGAAAGTTCCCGTTGGCGAGAGCAACGTAACTTTCAAAAAGGATCGCAGAAAACGTGAGTTTTACTTACGAACATGCAGTTGAGGGCGTAGTATCCCTTGCGGCACATGAACACAGCCTTGCGCTCACCCTTGGGTGCGATAATGGCTATGAGGCTGCCGTCTACGCATCCGATGACGCCGGGGATAACGCCGCGCCGAAGGAAACCCTCCTTCACGGCTGCCTTGTCCTCGGCTGTCTTTGGAAAATGGACCCACTTGTTGCGGGCCCCTGCGTTCGCAACAGCCTCTGCCACACGTCGCACGCACTCGCTCACCGTCGACTGCGACACACGGATCGTCTCCTCGCTCCCAACGGATGCTTGGAAGCTCCCGGTAGCAAAGAAGCGCAGCGCACACAACACTTTCCGCTCCACCGACAGTCCCGTCGCTCGCTCAGCTTCTAGTTCCCCCGCCAGTTCCTCGCACAACAACCGCACCGTTCCCTTCGAGAGGCGAAAACGCCGTCGAAAATGGTCATCCGGCATGTCAAACGCATCGTCTGGCTCTCCCTGTTCACATCGGCGACGGCGAAGAGCCACGGCCATAGCGATCAGAGGGGCGGCCATTTTCTTTATGCCTTCGGAAACGACCCTGCCTCTGGCCGTGCCAAAAATCCGTGCCTTTTGCTCCGCATAATGAGTGCGTCAACGTCACGATGACGATTACAGTTTTTGCGGGTTCCTGACGTCGCGTGATTGACAGACAAAATGGGCGCGGCCCGGTCATTTTCGACCAATGGCTGCTCAGTGATGGCGGCAAAAGGCATAGAAAAAGTAATAGAATTCGAACAAAATCGCACCCCTGTGCAGCCATTTGGGTTCCTGCCACGGCATCTTCAACCTCAACAATCGCCATTTGTGCCAGACTTCAATTGTTATGGATCACATAAATACTGGTGATGCCAGTCCTATTCTTCGCCGGCCACATGGAGTCTCTCCTTCAGAGCGTAAGGTTATTCAAGATGAAGTGAACAAGATGGTTGACAAAGGTATTGTTGAACATTCGTTGAGCCCTTGGATGTCGCCCGTGGTACTTGCTAAAAATAAAGATGGCACGTGGCGTTTCTGCATAGATTATCCTCATCTAAACTGCATTACCAAGAAAATCGTCTACCCCTTGCCTCGCATTGACGATGCCCTAGATTGTCTCCACGGTGCCAAATACTTTTCATCAATAGACCTTCGGTCTGGTTATTGGCAAATTTCTGTGGAGAAAATGGACCAAGAGAAGACTGCGTTCGTCACCACTGGTGGCCTATATAAATTCAAGGTTATGCCATTCGGTTTATGCAATACCCCAGCAACGTTCGAACGTATGATGGACTCTTTACTTCAAGGGTTGAAATGGTCAACATGCCTCTGATACCTAGACGACCTTCTCGCATTTTCACTTACATTTGAGACACACCTTGAGCGCTTATCAGCGGTTCTTCAAGTCTTCCACGAGGCTGGGCCGCAACTAAATTCATCGAAGTGTCACTTCGATCGTCGGCAGAAAACAGTGCTGGGCCACCTCGTCGACGCTTCCGCTATTCAACCAGAACCGGAGAAAATTCGTGCTGTCATGTCTTTTCGTGTACCTCAGTCTGTTAAAGACGTCCGAAGTTTTGCAGGACTCTGGTCCTACTTCTGACGCTTCGTTAAAGGCTTCGCAGCCATTGCCCGACCGCTTACTGATCTTCTGGAGAAGGACGTGCCGTTTACGTGGGTCCCCGCTCCAACTGCCGCGTTTGCCCAGCTCACTAACATTCTCACCACACCATCTATACTGGCCCACTTTGACTTGTCATCTCCTACAGAGGTACATACCGATGCCAGTGGTCACGGTATCGGAGCCGTCTTAGCCCAGCGCCAACAGGGTCACGATCGTGTTATCGCCTACGCTAGCCGCCTCCTCACAGTAGTAGAGTGCAACTATTCGATTACAGATCGTGAATGCCTGGCTCTCGTTTGGGTGGTTTCCAAATACAGCCCGCACTTGTATGGCAGTCACTTCTCTGTAATCACGGACCACCACGTGCTCTGCGGGCTTTCCTCAATCAATGATCCTACCGGCCGGCTTGGTCGCTGAGCTCTGCGGTTGCAGGAATATTCCTATGCAGTAGTGTACAAGTCGGGCAGATTACATCAAGACGCCGACTGTTTATGGCGCTATCCAGTGGACGAACCACCCGCTGGCCCTGACCCCAATGCCGACGCTTGCGTTTTCTTCGTTTCACAGCTGCTACACGTTGCCGACGAGCAACGCCGCAATGCCGCCTTGCGCGCCATCATGGATGGCTTGGAATCTTCATCTGGTGATTGGTCCTTTCACCTGTTTCTTCTCCGGGATGGTGTATTATATCGCCACAATATACGCCCCGACGGTCCTGCCCTACTCCTCGTCATTCCTAAGCACCTCCGGTCAGCTGTTCTCTAAGAACTTCATGATTTACCAATGGCAGGTCACCTTGGCGTCTCCCGCACCTACGACCGGATTTGCCGACGTTTCTTTTGGCCAGGACTTGCCCGCTCCGTGCGGAAATACGTTGCGGCGTGTGAGATGTACCAGCACTGAAAAGCACCATCGACGCTGCCTGCCGGGTGCCTTCAACATCTCGCCATTCCTTCGGAGCCGTTCTTTCGCGTTAGCTTGGACCTACTTGGCCCGTTCCTTCTATCCACGTCTGGCAACAAGTGGGTCGCTGTGGCGACGGATTACGCAACGCGCTATGCCATCACCAGAGCACTTCCAACAAGTTGCGCCACAGAAGTCGCCGATTTTCTTTTACGCGACGTGATTCTGCAGCATGGCGCTCCACACGAATTCCTCACTGACCGTGGTAGGACATATTTTTCTAAAGTGATCACCGACATCCCACGGTCCTGCTGAACCAAAGGCAAGCTGACTACGTCTTACCATCCACCGACTAATGCTCTCACGGAGCGTCTGAATCGTACCCTAACAGACATGCTTGCAAGGTATGTCTCATGCGACCATACTGATTGAGACCTTGGCCTTCCCTATGTCACTTTCGCGTTTAATTTTTCGCGTCACGACAATGCCGGTTATTTCCCATTCTTTCTGCCGTTCAGCCGAAAACCCACATTGCCACTGGACGCATCCCTCCCATCCGCCGCAGCAGAGACCAGCGAGTATGAACTTGACGCCATGACCAGGGCAGCCCAAGCACGCGAAATTGTCCGCGCTCGCCTCCTGACCTCGCAAGAGAAGCAACGGCGTTTGTACGATCGCCAACACAGAGACGTACACATTTCGCCAGGATCTCTGGTATTCCTGTGGTCCCCGACTCGTCACGTTGGCCTGTCAGAAAAACTCCTCTCTCGGTACACAGGCCCATATCGAGTGCTGCGTGCCGTGACTCCAGTTACGTACGAAATCGCCCCAGTCAATACCAGTGCCGCATCTGCCCCGAATTCCCCTGACGTTGTGCATGTCGCAAGCCTCAAACCATATTACACTGCTGTTATCACCGATATTTAGACGCACCGGTAGGGTGCTTCCGCTGCCGCGGATATTGATACATGCATATTGCGTGTGTCATGTTGCCGATGCGCACGGGCGCCCGGACGAAGGCGACGAACGCACTCTGGCTGTCGAGCTGTCGGCTGAACTGTCCAGCGCTGCAGCTACGCCTTAAGGCGTAAATATACTTTGTAAATAACTTACAGTCTCCAGTCTCAATCATTCGTTCGCGTAACATTATGCTTAACGCGCTAGGCAGCGACAATATCCAAATGTCTGTGGCAAACGGAGCGGATGACCGAACACGGAGCACGTGCAGGACAAACACACTGTTGCAGCGCAGACACCGTAGCTTAAGGCAAAATGCCCCAGTTCATTGTCAAAAAAGCCCCGACAAACCGTTATGAGGGTGGCATGAAAACACAACAGCAAAGGCGAATAGCCAACGCCGTACAGGCACGTATATACACTGGTGACTAGCGGACGACGCCCGGGGCATTCCACACTAAGCGTGCAGACTCGCATTTCAGAACTCGAGTAGAGCAGGTCGGCCGACAGTTTCAAGTTGCATTGACGTTGCGAGCGGGCGCGCGGCGCGGCAGCGGAGTCCCCCCCCCCCCCCCCCCCCTCATAGACGTCACACGCGGGAGGGCGCCACTCAAAGACCACGGGGCTAATTGGGGAAATTGGATTGAATTGTGTATAGCTCATATTATGCACCAACTTTATCAAATATTTAGACCACCGTACGACTATGGTAGTTCCAATCTTTCAAGCTGGCTCATCATCGTGAATCCCACGCGGGCGCTTTCATTTCATACAATGGATTTCGCGCTAGTGACGTCACAGCATACGTCATCTTCGCATTCACGTTCCGCGTCAGGCCTACTGCACATTGTTGCGCCGCAGACTGTAGAAGCAGACTGGTAGCATATCAAACGCTTCATGTGGAAGTACGCTCATTTTGGGTGGTTATTCCGCAAGCAACGGTTATAAAGAGAATTTCTGTACCCTTAGCCTAGATTCTAAGGATAAAGTTCAGATTGCGAATGACGAACTCGACCAGATCCACCACTTTTGATATCCTACCAGAAATGATTGCGAAAATGAACTCGAACATTTGCGCCTGAACTGCAGTTGTAATTCTGATTGCGTGATAATTTTCTAGTGTGTGGTTAATATTCTAGCGAAATAACACACTACTCAAAGCGCTGTTACCTTTGGTCATTTATACACGTTCCCTAATATTTTTTGTATGTTCCTATTATTACTAAATGCAGCTTTAAGCGCTAACTGTGATAATGTTTTATAGTAACACAAGCAAATACATCATTTTTCCATGATGTGGCTATCTTTTTAGCTACATTTATGTTTCGGCCAAAGTAAGCCTATACACTATACACTATAGTGAGGGGCGACTTCAATGCCAGGGTAGGCAAGAAGGAGGCAGGATACAAGTCAGTGGGGAAAGATGGCATAGGTTATAGGAATAGCAGGAGCGAGTTACTAATATAGTTTGCAGAACGGAAAAATTTGCGGATAATGAATACCTTCTTCCGCAAGCGGGATAACCAAAAGTGGACGTGGAGGAGCCCGAATGGCGAAACTAGAAATGAAATAGACTTCATACTTTCCGCTAACCCTGGCAACATACAAGATGTGGACGTGCTCGGCAAGGTGCGCTGCAGTGACCATAGGATGTTAAGATCTCGAATTCTCAGATCATGAACAGCAGGTTGCCATTATCCCTCAAGAGAAAAGTGTATAACAGCTGTTTCTTACCAGTACTCACCTACGTGGCAGAAACGTGGAGGCTTACAAAAAGGGTTCTACTTAAATTGAGGACGACGCAACGAGCTATAGAAAGGACAATGGTGAGTGTACCGTTAATGGATAAGAAGAGTGCAGATTCGGTCAGGGAACAAACGCTAGTTAGTGGCATCTCAAGAAATCAAGAAAAAAAATGGGCATGGGCAGGACATCTAATGAGGAGCGAAGATAATCGATGGTCATTAAGGATTACGGACTGGATTCCAAGAGAAGGGAAGCGTAGAAAGGGGTGACTGAAAGTTAGGTGGACGGATGAGATTAAATTTGCATGGACAACATGGCTACAATTAGCCCATGACCGGGGTAGTTGGAGAAGTATGGGAGGTGCATTTGCCCTGCAGTGGGCGTAGTCAGGCTGATGATGATGCTGATTTGAGAGTTTTTGACTACTTCTGACATTTTGCACCTGGCAACCCTGGACAACACACTTGCTAATTCGGTTAGAGAGTGAATATTTGCTAGTTTACACGACCGTTAAAACTACTATCCTTACTTCGTATAGCTGTCTAATTTGCTCTCGCAATTGGTGCTTCGCCTTTCGGGCGGAACTGCGGCTTATTAAGATAGCAATAAAAGGGCGCATCACACTCAATTTTCGATCACAATCTGTATTGTGTGAGGTAATCCTCGTGCGTTCAAGAACACGTTGACAAAATTTTAGCGCATTTGAGCCGTCACGTAATTTGTAATTTACTTTTTTTTTTATGTATTACGCTCGGACGACACAACAGTCGAGCAACACCGGCACGCTCGCAATACGTGACCTCACAGGATGCATGCTTGCCGAGTGAATACGTATATTCCAGCGAAGAATATGTGTTTCAGCGGTGCACGCATGCAGGAAACTTCTGAGTTCTCCAGCTTGTCACTGGAATTGTTCAGCTTGCAGCGGCTGAAACAAAGCCACCGCGGTGCTTATGTAGCACGGCGGTGTGCCAAAGCGAACGGAGCGTAGTGTGCTCCGTATCGTTCTTCACGCTCCCCGAAAATCCCGTCAAGCTTAAGGTTTGGGACATGATTGTGGGCAGGAAGAACTGGCGCTCATCTGACGATTTTGTTTTGTTCTCTGTATACGTCACGGCAGACAGCTGCAGCGACGATTTGCGCCTCTACGCGGAGTTTGGGATACCTGTGAAAATGGTGATGCTGCGGTGCCGACCGCGTTCACGTACTGACCCAAACAGCAGGCAGTGTCCCGGCCGAGAGAATAAGAGAAGTCATCTCTTATGTCACCTAGTGCTTTGAGACGTAGTGTTAGACGCCACCGCCTTCGGCGTAGGCACTTATTGTCTGTTAGATACCCCCGAAGCACGTGAAATTCGGCTATAATTCTATCGCTTTAAAAACAGGACACTGACGAAAATGCTCCTGTAAAATGTGCTCACGTCTCTCTGTTCAGCACTTTCTTAGGCGCCTTGCTCTGCACCGTAACTGTTAAGGCGAGTACCGTATCACTTTCAGTGTGGCAATGAAGGCCGACGGGAGACTTCATGGTCGATATCAAATGTAAATGCAACGAAACGTGTGTCCCAACAGCGAATTCGCCTTCGACCCTAAGCATAAATGATTGTGAAAAAAAACTTACCTTATGGACTTCTTATTCGAATAGACAACAACGGTTTAGCCAATTTATTACTAGCGCTGCTTCGTTTAATGTTCATTTGTGCTGTTACTGAGAAGCTGTCGCCGCGATCACAGAATCGCACGAAAATGTTAGATGCCAATTTTCACGTTTCTTTAGGAAACTGCCCAACTCACGCAGTTTATATTGACAGAAAATGTGGCGAACAATATGTACAACAAGGAGGCAATTTTGAAAGCATGTGTGTAATTATCGTCGTCATCATCATTCTCAATAGTCAATTTTGTGTCCGCTGCTGGACGAAGAACTCTCCCGACGATCTCCAATTAGCTCTATGCTGCGCTAGCTGATTCCAACTTACGTCTGCGCATTTCCAAACTTCATCCCCCCACCTAATTTCCTGGCGTTCTCGGCTGCGCTTCCCTTTCCTTTTCACCAATTCTGTAATTCTAATGGTTCACCGGTTGACTTCCCTGCTCATTACATGGCGTGCTGTTGCGACTTGGGGTCCGAAGACGTGGAATTGATTTTGCCTCATGGAGGAGTGATTGAACGTGAGGCTGGGTTCGATATTTAGGACGTTTTACAAACACGTTTATATTTACATATGTACAGGAAAATGCAAAGTAATGCTGAAAATTTGATGATGAAGCTGTAGTCGCCGATCACTCCCGCCGTTTATGCCTTGCCTGATCATTGTTCAGTCACTTTCCCCAATCCGGTGTCAGAAGACCGATAACATCAGGTCCGACCAATCCGGACGTCGGTTTCCCTTTCCCTAAAGAAGGGACCTTGGTCGGAAACGCACGCATATCACTGGGCAGGAGGAGGAGGAGGAAAAACTTTATTTGCTCTAATTGGTTAGAAATTAGCGGTGGCAGATGCGGTCGGCCGTCTTCACGGTCTTCTTCCCCATCTGCGCAGGGTCGACGCCCCTATTCCAGGGCACCACTGAGGGTGGCTACTCGGCGAGCGTGCCTTACTAGTCCATGCTGGACTTTCGGGTCGCTGCTGGAGAGCACCCTCTCCCACTGCTCCGCACTCGGGTCTTTTATTTGAAGGAATTGTTGATTCTGAACGCATTCCCATGTAATGTGATATAAGGTGGGCTTGGCGCCGCACCAGGGGCAAATGTCTCTATACTGGGTGGGAAACATCTTGCTTAGTGTGTTTAGGTTTGGATATGTTCCTGTTTGCAGCCTCCTCCAAGAGGTTGCTTCATGCTGATTTAGGCTGTTGTGGGGTGGAGGGTATTTGATTCGGACCCCCTTAGAGTAATTCAAAATGTCTGAGTAGCTTGGGTTGACTGGTATGGGTTCCTCAGGGTCGGTGCTTGTGGCCGCTCGGTTTGTGTGCTCTCGAGCTGCCTTGTCCGCCCTTAGGTTCCCTTCTATTCCAGCGTGTCCCGGTACCCAGAAAATTGTATGCCTGACTTTGTTGTTAGCCCTGCAGGAGCGGAGGATGTGAAGCGCTCTGCGTCGTATTCTGCCGTTCATGTAATTCCGACACGTAGTTTGCGAGTCGGTGAGTATTGTTAAAGACCTTTCGGATCGGTAGCCCTCCACTGCCGCTAGAGCTACGGCTATTTCCTCAGCTTCCGTTACCGAGCAGTCCTTCATTGACGCGCTGCTGATCTCTTTGTAGCCCTGGCTTATTACTATCGCAGCTGTCTTTACTATGTTTGTGCCTCTTTGCTTGGCGTATACTGCAGCATCTGTGTATACTGTTGTGTTTTTTGTGGCCAGGTACTTTTCGACGTATTTCGCCCTTGCGTCCCTTCGCGCCGTGTGGAGGTTTGGGTCCATGTTTTTGGGTAGGGGGCTAACAGTGTATGTTTTCCGATATTCATCAGGAATCCCCTCCGTTCTTTGGGTTTCTTTGATTGATTCCGCGAAGCCTAGCCTTATTAGCAGTTCCCTTCCCGTTTTGGTCTGCTGGAGTCTCATGAGCTGTGCGATACTTTGGGCTTCATTTAGTTCTTCGAAGGTGTTGCTTAAACCAAGTGCCATTAGTTTCTCTGTCGATGTATTGTTCGGCAGGTGAAGTGCTGTTTTGTACGCTTTGCGTAAAATTGTGTCCGCTTCTTGTATTTCCTGTTTGGTGCAGTTGAAGTACGGGAGTGAGTATGCGACCCTGCTGACCACCAGGTTGCCAACCAGCTTAAGTGTGTCTCCTTCTTTCATCCCATATCTCTTTTGTGACACCCGCGTGATCATGCGTGCTATTTGGGTTGTTGACTGCTTGAGTGTTTTCAGCGTGTGGGTGCAGCGCTGGTTGGATTGCACCCACATTCCAAGGATCCTGATTTGTTGGCTTTCGGGTATCGGCTGCCCCTTTAGCCATATGTTAAGGCTTTCTTTGATTTTCTTGCCCCGTGTAATTCTCAGAAGCTCGGATTTCTCCGTGGAGCACTCCAGGCCTCTTTCCCCGACGTATTCTTCCACGCTAGTGGCTGCTTCTTGCAGATAGTTTTCTTTTGGCACAGCGAGCCTTTAGTGGCCCAGATGGTGATGTCATCTGCATAAATGGCGTGTTTTATGCCTTCGATTTTGCTTAGTTTATGCCCTAGGCCAATCATTGCGATGTTAAAGAGTATCGGGGAAATTACTGAACCTTGGGGTGTCCCCTTGTTTGGTGTGGGGAATTTTTGCGATCGAATCTCTCCCAAACCTATTGTTGCTGTTCTATTGGAGAGGAAGGCTTTGACGTATCCGTGTACTTTCTTCCCCCAGTCTACGCTGTTAAGGCCCTCCAGGATTGCCGCGTGGCTGACATTGTCAAAAGCTCCTTTTATGTCTAGTGCCATTAAAATGTGTTCTCCGTTGTATGGTATGTTGCTGAGAACCTCATGTTTAATTTGGAGAAGGACATCCTGTGTCGAAAGCTTGGATCGGAAACCGAACATACTATGGGGGTATAGCTCGTTTTCCTCCATGCAATGTTGTAGTCTTTTTGTTACTATCCTCTCATATAATTTGCCTAAGCAGGATGTGAGGGAGATTGGTCGTAAGTTTGTTACCTGTAGCTTTTTACCTGGTTTGGGAATCATTACAATCTCGGCGTGTTTCCATTCCTCTGGTACCGTTTCCGCAGCCCAGTGTTGGTTGAGGAAGGCGGTGAGTTGTTCCACCTGTTCGTCCCCTAGGTTTCGAATAAGTGAATTTCTGATTTTGTCCGCGCCCGCTGCTGTATTCTTTTTTACGCTTCTTATGGCCGCGTACACCTCTTCTTTTGTGATTGGCCTGTCCAGCAGCTCGTTTTCTTTCCCTTTGTATTGTTGTGTGTAGGCCGCCGGGTGGTCATGTCCGAAACATTTGACTCTGACCTGCTCTAGCAGTTCAGAGTCCGGTCCCTCGAATTGGTGTACCAGGCGGTGTATGGCCTTATTGTTTTCAGATTTTGTTCTTGTTGGGTCCAGGAGCGCCTTGAGTATGTGCCATGTTTTTGCCGTGCTAAGCATTCCGTTTAGGGACTCGCTAAACTGTTGCCAGTTTTGCCTATTCAGCTGAGCCGCATACTCCTCCGCCTCCTTGGTTATCTCTGCGATTTTCTTTTTGAGCTTCCTGTTTAGCCTTTGTTTTTTCCATCTATTAGTGAGCCCGCGTCTTGCCTCCCATAGCTTGAGTAGTCGCGAGTCCACCTCAGGTGTTTCCTCTGTTCTTTCTATTTCTTTGGTGTACTTGTCGAGCACCTCCCTGAGCTTGTTTCCCCAGCCTTCTAGCGACTCGATGTTTCCCTCTATAGTTTTGCATTCCTTCCTGAAGGCATTCCAATCTGTCACCTTGGTGGTGCCAATTTTGCGTTTTATTCTTCCGGTTGCCAATTGCGTTTTTAGGATGTAGTGATCGCTGCCCAGATTCTCCAGCAGGTTTTCCCACACCGCCTTGTCTGTTCCCCGGATGTATGTCAGGTCGGGGCATGTGTCGGGGCTTACGCTGTTACCTAGTCTGGTTGGCGTACTGTCGTCTGTTATGAGGGTGCAGCCGTACATATCTGCTGCTTCCTTAACTTGCATGCCTTTCTTCTCTGGTTTTTTGTAACCCCAGGTCCGATCTTTGGCGTTGAAATCTCCTACAATCACTAGGGCGTTTGTTTTGGCTAATTTGCTCGCTCCTGCAAAAAGTTTGCGGAAGTCGGCCTCTTTTTGACTCGGAGGACTATAGAGATTTATGACAAAGACACTGCTGTCTTTTCTTTTCTTTTTTGGAATGATTTCGACAATACCGTGGTCTATGTCTGTGTCGGCTATGCTGTCGTGCTATGGCGGTGAGGGATTTACTGATTAGTATTGCTATGCGTTCTTTTTCATAGCACGTGTAGCCTTTTAGCGTTGGTGTGGTTTTCCCTTTCTCCTGTAGTGCTATGATATCTGGTGGTGTGAGTTGTGTGTTTATGTACTGTAGGAGTTGCCCTTGTTTTTTGCGATTGCCCCTGCAATTCCATTGCCAAATTTCTATTGTTTCGTTCTGGCCATGAATCTGGCCATGATTAGTCCTCGGTGTTAGACGCGTTATAGTTTTCGAGGCCCTGTCTTCTTAGGTTGAATTTGTCTTTAGCTTGTTGTGAGATTTGTTGTTTGCGTTGGTTCCGGATCTCCTGATCCATTATTGCCATTTTCTGTTCTATTGCATTTGTTTTCTCTTGTATAAACGTCGTAAATTTTCTCATTTGGTCTTCGAAAGATTCTGGTTGCTGTGGTTGTTGTTGTGGTGGAGTCTGCAGTCTAGGGGGACTACCTGTCCTTTGATCCTGCAGGGCTTTAATTAGCTCCTCCAACCGTCTTTCTAGCTGTTCTATGCGTTTGCGATATGCTTCGTTTTCCTTTCTAAGATTTTTAAGTTCCTCTCCATTATTATTATCTTTCCCCGAGTGCGGAGGTGGTGTTTTGGGTGGTCCCCAGCTCACCTTAGCGTTATCTTGGGTCTTCTTAATATGTTGTTGTCCCTTGTGTTGGTGCTGCCCCCTCGTGGGCGGAGGCTGCAGTGGTGGGAAGGAGCTGTCCCTGGCTGGGTCTCTCGCCTGGCTCCTCGACTGGCTCCTCGACTGGCTCCTGGCTCGGCTCCTCGAGCGGCTCCGGCTGGCTCGATCGCCCTCCGAGCTCAGCCATCTGGGTCGGCGCCTGCGGCTGCGGCTTCGGCCTCGGCGTTGTTGCTGCTGCTGATGCGGTTGTTGGCGGCCGCGGAGCTCCTTGGTGTCCTTGAGACGCCGCTGGCAGTCCCTGGTTCCGGTTAGGTGGGCTCCTCCGCATACCAGGCACTTCGGTTGGCATTGGTGCCCCTCTGGGGGGCTAGTTGCTCCGCACTGGCGGCAGATTCTCGTTCCCGGCTTTGGGCACACGTCCGAGCGGTGTCCTTGCTCGCCGCATACAAAGCATACTTGTCTAGTTGGTTTGTAGGGGTTTTCAGAGTTTCAGAGTTTCAGTTTTCAGAGTGTCAAACCCATCGGGCCACCACAACTTTTGGCGTAATCGACTCAGCAAGTGACCTGGACCACGAGGACACCACTCTCAACCCGGTAGGCCCACTTTTTGGAGTTTTATCGGAGATTGAAGTTTCCCCCTGGTCGGCGAGCTGGGCCTGCCATCAGGCCTAGCCGCACCCGGGATCCAACGGGCAACTAGGACGCGGGCGCAGCAGCGTAGCGACTAGAATGGACCCCCGGCAGGCGACCGTAACAACTTATAACCACCCGGCAAACGGACCAGCCCAAAATCCTTCAGAAACACAAGCGATGGAGGAAGCCTATCCCGCCGCATGTTCGGGACAGAGCGGCCTAGGGAGCGGAGTATCAGAAGATTTAGCGATGCAGCAAGATATGCCGAGTTCGGCAGACACGGCAGATCAGCAGGAAGAAGACAAAAACTGGCAAATTTACTATTCCCGACGCCAGAAGAAAGGGCTTAAGCGCGCTACGCAGAGCGCCGCAATTTTGAAACCGGGTGAGCCTCACGCCGCCGAGAACAATATCAAGGTGGCGCCGGCGACAGCAGCTGGCCTGACGTCAACGACACAAGGACAAAAGAGCGGCGCGGCGAGGCAGTCGAGGCACAGACTCCCGCCGCTCCCGTTGAACGACGCGAAGATCATTATTCGGCCTAAGGGCTGGCTGAAGGTTAAGGAGCTGAAAGACGTACCAAGCGGCACGCGCTATCGTGGAAGCGTGTGGCCGAAAATTTGGAGAGGACAAGTTCCTGGCGAGACTCCGGCCAGGTTCCAACATCATCATCGCAAGCGCCTCGGACGAGGAAGCAGCCGGGATGATCAGGAAGATCAACTGCCTCAACTTTGACGGGCAAAATTACGACGTGAACGCCTACGTGGAGCTACCTGAAGACATCAAAAGAGCCGTTATTCACGGGTTACCCCAGGGAATCGCGGCGGACCTACTCGAATCCAAGTTGCGCCTACGCACCCAAGGAGTGGAGATCACTGGGCACAAACAGGGAAAGCTGGGGAACGTACGCTGACTCCAATCGTATTCTGACAGGTGATGGCCGTATCATCGCACTGACCGCGTCTCCGGCTTGGACATTCCAATTTGTGGGGCTGACAAATGACGGCCGTATCATGCTAATTGCTCAAACCTCCCCTGAACGAGGTACTCCCGCGCTGGCCATAAATCATCCGTGTCGAGAACCATTTTGATGAGGCCGTCGGCCCGTTCCCCATAATCGTGCGAGCCGTGACCAGAGGTTGTCGTGGGGCGAACGGCCGATCACAACAATGCCGAGCTCCATTTGATTTTTCTGCTAATGTCAGCTATAATATCGCTTAACGCTATGTTTACTATATTACACCCAAGCGTAACTGTCCAGTTCTTCAAATCGGCGGTGCCTGTGGGAAGCCGCAAAGCAAGCTAACGAGGAAGGCGTGCAGAGGTGTCGAAAATCGCGCTCGAGAGAAAGTGCGAAGGAGCGCGAGCGCGCGGCAATGTAACGCAACTTAAAGTCTACATGACGTTGAGCGAAGGCGGAAAGCACGGTTGCCAGATTTGGTTATTAGAAGCCAGATTTGGCTACTTTTTATGCGGGTTGGCGTCGAAAATTCCGAGTTGGCTACAAGGCTATAATTGGGCTATTTTTGTCTTAAGAACTTGCGAGTCACAAGGACCCCGTCAATGCTGACAAAATTCGGCAACGCCCGTTGATGAAAAGCCAAATGTCATTGCTGCTACAACTTTATGAGGCAATCTCGAAGGCTGTGTTTTTAGGCAGTGTAGGCGCTGGGAGCATGGCATTAAGTCATGGCTCCAATTCCAACGTCATTCCAGCGCTAAGCTCTCTTCTTTTTGTTTTGGGTTCGGCACGATCTGCTGCCGGTTCACGCGTGATTCAGTAAGAAACGGAGGGGAGCTGACAGCTTTAGAGTACGTGTTCCCTGCCGGCTGGTACACAGAAAATTATTATGTGGACTTATGCAACACCACAAGTATACGTGCGCATGTCGTTGCACGTTATTTTTACCCATGGTCCTTCAATGTTTATCAAGGGTTCTTCGAAGCCTATTGCTTGGCCTTCCTACAAACCAGCGCATTATTTATTTCACACAGTGCGCGTCACAAGGCTGACGCGCGCTAGTCTCGACTGTCGATCAAAACGAAATAGTCTGCTTTAGTATCACCAAGCATCACCATGTTATGGGCTACCATCAGGAATGCAAGACTGCCGGAAATATAATGTTCCCCCTGCTGGCTGAGCTTGCTTTGTGTCTATTTGCACTGCCAGTTTCCAACGCAGCCATCGAAAACGTGTTGTTCAGGCAAGTTTCGTTGACAAAGAACTGTCCGACAAACCGCATGTCGAATAACACACTGCGTTAAGTTAGGTACTGGCAAAGAGTGGGAACTGCTGCAAAGATTGTCAATCATGATGAACAGTTTGTGTCACGTATCAACTCTGCAGTCCTATATGGTCCAAGTGACAGTGGGCGTTAACTCAAATGGGGTTAGGCTGTATATTTAATCCGTTTGCGTAAATCCCCAGTCTGAAAACTGTCAACTGTGACTCTACGCAATATTTTGTTTCGTTCTTTGTTTTAGTCAAGCAGCTTTGTATTACGTGAAAGTTGCGATTGTTTTATGGTACTTTTTGAGCGTTTCTTATTATTGCAATGATAAGCTCTGTAAATATATGGAAAGAATGTTCGTCCATAGTGAATATGGCAAGGGAATTGCTCACCAAAGGTTGGTGACTGCCTGCCTTGCCAACGTCAGGATGATAACTCGTCGATTTTCATACCGTACTGCTGCGACAATTTTTTTTCCTTTAAACTATGTGCGTACGAGCAATCGCCATTATGACTTACTTTTTTATGAACGTGCTTTCTGACCATTGTAGTTCATCTTTGTTCGTCTTACTACTCATTACATTGTACATTGCTCACGCGTATCATCGAGCTGTGATGGGGAAAAAAACTTTCAAATCGCACTAACAGTATTGTAGACAGCCCTCCCCGAAAATTTGGTAACGCATTCACGGCTTTAATCCCAGAAACTTACACGTTCTCATATTGCACTAATCTTGCCAGTGAATCCCTCTTATAATGTTGCGTAGTTCCACTCTTTTTGATACTCATACTACCTGGATTCTTGCAAGCACCGTAATCCAAGTGGCAATTAAAACGCGTGGTGTTCTCTCCCGTGCTCTTCAAACAAAGGAACGACAATACAGTAGTGCAAACACTCGCAAGGTCATTTACTACACCGTTCGTAGACCAATGCCTGCTAGCCGAGTTGCTACCCACAAAACATGTGGATGGGCGCGTGACAAATCGCGGAAGTCCGACTCACCGCGACCGGATAACGAGCGAATATATTCGCCTCATGCTGGACACCAACGCCTGGTCGTTCGCGCGTACGGTCAAGCGAACGGTGGCACACTCAAACTATCGTGTTCGTCCATTCCGGCATAGGCCTCGCGAGACGGTCTAGCAGAAGCACAGATCGGCGCACGCGCAGAACGTCCGCGCCGCCCACCAAGCCCGAGCTAAAGAGGAAGAGCCTTCTCCTTTTTGCGCCCTAGTAACCTCGCCGTTAGGTGGCGATAGCAGAGCCACACTCGCGCCATCTCTCGCACTACCCTGCAAGCATAGCGAACGCCACCGTAAATCCACGCGGCGAAGCCATATTACAGGTAAAGGGAGCTATGCGGGAAAGCAACATATCAGGGGACACGTGAGAGTCGCGCATCCTCACAATCATTAAGTTAAATCCACCTCTTGTGTTATCGGCCAAAAGTCCGTTCTGTTTGTTCCCACTCAAAGGCCAATAGCAGTCACAACTGCCGCTTCTCCGCACGAGGAAAATGCGAGAAGGCTTGATGTTTCTCCAGAGTCCAGTGTGCCTCCAAGCAGCAGCCTTTCCTCACGCAGCGTCGAGCTGCTTCCGAGTAAGCTTAGAGAGGAGAGAGAGACCGGGAGAGAAATAACATATTTATTTAATAAATCAAGCCTATAGGAAAGGCATCCCTATTTTGATGCCTTGAGTTTAGGCCACTTCTTGGGCACTTGATCGTCACCAGCCAAATCTGATCCTTCAGCTTGCAGCTGGCATTATAATGCCTGATTCTTATAGAAAAATCCGTTGGGTAAAGCGAGACCTGAACTAAAGTTAGCTCAGAGTGTTGCTAAGTAAGTATCAATAATGCCATGAGTAAATCGAAAAAGAAATTCTTCGGTTTATTGTAACAATAAGTGGTGTCCAAATCCACGTCTCAGTGGAAGCTCTTACCAGAACTCTTTACGCAGGTGTAGAGGCCAGTGCTGGGCTGTTTGCACGCGGTGGAAGTAAGTTTAGAGCTGGAAAAATACGCGTTCAGGTTTGGACACCGTCTACACTATATATAAGCAGCCTGCAGAAAATCATGAAACGTTTTGGCTATGTTTTGAAGCGAATGCTTTACTTGCCGCGAACTTGAGATTTCGCCGTGGCGGTGCTCCGAGCAGGCACATGACGTCACAACGCGCGCCTCGCCGCGCATATTTGTCTCTCTCTCTCACTCCCTAGTCACTACTGCGCATGCGCCGCTAGTAGCAACGAGCCACAGGTGCCGCTGCGCAGCGCCAGGCATTTCCGCCGCCGCCGTTTGGTATGATGTCACACCGCGCTCGCCTCCGCTCGCTTCGCCAGCATGCCTGATAATATGTCGGAGGATTGAAAAAGAGAGCTCGCGTGCGCCGCAACCACAGTTAAGGCAGCAGTATGGACGGCGACAATTTTGATAAGCAGGAGGAGGCCTAGAATCGACATCGGAACGAGATGAAGAGGAAATGAATCGCCAAGGAAACAGACGAACAGTGCGCCGAACGACTGGCTAAACGCCGCAGCATAGCTAGACAACCAGACTGACCCGAACTTGCAATCAAGATTAACCAAGGCTAACCATGCTGTGCCTTATCTTTCGCTACGTATATCCTGGCATAGCCGAGCTAAGCGACTGCCAATTTTTTTACTATTCTGCGCTGATGAAAAATTTGGGTTTGGCTATTTTCGGGCTGCATTTTGAGATCATTTGGCTATTATTTGGTGGGACAATGTAACAACCCTGGCGGGAAGGACAAACGAGGCGAAGCGTCGTGGAGGATGAAGTTAGGCAGATGGATGGATGGATGGATGTTATGGGCGTCCCCTTTGGAACGGGGTGGTGGGTTGCGCCACCAAGCTCCTGCTATTATACTGCCTAATGTCCTACCTAGGTTAAACTAGATTCCCGCCAGACGGACGTCCTCTGGTGGTTGCCACAGCTATTATTTGCGATACAGACCTACTGGGAAGCATGGTCCTGTCGCGCCGTACACTGTGTGTGCGAGTGAAAGCGCGCGACGGTGCGCCGGCGATGGCGGCTCAATCTCGCTTGCGCAAGCGAGGAAGCGCGCAGTAGCCCCTCGCGCGCATGACACTGGGGGAGTGCAGGGAGGCGAGACGTTGTGATTCGGCCACGCGAGGCCGCACGAGCTTTATCCTGAATGCTTTGGGTGCGTAGTCTAGCTGGGCCCTTCGGCTCGTAGCTTCGCTTGCGCAGTGTTCTCACCCCTCAATTTGCGTTGAAGCGTCGCTTCGTTCGCTGCTGCTGCCGCGATTCCTCACGCCGGCTTTATGACAGCGAGTGTCCGCGGTCATTGAGCGTGAACCGTTCACGTTTGCCTATGCGCGCTGACACCATGCTAGTTCGTACAGTTAGTAAGCGAATCTTTACAAGGAAGCGTTCTACTCCGGCGGCTGCGGCGAACGGCACGACCGCGCGAGCCCTGCCTTGAATACGATCTCCGATGCAGACAGTGTAGGCGTCTAGGCGCACCGAGGGCCGATAGCGTCGTGTGTGCTATAGGACCCATATAAGCTTGCACATCACCCGCGCTTACGAAGTGAAACATCACTGTAATTTTTTTTAGTTGCATTGTTTTTTTGCGCGGTCCTTTACTACTTCTAAACCCTCTTTGTTAACTTCCAAGTTTCTGTACCATATGTTTGCACCGGCAGACTACTATGATAGTAACGCTTTTCTTTTCAGCGATATAGTCCCAGTCAGGATTTGGTAATGCCTGCCGCATGCACTCCAACTAATTTTTATTTTTCTGTGCATTCTAATGATCAGGGTCCCCTGTGAATAATTCACCTAGCTAAATGTACTCCAGCGCACACTCTAGAGGCTGACTGACAATGATGAATTCTTGTTCCCTAGCCAGGCTATTGAACAATACTGTTGTCTTCTGCATATTAATATTCTATCCTACTTTTGCACTTTCACGGTTATGGTCCTCAATCATTTGTTACAAATCATCCCCAGTATTGCTGGACAGGACAATGTAATCTGCCAACTGAAGGTGGTTCAGATATTCTTCGTTGATTCGCACTCCTAAGCCTTCCCAGTCTCATAGCTTGACTACTTCTTCTAAGCATGCAGTGAATAGCGTTGAACTCCTTGCCTGACCCAATTCTCCATAGGTAACTTTCTACTTTTCTTGTGTAGAACCCAGGTAGTAGTGGAGTCTTCGTAGATATTTTCCAAGATATTCATGTACGCGTCCTGTACTCCTTGTTTACGCAATGCCTTCACGACTGCTGGTATCTCTACTGAATCGAATGCCTTTTCACTGTCTATGAAAGTAATATATAGAGAAGTTCATTGTGTTCTGTAGATTTCTATATTACCTCATCGAGGGCATGGATCTGATCCTTTGATGAATATCTCTTCATAAAGCCAACATGTTCTCTGGGTTGATAGAAGTCAAGTGTTGCCCTGATTGTATTAGAAGTTATCTTGGTTAATATTTTATAGAATGCTGAAAGCAAGCTAATGGGCCTATTATTATTCAATTTTTTGACGTCTCTCTTCTTAAGGATTAGTATAATGTTGGCATTCTTCCAACTCTTTGGTAGATTTGTAGCCGTTAGGCATTGTCTATAAAGGCAGGCATGTTTTTCAAGCACAATATCTCGTCCATCTGTGATCAACTCGTCAGTTATTCCATCGTCGTCTGCCGTCTTTCCGCGGCATATGTCTTGCAAGGTCCTTCTAACTTCATCGCAAGTAATGGAAGGAGATCTGTTCATCTCTACTTCCAATGAAGGTTGCGTGGCTGCTCCGGACATTATACAAGTACACAGCCGAGGGACAGTGGGGTTATACTACTCCAGGTGCAACCAAATTAAGATGGTCCACAAGGCTTCAACAAGGACCCTCCCTCGCGACCACAAGATTTGGCTTCCCTGGTGCAGCATTCGGCGACCATCACCATCGTGACTCCTGTGTGTGAATTAGGGGTTAAATGAAAATAGCTAAACCATAGTTTTCTGGCCGTTTAGACTCGTTGTATGAAACTCTTCCAAAGTTTCTCCTGCTTGCCTGAAAACAATACAACAGCAGATAATTAGTATTTTCATGGAATCGGGGCTCTGTTACGTGTGACACGAACTGTTTAAATTCTGCAAGGTCATTATGTGAATACTCATCTTTACAAAAAAAGTTCTGCGTTGGCAGAAGAGTTGCGTGAATGTAGCAGATTACGCATGAAAGCGATAAGGGGCTTCATAGGTTTAAGGTTTCTTCCAAAATGCCAATATTATAGCGCTGCTCTGGGAGACCTGTGAAAGCAGCCTAAATAAAATTTACCAAACATCTGGGAGGGGGAGGGGTATCAGGTAATTTAACTCATATTCTCACTGCTCGAAATAAACAACTTCACTGGAAATTTGGTTGCGATTTTGAATGGTCGCACTAGCCTGCTGCAATTTTTTCTCAACTGCGTGTTTAATGCTCGCAAAAAGTCTTTAACGCATGTGATTAAGCAAGCTCTTATATGCTCGGTATTTTTCTGCCAGTACTCCGTAATTGTTTGTCACATTACCTTATTCCCACGCTACGTTGGAGGTCACCGGCCGGATGTTTCGCGGCTGTGCCCATTAAATCGGCCGCAGGGATATTGCAACCTTTCCTGCATGAGAGCCGTCCACAGCCAGCCATGACTGTGCTAGAACGGAGCAGTCAGACTTGAACGTAGCAGCAACTGCTGCTGCACTCGAGCGAGGCTGTGAGTCAGCCAACATGCCCCTAGTGCTCCCGAAGTGTTCAAGAACTCGCTTATATCGCTTCGTTGTTTTTGTTGTATCAGTTGCCAGATTCAAATGCATCCGCGAAGTATTTTTACTAACATGCGCTTGATTCCTCTTTCCGTCAAACATAGTTTGGACCTTATTTTTACTTGAAATCTTACTGAAAAAGAGAAAATTATGTTTGAAGCAACACTGGTCCACCACGATCGTCTAGAAAGCAGCAAGCAGTAACACTCGGTTGAATCAGCCCTGAATGACCAGTTTTTTGGCAGTAGGAATGACGTGGTGCATGAGGTCTCAAGAACGTTTCCGATACAAATTATGTTTTCTAACTGACGAACGCCGATGTTAGACTAACGTCCGAAGACAAACAAACAGTGCGGCAGTTCATCGCAGCTGATGACACCTTGCCACAGCCTTCAAACTTATCTGAATGCACGAGAGAGCGCCGTAGCAGCCTTGCGTACCAACCCGTGCGACCTAAAAGCCGGCATTCGCTTCACGTGCGCGTTGAAGGGAGGCCGCTTGGACGGTTCCATATGTGTTCGGTGTCTCTATCAGTGCCAGCCAGTTTATCGGTCGCAGGACAATGGCATCGGCACCCTCTCTGCGTTTATCACGGCAAACGCGATAAGGTAAGCTTTTCTGGTTGCGCTGCTTTCCCTTCAGAAGCGTGGAGGCTCGTCGAAGAGTAAGTGTCGATTTTTCCCTTGCTTTTTGCATGTGTATTTAGGAGGGAATTGTTCGGACCAAGTATCTTCAATTACACAGAAGGCTGATTTACGTCCTGCTACTGACTACTACCTCTTCAGTACTGTTTTTTGTAGGGTTCGCTGATTTGTTTAGCTAGAAAAAGTTCATCAATTTGTACTGTAAAGGAGATCTCAAATACCTGGAACCTTTTCTACAAAAACATGAATTTTGTGTGTCTAAACACGTGAGCGAAATTTTTGATTTTTTAACATCCAACTGTAGGACGACTTTCATCGAAGTTCAAGTCACTTACAAACCACAGCTAGTTATTATACGTTACATATTCTTTTATAATGTTCATTAGCGACCTCCATGAGTACTTCACGTTTCCGGCACGTCCTGGCGCTCGTACTATTTAGTATTATCAACTGTTCAAGTTCTAAACAGTCACTGTGAGAAAATAAATAGCACCTCGCTGTACTCAGCCCTCGTCCTCTTCAAAACAGCACAACTGTTGAAATAATTGTTTTGCAACATCTAAGGAAATAGTATACTCCTTCAACGTTTGTGTGTCATTTCGTGCGAATAACGTACAGTTCCGCGTATTCTGAACACGTACCGACCGTCGTATTAAGGCAACAAAGTTTGCAAGACTGGTTGAAACACTCCTACTTGAATTCGAATTTAATTATATACGCTTTCGAAAGAGACATTCCCAACGTAGGGGTTCCCTTATATGATTGAGCGTAATATTTAGTTTACCGTTTAATAGTTGTCAGGGGCCAAGTTATTTAATCTACTTAAGGTTTAAGTTCTTATGTAGATTCTTCATAAAGAGATCGCGACACATACGCCTGCCGCACTCCAGCTGTCCAAATATTTTTTAAAGCATATATATGTCGTAACTATCAAATAAAAATATTCTTTGTTCATTTACTTTTCATTTATTTATTGAGGTAGTTAATGTTGACAAAATTAATACATTAGTATTCGCGCAGAATTGTATTTATTTATTTACCTGCTCATTTAGGACCCGACGCAATAGAACGATAACATAGAAGCTGAAAAAAATGCGTTAGTGTCGTAGGAGAGCTTTCAGAAAATTCAGGCCACAAACTCGTATACGACCAAATGTTTCGCTATGTAGCCCAATTGCTACGACGCGGCGCTGCTGAGCTCAAGGTCGCGGGCTGGATCCCCACCGCAGAGGCCGCATTTCGATGCGCAAAAGTGTGCAAAAATGCTTGCCTACTCGGATATGTTTACATTAAAAAACTCGAAGTGATCAAAATTATTTCCCTACGATGCTGCCACATAATCATAACAAACTTCTTGCGCGAATCAAGTAGTCAAATCATTAACGAGTCCAGAAATTTTTTTTTGTCAGATCGACAGCCTTTTTCACCTAAACAAATCGCAACAGAACATACAAAATCGTAATTTGGCTATAAATGAACGGACAAAATGCAAGAAATACACTTCATCGCTCCAACCAAAGAAGCAGCCTCAACTGCTAAAAACGCTTTTTCTTATGGGTGGATCTCAACGTATGTTTTTTCCTTCTCGAAACCTTGGCACCGGGCCCACCAGCATGCATTTTCTAATATATGTGCATGTCCCGTTTTCTAGAAATACAGCCTTCTTTTTATTCCGAGGGAGTAGAATAGAAAATAAGTTCTATTGTATTGATGTGTACTTTCACGTTGCAAAACACAAACTAGACATAATGATTGCACAACCCTCCACTACGACATCGCCCATTGACAAATTGCACATTTTAGATGTTATCCGCATGTGTTTATCGCAACTAATTGTGATTTCTCGCTAGCGTCTTGTAGGAAGCGAAATAAATGGGGTGTATTTGGCGCACTCTACTGCAGAGCGAATTACATGCTGTCAAAGGCGGAAAATTTTAAGTTTTCCTGGGGGGCGGGGGTTGGGGCCGGACAAGCTTTCCGGATCCCATGTATGTATGTATATATATATATATATATATATATATATATATATATATATATATATATATATCTTGTGACGTCACTGTAAGAGCCGACCTTTATTAGGCTCGAGAGACGTGGCGGCACAGTCCACTCTGATGATGCGCCTACATGTACGATGAAGAAGAAGGGCACACACAGGATGATGATAATATACATATAAAAACAATTATGGGGTGTTGCGTGCCAAAACCACTTTCTGAATATGAGGCACGCCACAGTGGAGGACTACGGAAATTTATACTGCCTGGGTTTCTTCAGCGTGCATCTAAATCTAAGTACACGGGTGTTTTCGCATTTCGACCCCATCGAAATACGGCCGCCGTAGCCGGGCTTCGATCCCGCGACCTCGTGCTCTGCAGCCCAACACCATAGCCACTGAGCAACCACGGCGGGTAAATATACAGATCATGAAGAAGTGCACAATAAGTGATCACAATATATATATAACATGTAATAACGGTTGCGCTTGAAGAAACTTCGTGCGACCTCGAAGAATCGTTGACTGAAGTGACGACCTTATATGCATATACAAGACCTCGTAGCAGGACACAGTTCAGTTTCACAGCCTGAGTCCTCTCGCACCACCAAGAATCTGGCGTCTCTGGGTGTTGTAATCTTCCTTCGTGAAATTGTATTGTACTTCGCTATCCCTAATACTGCTTCGCCTTTCGACACTTAGCCATCTCTCACTCTCTTTCTATTTCTGTGAGTCCGAGCATAAGCGCCGCTGCACATGACTGCTGTTGATTCTGATTTCGAGTGAATTTGGATTCGCCTCATTTCGGTTACTGAGTGAATTATACGGTGTGTCCCAACTATCATGGACCAAGACTTAAAGAAAGAGCAATTACGTTACTCGAAGAAAACCTAGTGCATTTTGTTTCCAGTACAGTGGGGTAGCCGCCAGTAAATTTTTTGTCACTGAGATTTCATTAGGTAAATATAATTAATTATCTAACTGCAGAAGTACTAGGCACTCCCCGATTGCTTCTAACTGCGTTGTTTTCAGCAACGCACCAATTCCGCCCTAATTTTTTCCGACTGGTAACGGAACCTCGCGAGAAATGAAAAATACCTCGTGACTGGGCTCCCACCCGCATCATAAAGCAGCGCCCTCAAATGAGCTGTTGAAAGCAATAGGAGGTCCCGATACAGTGTTTGACTATGGAACCGCCTTCTGTATACTAAATACTTGTAGTGTGACAAAACTACTAATAACAAATTATGATTCTACTTTTGAACTGCTTTGCCTGCCGTAAACCAGAAATGACAGCGCATCACCTTGATAATGATACGGTAGGAATAGAGCAGGTTTATCGGCTTCGCAGCTATTCTTTCCTCTCACTTCTACGTCACAGTTATTATCTGTCTCTCAAGGCCGACTAATCACTTTGATGACCAAATTCCCTTGATAACGCGGCCGAAAGGCTGCTCTCACCACGCACGAACCGCGATGAGCAATGGAACAGGCATAGCAATTCAGTTTCCAAATCCAGGCTCTGCTCGCACCGCATCGAAAGAGCGCACGCGCAGCTATGTTTTGCACCAGAAACTTGCTTCGTACCAGAGTCAAATTTAAGTGACGGTTGTATTCTTCATTAGAGTGCATACGTGTTGCAAAAACAGGTTAGTGGCAAAATATAAAAGCGTAAATAAACCCGGAAGCGACCCATGTGTAGAGAAAAGGCAAAATCCACGCGTTCCGGAAAGTAAATGTAACGCTTCTAAACGAGCAGAATTGGCAATTGTCCCGGGATGCCTGCAAAGAAAGAAACACAAAAAAAAGAGAACCCACGCAGAATCTTCTGTGGGACTTATTTGAATGATGCGTAAGCATTTCGTCGTACTGACGCGGTGTTTGGTGGTAGTGTGCTGGTGTATTTCGTAGAATTGCGAGAACGACCACGAAAGAACCGTGAATATTCGCGCGCTATTGGGGACCCGTTTGCCGAAATTTCATTTCATTTTATTTGTGCCCATCTACAAGCAAATGGAGGGGGCCAAGGTAAAAGCTTCTTATTGGCAGCTTGAGTGGTCCCTGGCCCCCTTTACATATTGGCAGACCGGTGGCAAAGAACACTTTCAAAAATGAAAAAATAAAGAACAGTGGGCTACATCAAATAAATTTCATATCTTTCATTTAATACATATGGTTTTACGGAAGCATGGCGATTAAATGGTAGTTTTCACCAGACAGATGAGCTCCGATGGTGTCAAGGCATGGATGTCAATGCCGGCTTCTAGATAAGAATTTAGTAGCCGTGGCAAGGTATTTGCGACCCTTTGATGGCCGTAATTTGTCCTCGAAAAGGGTATGAGCCATTTTTCATGGCTGCGCGTCTCATATGTGGGTGTATTCTCTTTTAAGTTTGCTATATTATTGCAAACAGGCTCATATCCCAACCCGGCTTTATTCCACAAAATTTATCCCGACACCTATGCCACTAGTTCTTGCAGGCACTGCAATGACATCGCTAGCCTAGACCATATGCTCTGGCGTTGCCTCTCGTTACGAGGCACAGAACAAATCAATGAGGACAAGTGGCTCTCCGCTATCAAGAGCCCCAATGCCGGGGCGCAACTATGGGCTGTCCAGAGGGCCCACGATGCGGAGGTCGGGCAAGGCCTGACTGTCCCAACGTGGGAGCGGCCCGCAGCGCGCTGAGTCGCGTACCTCAGGACCTTATTAAAGTTTTGCATCCATCCATCCATGCTACATTTGTTATTAAGTTGCTTCTATTTTTTACCTGAAAGTAGTAGGTGCGTAGGAGGGTTTGTTTGTAGAGATGATGACTTCTTGTTATGTTGTACTTGGTAAAAAGACTCTCAGTGTGCGAGTTGTATGGTACATTTGCGATAGCGCGTATTATCTTTTTTTGCATCAATAGTATTTTAGAGTGATTGGAAGCTGATGTCGTGCCCCATACAAGATGGCAATAATTTACATGCGAGGCAAACAGTGCATTATAAATGATCAATTTAGCTGACGTTGGTAAAAGGTAGCGATTTCGATGTACTATACCTGTTACGCGGCTCAGTTTCTGGAGTACAAAATCCACGTGAGCGTCCCATTGCAATGTGTCGGTAAAATATACGCCAAGTACTTATACCGTGTCAATAACCTCTATTTTCTCAGAGTTGTAAAATATGTTGTGGGTCAATGGAGTACATGTACGTCTTGTTTTAAAGACGACTGCTTGTGTTTTATTCGAGTTTACTTTTAAAAAGTTGTCCTGGCTCCATTTTGAGAGATTGTTTAATAGGTTGTTCGCTGCACCAATGAGGCCTGTATAAGAGTTTTTTGATAAAAAAAACACTCGTATCATGTGCGTAGTTTATGAATTTTGCTTCTCGGTGGATAAGAACTATGTCGTTTATGTAGATGTTAAACAAAAATGGTCTAAGGATACTTCCCTGAGGGACACCTGTTTGTATTTTTCGTGTAGATGATATGCTAGTGTTTATAGCCACATATTGCTGTCGGTTTCTAAGGTAGGATGTCAGTAACTGAAGAGGAAGGCCCCTGATGCCATATCTTTCAAGCTTAAGTATTAGGAGGTCATGATTTATGCAGTCGAACGCTTTTGTGAAATCTATGAATAGACCAATTACAAGTGACTTATTTTCGAGGTTCTGCAGTATGTATTCTTTCTGTGCTACTAGTGCTAGTTCTGTTGATTTACCTTGTTGAAACCCGTATTGAGCGTCTGTTATTAGTTTATGTTTATTGCTGAAAGATGTTAATTGGTTAAGAATTATTTTTTCAGGACCTTTACAAAACTGCGGGAGAATATATATCGGACGGTAATTTTTTAAATCAAGCTTGTCACCTTTCTTATATAACACAATTACTTTTGCAATTTTCATTTTTTCAGGATAAGTACCTGATGTTATGCATAAGTTATAGATATAAGCTAACACAGGTGCAATGTCACAAATGACGTGCTTGATAGGTCTTATTTGGAAGCCATCAGCATCGCAGCTACATGAATTTTTCAGTTTGAAAAAAATTGAACAAACCTCGGTAGGGGTTGTCACTTGGAAAAAAATAGTGTCCATATTTGCAGGGAATTGAAATGTACCTGGTGCGCTTAGTGATAAATGGGAATCAGTGTCTGTAAAGTAATCATTAAATGCGTTAACTAAATGATCTCCGGTTAAAATGCATCCGTTTACAGAAACTTTCTTTATAGGTTCAGTGTTCTGTTTACGTCCCATTAGTTCATTTAACTTGTTCCACATCTTCTCTGTTTGTCCCTCGCATGAAGAACAAGTACGTAAATAATAGCGATTTCTTGCACTTCTTAGCTCTTTATTTAATTTATTTCTAAAAATTTTGAAGCATTTTAGGTCCTCACCGTTCCGAGATTTTATAAACCTGGCATAAAGCTTATCTCTTTTCTTTATTTTTTTTTAGAAGCTCTTTGGTGATCCAAGGTTTCCGATAAGCTTTGTGGTTTCTTTTCTTATATATGAAATGTTGCGCATAAACAGCTGAGAATTTCTTTAAGAAGATGTTGTATGCTGGCTCTGCGTCGTTTTGTTGAAAAACCTCCTTCCAAGATACTTGTCTCAAGGCATCTTGAAAGGCAGTTAATGTATGCTCGTTTATTGTCGGAAATGTTTTTTCAGTGTTATCTTTTTCGGTATCGTTTTCTCTTGTGTGGATAAACATGACTATTGGCATGTGGTCACTGAGAGGACAGTTTAAGACTCCACTAGTTACTAAGAATGGATTATAGTTCGTTATAAAGAGATCAAGAGTGGTTTTCGTAGTTTCTGTTAATCTCGTGCAGGTTTCAACCGCATTTATACATCCGCTTTCCACAAAAATTCTTTGAAATATCGTTTTCCTAGTACCATCGGAACTCATATCAATGTTGAAGTCTCCTCCTAAGACCACTTTATATTTGTTTTCTGACGCAAATTATAGCATGCGCTCTAAAAAAAATGAAAAAAAGGTTCCAATAAACCATCCGGCGGGCGGTAACATACTGCAAAGAGTACACCCGGTGTTTGTACACACAGCATTTCACAGTTTTCTGTCCTACAAGAATACTCGGCTAACGGTTCACATGTTAGAGAATCATCTATGAAAACAAATACTCCTCCGCCGAGACGTGAGGTTCGGTTTTTAAAAATACTTTTTTGCAAGACAGGCGAAAAACATCATCAGAGCAATACCATGTTTCGCTTAGCATGACTACAGTACACTGGCTATTTATATCAGAAAAAAAAGTTTCTAATTCAGGTAGCTTGCTGGAGACTGATTGAATGTTCATATGTATGAAAGACAGTCCCTTCTTTTGAGTAGCCGAGAATGTGAACCAATCCTCCTTGCCAATACATCCCAAATGATTAATTTCGGCAAAGAGTCAAATAATAGCAACAAGAAATTGGCGTTCATTGCAATAGAGCACGAAGATCATTTTCACCCTTAACGACAACTGCCGATTCACCGTTTGCCCTACGTACGATAACTTTTCCATTTGAGTGCCACACGAACTTGTATCCCGCCTCCTTTGCCCATCCTTTGGCAGTGGCAAGGAGCTTCCTCGAGCGAGAGGTTAGGTTTTCATTAATGAAGATGTTGCCCTGGTTGTCCCTTAAGGCTCGCCTTTTGGCAATCCACGCATCCTTCAGTTCCTGCCGTGCAAGACGGATAATAATTCCTCGCATTTTTCCTTGCTTTGCCGGGAGGCTGTGAACTGCCACAACATCTTCCTCAGATAGAGGTTGAAGTTCACGCTTCTTTGCAAGATCATTTACCTTTTCGAGTAGTTTTTCATTGTCAGCCTCAGGTACACCGTGTATCTCAATGTTCAGACGTCTTCTGTGCCATTCAAGTGCACCTATGTCAGCCTGAATCTGATCGAGCTCCCTAGGAGAAGCGTACTTCTCTATTTTTTCTACTTTCTGCTTGACAGCGTTTAATTCCTTTTCGTGGCTCTCAAGCTTTAGCTGAATTTCATCAAAGTGATCGGAAAGTGTTTGGATGGACTGTTCGATCCCGTCTACCTTGTTTGGCAGACTAACAAGCAAGTTTAGTTTTTGGTCCATTTCAGCAAGTTTTTTGATTATCTCTCTTTCATTCTTACACGCTTTAGCAGAGGAGGAGCTTTTAGTTCCTGTAGGTTTGGAAGACTCGCACTTCCAAGTCTTTTTGAATTGATCTCGTTTGCCCTTAATGGCACTTTCAGCAACGCCGGAGCAGGTACCGCTATGATACGAAAATTCACATTGTGAACAAGTCAGAAACAATTCGCTTTCATCTATCACAGAGCGACATTCACAGCAACGCGACATAGTTTGCAGCTGTACAGGTCTATTACTTTCCAAAATAGGGCAATGAGAACAACAAATGAACACAAATTTGTAGATTGGCTGTAGCGAAAAGAGCGCGTTGCAAGATGAGTAACGTAGAGAAAGAAACCAACCTGAGAAACACAGAAAGAGCGATAAGTGCCGTGTCCTTTGCGCTCCACCGCCACAGCCAATGTGATAGGAAACGCCCCCAGCTCAGTTACGAGCTGCGCTTCGTCGACGACGATGGCGGCACACGTGGTCCGGCTTGCGGACAGAAGGCGCGAAGTTCAAATGTCCAGTTTAGCAGAGGACAGAAGGCGCGAAGTTCAAATGTCCAGTTTAGCAGAGGCGATGAAAATGCTTTTGGCAGGTAGCATAGTACTGAAGATAGAAGCAGCTGGGCAGGTCCAAGAAAAGTTGTACTACAGTCCGGTTGTGGTAGCGTTGGGTCCCCAGCCAGCCTGAGAAACACAGAAAGAGCGATAAGTGCCGTGTCCTTTGCGCTCCACCGCCACAGCCAATGTGATTAGCAAATCAGCATTAACACCCTTGACAGGATACAGAGAAGACGCGTACGTTTTATTTTTTCCAAATACGGCTGAGATGAGTATAACTGAATTATTGCGGGCAAGTGGTTTTCACACCCTTGAAACGAGGCAAAAAATAATGCGGCTGAAGTTCCTTTACTCCTTCGTAAAACGTAAGTTTTCTTTATATCCTAGTCCATACATAAATCTTTCTGCATCCCGGAAAACCAGTCATTAATTCCACCCTCCCGCTCTCTCACCGTACGTTGCCAGGACAAATCTCTTTAAGTTTTACAACCTCGTCCTGGTAGGACTAGCGGATTACCTACCGCAGACAGTACATGTCTCAATATACGCCGACGACATTTGCATCTGGGCCTCTGCGGTGACTCGCCCTCAGCTAAGAGCCAGGCTTCAGCGGGCGGCAACCATGACGGCTTCTTATCTCCGAGAGCAAGGCCTCAGTGTGTCTACTGAAAAGTGCGCATTACTTGGTTTTACGCGGAAACAAATATCATCATATCCTGTTACCATCAATGGTCAAGCTGTATTCTATGTTAAGACGCATCGCTTTCTGGGCGTCATCATTGAACGCAACCTCTCGTGGAGCCCTCACTGCGTCTATCTGAAGAAGAAGCTAGTCGCCATTACTCAGGTCTTCAAATTTCTATGCGGGAAAAACTGGGGTACACCAGTCCATTATACGTTGCAGCTGTACAGGGTTTTGTTTCTCGGACTCCTACGTTACAGCCTACCAGTGTTGTCAAATGCATGCAAGACGAACTTTCGCGCCTTGGAGAGCATACAAGGTCAAGCCCTACGCACGTGTTTGGGGCTGCCTCGGTGCACGTCAACAGCAGCAACAATTGCCATCGCAGGAGACCATACAATCCAGACACATGTAGCTGTCGACTCTCTCAGAGCACACATTCGCCATTTGTCAAGGATCCCCGACCACCATTTGGCCTCCCTACCAGTCGATAGACCTCAAGCGACCTTTTCACGAGTGATTAACGCTCATCAAGAGTACATACCAGCATCTTTTACATCTTCCTCCCCCCTGTGGTGCCTGCAACAGCCTCAAGTGAATTTTGCTATTCCTGGAATTACAAAAAAGTCCAATCATCCATCGCCGGCTCTGAAGCAACTTACACTCCTATTACTGCACCAGACGTATCATGACCCCATACATATATATATACCGATGGTTCGACCTGACCTACCAGCTCAACTGCCGCATTCGTCGTTCCAGCCAAGAACGTTACAGTTAAATTCAAATTGTCGCACACGACTACATCTACATCGGCAGAACTTGCAGCTCTCCATGCCGCTATGATGTACATCACCTAAGAACCAACAGAGAAATGGGTCGTATTTTGTGACTCTAAGGCAGCCCTTCATAGCATCAAGTCCGCATTACGTCACAGAACGTACGAGCAAATGACATCTGAAATCAGGGAACTGCACCACCTTGCTCTGGAAAGAGGACACCACATTATATTTCAGTGGATTCCTGCTCACTGTGGCATCGTCGGCAACAACCTAGCTGAGAAGGCTGCCCGGTGTGCCCACGAAGATACCCAGACGCGTTCAATACCTTTGGCGAGGTCGGACGCTGCCAGGAAACTTCGCCTACTTGCGCGCAAGAAGTCCCAAGATCTCTGGATTTCAAGTGACTTCAGCTGCAGATTACGTAAACTGGACCCCACGCTACGGCTACAACTGCCATCTAGCCTTTCCCGCGGCGAAGCAACCTTGTTGTGTAGCTTGTGGTTGGAAGTGGCGTTCACGAACGCATACTCCTACCGCATGGGAATGGCCGAGAGCCCGATGTGCGACTCCTGTGGGTGCGAGGAGACCATCGAGCACCTATTGTGTACCTGCCCTCGCTACGATGTCCAACACCTCTCTCTGCGGGCAACTTTACGCAGACTAGACTCGAGACCGTTCACCGAGTCAAAGATACTCGGACCGTGGCCACAACCGTCACTGGCTCGAAAAGCGATTCGTGCACTAGTGCGGTACTTGAAGTGCACGGGCTTAAGAGGCCGCTTATAGTGTCATTGTGTACGCTGTCCTTCCCACACGTACTCAGTACTTACTCTCTCCCTTTCTTCCTCTTTCTATTCCCCTTTCCCCCACCCCCAGTGTAGGGTAGCAAACCGGATGCTGTTCTGGTTGACTTCCCTGCCTTTCCTACCCTTGCTTTCTCTCTCTCTCTTTCTTTCCTCGAACTACAGAAGGATGGAACCTCATCCCTTTCCATCATCTGAACTCCCTTGAATCAAACTCATATTATTAGTATTCCGCAAGTAACATTGCTGTTTTGTGCTATTTTATTTCCTTTCCTAAGTTTCATGATTCGCGATTGCGTATTTCTTATGTGTTACCTTGCCCCTCCTACTTGGGCCACACAGCCTGCAGTATGATATAAATAAATAAATAAAATAAATAAAACGAAGTGTGGTTGCACTACCAAACTGTCAAGTGAGGCCTGCACGAGACGAAGCAGAAGATCCGAATAGAAACAATGTTCACGGGTGTTACATAAAGCCCGCAGCCTCTGTCGACGTGGGATGAAAGGACCAGGGAGATGTAGCAAATGAAGGAAATATGTGCAACATTTATTACGTACACCGAACCATTATGAACCGTGATCAACCGTGTTTCGGCGGCGGCTACGTCAGGCGCGGCGGCGCGGCGGCGCGGCCCGTATCTTAAAAGCGATCTGCGAAAGCGGCCGAGTGCGACATGCTCTGAGAGCTGCGTGAGCGTTGCGTTCTCCCCGCTGTGCGAGGCAGTAGCAGCGAAAGGCAGCACGCAGGTGAGTTTACTCGCCATGCGGGCGCTATGTTGACAACGATCGTCTTAAGGCACGGGCGGAGGGACGGTTTTTCCTTTGGGTAAGGGTGGAAGTGCTTACGCATTTAAAACCACCAGATTTTCGTGTGCGCTTATTATCAATGAATTCGCAAGCGCCGATGAACACCAGCTGCTGCCTATAGGGCGTGTTCGGATAGGTCTCCTTCTGCGGCTACGCAGTACTGGGTCCGCTCTATCACATTTCTGTGGCTTTCTTGATGAACGACGCTGGAATCCTACGGCAGGCACATGCTATCCTTGCCTTCAGCTCATCTGACGTCCGTTCCGTTCATGTAAACGGGATCTTTCACATAACCCCGAAGAAAGAAATCGTGTGGAGAGAGGTCAGGTGCCCTAGCTGGTCAATTCACAGGCCCGTGCTTTCCAATCTATTGCGCCTGAAAAGTCGCATCCAACCAGTTTCGTGCTTGGCTGCTGCTGTGTGCTGGTGCCCCACCAGAGAAGTGGAAGACGTAACAGCGGGACTTCGCTGAGAAAGTCATCCACCACCACCCCTTCAAGAATTTAGTCCACGTAACGCTATCTAGTCAGTGTGTGATCGAAGAAGATGGGACCGATTATAGCACCAGCGTAAATTCCGAACCACACATTGAACGACCACTGGCACTCGTGCCCATTGCACTTTAGCGACTGTGAATTGGAGCCACTCCAATGAAAGTTTACCTGGCTGTTTCTGTAAAAATTGGCTTCATTTGTCCACACGATGTTGCTCAAAAGGTCAGGTGACTCGTCGTCTTTATTGAGGACCCATTTCGAGAAATCTAGACGATTCTGCAAGTCCCTATCTTCCATGCCTTGGTGCTCGTTAAAGTTGTACGAGTGAAAGGCCGAGTCATTTAGAATCCTTCAAACTGATGATTTGGAAATTGGTACCTGGGCGTCCACGGCCCGCACGCTAGCATCCGGGTTTGAGGCCACAAATTCTAGAACATCTGTGCGTAGGCTAGGACTCAAAGATGAAGTCCTCCGCTGCGGCCTCTGAAAGCTGCCAGTTTGTCTCAGGTTTTCATAACTTCTATTGCGTTTAGTCTACTCCCACACTTCCATGACCAATTTATATTTGCGGCCTTCCTCTTGTTGCCATTTGCAGCTCCCAAGGCACGGATAATGTTTTCATTCTGTTCATTGGTGAAAGACATGGCGACTGGAACGAAACAAAACGCACCTTAAACCTTTGCACGGATGTTGTCAATTCGCTTTTGGGATGATCGGTATTGTGGCAAAAAAAAAGAAAGAAAAATAGCATTCGTGCACTTTATCTACACTTAGACAGGAACTAACGCAGCTAACTCCACACATGGCGTGTTACTTCAGCCGGAGCGTAGCAGATAAGGAATTAGATCGATCACAATGTTTTTCTTTTTTATTTGCTTCATTTCGTTCTGGTTAACTCAGACAGAGTCCGTTCGGGGGCACTTCTTCATGATCTGGGCGGGAGTGCAGTCACGTGGCATTCTCCATATTTTGGGAGTTTATTTATCAGTTGTAAAAACAAAATTTGCACGCAATTAGTACGTCGCTGAAAGTACTGCAATTAGATGTCCTTTGTTTGTGCCTACAAATGCCTTATTGACACTTTGATAATTAGAATAGTACGTCTCGAGTTAGATAATTAATTGCAATTACCTAATTAAAGGTCAGTAACGAAAAATTACTGGCAGCTGCTCCACTGTAGCGGAAACAAAGTGCACAAAGTTTTTTTGAGCAACGCAATTGCTCTTTGTTTTTAATCTGGGTGCATAATAGTTCATTCGAACACCCTGTATATATTTATGACCTCTGCGTAGAAGTGACGCAGTACGAAGCGTGCAAGTTACGCTCCGGCACCGTCGGTGGGTGGGGGTGGGGGAGTTCGACCCCGAACCCCCACCCCGTAGTCGGCGCCTATACCTGCTATCACGTCCATTGCGCGCTGTCGCTGGCACGCACTGTTATCTCGTTTCAATTCCGTAAAAGGAAACCATCGATTACATTGCCAGTAGAAAGAAGCCTTCACGATAGCTGCAGTAATCGCCTATATATCTGGAATGTGCGATCGGGCCATGAGTGCAAGTGATCACATTCCAGCGCGCGCCGTTCCCAGAGCCGATCAGCCGTATTTGTTCCACAACTGATGAACCACTGTACCTGTACACGCTCGGGTTCTCCGTGAATTTTGCGCACATGCACTTATTTTACAGCGCCACACACATACACAGAAATTCCTGATTGCGTGCGTGCATGCGTGCGCGTGAGTGTGTGTGTGTGTGTGACAAAATAACCGGCGATATCCTCCCATTCCGGATGCGGCGCTGGACAGGAAATTGTTCTGAAGAGGAAAAATTTCCTGGGAGACTCGTATCTAAATACATGGGAAAGGAGAATTTTTTTCTCGGCAGCCACTGCACCAAATTTGATCCGATTTGTTGCATTTAAAAGAAAAAGTTAAAATCTGGTGACTGTTGGAGGCGTAGCTTCGATTTAGGCAATCAATTTTGGCAAATATTGTTCAAAAGTACACGTTTTGAGAAAAGAAAGCTCACAAGTCTACAACTTTCTAAATCAGCAATGAAATATGATATACCAATTATGCAAATTTCATCTATTAGTGCGACTATAGCCGACAAAAGTGACATAATATAAATGGCTCTGAAGCACACCACTGGTAAGGACTTTTGCAAAACTCTTGTAACCATCGTAATAAATTCATGTAGGTTATATTAAAATATATCAAATTTGTTCGCTTCGGAAGTTCTAACGCATGGAGCTTGCAGAACGGCGATATCGGTCATTGGTGCAGAGATACGTATTGATAAACTTCGTGTGTGTTTTTTTTTAACTTACAATTTTCCCCAATTTCTTCAACAAGCCTTCAACAATTTCTTTTGGCCTTAAGTCGTAATTACCTTCCAGCACTTGCTATAATTTTTATTCGGCAGCGACAAGGGCGCAGTGTTCGTAGACGCGGCTCGATACAGTCGCAGACGGGGGTTTACGGCAGCCGTAATCGATAGGGAGAAACGGTGCAAGTGCGCGACGATACGCACCACAAGTAACGAGATAGCTGATGAAGTAGCCATAGCGCTCGCAGTAGCTCAGACTAACGCAACCGTGATAGTCAGCGACTCTCAGACGGCAATAAGAAATTTTGCCGACGGCCGAATCTCCCCGGAGGCACTACGCATTCTCCTTGCAGGAGGCCAAAATTACAAAAGAAAGATATACATCACCTGGACACCCGCTCACACCCTCGCGGAGGACGGCAACGAGGCGGCACACGACGCGGCTCGAGGGCTTACGGACCGAGCCGCAGTCGCAAGTGACGCCCCGACACCCTCCGTACGTGACGGTGTGGTAAATGAGTGGGAGTGGGAGGACGGAATGACAACATATAATGACATTACGAAACATTATAGGTTACAGAGGCGCATATTCCCGCGACCTCACACAAAATTGAAAAAAAAGCAGTCTGTCGCATGGCGGCAGTTACAAACTAGGACGTATCCGAATCCTGCGCTCTCGCACATCATATATCCGGATGTATATCCTACGGACAAATGCAAAACATGTGAATCCAGAGCCACTCTGAAGCATATATTATGGGAATGCCGAGGGATAAATGACAATAAAGAAAACGCGGCCTCTAGCAGCAGCCTTCGCACGCGCTGGGAAGCCACGCTGCTCAGCCCCGCCCTCGAGGATCAACTATGGGCCGTCCAGCGGGCCGAGGATGCCGCCAGGACCCACGAACTCCTGGCCGTCACCTAGGCGGGGCCTTTGGCCCTCCCCACCAACTCGCAGGGCACACAATAAAGTTCTTTCCTTCTCCTCCTCTCAAATGCAACAAATTACCTTAAATTGTCGCAGAGGTTATCTCAAGAAGCAGTTCTGCGTTTTCTATTATTTGAAGCATTAAAACGGCGGACACCGACGAAAAGAAGTACTAAAAAGGAATAAGTCTAAAAGACGTTTCGGCTTCTGTAAGCAAGCCTTGTTCACAATGGGATGAAGGAATGTTCATGGAACCTTATGTATACTTCAGAACCTGACGTAAGCAGCACGTGTATGATGGAGCGAGGGTTCCCAATTTTCGTATCACGGAGGGAACCCTCCCTCCGTCATGCACGCGCTGCTTACGTCACGTTCTGAAGTATACATAAGCTTCCGTGAACTTTCCTTCATCCCATTCTGAACAAGGCTTGCGTAGGGAAGTCGAAACGTCTTTTAGATTTAGTCATTTTTAGTACTTCTTTTGTTCGGTGTGCGTCGTTTCATTGCTTCATGCTTCATCCTGACCGGACGGGCTTCCGCCGAACCCTCCACTTCATTTCATTTCCATGCATTTGAATAGGCTGTGTCGAAGTTGGCCCCAAGCTAAAGCTTCCTCTCAATAGGAAACATTAGCTATAGAGCAATTAGCTATCGTTTTAGAATTCAGAATTTAGCTCTAGCTTTTGAATAGGTGTCCAGCTGCAATTACCACTTGTTCAATATTAAACAAAACGCAGAAATTCTTTGACTGGACAACCGCCAGACAACTTTGAATGACCTTTTTTACCTTTGAAAGAGAAAGTTAACTTCTAGTAACTCAATGAAACAGAATTTTGAATTAAAGCCTGAATACAAGAATTCTCGAAAAATTGTAAGCTTCCAAAACGTTAAGCATAAAAATTAGAAATTCGTAATTCTGCGCAAGACATAGGTACCGCATTTGTGTCAACTGCAATAGTTAGAGTATCTAAAACGATGAAATTGGGTATATGAATTTATGTCTTACGTGAAAGCGTTACAATGTTTCCAAATGGTTTCCAAAAGTCCTACTCACAAATTAGTGGTATGTTGCAGAGCTACGTTTGACTCGTCAATTTGCTCCACTTTGCTTCTAATGTCATGTGCAGTTTACAGAAATGCTAGCTATACTTATTTTTGAGTTACAGTGTTATAAAATGTATACACGAGTTTTTTTAGCTTCGCAATTTTCCCAATACCTGTAAGAAACTTCATGATCTAAATTGCATTTCTGTTTCTTTTAACTGCAAACAAGTCTTATCGAAGTCACTGCACTGGTTGTTGAGAAAAATAATTTTTCTTTTAGCTTGTATTTGGATAGGAGCCCCGGAGGAAAACCTGCTTCATAGAGGTGCTCGCCTCATGTGCATTCATGTCACTGAAATTCTGGTTACCATCCCTGCTACGTGCATTCACAAATGTACATGTGACCACGACATTGAGTGCAAAACCACATAATCTTATTTTGCCGCAAATTCCAAAGGCTTGCCACACCACTGACGTCCTCTTACTCGAGTATTCAATGTTTCATGCGCGACGTGTACATCGTCCATGCCAAAACATTGTGCCGAATCTGGTTTACAGTTCCATGGCAGAAATACACATCTTACAGCAAGTGACATTTTCTAAACATGTCGAAGTAGTAGGTCACACAGTCAACAATATCACATCGCCAATAATGTAATTTGGCTTCAAATCGCACCATGTCTGGAAAAGTAGGCGAACGTATCAAGTTAACAATGCGTCGCTATAGTGGACAGTTCTTTGTTCTAACGCGGATGTTTCCTGGCTCACGTATTGTCTATTAGCATTCAATAAACAGGACAGTGGGAATTTCTTACTTCTGCTGCAAGATTATTAAAGCCCACATGATGAGGTCGTGTCTTAATGGGCTATTTATAAATTCCATGTCTTTACCCCCGTAGACCAGTGACCTCCCCACCTACGCAGCACCAATGGGGCTTTTCCAAACGTCTCAGGCTTTAGAGTGTCGTTTCAATGAGCAAGAGAACAGAAAAGTGAAATACGGCAGGGATCTTAGTTTTCTAACAATATTCTAGCAGCTCTGTTATTTACATAACCAAGATGACCCTGTTGTTATGGTGATGCGGTTGACGCCCTGAACTTGGCCTTTGCTGTCCATGTAAGTGCGCGCGAATTCTATGTAAGCTGGACTGCTTGATTCAATCCCCCCCATACGTTGCGTAGGAAGGAAGTTTCTCGCCTTCTTTTAAATTACCTGCTGGACACGGATTTAGCCTCCACATGGTGACCTTAGGAGTGAATATTTGTAATTGTGAAGTCTGTGTCTGATTCAAGTGATTTATTTATTTTAAGAGCCGCTACGGTGGAGCAATTGCCGGCAGCAACTGCAAGGCTAATCCCACCAGTAGCCTACAACCACTCAACTCAACTCAACTCACCCCCTCCCCCCTTAGAAAGAAGGATGCAAATATTTAAAAAGTGTTACAATGTTCACTTCACAATGTTGCGGTATAATTTTTGTAAAGGTATGCTTGTGGATATGTTATTGTCATCGTCAAGTTGGCGCCATTTAGCTGCGAAAATTACCTTCCGGCTCTTGATACCCTGCCCAAATAAATGGGTATTATGCACGCATTCAGGGAGGAAAGATTTGTTAGTACTATAGGTGAAACGCGTCTCACACAATTTCTACAGTAAGCTTCGGCATAAGGCAGAATGTACGAATTGCCAAAGGTACTGAGCTTTTGTCAAAGAGGCGGTGAATCAGTGCGAAAAGTGCTTCATAAAAGAGTTGGAGAGATAGCAATATTGGTCACCAATGCGCACATCAATGGTAACGTTGCTTTATCAACGTGCACTACTTGACGTAGAGAAGCAGCTTTACGCTTCGTATTTCTGTGATACCATCGCGCAGCAAATGCCGCATTGTCTCTTTAAGACACAATTCCTCGAGCAGGCAGCTGCGTTTCAACACCAAGGAATTGCGCTGTTTTAATTAGAGCTGCGACTTCAACTTTGTTTACATCCATGACAGCGTCGCGAAGCAAACTTCGCACGTGTACCATACAAAGACAAGTGTGGATCCCAGCGCTGTAGTGCTCTCTGTCTTCTACAAAAAGAAAATTCCGGCGGAACACATCTTACAATGACTGTCGACGTTAATCTGATTAACACTGAACTAATGTAGCAAGCGAGATACGGGATTCCTAAAGACACCTTGATTTAGAGTTTGTAGGTCTTTCTGAGATTTCTAGTGCTTCAGCTATATTTAACATACACCGTCTCTGGAATTGGCCCACTTTGCTATGGTAGTTCCTTGTCATGGTCGTCCATGACCTCACGGCACGACAACTGTATGACGACGACGCAGTAATGGCGATGGGATGTCTAAGACGGAATCTCGTTGATGGGACTACGACAATGTGATGACAATTTTGAAATCCGGACCATTGTATACTGATGATAGACGACGACAGTATCTGGACAAAGCTATGGTGACAAGCGTATGACGACAATGGCGGGACGCTGACTGTACGTTGATGAAGGCGCATGACTATTGTATGACGAGAATAGGATGTAGAAGACAGAATGACGATGTTGGCAGTACAATGACTCTATAACAATGAATCCGTGTCAACAGCTGTGTAACGACGTAGTGAAAATGATGGCATAGCAATGGCGGCCTAATAACGATTGAATGGTTACTTATGATTGAATGATTGCGCATTATAGCATGGCGTCGATGGAATGCCGAAGGTGATATGACTCAAGGAGGGGACGTTTCGGAAATGATGACGATTTTATAACGACAGCTGAATGACGACAACAGGATAACGACCTCTTTACGATGACGATTCCACGAAGATGGCTGCACGAGAATAACGGAAAGACGGCGAGCGCACGAAAACGATTGCTTGACGACATCTGTATGACGGTTACTGTGGAACGAAAACGGTAAGAGAAGAATCGGATTGCGAGGCTACGCTGACGGAGATCGTACGGCTACGATGACATCACGACGAATGTATGACAACAATGCACTATGGCAGTGCAATGATGACGATGGCATGACAATGGCGGCATATACACTATTGAATGACAGCAGCATGATTACAATGAAATGCTGGAGGACTAATGACCTCGATGCAACTACGAAGGTGGTATGACTATGATGGCATAACGAGAATGAAATGACGACGTCTGTTCAACGACGATAGCGTTAAGACCATGGTATGATGAGAGTCGGTTGGCGAAGGTGGAGTGACGACGACGGAACGATGGCCGCATACCCTGTGGCCCAAGCGAGTAGACAATTGGGGTCACTGGGTGGGCGTAAGGAGAGAGACAGACGGACGTACGGCCGGACGGATAAATTTCAAATGCCTGAATTAGGCAAAGAATTTGCGGCAATAATAATTGAAGCGGCCTCATAGAAAATGGTAAGTGGAACTTGACTGAAGTGATACGTGCACTCAGCGGTATGGTTTCGCCGCTGTGTTATTGTATGATAGGCATACCAATACCTCTGACTTAATCGGCCCTGGCTCTTCGTGCCACCCTAGGGTTAGTTATAACAGTAGAGTTTAAAAACTGAGCTTTTTGTGAATTCAGATCATGTCATTGCTGCTGCATTCTCAATTAAAGAAATAAAGCACTATATGCCACCTTTAGAAGGAAACAGACGATAACGCGAGAAATAGCATTGGGAAGTGGAGCGTTAGCTTTAATTGAAGCGCAGGAATGATGGGCAAAATAAAATGAAAGTCAGCGCAAAAAGATTTTGCCGCAGGTGCGAGCTGTACTCCAATTGCCTGCGCGGTGTTGCACCAATTATCTGCCGCACCGTCATTGTCCGGTTCATTTTCTTGAATATTTGTGTATTTGTACTTTGCCTAGTCACATGAGTTAGCCAGGGCATCTATAGCGGCGAATGAGGGACACTTTTTTTGCGGCAGAAATCACGTGAACATAGGAGCATGGGCTCCACGCCGCTGGATCTCGCAGACCATATTAAGAGCAGACAAGTTCCGTGAGGGACGCTAGCTGGCTAATAGTTCGAAGGCTAGATTTAGTATACAAATACTCCAAAAATAGAACTCAATTATGGTACTGCAGTAGATAAATTGGCCCAGCACCGCATCGGTATTGGGGAATATGTCGGTTCAGCTCCAGCCAGCGGCAAGTAGTCTTTTCGTCCACTTTCCTTTTTCATCGTTTTATCGATAAATATAAATTTATTCTATAGACAGTTAGTTTCCTCCATGGTTTCTCCGGACTCAGTGCCTGTGTGGGGCTTGTAGAGTTGCCATTAACCAAAATATTTAACCCTTTGGTTCTCCTTTTCGCTTTATAATGCACGTCGTATTCTGAACTCACTCGGGAGTGTCGCATGCTGCTGTGCTCACTAGGTGCACTGTGAGAATACTGTGGAGAATAACGTGGCATACCGGTCAGTGTGCCGTTTAAGGATATCGTTTGCGCTCTTTATTTGCAGATTCAGCCGCAAATGTTCCATCCCTCTTGCAACATCTCTCACCTTCAACAGGGCCCCAACCAGCAGGTTAAATAGCACTTCGTTAGTGAGAGATTAGCTTTATGTGACATATTCGCCTCACCCAAATGCAGAATTCGAATCAGCCAACAGAGTCAACCTTGAATTATCCATGCTCTTTCTTGCCAACCTCCCGCGTCTTATTCGCCTTAATTGCTGGCGTTCTCTACGTTGTCCACGAGTTCTAAAGAAAAATTGCAGTTTCGCCTGAAAGGCGAACCACGCATTGCGATATAAAGAGAGAGAGAGAAAATGATAAAGGAAAGGTAGGGAGGTTAATCAGGACGGAGCCCGGTTGGCTACCCTACACTGGGGAAAGGGAAAAGGGGACGGAAAGATTAAAAGAACAAGAGAAAGACATAAAATTAGTAGATAGCTATACGAAGTAAGGATAGTAGATTTATCGGCCGTATAAACTTGCAAACATTCGCTTACTCACTAAATTACCAATGATATAATGATGTACGCAGACGTAGGAAAAAATAGAGACAACAGAGGCAGCCTTCTTTCTGTGTGTCTGTTTCTTTCCACATCCTCCTTAAGTCGCACCTACACATTCTATCATGGATTCAAACGAACTAGCCCGTCAATGTGTTTCAACTAAATTAGCAAGCACGGAGTCACGCGCGCGCAGCTAATCATGAACACATCTTGCTGGATGAATGCGGAAACAGCCTGTCAAAATGCTGCAGTGAGGAATCACGGCAGCAGCTGCGATCGAATTGACTTTCGTGGGTCTGTCGCACCAATGCGAATCAAACATCGAAAGCACAGCGTATGCGAAGCTACAAGCACTAGACGCACTTTGCAAACACGGTACATTGAAGATGAGGCCCGCGAGGGCGTGCACTTTGGCCATGTCGCAGATCGCTTTCAGGATACGGCGCCCGCGCGGCCGCGCCGTAAGCAGCCGCTGCCGGAGATGTACGCCCACCCTCCCTTGCCTCCCCCCCGTGCCTCGCGCGCGACGGGAGAAGGCGCGCCTCCTCGCTTGCACACGCGAACTGAGCCGCGTTCGCACCTCAGCATCGCACGCTTTCACTCGAACATACAGCACACGTCGCGCGGCGACGATTATATCGCCCTTGCACTTTGTTCAGGAACTCGCGGCGACGGTGACGGCGATGGCAGAAATGCGCCTGGATAATATAATTCTATCGCATTAATTACACATCGCCTCCCCCCTCCCTTCCATATCCTTCGAATTATTCTCGCCTCGCGGATTCAACTCATGCTGTGTGTGATTTTCCACTTTCTAACCGTAGCAGTGCGTCAGAACTTCAATCAGGCTGGTATGTCCTCTTTCCCATTATGTGCGTATTTCCTTCTTTTTTTTTTTGCTGCGCTTGTGTCGGCGGAATAACAGTCGAGAGAAAAAAGAGGAAGGGAAACCACGCGTGAGTGCTTTGGAATAAGCAGCTGGCACGCACCTGAGTTGAAATCTCTTCAATGCGCACTCCAGTTTCACTCGCTTGTTACTTCACAAAATTAACCTCCCGGAGTGCGGGAGAGGCATATAATGCGCTGTCATGTTCGTTCGACCAACGAATACCGCATACCACTACCCCGTTGCCAGCGGCCAAGGCTTCTTCTTTGCATCAAGTTGTGTCTCGTTCAGTGCACTCTCTGTGCGTAAGCTTGTGGACGGCTGCACCAGTTTAGCTCTGCAGGTTATTTATACTTCTACTTTTTACCGGTGAGTGTTTCCAATCATTAAATTCACTTCTTCTTTTGCACGCCTTAACATCCACTTTTCATCCGTATATTGGAAAGACCTATGAGAACAGCTTAATAAATATTGATCGGTTACCTGGTGAGCCATGATATGACAGCAGAACACTTAAAGCTGATACGTTCACGCACACAGGCAAAAGTTGCATTTAGTTGAGAATTGTTGAGAAGACAAAAAAAAAATGGCTTGCAATCCCGACCCTTGCGAAAGTGGATGGCCAGCGAAGCTGTTAGAAAATCACTCAAATGCCGTTGATGGGGATATGAAATATTTTATTGTTCCGCATGGTCAGCGTGGCCTTGAGCATGGTTGTTGAGCATTACGATTTGGACTCTTCGCCGCTCATTGTATTCACGCTTCTCTTCGGGAGTCTTAACTTTGTCTGGTGTACCCGTAGCGGTCTTGCAATGAGCTGACTGAGATGCTAGGCACGTCTCCCTTTTAAATATGAGCTTTGTTGACGTCCCTCGATGATTCGTATGCCGCAGTTGCCCCTTTCTTCCCGGAGAAGCTTATGCAACCGTAATGTTTACCGGGAAACACACGCGGAGAGAAGGAACGTGGTTCGCATTGTTCACAGGCGCCTTATCCATCATGCGGTTTTGACGCTTGTTTTGTGCTTTTCTTAATTGAAATGAATACTGATCTCTGTGTTGTATGCCTTATTCCAAAGGAAATATGCACTTTCTTTCCATTCAATTTTTCTTTTTCTTCTTGATCACGGACGCGTAAAGTCCCTGTCAACTAGAGTAGGCTAACAGCTTCGCTGTGAAAGGCGAGCGGAGCCACTCGCAGTCACTGTCAAGGTGGTCGTACCTTACGTGCACACACTTTCCTACAATCTTCGAAAGATAGGCCAAAAGGCCACCGTTGATGCGCTGTTTTGGCACCTTTGCGATTGTAGGGCCTATGCAAAAAGGTGAATGGCATGAAAAAGGAAATCTGTCCCTGCACAATCAATAACCTAAACCTATATGTCACGTGTACTGAACGAGTGGTTTATAAGGTCCGTCTGTCCTGTAACGAAGTATACATCGGGCAGACGACCAAGAAGATTCACGTCATTTAGCCTTGCACTGCAGGAATTGTGGCTGCAAACCCGTCCTGAAAGAAACGGAAGTTGTGCGCAGGAAACGCAGAAAACAAACAAGGGAAATTTTCGAAGCAATAGGAATTGACATTTGCAAAGACAGGTATGTCAGTCGCCCCTTGGTGTGATTCTCTGACAAAGCGCGCCACCTATCTTGGACTTGGTTGATTTCTAGAGTGGGAGCCTAAAAAAAAATGTCATCTTTGTTTTTCTTTTTTTACTCTTGTTCACGCCTCACTCTCGTCATAGCGCGTGCGCTTCTCCAACGCAGTCCAGCGCCTGTGTACGTCCTTGCTATGTTGCGTGAACGTGTCAGTTTTAAGCGCGCTGCTTCAATATCTTAGTAATGCACCACAGCCGCAACGTGCGCAGCTTTCTGAGAAGGGATGCGCAGGAAGCATTCGTGGCCACCGGTTTACTGCGTCTGCATCCCCTTCCCCCCTCACACCGAACTTTAACCAAAGTCGACGGAAATGTAGGTTTCATGCGCCCGCTATGATCACAATTTATGCTAGTTCAGATTTTGTAGGACCAGGGCTTAGACAACGGACAAGGGGAAGACACATTCTTTGCTCTTCCTCTTCGTCTAAGTACTAGTCCTAGAAATTCTAAAGATGCTACACCAACCTGCCCAGTAGTGTGCCTTAGTAAGGTACGGTCCGCGAACTCTGTATTGTGCGCCATCTACTGTCATCGCCTTTATTGGCAGCACTAGGGCCGATATTGCCACCGCTAAGCAGGCTGTGCTTTAAGCGCTTAGCGATGAAATTGTATGCAGAAAGCGGCTGGAAGACAGAAGGAGAATTAGGCACGCAAGGTTCTTGAGTATTGCGTGGAGAGAAAGAAATGCGTAGGGAGTAGCAGCGACGTTTGCTTCCAAAGATCAGACGTGTACAGTCGAGAACCACTACAACCAATGCCTGTATAACGGTATGACCTGTACCACGAAGGAATTACTGTGTCCCTGTCGTTGTGTGAGCCGTGCGCTGCGCGAGCTGTACAGTAAAATTATCTTTATAACGAAGGATATCGGAGGGCCCAGGCTCTTCGTTATTAAGGTGTTCGACTCTGTGCTAATAAATGCATAGATAGTTTGAAGTACGATTTCACTTGACTTTATTTGCCCTTTATTTTCTGCCAATTAGTTTGCAAGAAGGATTAGGTGACAGCAAGGAAGGTGTGTGCATTTCACATGCTTCGATTATAAATATAGGTCTGAATGCTTACAGAAAACGTGCTATTGTTTTTACTTGCGTTTATTGTTATCTAATTATTCATGTTTATTTAGTCATTCTTTTATTTACTTTTTTTTGTAATGAAGAAAAGGGCCGTGGCATTGAACGCATGGTTTAATTCCGCTTCTTCTCTTCTCGCACCCGCGGTCCGAGTGCTCAAGCCCAAGTGCACTTCTGTGTCTTCAAACTCGCCCATGCTGAAGACCTGAAAGAAGGATCGACAATTCATTTAAAATTAGACAGTTCACTTGAATTGGAGGAACAATTTCTTGTGGCGTGACACGTGCACGGCGAAGTTATTTCTGTTACACCTGCCGAGGCTGGCGCCAGAAACTGAAGTGTTCACGTGTCAGGTGTTCTCTCCTATGCGCTGGGTATTTGCGAAGGGCCCTTCAAACCTCGCTAGTAACTTCTGGCCTGGTGAGCTGACTCCCCTTGGGAGCCTCACCTCATTACCGACGTTACGTACCGGAGCAGGTTGATGTCGACGGTCATAGTGGCACTTCTGCTCTTCTTGCGCTTTTGAAGCTCTTCTGATCGCTGCTGTTCTGGTCTTTTCAAAGACGGAAGTACCCAGTACCCCACGCGTAAATCAAGCGATGAAAAGAACTTGGGATGCCGCACCGAATCAATAGCGTCATTGATTCGAGGTATAGTGAGTACACGTTGGGCGTCGTACATTTGTTCAGTTGTCTGTAATCAACACAAAACGTCAACGAACAATTTTATTTCCGAACAATAACGACGGCCACTGCCCACGGGCTTGAAGAGGGCCGAATATTGTCCATATCGAGCATTTAACGCACGTGTTATGCGATCATGGTGCTCTCCAGTTTCGCGTACCTCTTCAGTGGCGCACATATCGGCGAGTGGTCGGCTAAAGATCGCCCGTACTATGGCCGAACAATGCAGCGTGGCGAACGAGTACCAAGGGCAACTTAGGCGAATTTGCAGGCTAACGCTTGAATGCCGGATCTGGCCTGGAAGTGGTCGAGGTGCCCTGGGCCAGGGTTGTACAAGGGCGGATTTGAACACGACCATTGTCCATCGTGTTTCAATGGTGATTGAATATACATATATTACTGCGGCGCCATAGCTGACATTGTAGTCGGGGGAAAAGAGAGAACATGTGCATTAAATACATGGGTAATAGAAGATACACAGCTGGTGCTTGAAGCTTAATACAGTAATCAAATGATATGACAATAAAATAAACTTAATTAAACAATTGTCGCTGTTGCAAATGTGTCTTCACCTATCGTGGTGTTGTCGTGGCTATGCCATTGCGCTGCTACGTCCGAGGGTGCGAGATAAGATCCCTGCCGCGGGGGCCGCACTTCGATGGAAGCGAAATGCAAAAATACGAGTGTGCCGTGCATTGGGCGCGCGTTAAAGATTCTCACGTCGTCGAACTCATTCCGGAGTCTACCACTACGGCGCGCCTCCTAATCATGTCATGGTTCTGGCATGTCAAACCCCAGCATTTATTTGACAGCGAAGCTCTTAGCCTCTAGGTGGTCCGAAGTTTTCGGCCTGTGCTCACTAAAATAACAATACCGTATGCACAGCAAAAGGGCTTTGCGTTTGAGTTATCGCGTTGCATATTTTGGTTTCTCGTATATTCCAATTTCAATCAAATGCTCTCCTGCCTGCACGTTGTATGAAAGTTGTACTTTGCAAATATTATGACACATTTTACTTTGAGAAGTTCACTTATTTCAATAACGCACCTCCGCTTGGCGGAGGGCCTAGAAGAATGTGGCCGTATGCTGCACTTTCGCACACAAGCTTGTGCCCCTCACAAACATGGGCACACTATTTGGGCGCTCTGCCCATTGCATCTGTCGCACAGCGTGCGCTGCGACTGCAATCGGCATTATGGCAAAGGCTGTCACGAAACCGTGTCACCACTTAGCAGTCCCCGCCACTCAGACAGACTTGAAACGGCAGCTAAAAAATGTGTTGGTTTTTCAGCGTCCGTGTAAGAGAATTATGTTTTCTCGTATATTCGATTTGCAGTCCGTAGCTATCATGTCTGCAACTTGTGCGTAAGTCGTAGTTTACGCATTCTCAGACACTATTTCCTTTTAAACGCCTCGACGCTGCACTTCCGCACATGTGCGTGTGCGTGTGACGCATGCTGCTTGGAGTGGTGGTGCTTATGTAACGTAGTCTAAGGTCAGTTGTCCTTGTCCTACGTCGCCAATAGCTTCTCTGTACATATTCTTTGACACGGTGGAATGCAGGCGGATATATTTTATGAAAAACGCGCTCGCAGTAAAGGAAATAAATGAAGGAGGCGCAGTGGTAATTTCCACCGGTAAGTGGTTCTAATCATGAATGGTGAGAGGGCGAAAGGCATACTTGAATAAATTTATACAGCAGTTAAGCTCACTTAATTTCAGTTTGAGGTCCTTGCTACAAGAAACGGTGAGGGGGCTTTTGAAGCGAAGCTTGTAGTGGTTCACAAGTTTTGGTGTCGTTGTGGTCACGTAGGAAAACGCAGTTGCTCTTGGGGCACAGCAGCTGCGGGAAATGGCGGTTTGACGAGTTGACAGCTGCGCCGGGGCCGTAGCGTGAGTCATTAGCAAGAATTCCAGCTGCATAGGCGCGCGCTCACGCCACGCGCGCAACCAATCAGAGCCGTTTTGCTTCCGCCGTTGAGGGAAAAGGAATGAAATGGTGTCGTGCGCACTGCACCGGCTTCCTTTCCATTCAGTTCATTCTCGGAAATGGTATGGAACGACCACGCGTTGTGCGTTCCCCCGAGCAACTGGCAGCCTTCGACGAGTGACGGTGAGAACTCGGCCGTGAAAGGGCTCGTCGTCGGCGCGCGATTGAGGCGTTAGAGCAGCCCGGGCACAGGCAATCCGACAGCAACGAGAAAAAGATCCCGAGTTGAGGGAGTGGGAGGCCGAAGCAATCCGGCACCGTTACCTGTCGGTTACTTAACCTTAACGAAGGTCAGGTGCACAGGGCACAAGCTTCGCTTACCCACACTCTCCGGTAGATGAAGGGCTAGTCATTTTTTAAGTATATGTATACTCATTGTTATCTATGTCAGTTCTGTTCAGAATGTTGTGAAATACCTATTCTTAAGAGCTGACGCCTTCCATTCAGCAATGACTACTCCAGCGCATTCACGATGTCTGATGAGCGTCTGTGAATATTGTAATCGGACACGACAGAGCGAGCTGCCCCTTTATGCATCCGTCTAGCATACTGACGTACGTGATCACAGTCCAGTACCATGCACTGTAAGCAAATTTAAAGATCGGACATACATTCGTCATATACAGCACTTCTTTTAGTTTTAAAAGGGCCTTGCTGAAGCTGCGTCAAAGGAAGTTCAAGACCTTGTTTGCTTTTGCTGATATATGCTCTGTCTGGGCTTTCCAAGACAAATTGTTTCTAAGAAGAACGCCTAAATATTTCTACCTTTCGCAATAAAGAAGCAATACCCAACGGAATAAAATCCTTAATGAATGGCCGCTTTTATTCGGCGAATCTGACGAAATTTTGTTTAGAAATACTAAGAACTATGTTATCATTACAGCACTATCCTAATATAGAGTGCAGGATTTATTCCATACACCTGTATTTCATGTCGCCGTTAACCTCACCATATACGCAGAAACATCCGCGTAGAGTCTAACGTTACATGAAGCATAGTTAGTAAGACCATACACGTATAAAACAAAAAGCAGTTGCCTCAAGGCGGACCCTTGAGCGACGTCTGAGAAGACTTACGATGACGACTCTTACCCAGTACAAGACGCTACCTTCTATCACACCACTGAACATGAAACCAGGTGAACAGATGATTGGGCATGTTAAAGAAGGTCAGCATTCGAAATAGTTTGTTTATATGAAACAAAATCGAGTGCTTTTCAGAAATCTAAAAACATGCAATCAATCTGGCCACCTGAGTAAATGAAATCAGCAATGTCATGCGTAAGTTCTACCACTTGTTTATTACACGACAATACAGCTCTGAAATTATGTCGCGTTGGATAAAAGAAATTAATATTGTTAAGACAACTGATCAGATAGGTGCAAATTACATGCTATAGTATTTTGCAATGCACACAGGTTAAGGAAGTAGGCATATAGCTCTATGTCGACGTTGTTTCGTTACTCTTGCGTATGAGGACGACGTCAGCGCTTTTCCAATTAATAGGCAGTACATTTTATTGAAAGGACATTTTGCACTGCCTAATAAGAAAGGTGAAATCAAAAGGGCACATTTCTTTATGATGAAACTGGCAATGTAAACTGGACGAGGTACTTTCATGTTCTCCAAAAGCTCGGAAATGCTACTAATCGAGAAATGTATGTCTACCATTTGCTCAGCGTAAACCTCCAGATCAGCGACAGCCCCACTGACTTCTGGAACGCACACTGAAAACAGTCATGGAAGCGTTTACTTTAGCCTCGTCGTTTGCGTCATAGTTCATACCATTGACGTCATCGCACATAGGCCCACGCATTTTCGTTTAGGTCGTTACATATTTCCATACTTCATCTGGATCCTGTATCCTATTTTTTCTCCCAACTTAACAAGTACCCATTTTCTGCCTTGGCCATCTATATGGTTACCTGCTTTTTTAATGCTTTCATATTTGAGTTGCTATCACAATCGGGTAACTGACTATACCAGAAGACGAAAGGATGTCTGTCATTTATCAGCGCTCGAATATGATTTTTATGATTTACACTTTCTTTCTTTGAATGGAATAAACGGGGAAGGAATAAGCATCTACGCGAGCGTTTACGTTCTTCTTATACATAGATTAGCATTTTATCTGCGCAGCATTTTGTCTGCACATATCTAACCACGAAGTGTGTAACTTGAGCTGGGGCGAGAATACTTCCAGCTCTCTAATGGGGAGACATATAGCCACTTTTATCGTAAAACAAAACCTTGCACGGCACTTTAGCCTAATTTCGAATCACAGGGGAGGAAATGCGTTCGACAATGGCTTTATGATGAGGTATGCCTTTAACTGTAACAACGGAAGGATTAAGACTGGAAAATCTATGCACAAAAATAAATCTAACACAACTGCATTATTAGGGCCTAGTAGCTGCAATATTGCACTAAGATAGTAAATGGGGATTTACTATTTCAAAAGAGCTAGTATGCAAGACAGTCGTGCCACTGAGTGATTGTTTACAACAGCGCCATCGTAAATCTGATAGTTTAAAGCCACCAGCAAGTGGTACGTAAGTAGCCCAAAGACACAGCAAAATGTTGCTCAAAAGAAAAGAAATTCTTGTGGGGACCTTACTGAAGCCGGATTGTAAAATAAACCGACAGCTATGGTCCATCCACAGTTTACCAGATTTCTTGAGTACGCGGATTTGCATAAACCGCCGACAACAAAAACAGAATCGCTATTTCTGCCATTAAGGACAACGAGAGAGACACCACCTCATTCTTTATTGTGGTTTCAGGTAAACAACTGTTTAATTAGGAGGAAGAGAGAGAGAGAAACAACTTCATGTAGTCGCCTGCAGAACGACACCATGACTAAATGGCGCCGTGACGTGGGCCCTGACGTCTTCTCAGCGGGTGGTCTCTACTCAACTCCAGCGCGTGTTACTCCCGCGGTCGGTCGCCCTGTGGGGCAACGTTCCGTCGGTTTCGCTCGGCCTTTGTCTTTCAAGAGCCGCCGAGACCTGCTGGACGGCCCAGGTTTGGCTTTCGTGGTCGTAGCGTTCCGCCGCAGTCGCGAGTCGCGGCGGAATCGTTGTACGTGTCGAAGCTTCGTCGGGGAACTTGGTGCAATCCCATAGGATGTGCGTCAGGGTGGCCCTCTCCCGCTGGCACACGCGACACACATCACTCACATATAATTTCGGGTATAGATGAGTCATTAACACTGGGGTGGGTAAGGACACAGTTTGCAATTGTCTGAACAGCACCGCGTCCGCTCGGCTCAGCTCCGGGTGCGGGGGTGGGAAAGTCCTTCGAGCCAGGCGGTGGAACTGTGTAAGTTTGTTGAACGTCGTCATGCGGTTCTTGGCACTAAACCACGTTGGGCGGTCGGTTGCAACGGCGCGGTTGGTTAGCGCTCGCGCCACTGCGTGTGCCGTCTCGTTGTGGTTATCGTGCTTCTCCGACGCATCGTTGCCCGCGTGCGCCGGGAACCACTTGATTCTAACATACCAATTAGGAAGGAAATTATTTTGATTACGTATCGGACCATTCAGCTAGGATTCAGTTCCAAAAGCGATTTGTAACTTTACTTGAAGGAGTGAGCGCACTTGCAGTACTTCGTATGTAAACTTCCACTATTAATAACCAAACACACACCATTATATTTTCCTTCCGACTAGGGTGTCAGTTTTGGACATTTTAGAGCGCAGCTTGAGTGCCTGTTCCTGCGTTGAGCGTCGACGTGCCTCGCCGACGTAGCTCGTAACCATGCGAACGAGCACTGAGAAAAGTTAAAGTGAGCGCAGAGCGCAGCAGATGAAAGAAGAGAACGCGAGGAGGAAAGGGGAGGAGTCTACATTGAAAGCCTTAGGCGGAAAGCGGAGGAGGAGTGAAGGGGCGACGGCCTTCTCATGCGCTGGGTTCCTGGCGGCCGCGGCAACCGCAGTTGCGTGGACGATCTCATCTGCGCTTCTGAGGGGGTGGAGCCAGTGTAGTGTGAGGTGAGGAGGGCTACGCGCGTCCACGGCTTCAGCTGCTGAGGTCAGTCCGCGGTATCAGTGTGTGTGAAAGGGATCACTGCCCCTGCGAGGAGCGATGGAAAACGGCTACGATAAGGCTCGATGTGACACCCCCTTGGGCGTTGTCGCCGCGGACACTGATGACACGATTTGCCCGCGACTAAGGGCCACTCTCGTAGCTGGTGGAACGAAAGCGTGAGAAGAAAAGCGTAGTGCCGCGCAAGGCAGGCAGTGCGGTGACGATGGCTAGGATATGGCGTCAGAGTAGCGCGCTTCGTCTGTATGGAAACAAAGCGCTGCATGAGCGGAGGTCTCTCTGCCGTGGCTGCTGTGAATCACGCCCACGCGTCACCTACGCGCTGTCTCTCGCGATCTCCCGTTTAGCCAGGCAGTAACGTCACACTTTGCTTCGTTTGCAATGTGCCGGACTAGAGAGATTGTCCGTGCCAGCTACTCTACTCACAGCGTCCTCTTCCCAGTATGAACTGTGTACCTATATAATACAATATCTAATACAAAATACTTGCACACCAAATGAACAGACGTATAGAGCTGCGCTCAAATATCGTATTAGGGAGTATCGTAATCGTCGGTGAATTTTTCGTCGTGACTATCAAGCTCATGTTACAGTGAGTGAGTGAGTGAGTGAGTGAGTGAGTGAGTGAGTGAGTGAGTGAGTGAGTGAGTGAGTGAGTGAGTGAGTGAGTGAGCCAGCGAGTGAGTGAGTGAGTGAGTGAGTGAGTGAGTGAGTGAGTGAGTGAGTGAGTGGAGAAACTCTATTGCAGGTCCGGCGAGGACGCGAACTCGTCGCGCACCCGGCTAGTCCCACGTCGGGACCGGTAGGTTTAACCAACTGGCCCTTTCGCGGGCACGCCCGACAGCCACGATTTGCTTGTCTAGAGAGGGGCTATGTAGAAGCGAGTCCAATTCCTCCTTGGTGAACTTGGCGTACGTCCACCCACACTCCCAGAGCATGTGTGCTAGAGTGGAGGTCTGCCCGCAGGATGGGCAGGCGTCGTCGCGATATATGTCGGGTTAAGCCTCGTGGAGAACGGACAGGCACGGTCATGTGCTGATCTGTAGAAGTCTAAGTGAAACAGCTTGCGCCCTATTCAACTTGGGGTGAGGGGTGGAAAGCGCCTTCTAAACATGCAGAAAAATTTAATAACCTCGTTGTGAGTAGCGGGAGCGTCCCTGTGGCCATAGGGAAGAGGGAAGTCGGCATTCCTTACAGAGGAAGCGCGGTCAGTCAGGTCACGCGCAGCCTCGTCAGCAGACTCATTGAGGTTCGGGGGAGCACCCTCGACCAAACTCTACGTGAGCGGGAAAACAGTGAATCTAATGATGCCTGAGAGCATATGGACTGGAGCTGCTAAGAAGACGAGCACCTTGCTTGGCAATGCAAGCCTTCTGAAAAGTCCTAACTGCCGTTTTGGAATCGCTATAGATCTCAGACCCACGACCAGGGCCAGGGCGAGGGCGATGGCGGCTGGCTCGGCGACTCCGGGATCTGAAGTGCGAATCCAGGCGCCATTGGTAGTCTTGCCGCTGGAGTCGACCACAACGACTGCAAAGGTCTTCCCATCGCTGTACTCCGTGGCGTCGATGAAGCTTGCTCTAATGTCTTCTTTCTTGATTTGTTTGACGATGGATGCTGCTCTAGCCTTGCGTCTTGCCTCGTTGTGGACAGGACCGACGTTTCGGGGCACAGAGGCCACTTCGAACTTGCTCGAATGCACCTAGGAATCGGAGTACTGACCATCGGGAATCCCGCAGGGTGGTAACCCAGCTCTTCGAGGATGCGTTTACCTGTCGCTGTGGTGGTCAGGCGAGTGAGTTGCGTGCCTTCATGGTCTTGATCAGTCTCCTTGGCGGAGTTATTTACGCCCAGCTTGAGGAAATCCTGGGTATGGAACCTGATGGGTAGCCCGAGAGCCCTCTTGACTATGCGGATGAGAGCGTTCAGCTTGTCTCGATCCGCTCTGAGTCAGTTGTGCATAGGAATCATGTACGTGAAGTGGCTTAGTACGAATGCATTGATCAGCCTGAGGAGATTGGTTTCCTTCATACCTCGGTGCCGGTTTGCGATTCTTCGAACAAGGCGGAAAACGTTGTCTGTCTTTGCGATGATCTTGCGGAGAGCCGTTCCGTTCCCGCCGTTGAATTGAACAAACATGCTCAAAACCCGAATAACGTCGGCACAAGTGCGAAGACTGATGCTGCTTTCGGAGACTGGCTTCCAATCTTTATGTCTGCCTCCTTTCCCTTTTCTGTGAAGCAGAAGCTCCGACTTGGCAGGGGAGCATCGAAGTCCGGTGTGCGGTGTTAGGATCGGCCTGCAGCTATTTCAGCCCGCTGCACGTGTTTCGATCGAACCGGGCGGTGGCGCACTTCAGAGAACTGCGGATAACCTGCAGCCACGTGGCGAGGGGTCAGCTCAGGGGAGTTCTCCAGGGGAGGTAATTGGCAAAACCTCCCCATGCGCTTTTCGAGACACCAGACAATGTGCCACCCGGGCGCACCACCCGGGACGGTTCCTAGTTAAACGAAGCAGGCTTTGTGCGCAACACGACAACGCCGGCCTGTTCTGCTATGAGTGGGGGAGTTGCCGCGGGAACGCCGACGAAGGCTCCTTCCCACGCGCCGACCAAGACGCCAGACAATTAATGTGCTCCCGGACACGCTACCCGGGTCGGCTCAGAGTTCTACGAAGCCCCTCTGACGTCGGCTCCCGACCATTACACCAGTGTGTGTGTGCGGCACGTGTATGTGAGCCCTCCTCCTCCAAAAGAGCGGGTGATCTTCAATGACGTCGAACTATGACGTCGAGCAGAGTGCTTATAAGCAGCGATTGTCGGCTGCTAGAGTGTGCGCGTCGTCGTGCTCGTTGTCGTGCTCGAAATGTACTCGTGAGCGGTGTGCTTGTAAGCTATTTGCTGTATGCTCGTCTTGCGGGCTCCATTTGGGAGTCACGCTAGACTGTCGATGTATCTCATGTTGAACTGTAAATAACATGTAAATAAATCCTGCTCTCCTAAGTCCTGACGAAGAGTCAAGCTCCTTCCTACAGCTACAACTGCAAAATCTTACATCTGAATGGCAACAGAACAAAGGCAGTGCGTTGCACTGTCCCACTGCAGGTTATAGCAATTGTGCTTGGAGTCTTACATCTGAATGGCAGTGGTGAGATCGGCCTACAGCTCGTAGGTCGTCCGATAACTCTAACAAATGGTGGCAGCGGCGAAATCGTCCGACGAATCTTACAGCGGAGATACTCCTCCATCAGGTCGATCGTCCCCTGGATGGCTTCTTCGACTCTGCCCTCGCAGCCGGCGGAGCACCAGATGGCGATGTCGTCGAAGTAGATGGTGTACTTGACGTCCTCGACGCGTGCCTACCTTCCGGAAATGCTAAGCTTGGCCTTCCTGTCTGTTAGAAAAGAGCTGACGCAGCTTTGGAACCTGTAACCGAGACCCAGGTCTGAAATGGTCTTGACGATGAAGGTGTGGAACATGTTGTCGAAAGCCTTCTCGACGTCCTGACCAAGCAGATCCTTGACGTCTCTGGAACGGCCATCCGCGATCTGATGCTTGATTAGTTTCATGGCATCCTGCGTCGATAGTCCAGCGCGGAAGCCGATGATGTTGCACGTGTAAACCTCGTTGTCTTCGAGGTACCGGTTGAGCCTTTTGAGGATGATGCGCTCCATGAGCTTGCTGATGCAGGAGCTTAGAGAAATCGGCCTGAGGTTCTCCATGTTCTCCATTCGGGGCCTTGTCGGGCTTGGGACTGAGCACCGTGCAGGCCATCTTCCACGCTGCAAGAACAGCGCCGCTCTTCCAGGACTCGTTGATCCTGTCGGTCAGAAAGACGATGGACGTGTCGTCGAGGTTTCTCAACATTCTGTGGGTGACTCCGTTAGGCCTCCACGCAGGCTTACGGTTGACGCGAAAATGACCTGTTTGACATCGGCAACGGAGAAGTCTTCGTGCAGCTCAGGGCGTTGAGGGCTTCGGTAGTCCAGGAGTTGGGTCGCTGGATCTCTGTCACGACGGACGGGCAGGTACTTCTGTGTAAGTTTTGAGGTGAGTTCATCGACGGTGTGAGACATGGTGGCTTCGTGAATGGCCCGGGCCAACGTATGCCTCTGATTTGACTTGGAGCCGCTTTCGTCGAGAAGCTGCTTCAGCATACCCCAGGATTTGCCATTACGCATCTGTCCGTCGATGGATTCGCAGAGCTCGTCCCACTGCTACTGGCATAGCGTCCTGCAGTGGTCATCAATGACCTTCTTGAGCCCCGAGGTCTTCTTTCGGAGTCTGCGATTGAGGCTTTCATCCTTCCATGGGCGGATCAGGGCGTTTTTGGCCTCAATCAGGTGGGCAAGTCTGCTGTCCATCCGCTCGACATCGAGATCGGTTTCCATTTTCTTGGTGGCCGCGGAAGCGTTGTTTCGTATGCTTTCGCACCATTCTTCGAGAGTGGCGGTGCCCTGTCTCTCCCGGGTTCTTCGCGAATCTTGCGAAAATGGTCCCAATCGATGAACGTGAATTCCATGACCCTGCTCCGAGACACATTGAAGTCGGTCTCAATAATGTAGTGGTCGCTGGCAAACTCCATGGCGGTGTTCTCCCTGCCCCAAACTCGACGTTCCTGACGAAGGCATGGTTGGGTGTCGAGTCCCGGGTAACGGAGTGGCCGAAGCGCGTAGGAAAATCTTTGTCAGTGACCAGAGTGAAGTCCATCTCGTTGGCGTCTTGCCACAAGTTGCGCCCCTTGGTAGGGTCGTAGATGTAGCCCCAGATGCCGTACGGTGCGTTGAAATCGCCGACGACGACCAAGGGTCGAGCGCCGGCCAAGTCGGTCGCTTTCTTTATGATGTTCTTGAACTGCTGGTGCGTGTCCCTGGGGGTTGCTATATATATAGACAAACGTGTTATTGCTGCGCTGATTCCTCTGTGGTACGTCGAGCAGGATCTCAACTATGACATATTCGATTCTACCAATCGCCAGCTTGAGGTCGCAGGTGAGACGAGCCAGCTTTCATCGATTAAAATGCAAATACCTCGCCCCCCGGGCCGGCCCGAGATGTCCTGTAGCCCTGGAGCAAGGCTGCGGAGCCTAATGTTTCTGCGAGAGCAATAATCTGAGGTTTGACAGCGAAAGACCTGAAAAACTGCTGCAGAGGGGCTTTCTTGTTAGAATACCTCTGCAGTTCCATTGCCAAATGCGAAAACTCTCTTTGGATCTATCCATTATGGCTGATCGGACGGACTACCACCTAAGGGGGCAGTTAGGCCTGCACAAAAACTGGGACCTCCTGTCGCCGCGCTGGTGGGATACTGAAGTCTAGCTTCCTTTAGTATGGCAGGAACAGTTAGTGGTTGTACGATGGAGGCGGATGAAGCCATTCGCACCTCAATGACTTCGATGCAATCTTCGAGAGCTCTGAGACCCCTCTTGGTATCTCCAAGTGCAACCTGAATTTGGCGAACGCTATCGGTGAGGAAACTGACGTTAGTGGTGACCTGTTTGAGGCCGTCTGCCAGCCCAATGAGAGCTTGCTTAATCTCGCTGACTTCTGAGGACAACGCTCCCGATGATTCACGTGTTTGTTTGACTACTGCCCTGCGTTTGTAGTACGTCGCAGTACCGTGTACCGGAGCTGGGATTGGAGTCCTGGTTGTCCTGACTGACACACTATAACTCGAAACGAGTTTCGTGATCTCTGCCCTTTCGTTAACTAGCCTCTTGATCGTGTTCTCGAGGTCGTCGTTCTCTATGCGTAAGGGAATCACTGCCGCGTCCCTGTCTTACTTAGGAGGGGGGGGGGGGGGTTACGAGGTGCCGGAGCAGCCTCGGTATTGGAGCCTAGCTTGTGACGTGCCAGATCTCCCCAAACGAGGTTCAGCTGCTTCCCGCAACGTGTGGAGGTGGGCTGAGGTCCGGGTGGTGGCTGCGTTCGGGAACCTGGGCGGCACTTGAAACCGGATCTAACCTTGATCTGGATAGGGCCCGGGATCTTGACCTCGACCTGGAGACGGAGCGGCTCCTGGTGCGACCCCTGGTCGACCCCTACAGCAATCCCTGGAGCGGCCACGAGACCTGGATCTCCCCCTGAGCCGGGAGCGGCGGCGACCGTATCAGCGTTGAGGCGTTGCTTGCCGGGCTTGATTCGCGCCCTCCATAGGCTGGAAATGCTCGGCGTTGAGGGCTCTGGAGCGTTCACCCCGTTTGCGCCTGACGAGATACGACGTCTGAAATCTTCGCTTGCACTCCTCGGTGGCCGTAAGGTGGTCGCCTCCGCACAGCTTGCATTTGGGATCGCACCTATGCAGAGCATCGGAGTTTGTTTCTCCGCATACCCTACAGATGGCGTCGGTGGGCGAAGGGCAGACGTCGGAGCGGCGCCCGAGTCTGTCGCAACTGTAACACGTTCATTTGCTTGCGAAATAAAGTGCACCTGATGATGTTACAGTGTCTGTCACACTGTTAGATGAGAGTTTCATTCTCCTGCTGAAGTTTAACTGCAATTTAAACTTGCAGCCCATTTTTTTCTTGAAGACGTTGAATAAGTTTTTAATGTGATTGGCATTCTTTACATCCTTCAGACGTTGGAACCTATCTATCTATCTATCTATCTATCTATCTATCTATCTATCTATCTATCTATCTATCTATCTATCTATCTATCTATCTATCTATCTATCTATCTATCTATCTATCTATCTATCTATCTATCTATCTATCTATCTATCTATCTGTGTCATCCGACTGTCGTCATACCATCGTCGTCCCTGCTTCTACGCCGACCCTGTGGCCATAGTTGTTGAATAGCATGGGTCATTAGGTATGTGCTGGACGTCGTGACGCAATTATGGTCTTTGCATTGCCGTCATTCCAGCTTTGTCATCTACCCCTTATGAAGCAGTCGTCGTTACACCATTGTCGTCATACGGTCGCCTGGCATACCTTGTCACACTGTCGTAACGCCATCGGGTTTGTTGCATGACCGTCACGTCAAGTTCGGCATCCTACTTTCTTTATGCCATCGTGACCACACAAACATCTTCATACGCTTGTTGCGATTCCATTACTGCTGTCATGCCGTCGTCTTCATTGAGTCGTCGTCATACAGTCGTGGTCATGCATTCGCTGTCATACTGTCGTCGAAATGCCGTCATGGTCCTCCCATTCTCGTCATTGTAACTTCGTCATCCCACTCTCGTCATGCCTTCGTCGTCATGCCATTGTCGTTCGACAGCCATCGTGTATTTTTGTCACTCTCGTTGCGATGCCATCGTGGTCGTGATATCGCCGTCACTGCAGCTTCCTCATCCGACCTTCCTCATACCGTCGTTGTCAAACTATCGTCGTACAGTCTTCGTGATGCAGTAGTCGTGATTCCATTACTTCATTTTAAACCCATTGTCATCACACAGTTGCAATGCCATCGTTGGCATTGCACCGTCGTTATTAGTCGCCGGCGTACAGCCATCATCAGGCATTTGCTGTCCCACCGTCGTCGTGTTGCCGTCGTGGTGGTCCCATAATCGTCGATCTAACTTCACCATCCCACTCTCTTCATGCTATCGCTGTTATATTATCCTCGTGATTTCTCAGTCTTCGTCTCAATGTTGTCATGCCGCCATCGTCATATGGCCTTTGTCGTTCTATCGGCGCCATTCCTTCGCTCTTATTCTATCGTTGTCATTGTGTCATCGTGACACCATTGTCATGTCGTCAAGCTCATGGGCGACCTTGGCAAGCGAGTGCCACACTAAAGTGTGGCTCTAGAGTAAACAGCGTATGTCGCATATAGCCACAGGAACGGAAGCCTGAAAGTGATCAGTACCGAGCAGTGGCGTAGGCGGAAATTTTGTTCGGGCAGAGGGGGGGGGGGGGGGAAGGGGAGGGCTCAGGTTTCAGCTCGTCCTCCTCCTTATAGAATTTGTCGAGGGATCAAGTACAAGAATATTAACTGCATTGTGACTGCCAACGATGCTGCAAACGAATTCTTGGAATCTACACACTGTCAAGACAAGTAAGATACGTATTATTTCATAAAAGAACACATTATTATGTCGCAAGAATTGTGCCAGAAATAACTGATATTAATGCTTCCATGGTTTTTGTATATTTCATAAGCAAAGAAAATATCGCACGAACTTCAGAACTATATGAGTTCGAAACCAGCACAGCAGTGCATGCCGCTGATATGAAAAAGCCGGCCGATCTCGCGCCCTGTAGGGATCGATGTTGTGCGAAGCACTCTGCGGGGAGCCTAGTAAGTTAACAAAACAACGATGAGAGCACCAAGATGTAGGCGGCTGTTTCAAGACCTACATGACACGCATGTCTTGACCTATCATTTGTGTTCGTCATACACTCTTCTGATGCTATGCAAATTTTGGTACATACCAAGATGTAGGCGGATGTCTCATGACCTACGTGCACCCTGGCCAGTGTCGAAGATACATGTATTTTAGATACTCTTTTAGGTACTCTTTGGGTATCTTATATTTGCATCATGATACGTATGCAAAGACGTGTGTCAGTATCGGTACTTCCGATACATGAAAGAATGTATCGTGTATCCTAAGATACATGGTACTGGCGTTCAGATCACCGTGTGAAACTAAAAACTATAGCTGAACTCCGCTTCCCAAGGTGATACTTCTGCCACAAAGCCGCCTAAAAAAATAAAGGTAGCGACGTTCCTTTATCTTTCCGCCAGAGCCCTCCAGCGAGGTCTGCGATGAGGTCTGTGCGTCCATATTGGTGGAGCAGAGTCACGTGGTGGCGGTCACGGCAAAAGCAAACGCGCGAACATCCGCGAGCAGCCGGCCTTTTATTTCCCTGATTTCTTCTTTTCTGTTGTGTCCGTGCCACGACACTTGCTCGTAGCCACCGTACTGCGCTGCATACGCCAATGCGTGCGACGCCTTTCGCGGAAATTTTGATGTCGCTATAGTGTCGTAATCAGTTTCTCTTGCGTGGTTCTTTGTTACCAAGTCTGAAGAAAGCGAGAATGGGGTTGGCTTGCGTCTAGTGGCTTTCACACATTGTTTTGGAGTGAAAATATATGTTGAGCAAGAAAGACAAATATTTTTTGAATCTAAAAATTATTTCATTCAAATGAAACAAGGTTGGTTGGAGTTAAGAAATTTTAAAGCAAACATTTCTGTACATACGCGTTTGCCCCCACACTATATAGATATATAATAAAAAATGGGAATGTATCGAAGTATCTTGACATACAAATAAGAAGTAACGTATCGAATATAATAATTGTGGTAGTAAGGTATATCTGCACGAAAATACTTGTTGCCCGAGTACCTTGTATCGTATCACGATACAATTACTAAGGATTTTGCCCACCCCTGCCCACATGACACGCATGTCATTGCGTATCATTTATATTTGCCATACACTTCTGTCAAATTACGCCAATTTCGGTGCATACCAAGTTAAGAAACTGACTATGAGAGCACCGAGATGTTAGCAGCTAGATAAATACTGTCAAAGAGGCAAATGTTCTCCAAGAAATGCTTCGCATTTCAAGCGTAAAGGCGATGAAATGAACGAGTTGAGGACAAATATTTCAAAGAAGCTTTGTCATTCAATAACTTTGTTTACATTTTGTGCATATCCAACGGACAGGAAAAATCTCAATGACGATGTCATTTTGTTTCAATGTATTGCGCAGGAGCAGCTGTCAACGGTCGTGTATTGCTAGTAATTGCAGCGAAATTAAAGCCGCCACAGAGAGAGCATATAAAAAGCAGGAGTTATGCAAAATATACACTAGAAATGCGAAGATACAGCTTGATAAAGGGCAAAAAGGTGTCATTAGACACGAAGTTCACTGCATGCATACACAAAACCTCGCAACAGGATATTTAAATATACGTATAGGTCTCCAATAAATCTACGTATCAAATCAAAAGTCGCTGTATATAATGTGTCAAACAAGGCAAATAAACATGTTGCGCAATCACAAATTCACAGATCGCGGAATCCTAAGGCATGCCGTCCCCTCCCTCTACTCCCTCCGATGCATCGCGCGCGCCCGAAGGCAGCACGCTTCCTCCACGCTTTGCTCCCTTGCGCCCACAAGACTGAGCCAGCATCGTCGGCTGATCTAGCGCTCCCCCCCCCCCCCCCTTGCGCTTTCACTCGTAGATACAACACGCGCCGCGCGATGACGATATTATCACCCTTAGAATATACACAGATCATGACGGCGACGGCTGCAATGCACCTGGAGCGTTCATTTAATCGGTTTCGCAATACTATAATAAGTGTATCCGGCAACTACAGACTCCCGTGACCCATTACATTTCGCAAAAGAAGAAGTAACATAATCGAACGTTCAACATGTGACAATTCGCTGCGCCACAACAATGTCTTTCTTTTCTTTTGTGAGGCGGGGCAGAGAAACGAAAAAAAAAGTGCGAAGGAAACATGTTTCAATGTATTGCGCAGGAGCACCTGTCACCGGTCGTGTGTTGTTTGTAATTGCAGTGAAATTATAGTCGCACCAGAGAGAACATAAAAAAAGCTGGAGTTCTGCAATATATACATTAGAAAGGCAAAGATACAGCTTGACAAGAGGCAAAAAGGTGTCATAGAAAACAAAGTGCACTGCATGTACACATAATACCTCGCAACAAGAAATTTAAATATACGTATAAATCTCCAATACATCTACGTATCAAAGCACAAGTTGCTGTATATAATGCGTCAAACAAGGCAAATAAACATGTTGCGCAATCACAGACTCACAGATCCCGGAATCCTAAGCCCCCCCCCCCCCCCCCCCCTCCCTCCACTCTCCGTAATGTATCGCGCGCGATTGAAGGCGGCGCGCCTCCTCCCCGCTTCTTACACGCTTTTCTCCCTTGCGCACACAAGACTGAGCCAGCATCGTCGCCTCATCCATCGCCCCCCTTCCCAACCCACGCTTTCACTCGCACCTAAAGCATACGGTGCGCGTTAAGGATATTGTGGCCCTTGAGCCTGTTTCACATTATGTGATTTTTGTCGAACCGGAAGTGCGAGCAGTTTCTAACAATTTGTCATCACGTCTATTAGGGTGTAAATACATATAACAATATCCGCTGTGATTACTACCTTTTTAGTTAATGAAATACCATGTTACATGAAAGAACATATCAAGCTGGGATTTTAAAAGACATTTCTGCATTTCAACTATGTACAACATGCGGCTTCTTCAATAAAGGACCACAAAGTGCCTTTTTGGCAATGACTACCTCATTCCAAGTTTTACCTACATACAGGTAACAAAACACAAGAAACCTGAAGGCAACACAATCATTGTTTAATTTATTCACCTGCCACTGTGACTATAGCATTCTACTGCTAACACAAGGCGAGGGGTTGAATTGCCAGCCATAGCAGTCGCATTTCGATGGGAGTCATAGGTAAAAAAGAACTCTTGCACTTAGATTTAGTTCATATTTTATCGAGCCCTTAAACTTCCAAATACTATTGCATACGCGGGCATCCTTATGCAAAATCTAACACCAATCGAACGGAAAGGGCACAATTGTAAAACAAGCATCTCTTCTGATACTTCGAGTGAGCAAACATTCATTGCATCAATATGTATTTTCAACAGCACTGCACAACTAAGCATGATCAGGCCTAGCAAGTACTCCGTCAGAAAGCTGGTTCTATAGATGTATAAATATCAAGACATGAATGCTCATACTAAATCATGCACACATCACAAAGAAAGCCATTTTCAAGAGTTCTCCCGTCTGGCAGATATGAGTGGGCCATAAGCAGCAGAAACTTTATTACAGGGCATTGTGTAATATACCTTATGAAAAATGAAGACCGTGAAGAGGCTTTTAACAACAGTACATCATGCTACTCTAATAAGAGGAACAATGAGCAAAACAATTTCGGGTTGACTACTTAAGTTCAACAGTAACTTTTTGAAAGACAGAAAATTCCAGGTGAGAGTTGGAGATACATTTGGCCCACACACACCAACAACACAGGCATACTACAAGAAGTACTACAGTTTATGGTGTACTATCGTCTATGGGAAAGCTATCTTATACAGAAATCAAGAATTATGCAGCGAGCTCTCGACAACACTGCAGACTTTCTTGACCAGTGTGGCCGCTCGCTTTCTGATACGTCAGCTTACATCGACGCCGAAAAAAAAACTAGACTCAAGAACTACACCAGATAGCACATTGTGCTCCACATAGCTGAACAAACATACTCGCAAGTCAACATCCACAAATCCTCAGCTAGTGCCAGACTATGACGGCAGAGCCAAAACGTGGGTAAAACAATTATGCCATTCCTGGACGTAAATTCTACACCTGGAGAAAAGAATAATCTTGAAATCAGGGGGGGGGGGGGGTCGAGCGGGTACTATGAGAAATCCCAGATGCTCTACTTTTGTCCAAAGTATTGTAAGGTATGAATCACCAGCAGCGCACAAAAAAAGACAACTCATCGAATATAGGCATCAGGTTATGACAGGTCTTTCCAACTTTACCATGCTTGAAGAACTCTATGAGAAAAAGCAAACAAACAAATACCTAGACAGAGTAAAGTTGCAGCCTGCAGCGCAAAATCTTTGCCTTAAGAGCTCAGAACCTGGTCCCAAGATATTATGCCCGCTACCGTATCAGATGCAAAGACGACTACCGCTCCCTTTGGAAACACAACTTCAGCAGCCCCTCAACTTGAACACAAGTCCCTACCGTGCAATATGGTGGCAGACAATTACGGCAGGAGACTATATGCAACTTCCAAACACACAGAGAAGGTTGCAAATCATGAAGATGCAAGCAAACATCAGGCACCATAGTACACTGATGTGGTAATAACAGTGTAACAGTAGTATGACGCTAGATAAAAATAAACCCCATGCGAGTGAGTACCATTACAGCTCATCCTACACCTCGAAAAGTTGAACAGAAAGCAATCAAAGCAGCACCTGCAGTGCAAATCTGCAGATTACAACAGCCTGCGCTCCTGCATGAATTCACCCGAAACTGTCTGGGCCTGTACATCACACAAGATTGTCAAGAAAATCATTGTCACTGATTGTCATGTCAAATCAGATTGTCACTGACACGCGACTTGCAAGCACATGGCCAAAAATTAAATTACAGGATACATAGTCACGCACATATTCCGGAACACAAGTGGGCTTGCGAGCCTGACATAAGAACTGAAAACTGGACGAGTTGGTGCGTATTAATTATTAACTAAAGCGCAACAGATAGACTCCAAAAAGAACGAAGCGCTGTGTGTGTTCACTTCGCTGTTTTTACATGTATTTCTGCTGCACTATAGTTACTGAATTCATGAGTTTTTACAGGAGAAGAACGACACCCCTGCCTAAGGCCCCGATTTAACATGCAAATCTATCTCACACACACACACACACACACACACACACACACACACACACACACACACACACACACACACACACACACACACACACACACACACACACCCACACACACACACACACCCACACACACACACACACACACACACACACACACACACACACACACACACACACACACACACACACACACACACACACACACACACACACACACACACACACACACACACACACACACACACACACACACACACACACACACACACACACACACACACACACACACACACACACACACACACACACACACACACACACACACACACACACACACACACACACACACACACACACACACACACACACACACACACACACACACACACACACACACACACACACACACACACACACACACACACACACACACACACACACACACACACACACACACACACACACACACACACACACACACACACACACACACACACACACACACACACACACACACACACACACACACACACACACACACACACACACACACACACACACACACACACACACACACACACACACACACACACACACACACACACACACACACACACACACACACACACACACACACACACACACACACACACACACACACACACACACACACACACACACACACACACACACACACACACACACACACACACACACACACACACACACACACACACACACACACACACACACACACACACACACACACACACACACACACACACACACACACACACACACACACACACACACACACACACACACACACACACACACACACACACACACACACACACACACACACACACACACACACACACACACACACACACACACACACACACACACACACACACACACACACACACACACACACACACACACACACACACACACACACACACACACACACACACACACACACACACACACACACACACACACACACACACACACACACACACACACACACACACACACACACACACACACACACACACACACACACACACACACACACACACACACACACACACACACACACACACACACACACACACACACACACACACACACACACACACACACACACACACACACACACACACACACACACACACACACACACACACACACACACACACACACACACACACACAGAGAGAGAGAGAGAGAGAGAGAAAGAGAGTGAGAAAAAGAAAAGACAGCCTTGAAGACTAGATAAAAATTGCGTCAATTCGCTACGCCGCAGCAAAGTCTTTATTTTCCTTAGGGGGCGGCGGCTCCGAAAGGAAAAAAAACGCGAAGGAAAGCATGGTGGCCACAATCGAATGCCTACTTTGGGCACCAAATGTGGCGCTTAAGAAATATCGAAAAAAAACGGGACACGCTCAGTTGCCAGAGGACCATACTCGCAAGGCTTGGTACCCTACATCGGCTACATAAAAAACTTTCCGGAGAGGTTGCAATAATATCGAAGTAAAAGTGATGCCCCCAAGTGAACGCGTTTGAATCCGTCGAATCCCTACTGTGATGGCGGCAAGTGACCATTGCTTTTTTTTCTAATCTGCTAGCCAGAAAGCGTCCAAAACCCTGCCAGGCCAAAATCCACTCGGTGAGAGAAAAATGAACGTGCACCGAAATGCGCCACGCCATGGTCGTGGCAACACGAGAAAAACGCATGGGCTCTGGTTGGCTCTGGCAGCCCGCAGCTAGCGAGAACACGAAAACTGAAGAGACTCAATGGGTCCTCGCAAATAAACGTTACCTAGGTGCAGGTGAATAAAATGTTCATACTCTTTTCTGTGACAATACGGCACAAATGAACCACCACAACGCTTCGTCTCATCGGACCTCGCTTCGTGCTCTGTCAACTTGTCGGATAGTGTGTTGATTTGGCTTGTCTCGAATGGTCTGATGTACGACTTTAGAACAGTCAATGCAGCTTTGGCGTCAATGTTTATAAACGTTGTGCACGGGTGGGACATTTTTTTGTGTTATGTGACTCCAGGTGCATGGGCGTTCCCGCGAAATCCAGCCCGAGTCCGCAATGTTCACGCCGGAATGTTTTTTCGAGCGTAACAAAGTCATTCTAGACAAAATCCACAATGCTTTCCGGCGCCAGGGTTTGTTTTCGTCGGCAGTGCATGACAACACGAAAAAATTTCGAGGGGGGGAGGGCTGAAGCCCCATCTACCCCCCCCCCCCGGCTACGCCCCTGTTACCACGTATTAACGGGGCAACCACTCCTCTAGATCAGGCCTAACGAGCATCCCGCGCCATTGGAGATCGATACCTGAAGTGCCTTCTTCAGCAGACGCACACGCGCGACGCACGCATCTACAGGACCTGAATGAAATTTTTCCTCCTCCTCCTCCGCACGCACGCGCACGCACCAGAGCAATATGGTGTGCCAATACAATGTTTCAATGCTAATCGCATTACCGTCAAGAGTCATCTTGAGATGGGGTCTGCGTAATTTTTTTCTTTCAAGCCTAGTCTTCTTTTAGTAGTCTTCGGTAATTCTAAATTAAGTTTCCTGTAGTTCTCAGCCAGTTGTAAGTACATGCTGCCTTTTTAACAAACGACAAAAACTTCACAATCGTAGGGGGATTTTTTGTGAAGCATTGAGTCCCTCATATTATGAGTCCCTTCGGTAGTTGTAGGCTGAAGCGTAATTTTGCTTTGGTGGACCAGAAAGTCACGATCTTGTTTTCAGATTACGTGCATGTCTGATGCCGTAGAATGCTAAGTTATTTCTCTGATACCTCTACTCTAAGCCATCGGAGCAGTTTGGCAGCGATGGCAATCTCGACAAAAATGTTTCGGCATGCGTTGTCACATTTTTAACGTGCTATTTTAGCGCTAAAACCGATAAGATTTTAACCCCGTCAGCTATGTCTTCGTAAGATAGCTCCGTAATTTCGTTCTTAAGCACTTGTGGGATGGTGGGAATTTCTTCAAGCATGCCATATTGCTGTTGCTGCATTGACGGTATCGGCATAATAGCCTCGCGCATTTCAATTGCAGTAGCATACGCATTTGGGCTGGTTGGTTCATGACCCGGACGGAGACAGCGCAAGATAACCAGACGTGAGAAAAGACAGCACCGTTGTCTCCTCCTTTCTCACGTCAGGATATTTTCCACTGTCTGCGCATAACTCAAGCATTTGTTTTTCTTGAACCTTAATCACATGGTCTGCACTTTGTTCAATATCACGCACACTAAGAGGCATTGTTACATTAATATGAACATATACGGCAAGCTTTGCTCTTATATGACAAACGAAGCGTACGGAAAGCAAAGTGGCATCCAGCGCCAACATTTTAAAGGGTTCGCCTAAAAAAGATTAGAATAATGAACCTGTAGAAATGGGCACAAAAGGTAAGTTTGTGGCACCCATATCGGCGTCAGTCTAGGAATGTGAAAAGACGAAACAGATACTTTTCGAGATAAGTAACGCCCCCCAGACAGCCAACGTTGCCATCCGGTTCTTTGAAAGTCGACAGTCGTCGGCAGTGCGGCCACGTCTAGCTTTGAGCAGTCCTACCATAAGTCAAGAACTGCTGGGCAAGTCCACGTGTCATTTGCGAAAGGTTCCTCGAAGCCAACACACGTCGACGCCACGACGTACCATGGCCTGATAGTGTCATCTGCAACAGCTGTAGAAGCACAAAATGTAAGTTCGTGGTGCCCATGTCGCCCCTATTTCCCTCGTCTATAAGTTGGTGAGCGTTAAGGTCATACGTACCAACACGTGAACATTATTATTCGTAAAATCTCGCGAATACAACACCGAGAGAGAGAGGGGAGGGGGAGGGTGAGGGATAGCAGACATTTCCGTAAAGCTTGCCCTGAGCACATGTTTTTTTAGGAATGCATCGGTGCGCTATTAAAGATGATGTTTGCCTGTGAACGAACCACCTAGCAAGCAGCATAACTTCAAACAGGAAAAACTGAGAAGGAACAAATACATCATATATAATATGGCTTTTTTTAGCAACTAATGGCCGATCCTGTTACAGCAAGTTGTAAAATGTTGCTCGAAGCAAGTACCGCACTTCCGTTCGTTCAACAACAGAAAACTTCTAATAGATGGCTGGCAGATCCACAAGCGAAAGCTTTTCACGACAAGAAATTATTTTTCGTAAAATTTCGCAAAAAATTCGTCAAATCGTAGCACGAGCCTAAATGAGAAACTTCTCCGAAAAATATGAGAGAGTTGGCAGGTATATAGGCAGTTAACGTTATTTATAAAGTTCCGCCATGGTAAAGTCCACTGCATCGTCTAACTATTCCATTCTTAATAGAGTTGCTTCAGCTTTCCTTCTGGTGTTCCTTGGACGTTTACGATGTCGCCCTGAAATGCAGGATATGGCGCGGTATTCATTCTTTTTTCGTTCTGCGTCTGGGGCGAATATTCAGCTCACGTTGTTAAGGAGCTCGAACTCGGAGTGCGATGCCGCTTTCATTATTCCAAGTTCATATCACCTTACTTCTGAACGCCGATCCACTGCCACAAGCAATTTCACGTTCTTGAAGAGTGCACGCTCCAGCAGTCTATGACGCTGTTCGCGTTCACTATTTAATCTTCAGCTGCAACAAAGCGTGCGCACTCTTTCATGGTGACTAAGAAAGATTAGGTATTTTAGCTGCACTAACACTTTTTAGTCTTGGCGATACCAATATGAATGTCTTTAAAGTGATGATGAATTATTCTGGCAAGAGCATTCTAATCCCACGAGGTTTGTACTTTGCATTTGCGATTTGGCGTACACTACATAACTTCGCGTAATTGGCTGCATCCGTCTTCATGCTTTTACGGGCTACTACTCTGGTGAACATGTAGTAGACCTTACAAAATGCATCACGCCTCCTTAATTGTGGGCTATAACGTGGCTTTACTTGACAGATGTTGGTACTTTTATTTAAGGAGCGCAAGCTTTCGAATTCCCCAGCACCATCTCTCGTGGCCCTCCCAAAACATGACCCAGTTAATGCTTCAATCAGAAATTTTCTGCTTAGATGGGTGTTGCGATATTGCGTCAGCGTCCAGGTACTTCTGGCCTGGTTGGTGGGTTACGTAGAAACTGAATTTTGGCATTTCATACACCCAGCAAGTTAATCTGCCCTTGGCTGCGCATGCCTAAAGAGATACGTCGACGCCTGCATATCGGTAGGAGCTTGAACGGTTTATGTACCAGATATTTCACAAAGTGTACATAAGGCCATTATTACCAATGCTAGCGTTTCCTTCTTCGTTGACGCGTTATTCTTCACGCTTACGTAAATGTTCAATTCCCATGTTTCAACCCATGGTTCCTTTAATATAATAATGAATTTAATTTCGTTCCCAGACTGCTCGTTATTTTCTCTTTCATAGAAAATGGCACCCACAGGATGGCGGTAAGCGTCTGTTCAAACGATGGCCAGTCTGACAGGCTCAACTAGCGGCGAGAAATTGGAATGGCGCTCTCTCGTGAGGGACATCATGACGTCTTGGATATTGCTCGCCGCAGCTCGCTCGATTCGTGCGTGCTATGACTTAAGTAAATGTCATGCTATCTGAAGGCTGAAAGTTGTTTTGGCGGCTTGCTGCTGTCACACCTGAAGTTCCGTTTGATTTTCCTTGAAACAGCCCAAATAGTGAAAAAGACTAGTTGCAGTGGTAGAAAACACAGGGACAGAACAACAAAGGAGACACGTATGCAGCGCTTGTTCTGCCTGGTTCTGTCCCTGTGGCGTTTGGCGCTACAGCTCATTCTGTGTCCTGAAATACGAACAAGCCCACATTGCTGCTCTAGAATCGTGGAAATTCGAGACTTAGATACTGGTGCATATGCAGATTTGTAGGGGTCTTCGTCTCTTGCCATACAAAAGTACCCCACATACACAAAATAATTTTGTTGAAAAATAACGGCCTCAAATTTAGAGTGTCAGAATTTACTCAATATTTTGCTGAACACGCGAAGATTTCCTTTATCACTTAGGATGTGTTCCACTACTGGCCAGCATCGGAAACAGCCTACGTAGACAGCTAAGGAGACAGCCGAGACAGCTTTGAGGCAAAGCAATGGAGCGTGTTTGGAGGCGTCTGGAAGACGCTTTTGCGACCTGACGCCACATCGAGGCGACGAAGAAATATTGAGAAAAGTACACATTATTTCTTTATTTCAAGTCTTTGCTCGTGCGAACCTATGAAAAATACGACGTGACTTACATTAGGAGCATAGAAAAGCATGTCTACATTTTCTTGTGCGTATAACTTTTGTTTAGTTTCTAAGCCTCCTGGTTAGCCGCCATCTTGTTGGGAAAGAAAAATAGCCTGCATGATATTTGATTTCGATTCTGTCTTCGCGAAACTGTCTACTATGATGTCTTCGCGTGAATTGGAACGAGGCTTAAGATGGCCGCTGTCCGCTTAGCCGTCTCGTTTGCCGTCTACGGCGAGTATAGGAATACAGGCTTAGTTATGGCAGACACTACATCTTACACGGGACAGTAACCTTACTGTATTTGGCATGAGCATTCTAAATGCGCTTATAAGACGGATAAGCTCCCAGGGAGCTTTCATGTGTATGGTGAGTGGTTCTATTCTGATTGACTGATTGTAGTGCTAAACTGTGAAATAAGGTGCAAAGACGCAGACGACACTTGACAAGCGTTTGTGCATTGTGCAAATGCATGACGACAGAATAACTACGATGGCTTAATGACGACAACGTCAAAAGAGACGGATCACAAAGCAACGACGACGATGGCTTTACGACTACGATCACATGCTTAGAAGCCCATGGCATTAGACAACTTGGGGCACTGGGTCGGCGTAGAAGGCGTAACAATGACTGCATGACTAGTCGTATCAGGGTGCTGGAATGACTACGATTGAACGACCACGACGAGGTCACTACCACGAGCACATGCCAAGAGGCCTACGCTGGTAGACAACTTGGGCCGCTGGGCCGGCGTAGATAGATAGATAGATAGATAGATAGATAGATAGATAGATAGATAGATAGATAGATAGATAGATAGATAGATAGATAGATAGATAGATAGATAGATAGATAGATAGATAGATAGATAGATAGATAGATAGATAGATAGATAGATAGATAGATAGATAGATAGATAGATAGATAGATAGATAGATAGATAGATAGATAGATAGATAGATAGATAGATAGATAGATAGATAGATAGATAGATAGATAGATAGATAGATAGATAGATAGATAGATAGATAGATAGATAGATAGATAGATAGATAGATAGATAGATAGATAGATAGATAGATAGATAGATAGATAGATAGATAGATAGATAGATAGATAGATAGATAGATAGATAGATAGATAGATAGATAGATAGATAGATAGATAGATAGATAGATATTTGAAGCCGTTGAAGCAACGAACGGTAATTGCATTAAAATTTACGCTAGAATTTATCGCACGATGACTGTCGATGGTGATGTGATTAGCATTCTAGCAATGCAGCAAACAACTCGTTTCAGCAGTCGCGTTTATTTAACATCTGTAGTGGTCATTCTGAGACTTCCATTGCTTCAGCTGCATGCGACATAATCGGCCCCCATCCCACTTTGCTATGACACTCGCTTGCCGACGTCTCCATGATGATAACTGAGGGATGCCGACACAGTGACGACGATGGAATGACGTCGATGGAACGAAGAAGGGGTAATGATGACAACGACATTACGACCATGAGGTGATGATTCCTGAATGATGACGATGATATAATGACGATCGCGTGACGATGGCAACATGAGGATAAGGGATGACGACGCTAGCGCGATGACAACGCTAATTACAACCGGATGACAAAGCTGGAAGGACTACGACCACCATGACGGCATGACGATGACGGTATGACCACAGATGAATGATAGCCACTGCCTTACGATGAGGCAATGATGACGATGGCATGAAACGGCGGTAATATTGTGATTTAAAAATTATGCGCCATTCCACTCTTGAAGCTGGATGAGCGACAAAGAGGTTACACAGAATTTTGAACAAAGGTACGAACACATTCATTGCCTTGATCGGTGTTCATCGTGGCGAAAGGTACGCACATGCATTTATTTTTATACGTTCAGGTTCATTCATGTTTTACGTCCGTTATACACATTCGTGCTTTCATTGCGTAATATATTGAGGCAATATATTTGAGACCAATATCACCTCACCGACTTACAGTGGGCCAGTGCCGTCAGTGCGTTCTCAGAGGGTTCGCTAGCATGATGAGCGTCATCGCAGCCAGCTGTGGAAAAAGACGATGACAAAGGCACAAGCAGTGGCATGAACGCAAGGGGCATATGGGAATGCTGGCGTGATGAGCGGCAACGGAGACGCTGTGGAAGAAGGTGACGACGACGAACGCGCGAGCAGTGACACGAGACATTGCTGATGATGATGGTTTTTGCTCGCACATGAAAATTTGATGGAACGCTTAGTTCTCCCTACGTGGTTAAATGCGAAAGCAAGCATTGTGACCATGTGACTCGAGCGACACGTCAGCAGAAGCGCGGCAACATCTGTTGGTGCCACTGGCAAGGTCCATCTAAATAGGTCGTGAAGTTGGAACGAAAAGCGTGCCAAAACCTATCACCCGAATATCAATTAGTGGTGCCCGATGGAAGCGTCACTAGGTGAGGGATGGGGCACAAATACTGAATATATAAAAATAAATGTTCGAAAATTTTTAGTCAGGATACTGTGATACGAGCCAACATTCCGTTACAAATATTTTTTTTCTGTGCTAGAACATCGAATGTAATTTTTGTTTCTCTTTCACAATTTACTAGTTAGTGCTTGGTGACTCCTACCAACCCGTAATTCGAGCGCAGGACTTGGCAAGACCGTGCAAACCAGCTTTGTGTCGTGCGGAATGATATTGCTCACTCGAATGCGGCACTTTCATCCAAGTTTTTTTGTTTCTATCCTTGCGTGTTTATTCAAAGTGTGGCGTGTGCTTCACTTGAAATTTTGCTGGCCATAGTACTCTTCATGCATTGAAAAATATTTATTCGATCAGTTGGTTGCATTATTCTAGACGAAAAAAAGTGAAGTTGCTTTTGAAACGTCTGTGGCACTGTCATTTATTTCCATCCTGTTCGCTCACTTTTCTAAGAAACAGATTGGATTATTGCCCTCAGTAACAGCTTTATTGTGTTCACATTAAAACATACTTCACTCCTGCAGTTTATTGACAGGCTGGTGCTTAAGCTGAGGTGAGTCCCAAGCTCACGTCGCCCTCAAAACAAAAGTAGCGGCTGGCGTAGTGGTCGAAACGCCGCACACTAAAAACAAAATTCAAACATTCGCTCTAAGCACCATAGGACCTTGATGTTGCAGTCATTTCCGGTTTTGACGTCACTTTTTTATTTGTTGCTGTTAGTTGTGCCCTCGATACGTATATAGCGACGGTTGCAACGAGCCGCCATTTTCATGAGACGTGGGCTTCTGTGGAAACTTCGCTACCAATTTACATATACCTTACGAATGGCTGAGTCGTGACTCTGCGCCCCGTCAGCAGTTATGCCGCGACGTCACGTGACCAACGCTTTTCATGGTAAGGTGCGCACAACGCACGGTCGTGGGTTTGCCTCCCGACGAAGGTTCTGTGTTTGACTACTAAAAAAGGTAGTGGCTTGGAATGCCTTAATTAACTCTACAATAATGAACTGTATGATCGTTAACTTCGCTTAATTAACGCCAAAGGTCGTGAGTTCGAACTCCCAACGAAAGTCAGGAGTTCGAGAGCCTTTATTAACTCTATCTTAATTTACCTTAATTTACTTGGCCTTAGGTAACACAAAGGGTCATCGGTTTGACTCCCACCAAAGTCGTAGGTTCGAGTGCCTTAATTAACTCTATCTTATTTAACAGGGCCTTAACAAACATCGCCTGAATTACCACAGAAGTCATGGGTTCGGCTCCCACCAAAAGTCGAGGGTTCGATGAGTTTGGTCACGACAACGCCGAATTTGCTGCCTCACGAGGCATATAATGCTTTTGCAATATTAATGACAGCCTATAAATACGACAGAATGAGGAAGAAGGAATTATGTTAGCATGTTGTCAAACGCTCTATGACAACGGCATGACGTAACTGAAGGGATGACGATGTTAAAATGACTGCGTGACGACTATGGCGCGAAGAAGGCGGTATGACGAGAGTCTGATGTCGCAGTAAGAATGACGATGGTATAACTATGATGGCATCACAGCGATGCTATCATGACGACCTTATGACAACATGCTTCGATATCATTAGGGTACACAAGACGCAAGTTGCACAATTCTAATTAAGGCATTCATAAACTAGCTTATCTAACATTTGTTCGACCTCAACTTGAATATGCCGCATCCCTCTGGTCTCCCCATCAGAAATACTTTATCGAAAAACCCGCATCTATTCAGAATAGGGCTGCGCGTTTTATTTCAGGTTGTTATGACTATAACAAAAGTATAACACAAATTAAACTGAACCTCTCACTACAGCCCTTGCACGATCGTCGTGATATAGCCCTGCAATTCTTATTTCGTAAATATGTCCATAATACAGCGCCATCAGTTCTGCCTCTTGAAACTACTCATTACACGTCACACAGGCTGTACGATCAGTTCAGTTTCATGCGCATCTACGGAAAGACTAATTCATTTAATTACTCCGCTCTTCCAAGAGCCATTCGCCTTTGGAACATTCATCCTAACGGCATCGCTTATGAGAGTAACCGGGAAAATTTCCAGCATCTTCTAACAACGCATTTTTCAAACTCTACATATCCTAACGTACTATATTTTATTGAGTTTCCACTTATTATTGCGCTACTATTCCTTAAGTACTGTTTTGTTATAGCCAAATATTTCCAGCCCACTTTGAAATTCTATTGATTAAATTATACTGTGTGAAAATTTCTTGTTCTCTGACATCTCGCGTTCAAAAGCATTCGATTTGTCCTTTGTACAATTTTAACACCACAATACTGTATGTGAGCGCATCTCTTACACTATACTTTTCATATATGTATTCACATATGTATTCTAATTATTGTGTAATCTTTGAGTGTACTCTCGCCCCTTACACAATGCCTCTAGGGGCCTGTAAGGTATGCTTAAATAAATAAACATAATGACGAAAACAGTGCGAGGCCGATGGGATGAGGAATGTATAACGGCAAAGGGGCGATGGCGACTGTATGACGAGCCCTGTATGAGGATGATGGCATGACGTCAACGGCATGACGAGACTCGGATGGAGAAGCTGGAGTGACGATGATGGAAGGACCATGGCGTTCTTACGACGACGGAGTGACAACGAATGCAAGGAGACTTTACGACGGTGACAGCGTTACGATGATGTCAAGACGAGAGCAGAATAACAAATGGAAGTGACGACAATCCTATGACCACGAGGGCATCACGACAAAGAGCCCACACTTGGGACGTATCCTCGGACGGACGCTTTCGGCGATGTAACTTTCAGTGCAAGCTTATTGGCTGGCTGAGCGAAACCGATTCAGCTGATTGGCTGGTTGGGCATTATGTCACGCAAAAGCGATAGTATCACCGTAAGTGATCGTCCAAGAATGTGTCCTCTTATAGTGGCCCTAGCTAGTAGACAACTAGGGGTACGTAGCCGGCGTGACACGCGTAGGTAGATGGATAGGTAGGTAGGCCCGAAACGGAGCAAGTGAAGGTATTATTCGCGTTAAAATAGCTGATGTAAGGAAAGAATCTTCATCACATTAAAAATTAAGAATCGAATCACACTCAAGCGCACAATCAAAACCTATATGAGTCACAAGTGCAATACCTGTACCTAAAGAAGACCAAGAACATCAACACATAAGTATCGATCAAATGGTCAGAGTTCACTAATAGGCAAATGGAAAAGAATAAAAGGAGAAAAAATACCCTGTAAAATGCAAGATCACCGAGCATGCGTCGCTGATGCGACATAAAGAATTGACGCGACAAGTAAATATTGCTTGTTGTCATTAAGACCACCTAATAATTTTCGACTTCAGATAGCAGAAGCTTGATGTGGGCGAGTTGGTTTTGCATATCTGAAGAAATGAGCGCTAGAAAGAGGCGGTTTAAAGGAGGGACATGTACGACGGACAAGGCGCCTTGTCCGCTGTACATGTTCCGCCTTAGTCCACGTATTTGTAGCGCTCATCTCTTCAAGACTTGAGATAAAATTATTGCGTTTTGCAGATCCATGTCTACTCAATGACAATACCACGCAATCAACGAAGGTTATTGTAATCAACCACACATTCAAAGCAAATTTTAGAGACAAGGACGGAGCATCTGCAGAAGACTACGCATATTACAGCACACAGCAAGCGATCACGTGGCAAGAAATTTTGGAATGAGCAAGCAGAAAAAACAGCTGCAAAGAATTGATTACAAGGCTGCTGAGCATGCGCTGCTATTGTGATGAAAAAAAAAATGCAAGGGCTCTTAAGCACTTCGTATGAGTTTGGAAAGGCGTCAGGAAAGAAAGGCGTCAGGCAGGGAGATACGATCTCGCCAATGCTATTCACAGCGTGTCTACAGGAGGTATTCAGAGACCTGGAGTGGGAAGAATTGGGGATAAGAGTTAATGGAGAAGACCTTAGTAACTTCAGATTCGTTGATGATATTGCCTTGCTTAGTAACTCAGGGGACCAATTGGAATGCATGCTCACTGACCTGGAGAGGAAAAGTAGAAGGGTGGGTCTAAATATTAATCTCCAGAAAAGTAATGTTTAACAGTCTCGAAAGAGAACAGCAGTTTACGATAGGTAGCGAGACACTGGAAGTGGTAAGGGAGTACATCTACTTAGGGCAGGTAGTGACCACGGATCCGGATCATGAGACTGAAATAATTAGAAGAATAAGAATTGGCTGGGGTGCGTTTGGCAGGCATTCTCAGATCATCAACAACAGGTTGCCATTATCCCTCAAGAGAAAAGTGTATAATAGCTGTCTCTTACCAGTACTCACCTACGGGGCAGAAACCTGGAGGCTTACGAAAAGGGTTCTGCTCAAATTGAGGACGACGCAACGAGCTATGGAAAGAAGAATGATAGGTGTAACGTTAAGGGATAAGAAAAGAGCAGATTGGGTGAGGGAAGAAACGCGAGGTAATGACATCTTAGGTGAAATCAAGAAAAAGAAATGGGCATGGGCAGGTCATGTCGTGAGGAGGGAAGAAAACCGATGGTCATTAAGGGTTACGGACTGTATTCCAAGGGATGGGAAGCGTAGTAGGGGGCGGCAGAAAGTACGGTGGGCGGATGAGATTAAGAAGTTTGCAGGGACAACATGGCCACAATTAGTACATGACCAGGGTAGTCGGAGAAGTATGGGAGAGGCCTTTGCCCTGCAGTGGGCGTAACCAGGCTGATGATGATGATGATGATGATGATGATGATGATGATGATGATGAGTTTGGAATGCGAAAGTGTGAATGTTCGATTGAAGCCCGCTGGACGGTCCTTCTGGTTATGAACTCCTCGCGTGGAAGTAATCACGTTGACACGCTTGGCGAATGCGTCCTAGATAGCGCAAGGCCGGTTCACTTGGATCCGTGACTTCATGCTACCTAGTCCGACTGCCATGGAATCTAATGGGGAGGCTCCCGTACCTATGGTTTTGTGTTACCGTTTTCGTCACGCTGGGCTTGGCAATGTAAATTTCGGTCGAAGTAGCGTGACGTCATAAAGCGGAGTGCACAGGCCAGCATGCTATGTAGGAGGCACTGGTTTAGCCCAGTGGGTAAAACACGGCTTGTTAGAGAGGGTCGTAGGGCCGCAATTAGAACGCAGGCGAGAGCTTGCGCAGACAAGGAACGCATGGATAGCACCCGCTTCCGAGAGGGACAGTGGTGTGGCTTTGCGGCCACGCCTTCTCTCTTCACGCATCACCTCGTGCGCTATGGCCCAGCAATTGTTCTCTTTTGCTCGATCGGCTCCGTCGAGGCGCGTTATTGACATGGCGGCACCGCCAGTAGGTATTTAGGTGCTATTTTTGGCTTATACAGACGATAGACGCAGTCTTTTTTGTTCAATGGGCCACTTGATGCTTTCGCATAAAAAGAAAAAGAAAGCTTGTTGCAATGTCAAACACTGAGCACACGTCTCTCTTCAGCGAGTTATTCTGCTTCCATCAAGATATGGCGGCCTGAGCGCACATGTAAACATTGCGTCGTTTCGAATAAAGGCCGCTTTTTCGTGGGACTTTCTTGGTGCGAGCATATATCATGCGACGCTACTACTTGGGATGAGGATGGCTAGCGGACTTCTGCCAATGTTCTTTGCTACGCCAGGGGCACCTGTGGTTGCGTTGGCCGCGGTAGTTCGAGAATTTTCTTCTCGCTATCGGCCCCGATAAATTACCGTCAGAACGGCGCCGAACACTTTTCATCAAATGCCTTTTATGTGAAGGACAACTCGTCTCCGAAGCTCTTGCCTGGAGAACAAGGAACATAGAAACGGCTGAAGTTAGCAAAGACAACGTTGGCAGGATGGACGTGTTCAAGACCGCGACCGTACCGTTAGGCAGCCATTTCACTGCTGCTGATTGCGTTGTCGATCTCCAAGAATCAGCTGAGTTCTGCGATTTAGCAGAGTAAGTTGACGAGAATTGGTGTGACCAGTGTATGACAGGTATCGCGTGTCCGCAGTTGCGTGAGAGACTCCTGTTTGAGGGTGACAAGTTGAGATATCGTTACTTTGGGAGCAAGTCGCACGCCAGCCGGCATCTCTTGTAAACTCAGTGCGAATCTTCACGTCGCAACAGACAAGTGAACTGAAGCAACACCACTTGGATTGCACAAGGCCTGTTCACTCCGATCCATGGCGTCAAGCTACTGGCCCAAAATTTTCATTGCCAAGACTGGCGTGACGAAAGTGGCGACGTAAAAATCACGGGTGCTTACTCGGTTGCATCCCCATTAGTGTCCGATAGTCGAGCCAGATAGCATGATGTCATGAATCGAGTGAATAAGTGATGTTGCTTCGGTGCACTCAGACACGCCCCGCGCGACGGTTATCACGCACACGATCACTATAGAGGCGCTTCTCGTTATTTACCGTCACGTTCACGCTCTTTCTACTCACCATCAACGCCTACCGATGGCAGCGTCATCCCGCAGTCTTGAAAATTGCCATTCTGCGATAAATGCGGAGGAGCCCGTCAGAACGTGCCGTGCCCGGTCCTGCGCTCGGTAAGGCCAGTAGGTGCCTGAGCCTGTAGAAGATGCAGCTCCGAAAGAGGACTGTCTGGTAGCTCGCGACTTGCGTGGAGATAGTGCAAGTGTTGCTCACTCATAACATAGACGTAAATGTGATGCTCGAGCTGAAGAAACCAGATAGCAGAGCTGCTCCTGCAAAATTTCGGTAGGCCATACATCAGCGGAACGTGCGTGCACAAAATACCGGAAGCCTCGCCTGCTGCTGCTTCCAGTGAAATCTCGAATGTCGATAGTGTCAGAGTTGCGGTGGTCCCTGAAGGCATCGCGAAGGTTGTACTTGTGGCGTCGCCATGCCTGCGAGTGAAATCTGCGCCCAGCGGAACTGGTATGAAAGCCTCTGAATCATCGAGGACATTCGAGTTCACGGCGCTGCGCGAGCTTTGTGCTCGATGAAGATAACGGAGACGACGTGCCATGCGGTTTTTGTGCGAGCGCGCCGAGCCCTGCAAGAAAATACAAAATAGAAAATAAATATGTAATAACTGAAGTCCATGGGCGACTAGAGAGAAAAAGAAGAAGAGGGAGGAGAACGAAATAGAGACTATTATTTCATTCCTTTACGTTTATTTATTTTATCGAAATTCCTAACAATATTTGATTACACTTCTAAATTACAGTACTATCGTCCCACGCTCCACTATACAAATCTAGTTTTTCTCTACTTCTAACCATGCGGAAAACCACCTGTTTCTTGGCCAATCCCCCATAGTGGGTACGCGCCACTGTCTGGGACACAAGACAAGACACGACAAGACGTCGGCAGATATTATTCGGCGGAAGACGGCCTGGGGTGCGGAGGTGTACGCTCGTGGGGCCACAAGGACCCCGGCGTACAAGGCCTTCACTCAGCCGCATCCAAGCATCCCCGATAGCCTGGTGTCTACCAGGCACGACGCAAGCAGAGACCGTTCGAGAAAGGCTGCTGGGATGCGGAGGCGCGGGCTTGACGGGATCCTGGACCTGGTGTCGTAAAGGCCTGCACCCAGACGTGTTGTGGTTTCCTCACGACCTGTGGCGTCTCTGCCGGTGTTGCGGAGACGGGGCGGCGTTCCGACAGCTGCACCGGTCGGCCGTTCTCGAGCTTCTGCGAGCGTCACTGTGCTGCCCACGCCCTGCGCACTTCTAACCAGGATAAAGAAACAACCGATTGACTTTTTCTTTCCACAGTTTTGATGAGATGAACTCAGACTCTGGAGTTAACTCTGTACATTTGCCAGGGCTTTGTTAAGCCACTCGTTTATGTATTGAATTTGTTCGAGTTCTTGCAAGGCAATCACGCAATGATTCCCTTCTTGGCAATATGTTGGTATATTGTAGACTCAACCCCATAACGCTGTTTGCCACTGCTTTTATTTCTGCATTATAAAGTGTGTTTTTTGTGTGTCTTAAGTTGCAGCTGGCTTTGTTCATTTATGGAACTGAAGCAACACCTCGGCCTGTTAAATAAGACAGTAAACAAATTCGTTACAGGCGCATAACCACAACGGGGGATTGGCCAAGATGCGGGCTGTACATATCGTGACAATGCCACTAGGCCATTGAGGTGATCGCCGTGTGTTGATGATGGCAACAATTTTTATACTCTGGCACACACCTACAACGGGGGATTGGCCAAGAAGCGGGCTGTACATATCGCGCCAATGCCACTAGGCCATTGAGGTGGTCGCCGTGTTGATGATGATAACGATTTCCATACAATGGCGCGTACCCACAACAGGGGATTGGCCAAGAAGCGGGCTGTACATATTGCGACAATGCCACTAGGCCAGATGGTCGAAATTTCCTGAGTCCTCTACAATGGCGTGCCTCATAATCAGAAAGTGGTTTTGGCACGTAAAACCCCGTAATTCAATTTTAATTAATGATCGCCGTGGGTTGATGATAACAAATTTAGTACTATGGCACATACCCAGAGCGGGGGATCCGTCAAGAACAGCGGTGTCTACTATGTTTTGCTGGATGCCGCCTCGTGTGGTCACCAAGCGTGTCCGCATGTTCGTCAACATGATAATTTCCATAGTTTGGCACATACCCACAACAGGGAACCGGCGAAGAAGCATGTCCGCGTGTTGATTACGATTCCGATTTTCATACCATAGCACATACCCGATATAGGGCACTGGCCAAGTAACGGGTGGTACATACGATCCTAAGTGGATATTTCACAGAATCGGCATGTGTTGATAATCATTGTGATTTCTATACTATGCCATACACCCACATTGGGGGATCGGCCACGAAGCGCGTCCTCGTCTTCCTATAGGCGATGACTTTTTCCACACAATTACACATGCCCACAACGAGGGATTGGCCATGAAGCGCGTCCACGTTTTGATAATGGTTAAGACAATTTGCATACGATGACACATACTCACATAGAGGGATGGGCCATGAATCGCGTCCGCATGTAGCAGAGGCGTAGCCAGGGGGGGGGGGGTCGCTCATGGGGCTTCAGCCCCCCCTCCCCCGCGAAATATTATCGTGCTGTCATGTACCGCCAACCAAAACAACCCCCGGCGTCGGAAATCATTCTGGATTTTGTCTAGAATGCATTTTTCATGGTCGAACAGACATTTCAGCACGAACATTGCGAACTCAGGCTGGATTTCGCAGCAGCGCCCACGCACAGGAAGTCACATAACTCAAGGAGCCCATTCCGAGAACAAAGTTTCAAGGGTGTTTTGATGGCGAGCGGGCTCGTCGCGGCATCTCGCGGAAGCCACGGAATCTATGGAGCGCATGGATTTGAATTCCGAAACTTTATTGGTATACCGTTTTCAGGAACTTTTGATGCGAAGGATGCATTGACCTTTCTAAACTCGTGATCTAGATTTTTAATTTCGGAGCTTTGTGGCTTTAGTGTTATGAGCATTTGACGCCAAAGGTGCAGTAAATTTTCTAAATTCATGCATTCCACCATACAACGAGACAAGCCAAATCAACACACTATGAGACAAGTTGACAAAGCAAGCAGCGAGGTCCGATGAGAAGTAACTTTGTGCTGGTTCATTTGTGCCGCCATGTCACAACAAAGATTATCAACATTTTTTCACCTGCGCCAACGCATCCATGTCAAGACACTGAAGCCAGCAAAGGTAACTACATTCTTATTTATTTTTCTACTTTGAATTTTACTCGCAAGGACTTATTGAGCCTCTTGAATTTTCTTGTTGTCGCCACCCGTGGGCTGCCAGATCCAGCCAAAATGCATGCGTTTTTCTCGTGTTGCCCCGTACACTGCACGGTGCACTTCGGTGCGCGTTCATTTTTGTCTAGACGAGTGCATTTTCCCCTGGCAGAGCTTTGGACGCTTTCTGCCTAGCATACGAGAAAAAGAAACAATGGTCGCTCGCCGCCATCACTGTGGGGTCTCGACGGATTGAAACACGTTCGCTTGAGTGAAACTTCTCCGGAAAGTCATATCCCGCCAGTGTAGGATACCTGCCAGTATGCGTATCGTTCTGTGTGGACCAAGCGTCTCACGCTTTCTTCGATGTTCTTTCGGTAGCCACATTAGGTGCCCAAACTAGGCATTCGATTGCGGCCAACATGTTTTTCTTTGTGTTCTTCCATTTTAGTGCCCCGGCCCCACAAAAGAATAAAAAATAAGGGCACTTTTGCGGCGCAGAGAATTGTCGCACGCTGAAAGTTCGTTTTTGTTACTGTTTCTTTTGCGGAAAGTAATGGGCCACGGGATGCTTCATATGCCGGATACTCTTATTATAATATTGCGATAGCAGTGTTACGGATACTCCAGGCGCATTCCTAGCATCACCATCGCCCTCATGTTCTGTATAAAGTCCGAAAGGCGATAAGTTCGTGACCACGCGCGGCACGCTGTATGTGCCAGTGAAAGCGTAGGTTGGGGGCCGGGGTGGCATGGAAGAGCCGACGATGGTGGCTCAGTCTTGTGTGCGCAAGGAAGGAAAGCGCACAGAGCTTTCCGCCGAGGGCGATACATCAGGGGAAGCGGTGAGAGAGAGCGGGGGGGGGGGGGAGGCTTAGGTTCTCTGATCTGCTATTCTGTGATGCGCCACATGTTTATTTGCCTTGTTTGAGGCATTATATAGTGTGACTATTTCTGAGATACATAGATTTATTGGAGACTCATACCTATATTTAAACATCTTGTTGCAAGGTTTGGTGTACATGTGCAGTGAACTTTGTTCCCACTGACAATTGTTCGCCCTTTGTCAAGCTGTGTCTTCGCACTTGTCTATTCCATTGGATCTTCGCATTTTTAATGTACGAGGTCAAGTGAAATGAAAGTGAGCCAATCCACCCCGCGCACTAATGGTTCTGTTTATTATCTGTGAGGCATGCGCGTAGCACACACGCATCTCTCATTTAGAAAAGTGACACTGCAGGTGTGAGTATAAATGTTCTTTAATGCTCTCACACACTGGGTTGAACATGGTTGCATGACCCAGTGGACACTTCAAAAGTTGAGCAGCGTGGTCTTGTGAGGTTTTTGACAGCTCAAGGTATTTCCCAAAACGAAATTAGTAGCTATATGGCTGCCTTTACGTTGAACAATTCATTTCATTGGCCACTGTGAAGCGTTGGAGGAAACAGTTCAAAGAAGGACTTGAAAGCTGCAAAGACGATCTAACACCGGGACGAAGCCGCTGCGCCATCACTTCCAACACAATCGCTAAGCTTGATGAACTGATTAGACAAGAACGTGGGATAAGTATCGATGAACTGGCAAAGCTTGTGAACGTCAGTCACGGTTCAGTTCACACGAACAATTCATGAACATCCTGGTTATCGGCCCTTGTGTGCTCAATGGATGCCCAAGATTTTGAGCCACCGCCGGAAGACGGAGAGGTTCGGCGCTGCCTTGACTCATCTGATCTGGTATCACAATGAGGGTGACGACTGCTTGTCTGCAATTGTGACCACGGACGAATCATGGTTGCTGCTACTACGAGCCTGAAACAATGACGGCAAAGCTTACAGTGGGAACATTCGAATTATCCCCCCAAAGAAATCAAAGGCCGTCATTTCCGCCGAAAAGGTGTCGTTGACTTTTTTTTTATTGTCAGGGGCCATTACTGGTCGAATTTGCTAAACCTGGAGAGCCTATCAATCGTTTCCGATATTGTGAAACGCCTGATCGGCTGCGTGTGGCAATCAAGAGCAAAAGACCCGAAAAATTGAGTAATGGGGTCATCTTGCTCCACGACAATGCCCGTCCCCACGTCGCTGATGTTGTTAACACAAAACTCGCAAAGTTCAAGTTAGAAAAGCTGCAATATCCGCCATACAGCCCATTCCTGATGCCTTGCGACTTCCACTTCTTGGGGCATTTGAAAAAAAAAAAAAGAACAGCTCAAGCAAACCAGGTTCGTGTCGGACGATGACGTGAGAATCAGTTACAGACCTTTTGAAGCAGCAACCCAAGCAGTTTTATGAGACTGAAATCACGCGAGTCCTTAGTCAGTGGAACAAATGTCAAAGTCATCGTGGAGACTACTTTAAATAACGTACCCCGTTTATCATATATTTGCATTCGCTCACTTTCTTTTGACTCGACCTCGTATATTTTGCAGAACTCCTTGTTTTTATATGTTCTCTCTGTTGCAACTACAAGTTATGATGAAATTAATCACAATACACGACCAGTGACAACTGCTCCTGTGAAATACATTGGGATGGACAAAGAACAGCGTCCTTGAGATTTTTCCCTAGCTGTTGAATATGTTCAAAAATGTAAGCAAGGTTCCTAAATGACAAAGTTTCATTAACATATATTTCTTCAAATTGTTCACTTCACAGCATTAAAATTTTTCATATGAGTGGCATGCACTCCTTTGCTCGTTTCGAACTGATATAGTTCTAAGGTTCGTGTGATATTTCCTTTACTTATTAAGTAGACAAAAACATAGAAGCATTGATATCAGTTATTTCGGGCACAATTTTACATACATACGAGTATATGTTTTATAAAAGAAATACATATTTTACTTGTCTTCACAGTGTGTAGCGCTCAAGAATTCGTTTGCAGAATCTCTGGCAAATCTCTGGCAAATTTTTATAATGGAGTTAGTTATCGTTCATATATTTGATTCTTCTAAAATTTCTACAAGGAGGAGACCGAGCGGCAACGTCGGCCATCCCCCCTGCCCCCGAACGAAATTTCTGGCTACGCCACTGGCATGTAGATAATGGTGATGATGATTTCCATACAATGACACATACCCCCAACGAGGGATCGGTCACGAAGCGCGTCCGCGTGTTCATATTGGTTATGACAATTTCCATACAATGACACATACCCACAACGCTGCATCAGCCACGAAGCGCGTCCGCGCGTCGATAATGGGTATGACAATTTCCATACAATGACGCATACCCACAATGCGGCAACGTCCACGGAGCGCGTCAGCATGTTGAAAATGGTTATGACGATTTCCATACGATGACACATACCCACAACGCTGCATCAGCCACGAAGCGCGTCAGCGTGTTGATAATGGTTGTGACAATTTCCATACAATGACACATACCCACAACGCGGCATCAGCAACGAAGTGCGTGTGCGTGTTGATAATGGCTATGACAATTTCCATACAATGACACATACCCACAACGAGGGATCAGCCACGAAACGCGTCAGCGTATTGATAACGGTTGTGACAATTTCCATACAATGACACGTACCAACAACGCTGCATCAGCCACGAAGCACGTCCGCGTCTTGATAATGGGTATGACAATTTTTATACAATTACACATACTCACATCGGGGGATGGGCCTTGAAGCGCGTCCGCATGTAGATAATGGTGATGACAATTTTCATACAATGACACATACCCACAACGAGGGATCGGCCACGATGCGCGTCCGCATGTAGATAATGGTGATGACATATTCCATACTATGACACATACCCACAACAAGTGGCATCGTCCACGGAGCGCGCCAGCGTGTTGATAATGGTTATGACGATTTCCAGACAATGACATACCCACAACGAGGGATTGGTCACGAAGCGCGTCAGCATGTTAATAATGCTTATGACACTTTCCATGCAATGACACATACCCACAACGAGGGATCGGCCACGAAGCGCGTCCGCATGTAGATAATGGTGATGACGATTTCCATACAATGACACATACCCAGAACAAGGATCAGCCACGAAACGCGTCAGCGTGTTGATAATGATTGTGACAATTTCCATACAATGACACATACCCACAATGTGCCATCGTCCACGGAGCGCGCCAGCGTGTTGATAATGGTTATGATGATTTACAGACAATGACATACCCACAACGAGGGATTGGTCACGAAGCGCGTCAGCGTGTTAATAATGGTTATGACACTTTCCATACAATGACACATACCCACAACGAGGGATCGGCCTTGAAGCGGGTCCACATGTAGATAATGTTGATGATGAGTTCCATACAATGACACGTACCCACAACACGGCATCAGCAACGAAGCGCGTCTTCGTGTTGATAACGGTTATGACAATTTCCATACAATGACACATACCCACAACGACGCATCGGCCACGGAGCGCGCCAGCGTGTTGATAATGGTTATAGGAAGAATTGCGGATAAAAGTTAATGGAGAATACCTTAGTAACTTGCTATTCGCTGATGATATTGCCTTGCTTAGTAATTTAGGGGACCAATTCCAATGCATGCTCACTGACCTGGACAGGCAAAGCAGAAGGGTGGGTCTAAAAACTAATCTGTAGAAACCTAAAGGAATGTTTAAAAGTCTAAGAAGAGAATAGCACCTTACGATAGGTAGCGAGGCATTGGAATTGGTACGGTAATATATCTACTTAAAGAAGGTGGTGACCGTGGATGCGGATCATGAGACTGAAATAATCAGATGAATAGGAATGGGCTGGGGTGGGTTTTGCAGGGATTCTCAGATGATGAACAGCAGGTAGCCATTATTCGTCACGAGAAAAGTGTATAACAGCTGTGTGTTACTAGTTCTGAACTACGGGGCAGAAACCTGGAGGCTCACAAAAAGGGTTCTACTTAAATTCAGGATGAAGCAACGAGCTATGGAAAAAAATAATGATGGGTGTAACGTTAACGAGGGAGGGGGGTAAGAAGAGAGCAGAAGAAACTCGAGTTAGTGGCACCTTAGTTGAAATAAAGAAAAAGAAATGGGGCATGGGCAGCGCATGTAATAAGGGGGGAAGATAACCGGTGGTCATTAAGGGTTACGGACTGTATTCCAAGAGAAAGGAAGCGTAGTAGGCGGCGGCAGAAAGTAAGGTGGGCGGATGAGATTAAGAAGTTTGCAGGGGCAACATAGCCACAATTAGCACATGAGCGGGGTAGAAATATGGGAGAGCCCTTTTCCCTGCAGTGGGCGTAGCCAGGCTGATGATGCTGATAATTATGACAACTTCCATACAGTGACACACACCCACAACGCGGCATCAGCCACGAAGCGTGTCAGCGTGTTGATAAGGGTTATGACAATTTTCATACAATGACAGAGTCACATCGGGGAATCGGCCAAGAAGCGCGTCGGCGTGTTCAAATAGTGATGACGACTTCCTTACAACGACACATACCCTCATCGGGGGATGGATACCGAAGCGCGTATGCTATATGTATACATACCATGACACATCCGCACAACGGGGTATCGTTCACGAAGCGTGTCCACGTGTTGATATACTTGAAGATGAGTTCCATACAATGGCACATACCCACAACGGAGGGCCGGCCAAGAAATGGGCAGAACATATTATAGCGTCCCTGACTAGATCTTTTCGTCGAGTGGTGATGATCATAAGTTCCCTCCTACGGTATATAACCTCAACGGGTGATCGGCCAAGAAGCGGCTGGTACATTTTACATAAATAACCGCCGTTTTTGCCTAGTGGCTATAGTGTTGGGCTGCTAAGCACGAGGTCGCGGGATCGAGTCACGACTGAGGCGCCTACATTTGAAGGTGGGGCGGAAATGTGAAAACGTCCACGTACATCCATTTAGGGGCACGTTAAAGCACCCTAGACGGTCGTAAATTGTGGAGTCCTCCACTACGGCGTGCCTCATAATCAGAAAGTGGTTTTGGCAAGTAAAACCCCATAATTTTACCATTTTCAATAAAAAGACACTACGAATACACGCCAATATGTAATTTTTATATGCCATTGTACGGGTGCACGAAACACCAACTTGCGTCAGTTTAAGGCAAAGGCGCACAATATACGTGTAAATGGAGCATATTTATAGCATGTTAGTAACGGCTTCACGAAAACTTCACTTCACATAGATTACGACATGTGCATTAGATCTGCATAATTTTTGAAGCTTTCCTTACACTGATCAAGTTACTACAATTTTCTTTCCTGGATGTCTTCACCAGGCCCACCAAAGAAGTATTATCAGGAAACTCTTTCAAGGAGAGCATATCTTGGTTTTGTATGAATACAGAGGGATTTAGACGGTGCTACTTTGACTCTCGTATAGTACGCTAGAGAGTCTTTCCTGCCTCACCTGGTCTCTGTACCCAGATGAAATAATGCAATAAAGTATGAACCAGCGACTGTTTCTGTTAGAGCGCAGCTGTTACGCACCCGTTTCTGCGGCTAGCAACCGCCTTGTCTGATGGCGTCGGCGTCACCACGCGAACGAGCGCCGCGGAGAGTGAAAGCGAATGTGGAGCTCCGAGGAAGATGAGACAGAGGCGATAGCGCAGGAGGAGGGCGCAGCGAAACCATGAGGCGGAAAGCGGAGGACTGGCCCTCGGAGGGGAGGTGGCTTGCTCACGCACTAAGTTGCGGGCGGCCTAAGCATCCGTAGCCGCGTAAGCGATCGTATCTGAGGTTCCGAGATGAGAGGGGGGGCAGGGCGCCCTGTGGTGGGACGGCTACGCTCACCCGTGGCGTCAGCTGCTGAGGACAGTCCGCGGTACAAGAGTGTGTGACGTGGATATCTGCTCCTGCAAGAGGGAATCGCGAGCGGCTACGAGTAAGGCTCGATGTGATGTTCCCTTGGAGCTGTCGCCGCTGACACCGGTGGCACGGTTTCCCGCGACGAAGGGCCGCTCTAGTCGTTGGCGGAACGACAGCGTAAGAAAAGTGTAGTGCCGCGCAAGACGATGCGGTGACGATGGCTACCATACGGCGCCAGGCTAGCGCGCGTCATCTGTATGGAAACAATGCGCTACGTGAGCGTAGGCCTGTCTGCGGCGGCTGCTGTAAACCACAGCCACGCGTCACCAACGCGCTGGCTCTCAGGATCTTCCGATTAGCGAGGAAGACGTGCTACGCTTTGCTTTGTTTGGAACATGCCGCACGAGACAGGTTGTCTGCGCTAGCGAACACATCGCGAAATGAAATGACGTATAGAGCTGCGCTCAAATTTCGCGTAAGGCAGTATCGTAATCATCGGTAAATTTTTTGTTCCGTTTTATAGATTGTACGGGATATTAAGGGTAAGAAATTAAAATTTTAGTATGTAAGTGATATGTAAGGGATAAGAGAATCTAAGGGATATTCGAAATTATAACGTGAGAAAGACTGAGGAAGCAGTAAAAAATGGACGCAGCATGACATCAGTGAAACAAAACTTAGCATATGACAAGCCAAGATGTAGGCACTGAAATATGAGCAGGGTAATATCATTAGTAATTTCGAAGATATAGTAAAAGCAGTGGAACAATTTCATTCTGACCTGTACAGTACCCAAAGAAGCCACGCTACCTCCATTCGTACTAGTAATGAGCAGTATACAGAGGCTCCTTCCATAACTAGCGATGAAGTTAGAAGGGCCTTGCAAGACATGAACCGGGCAAAAGCGGTAGAAGATGGAATAACGGTCGATTAGTTCAAAGATGGATGGGATAACCTGCTTGAAAAGCTTGTGGCTCTTTATATGAAATGTCTCACGACATCAAGGGTTCCAGCGAACTGGAAAAACACCAGCATTATACTAATTCACAAAAAGCGAGACGTTAAAGAAATGTTATATTACAGGCCCATTAACTTACTCTGAGCATTCTATAAAATATTCACCAAGATAATTTCCAATCAAATAAGGGCAACGCTTGACTTCATTCAATCGAGAGCACAGGCAGGCTTCAGGAAGGGATAATCTACAATGGGTCACACCCATGTCATCAATCAAGTAATGAAGCTTTCATAGATTATGAAAAGGCATATGATTCAGTAGAGATACCAGCAGTTTTCGAGCAATTATGTAATTAAGGAACATATGAAGAAGTCCCGGGTAACGGAGCCGTTCACGAGCTCGCCCGAGCACTCTACCACGGGGCAACTCTAGAGCAGCCAGTTAGTTCTAGGAGTCAAAGATAACATCATCACGTACAGGGAAACTGTACATTATTACAAAGCCGAAAGAAGAATCTTTCCGCCTCCGCATCGGTCTCTTACTCTGGAGGACCCTCGCATTTGGCGACGCCTCCAGGGAAACAATTATACATCACAATATTGGATCTACTTAAGTCAGATGAGGGACTATAACGAAGCTCTCTGCAAAACTTGTGAGGAGAAAGGTATGCTAGACCATATAATATGGGAATGTGCTGGCTCCCCAGAGGCCAAGGAAAACTTTGACAGTAGAGAAGCCTGGGAGGCCTTGCTCCACAGCGAGGCTGAAGAAGACGACCAGCGTCGAGCAATCCGCCTTGTCTTTGAGGCCACGAAGACTCACCATCCTCAACACGCGGGGACGGCTTCGTCCTCCCCTCGCCCTACCTTCCTGTAGGTGAAGAGGCGGGCACCCCAGATCGTTGGAATAATAAAGTTTTAAATCAATGGGGGGGGGGGGGGGGAAATCAATCAGGAGGCATACGTGAATATCTTAGGAAATATCTACAAAGATTTCGCAGCTACCTTGGATCTCCCCGAGAAAAGTAGGAAGTTACCTATCAAGAAAGGGTCGCGCACAAAGACACAATCTCTCCAATGTTATTCACTGCATGCTTGGGAGAAGTATTCAAGCTATTAAACTGGGAAGCCTTAGGAGTGAGAATCATCGGTGGCTGTCTGAGCAACCTTCGGTTCGCAGATGACATTGTCAAGTTCAGCAACACTGGGGACGAGTTAAAAGAAATGATTGAGGACCTTAACAGAGAGAGTGTAAGGGTGCGCTTGAATATTATTTTGCAGAACACAAAGATAATGATCAATAGGCGGGCAAGGGAACACAAGTTCAGGATCGCCAGTAAGCCTCTAGAGCCTGTGAAGGAGTACGTTTACCTAGGTCAATTACTCACGAGGAACCTTGATCATGCAAAGGAAATTTACAGAAGAATAAAAGTGCGTTGGAGCGCATACGGCAAGCAACGTCAGGTCCTGACTAGAAGCGTACCATTATAATTCAAAAAAAGGTGTACAATCAATGCATTCTGGCGGCGCTAACATATGGGGCAGAAACTTGGAGATTGACCAAGAAGCTTGAGAACCAGTTAAGGACCGCGCAAAGAGCGATGGAACGAGGAATGTTAGGCGTAACGTTAAGAGACAGAAAAAAATTAGCGTGGACCAGAGAGCAAACGGGGATAGTCGATATTCTAATTGATATTAAGAGAAATAATGGAGCTCGGCAGGCAATGTAATACGTAGGTGCCAATTCTTGGTGAGGGTGGCGATATGGGCTTTTTTGGTCAGTCCTCACTGAAAGGTACCTGTATAGCGCAAGAAAACAACGACGCAAGAAGAAACAGTGACGAAGACAAGCGCTTGTCTTCGTCTTCATTTCTTCTTGTCTTTGTTTTGTTGCGCTATACATATACCTTGCCATTCTTGGCATTTCACTAGAATGAATTTGTGCCACAGGGACACAAGCACTACAGGATCCTTAAATTTACTTACATGTCTGCACTGCGACACAACTAATGTAGCGCATAAGTGTTGTCTTTGTCATACACCTCTCTTCTCCATTCCTGCCGCGATAAGGATCAAATACCGCCGTGGGTACCGTGACGTCGCTCTGTCGACCTCTCGCAGTGTCTTTGTTTGCATATAATCCACCTGAAGGGCTGTTTACACTTCGGCATAGCTTTTAAACGGTGTAGTGACTAAATTTAGGCACCTAAAGTTCTGAACATTGCATTGCATAAACGCTGAGCAAGATTACACGCAGCATAAATTTAAAGTGATGGCAATTGTGCGGATCAAATTAGGTTGTGCACTATTAAATTAACTACTTTACAATCCCGCGCTTCAAATCTGAAATGCGAGTTGGACCTACATATTTGTTTTCGCTTTCTTATCAGCATCAGCACCGACGGAGTACGGCAGAGGCCATCCGGGAGATATCAAGAGGTGAGGGCTGCTCGCTGAGCCCACAGCATGGTGTATGGTGTCCGGCCGGAAGACGAAATTCTTGGATTCGCCGCGGTCATTCGTGAAGGTGCTGATGAACCCTTGGTAAATATTAGATTTTTTCTCCTATGTATTCACAGCAAAAGCCACCAACAAGTACGTGTAGAGGCGTACTTTATTTTTTTAGGGTTACTGCTTTCACCGGCTAAGAAATGTTGAATATCACCGCTCGGCACAGGACGCACCTGCATATGTCGAAATAACAGTTTTAGCCGTTGTCTGTTCTTGCCGAATCTTCTGTAAGCTGATCGTATGCGCGACGCGAATTGTATAGTACTTTCCGGAAGGCAATCGGGCACCTGCGATTACACTGGAACCTTCGACGCGCAATGTTTGAAAGCCGACGCGCTTGACCTGCTGATAATTTTTCGACAATCGCCGACTGTGCACCTCGCTATCGTCGTGCTTAGTGTCCCTTGCATTTGTGGAATCAAGGTCGCCCAATATTCAAGCAAGTTTCATTATTTACACTTTTGCTATACTGTATTCTTCATCCTCATCAAAGACCACCTCTTAAATATCGTGGTCCTGATGCTGCAAACAAACGCAAAAGCTAAAAACAAAACTACCCCTAGAAAAAAAAAACAAGGCAACAAAGAAACAGTCCCGAAGTTCGTCATCGGGCGCCGAAAAGCTTAAGACGCGCCACGTGGACGACTTGAGGTTGTGCGCGGCGCCACTGTGATTGCGAAATGCCCCCTGGCACAACTTCATAGCCCAGTGCGCCAATACATTGTATGATCTTGTAGGGTCCGAAATAGCGGCGCGAAACATTACGTCCACCTCGATGTATCAGGGCTCTAACCCAAACACGGTTCCCGGGCTGGTATTCCACGTAGTTTCGCCAAATATTGTACTTTTGGCTGTCTGGCCTTTGCTGGCTCTTGAGTTGCAGCGGGCCAGATGTGCTTCTTCGGCGCGCTGCAGGAGGGCGGCGGCGTCGAAATGTTCTTTGTCGGTGGCGTGTGGCAGCAGGTCGTCGAGAGCCGCCGTCGGGTTGCTTCCGTAAACCAGATTAAATGACGTGATCTGTGTTGTTCATTGCACCGCCTCTTTAAAAGCGAAGCTTACGTGGGGAAGGACCGCTTCTCAAGTCTTTTGTTCAACTTCGAAGTACATGGACAACATGCCGGCGAGGGTCTTATTCAGTCACTCAGTCAGGCCATTCGTCTGCGGATGGTAGGCGCTTGTCCTGTGGTAACTTGTTCAGTTGTATCGCTGAATGGCTTGGGTAAGTCCTCTGTAGGCTATCAGGACTAGAGCTGTGCACGGACACGGGCCGGCCCGAAAGCCCGGACCCGGTCCGGCCCACGGGCCGGGCTCGGGCCATTTGGAGATTCTCTTACTCGGGCTTGGGCCGGGCTCGGGCCAGGCTTTCTATGTCGCGGACTCCCCGAGATATAGAAACTATGTCTCTATGTCTCGCACTCCCCAGTCGGGCTCCCTGATCTCGACTGCGTACCTTATGCGAAAGTATGCTTGTCGTCTCGCATGTAGGTACAGCAGGAAGTTCAATGTATTTATTCATCAAAAATGGAATCTACAGGGACGGGAGAAAAGTACAAACACTAACAAAAGGCAAACGAAATCTAGCGGAGGCTCGGAATGCGTTTTCGGTTCTACCAAGTATCGACGCTTTGGAAAAGCCGTCGCTTGCAGGCAGCTCCCAGTAAAAAGGCTGAGAAGGGAAGTGTTTGGGAAGCGAAGATAAGTCTGTGTACGGCGGACGCGGGGTCGCCTTTGCCACAAATACAAATTAGCCAAGCGGCGGCGTATAGGGGCCCTTCGCACTTTCCAAAACTTGAATTGCACTTGCAAAACTATTGCACTTTGCAAAGCTTGAAAGGGTTCTTCGTGGGCAAGCCGAACCACCAAAGGCCACAGAAATGGCAAAGCTCCAGCAGCGTGCCCACTACTTTCTACGGACGAAGGTCATCCTGACCATGGAGCACAAGATGGCCACAATGTTGTGCCCGCAATTTCGACACCTTCGGATGGTTTCCGCCGAAGAGCGTGAGGAGGTATGCGATCGCGAAAGAGTGGGCCGGGCCTGGACCGGGCCTTAACCCGGCCTAAGGCCGAGCCGGGCCAGGCCGGGCGAACTCAGGCTTCTTTAGCGTTGCGCCGGACCGGGCCTGTGGTAGTGTAGGGCCAGGGCCGGGCGCGGGCTCAGAATTGCGGCCCGTGCACAGCTCTAACCAGGACTTCTTGGTTATCGCAGCACAATGCTTTTAATGTACGCTTTCTCTACTTCGGCTGCAGTACCATTGGGTTGCAGTGCCATTTATTTTTATTTCTTTGGTATTTAGTACAAGCTGCTCTCCTAGACAAACCAGGAGGCGTAGCGGGTAACCTAGTCCATAGCAATGACGATACATTTATTCGCGTACGTTGACATCGGAAATGGCCGCAACAAGTCAATTCAAATCTGATAGAATGGTCGGCAAGGTGGCTCGATCGGCTACAGCAATCCCGCTAGTCTTGTTTTTTGGTGTCGTGAGTCGCTGGCAGTCTTGGCGTGTCCTGGTGTAGTGGGCGACGTCGGCGGTCAGACATTTCCAGTAATGCTTCTCTTGTATTCTCTATAGCGCACGGGGGAATGCGAAGTGCCGAGCAGTCGGATCGTCATGTTGGGCTCGCAGTAGCTCAGGACGCAATGCTCACAGCACATCCAGAAGTTAGGTTGCACGCACTCGTGAGAAGTTTTTTAGGAGTATCTCGCTTTTTTGGTATAACGAAGACAATAACGGAACAACGTCTCTGCTGCCTTCCAAGTACCCGGTGTGGCGTTTTAGTTCCGTGTCTGCTCACTGCTCTTCAGCGAAATCTTCCGTGCTTATTGCCTCGAGGAAGGCGTCCTCATCCTCGTTGTCTTGTGGCGACGGGTAAACGGGGGCGAGTGATAGGCAGTCTGCATCAGAATGCCTCTGTCCCCAATTGTAGACGACGGTTGCCAAATTCCTGGTGTCTTAGGCTGCATCACGCGCGGCATCCTGAAGGGTCCTTTAAGTTTGCCAGCCATCACAAGGCATGGTGGTCTCTTATGACTTTTAAGGACCTCCCGTAAAATAAAGAAAAAATTTTGTGGTAGCCCAAATGATGGCCAAGCATTCTTTTTATGTCATAGAATATTTGCTTTCTGCTTTCGACAGCGACTAGCTAGCGTAAACCACGATAATTTCAAATCCGTCTTTCCTTTGGACTAGGATAGCTCCGATGCCTAGGCTACTTTTCTCAGTGTGGATTTTGGTTCATCGAAATGGGCGAGTACCTGTGGTGACTGCAGACGCCGTTTGAGTTCTTCGAATGTTTCAATTTGCGGCGTTTCCCACTTCAACTCGATGTTGGATGTTGTGAGGTATGTTAAAGGTTCGGCGATGCGTGAAAAGTCTGACCATGTGCCTGTAATAAGCACACATGCCAAGGAAATTGCGCACTCCCTTCTTGTCTGCGGGCTGTGGAAAGTCAACGATGGGAGATGTCTTGTGCAAATCAGGACGGACTCTATATATTCTTATGGCGTGGTCTAGGAACAGAAGCTCATGCTTAGTGAATCGATACTTTCCCGTCTTCAGAGTGAGCCCTCATGACCTAATGGCCTCTAGCACTGCCTCAAATCGCCTACGAAGCTTGTCGAAATTCCCGACTAAGACAACGGTGTCCTCTAAGTAGACGTAAAGTAGGTTCAAAGAAAAGTCCGAACGGTATGACATTGAACTCGCAGAGGCCGTCTGGCGTGATAAAGCGCTCTTCTCATGATTTCTCTCATCGACTTCAGTTTGCCAGTAGGCAGTCTAGCTATCTATCGATGAGAACTGAGCGGGGTAGAGACGATTCAACACGTCGTTGATATTTGGGAGGTGTATGCGTCCCTCATCATGATTTTGCTGAGTCGCCGGTAAGCCAAGCAGAAACACAGGGTTCCATTGTCTATCTTCACCAATACTACAGGAGGCGCCCGCAGGCTCTTCGAAAACTGGATGATTTCATCGCGTAGCAGTTCATCAACTTATTACTTTATGGCTGCTCGTTTCCGTGTTGAAACTCGGTACGGCTTTGATGGCGTGGCTGAGCGCATTCTTCAGTTATTATGCAATGCCTAGCAACTGGTGTTTGTGGAATCCTCGATGACATCAAAAACCAGAATTTTTATCGTCGGAGAAGACTATGGGGCCGTTGCTGCTTACTGATGGGGAAAGTCTGATTTACGTCGAAAGGTGGTTCGGAAATTATGGCCGTCGGGGTAAATGCGGCAGAATCCGAGAGGACAAAGGCATTGCTAGTTTCCACAACTTCCTCGATGTATGCGATCGTAGTGCCCTTGCTGAGGTATTTGTACGCCTGGCTGAAATTATGCAGCTTTTCCTCCAGTCATTAGACCGATTACCCCGGCGACGCAAATTTCGAGGTCCAGCAGTAGGTGCAGTAGGTGTTGGTCGTCCTCGATGACGCCTTCGGAGTCTTCGAGTGTTTTGGTGTCAACGATAATGATGACACCGGTGCGAGGCGGTATCCTCATTTCATCTTCAAGCTCGCTCAAGGCGTGGTGACTCAGAAAGTTTACCAACGATATGGCATGGTCATCGGAGCGTTATCGACCATCGACTTCAGGTCGATGGTTGCGCAGTGTTGGCTCAGAAGTCCATGCCAAGAATTACGTCTCGCGAGCACTGTAGGAGGTCAACGAACGTTGCAGGGTAGGTCTGGTCATGAACAAATTTTTGCCGCGCAAATTCCAATCAATGTTATCAGGTTTCCTCCAGCTGTCGGAACATGAGCGCCACCCCATGTTGTCTTGACTTTATTAAACTTGGCGGCTATTAATCCGCTGATGAAGGATCAGCCGCCTCCACTGTCTACAAGAACGGTGACTGTGGCCATTGAGAAGCACGTTGCGGTCAGTGGTTCTTTGTCTTGCGTTGCGGTTGGGGCACGGCGTCGGGTCACGGCTGATTTGCCTTGTGCTAGTGATGTTACGTAGGGTAATCAGGTCTTGTTCCATTTTACGGTGATGTAGTCGGTGATGTCACGTTGTAGTTCGCCAAGCTGTGGACGCAGCGCGTCGCCTGCGTTGCCTCGTAGTCTCATCTCCCTGCACGGGCATCGGCGGTAGACGTGGCCCGCTTCTCTGCAGTGATAGCAAAGCGGGCAGTGCTCTTGAGTGCGTTATACGTCTCTCTTATTTGGGTATTTGCGTTGGGCAACGGCCACGCGAGCTGGCGGTGGCGGTAGCGGCAATAGGAGTTACGAGGAACCGGCACGGTCGTGGAAGGAGACCTTGACAACGGGCGACGGTGGCGTAGTTCATCGCTTCCGGCATGGGAGGCGGTGATTCTGGCTACACTTCAGAAACTTCATGTGAGCGTTGAAGTAAGTCCTTGACCATGTCAGTGATCGAGAACACCAGAGTATGCGACGAAGGAAACATGTTGCGCACTTCGAGCGCAATGGTCACGATGATCTCTCGGAGGTTATCAGAACCCAGTGCTTGGATTTCGCACCGTGGCGTAAGTACTTGGCGTTTATATTGCCTAGTTCGCATTTACAGGTTATTCTGAATCGTCGTTGCCTCTGTCGAAATTTCTGCTACGGTCTTCGGCGGGCTTCAGATCAGTCCGGCCTTACGTTCCCCGCTTTACGCCCCGCATCAGGAAGATGACTCCTTTCTCCTCGCATATTCCGGTCGGCATGCCATAAAGGACGGGTAATCTCTTTTGTAAAGATTGCAATGTTTTCACTGGGCAGCTGAACTCGTGCTTCTAGTAGTGGGTTGACTCTCTCTCCTCGAACGATGCTCCTAAACGTCTTCAGGAAGTGGCTTCTTAACAAGTCCAACTTTGTTAGAGTGGCCTCCCGATTCTCAAACCAAGTCTTCGCGCCGTCCCCCAAGAAGGAATACACATGGCGCAACTTGTCCTCAGTGTCGTAGGTGCTGAACTTTGAAACCGTTTCGAATGTTTCGAGCTAGCTTTCAACAATGTCGGTCGAAGCTTCACGCAACATATGTGGTTACCTAGGTTTTTGCAATACGATTGATGCAGCCGATGCTCGGTTCGTCATGGTGGTAGTTGATTTGGCTACGCTCTTCCTGGTCGTCTCAGATTGAAGTCCGTGTTCCGGGGGCAAAGTGTGTAGCCTGCAGCTAGGTCGATGATCTAGAGCGGCTTTGGCGTCCTCTTCAGGCTTTTGACTAGACTTGCGCTTGAACGGGGGCGACAGGTACGAGGACAAAAGGCACCTCCACCTTGTGGTAGTTGTAGTTGAAGAACAGAATACAGCAAAACTGAGACTCACGAAACTAGCTTTTCTTCTTGTGTGAACCTGTGCCCGCAACTGGACGTGACACTTGAAACACTACCATAGCGGCAAGCACCGTCGGCCATCGTCGAAAACTGATCAGCAGGTCAAACGTGTCTGGTATTCATGATTCGTAGAAGGTGCCAGCGTAATTACTTGTGCCCTCGTGCCTTACAGAAAGTAGCCCACAATTCGTGCGGCGCATACAATCATGTTACGCAAGGTTCGGTTATAATAGACAATGATTTAAACCATCGATAACATTCGATAAACTTCCGGTACATGCAGGTGCATCCTACGACGAGGGATAACGTTTAACATTTGTTAGTCGGTGAAAAGTGGTCATCTGAGAAACATAAACAAGTATAAGTATCCATACATGGTAAAAAATGAAGAAAATCGCACCATATAAGTAGATATACGGCCCTGTGCAATGCAGATACTGCGGCAATCAGCGTACTTGTCTGTTATCCAAGGAGTAAAATTGTCTGAAAGATTTGTTTGTCTCGCGTTACTCAGTACCTAGTCACTGCAACTGTTTGCTTACTGAAGTGCTTGCTAGGTCGGACTTCTTTTAGGCCTTTTGTTAAGCGCAGTGATTGACATGTAGAGCGTGCGACAAGAAATTGATCGACAATATTCTAACACAAGCGTGTTTGTCAATGTTTCGTTTGACAAAACTATTTTCTATATTAAATGAATACGTGACAATCACCTAAATGTTTTGCGGAATTAGTTCCTTGCAAATATTATCATGCGAAATATTAAGCGAAATAATAAAGCTGCAGTGGCGAAACTAACGCCCACCTTCAGAAAAGCGCCTTAACATGAAGCCAGTGCTTGACTTGCGTCAAGATAGCGCCTGGCGTGTTTGTGCTCATTACCTTTCCATGGACGCTGTCACACCAGGGCTTGCCTTTACTACGGCTGAAATAACGATACGAGTGCCCCTTGATGTAGGAAGAAGTTCTAGGACAGTGGCCCTGATGGATTTCGGCACTTTTAATAACTCTGCACAGGGCATAAGGACTTGTGAATTGTGCGACCAACTTTGAAAGCATTAACGCGTTGCATCGAGTTCGTGTGTGCATTTCTTCTCACTTTTTTTATTCTTTCTATCTCCTTTTATACCCTTTACTTGTTTCCCCAGAACAGGATATTCAGCCAGTACTTACACTGGCCAAACGCCCTGTATTTCCCTTCATTTCCTTCTCCTCTCCTTTGACCAAGCCAAACATGGGCTTGAAATGAATGCGCAGCTCGGTGTTAGGCTCTTAAAAGGCTGCCAAGCTCGCTTAACCACAACTATAAGCCTGCCCATAATTACACCACGTGTTTGACAAGCAGTCTTTAACGTGTCTTCAAATCTGATATATTTGCGCACCCCAAGTTCGCATGGCAAGTGCCTTGTTTTCTACTTGGAAAGATGAAAACATAAAATGGGGAATCATGTAGGCACGATGGATTTACCTGCAAGTGACATCGCCATGGTAACGCTTCATTCACGTGCGCGCATTCTCGTACAGGAGGTATACGGCTACACCTACAGCTCATGGAGGAGCGGCCTGTACCGTGTGCTGTGCGCTCTCACGCTCGGTCTGTTACCCCTCGTGACCAGCTGGAAGCCGGAGTGGTACGTTCAGATCACCTGCACCACATGCCAGCTTTCACACGCTACCGTTCTAGTCGTCAAGGTGAGCATCAGGAATGGAGCAGAGGTTTAGCCACTGCGCATTCAAAAATGCAATTGTAAATGGCGGCGCTAAATATCAGCCGCAGATCACCCTAATTATGATGTATGCATTGAGGCGATATTTATCCTTTTAACCCACATGCTTTGTTTCAGAGGTGGTTAGTCTCACAGTAAATACGAAAATATTCTGCTGAAAACATTTGCGATTGGCTTGCGATCAACGAATCATTTTGTTTACGGTTTTATATCTAGCGACAGTTATTTTGCTTGCAGATATGAAGAAAAGATCACTCCTAATTACACTTTTTTTCAATCTGATGCTGTAACTGCGTTGCACTCTATGGTCTCTCAAACGTGCAATTGGGACGAAGGAAACAAACACAATAGTACAGATAATGATGGTGGTGCAGCAGGCTGGGTTAGCTTGTCATACATTGCCGGCAATTGTTCCGCAAGAGCCTCCTGTGAGGGGAGATCAGGGATGTGTCGCCAGGTGTCGAAGAGCCTCGTGTCTTGCCTGAAGTCAATCAGCTGTCGTCGCACTCTCTTCCTGATTGCTGCGGGCTCTCCGGGGAAAACAATGCCTTCAAAGGTCTTGTGCGAAAAACTATTCTTTTGCAGGCTGTCGACCATCCCTTTCCTTTCTGCGTCGAATTGTGGGCATAGCCAAACGAAATGTTCAGTCTCGCCGATATCACCAAAGAAGGCACAGAGCGGGGAAGTGCATCGTCCAGTCTTTATTAATCAAGCCGGGTAGTTACAAGTTACAATTCCCACTTTCATTGATCAATGCCAACTAGCCAAATTACTACTAATATAACATGGCGATGGGCGCTGAAGAATCGAGGAAGTCTGACTCACCGCGACCGGACATCGAAGCTATATGTTTGCCCCCGTTCTGGACACAAGCACCTAATCGTTCTTGCCTGTAGACCGTTTCATCGGGCGAGGAGGATAAACCGCGTAGAGCCTTTCCTCCTCTCTGGCTTGGGCGATCCGGTGCGGCGCTGTTTGAAAGTATTGCTGTCGCGTTCTGCGGAACGATTTCGAGATGTTTTAGATGTTACTTTGTGAAATTTACGCCATGTCCGTTCATATAAGGTCGTCAGGGAAGCCTTTCGGTACATCGGTAGCTACAATAGGCGGAAATATCTCTTGGGGGCGCAAAAATGTCACGTGTTTGATCAGCCGCGGTGTACGCACATTATCAGTCGTGGTGTGTGTATGTGTTGTGAACTATATTGCTTATATCGGTTTTAATTCAACAAAGAAAACCGGTGTCTTTGTATTAGCAGCATGAAATGGTAAATCTGCTCACTATCTGATCACTTGGCGTAGGGAGTAAAACATGAAGCATAAGAGCGCATGCTCGTGCACGGGCAACCTGAGGCAACCACGAAACATCTAAGCGGCAGGCGCTGTCAAATATTTGTGACACACCGGCATCGTTCTCACGCATTTAAAGTCTAGTAGGCTTCAAATTACCATATGTCTACGCTAGCATTCCTGCATCAGGCCGATGGCGCTGCTCAACACGGCGATCGCTGCGGTTGGTGAACCAGCACGATACATATGTAAGCTGTGCGCTTCGGCATTGCCTTTTTGGCCTGCATACAGCCATACTATATGAGAGCGATCACATAAAAAGAATGCGATGCCTATTTTCGAGGACTAAATTTCCGTAATACGTGTGACAGCGTCGTATAGAACGGAACGAACACAACCCAAAAGAAAATTCCGTTATCATCTTCTTTTTCGCGAAAACAAGAGAAAACGGGCTAACGCCGCAATAGGGCCTCACATAGTCACGCCGCACAACGTTTATAAATATATAACCGCTGATGCCGTATGCTTGGACAATCCAGCACCTAGCACTGCTTAGGACGCTCGCGCAGTTCGTAAACAGTCCCTTTGCTGGACAAGCTTAATTCAGACTTTAAGGTATGCTGCTATTACTTGCCAAAACTATTTTATTCAGGGGCGGAAACCTCATCCATCGAACCAAGTAGTCACGCAATGTAACCTGCAGCGAACAGTTTGAACGCTTGTCCAAGTATAACATCACAGCTCCTATCGTAGCAGAACGGTACCCACGCTGGTACGATCGTCGCGTATGTTTCATGGCTCCTAAACCGCAGCTTAAATATAGAGAATAATACTGCAATAAGGTCGCATTGGTGATTGGAACATTCAGAAATACACAATTGATCTCCGAGGCTGATTGTAGGCTCAAATATGCTCGCGCACATCGCGCTGCGTCTTCCGTCCACCTCAACGCCAGCAGAAATTCCGGCCACGACGCCTTAAACCACTTCAGCACGTCTCACAGAACCGTTTACCACGTAGAAGACGCACGTCATACTGAACAGCCGCACGACCGCGAAAACAAACGCCAGAACCTACCGCCGAGTGTATACTTGCCATGCAAAAGACCGCATTCACCCAAGCCAGTATGGCGCTGCTCATAGGCGGCGCCATTGCGTTCACAATATGGCGGCGCCTACGAAAAAACGGTCTATAGTCAGCGAACGGTGACGCGTTCGAACGACCGCGTTCGTCCATCCCGGTGCCGCGCCACGACTCTTCATGAGACGGCCCCGCAGAGCATCCCGACAGGCTCGCGACAAGTCCGCGCATTCTGCCGATCTCAAGCCAAAGAGGCCACTTTTGCGTCCAAGTAACCCCGCCGTTTGGTGGCGTTAGCAGCTCAACAATTGAAACAATTGCGCCGTCTCTTCCTCTACTCCTCCGATACACCGAACGCCGCCAGCGCTTAGCTACCCGGAGAAGCTAGATTACAGGAGACTTCACGGCTATACCGGCAAAACAAAATCAGGGGAGGCGTGTGATTCGAGCGCCCCCACAACTGATTTAAGATTGCGTTGAACCACTCTGTTACCAATTGTCAAGTTGATTCATTGCATAGCGTTTATTGTCCGCTCAGATCGACATGTACACTTACACCAGAGTGGGTTTTCCTGAAATCATGGCTGTTTCTTTTTTCAGGACTCCCATTCCCGCCTCACGATCACGGAAGTCAAAACGCATCCCCTGAGCAACCGAAGGATGTCATTCAGCAGCAGCTACCAGCGACGAAAACGCACGTTTGCCAGCGAAGTCGTAAGCCTAGAAAATGATTTGGACACTGTAATATGAGTGTCTTTTACTGTGCACCACATCATCATCCTAAAGTACTGCAGAAGCAGTTCCGTCAAAATGCTAGCGACATGCTCAAGTACTGGCTCCCAAATACGAAGCATGCGCTACTGATGTTATCAAAGGCTACCTGTAAGATGCATTATAAATTCTTTCGCACTGAACTGATCGTACCGCATAGCACCGACGTCAGTGCTTGAAGTCACAAGGAATGCTGCGATAACTAGGTGAGAAAATATTCCGTCATTGCTTTTCAGCAATTATCTCCGTGACATCCGTAGAAAATGAACTCAGCAACAACGGTAGCCTAAATGGTGGTCATACTGCCCCATTGATGCAATGTATTACATAAAACGTCACAGCGCATTGCGGCAGCAAGGAATGTCACATAGGTAAAAGCATTCTCATGCTCGGTTTTCCAAACTCCCCTAATTAAACGCTCTATGTATTACAGTCATGTATACCTTCCTGCTGCCATGAAGCGTCATCTCACCAGTTCTAACAGCCTGAGGACCTCATGTTCGACCCCTTTTGATAATTTGACCCCTAGAAATGGCTGCCGCGTGTTTAAGTAATCGGTAACGTCAAAAATAGTGTATAAACAACGACGAACATCATATGATAGTTGCATGATTTTCTATTCTTAGTCACAAGCTTTCTTCATTGTGCACCAATCTATCCACTTCCTTCAATTTATGATTCTAAGAGACAAATTCTCTTGCATCACGTGGTTAAATTTGCGGGCTCAGAAGTAAGTTACCAATGACAAATGAAATCACCAGGCTACTCTATGCCAACTAGAATGTGTAGGCAGGTTCCGCTGTCTTTTAATATTGCATTTAGTGTATCGTTTCTGAACAATTCAACGAAAAGACATGATTTTGCGATGTCATTGTAGGCAAGCAGAATATTACCCAACCGAGCTAAGGTTTAAAAAGGCACATCCAGATTAATATATATATATTCCATAAAAACAATAGCTGCTTCCTTGTGGGCATTCGCGGCAAGGTGGGTGCGCGCATGGCAGGGCTGGGCAAAGATACTCTGCCATTGTATCGAGATATGATACAACATACTAGGGCAATTATTGTATCCGATACGATACTTTCCATTTGTATCTTAAGATACTGCTATACATTCACAAATTTCTTTTTGTAGGTCTAGATAATGTAGCAGCAAATGCATGCGCGCAAAAACGTGGTTGGAAATTTCTTAACTCCGACCAACCTTACTTAATCTGAATTAAATGTATCTTAGTATTTCCATATCTTTGTCTCTTTTGGTCAAAGTACAATATTTCATTACAAAAAATATTATTTGGCTTGCTTTATAATAAACGCTCGGTTTCAGAGGTTCTTGCTCGTCGATATTGTAAGTGATGGAGGTCGCGGCTCGGCCTTCCGACCAGTTAGCAGACCGCCATCTAATTACAAGAACGTCAATAAGGAGCCTCAGCACGATTACCTTGTCCTAACGTTTACCTTGTGCGTAAACGTATGACCATTTACGCAATACCAAATCACCGGTATACAGCTGCAACAACGCTGGTAGCGACATTCCCTTTTTTTTTTTTTTTGCGAAGCACAGTGTATACAGAGAGCACACAAAGCTGCAGTGGCCTTTGGTATTCTACTTATCTGAGGACGTAAAACGTTCGTTAGCGACATATTAATGCCGCACACATTGGCGTACGGAGCACAGTAGGGTGCCTACGAGCAAGTGTCATGGCAGCAACGCTACTGAAAGGAAATAATCAAGAAAGCAAGAAAGCTACAGAAATTTTGAGAATTGTCCACTAATGCGTAAGCATTGCTAGGCTCGGCTGTAACTTCGTTTTTGCTTAGTTTTGCTTACTTGCTTTTCTTAGCTTACCAATGGCTTTTTCGCTATGAAAGAATGAATAGACTTTATTAGACAATTGTGAAATTTTCTCACGACATCCGGCCCCTTCAATGCAATCGTACCAATTGAGCCGCAACGCTGGGCACGAGCACTTCTCGACAGAGAAGCGTGGTCGAAAGGGAACACCTATTAGAACACCTCTTTAGGAACACCAGTTGCTGCAGTAGCGCGCGAGGCGTTGCGTGATGGGAGACCGCATCGCCGCGATGCCATGTCACCCTCGCTGTCACTCTCACAAGGCTGCGTTATGCCGGCGTTCCTTGTCCATGCGAGCTGTCGACTGCGTTCTGAATGCGCCTTGGTAAGACCCAATGAAAGCGCGCCAAGCGTCTCGATGCGCTCGCTTATCCCCGAGGTGTTTATAACTCGAACGATGCTCAGCCGCGTTCAATTGGAAATTGCGCCACCCCAAAATCTCACGTTGGATCCCCCCCCCCCCCCCCCAAGTTTAATTTGGCCCAGCCCCAGATTTCAACCTGGCACATGCCCAAATGTAAGTGGGCCCACCGCCAAATTTCAGGTTGCCCCCTCCCCCCCCAAAAAAAATATGTAAGTTGCCCTCCCCAAAAGTTTAATTTGTCCCTCCCCGAAATTTAATTTGACCCGCCCCAAAATTTCATTTGGCCAACCCCCAAATTTCAAGTTGGTCACCCCTACTATAACCTTCCCCATGCATATTCTAAGGAGCCCTATGACTACCCTATGGATATTTTTTTGCTTACTTTTTTCTTTTACATTGTTCCTTAACGCTTAAAAGCTGCCAATCGTCTACATTTACACTATCATAACGAATAATTGCCTTAACTATGCAGATTACGGAATTTTCTGCACATACAAGGTATTAAACGTTTCGCGTGAGAGAGCTTGGGATATCGCCAAAGAATGATTACACATTAAAAGTTTGGTTGCGTGCCGAAGTTAGCGCTTTTTTTCCGCTTTCTGCTTGCCCCATGCCGCAGAAAATTTGATATCGGCGAGGGCTCGGCGTTCGCGGCCTAGAAAATCAATCTGAACCACGCGTATTTTATACAGCACCAACGTTGTTCTTCTATCACTAAAATTGCTCAGGCTTGTCTTAGGTTCTTTACAAAGTTATTCCTCGAGATTTTGATGATTGCAGCCCACAAGCAAATGCCACGAAACAAAACACCGACAACGCATGCCTTTTATATTAAATCTTCGCAGTTGAATTAGTGTGAAATATTATAAGTGCGAAACAATAGCAGAAGATCCGCCAACGCAAGACGTTGCGTTTCTACCGGAAAGCTCATCTTCATGCATAGCGTTCGCCGCCAGCATTTCCCGGTATTAGGTGTTGCCATCGAGTGTGGGAGTTGGCCGACGTTGAGGAGGATTTTGAAACCTGAAGGTTTATTTACCCTGTCTACAGTAATAACACAAAGTAATGAACAGTCACAATGTCATCGACGGCCGTCAACGGCAGCAAATCAGACTCTGCGTCTCATGGCAAAAAAAAAAAAAAAAAACTCATCTTCTTTTCTCTCTTTTAACCCCTTCGGTCTCTCGGGGTCACGTCATTTTCGGCCAATCGTAGAGCCAGCTAATGAACCGGAGAGCTTGCTGGCCAAGTATCCAATTTTGCAGCGGTAACGGAGAAAATTTTCTCCGTTACTGCTGCAAACTACTGTTCCATGACTTAAATCATGACTTAAGTGAAAATAGTCCATAACTTAAGTCATGGAACATTTTTTTGAGAATTTGTTTTTTTTGTAGTCGCAGTTGTGTTTGTGTACAGTCCTCGAAACAGTGATAGTTGAGCACGATAGCGATCGCACAGCGGCATGAGAGGGAAACAAGTTTAAAGCCCTGGCAGTAATAAATGAATATTTTGCTTATAACGCTGATAAAGCTCATAACATCATGAGCTGTTGAAGTATCACTGCAATAGTAGCTTTATTTTTATTTTATTTTATTTACTTGCACCTTACAGGCCTTCGAGAAGGCATTGTTTAAGGGGGGAAATAGAGTAACATATTAGTATGGAATCGGGAAAAAGAAACATCAGTACAATGAAAGGAATGTGCACGCAACATGGAAAATTAATACGACATTAGCAAATACATATGCTGAACAATAACAATGAACGGTAAACACAATAACATAATAGCATAATAACATTATAGCTGTGTGCTTTCGTGGTTTTCTGTCAAACTGCTTTGGTCATATGCAACTCATTCAATGTTTTCGAAGATGAAACGACGCCTTCACTCGCAATGAGTTCAGCGTTTTGTCGTAGCAACGCACGCGCTTTTGATTTCGGAAACGTGACGTCACTTGTGATTTTTCGATGATGCCACGTCCAGGAAGGCACAAAATGGCACAGAGCAGACGTGGGCACAAGGTATAGCAGGGAGCAACGGATGGCCTGTTCCCGTTCTGTTTCCTGTTTGCCGAGCGCTGGTTTAGGCGGCGGATAGGTAGCGATGTCTGCCTTTATTATCGGTGGTAATTAGCAGGGGGGCAAACGCCCAGCAAATCAGCATATCGTCCTCCGGACGGAGTAGCTGGAACTTTCTAAGCTAGCGCCCGGCCTACGGTTATCGCACTTAGCGGCTGTCGCGAGCATCTGCTATTGGCACCGCTACTATCTCTACCCTCCCTCCCCCGCTCTCCAGAGCTTTAGCAAACAGCGCGATAAAGAATGAAGAGAGCAAAATGGTGCGAGTAGCGCTAAAAGACGTTAAAAAATTTTGTACGCCATATAGGGCCGCTTTTAGGAGTGCAGCCAGTGAGTAGAGCGTACAGCGTCCGGGACATGTTTCAAGGAATGGCATTGGCTGTTTCGCACTGGTCAAGGTTGTGGTTGGCGTGGTCTAAGAAAAGCGAACGGCTCGTTGGTCGTGGTGGAGCAGACGTCTAGCAGGCAGATAGCGAGAAGCTGTGTTCGCGCCCGCCAAGTGTCGCCCGCGGTTAGAATCGGTGGGCTAGACCAGTGCAAAAACGCTGAAACACAAGCGCTCGCATGTGTCTGTTGATGTACTCTCGGACAAGTCTCTGTGGCAATGAAGAGAAAGCTACGGAGGCATAGCGCGCACAAGTATGAGCAACCCTGAAAGAAATTCCCACATTTTTATGCGCATTATTTTAAGCTGCGGAAGAAACCTTAGACAGAAATATGTCATCAACAACAGCACAATAAGACGAAATGAACCACTTAACGATAAATCCGACTTAATTTTGTGTTTTTTAAATGCGTAAGAATTTGTATGCTTGCCCAACCAGAAAAATGTCCGTCCGTCTCTCGCTCCGTCCGCCCCGTAAGAAGATAGCTTTCAAGATAAAACCGCAGCAGCGAGCGACCTCATGCTGTCGCTTCAACGCGATAGAGGTGGCAAGCACACACTGCTGAGGAAGCTCTCAGCACAAGCCGCACGCTGCCCGTTTCGCAGCTCAGATCGCTTTTAAGACGTGGACTCACGCGCCTCTCTTCAACGCGAAGCGCCGAAAACACAGCGCGCGGAACTATCAGCAGTCGGCACTCTCTGTCGGCATCGCGGATCACATCCAATATATGTTTCACACGATCGTGCCATATACGCGGGCGCCGCCAATGTACGTTTGGTCACGGTTGCTAATGGATCGACGCGGATGGATAAGGCTCTAAAGAGTGATAATGACTTTTAATGACCGCAACGTCATCAGCACGCCTGGCGCCGCCACCTGCAGTACTTTTCTTGCATTGTCAATGCACCTTGCGCCACCGTCCGCACCAGTTCTTGTCACCGCAGCGCTGTCGTTTGTAGTGTCCGGTCTCCTTGAGGAGTTTCTGCGTGAATTTTTTGCCGCATTTTGGCAAAGGTGAAAGTGTTCCACGTGGATGCTACTCTGATTGAGTATGTACTATATAATAAACCAAAAGCGTTGTGAAATGGCGGTGAACATGGTAGGATGCACGCTGAAGCTACGCCCCTGGAGCTTTCCCTCCACGGCGGCTGAATGTTGTCTGCGAGTTGATGGCCACTCTCTTATTGATGGTGGCTTCTAATAGTTGAGAAATGGATCGGTTTTGAAACATTCTATTACACCTTTGATTCGAAGGGAACGAACGAAAGAATTGCTCTGTTGTCGTTTGACAGCGTCGTATTTGATTCTATGATAGACCACTGATAGTCGATGTTCTGTGTTATATGTTTATACAGGAGAGCTTTGCATCCTGCGTGATGGCCGCTGCTCCTTCTCTCTTAGGCAAACAGCACATATAAAGAATTGGCCGATTGAAACAAAGAAAACAAATACGAGATAAAATATCAACATGGAAGGTAATTTAGGTGCGAAAGCGCTAACACCGAGTTCCCATAAACTTCAAATTGGTACATGCTAAGTCACGAGACGGGGTTCAGATCGATAATAATTACATAAAGAGCACTCACTTATAGTTCACTTGTATTTTGAGGAATCGCAGTCTCCTGTACCATATATAAAAGTCTACACCATACGTTGCAATGAAGTCAAGACCAAGGGCACCTCGCATAAACATTAAATAGCAGCGCATGGCCACAGAAGGCAATTATTGTGCTCTAGTAATTTCTGCTATCCTTGTAACTTCGTAAATATATTTTCAGGTGCTGAATGCGCGATTTTGGAGTTCAATTATTGTGTATGAGCATGAATACTGCGATTATACAAGCGCTGATCAATATCTTCATCTGATTCCGAGCGAGTGCACACCGTACTTTCGGCTCGTCCTACTCTAAGTAAAGAATATTTTGTGCAGTCAGTGTCTATAAGCAATCTGTGCATTACTGTTTCTCGATAACTTGTAATTGTTAGTGAAGTATTGAACTGTATGTTTGTATTAATCAGAAATAAAACAGAGCTTCGACAACTGCTTTCGAACGAACTATCTCTCGATAATCGAGCTGAAAGCCGGCGTAAGCTGATGCGTGTGCATCACAATGTGAGAGACGGATCAATTTAGTCTTCAGTGTTCGCCGTGTGTACCAAACTGTCGGTCTCTGTGTTGCCTGGAATGTGACAGCGACTACGAATCCATCCAACCAAAATTTCATGCTGCAAATATATCGCCTCTGTATATGTATCTTGTACTTCATATACTTGTGGGAGGCGACGCGAAGAGGTAGCCGCCGTAGCCACGGTTTATTTAGGCCGTCCAGCCATGGTGCCGCGGGATCATGGGAGCGGCCGACACCGCAGCCGCTCAGATTGAGCGCGCTAGCGTGTTCATGGCCACCTGCACGCGAGCCCATCATCTTGTTCGCCTGCTTTGGAGGGGGTAGTCGCGCCGCTACAGGGTCCCCCTGCTAGTGCGAAATGCGATTGGAATACAGACCAATGGTAAAGTCCAGGTAAAGTAGGCAAATGGTTTTTCGTTCGTAGTGCCGGGTTCACGCAGTCCGGGAGAGATGTACCAGGCAGCACCGGCTGCGTAGGTTGTGAGCGAGGCGCAGCCACAGTGATGCCGTAGTGCGAAACCGCCACCTGCCACGTGTTCTCGTAGATGCACGGCCTGCAGCAGTCGGAGCTCTAAAAGTAGACCGTCTGGCAGCTCGGGACTTGCGTGGAGATAACGCAAGTGTTGTTAACTCATCACGTAGACGTAGAAGCTGTGCTCGAGCTGAATAAATCAGATGGCAGAGCTGCTGCTGTAAAGCTTCGGTAGGTCATGCACCCGCGGGAACTCTGAGCACAGAACATCAGAAGGCTTGTCAGCTGCTGCTTGCGGTGAAACGTCGAATGCCGACATCATTAGGGTCACCATGGTCGCTGAAGGCATCGTGAAGGTTGTGATTGGGGTGTCATTATTCCAGCTAGAGTGAAATTTGCGCGTAGTGGAGCCGGTGGGAGAGCCCCTGTATCGGCGATGAGTGAGGTGCCCCTGTACGGAAAGCGGACAGCTTGCGGGAACGTTCAAGGAAGGAAAGCGGCGGGCCGTAGGGTAGCGGAAAGCCATCGCATTTGGCCCAGTCAATTCCTTTGAAAGATTCGTCGCGCAGCTGCCTTTGCGCTGGGGAGGAGGTTGACCGACCAAGTGGAGGTTTGATGCTGGGCGGGTACGTACTGACGATAGACTTGTGGGTAGACGCAGGCGATATGGGACGACAAGACGTGGAATGATGCGACAGGTCAAATGGCGAGAGCTGTTGTGACTGAGCGCCCAAGGTGACGTAGTGAGCAAGGACGGTTCCACGCAAGTCTACGGAGGCGTCGGGGCCGGGGGATGATAGCCGGAGCTTGAAATGCAGTTGAAACCTGGACCCTTGTTGAGAAGGAAGTGGCTCCCAGCTGGACGAACCAGATGTCCGGCATGTCGATGTAGAATTCCCGGACCCCCTACGACCATGGGACGTCTGCAGACTGGTCGCCTGAGGCCTCCTCAACCTCACTTTGCTAAAGTTGGTGCGTTGACGCTGACATGGCTGGGCTCGGTCTACCGGGTCGCCAAATTGTGGGACGCGACGCGAAGAGGTAGCCGCCGTCGCCACGGTTTATTTATGCCGGCCAGCCATTGTGCAGCGGGATCTCGGAAGCGGCCGACGCCGCGGCCGCTCAGGTCGAGCGTGCTAGCATCTTCTATTCTCGCACTACCTACACGCGAGCCCATCTTGTTATTCGCCTGCTTTGGAGGCGATAGTCGCGCGGCTACATACTCGAGCGTCCTCAACTTTGTGGATGCTTGTCGAATTAATACTCGGTAAACATGCTTGTGAGTCACTCAGGATGACCGATACAGTATTGCGACATTCCACAGGATTTTTCCGCCGGTTTCTGCTCACTGCAGCTGGCGGACCTTCATTGCTGAAAAGCTCAGCAGGTACTTCTTTGTGCAAACGAATGTATTTACTATATTCATAAAATTATACGCAAAAGCAAGTGGGGTCGATAATCTGTCGTTAGTTATGGGCCAGTTTGCTTCGGCGGCACTTCGCCTGGCATCTCAAAGCTCAAACTGAGTACTCAAACGACACCTTACGCGCGCTTGCCTCCGCGTCCCCTCTGAATCGGTCGAACCGATCTCCTTGGTCGCCAAACTCGATAAACGAGTTTGGCGACCCAAGGAGATGGTAAGTCAACCGGTCAACACGATCGAGCCGAGCACACCGAGGACGTTGACCTTTCTAGGAGCATTCCCGACTTTATTGTGCGCCCAAGTGAGACAGAGAGAGAGGAAAGGCAGGGAGGCTAACTGGGGGTGCATTTCCGGTTTCTTACCCTGCACTGGAGTGGGGGATGTAGTAATTGTAAAGACTCGTGCGCCCAAACTGAGCAGCGTACATTACTTGGCGTAATAGTATGCAGTGGTAGAGGTAATGACGCTTGACACACCTATTTTTTACATGTGCTCTGTTGCAGGATGTTCATCTAAGGTACTTCATACATCAGCACCTTCGCTTCGTCTGGAATCTGCAAGAGTCAAGGTTCACACGATTAAGGTAACTGAATTCATTTTACAGATATAGGTACTTTTAAGACTGCTTTCGTTTATTTGGCCGGGAAAGGTGTTCTCGCGGTGAAACTGAGGCAGCACGACGCGTTCGGTTCTCGCTGCCAGAGTTCATCACGCCAGCGTTGTGACAGCGAGTTCTCGAGGTTATCCAGTGAGATGTGCTTATATTTGTATGTGCGTCTCTCACATCATGCTTGTGATAGGCGTATCTACCGGTTCGGGAGGAGGCATGTCCGTCCCCTGCCCCCCCCCCCCCCCCCCACAATCAGAAGTGAAAGGGAAAAATGGGTACTTTCCACCCCACTCCTACACACACACACACAAGCAGTCACTTCTGAAAGCGGGCACTGTTTGCATCCACATAGGTACGATTTCTTTATTACGTGACCCCAGCTTGGGAGGCTAAGATTATCTTTCAGAAGTCGCTGCCACGTGCTATAGTATAGTCGGATACAACTTTAGAAAAAAGGGGAGGCCCCGCCCAGATGACCGAAGCGCGACGTCCGATTGCCTCCGCGACTAAAATAATCCCTTTCAAAAAATCGTGCTTCTGAAACGCGCAAGTCTCGGTATAAATAAAGACTCTTGTATTTTGATGACTGGTTTAGTAGAGCTCTCATGTGCTACAGCACATGCCAGATCGCGACAGAAAAATAACCCCGTGCCTTCCACAACGCTGCCCGTCGTCTGCTCTTTAGCTTCATTGCAAGTGACGAAAGTAGAAAGAGCAGCTGTGCATGGCTTTCGCGCTTGTTTACATGTACATGGCACATATACTACTCCTGTTCAGAGCCTCAAATGAATCAGTTGATATTGAACAAGTACTTATATAAAACAACGCATTTATCGCAACCATTACAAACTCAAGATGCTTGGTGTCAGCGAAAGCACAGTGTTCAAGGTGAGGAGGGAGGCCAAAGCTTCGCATATTTCGGGTGGCAAACTGTCGACGCCCTCGCGAAAGCGCCCACGGAATCCGGAAAAAAGAAGGCGCAGCACGAAGTGTTACCCGCTGTGCGCGCCGAGGTCGTGTGCGCGATTTCTTTCGCCGCAACGAGATACCGACGGTCGTGAAGATCACTAACGAGTTCTCGAAGCGTATATGGTGTTATGTTTGTGCCCTGGGATTTGCCTGACGGAAGGCCAGTGCTATGATTTGTCGACCGTGGAGGCAGCATTCATCCCCGCATGGTGCCTGCTTCGGGCACACGACTACGTGCACGGCTCGGGTTTCCTCGTGGCTGCGCGGCGTCCACGACTGAAGCGGCCACCGGATCACGGACTGCTATTCGGCCCCTCCCCGTGCCGGCAGCAATGCAACCCCCACCCCCTCCTTTGTCCGGCGGCGCCCGCACCACGAACGACTCCCGCTGTGTTTGGAACGGTTTCCAAAGGAGGGCTGTGTTTCGACCCCGTGCCTTGCAGTTGGTTCCCTTTGTCCTATGCGGGCCATAAAACTTCCCCGTCGCACCATTCTAACCGACCGCCAGATCGGCCCGACGCCGCAGCGCGGTTCGAGAAAGCGCCGTCCACCGAGAGCGACGTTATATATAGGGGCTGCCTGGGGTATCTGGGGACTGAGGGGTGTTATTTAAGCAACTTGCAGCTGCTCTGTTTGTCTTTCTCCTGATAACGACGGCATGTAAACATTGTATAAAGAATTCTTCGCCGGGAAAGCTCTCCTCGTCTCTGACTCTGCGTGAAGTGGGGTCCAGACCTCCTGCCGGCCACACATACCTCGGCACACACAACAATGAACCTCCCATCACTGAAGCGGTGAACTGTGCCTCCCCTGCTTGTTGAGATCTGATTCAAGCACGAGAAGAGCTGCTTATCGACTGGGATGACATCGCTGAATGGTGGAATCACTACCTTCTTGACGTGGAACGCTACAGGCAGAAGGCCGAAAGATCTTTTTCCTGGACGAGGCATGGGCGACGGTGGGACACACTGGGTCGATCGTGTGGACAGACATCGTGGTGCAGAAGCGCGGACGCTTATACGCTCGACCTAATGGCCTGTCGACGGGTCTGAAACAACCTTCTGGAAAAGGCCAGCGCATGATTGTGACTCACATCGGCAGCGAGGATGGCTTCGTCGACCGCTGCTTAGATAGATTCCGTGGCCAAAAAACAGGCAACTGCCACGAAGAAATGGATGGCAATCGCTTTGAGGGATGGTTTAATGACGTTCTGCCGAAGTTGCCTGCTGGTAGCGTCATTGTTTTCAACAATGCACCTTACCATTCCCAGAGAGAAGAGAAATTGGTAATGACAGCTTGGAAGAAGGAAAGATACAGCCGTGGCTCAAAAGCAAAAACATCACCTACAGCGAAAAGATGGTTAGAAAGTAGCTGTTTGAGTTGGTAGCACCTGTAACGCCACGCTTTCTGAGCTACATCGTAGACAATGCAGCTGAAAGGGCTGGTTGCATTGTACTTAGGCTCCTACCGTACCACTGCGAATTTAATCCTATCGAGCTCGTGTGGACAAAGGCGAAAAATGGAATCGGTGTGGACAACAGAGACTTCAAGCTGTCCACGGTCGAAGACGTCTTGAGGGAAAAAATCAAACACGTAACGGCAGAAGACTGGAGGAAGAACATTCACCACGTGATGAACCTGGAGGCAAAGTTCAGGCTTGATACGTCTGGAAGTGACCGCATGCAACCCATCATCATCCAAGTGGGTGAAGATGGCAGTGAAGAAAGCGACTCCGACTGCGATCTGCCCGGCATTGAGCCACTCGATGAAGCATAACAGCTACTTATTAACAAAAGAACAGCCCTTATTAGGGCTACCAAAATTTTGCCCGTGGGCTCGCAGCAGCCAAGCATTCTCTTGTGACCTCTCAAATAAATTAGCAGTTCATTTGGTGACATATTTCCTTTAATGGAAGCCCAATTCTGAAAAAGCAACGTCCTGCACAGATCGTGCTCAATAATGAATTTGGCATGGAAACGTGCTGAAACGCTGGAAAATCTTAATGCAAATACAGTTATTAACCCTGAATAACTATGTGGGGCCCAAAATGCTCATTCGGGCAGCCACTGCCCAGGTTCACCCGAAAAAGCAGTAGTCAACGTGAAAGTGACAGCCACTCTTAGCAGCCTGCACGCCAAAGCACATTGTGCTTTGCGTGCAGTTGTGCTGCGCCTATTGTTTTTTTCCAGCCCGTTGAGATGAATGATGCCAATGTCAGAAGGCCCAAAATACTCTATTGGGCAGCCACCTACGAGCATGACGGGCCCTGTGATGAAATAACAGTCGTCGGGGCACGCTTCAAAGGCACCTTTAGCATCAGCCATGTCGTAGCCATTGTAGGTGAAACAGCAGTAGTGAATGCGAAATTGACCGCCAGTTTTAGTAGTTCGCACGCAAAAGCACATTCATGTGGTCGCATTCGTTTTGGTTTCCTGGCCCAGGCAAGTAATGTGAATAAGAGGACAATTATCAAAGATCATTAGCTTAGTGAGGCCCAAAACACTCATTCGGGTAACTATTAAAATCAGTAGTCGAGGGCACGCTTGAAAGGCACCATTAGCAGTCTGCACGTCAAAGCGCAGTCAAGCCGTTGCCACTATTGGTGAAATGGCAGCAATCAACGCGAAAATGATAGCCACTGTTAGCAGCTTGCATGCAAACACAGATTCATGTGGTGGCATTGTTTATTTTGGTTACCTGGCCCAGGCAGGCAATGCGAATAAGAGAACAATTACCAAACAGCATTAGCTTAGTGAGGCTCCAAATACTCATTCGGTTAACTATTAATAGCAGTAGTTGAGGGCACGCTTGAAAGGCACCATCAGCAGTCTGCACATCAAATCACAGTCATGCCACAGCCATTGTAGTATTTGTTTATCTGACCGGGCAAGTAACACCAATGTAAGCACAATTATTCACCCTGAATAGCTCTGCTAGCATTGTTTCTACTAAAAAATGCTGAGTGAAGTCGAATGTGTTTTATTGAGTCAATTATTTAATTCACAAGCATAGCAATGGACGGCCAGGTTCAGACAATGACATTTCTGAAGTAATAAATGGTGAAAGTTGCAAAAGCTCTCAATGCACTGCTTTGCTCGGCTCCATTCGCTGAAAAATTTCTTTGCAACGACGACAGCCTGAGACAGGAAATGACACCCTACTGGACAATGTTATTCGTGTTTAACATTTTTACCATCATATGTGATGGGCAGCGAAACCGTCTGTTTACTAAAACTGAATGCATAAAAAATGCAACAGCATAGCAAGGTGTTGTTTCGCAATATGCAGCTTTTCATGAACACTTCTGGCGAGCTGCCACATGTACTGATGCATAAGCATGAACAGAGGTAAGAGGCAAAGTTGCTGTGCAACCCACATGGCGCTTTTAAGAAAATGTATCTCTAAAGTTTTCTCTTTTCATAGGCGATCAAAATTTGTCTTGAGCAAGTTGGTTAATCACATTGCAGCAACAACACAAGAAGCAAGAATAGAAAACACATCGAGTAGGCAGACTAAGAAGACGAGGTAGACCAGTGAGAAAGGTTTTAATGAGATGGAAGAGGCCAGCCCTGGAGTGTACAGGAGTTAGTGCTTTGAATGAGATTCGTTAATGAAAATGTGTAAATACCTTGCTGAAAGAAAACTAGCAAAAACAAATGCTAATGTAAAATAAAAGGACAGAAATAAGAGTAAGCGCAAACACGCATGGAAGCAGACACGCAAACGCGGAAACTAAGAAAAACTCAAATATAAAGAAATGTGGGAAATAAAAATATTGACAAACGCAAGAAAACATACACACATTTACAAACAGACCTGGGTAGAGGTATTATAGGAGCAGGTTCACAAGCTGCTGTGCCTACCTTCTCGTATGTTTCTTTTTTAACCGTTCTCTTAACACTGTCTTGGGAATTTTTGATTGCAGCATATCACAAGAATCGAAAAGCAGCGCGAAGCAATGTTGTGGGAAACCATATCGAGCGCGTGCGACACAACCTATGCGTGACTGTGCCAGAGCACGCATTTTACAGCTTGCGCGCGTGGTGAGCACTGGTGGAAAGCAATCAATTGACGGTGCTACACAACGCTCGAGCACCACCGTTAGACGCTCGGCCATCTCACTGCTGAAAACGATCATTCACGCTAAGTTGACGGCAACAAATCTTTGCATTGGAGGCTTCTTTTGCAAATATTTTCTGTTGAGATGCTCGTAGGTTTGTTTTATGCGCGCACGCTTTTCTCATTTCTCCTGAGAGTGGTTTTGCTCCATCACTTCACTCCGTCCGACGAGAAACGCAGCGACACAGCACACGAACACACCCGCCGCTGACAGTAGGCACCAGACTTTGGCAAACTTTTCTCGTCGTAACTTCACTCAGGAGCGAAACAAAAAAGACATAGAACAAACAGGCAGGATGTGTGTTTGCAGCGGTCGCCGTGGGATCCTGTTTTCAGGCAAAGCGTAGTGCAGCGTCAGCGATGCTCGCTGCAATGTTTCTTCGCCGGATCACTGCTTAGAACAAACGCACGCGACACAAATGCCGCATCGTAAGATCGCAGCAATATTTCCGGTATGATAGGCAATCACAAACAGTTTGGAAATTCACTGTGATAAGGCGTTGCCGCGCACAGCTGACGCGAGTTGGTCCAGTTCGAAGCGCGGGCGGCCATCTTCTCCGACGGCGGGGTCACCGGCCGTCCGGCGCATGACGTCGGTCCAGAGCGCACGCCCATTGGTGGATGATCGTGTGCATCCGCCTCGGAGGAGTAAACGCCCCCTTTTTTCTAAAGTTGTATCCGACTATAGATGACGCTCACCCGGGCACACTAAACAGTTAAGGGTTACCGTACTTTGCTCTGCGAGACTTTATCTGTTTACAGTTTACAGCAATCAGTGACTTTTTATGGAGTTGAATGAATAATTGGCAAGATTTTAACGATTTATTAGCTAGAAAGTTTGCTGGTCAAATAGCCATCTGGAAAGCAGTACGTGCAAGCGGCCGGAACTCACTGCACGATGCATAGACTCCATGACCATGATGAACCAACGGTTGCCTCCGCACTGGTAGCTTTCACATTGTGATTGTGCTTCGGAGCATAATGCTCCTAAAATTGAAGCTTCTTCACTATTCACGGAACCCAATTTGAATGTGCTTAAACGCTGCAGGTTCAGCGTTGTCACTAAATCAATTCGATCGGTAGACGTGCGCAGGCGGGCCAGAGAGCTAATTTACCAAAATAAAATGGAATAAATTTTGCGTTCAGATTTATAACATAGCAGGTGCTTAAGCCCTATCTACAGCGTAATAAAGTCGCAAATATCGGAATGGCTGAGCTTGTTCACACACGTCTGAATGAATCTCTTGGGTGCTCACGGCTTTCACACCAATCAGTACTGAACGGCGGCACTAATATCTGTAGATCTATTTTACATATAGGCCTCTATACAGGCTATATTTTAGGTCATAGCCTAAACGCACAATTTTACTAAACCAAAACACATGTCCTGGCGCTCTTCAGCCTTTGATGCACTTGCGCCAATAAACTTCAATAATCAGGTACTGCACGGCGGCTTTCCGGCAGATCAAGGGCGAAAATGTGGTTATTTAACCTACACAAAGCTCGGGTAATTGTCATCGCCGCGTTAGCAACATGTGGCCAAGCACGTTCCGCAGAACCTACTTCTGCTACCACGAACGTCTAAAAAGAAAAAAAAATTAGGGGTAAGAGTTTTTCTAGCATTCTCATGCTACGAAAGCTACGTTGTTTGTGTTTATTTGAACTATGCCGTATTTTTAAACTTCCAGTCTGAAGGTAATGAAAAATTTAAGCTGTCATAATCCGTTGTGTAAATATTAGAGGCGTGCGATAGGATATCGCCTTTTTCGAATACAAGTTGAATATGAACAGTAAGCATCGAATATAGAATAGAATACCGAAATAGACAAACGCTGACGCACATTTTGCAGCCGGAGTATTTATTTCAGTATAATCAGGAAAACACTTGTACTAAGTAGACACTCAACTATCACGGACAATTAGGATCGTTTTAAACACAGGATGATCACTACAACCGTAATGAAAAGAACTGCACGAATAAGCCACTTGACACCTTTAGAGCCTGGTGGCAAAAGTGCTTTCAAGAATGACAGGCTGCTGTATGACCAACTTTACCAAAACACAAAATAAGTAGTTGTTGAAACTATCACAAGTTATGGAAAAGGAAAAAAAAAGCTAACGACGTATTTGTGTGCCCTAGGTACAATAAAGGGCCTGCAACAAGAAAAACATCACTGGTTGTAACGTAGAAGATAAAACTGCTGCCTGACAAGACTGCAAGAAAGAGCACTTGGCAGACCAGAAACAAAAATAGCCTATTGTCATGTATTGGACGAAAAGAAAGGGAACCGAGTGGCCCTATTTTGTAAGGGCATTGTTTGTGTAAGAAAGCTCGCACGTATTTGTTAGTCAGAACCATATGCAACAAGCAGACAATGAAGACAAAAAAAAAAAAAAAGCTTTGTGGAAGGTATTGGTAGTTAATAAGTGAAGTATAAAAATGGGAAACTAAATGCAAACGGAGGAACATACAACTTACTGACGATGCGAGCCGAACCCCCAACCTCCGCATTACGTGCAAATTGCACTACCAATTGCATTACGTCGACGACGGCAGTTCCTAGGTCCATGCATTCTTGGGTATTGTCACGTAGTCCTGACGGTGAAAAAAACGGCAGAACTGTGAACGACGAACCTAGCGTTTATTGAGCGAACCTGTGCCCTCAGAAATAGGCTGCACTCAAGCAGCGATAGCGGCGAACGCAGTCGGCGAATGTCGAAAATATGATTGGTCGATCAAGCGTGTCGGCTTTTATACATGAGTCATCGAACGTTTCAGAGTAATCACTAGTGCCCGTGTGTCTTCCAAAAAGTTCTACACAGTTCGTGTCGCACACGCAATAAGATTACGCAAGCTACGGTGACAACAGACAGCACGTAGAACCGTCGATAAGATTCGAGAAACTTCCGATACATGCGGGCGCGTCCCCTGCTTAGCAATAACATTTGTTAGACGGTGAAAAGCGGCCATTCGAAAAAGATAAACAGGTACACGTGTGAGTGACTCCTTCTCAAAAAGCATCTTCCAGATGTTACAAACAGGAGAGAGAAAAACGAGAGGATACTTATTAAACAAAAGTAACAAAACAACAAAGCCATTATAACAATTACACAGTCCAAAAAAACAAGAAAGTCCGAACTTCAGCTCTGCAAAGTCCCAAAATTTGTTAGCGCTGGTAGAACGGCTTAAATCGCACATGGACTATTTCAGGTCGTGAGCGGGGCGCGCTCTGATAGCGAAAGGCCGTCTGGCAGGACATCATAGTCGAGTGTGCCAATGCGTCGTAAGATCATATAGGGTGCCATATAGCGGCGCAAAAGTTTCCGCTAAGTTCTCGTCGGCGCGTCGAGGTCCAAACACAAACTCGGTCGCCAGGCTCGAATTCCACGTATCGTCGTTAACGATTGTAGTGCCGGCTATCGGTCCTCTGCTGATTCTTGATGCGTAGGCGTGCGAGCTGTCGGGCTTCTTCGGCGTGCTGAAGATTGACGGCGAATTCGAGATTCTCTGCGTCGGTGATGCGCGGCAGCATGGTGCCGAGAGTCGTCGTCGGGTTCCTTCCGTAAACCAGCTTCAACGGCGTCATTTGAGTTGTTTCCGGCACTGCAGTGTTATAAGTGGAGGCTACGTACGGAAGCATGGCATCCCCCGTCTTGTGCTCGACGTCAAAGTACACTGCTAGCATGTTGGCGAGGGTCTTGCTCAGCCGCTCCGTAAGGCCATACGTCTGCGGGTGGTAGGCAGTAGTCCTCCTGTGGCTTTTCTGGCTGTATTGCATAATGACTTGGGTGAGCTCTGCTGTAAAGGTCGTTCCTCTGTCGGTGATGAGGATTTCTTGGCTCCATGTTGGAGCAGGATGTTCTCGTTGAAGAATTTCGCCACTTGGGCTCCGCACCTCCGTGCTTTTAGTTTTCCGGATATACACTTGTGGACCCGCCCCGGCGGGGCCAGTGTATGGTCGGCATGGCGCTTAAAGGTAGCGGCCTGGTGACCGTGAACGGAACGGTCGTTGAGAACTCCACTGAGTGGCGGCGAAATAGTCGGCGATGTCACAAGGGCGCTCCCCAAGCTATGGACGCCTCGCGTTGCGGCGAACTTTCGCAGTTCTATGCCGTGGTAAGGGCATAGGCGGTACACATAGTCACCTTCTCCGTAATGGTAGCAGAGCGGGCGTTGATCGGGGACACGCCAAATGTCTGTCTCCATCGGGGCGTTTCTCTGGCCGACAGGTGGCGATGGAATTCCGGTGTCATGGGATCCTGGCGCGGGCGCGGATGGGGCATCTGGCGCCGGGTGACGGCTGCGTATGTCAGCGCTTCCAGCTGTGGCGATGGCGGTTGCACTTCAGTAAGCCCAAGTCATCGATGCGCCTCTTCTTTAACGATGTCAGCAATTGAGGCCTTGTCAGTGATTGAGGCTGCGAGCTTGAAAAAAGCTTCTGCTGTTCTTCGCGAACGACCGCTCTGATGGTCTCGCATGTTGTCGCTATCGAGTGCTTGAACATCGGTATGGTTTCGTCGGTTATATTGCCTTGTCCGCTTATCGAGCGTGATCTCGATGGTTGTGGCTTCGGAAACAAATTCAGCAACAGTCTTGGGTAGGCTGCTTATCGATCAGGCGAAGAGGTCTTGCTTGGCACCCCTCATCAAGAAGCGAACTTTTTTCTCCTTTTCCATTTTGGGGTCGGCGTGTCCAAACAGGCGAGTCGTCTCCTCCGTAGTAATCGCGATGTTCGCATTGGTTGATTGTACTCGGGCTTCTAGCGTGACTTTGGCCCTTTCCTTGCGCACGACGCTCGTAAAGGTCCACAGGAAGCCGCTAGGGAACAGGTCCCATTTTGTCAAGGTCGACTCGCGGTTCTCAAACCACGTTCTGGCGGCGTGTTCTAAGGAGAAATGTACATGCCGAATCTTGTTGTCGCAGTCGCAGTTGCTGAACGTCACAAGTTGTTTATAGGTATCCAGCCAGGTTTCGGGGTCTTCAGACGTTGATCCATGGAAGGTTGGTGGGTCCCGAGGTTGCTGCAGTAGAATGGGGGACGCTGGGGCAGCCACAGGGGGTAGTTGAATTGTGCTTGATCCTTCTAGCCTTCTAGGAAAGTATTCCATATTCGGGTACCAGACCTTATCAGACGTTAGGTAGCAGCTCACTGGTCCTTGCGACGTTGGTGATGTCCTTGGCATTAGGGCTTGGATCGCTGCTTTGCCGGGGCGTTCGGTACATTAACGCACTAGCACCTCCATCAGATGTCACGTAGTGACTGTGAAGAAAGCAGCAATACTGCGAATGAAGAAACTAGCGCTTTATCGGGCAAACCTGTGTCCTCAAAAAGAGGCTACACTCAAAGAACAACGAGAGCAGCGAATACAGTCGGCGATCGTTGAAAATCTGATCCGCTGATCAAGCGCCTTTTTACATCAGTCATCGAAGGTTCCAGACTAATCACTGGTGCCCGCGTGCATTCCAGAGAGTTCTACACTATTCGCGTCGCACATGCAGTCAGATTAGACAAGCTTCGGTGACAAAACACAGCAGATAGAAACTTCGATAACATTCGAGAAAGCGCCGATACATACGGGCGCGTCCCACGCTGAGCGATAACATTTGTTAGACGGTGAAAAGCGGTCACCTGAAAAAAGTAAACAGATGCACGTGTCACTATTTATGTGTCTGTATGAGGTCTAACCCAATGATGGTAAACCAGTGCCACACTTCCACCGCAAAACCAAAGACAAAGCTTGCATTACCAATCTTGTTTCTTCATTGCGTCAAAAAGTTAGTCGCAGTTTTACTTCTGGTATTTATAATTTGCGATACTTTGTTCAGCATGTGAACAGTAACCTGACTAACAAACAGACGGCTCTTGCGAAATACTTTTTTGCTTTTGATATTTGGAAGCACAGAATAGTTAATTTCCGAATAGAAATAATGTATCCCACACCAATTAGTCGTATTCTAGATTTGGAATATTCCCGCACCCTATAGTAAATACATTAGTAAAGCTAACGCCCTATATCCTCTGCTGGTAAATTCATTGTTTTCTATCAGCTTCAACGTGACACGTTTTGGTAAATGATTTACTTCACGCTAGCTTATATTTGGGTGTTTCAAAACAGCTACGTGCTTAAAATTCCCTTCAGTCTAGCCACAATTTTAGTGACAGTTTTGTCTCACTTCAGCGGCAAACTTAAGCTTCAGAATATTGTTACGCATGAAGAAAACGAAGACCAGTGAATGTGCTTGCGGCCCCGAGTTGAGGAAGGAAGAAGAGGACGACGCTCAATTGATTAACCAGCTGGCCGCTCTTGCGCTCACCTTCGCGACCTAAAGTAAACGGTCCCCTTCATCCGTAAGGGTTACAAACGGTCTCCTTCGCACGTAATAAAGTGGTGGAGGTGCTGGGTAGCGCTCACAACAACGGAACCGTCACTGCCGCAGCTTCGTCGAAACCGTCGACTTGCCGGCCTCCCGCCATCAGCCTTGACCGTCTTCGAGATGCCAGAAGAAGTAGCCGCTCCGAGGGCAGCGCCTAGCAGTCCACTGCCATACTACCGAGTTCCACCCACCTTCGGAGGCAAAGCGGGGGAAGATGCCGAGTGGCTCGTCCACTACAAACGAGTGAGCAAGTCCAACGGGTGGGATGCAACCGCTCAGCTCACCAATGTGGTATTCTCCCTGACCGATACCGCCCTCGTGTGGTACGAGAACCACGAGGACGCGCTTACGACGTGGGAACATTTTGTTGACGAGGGAAAGGCGCGTTTTGGGGACTCAGTCGCCAAAAAGAAGCGTGCGGAGCAGACACTGTCGCAACGGGCGCAGCTACCAGGTGAGACATGCACAACATACATCGAAGTGTTAAAGCTGTGCAAGGTGGTCAGTGCTCGCATGTCGGAAGAAGATAAAGTTGGAGATTTGCTGAAAGGAGTGGCTGAGGATGTGTACAATTTTCTAATTGGAAAGCAGAGCCTCAGTTCTGTGTCCGACGTCATCCGGCACTGCAGAACTTTTGAAACGCTCAAGATGCGTCGGATTGCGCCAAAGTTTGGTCGGTTGGCAAACGTTACAATGGTTGCCAGTGTGGACACGAGTCCTTGCCTCGACCTTCCTTCCACGATCCGACAGACTGTCCGCGAGGAACTTTCCCGCCGCGAAGAGTTGTTGCATTCAACTGCTTACCACCAGGGTGTGTACACGTCACGTGAGGCTATGACGGCGCCACATTCGGCCCCTTGGCAACCGATGGTTACCGCAGCGGCCGTAGAGTACAGCGCAGCCCCGCAGTCGAGGATGACACCACGCCCTCCGACTCCGCGCTATGACCAACGCGCTCAGCGCATGCCTTCTCGACGCCCGATCTATCGCCGTGCCACACGCCACGAACCAACCCACTACACGCGGGAAAATGATCATATCCGCTTCATCGACGAACAGCCAAGGTTTCGACCTCTCCCGGTGTGTTATTCCTGCGGTGTCCCGGGTCATATATCGCGGTTTTGTAACCAGCGTATGACCACGTGGTATGGCCAGCCCTCAGAGTTTTCTCGGCCCTCCGAACGGCCACACGGATCGTCTGGCGACGAGTATTGGTCGAGAAGCTCCCGGAATCGCTCCCCGGCATCTGACAGGAGTTTGACACCCCCACCGCAACGTCGTGCTACCCGTTCTCCCTCACCGCTGCGTCGCGCCACGTCCCCTTCGTCACCGGAAAACTAGCTAGCGCGGCCGATGGAGGTGAGGTCGCTGGAGACGTGCTACTGACAGAAATACATCCTGTGTTGATGCTGAAAAACAAAGTGCGCGTTCTTGTAGATAATGTCCCTGTGATGGCTCTAGTGGACACAGGCGCAACGATTCGGCCATGAGTGTCTCTTTTAAACACGTGCTAGGGCGAAAGGTCTTGTTTAAATGGGACGAAGATTTAAAGTTCTGTGGAGTGAGTGGCGAGCCGTTGCGACCTATTGGTGTGTGTAGTGCTGACGTGTTTTGGGGAGGCCATGTTATTAAGACAGAGTTTGTAATTATTCTTCGGTCGACCCATGATGTTATTCTTGGCATGGACGTCTTGAGGGAGTGTGGTGCTACTGTCGACTGCCGCACAGGGAAGGTATCTATATGTGTAAGGATTCCATCAGGACTCCTGGAGAACCTTGTAGATCGCGAAGCTACACTGTGTGTTTGTGGTGATACGGTCATGCCTGCATCATCTACCGTTTGCGTTCCCTTTGTCTGTGGCGGCGCCGATTCCGACAGCTTCGAAGCTACCGTAGAACCGATACACTTTAACTGTGTGAAGACGAATGTGTTGGTGCCACATTGTGTGGTGTCGATCAAAGCCGGACGCACTGGCTTATGGACCGTAAACTGTTCTAAGGAGCCTGTTATACTACCAGACGGCATGAAATTAGCCTTCGCCAGGGAACACGCATCCTTATCAGTGGCTGAACTTACACATGTGCCTTAAGCACCTGATGGCCACAGTTCGGAAACGGCCCTTTTGTCGATGGTAAACAAATCGCTCAGCACGAGTGAACGCCGAACGTTAGTGGGTGTGCTTTCGAAGCACATTTCGGTTTTCGACTTTGCGCAAAAGGACAAAATACCTGCAATCCCTGCGTCTCGAACGCGCCATACCATCAACACGGGTTCGGCAAATCCGATTAGACAAGAGCCGTATCGTGTTTCGCCATCAGAGCGCCAGATTATCAACGAACAGGTGCACGAAATGATGAAAAAGGGAGTCGTATAAGAGTCAGCGAGTCTGTGGGCAGCTCCAGTGATTCTTCTTAAAAAAAAATGGATCTTGGAGATTTTGCGTCGACTATCGCCGTTTCAATGCTGTAACAAAAAAGGACGTGTACCCACTCCCACGTATTGATGACGCAATAGACTGCCTTCATTCCGCCTCTTACCTTTCCTCAGTAGATTTACGATCCGGCTATTCGCAAATTCCGATGCATTCTGACGACAAGGAGAAGACTGCCTTTGTAACCCCTGATGGGCTCTTCGAATTTAATGTGATGCCATTTGGATTGTGCAACGCTCCGGCAACTTTCGAGAGATTTATGGACACTGTTCTGCGCGGCTTGAAGTGGAACATATGCATGTGCTACCTCGACGATGTCGTCATCTTTGGCCGCACTTTCAGCGAACACAACTCGCGTCTGGATATTGTCCTGAACTGCATCAGAAACGCTGGTATAGTTTTAAACTCTAAGAAATGCCACTTCGGTGAACGCCAAACCCTTGTGCTTGGGCACCTCGTCGACAAGGATGGCATCCGCCCTGATCCCCAGAAAACAGCAGCCGTTGAAGCGTTCAGTGCACCGCGCTCTGTCAAGGATCTCTGCAGTTTTCCGGGGCTTTGTTCCTATTTCCGCCGATTTATTCCTAAATTCGCCGACGTCGCGTATCCGCTGACATGCCTGCTACGAAAGGACGCCCCCTTTGAGTGGACTTCGGAGTGCGACTCTTCTTTTCGTCAGTTAAAGTTCCTGCCGACGTCACGACCGGTTCTTCAACACTTCAGTCCTTCGGCTCCGACGGAACTCCATACGGATGCCAGTGGCATAGGTATTGGTGCCATGCTAGTTCAACGCTACGGTGACCGCGAACACGTGCTCGCATATGCAAGCCACTCATTAAGTAGGCCCGAGCAGAATTACACTGTCACGGAACAAGAATGCCTCGCGGTAATATTTGCGGTGCAGCGGTTTCGTTCTTACCTGTATGGACGCCCCTTTACAGTGGTCACCGACCACCACTCATTGTGTTGGCTTGTGAATCTTCGTGACCCTTGTGGCCGCCTTGCGCGCTGGGCGCTCCGACTGCAAGAATACAGCTTCACCGTCTCTTATAAGAGCGGTCGACGACACGCTGATGCGGACTGCCTCTCGCGCATGCCACTTAGCACTACGGACTGTGACGCCGGCGACTTCCATCACCTCGTGGCTTCTGTGTCACCGCGTTTTCCAGACTTCGACTGCTTCTAAGCCTAACAGCGAAAAGACGATAAATTAACACCGCTCTTCACTTCGACGACAGCAAACCATTTCTGTGTACGTGATGGACAACTGATTACGCCACCCGATACGCTATCACGCGGGCTCTCCCTACCAGTTGCGCCACTGACGTCGCGGACTTTCTCTTGCGTGACATTATCTTAGTGCATGGCGCCCCGCGACAGCTGCTTACTGACCGTGGTCGTAACCCCCTCTCGAAAGTTATCGCCAACATTGTGCGTTCCTGCTCTATTCAACACAAGCTGACTACCTCATACCATCCTCAAACCAATGGCCTGACAGAGCGGTTAAACCGTACTCTTACCGACATGCTGTCCAAGTACGTTTCGAAGGACCTCCACGACTGGGACGTTGGCCTTCCTTACGTCACATTTGCTTATAATTCTTCCCGGCACGACACGCCGGATTTTCTCCATTTTATCTACTCTACGGTCGCGAACCGACCTTGCCCCTTGACACGGTACTTCCTCCTGCTCCGATCTCAACAACCGATATGCGCGCGACGCCATCGCCCTCGCCGACCATGCACGCCAGCTTGCCCGGGCTCGACTGACGGACTCGCAAACCACGCAGCAGCGTCGGTACAGCGCCCGCCACCGTGATGTACAGTTTTCGCCTGGTGCACTCGTGCTCCTGTGGTCGCCCTCTCGTCAAGTCGGACTTTCAGAAAAGCTCCTTTCGCGATACACAGGGCCCCACCGCGTGCTGCGCCAGGTGACGACTGTGATGTACGAAATTGCTCCTGTGAGCTCAACCTCGTCATCTACTCTGGCATCTAGTGATGTCGTGCACGTCAGTAGGCTCAAGACCTACTACACTGCTTCAGACTCCGGCCTTTAGTCGCTCCGGAACGGCGCTTTCGCCGCCGGGGGTAGTGCTACGGGATAGTATTTCCAATGACGAAGAGCCCAGCTGTAAGAAGACGACGACGACGATTAGAAGCTAGCGCGGGCTGTTGCCTCTTGGCCAAGCGCAGCGTATTTTCTTGCAAATATACTTGTACATAGCTTTTCGTCTGCGCCTTCCTACGTAACAATATATATATATATATATATATATATATATATATATATATATATATATATATATATATATATATATATATATATATATACCAGAAAGAAAGCAGTTCTGGGTCCGGGTAAATCTTCACAGTGAAGCAGACGCGCGTATGAAGCGGTTTACTGACGTTTCGGCCGGGGTCCGGCCGAAACGTCAATAAACCGCTTCATACGCGCGTCTGCTTCACTGTATATATATATATAATATAGAATGCAACTAAGGGTGGTCTGCTCCGGACCACCATCCGTTGCCCTTTGCTCGTCGAAGAGGCCAGACGTTTGTCGAGTGAGCGGCCTGAACCACACTCTGCAATGTGGTGAACGAGGTTTCATCCATGGATCCGGGAACTGAAACAGGTGTGACGTGATGCTATGGCCTTTATCTCGCCTCAACCACTAAATCGACTGAATGCTTTGGTTTGTGGCCCTTAACCGATTTTCATGGGTCATAGAAGATATTTATGTGTAGGTTATACACAATCCAAATCAAGCGAAACTGAAAAATTCAAAAAGAAATGTCTTTTTTCACTAGTGGAAGATATGTCAATTACCTCAAATTTCACTGTCGACTGTCGTTAAGTAGAACCTTGTGTGAGCGCAAGATTTGTCGAATTATTGTCAAAGTCGAAATAAAAAACGAAGTATTTCAAATCTTTGTTTTGCTGCTTCGAAGTGGTATGTAACAACCTTTTCTTTGTTGCTCTTGAAGCAAGGCTCAATTAACAGTAGGCGAAGAGCGCTCATATGTTTAACATTTGCTCAGCGTGACGTGGCAACGGATTACCCTATGGGCGGAAGGCGCGTGGACCACTCAAAGATAAAAATAAATTTGCATAGAATAGTTTCGTACCTAGCACAGTAGTAGCATCGTCAGCTAAATGTCTTGTTTTAAAGCTCATAGTAATCGCCGCGTGCCGGTAAGGGCGCCTGTGCTGGTCGGTGAAGACCGCGGTGGCATGCTTTCGAGTACGGACTAAAGCTTTTCTCATTTTATAGGAATGCTTGTTTTCTCGCCGGGATTCTTCATTCGTTTCAATTAAATTAAAGGTCGAACAACCGGTGTCATAATAAAGGCAATCCAATGTAATCTTCAATAGAATGCCCTATGTGGCAATGTTACTCCACCAAAAAGTGGATAATATCTCTAGCGTAATGTGTATCACTGGTTGCTTTGCTTCTCTCACTCTTATTTTTCTTTCCCTGTTTATTTTTCTTTTTTCAGGGAACGTGGCCTAATGTTGCACATTTACATTAGTGAAATATTTTGTGTTGTAACAAGAAACAAAAATAGTTTTTGTTATTTTTCTTTTTTTTTCCTGCTTCCAGTGGATTGGACAGGGGGTTGAAGTGCGCAGACCTTCTTGAACGTTTTCAAGGCTATTCCAAGGAGGAACAAGAAGAACAGTAAGTGTCATTTCGCCTCTATGGCCGCATCGGAGTGATGCTTCTCCCAATAACCGACTTCCTCCAATGGCGATTGTCTGGGGCATGAGCGCGCAGTTTCCATAAGCGACAGTCATCGCAATAGCTTGGACATGTATATAGAAAGGCGTAACAGATTGACGTTATCAAGGGCCAACTGCAACGCAATTCTAGGCCCTGTAAAAAGCTCCGTTTCAGATAATTTCGAGATAAAGTAGCCTCTGTGGAATATTTGACCCTTGGAGTGCGAGCGGGTGCTTCACGAAACGCTGGCAAAGATCGATGTTTCTTCTACGAGAACTGAAAAAGGCGCCACCATCACCACTCGCCGGAAGTGAGGAGCCATTGAGACTGCAGAGAGCTAGCGCCCAGGCAGCCAGCTTTGCTTGTATGCCATTCAAGTGCATCAGCAAACAGGTCCCGCACGTCTGCTAGCGACGGAGTTAGCATACTCTGGTAGCTGCTTCTTGCGCTGTGCGTACGCCATTGCGCGCCCGCGAATGTGAAGTATTCGCCACGTCAACTCGGTTTTCTTTATTTCATTTCCTACGTTCAGTGAGCTGAGCTTCGATACGTTCTGTCTCCGCTCGGAGAAGAAGAGTGCATTGGGGTGGTCCAGCTAAAGGCGCGGATCTATAGTCCGGCGTTACGCGGACGCGGAAAGAATTGCACGCTCTACAGCCCAGCGTGGCTTGCGTGGGAACATGTCCTACCTCACGCCGGAGTCGCTGGATCAGAGTGCGTCGCACGCTAGCCTGGCTGACCAGCGGCATGCCGCACTGCACACAGTTTGGGTTCACTGATGCAAGCGTGCTGAGTTTGCGTCTTCGACTACCAACAAGACGGTCGCTCGCCGCGCACTTGTGCGCTTGCGCTGCGGCAACTGCTGATCGCCGCTCCACTGCAGGTCACGTTTAAAGTGCAGTGTAGAATTTTAGCGATCTTAGCGCCTCCGGCATGACGTATCCGACCGCACCGGCAGTTGCCAGGCACGCTGGAAACGCCGGAGTCGTCAACCGAACAGACAACTTCCGCCATTAGTAGAAAAAGAAGATTGATATATAGCTGAGACGACACGGCTAGAGGTGTTGTGGGCTCGGTGCAAAGTGTGCGTAAGCTCACACCCACACAGGCCGGACTCCGGCCATGGTAAAGTTTCGCTCTTGCGGCATCGCATTCCTGCGTGCCTTACCGCCGCATCTACACCATGGCCTCTGCGTCGCGGTCTCCTTGTTGACAAACGTAACATGTTGTTCCTTAGCAGTGTGTTCAAAGGGGCTGGTTGGTTCATCAGTGGTATTAAACTCGAAACAGCGCGACAGAGGACAAGCGAGTAAAAAGTACAGGACAGAGCGCTGTCCTGTGCTCTATACTCGCTCGTCTTGTGTCGCGCTGTTTCTGTTTCAAAGCGAAGCTTTCTTTGCCTATTCCTTCGACTTTCCCCCTGCTGCTGCTGTGGGCTGCTGCTGTCACACACACCGCGTTGGAGCAACAACACCTAGACAAGAGAAGGCCTGAGAGCTCGGCGAGTCACGTCACGGAGAAGAGGCCGGCGGCGTGCTCGGGGATACGGGTTGAATGAAGGGGTCGTGCCCTTATGGGCAAGGATAACCAGAGCGCAGTTATTGTTTTTTTAGGCATAGTTGAGCAGATGGCCCGCAGAGAACAGAGGGTGTTCCAAGATTATTTATGGCAAGCTATTTACGCGCTGCATTATTAAAAAGCCCGTCCATAAAAAAAATGAAATGGTTCAACCTTAGGATTGAGAAATAATTTCGGGTAAATGATGACAGAGAGCATCGCTTACATTGAAAAGCCACAGTGCTGCTCTCTTCTTCAGAGTAGCTTCTTTGCCTTAAATTATCGTCGGCGTCAAAGAGTTTGCCGTTCATGCGACCAGAAACGTTCTTCAACAAAATGTTAGCACTGCACCATAACACATATCTCATGACAACATCACTGGTGTGCCCTTCTTCACATTCGGGACAGCTGTATTTATTCCAGTCTAGATTAGGCTCTAAACGAATAATTTCGCTTTCAGGGCATTATTACATACAGTACCACGGTCCACATATTTACAACAAATCAAATGAGTTTAGCAATGGAAATACAAAAGATTCGTACAACTATATACAAAGAAACAGCTGCCTTATTCTGCAGAATTCTAGCTTTTCTCTTCTTTGCCTTAACATTGGCACCCAATATTCTGGCACTGATCTTGCGGAAACATGAACGCATGACCTTTCGGCCTCGATTTTTAATTGCTCCAGCAATCGGGCACGCAGCACTTATTAAGCATATCCTGGCATAAGCGTAATCCACATTACGCGGCAATGAAGGCTTGCCGGACGCACAGCCACAATCGCAGCACAAGCGCAGAGACCACATGCGCGGTTGACGTCCACCAAAAAAAAAAAGTGCGTTCGGAAGCATGTCGCAGCATGCCAGGGCTTTTCTAACCCAGGGTTCCCGGAACTAATCGAAGTGTTATCGCCGTCGTCGCCCACTCAGTCTTTCGCGTGTCATTTTCAACACAGGTATGCAGTTTGTAGCTTCGTTGCACGCTGCACCGAACTTCTATGTGGGCCTCTTATTCATGACGTAGCTCAAGGGGAGAGGGTACATCCAGAAGGCCTTAAGTTCGCTAGAGTATCATCAGTGCTCTTAATTTCCCGGCAGATAACACCATCATCTGCGAAGAAATGTATGTTAGAGGATGTCTTAGGGGTGAGATCATTAACGGGAAGCTGAAAGGTTTTCCAGAAAAAAATGAGTGAACATCTGTACATAATGGTTTTCAACCCTCCGAATTCGAATATCGTATAGAAATTGAGCGAAAGAAAGCTCAAATATATTTTATTTCGACGAAAAGTGGAGCAGCGGACACGCCTAGCTCGCGCGTCTCGTTTCCGCCTGTGATTGGTCGGGCGCCTCGTGACGTCAACGCTAGTAACCGACCGCTGCCGGGACGACGATCGCTCGAGCAGACGTGCGTTCGATGGGCTCCGTCGACAACGGCCGCTCGAGCACAAGTTGTATTCGACGGTCTTGGTTTCTAGCTGGATTCAACAGCACTCGACGAACGGACACCGAGGATATCAATTTTTCCAAGGTGGGCCCTCGTTTTCCCACGATATTGAGACCTTGAAGCGTTCGACGCGCTGCATGGTGAGCTAAGCCTAAGGCTCGGCATAGCGACGTGAAGCCACCGGCGGCGGCGGCGGTGGAGGCGCAGCTCGAAGACTATGATGGAGACCGTAGAAGGTACGGAGATCGATCCGGAAGAATTGAACGTGCCGGGACAATGGTACATTAGAAAGAAGAAAGGAAAAGCGGCCCCCCTAGTGAACAACGAGGCACGACATATGGAACGGCAGCGAGCCGCCGAGAAGCTCGCAGGGAGGAAGATGGCGGCTAAGTCGGTTGAAAGGCAATTTGCCCGACTTCCGGACGGCGCCGAGAAAGTAGTCATGAGGCCGCACGGCGGTCTCGTACGTCTAATGAAATACGGAAGTGCGTATTTGGCAGACGTAATACTTAGGGAGGCTGGCGTCAGTCCAGGCGCCGCCGGAGAGGACGTCATCCTGATGAATGTGAAGCAACATTCCATTCTCGTCGCTACCATCAGCGCGGAAAGGAAGCGAAAATACGCCGACTTGAAGCTCCTCGTGTTCGAAGGGGAAAAAATTGAAATGAAGACGTACGTCGCTATGCCGGAGGACTGCGGAAAAGGCGTCGTGCATGAAGTCCCTTTGTCCTTCTCGGACGCAGAGATCTTGAAAAGGTTGCAAATCTACGGGAATCCCCCGGTCCTGGGAGTACGACGACTCGGAAGAACGTCGAGGACAGTTTTAATACTGTTCGAAGACAAAGAGGTGCCGCGGTGGGTGAGGCTTACGCCTGTGGCGCAACGCTGCGTAATCTACCGCAAGAAGTACGAAGTTTGTAACGCCTGCGGGCGGCTCGGACACCGCGAGGACGTCTGCCCGGACCCCGCGAATGTGAAGTGTCGTGGCTGTGGCATGGAACAACCACCACAAGACCATTTATGTGAACCCAAGTGTCAACTGTGTGGGAAGGACACCCGCTCGGTGACAGAAAATGCAGAGAACTCTACCGTGTTCCTTACGAGGTGAAGAAGAGGCAGTGCGAACGAAAGACCAACATGCTACAGCAGCAGTAACTTCAAAAGCAGCAGCAAGCCGGAGCGACTGCCGAGGTGAATCCCAGGGGTTGTTCCAAGGTCAGGCGCGGAAACGAGGACTTTCGCGTCAGAACCGACTCCTTTCCGAGGCTGGAGCAGACCACCGGAGGGCACCAGCAGCGTGGCCGTTCGCGGTCCCGCACCAGGGGCCGCTCCGGATCCAGACAAAGGGGGAGATCAAGCTCCAGGGACCCGGCGAATCCATGGACTAAGAAGCGGAAGCAGAGCAGGGACCGAAGCAATGTAAGCTTTGGCAGCGGGGTTTCCCAGGCAAAAGATAAGAAAGATGAGGAGATCGATAAATTACGGAAAGAGGTTGGGGAGCTTAAAGAGGTCATTAATAAGCTCACTCAAGAGTTGCATAGATCAAAATCACAGACGTGCACGGGGTCCCCCTCCACCCACAACGCGCAACCAAAATTGGTATCGAAACCAACCCGCCCGGTCCCTATGGCTGCGACTCTCATGCAGCCTGCGGCACCGGAGGAGGAAAATATGATTATCGAATCGGCTAGACCACCCCCAATGAAACGCAAAGGGGAAGACGTTGATCCGTTGGTGGCACTAGAGAAAAGATTAGAAGCCAAAATCGAAGCTAAATTTGATTCTTTCATGGCCCAAATTATGGGAGCAATACAGCAGACTCAAAGCCAGATCCAAGCCCTTACGGGTGAAGTACAAAAGCAAAGGGCAGAATTAGTAGCCATCGGACAATGGCAACTAAAAGCGGAGGAACAACTCGACCAGCTCCAACATGGCCAGAGGCGCGCAAAGTGAGTCTGTAATCTGGCAGTGGAACTGTCGCGGCTTCCAACGCAAGCGAGCGTTAGTGCAACAGTACTTGACGCTATTAGATGAGAAACCGCTAGCTATAGCCCTGCAGGAGACGGGCAAAGCAGCACAACTCTCGGGATACTAAGCTTTTTCAAGTGACAGGGGTGAGAAATCTCGCGTCACTACGTTCATTAAGAGGAATATTGCGGCAATCGGGCACGAAATCAACTCGAGAGACATTGAGGCAGTGCTTCTGGAAATTATTACGGGACGAAAAGAGGAACCGAGCGTCTTCCTATTAAACTTGTACAGCACTCCACAGCAGAGAAAGGTGCGATTCAGGGCCCTCTTTCGCAAAGCTATTCAGGCAGCCGGGATTAATCCCTTGCTAATAGTAGGTGACTTTAATGCTGCGCATCCGGAATGGGGTTACGCTAAACAAGACCCAAAAGGTAGGCAGCTATGGGAGGACGCGCACGAGCTAGGACTCACCCTACACACGGACCCTAGCTGTCCGACCAGGGTGGGTAACAGCGTGTGCGCAGACACCTCCCCTGACCTGACCTTCTCAAAAAATATGACAGACCTGAATTGGAAAAACTCGGAGCTCAATTTCGGAAGTGATCATTTCGTTCTGGCCTCGATCCTTAAAAAAAGGGGGAAGACGCGTCGTGTGCGTCAACCGAGGATCACGGCATGGGGATTATTTAGGGAGAAGCGAGAGAAAGCTGCCATAGGGAAAATCACAAACATAGAGAAATGGACGGAGGTCATCGCGCGTCACGTTGAAGAGGCAACCAAGACGATTGAAGGGGACGATGCCCCGGAAATAATAGATAGCAAACTGCTTCACATGTGGGAGGCAAAACGTGGTATGGAGCGCAGACTAAAGAAGCAAAAATGGAACCGTCATCATAGAAGGCGGATTGCTAGACATAACAAAGAAATTGAAAATTACGCGATCAAATTATGCGAACAGAATTGGTGCAGCAGATGCGACGAGATGGAGAGGGGCATGAGCCTTTCCAAAACGTGGGGTCTGCTGAGACACCTCTTAGATCCGACTAATTCGAAAACCCTATCGGGAATTAGATTATCAAAAGCCAGGCACGCGTATGAGGGTACAGACGTGGAATTTATGGACAAACTGATCACCATGTACATTGGCGATACGCATAGCACCTCCCTCCCGGAATACGACGGAGCTCCCAATGAGGAGCTCGACGCACCCATCACGGAGGCGGAGGTCAGGGCAGTAATATTGGGACTAAAAACCAAATCAGCCCCGGGCCCTGACGGGATACCAAACAAAATTCTAAGAAATCTGGACGATGCCTCCATCAGCGCTCTGACGGAGTACATGCAAGAAATTTGGACTAAAGGCCACCTGCCACGCCAGTGGAAGATGGCAAACGTGATCCTAATTCCAAAGCCGGGCAAACCCCCTAAACTAGAAAATCTAAGACCCATTTCCCTAACCTCATGCATGGGGAAATTGATGGAGCGCGTAGTCCAGACCAGACTGACGCACTTTATGGAGCAGAACGACCTGTGGCCGCACGAGATTATCGGTTTCCGACCGGGCTTGTGTACGCAGGACGTGATGCTCCGACTAAAATATGACATAATCGACTCACGTTCTACAGACGCCAAGGTAATCCTCGGCCTGGACTTGACAAAGGCTTTTGATAATGTTAAACATGAAGCGATACTCCACGGTCTCCAAGAAATCGGGGTAGGCGCGCGAACATTCGACTATGTCAAGGACTTTCTGTCAGACAGAACTGCCTGCATGAAGTTCCAAGATATTAAATCTCCAACACTGAAATTAGGAAGCAGGGGCACGCCGCAGGGCTCGGTTCTGTCCCCGTTCCTCTTCAACGTGGCGATGAGGGGCCTCCCCGAAGCTCTGAGAAGCATACAGGGGCTAAATTTCAGTATTTATGCGGATGACATCACCCTCTGGACCAACCAGGGGTGCGATGCGAGCATCGAGGAGCGCCTGCAGGCGGCGGCGGACACTGTCGTGGACTATGCTGCCAGTAGGGGTCTCTCGTGCTCACCACAAAAATCGGAGTTATTCGTCTACAACCCAAAGTCGCTCCGGTGCAAGCGTAGCTGGGAATTTGACATTAAAATAGAGGGGAAACAAGTCCCAAAGGTTAACCAAATCAGAATCCTAGCACTTTTCATACAGGAAAACGGACATAATGATGGGTCAATCAAAAATCTAGAGGGCTTTGCCACGCAAGCACTTGGCATATTTAGAAGGGTCGCGCTAAAAGGACGAGGCCTGAAGAAAAGAAGCTTGCTTAAACTAACCCAAGCATAAGTAATAAGCCGCGTGTCCTATGCTACGCCTTTCTTAAACATCAGGTCAGAGGAGAAGAGGAAACTCGACTCGCTCATCCGACGGTGCATAAAGAGGGCCTTAGGCTTACCAATTACCACCTCCACAGAAAAGCTCCTCCCTATGGGAGTGCACAATACCTGGGACGAAATAGCCGAGGCTGTCAGAATTTCGCAGCTTGAAAGATTAAGCCGAACGACCACGGGCAGAGCTATCCTCGAAATGGTAGGCCTGCAAACAGATAGGGGACTACGAGGCAAGACAAACATCCCGCTGGACTGCCGAGAAAATATAATCATTCCCACCCCCCCCCCCTCCCTCGTAACATGCATCCCATATTCAACACGGAGAGGAGGGAAAAAAGAGCAGAAGCACTAATCAAATGCTTTGATTCAATGGACAGCTAGTCGGTTGCGTACGTGGACGCGGCAAGTGGCAAGTCGGGTGCGGCAGTCGCCTCGGTGGTCGACGGCCGAGGTGCCCCCGTATCGGCCGCCACCATTAGAAGCCGCAACTCGGAAACGGCTGAAGAAGTTGCGATAGCGCTCGCTTGCGTGGGAACGGAAGCAAATTTCATAATTAGCGATAGCAAAACGGCCATCTGGAATTTTGGAAAGGGCAGGATCTCACCGGAAGCGGCAAGGGTTCTGGCCAGTAGACGGCTGAACAGAAAAATTAGCCTAATTTGGACCCCTGCACACACGTCCGTTCCTGGCAACGAGGCGGCCCACGAGTTAGCCCGAGCTCTCTACTTCCGGGTGGCTGTGGAACCGCCCGACTGCCGGAACATGGACGACCGTCTGCAAAATTATACGGAGATTGTCGAAAATTATCGGCTACGCAGGAGACTGGTGCCACCACCGGATAAAAGTCTAAACAATAGAGAGGCAGTCGCATGGCGGCGCCTGCAAGCTGGGAACTTCGTAAACCCGGTCTGGGCATACCATGTTATGCATGATAGAGAAAACGATGAGTGCAAACACTGTGGGGCGAGAGGGAACCTAGATCACATAATCTGGGAATGCGCTAGCTCACCAGGGGCTAAAGCAAATATAAATTGTAGAGAGGCCTGGGAAGCCCTGCTGCGGAGCGAGGACCCTACTCCACAGCAACACGCCATCCGCCTGGCGGAAGAAGCCGCGAAGAGTCAAGACCTCTTTGCTTGCTTCTAATCGCGGAGGTTCCGGCCCCCGTCCCCAAGGCCTATGTGCCGGGGACGGGGAGTAGGGGCCTCCTTATCCGGTGGTACAATAAAGTTTTTATCATCATCACCGACCGCTGCCGCTACACATGAAGCGCGGTGCCAGGTAGTTTGGTGCTGTTTTTCTGAGACGGTAATGGAAAATTTAGACAGACTGCGTTTTTCTGAGGAGTTCGGCGTTACTCCCTACATGTACGAGCCGATTGCGAAGAGCCGGCCTCTCGAAGAAGCAAACGATGCTGGTGCGAGCAGTGCTTTCGACGCGAACGAAAGCAAAGTCTTGGGATCTCCTCGTGTTGGGAATGCCCTTTGGTGAGTGTTTTTTGCAAACCGATCTAGTGATCTCGCCGGTCTTTCGCCGATCTAGTGAGCTCGTTTCCGGTCAAACAACTGTAGTGTTGTGTTCCTGCATGCCTCCTCGTGGAACGTAAGCGGGGATGCGATCGTCGGTATTGGTGCGCTGTCCAAAGCTGTCGGCAATCTACAAAGACGGTTTAAACGCGTGAAAAGCTTCCCGGTTCATGCAGTACGTGTAGTGACCTTCATATGTTGACTACCACGTTGACTACCACTCACGTTGATTACCACTCACGTTGACTACCCTGTACGTTGACTACCACTCTGCATACACGCAGACGCACCAACAAAGGAATGCAGGTTCAATCGAAGCAGATTACGATGACACGCACGCAGAAACAAGCGCGGTCAGGCACGGTCGCGGACGCTGCGAAGGAACGAAACACTAGAGTTGACGTCACAACACCGCGGTTTCCGGTCTCCGCTCGCATCGTCAGCGTCAGCAGCAGCGCGCGGCATTCCACCGGGGGCGCAATTTCAACCAACAATTACGTCGCTCCTAATTGAAAAAGAAACCCCAAATTTTACCTACATAGTATATAAGGTTCCCGCATCTGTATATGAGCATCTTATCGAATCTACAGACTCTTCAGCTTCCCTTTAATATAGATCATAAATAATAGCTGTCACAGCACAGATCCTTGTGGTACACCCGATTGAACTTCAGTAAGTGGAGTTACGACCGTTAGCAGTAACAAATTGGAAGTGGTTAGTAAGAAAATGCTCTATCCATTTTAGAAGGTTAGAGGAGTCGATATTTAGCAAGCTTAGTTTAAAAAGTAGTAGTTTATAGCATACGTTATTAAATGCTTTACTCAAATTCAAGAAGACAAAGCCAGCGCACGATCGACGATCCAGGATGTGATGCAGTTCATTAGTGAATGGTACTACAGGTTTTCCCGCTCAATTTAATCCAAGCGCCAGTCAATTTAATCCGAGCGCCAGTCAATTTAATCCGAGCGCCAGTCAATTTAATCTAAGCGCCAGTCAATTTAATCCAAGTGGCAGTGATTTTAATCCAAGCGCCAGTCAATTTAATCCAAACGCCACTCAATTTAATCCAAACGCCAGCCGAAATAATCCAAGCGCCAGTGAATTTAATCCAGGCAGAACGGAATTCAAGAACCTTTGGATTTCAAGACTTCTGAAAATTTGCGTACATATTATGAGTTAACACCTTGAAAATGAAAGAGCGAGGTAGTAGACCAATAGCTATTCTGCCACGGGACTAACGACAACTTTTGGAGGTTTTGAAGCGAAAAGCTTCTCTACGCTATAGTCAACACCGCACAACGCGCGAGCCGGCGTATTTCGGAATTGGCTCCGTGAGCGTGTTCGGAGTCGAATTGGCTCCATAAGCGTGTTCGGAGTCGACGCAGGTGGCCACTGCCCCGCGGTATGCGTCATCGTTCGCCGCAAGTGCGTGTTTATAGCGGAGGCCGACTATATAACCGCTTGGTAGGGTATAGGCGTGCGCATTCAACATGGAAGGAGAAGAGAGTGATACTATCGATACAGAGAGCTGTGTTTATGGCTGTAGAGAAATCGCAAGACAATGTGCCCAACAGTGATGAATAAAGAAGTTTAATAATCCTGCATAACTTATGGTATATATAATTGATAAGGAATTTGCGTAACTACACAAGGCACACGTATAGCATAACCATAGACTAAACAAAGCATATCCATAAGTGAAACCGTAAACATAACCATAGGCTAAATCATAAAGCATAACCATAAGGCGAACCGTAAGCATAACCATAGGCTAAATTATAAACATAACCATAAGCTAAACCATAAGCATCACCAAACCTTTTCGCTTCGAGATATCTAGGCTTAACCTTAGCTAAGCCCCAGCCAATTTTTTTTATTTTCTACTTCGTTATGAGAGCGACACAGAAGATGAACCTTCTCCGAATTATTTGAGAGGAAACGTCAGCATGAGTACGTCGAGTTAATGGTACACATTCGATTTGGTCATGGCTATCAAACGATACAATAAAGTTTGATTCGATGATAATCATTAGGCCCTCGCTGGGAGGCTTCGGTCGCTAGCAAATAAGATTCACTATTCTACTGCGATATCCGCAGCCTCCAATCAAAGACCTTGTCATCGGTACCGCTAAAACAGTCATGAATACCATTTAATTGCATAACTGATATGGTCAAGCCACTAGTGATCACAAGGGAAATACAATGCGCAGTTCGGGGTTCTTGGAGTTTTGTGCAACATGACGTCATATACATCCAATGAAATACGATGAAACGAGTGACTCAATATACCTACTATAAATTCGTATACTTAAGTCACTGGTGAATATTATTCACCTCTTTTACCCTCCCTGAGGCAGCTTTCCCTCGTGGGTGCCGTCAGTACTATCAATGAAGCTGTAGCACGATGAGTACTTTTGCGTTACCACTTCCAACTGATACCGCCGAGTTTTTAGTCATCCCTAGTGATGCGCTCACTGCGATGTTCTCGAATTTTTATGCAGAATAGCGTGATAGATATGAAATGGTTATGATAGATATGAAACGGCTATTCACCAACTATAATTTGATAACTATAGGAAATACTAAGATTGATTCACTCTAGTGATGAAGAATCACTTTGCGTAGTTTGATGGTCAGAGCCATCATTCATGCACGCCGTGAATGGTATAAATGAAAGTGTCAATAAATGAGAGTTTAAATCAGTCAACATTGTTAATTTACGTCGCAGAGCCATTATTGATCACTAGCGGTAAGCTCTGTTCGGTGTTCTTGCACTTTTATGCTGCATAGCGTCATGCATGTCAAGTGGTAATTCAAACGATGATTCAAGTTTAATAACATGGAGATGGTAAGAATTAGTCACTAGTAATCACGAATCACTTTGTTATGACAACGGTAGCCACCATTCGTTCATTTTGCCACAGGTACTGAATGTGTTCCCCTAATTACTTTCCTCTTAGATTGCTGATGTGATCGAATTACTGGTGGTCAATGGTGACTACGTTCACTTTAATTTTCTCGGCTACTCACAAATCACAGCTTCATGGACATAAAAGGAAACATTGCTCAAAAGGTGATTAAGTTAAGACAATGATGAAATGAGAAGTTCGAGCTAGTAGTAAATATCAATAACTTTTTACCATTACAGCGTCTACTTGTACGCGCTGCAATTGAGTAAAGTTTCAATAAACCAGCAATAATTTGAAGAATATAAAAACATCAGCGAGTCATTAGCAATAAATAGTGATTTTGCACAGTTCTGTTTGCCGGGTATATAAAGTTCTTCACTGTAAGGGCAGTTCACGATAAGTCGTTAGCAGCGTAATTAGATTATGCTGAGTAGGATCTCATATGGTTTGGCCCCTGGAGATGACAGATCACATCACATTTCCCACACGTCGCTCATATGTAAACTGCGGTAATACGTTATGAAGTGAACAGGACGTTCAGGGTGCTTTACAATGCATATGGTAGCTGTGATGCGTACGGAACGTTTTCGCAGATCTGATACGTTCAGAGAAAGGTGGCCCATTTGACGGTTTGCTGTTCGAACAAATTTCTTGAAAAGGCGAAAGATGTGAATGAGTAAAAAGGGTGGCAACAAACGACGAAACGCCAAAAAGCACTGGAATGGACACATAATTTCTCAAGATGCAAGCGGCAAGAACGGCTTTACAATAAATAAAAAAAAGCATCACGCCTTTTGAAAAGCAAGCATACCTGCGTGCACTACAATTTGTGTTTTGTTTTCCTTCACTTAAAGAGAACCGTACTAATAACAGGGTAAATGATAAATGCCGAGAACGGTTGCATTTCTTTTACTTTGACGTGTTTCTGCGTACATCATTCCTATCAGGGAGAGCTTAATTTGTATATATGACCTTGCTTATCGTCATCTCTCTCAGTCATTGCTTGTGGACATTAGTCAGGTCCATTGTATGGGATGCTCTCTTGTCAATATTCCTGTATAATTCTGTTCACTGTGTGCGTCCGCTGGATGCGCGCTTGTGAAGCAAAGGCCAAACGTTACTGAGCTTCATCAATGGCTGACAAAAGTGGCCAATCTTGAACTGCGGGAAAGTTTACTCTCGCGACCGCCGTGAGCCTGCCACTTTCGTGTTTCGACTTTAAGAAGCCCTTCGAATGGCCACAATGAATTTTCCTGTTTGAGTATCACAGTTTCGCTTCCGGTATTTGCCATATGCTACTGGCTAGGTAAAAGTGAGACCATCCCTGTATACTATGGGCTCGCAAGAAGCTAGGTGGGTTTTGCAAAAGCTAGACTTCCGAGCATCAAAGTGCTTTGATGTCGTAGAGAAAAAGCTCAAGGTAATTTTTATTCATCAGCCTAATAATTTGTGCTAACGCGTCAAGTTGCACCAGGGAACGCAAGGAGGCGAAACGAAGCTTGACTGATATTTGTCGAATGTGTCTCGCTCAAATTTCGCAGAAGGTTCAAGATAGTGAAAGCCATTTCTTGCAGGGCGTGAGCAGACGACCAATGAAGTTGCAGTGGTCTGTGGGGTGTAACCACGATTGTCTGGATATTGTAAATGAGGCACTTCGTTATATCGGTTAATAAAGACCGTAAGAGCTTGCGTCTCGGAATTATGGCAGCTTTGTACAAAACATAAATTCTTGAACTAATGTTCGAGAGGAAAGACTACCATTCTAACTAAAGCAGACGACATGCGGCTGATTCTATCAGGGGTGCAGCACTTCCGTGCAGACGACAGGCAGATGACCAGCGTCAGTCGTTGTGCGATCATCGTGAGAGGCGTGCCTCAGCTTTAATGTAAAGTGAATATTTTGAAAATTTGTGCCATGGAAGCAGGCAAGGTGCGAGCTGCTGGACGACCAAGAAAGATGCCTGATGAAGAAAAGACCAAGTACGCTCGCGTTTCTGCCGTGAATCGTTCCCGCATCATCGATGCGTACCGAAGAGGTGGGGACTTGAAGCAATTGGCCCAAACACTGGGAATAAATATAAAGACTGTGCGCTCAATCACCGCAACAGATCGCGAAACAGCCAAGAAACGTGGTGGCTCGTCAAAAAAGTTTGACCGAGATGTGGCCAATACCCTGCGTGAAATTCTAGAAAAGAACCCATCCTTCACGCTTATGCAAATCCGGATGTCGTTGACGGAGAAGTTTCCCGGTATCGAAATCAGCAAGTCTACCATCGATCGGCTTCTCGATGGCCATGGTTATACAATTAAGTTAATTACACAGAGGCCGGTTGACCGTAACCGTCCTGATGTCAAGGAAGAGCGCCGCAAGTTCGCTCAATGGCTGCAAAATGAGGGTACCACAGTCACGCGGTACTACATCGACGAAACGAATTTCAACGTGTGGTGCGCAAGAAGTTTTGGCAGAGCGAAACGAGGCGCCCCAGCTATTCGTCTTGCCACCAGCACAAAGGGTGCGAATATAAATGTTTTGGCTTGCATGTCTGCAAATGGCCTTCTGCATTGGACTTTAGTGGACAAGATCCACTGGGCTGTATTCAACGAATTTCTCGATGATCTGTCCAAGAAGGTTCATCATCAGGAACCTGGCACTGAAGCTGTGTTCTTGTTTGACAACGCGCCAGCGCACCGCCGTGCTGAGGAGGTTCTCTTGGCCACTACTGAGCACTCAGTGAAGCGGCTTCCACCTACAGCCCATTCTTCAATCCAATCGAAGAAGTTTTTTCGAAGTTCAAGGCTGGTGTGAAGGCTTTTCTTGCTGAACGGCGCGACCGTCTTTTCATGACACCACCAGGTATCTCCAAGAAACAGCATTGCCGGGCACTATTCGTTGAGGCCGCGGGAGAGTCAATGCAGCACATCCTGCGAGTTGAGTGCGCTGCCTACGACAGGCACAACTACACTTTTGTGCAAGCTGCCCTAGAGTGCCACGATATGTTAAAACTCCTCAGTGCTGCACTCAAAGGAAAGTCGACAGTCTTCCAACAAAGTGCTTTTGGTTTATAATTATAAAGTTTCCTTTCGCAGATCTACGCATAGCATTTATGGTCATTGTTTACATAAACAGGCGTCGCCTTTGCAACGCAATCAATTGCTTCATAAGAGTTTAAAGGAACTTAACATACTAACCTTTCCTGCTAAATTTCGAATTAGCTGTTTTGCACATAAGTCTATTATAAGCCATTGATGAAGCGTTGCTCCTGCTATGTTGACATTCTTGTTTCCATTTATTTCTTCAAGTCAATTGGTGCCTCTTGCACCGTTCTAGTGAAACAAGGCTTAAGAATTCAGAAAGTTGGCAACTATAACCTTACCGGCTTCTTTGCGTCAATTGGCTCACACATGTCAGTTCCTAGTCTTCATAAAAGAATCACCTTTTGAGCGACCTTTCATTTTAAGTCCATGAAGCTGTGAATTGCGAGTAGTCAAGAAAATTGAAGTGAACATTGTCACCATTGACCACCAGTATTTCTACCACATCTGCAATCTCAGTGGAAAAATATTCACCTATAGCAAAATGAACGAATGATGGCTACCATTGACAAAGTGACTCGTGATTACTAGTGACTAATTTTTAGCAACCCCAGGTTATAAAATTTGAATCATCCTTCAAATTATCATTTGACATCCATGGCACTACAAACACTAATTGTAACAGAACGCTGAACTGAGCTTATCATTAGGGATCACTAATAACTCTTTACTATCAGGTAGCAATGGTAGTAGAGAAAATACTAATTCCATAAGATTTTGAGAGATATCAATGACTACGTGCACGATTGACGGCTGCCGCCGCCATGCCAAAGTGACTCGTAATCACTAGTGACAAATGCTTAGCACCTCCAAGTTATTAAGCTTGTATTGCCATTTGACTCAATTTTAATTTGATACGCACGACTTTAGGCTGCAAGAAGTACGAAAACAAAGAACTGAGCTTGTCACTAGTGATCGCTACTCACCCTTCACTCTCAGGTAGCAATGGTTGCAGACCAAATGCTCAGTGATCGTAAATGATCATAATTGGATCATTGTTTAAAGGTTTCATTTGACATGCATGACGCTATGCAGCATAAAAGTACAAGAACACCGAACAGAGCTTATCGCTAGTGATCATTAATGGCTCTGCGACATAAATTAACAATGTTGACTGATTTAAACTCTCATTTATTGACACTTTCATTTATACCATTCACGGCGTGCATGAATGATGGCTCTGACCATCAAACTACGCAAAGTGATTCTTCATCACTAGAGTGAATCAATCTTAGTATTTCCTATAGTTATCAAATTATAGTTAGTGAATAGCCGTTTCATATCTATCATAACCATTTCACATCTATCACGCTATTCTGCATAAAAATTCGAGAACATCGCAGTGAGCGCATCACTAGGGATGACTAAAAACTCGGCGGTATCAGTTGGAAGTGGTAACGCAAAAGTACTTATCGTGCTACAGCTTCATTGATAGTACTGACGGCACCCACGAGGGAAAGCTGCCTCAGGGAGAGTAAAAGAGGTGAATAATATTCACCAGTGACTTAAGTATACGAGTTTATAGTAGGTATATTGAGTCACTCGTTTCATCGTATTTCATTGGATGTATATGACGTCATGTTGCACAAAACTCCAAGAACCCCGAACTGCGCATTGTATTTCCCTTGTGATCACTAGTGGCTTGACCATATCAGTTATGCAATTAAATGGTACTCATGACTGTTTTAGCGGTACCAATGACAAGGTCTTTGATTGGAGGCTGCGGATATCGCAGTAGAATAGTGAATCTTATTTGCTAGCGACCGAAGCCTCCCAGCGAGGGCCTAATGATTATCATCGAATCAAACTTTATTGTATCGTTTGATAGCCACGACCAAATCGAATGTGTACCATTAACTCGACGTACTCATGCTGACGTTTCCTCTCAAATAATTCGGAGAATGTTCATCTTCTGTGTCGCTCTCATAACGAAGTAGAAAATTAAAAAAAATTGGCTGGGGCTTAGCTAAAATTAAGCCTGGATATCTCGAAGCGAAAAGGTTTGGTGATGCTTATGGTTTAGCTTATGGTTATGTTTATGATTTAGCCTATGGTTATGCTTACGGTTCACCTTATGGTTATGCTTTATGATTTAGCCTATGGTTATGTTTACGGTTTCACTTATGGATATGCTTTGTTTAGTCTATGGTTATGCTATACGTGTGCCTTGTGTAGTTACGCAAATTCCTTATCAATGATATATACCATAAGTTATGCAGGATTATTAAACTTCTTTATTCATCACTGTTGGGCACATTGTCTTGCGATTTCTCTACAGCCATAAACACAGCTCTCTGTATCGGTAGTATCACTCTCTTCTCCTTCCATGTTGAATGCGCACGCCTATACCCTACCAAGCGGTTATATAGTCGGCCTCCGCTATAAACACGCGCTTGCGGCGAACGTCAAACGATGACGCATACCGCGGGGCAGTGGCCACCTGCGTCGACTCCGAACACGCTTATGGAGCCAATTCGACTCCGAACACGCTCACGGAGCCAATTCACCTCCGAACACGCTCACGGAGCCAATTCCGAAATACGCCGGCTCGCGCGATGTGCGGTGTTGACTATAGCGTAGAGAAGCTTTTCGCTTCAAAACCTCCAAAAGTTGTCGTTAGTGCCGTGGCAGAATAGTTATTGGTCTACTGCCTCGCTCTTTCATTTTCAAGGTGTTAACTCATAATATGTTCGCAAATTTTCTGGTCTTGGAATCCAAAGGTTCTTGAATTCCGTTGTGCCTGGATTAAATTCACTGGCGCTTGGATTATTTCGGCTGGCGTTTGGATTAAATTGAGTGGAGTTTGGATTAAATTGACTGGCGCTTGGATTAAAATCACTGGCACTTGGATTAAATTGACTGGCGCTTAGATTAAATTGACTGGCGCTCGGATTAAATTGACTGGCGCTTGGATTAAATTGAGCGGGAAAACCTGTAGTTGTGCTTCGCAGGAATATGATTTTCGAAAACCATGCTGTACGTTAGTAAAATATGAGTTGGATTCTAGAAAGCTAGCCAGATTCGTGAAAACTACGGGCTCTAATAATTTACAGCAGCTTCTTGTCAGGGCTATGGGACGATAATCAAGAGGTGAATTTGTGGGGCAAGATTTATAGATTGGAACCAGCTTCCCAATTTTCATTTCCTTCGGAAGCTCACATGAGTTCAAAGGCATTGTCGGAAAATTTTTGTTAGTATCATGGAACTAAGGACGCTTGTGCTTTTAAGTAATTTACTGTTAATGCAGTCGTAGCCAGGTGATGAATGATTCGGTAAACAATCTATTAAGTGGTTGATTCCGTATACCTCAACAATCACAGGATGCATTGATAAGTATTCGTGTTGGTATGTAATAGGATATTCAACATTGCCAGTTTTCGAAAATTAACTTGTAAATGATTCTTTAAGAATGATCGCGGATATGTTTTCAGAAACAGCATTTCCAGTTAATATTCTAATTTAATGGTATTGTTAGTTGTTGGCTTTACTATTCGCCAAAACATTTAAAAATTTGTTTTTAGTATTTAGGGTAGTGTGCTAGATGAGCAGTTGTGTTTAGCAGTTTTTAAAGCTGCTCTATAGATATCTGAGGCGGATTTATATTTGGCCCAGCACGCGTGAGTAGGGGATGATTTTGCAAATTTATAGAAGCGCTTTTTTCGGTTGGACAAGCGTTTTAGATGACCGGAGTACCATGCCGCTTGCGCATTCAAAGTGATTGTGCGGTTAGGGATGTATTTCTCAGTTAATCTGTGAACTGCACGTGTGAAGAAATCTTGTACTGTACGATCATCAAAGTATTTGACAAAACCATCATCGAAATGAGACAGCTCATTGTTTATTGCTACGAAGTTAGCTTACCGATAGTCGCGCATTGTGTGGACTTTTTAGGGAAAGGAGCGGTAATTATGAAATTGAGCCAGAGATGGTCGCTAATTCCTGGTAATTAAGTAGGTGATACGAGATGCATGGTCACCATATGTCGTAAGTATCAAGTCGAGGGTGTCAGCTACATCATTTGAAATCCTGGTGGCCTAAGTAACTAATTGCGTGAGGGAAAAAACGTAGCATAAATTAAGAAAGTCATCAGCCTGTTGCGAGAATGGAGTCTGGAGTCTGCCACAACGGCGTGCCTCATAATCAGAGGGAGGTTTTGGCACGTACAGCCCCATAATCCAATTCAAGTTTAATACTTGTGGCACAATGTGATGAGCCATGTGAGGAAATGACAACGCTCAACCCTCTCAGAGGTTATAAAATATGGCGTACATCAACGCCTCAAGCAAACATCTTTCCCTGTGTGTTCTGTGTACTACGCAAACAGCTGTGGTGCACGCAAGGTAACGTTCAACATCAACTCACCACTCTCGCGTTAGCCTGAACGTTGAAGATATTAAGCTTTAGCCGTCAACATTGCCGCTAATTATCGCCAATCAATACATCCAGCACGCAACGCTTCGCTTACATCGACTCGCACAGTACGTGGGATCTGCATAATTTTTATTCCAATGTTGTTCCTGCTGACAGCATTTCTGGCGCTGTGTCAGAAAGGCTTTCGTGCGTCCACTTCGACGCGCCCGATGTAGAGACGCGCGAAATGCCTCGAAGACGACGCAATACCGGACAAGATCCCTCGATAAGATTGCCTTTGAATAGAACTTATCTTTGCTTTTGGTGTTCCATCGTGTCTTACATCATTTATATTGATCCCGGAAAGGCGTTTGGCATGCATATCTCGCATGGGTAAATGAACGCGTTCGTGAAGTGTAGCTTGTGCAGCTGAAAGTGCACGCGCTCTGTGCACGCTGGCTGCCCCGCGTCGCACTCTTCTGCTGAGGCGCAGTGCAGGCTTGCCCTCTCAAAGCTTGGACAGGAAAGATGTATTCGGCCTTCCTCTACTCAGCGTTGTGTAGTGCACAGCAATCGCTCGTGTTCGAGTACGTGTTCGAACACCGGTCAGCCACGCAGCGCCGGTCAGCCACGCAGCGCGTCGGCATTCTTGCAACAGCTCATATCACGTGGGCAATGGGAATGTACGCTGAAAGAGAAAGCGACACATTTGCAAATGTTGAGCGAGCAACGCGTCTGTGCGCCGAGGCGCTACTGAGAGAGCAGCAGTCGTGTACGGCTCTAGAGCTTACGCAATACCTGCATCGGTGCCGCTCACCGCCAGGTGCGCGCGTTGTCTGCTTAGTCGCTATTTACAGGCTGCTAATAAGAAAACTTCCCAATTACCAGCTTCGTGGCTTTGCCCAGGTTACATTGACAGTATATGCTAACCAATTATAAGCAAGTTAGCCCGACTGAAATTTCTTTGTATTTAGCCTATAATGAGTGTTCACCCGGCAGTTACGAGCTGCTATACCAGTGCATTCACTGCATGCGGCGATGAAGCTTTGGCATATCTGTGTGAGCGGCTAAAGTCATCATATCTCGACAAGAGGAAGCACCTGAAGGGAATATCTCGGCCAAAGAGTTGAGTAGCTGATAATGTAACGAGTTTTGCTTTTATTGCGAAAGCAATACTGCTCGCACTTTCGGGCCATCGATGGTCGTGGCGCCTCCTTACACGGCTGCGCGTCACGTGACCGTGTGACGTCACGCCAGACCAAGAGACGGGGCCCCAGCTCGCGGCATCGGTGGTGGAGGCGAAGCCTTGCGCGCCGCTGCTGCGGCGCTACCGAGAGAGGGCACTCGCTGGTGTGACGTCACGCCAGACCGAGAGACGGGGCCCCAGCCCGCGGCATCGATGGTGGAGGCGAAGCCTTGCGCGCCGCTGCTGCGGCGCTACCGAGAGAGGGCGCTCGCTGGTTTGACGTCACGCTAGGAGGATAAATGGGGCTACAGCTCGGCTCCTCGCAGTGGTCGGCGCGCTGCCTTGCGCTATGTCGGATGAGGTATAGCCATAAGTTTAACAAAGGGCAACCATGTCCACACCATCAGCCGAACCAAGGCGCAGCCAAGGGTATTGCTTTCGCAATCTTCCAGGCTTAACCAAGCTAAGCCTTCAGCCAATTTTTTCAATTCTTGCAAGCACTTAACACAATTTCCCATGTGGCGCCCCAATTGCACCTATTGAGGTGGGGCCGCCTTCGCGTTGGGACAAAGACCCATTACAAATGCTCAGGTCCCATAATGGCCGAGCACTAGGCCGTGAGCGCGCTTGTACCTATTTTAAGGGCGGATAAACCCGGCGGCGTCACTTGCCTACCACAGCCGCGGCGGATGCTCTTCAGCAAGGCCGTCCGTGCTCGAGCGCGCAATCAGCGAATACCTGTTTCCTCAAAAGCAGGAACATCCTACAGGTGGCGCCAAGAGTAATTAACAAATTGTGCATCGGCACCAGAAGCAACATAGTACAGCGATGCAGGCTGCCCGAAAAAGTTACAAGCCCTGCGCATACTAGGACACATAGAAAACTAGTCATTTTCACATAGTCAAAACCAGTGAAACTCCGGTGGGGCGCGAGTCACGTCCGGAGTTTTCCGGAGGGTGCAGAGTCCCACCGGCGATGCCGAAGCCTACAACGTCTGCAACATCTTTCTTTTTTTCTTTTTTGTTCTTGAAGCACGGCTTAATTAACAGTAGGCGAAGAGCGCTGATATGTTTAACACTAGCTCAGCGTGACGTGACAATGGATTACGTCATGGGCCGAAGGAGCGTAGTGCACTAAAAGATCAAAATAAATTTGTATAAACCAGTCTCATACCTAGGGCAGTAGTAGCATCTTCAGCTAAATTCAAAGCTCCAAGTAATCACTGCGCGCCGGTAAGGACGCCGGTGCTGGTCGGTGAGAACCGAAGCGGCATGCTTTCGAGTACGGACTAAGAATTTTCTCATTTCATAGCAATGCTTGCTTTCTCGCCGGCATTTTTCTATTGCTTTTCAATTAAGTTATTACACACATACTTAAAATGCTATTACGAGAGTTTTGTCACCCACATCATTTGAGGCTTTCTTTTACTTGCCTCGATAGTTTCACGTGCACGGCTCTTAATGCATACTTGCGCTTTATTTCTCCAAATACTGACAATAGGAGGCCAAGCGCATTTGTACTTTCTCGCTTCAACATTGTTTTAGGTTTCCACTGTAAACACCATGCTAATATAAAATATATGGAAATGTAGACACAGGACAAATCTTATTATGTTTTCGAAAGAGAAGGATATGGCAAATTAAGAACCATTTCTAAAGGTATCGATAATCTATTCCTAGAGAATGAATATGTTGTACGTTTACGTCGCTTCAAATTGCGTTACGTCCTTTTTTTTACCCTGAAAAACACCTGCAGACTTCAGTGATCCTTTCGGCAGAGTCTTTTATCAACGACCTGTGAAGTGAGCGAGAGTGATATGTGTCTCAGTATTGTTTTTATTTCCAGTTAGCAATGCTAACGACTCGTGAAAAAAAAAAAAAACTCTTGTAATAATTTAGAACATTTATTAAGGATGGAAGCATCATCACTTGCAGGCAGAAGACATAAATATATACAGGGTGTCCCATTTAACTGTCATGCACTCAGATTTAAAAGAAAGAGCAATTGCGACAGTCAAAGATTGTTTCCGGTACAGTGGAGTAGCTTCCAGTAATTTTCCATTACTGAGACCTAATTAGGTAATTGTATTTAATTATATAACTGGAGACGTACCATCCTAATTATCAAAGTGTTAACGAGGTATTTGTAGGCACAACCAAGGGACATCTAATTGCGCTATTTTAAGCGACGCCCTAATTGCGTACTAATTTTTCCCTACTCATAAATAAACCTCCCTAAATACGAAAAATAGCACTTGACTGCGCTCCCACCCGCATCATAAAGCAACACCCTCGAACAAGCTCCCTCTGAGTTAGCAAGAACGAAACAAAGAAAATAAGGAAAGGTATCATGATGGAGCTAGTTCCTTAGATGCCGCGCCCCGGCTGAAGTAACACGTCGTGTTTGGTATTAGTTGGAAACAACCTGCGATAGCTGTTTTCTTATCGTAGATAAGTGCATGGATGGTATTTCTCTTTCTTTTTTTTTTTCTACAATACCTATCACGACAAAAGTGAATTCACAACGTCAGTGGAAAGCTTTAAAAGTGCGTTTTGTTTCGTCTCAGTCGCCATATCTTTTTCTTATGAGCAGAAGGTAAGAAGGTAAACATGATGGTTGCCTTGGGTGCTGCTAATGGCAACAATAGCAAGGCCGCAAATGGGGGTGTTATTTTAGATGCACCAAATTTTTAAAATTACAAAATATTTAAGTCATAGTAACGTTATGTTTCCCATTCGAGTGTACGGATAGGTAACCTCTAAATGCAGAGCAATTTCAGCGATTAGGTGCGTAATTGGCGAAGAGACGGTAATTAACTTTCTAATTATCAACAATAAGTAGCTACGGCAAATGAGTACTTCGGTGCCAGTCCTCGACAATACCTCTCCCACCGATTAAATTTTGAATAGCGGATTTCATGTGGGAGCTACCGAACAATTAGTTCCCCTTGGCAGGCTCCTTGAAAGGAGCCTGGCCGAAACCGAAAGGAGCCGAAAGGAGCCTGAAACCGAAACTGGCTGAAAAAAAGAGCGTCAGTGTCGTCGATGCCGCCACGCCTCCGCCTTTCGTCACGTCTTCGAGGCACCCCCGGTCCGGCCCCGCGAGCAGCTTGCGTTATCTCTTTGCTGTCTGCGGCGTTGGTCTAGCGCTTCAGTGCCGGCAGTCCGCCAAATTTACTTCGTCATTCCATTGGGGGCTACGTGTCCACTTCCATAGACGAAATGCCGTTTCAGGGGCCCGACGGAATGACGGAGTCCCACTGCCACGTCTTCCACTTCTCTGGTATCAGCAAGATGGAGCGCCAGCACACAGCAGCCACCGAGCACCGAGCTCTACTCATTTTGTGAATTTGTTAGACTTTGCTAGTGGACTGCTATTTCCTCCTTAACTGCGATGAAGATGGAGCCTCACGCGTGTCCGCCGGGCTCGGCAGTGCCCGCGGCGGCTGCCTCCAGGAAGCGCAACGGCACCGAGAGCGACACTGACAGCGACGACACTATGCAGTACTATGTCAGCAGTGAAGATTCTTGCGACGACACCTTCGAGCTGGTGTGGAGTCGTAAAGCAAAGCGAAGATTTCTCAGCGCATCATCGAATTCGAGTGAGTCCACCGTGAGATCTTCGTGGGATACCGAGGAGCTCACCATCCTGTTCTCGCCAGTTCGCGCCACTGACAACCTGAGATGCCTCAACAGGCAAGCCGTGTGTTCTCATCTAGAGGCGCTGGTTCCAAACGAAATCAAAGACATCAGGGTGAACACCCGTAAGAACGTGCTAGCTATTGACGTAGAACACGCGGTTGCGTTGGATTCCTTGCGCAAGGTCACGGAACTTGGCGGGATGAAAGCCCGCCCTCATATTCCGCTCGGCAAACAAGTCCGTACTGGCGTAATTTACGATGTTGACGAGACCATCATCGACTCCGATCTGTCAATCTTAATCAAGCCAGCTACGGAAAACACCATCATCACAAACGCGTTTCGTCTCGGCACGTCACGGTGTGTGAAGATCATATTTAAGGGCGAATCACTCCCATCGCACGTAAAAGTGGGCCACTTCCGACACGCAGTTCGCCCCTTTATACCAAAACCGCTGCAGTGCTGGAAGTGCAAGAAGCTTGGCCATGTGAGTAGTGTGTGCAATAACACTACCATCTGTTCTCGCTGCACTGGGCCCCACACCACAAACACGTGCGAGGCCAGTGTGCTGAAGTGCACAAACTGCTGCGGCCCTCACGATGCATCTTCGAAGGAATGCCCTTTGATTCGAAAGGAAATGCAAATATTGAAGAAAATGGTTAGAGACCACTCGTCTCACCGAGAAGCAGCAGCATCTATTAAGCGACGACGATCACGTCGCCGACGTCGATCAAGAGCCTCCAAAGCCTCTGCAGAACGCCACACACGTATATTACCACCCACTCTTCCGCCCAGGCCAAACGCAGTTAGCTCACAGGACAAGGGTGCATCGACCAGCACGGCTGCTGACGCGTGGCCTGCACTCCCAAAGCTACATGCCCCTACTGAGCGAAATGATACTTCTGCAGTAGGGGACACTTCGTCTGTTCCTGATAAATTGGCGGACCAAGATCAACAAATTGTTGTTATGATCAGCTCTCTGGTGAGTGCTATTCGTGTTCTACTGGACAAGCTACAGACACCAACAGCCCGAAGTGCATTGCAAGTGCTGGATGCCATCAGTCCGGTTCTGGGGAGCCTTCAGAAGTCCAGTGCTTGAGAACTTCTACAGCAGAACCATGGCTCATCGACAACAACAAAGATCGTTCCGGGATGATGTGAGAAGTGCCTCCATATTCCAATGGAATGCGAGAGGCCTGAGGTCTCGTATTTCGGATTTCCGACAGTTCGTATTTGCAAACCATTTTCCTATACTGGTCATCTGTGAACCGAACTTATCAGCCTCCATAAGACTATCGGGATATGAACCTTTTCTTTCAAACACGTGTGGCCGTAGTAGTAAGGTTCTGGTTTACATTCGCAAGGACCTTAGGTATTTTTCCCAACATGTAATGCCACACGACGGTAACCAATACGTCTGTGTTACTGTGAAAAAGAAGAAGCTGTCTTTTACTCTTATTGGCGTCTACCTTTCCCCAACAAGTCAGTTTGATAGAAAAAGACTGGAAGATATTATGGCTGACACTCCCGGTCCTTGGATAATAACAGGGGACTTCAACGCTCACCACCATATATGGGGAAGCTCCAGGATAAATTCGAGGGGCAGGTCACTAGTATCCTTTGCATCAGGCCACAACCTGTGTCTTCTAAATGACGGAAGCCCGACATTTCTGCGAGGAACTACATACAGTAGCTGCCTTGACTTGACTTTGGTGTCACGTTGCCTGACTTTGAGCGTGCAGTGGTTCAGTGATATTGAAACCCATGGAAGTGATCATATTCCGACCTATGTGAGAATCGATGGACTAGACGCCGCATTACCGGTAGTCTCTCGCCAAATCGACTGGTCTGTCTTTCAAAATCGCGTAGAAGACACATGCAAGACACATATTGCACGAAGATTAGAAGACATAATTACAGACGCTATGCAAGATTGTACACGCTGCTTCACACATCCATCAAAGCGTACAGAGAATGACATTGAATTGGAAAGGCTTCGTGCACTACGTCGCCGAGCTGAAAGGAGGTACAGGCGCACGAAGTCAATTCTTGACCTCAGAGAAGCTCGGCGCATGCAAAAGAAGATCAAACGCCGAATGGATAAGCTAGCGGATCAAAGATGGAAATGTTTTTGCGACTCACGAGACCCCCGCAAGCCAATGTCCTGTGTGTGGCGTACCCTACGGGGTCTTTGCTCAAGTCCCCAGCAACGACACCCATTCAACGCCCTTGCTCTCTATCAAAACCGCCGCGAGATAGACGTCGCAGAGGAATTTTGTGCGAACGTCGCCGGCGGCACAGTTTTAGTCCCTGACGTGGCTCTAGGCAACATCCCCGGCCCACGAGATGCAAGTATGGACGCTCCATTCTCTATGGAAGAGTTAGAAGCTGCTATGGCGCAATGCAGGTGTTCGTCTTCACCAGGACCCGATGGCATAACATATACTGCTTTGCGCCACCTAGGCAGAGAAGCACGAAGAGAACTCCTCAGCCTTTTTAATAGTTCATGGCAAGATGGTGTCGTCCCACAGGAATGGAAACGCGGCCGCCTGGTACCGCTTCTAAAAGCAGGAAAGTCACCACTCGAACTGGCATCCTATCGGCCTATAGCTCTTGCCAGCTGCGTCGGGAAGCTCATGGAACGTATGATCCTCATGCGTCTCGAATGGTACCTTGAACACCATAAAATTTACCCTGACTCTATGGCGGGATTTCGACGCGGTCGTTCATCGATTGACAGTGTCATCGATCTAGTATCATCTGTGGAACAACAAAAATCTCGGAAGCGATTATCAGTAGCGCTCTTTCTTGACGTGAAAGGCGCTTACGACAACGTTTCCCATCAAACCATTCTAGACGCACTTCTGGCAATTGAACTAGGAGGGCGAGTGTATCGATGGGTCAGTAACTACTTGACACAAAGGTCCTTGTTCTTACGAACGGAAGATGGTCCGACTACCGACCACTACACATGCCGAGGCGTTCCCCAAGGCGGTGTTCTAAGCCCTATTATTTTCAACCTCGCGCTTCTTGGGCTGGCCGAATCCCTACCGGAAACAGTGAGTGTTTCAATCTACGCCGACGACATCTGCATCTGGACATCAGCGGTCACTCGCCTGCAGGTTCGCGCACGGCTACAGAAAGCAGCAACACAGGCATCTGACTACCTTCACACACAAGGCCTTACCATCTCTACAGAACAATGTGCATTAGTCGCTTTTACGCGAAAAACGATGACTCCTTATCCAGTATGCATCAATGGTGAGCCTATCTCCTACAAGAGAAATCACCGGTTTTTGGGCGTCATTGTAGACCGGGACCTCACTTGGAGCCCTCATGTTGCCCACTTAAAGAAGAAGCTTACATCTATTGTTCACGTCTTCAAGTTCATCGCCGGCAAAACATGGGGATCGTCAGTGGGCTCCATGCTACAGTTATATCGAGCACTGTTCATCGGATTCCTACGCTATAGCTCCCCCGTGCTTGCTAAAACATGCAAGTCAAATCTTCGAGAACTTCAGAGCGTGCAGGCGCAGGCACTACGTGTTTGCCTAGGCCTTCCGCGCAGCGCCTCGACAGCTGGAACCATTATAATGGCTCAAGATCATCCGATCACGACTTACATCAGCACTGACACGCTTAGAGCCCATGTTCGTCATGTTTCACGGATGCAGTCAAGCTCTCTTGCGTGTCTGCCAGAACGACGACCACAGGCGTCCTTCTACAACAAGGTCAACATCCATCGTGCCTCCTTACCATCGGGTTTCACACCCTCTGCACGTTCAACCTCAGCTTTGTGGTGTTTAAAACAACCTCAAGTGCGTCTTATGATTCCAGGGATAAGAAAGAAGACCGACCTGCCTACCTTGGCCTTGAAGCAAGCAGCTCTGGATTGTTTGCACACTTTCTACTTTGATCGAGTACATATAGTTACGGATGGCTCTTCCACTCAGACCAGCTCCACCAGCGCAGTGGTCATACCATCCCGTTCACTAAGCATCCAATACAAGATTTCTCACTTGACAGCATCGACTAGTTCGGAGCTTGTTGCCCTCCGAGGTGCCGTTGATTATATTAATAACCAACCGGCTTATCCGTGGGCAATATTCTGCGATTCGAAGGCGGCCTTACAATGTCTTCTGGCATCTCTTCGTCGCGGGTCATGTGAACAACTCGTGTCGGAGATAAGAGAAATGCACCATCACATGATCGCGAAAGGACACGACGTCGTGTTTCAGTGGCTGCCTGGTCATTGCGGTATCTCCGGCAACGACCTCGCTGACGAAGCTGCTAGAAAAGCTCACGAGGGAGCAACCCTTGTTTCAATACCTTTATCGCGGACCGACGCAGCCCAACACTTAGGCAAGCTAGCGCACTCTTTGACATTGGAGAAGTGGCACACACCTGAATTCACTCACCATCGCTTGCATTCCCTCGATCCCTCTATGCAACTGCGGCTGTTACCAGGTCTTCCGCGAAATGAGGAAACAGTGCTGTGCCGCTTACGTTTGGGCGTCGCATTCACAAATGCTTATGCATTTCTGATTGGAATGGCTGATAGCGCCGAGTGCAATGCCTGCGGTGTCGAGGAAACCATAGAACACCTACTGTGCTACTGCCCATCTTATGAAAATGAAAGGCAAGACCTCTGCACAGCTCTCAATCAGCTAGATGGAAAGCCGTTCACCTTGAACAAGATCTTGGGATCATGGCCTCGCATATCACAGCTACAAAAGGCCACAAAAGCGCTGCTGCGATATTTGAAAGCGACCGGATTGAGTCAGCGTCTGTGATTCGGACTGAGTGACCGACTGATATCTCCAGTGGACTTTCTCTCTTCTTCTTTTTTTTTAATCTTTCCGTCCCCCTTTCCCTTTCCCCAGTGTAGGGTAGCCAACCGGGCTCAGTCCTGGTTAACCTCCCTACCTTTCATTTATCATTTTCTCTCTTCACGCGCAGTGGACTGGAAGGCACGAGCCTGTAGATGGGCAGGCTTGGTCACCTGACCCCTCTATGCTCGATTTCTTTCTTTGGGGTTTATGTGTAAAATCATGTATACATGATTGAGACGATGAAAGTCAGGAGAGCTCGAGGCAAGGATAACCGGTCTGCCGTAGAATTCCAACGTCGCTCATCGAGAAAGCCACTGAAGATGTGATAAAGCGGACTCAGTACTGTGTAGCTGAAGCGGACACGCATCAGCTACACACCGCCACTGCCACACCGCCACTGCCTCTCCGAGTGCCGACGAGAGGCCCCGAGGACTACCGTTCGTGCTGGTCTGCCGAAGAAGGGGGATCCGATTCCTGGAGTGCCGGGCACTGCTGTGGAAGGCTGCCGCAGGTCCAGGGAGCCCACTCGAACGTCGCCAAGGTCGACGGCCACACCCTGGGTCGCCAGCATCACGTGCCTGTTCGAACCTCCATGGCTCCCGTCGCCAGTGAGAAGCTAGCGCTCAAACCTTCTTGGCCCAGAGCCACGTCCATAATACCAGCTTGGCGCCGCTTCGCCTTCGATCACACCTCGGGTCACGCGCCTCGAAGGCTCGTGCCGTTGGGACCGGTCGGCGCACATCGTCCTCTCCTTTTCTTTTTCTGTCCCATGCCTCTTACATATGACAGAGATACTGCAGATTCTTCGGGAAGGCGAATCGGTATTAGTCATAGCGAAGTATAAAACAATTTCACGAAGGAAGATTACACCACCGAGTGACGCCCGATTCTTAAAAATTCAATTATGGGGTTTCACGTGCGAAAACCACGATCTGATTATCAAGTGCGCCATAGTGGGAGACTCCGGAAATTTGGACCACCTCGTGTTCTTTAAAGTGCACCTAAATCTAAGCACACGGCTGTTTTCGCACTTCGGCCCCATCGAGATGCGACCGCGGTAGCCAGGATTCGATTCCGCGACCTCGTGCTTAGCAACCCAACACCATGGCCACTAAACCACGGCGGGTGACGCCAGAGTCTTAATGGTGCGAGGGGACTGAGGTTGTGAAATTGAACTGTCCTATACTATGAGGTCTTGTATGTACTAATATAAGGCCGTCACTTTAGTGAACAATTCTTCGAGGTCACACAAACTGTCGTCACGTGCAGCTGTTATTAAAAGATTCTATATATATATATATATATATATATATATATATATATATATATATATATAGATGGGGGGGGGGGGTGTACACAACTTATGTGGGCAATGTTCTGACTGGTGGGAGTGGCCACGGGACGCTTGTTTTGTCATAGGCTGGCTTTTTTCGTCGCGACAGTAAGTGTAAAAATAGAGCATGTGGGGCCGAATATTGAGGGCAGCGGGAGAACCTAAGGCGGAACCCGGACTGGTCCGTGTTCTAGATTTTGATGTCCCCGTTGCCGCTTCGGAGAGGCGGCGGGAATAATGCAAAATAATCGCGTGTTGTCAGAAGTAACAAAAGCGAACTATTAAAAAATGTAATCACGCCCAGCTGCCAACTTGTGACGCTAAGTTCCATATACCGCGTGCCGCGACTTCTGCAACACCAGTCAGAACCTTGCAGCTTCCGGGTGTTTATGGGCAGGGAAATTTACAAGGATCCCTTCAGAATAATGCAGGGGAAAATGTCGTAAATAGGAAATTTTCATAAATAGGAATGGGAATTCTCCTTCAATGCACGGAACGCACGGGCCGCGACACTTGCTCACAGGCCCGAAACGGGTTGGTTACGCTGGACCTTTGCTCCTTCGACTTCTTATTCTCACACTCGGTGGACAGCTACCCAGTTAGCTCTAGCTCAGCGAGTGCGCCTACTCGATCGGTCTTGCGGGGAGCCTTTGTCTGTAAGCGCTGTATCTTGGTTTAATATGGTCGTGTTGGTTGGCGATCGTACTCCGGAGCTTGCTCAGCGCCGTGTCAGAGAGTCGACGAACCCTGCCGCAGCACCGTTTTGCATTGCGGAGTGAAGGAGCGTTGTGCCCAGTCCTGACCGTCACTAGCAGGCCAAGCCTTGTGGAAACCCATCTCCACAGACTTCATGGAGGTACCTTTGCTTCGACTCATTGCCCCCTTGCGATCACAAGCAGGCAGTGATTACGGCGCTTGTCCCTCGTGCCATGGACACTTGCTCCTCGGCTGCAGACTTGAAAGAGGAGCTGGATGTGGTCCGGAACGACTTGAAACGGAATGGCTACACGAGGTATTTCACTGAAAAAGGGGTGCGGCAAGTAATGACCGGGCATTGAAGGCAGTAGACAGAAGACGTCCCGGGATATTCAACACCGAAACGCGCAACGATCCCCTTCATTCGTGAAATTAGCGTACCGCTTTTCAGAATTTTCAAGAAACAGGGCGTCCAGATCGCGCATGTGCCGCCGAGCAAGCCCAGGAATGAACTCGGGAACATCCTTTGCCCCGCTCAAGATTCCTCAAGATTTCCTGTGCAGATTGTGAATCTGTCTAAATCGGAGAAACTGACGGCATAAATACGAAGTCTACGCTAACCATGTGTAATCAAATTTCATCTCGGAGCACGTTGAAAACACGCCCCATGTGATAGACTGGGACGAAAAAGACCGTCACGTAACGAAGGTTCTTTGCATGATTACGTCAGGAATCGCTCGTTCTCCAAACGACGAACAACACGCTAGACAATATGCAATGCTATCTTCACAACGTGTCCCCTAAAACCCGGCGAAGAGTGCTCAAGCATATATAAATGATTTTAGTAACGACCTACACAATGGGAACAAGGGATCTGAACGGATCCCGAAACGTGAAGCTCTGTGTGTGTGTTTGTGTATACATTGGTCAATTATCTGTTATAGTAACGATGCTCTTACCGTACGAGATGGCGTTCCGTCAAACTTTCGATTGCAATCAAGCTTATTGGGGGCTTGATGTTATGATACACAATGCTGTTTACGTATTGATTCATCTGTATTTGTGCATTTTGGAACATAGGCTTGTTTTGCAATTATTCGCATAGGGAAATCACTTAAAATGAGAAAAATAATATGACAATTCAAAGAGTTGTAACAAACAGTACATCAATAAAACAAACATATGCTACCACAACTAGCCAAGCTATGAGAACGTTGGATATATTTTGGCAACGTTCTAATAGGAAAAGTTTTAGAAGGCTTTGTTGCGGTACGCCCACGAGTAACGCATTAATACGGCCTCCCGAAATATTGAGTAAATATTTTTGGTAAAGCAACGCGCATTTTTTTTAGATCACGGATTTTAGGAACTCAATGTTTGTACCTTGGCAAATACTCACAAGCTAGCCAGAATAATGTCCTACTTTATGAGAGGCCGAAGGTTCAATATGAAAAAAAAAATGGCCTGATATATCCGCGCGTTCCTTCAACTGCGCAAGGGTGTAGAACCGTAATCTGGTTATATAAGCACATCAATAATACTGGATCCAATGCAGCTTTATCACGAGTAGTTTGAGGGATAGGAAGGCCGACGTGCAATTTCACAAATGCATCTCTAATAAAGATCTGCATGCGCTTCTTTCAGATTTATCAGGGTATGATCCTTACAGCATTGGTAGGGCACTTATGACTACAGATGCACACGGCATTCACGCTTATTCACGCTTAGAATTGAGACTTGCACCTATTGTACAACTCTAACTGCTTTCAATTCTGAAAAGAAGGAATATACATGTATTTTAAAACTTGAAATGAAGTGATAATGAATCAGCTTCCGCGGTACTGTTTTTGTTCCAATCCATGCCGCCTAGTTTTTCTTCAATGTTTACGAAGACCCCACTAAGCATTTCAAATTCTCCACAAAGTTATGGAATTTGGTCGGCCTAGTTTTCCTGAGTCAGAAAGAAAGTACTATTCGGGAATTTAGCGCAGCGCCCCAATTTTCTCTGGAAGTTGAAGCAATGAAACCAAGTGTGTTGTGTGCACAAAGACAAAACCTTTTTCCATGGCGATTTGGCTAATATGACAGCGTAAAAACCATCATTTCCAGGTCTGTGTTGTACGGACGAAACTCAATGGAGCTTGAAGTAAAATCTATTGCTGCACTACTGCTGGAAAAGGTAGGAAAACATGTTTTACGATGCGTGTACGTGTGTTTACGTGGAAACCAGAGGTGATGTCCTCCTTTTCTGCAGGTCCTCCACCCGTTTTACGTCTTCCAAATTGCCAGCATCATAGTGTGGTTACTAGACCTCTACTATTTCTACGCCGGCTGCATAATAGCCTTCTCAGTGACTTCCATCACACTTGCACTTCTCGAAGCCAGAAAGGTCAGTGGGATATTGTGTGATCGCAGTGTCAGTGTACTATAACTTATAGACACCAATGGCTCAGTTCGCCCCGTAGCCAACGGAAATGATATAGGCCCACAAGTGACTCTTAGACGTCCCACCATGAGCCTCTTGTTCGAGGCACCTTACTTTGAGTATTTGTTGCCAGGTACGCTCCTCGGATGCCGCTACTGCTAAGTCTCTGCACAAATAACGAAGAACTTGGGTTGGTTGGATACGCATTCCAAGATTTTAGAAATATTTGAAGTATGACGATAAAAAAAAAACAGGGAAAATTCCGTTGCCAATAGTTTGTGTTTTTATGTAAAGCGTTTGTTTAAATGCGGTAAGTGCAATATTAGTGGAAAAAATTTGTTTTACTTCGCAAAACCAAAGTGCAAAACACTCAATCTTCCATCAGGAAAAAAAAATCAACTTTTTTTATAATATTTAAAGTTGGAGCTTAGAATTCACGGCTGTTAATTTCTAGGCATTTTGGCTAATTTCTTTTTCATTGGCTCTACTGTTCGGACAATTTTCGATTCTTCAGCAACGAAATCGTGTACTTGCGATTGACCGCCTCAGCAAAGGTTCTATTTTGCCGCGTGTACTGGGGCTCGGTCTCCTCAGTTTTCCAAATACCATAAGCCTACACCTAAGCACGTGTAAAGGGTGTCTATGCCAGAATTTCCGATACACTTTAAAGAGAGTGCAATGGCCGGTAATTGTAAGGTTTCTTTCGTCCAAATATTAGATTATTTCTTCCTCATCCGCGGTGAGCGGTAATTTCCGGTGATTATGGAGTCATGCACGGTCTCACGCGATAAAAAGGACAATAAGAACTGAACACGAAAAGAATTGCGACAAAAGGTGGACACCGAACAAGCAATGGTAATTTTCGGCAACGAATTTCTCGCGCCCGCGGCCAATAGAGTGCCCCCTAATAATGTCATGCTTACAGATAATTCTTGAAGCAATAAAATACAACCTAAATGAGAAAGAAAAAAACAGCAAGTAGTAACATCACAATTTCTGTGAACGCGCAGTTGTGATTCTGATTTTATCTTTTTTTTACAGCAAATGCTGCATCTTGCATCGCTGGTTTCCCGCACGAATGAAGGGACTGCACTAGTCGTGCGTGCGAGCAATGGTACGTGTGCTTAAATTCGCATTACACGTTTCACACATAGCGCGTCCGCTCACTTGCGTGACGTCCTGAATAATTTAAGCGTCAGATAGAATCTGACCAGCATGAAGTCTTTGTGTGTGCGAACGTTCTTTGTGTTTCTTTTTCAATGCTAATCATGACCTTTCTGCTACATCTGAGCTTAGCAGAGCATTTCCAAAGATGCGCAATGAAAATCATCAAAGCAACCTCAGCACACAGTATATGTACATCATGTTTACATGAGTATGAAAAACAGCTGAAAGGGAGCATTAGCACGGTAGCACCCTTTTGCCTAAATTCGTGGGAACGGAGAAATCGCTTTTCTCGGGAATCGCCGTACCGATTTTGATTTTGTTTTAATGCAGGAACTGAATAGCCAATTTTCAATTTATGGCATAAATTGTAGAAACAATTTGGAAATATTTCATAGTCCAAGAACCTCGGTTATCACGTTTACAACGTTTTAACTCAGCAATAAAACGGGACATCACAATTTTGTAAACTGCACCTAATAAAACATGCAAAGAGGGCAGAATTGGTGTATAAGATCACTCTCACATGTAATACTAATTCGTGAGAACAAATTTTCAATATCCTCGTACATGTATTTTCATTTTTTTCCATAAGTTGTAAATTCATATACCAAATTTTCCGCTTTAGATGCCTTAGCAGATGCAGTTCCCATAGAACTGATGTGAAGGGATTTGACCACTTGCGTCAAGAACAGCCTTCAATAAAATTGAGAATCGTGGGACTCGGTCGATGAGTTCGACATGGCGCGCCGCGTGCTTCATGTCTTCAGTCGTTCTCTTATTCTTATATCTGCCTCTACTGCCTTATATCTACTTCTACTTCTACCTATATCTGTTTAGGTGCACGGCCAAGGCCTTTCAAATTTCAAGCATCTATTTATACAGCGAAGCGGTCTATGTCTGCGATCGTCGGATTTCTTCGTGGCGTAAAGTCGGCAGACAACTATAATCATCAATGGCTCATAACCCTAAATGCAATGGCTCGTGCCTTCGTAAAGCAGAGTCTACAAACACTCGGCAAGATGAAGCGAACAGTGCATACATTCTTTGGAATCAGTAACACAACATACAGAACAGCATACGTTTCAGTAAACAACAAGCTTAAAACAAGCATCGGAAAAACACAATCGAAAAGGCACTTCTGAGCCTACACGCAATGCGAAGCACGTAGCGCTCCCCGCATACGTTTTCCGTTATAGATCACCGTTAGGCAAGCTGCCGCCGAGACGGCAACTTGAGGATAGCATACGAAGCAGGGAGTGACGTAGCTACACTTTCGTACGTAAAAGAAGAGCCCGCCTGGCAACTGATTCATGTTGCGAGTGTGGTATGGGAAGGCCGCGTACAGTGAGGAGTCCTGAAGGCCAGCGTGCATAAGAGGCTCGGCGAATTTCTCTTCTCCGTGTTACACTGTTTCTAGGCGCACAATGTAGCGGCGCAAGCAAGGTCGCAGGCCGTCGAAGCATCTTAGGTCAATAAATAAAAAAATAAATTATGATGTTTGACGACGCAAAACCACAATCTCATTCATAGGCACGCCGTAGTGGGCGACTCCGGATAATTGGACCACCTGGAGGTCTCTAACGTGCACCTAAAACTTAATTCACGGGTGTTTTGGTTAATAATAAGGTAAACTGCATGTCAATGTCGCCACGTGAATAATTTCAATCTATGTCGCAATGGGTAACCGTTCGAGTTGTCGTTTACAGCTTCGCTGTCCAACTAGCTTTGCAGCGTGAATTGTAGAGCATCCTCCTTCAGAGTTAAGGAGTTCCGACAGTTTTCGCTAAAATAGCACGATCTAAATCAAAAGTCTGCTTCTAGAGCTACTAGCGCTTTCCCTCCGAACTGCAACAAAGCTCTTTCGAAAGTTATTCAGCGGTTGTCTCATGAAAACCTTTCTACAGTGTACGTGTATAATAATACGGAAATTGGAGTTACCCGCCGCGGTGACTTCGCGGCAGTGACGTTGCGCTGATAATGACGAGGCTGCGAGTTTGATGGGAGCGGAATGCAGAAACTTTCGTGCACCGCGCACTGGGTGCACGCGGAAGAACCCAGGGTGACCAAAATAAATCCGGAGCCGTCACTCACTACCGCATATGCATGCATCGCAATGACATTGTGGTTTTCTCACGTAAGACATTAGGATTTAGTTGTGCGAGAAGAGGTTTATTAGTTGTGTGTTCCTTCAAGGACGCTACAAAAAGGAACGGCGGGGCGGCGTGAGGCAGCGTTTCGAAAGAGGCCCCATGCAGCGACAAGCAGCGCGAGCATAGCGTAGGCGACGCTGCTTGAATGAGACGCGTCTTTTTCCTCACAATCGCCCTCGCAAAAAAAGAGCCATCCTGGCGATCTAAGAGGTTCCAGGCACAGGGTTGCGGTAGGGCTTCAGACGCGCCACGTGGACGAGGTCACGTCCACGCCAGCGCACGTCGTCAGATGGAGAAAGTGTCTCAATGGGAAAGTTCATCGGGAATGGTTGCTCCCATACGCCGTAAGGCCCTTCGTATTTTGGGACAAGTTTTGAGCAACGTCGAGGAGTTTGTCAAGGAAGAGCCCGCGATACAAGATACCCTAGATGGGATATTTGGGACCCCAATGGGACCCCATAGGTGGGATATTTTAGTGAGTCGGCGTGGCTTTCGTCCTGGCGCTGTTGTTCTTGTGATGTAAAGGTGCGTTCGAGCTGGTGGCACTGTTCGAGTTGTCGGGCAGCTTCGTACACAGGTGTGCAGGCGGGAGCGTCAGGACGGTACGGAAAGAGAGCGAGGATGGTATGCGAAGGCTCGCGTCGATACAGGGTGAAGAAAGACGAAAATCCTGTCGTAGCTTGTATCGCGGTGTTGTATGCGAATGTTACAAAAGCAAGAACGAGGTGGCAGTTACAGATAATTCTAATACCGAAACCAGGAAAACCGGAGGACATAATGAACATCCGACCCATATCACTTACCTCGTGTCTGGGTAAGCTTTTCGAAAAGGCTATACAAACGTGACTAACCTATACATTGAAAATGGCAACATATTCGAAACTACGTTCAGCTTTCGACAGCATATGCCGGTACAGGACCCATTTCCCCTACTGAAAGAAGTGTTAAATCAGCCAGAGAGAATAAATGTGGACAGATTCATAGTGGCATTAGATATAAAATAAGCTTTGCATACCATCTCGCACGAAAGCATTTAAACATAATTATGGAACATGCACTGCAGACACTGTGCTTATGAATACATAAAATACTTTCTATACAACCGCACTGCCGCGATAGTGTTAGGATCCACCCGCTGAGACTTTCTACGGACCCCCAAAAGAGGAACGCCGCAAGGTTCAATCCTCTCCCCGCTTCTCTTCAATATAGGAATGAACGGACTAGCAGGGAAACTACAACGTGTCCCAAACGTAGGACATGCTATTTACCGAGACGACGTAACTTTCTTGATCGCCAAGGGATCGTTAGGAGGGCGTCAGGAAAGGTTCGAGAAGGCAATTAGTATCGTAGGTGGCACGATTTTCGCCCCGGAGGATTCCGAACTAATCTGAGTAAGAGCACCTTTTACACGAAAGGACGATATAACTCCCTTAACGCTTGCTCTGCGAGGCCAAAGAATACAGGAGGTATCTAAGGCCCACATACTCGGCCTGTGGATAAAAGAAAATGGAGCAGTTGGGCACGCAATCGCAAATCTCCGGAAAGCGGTTAACAGTTTGTCTAGAACGATAAACAGAGTAGCGAGAAGCCGGAAAGGCTTCAAGGAGGAAGAGACGATAAGGTTCGCTAAGGCATTTATCATAGGCCGCATAACCTTCAGCCTTCCTTTCGAAAATGCATCAAACTCAGAGGACACTGAAATAAATAAATCGAGATCTCATAAGGCAGCGCTTGGCCTACGGATCTGCACGAACACGACCCTCTTTGAGGGTATGGGTATCCGCAACACTTTAGAGGAACTTCTGGCTGCAACCCTGATCGCACAACGGTAAAAGCTCAATGCCACTGAGCAACGTTGAACACTTATCCGCCGATTAGGGTACCCACTCAGACCGACAGATTGCATCGACACAACAAAACTCCTCACACCGGACGAACGAGCTGAGATTTTTGTGCCCCCAATCCCAAAAATATGAGCTATAAATAATAAACAACGGCGCTTTGCACGAGCCAGGACACTGAAACGCAAGTTTGGAAGAAATCCGCATGTTTTTTACACGGGCGCATGCAAACTGAATAATCACACCTTCACTCTGGTAGCCACAAACGCACAAACTACTATTTCCGCAACAGTCAGAAGAGTCCGTGGTACCGCAGGGGCTACTGTGGTGGCTATAGGAATGCATGACGCTGAAAGCAGATCACGTTCAGCTTTAATACTAACCGGCTCACAGTCGGCATGTCACGTTTTTATGACAGGCACCCTGCCCAAGCTCGCAATGAAAATCCTAGGAAGAAAGTTTACAGAGCACAACGATATTACATGGTGTCCCGCACACGCCGGAGTGAAGGGGAACGAAAGGGCGGACCGGCTCGCTCGAGAATATAGCATCCGAACGACGGAACGCAAACTCGTAGAATCCCCGATAATTGTCTTGGAATCATAGAGACAAGGAAGGCAACGTATAGCTTTTCAGACCCATCCTTGGACTTAGCTGAAATGCGGGACTGGCGCAAACAACAAGCACGTACACATCCACATCTACTCCTATTACACCACCTACACCCCTCCCGGTACCCCAACACTTGCCCGTGCTGCGGGCGTCCGCCATCTCTTGACCATATCACATGGCCGTGCCGAAGTCGGCCACAAGAAATCCAATCATCTCTTTTGGGGCAAAACTCCAACAGTAGGCAGTGGGAGGCGAGGCTCGCCACTACGGTGCTGGAGGACCAATTGGCCATTCTCGACCAAGCCCGACATGCCGCGATCCCCAGTGGGACCCTGGACTGAGGGACCACCCACTGGACCTGGATCGAATCTTCAATAAAGGTTTATGCTACTACCGTGATCAGATTACACGTACATCGCGAGCATGTCACTGAGAGTGCGGTTAAACAATTTTTCAAGCCCGTTAGTGTGCGGATAGTTTGACGTGCTCGTTCGATGAATAATGTACGTGGCACTCCGAAAGCAGAACTTCGACGACTTCGAAGAGGAAGGCGCAATCTCTATCACTACGTGATTCTCGAGGTGCGCCATGGCGAAGGATGAAGCGATGGAGGACTAAAGAGGCTACATCCCGCGCTGTAGCATTTGGGAAAGCAGCATGTCATGATCCAGCCGGTTTTGTGGACGAGAAAGGCCTCGAGGCAACCTGCTTTAGACAGACGCTCCGCAGCGTGGTGGTGATCAACGATGACTGACCGCCTCGAATTTCCAGCTCTACAGGTACTGGGGAAAGTGTTCGACTCCAAACATGAGGGCCAGGCCTTCCTTCTCCAGCTGGCTGTAGCATTGCTCTGCGGCATGAAGCCGACAAGAAGCAAATGGCACAGGGCGTTCCTGGCCATCATCGCCCCGGTGTGCCAGGACGGTTCCCACGCCGTGCAGCGACGCATCTACCGCCAGGACGACAGGCTTGGCGGGATCGAAGTGTACCAGCACTGGAGCCTTGGTGATTAGGTCCTTGCTGTGCTGGAAGGCCCGGTCCTGCTCATTCTTTTAGACCCATTGCTGACCATCTCTAAGCAGAAGGAGCGGCTGTGGTTGCTCCGACAGGTTCGGCAGGAAACTCTTGTAGAAGTTGATAAGGATGAGGAAGCTCTGAAGCTCCTTCTTGTTCTGGGATTTAGGTGCATTGAGCACAGCATCAACTTTGCGGGGAGGCGGGTCTAGGCCAGGCTGACAAATGACATGTCCCAGGTACTCAAAAGTGGGGCCAGGAAAAAGCAGTTTTTAGCATGACGTTGACACCGGCGTCCTGCAATCATGCCGGGAATTTGGGCAGCTTCTAGAGGTGGTCACTGTCGTCACTGCCAGTAACCAGGATGTCGTCCAAGTACACCGCGACGTGCTTCATGCCCCTGAAGAGGTTGTCTATCGCCCTCTGAAGTATGGGTGGGGCTGAGGCCACACCATACGGTAAGCGCGTGTACATTCTACGGCAGTAGTAGTTAGGACGAATACGTTCGTGTGACTTAAATACTCCGGCATGACCACATTGCAGATCGTCATGAACGGATGCACAGATTTGTGACCTTAGGCTCGGGTAATTACCGTAAGCTACCGACAGCTTTCGGGAGCGCAGTTGCGTCGGTGCAGCAGCCGATTCCATATGGCGAAAGGAACAGCTTGGCGTCGGAGCGATCGGGATACAGGGATGGTCGATGATCCAGACAGATAGGCAAAAAGGGAAACGATCCACGGCTCACGACGTTGTTCGGTGCCAGTTAAATCAAGGTCGAGAGATGACATGGAGTGAGTGCAAGTGGTTCCAGAGGCCGAGTCTGGAGGTAGATGTGAATGGAACAAGGCGTCTGCGTCTAAGTGCTTGTGTCCACAGCGGTAGACAACGCGAATATTGTGCTCCTGGATTTGGTGTGCTCAGCGTGCTAGGCGGCCACATGGACCTTCGAACGTGGCGAGCCAAAAAATCCACGTAGTGATCAGTTACCAGCTAGAATGGGCGGAACTTGCCAAGAACACATACTAGAGTCAAGCACCCTTTTTCAGTCGCGCTTCAATTGGCGTCTGCTTTTGTTAGCGTGCTACTCGCAAGGCAACGACGCATTCAGAGCAGCCGGGCTTTCGTTACGCCAGAACTGCGCCAAGACCGACCCGCTGGTATTTGCATGTACTTTAGTTGCAGCTGTCGGGTTGAAATGGTGAAGAATTGATTGATAGGTAAGAATACGACGCAGCGTAGCAAACGCGACGTCACATACAGGGGAACAGAGGGAGAGGTCCGCGCCACCGAGTAGGAGCTGGGTCAAGGGCGACATCATGGATGTGAAATTGCGAACAAAGAACTGGAAATACGAGCATAATCCCACAAAACTGCGTTTTTTTATCTTATTAGACTTCTGAAACTCAGCGACTGCACGCAGTTTCACAGCGTCAGATAGAAAGGCGTGCTTGGACACGGTGTGGCCCTAGGGGGTCAGCTCCTGGCCGGCGAAGCGGCACTTCTTGAAGTTGAGTTGCAGGCCGGCGTTTGTTAGACGCGTCAAAACCTGTTTAAGGCGAAGTAGGTGGGTAGAAAAATTAGGCGAGAAAACCACGACACCGTCCAAGTGACATAGACACATAGACCACTTGAAGCCACGCAGCGTATTGTCTGAGTCGTTCAAGCGTGGCAAGCGCGTTGCAAAGTTAAAAGGGTATTATGTTGAATTCTTGTAGGCCATCAGGTGTAATAAATGCAGTTTTTTCGCGATCGGCTTCAGCCATCGGGATCTGCCAGTAGCCAAAACGTAACTCTACGGACGAAAAGAATTGTGCTCTTTGAAGGCTGTGAAGGGCGTCGTCGATGCGCGGCAAAGGATAGACGTCTTTGCGCGTTACTTTGTTCATTCGAAGGTAGTTCATGGTAGTCAATGGTAGTCAACGCGAAATCAAATGGACCCGTCCATCTGGCGAACGAGAACGACAGGAGATGCCCAGGACTGTGGGGTGGTTCGTTAACGACTTGGCTCGCTAATGACGTGACGCTCTTCGGCAGAGACATGGTAGAGCTTTCGACCCAACGGCTCCTGTGAACCGGTGTAAGTGTAGTACTGCACTTCAGATGTTTGGCGAAGGTGCGGCTGAGAAAAATTCAACGAATTTCTAAAATGGTGTAGAAGATTAAGAAGCTAGTAGTGTTCGACAGCGGTCAGGATATCGGCGATGGAACTCGGGGACATGTCACTCGACGACTTTTCAAGCATTAAATGGGAATTGTTGAAGTCAATATGGCAAGAGTCGTCTGGCACGTTAATAAAGGGTCAAGGTGTTCCACATGGCCGAGACGTTCACCAACAAGCACCGTAACAGATGCAAAATGTATTGCGCTATATTGCAGACGCATAAAGTACTGCACAATATTGCACAAAAATTTTGCTGACGGCGGCGGCGGTGTGAAGCGTTGCAAAAGGCAATGAAACAGCTTTACGACTCATGAAGAAGTCAGACGGTATGAATAAGACAGTAGCATCGGTAGCGGCACTTCAGGAGACTGGCACAAAAGCAAAAGAAACAGGCGGAATGTTGGTGTCCCTCCTCACGACCAATTAGGCGGCCGATCTAGAGCTTCGTGGGATGATGTATCACAGAGTAGCGAAAATTCAACTTCAGCGCGTGCGCAGACGATGAAAGCATTGTGACGCGATAGGAAATCCCACTCGAGAATGACGTCCTGTGAGCAGACAGACAGAACAATAAGCTCGACAATATACATAATGCCTTGTGTAATCACAGGGCCAGTAAAAGCTGCGAGAGGTGTAACGTGTTGCGTGCTTGCCGTGTGAAGCGGCAGTCTAGAGTGGCGTGGTCGCCTTGTGCAATGAACGACACAGTTCGGCGGCTATAACAGAAGCGGTGGCGCCGGTGTCCACAAGCACAAAAGAAGAAACAACTTCGACCAGTATTGCGTCCATGTTAGCGGGAGATGAATGAGGACTTGGGAAGTGCGAAGACGGCGCACTTCTTGCCTGGTGAACTGCGGCGCTGAGTTTTCCTGGTCGATTGGTGCGGGTTGGTGACGCATTGGGGAGAGCGATCGTCTACGAGGAGATGGTGAGCGACGGCCGTATTTCGATGGGGGCGAACTGCAAGACGCCCATGTACTGTACATTGGCTCCACGTTAAAAAATCCAAGAGTCAAAATTAATCCGGAGTCTCCCAGTATGGCATACTTCATAATGAGATCGTCGTTTCGGCACGTAAAGCCCAAAAAAATTATTTAATTCATTGGGGACTCATAGTTCTGGATGTAACTTGTTATTCGTCGCCACCACAATGTCAAAATATCTCACTTAGGATTTTGTTTTCAATCCGTCTTTAAGCGAGTCGAGTAGTCGATATTACCGCTATCGCAGCTAAGTGGACTTGTTAATCTGTACTTCAAAGAGAATTTGTTGCTTTATCCAAGATACTTCGGTATAAATTCATTGTGTCTAAACAGCGCCACTTGCTATGCTCTTAGTGCGATAGCTGCGAAGAATTAGGAAAATTAAAGAAAAAATTTACCCTTGGGCAATGGTGGCTGAAGTTTAACTATTTGCCGCAGGTAACGCCTCAACAAGTACGCAGAACAAGATCAAACCAATCGTGTAGTTTTAGAGCCTCCGACGCTCAAGCAGCCTGTTTTCATCATGCCGAGTTCTGTATGAAATGTAGTGTGTTCCTATATAAGCTGATAATCATAAATATTAGGATGTGGTGTGTGAGGGTTTTCTTCTAATTGGTTGCCGCAGAAGTGGATGAAGTTCCTTCAACTTGCCTGGTGCCTGGCGACATAATCTGCCTGCCAACGTCGGGGTGCCTCATGACGTGCGATGCAGTTCTTACCGCTGGAAACTGTCTTGTCAACGAAAGCTTGCTTACAGGTAAGAAGGTTTTCACGAAATATTTTCCCGAAATAAGATAAGTTTTGTACTGTCATATTTGCTTCACTGACAGTTCGCTTTTTGAGGACCAACGAAATACTGATACTCCAACGTGGCACATCATTCGATTCATTCTAGAAAAAACCTAGAAGGGACCAAATTAATAAGCAGCAGGTACACCATCAACTTTTCTGCCATTAACCCTCAATGTCTTCCCTGGATGCTAATAACTGAACATCGAGACAGATTGTTATTTGAAACAGCCTGTTGCTGGGCAAGCTACTCCGGTTTCCTGTGCATTCTTTAACGATGTGAAGCAGAGAAGACACAGGCGGCGCTAGTGCATGCTCCATTCTCAGAGTGCCGCCAGCATTGCGCTATTGAAAAAAAAAACTTGTTTCTTTGATAATGCTTTGAACGAAAGTCAGCGCAAGTAAAATTACTTGTCAAATTCGTCGTCAATTATTTTCCCGAGATTTATCACGGGCGTAATAAATTGATTAGTCAAGTCGAAGGAAGCGCCAACTTCAAGATCGTGTACTTGCGTGACGCACAGCTGTTAGAAAAAAATCGGAAAAAAGTTATATATTGCACTAGAATTATTCCTTGCTCATCATGCTTCTTACAAGGAGATATTTAAGGTTTTAATTTCCTCGCATCTTAGAAACTGGAAGTAAGAAACATAGTGCTATTTATATTCTTACGTGGCCATTTCGTTATATATGTATATATGTATGTAGCACCGCTCAAGTTCTTTACGTTTGCAAGGTAGCCTGAAGAATTCCTTTTTGCCTACTGTATATATATATATATATATATATATATATATATATATATATATATATATATATATATATATATATATATATATATATATATATATATCCAGCGTGTCAAATAGAACGAACAAGCAGTGACGCTTAGTCAGGCGCATGACCAGTGCCTATGTACGGGGCCAGTTCTTGCTGCTCGCAGAGTGAAACCTCCACACCAAATTTGACCTCTCGCTGCTTTCGTGCCATGCCAATAAACTCCCTGACAATTGGTGGAGGTTGTAGGCTACGACTCCATAAACACTTGAACTTCAATGCCAAACCGTCCAACTATCTCTGCCCGTGCCGGATGACCCAGCCCAGCCTTCTCGGATCATGCCTGACGATCCAACCAAACAAGTTGTAGCCACGGCGAATCCAATCATGTGTCGCGGCGTACAGTGTCGGTGGGACCCCGCGATTTTCGCGGGTACCGGAGATCACGACGTTGAGGACTTGCTTGCCTTTTAAATAAGAGTCAGTGCGCACAACCACAGGGACAATACGGCAGAGCTCAACAACGTAATTTTCTACTTGAGCAACGTTGCAGATTTGTGGTTTAAAAACCACGAATCGGACATCCGGAGACTGTCGGCATGCAAAAGCAACTTCACGGAAGACATTGGTCGCTTTGCTGTCCGTAAACTTAAGACTGAAGAACGCCTAAGCGGACGTGCCCAGCAACCAGATGACAATTCCACCAGCTTCATCGAAGACGTCGTTACTTTGTGCAACCGAGTCGACGCAACGATGCCAGATACCGACAAGATCGGGCATATCTTCAAGGGAATTGCGGACGACGCCTTCCAGATGTTGGTCGCTCGAAACTCGACCACAGTCTCCGTCGTCATTGCGCTGGACCAGAGTGACGACGAACCTCGAAGGCAGCGAGTAGTCACACGAAATCCGCCCTCAGAATTCACCTCTGTCTCAAGTCTGCCGTTAGGTGTTGACCAATCGCCCTAATGCGCCAGATAACGGACTTCATGCGGCGGAGTTGCTTTATGAACGCGCAAGCTTACTCTCCCTTGACCCTGGGGTTGGAGACCGTCATCAAGGAGCAAATCTCTAAGTGCCTGCCAGCTGCCATTCATCAGCCTACCGTCGCAGCACACTCGACATACGCAGACATTTCTGCATGGCCTCACTTCGCTCCACGTCCATCTCATGTCTCCACGCTCTTCCGCGACCACCCCGACACCCTTCTCGCGGCCTGCACCACAGCTGCCACGCCAGATCCTTGCCGCCTAACAGACAACCGCCCAATTTGTTAAATTCTGGTATTCCGGAGCCCATTGCCTGCTTTTGTCGATGCCGTACTCTGCCTTTTTTTGACTACCGCCAACGCACGAGCTCTTACGCTCCTCGACAGCTACAATCTGCTGTTCCGCCTGATGCAATCGCCGTTCTTAACGCTACTCGTCGTTCTCCATCCCCACGCCAGCGCTCCATCTCCCCAATGATGCGCCGGCCAAGCCCTCTGCCTCAGGGAAACAAAGTGTCGCCATTCCCGAGGGGAGAACTGCGTCCCTTTAGATTTACCAAGGGCCTCAGAACTACCCTCGCAACATCATCGAGGAATACGTTGACGGATTTCCAACATTCGCACTGGTCTATATGGGCGCAGCAATCTCGGTGCTACGCGCAGGACTTTGTCCATGTGTAGTGAAAGTAACGGCGTCACTTTCCGGACTCCATTTGAGTGCTGCGAGCGCATAGCCTGTCGAATCTTTGGGAGCCTGCACTGCGCGTGTTGTCCTCGAGAAGTCTTTTTATGGCACTGAATTCGTTGTGCTGCCGTGTTGACCCCAGGACGTCATCCTAGTCTCGTATTTCTTTTCGTCCAACAATGCCATCATTGACTGCGATCGTGCCGAGGTGAAGTTTTCTCCCAGTCAAGCCAGAGACCCGGATACCGCGACGTCTACAAAAATGCTCGTTGCCAAGGTTACTAACATCCATCTTAGACATCCGCCGTCGTCTCCGTGTCTTGCGCCTCAACACGTGACGTATCCGTGCCGTTCAGGCCGTGTGACATCTTCGCCCGTCGCCGTTCTCTTTCGTTGCCCTTTGCCGTCAACGTCTTCAGTGCGGGCCATGTTGTCATGTGTGTGGGCAATTCGTCTTTCCTGCCGAATGCTTCAGCTGCGCTCAAGCAGTGGATTCCTGAATGCTCTTCGATGCTCCCGACGACGCACTGCGCTGGGCAGTGCGAATCGACCACCTTTGGAGTGCTTCCATTGGTCAATCTCCGGTGATCTTATAACGACGCAACGCCTGCACCTCGTCAATATGCTACGCGAATTTGTCGCCTCTTTCGAGTGCCATCATTATTCTCGCGGCCGCCCCCGCATGGGCGTCTGCGTAAGCAGTCGTTTCGTGTGGTGCAACACCACGTACCCAAGCGCACGAGGGTTGGCCCCTCCCGCGTGTAGTAGTGCACGGCTTAGCCGTGGCTGGGGAAAGGGTGATTCGGGGGGTTGAGCCAATGCCGGGTGTTTGAACCTTTAAGGCACCCCGGCCGAGGCAACACACCTCTTTGGCCTCTGCTTCACAGACGGTACCGCCGGACTGACCTACCAGGAAGAAATCGGCAGTCGCTTTTTCCTGTCCCCCTCTTCAATATTATTCTTTCTCGCTCACTTTGAATCTTTCCTGTCTTCTACTGACTTATTCTTTCTTCCGAATTTCCGGGCGGCAAGAATTAACTATATGTAATATATTCAGCCTTGGGTATATACATTAGGTTATAGTGGCGGTGTATAGCTGGCGTCTGCAGGTTCTTTGGAACCTGTAGCGTCCCCTTGTTGGGCTCGGTGGTGGGTGGCTACCACCGCCGCCGCATGTTGAAACCATCCAATGGCAGAAGCTTTCCGCGACTTTGAGATCGGCCTCTGAAAAGAGGTCGCACCGATGCAGCTTTCCAGTTCTTTTTGAAACCAAATGAAGGCACATTTCCAAAACACCATGTTCTCCACAGTGAAGGCAACACAACAGTGAGAAAACTGTTACCATCTATAGTTTCAGATGTGCAGCAAACACGATTGGACCAGATTAGAAGGCCTCAAAGATGGCTAGCGGAGACCTCCTCCTTGAACTGACCAAGAAAGATCAACTAGAAAAGCTAGCCCAACTCACGAATATCGGTGATATCAAAGTAACAATCTCTCCACACCGCTCACTCAACACTAGCAGGGGAGTTATATCAGGAGAAGACTTCCTGAACCTCAGCGACGAAGAGAGTCTCGAAAGATTTCAGGGCCAAAACGTAATTAAGGTGCAGAGAATCACACTACGGCGAAATGACCAACGGATCACGACGAAACATGTGACATTCACATTCGGTAGCAGCACTATACCTACTTCACTTGACACAGTATATCTTAAAATCGACTTTAGGCCGTACATGCCGAACCCAAGGCGGTGTTTCAAGTGCCAGAAGTTCGGGCATGCATCGCAATCATGCAGAGACAAATCATGCATGTGCGAAATGTAGTGCCGATGACCATTCTTCTGATAACTGCAATGCTCCCGCATTATGTGTCACTTGCAAGGGCAATCATCCACTTTGCTGGCGGAGCTGCGCTTGCTGGAAAAGAGAAAAAAGCAATAATCACAGAAACTGTAAAGGAAAAGATCTCATCTTATGAAGCGAGGAAAAGGCTAGGACATTTCCCTCAGGTGAGCTATGCCAGTGTAACGCGGCAGGGGGCAGCGCCACAGCGGTTTCAGGAGTCTACAGGGTCCACGTCCGGTACTCCTGTAGAAACCCCACCCGCCCCTTTGGTGGCAGCAGCCAGTGCTGCTCCATCATCATCGAAGACACGCCTGCAGACCGGGGTGCCGCAGGGCCCAAAGTTGAACCACACTCCACGGCCCGAGACGCACGTCCCGGCGCCTGGCTCTCGATCATCCAGCGCCTTAGAGAAGGCGATGGAGGTCGACCCGAAAACCCCAGCGTCATTGACGCCAAAAGGAAGGTGACATCAAATACACTATAAATAAGTTATCACTAGTAGCACTCTGTCTTCAAGAAACGAACCTAGGACGCACACATACACATTTTCCTCAACGTTTTACTGTCGTAAGAAAGGACCGGGAGCACTCCAGCCATCTATCAGAAGGTGTCGCCATTGTTGTCCAAGGCGGCATCCCCCCACCCAACGTTTTATTAAATACACCGTATGAGGCACCGCGGACGTTTGCATCAGCAGCGAGGAAGAGAGAAGCAAATGCCGCGGTTGCGGAAAAGCAAAAGCGGACGACGAAGAAGAACATCAGTGCACCCCCAAGTGCGAAGCGTGCGGCGGGCCCCACGTCAGCGGAGACCGAACGTGCAAAAAGCGCTATCAAATTCCCTACATCGTAGGACGCCGACGCCGAAGACGCCGACAAAGAGCAAGGAAGGCACAATTGGACGAAGAATCTGACGTCACCGACGCAATTGGCGACATCTCGTTGGCTGCACCAGCTGCGCGGAGCGGTTCCATCCTAGGTACCCGATCTCTATCCGGAGGGCGCTCACGCTCGAGAAGGAGAGAATCCAAACCGAGGCAAGGAGAACGCTCCTCAAGATCGAGATCCCGGTCTCGCTCCCAGTCCGTCAAGCGGGCCACGTGGGCTGACAAGGTCAAGGGAGCGACACAGCCATCTGGGAAGAAGAACGCATCAAGCAAAGAAACCACAGGTGAGGCACAGCCAGAGCATAGGATCGATCCCCGTATCCAAGCGCTCGAAGCGGAAAATAGGGAACTTAGACGCGAGCTCGCAGAGCTTAGGGAATCCTTTAAGAACATGAAAGGAAAACTCATAAACCAGCATGAGGTTAGCAACAGTAAACCAGGCCCGTTAGCCGGGCAGTCGAAACGCAAGGCGCTCAACCCGGAACCTTTTAGCGACACAGAGGAGGAAGAAGAGGGCGACATTAGCGAGGTCAACGAGACCCCGTCCGCCGCCTCCGCTTCCCCCGTCAAAAACGAGGGTAAACTGGAAAAGACCCTGAGTAGGATTATGGAAATGCCCTCCGCCATAGAGTTGAGAGTAACGCTATTAGAAAGACCTAGGGCTCAGCCCAAAAGTAGACAAACAACACATACTGAACCGCTCCCGACAGGATTAAATCCCGATGGGGGCGCCACAGGTTTCTAAAATTTCACAGTAAACAAGATGGATAACACAAATAACAATACCGTTAAAATTTGGCAGTGGAACTGCGCTAGCTTCCAGAGGCGCAAGGCTCCGTTAGGTCAGCTCGTCAGATCGGTGACAAACAAGCCACAAGTAATTTTACTGCAGGAGACGCTCGCGGAGAAAGAGATTACTCTGTCGGGGTATCGCGCAGTAGCGTACAAAGGCGAAGCGGGGAGAGGCATCGCCACCTTAGTTAAAAAGAGTGTCTCCTTTGTGGAGCACACCGTTCCAAAATACCGTAGCGGACTAGAAGCACAACTGATCGAGCTCGTGCCCAGTAGATCGAGCAACGCGAATGTCTTTATTCTTAACGTCTACAGTTCGCCTGCAGATAAGAACAGAGACTTTAATGCACTATCCCATTCCGCAATCAGGGCAGCCAGAAACGCGCCCCTCTTAATTGCGGGGGACTTCAACGCTCCGAACACGGAATGGGGATACGGCTTTAACAGCAAGAAGGGCACAAACTTAGCCGGATTTGCAGCCGATTTTAACCTCACACTTGTTACAGATTCTAGGTTTCCCACTAGAAGGGGTAATTCGGTCAGTCGAGACACAACGCCAGACCTCACATTCTTCCGAAATATCGAGGGCACGTGGGATAATCTCCAGGAGGACTTGGGTAGTGACCACTACGTTCTCGAAATCGCGGTGCAGGTCAAACCCAAACCTCCGGTCAAATACGAATACATCGATTGGGATCCTTTCCGGAAAATTCGAGCCGAAACCGCCCCCTCGAACGAATCCTTCAAAGAACTAATTACCAATCTTAAACAGGCCGTCAAAAACGCGACCAAAGAAATCGGCACAAAACTGGAAGTCCCCAAAATGGACTCTCGGTTAGCGCATCTCCTGGAGGCTAAACACGCTCTTGGAGAGAGGTGGAAAACACAGAAATTAAATCGCCGACTACGAGCAAAACTAACGTCACTAAACAAGGAAATAGAGTACTATTCCAAGCAACTGGCCCTGCAACAGTGGGACGAAACGTGCAACGAAACGGACGGTCGCATGAGAAGAGGTAGTAAGTGGAATCTGCTTAAAAGCCTCCTAAACGATAAACAGTCCCGGAATGCGCTAAATCTCGCCGTCGATAGGCTCATACATAAGCAGGTCACCTCGGGCCTCACAAACGATGTAATTGTCAACGACCTGGCGCGAACTTACCTACCCGTCAAGGAAGGAGATTCGCAAGGCATAAGCGCGAGAGCGCCTTACACGGGGCTGGACAGGCCAGAATTAGACGAACCTTTTACGATTTCAGAAATCAGAGACGTACTCTTCAACCTAAATGGAAGATCGGCCCCGGGACTAGACGGGGTCACCAACAAGCTCCTCCGGAACCTGGACGACAAGGCCATCGAAATCCTAACGGCAGAGATAAACGAGGTGTGGAGCTCGGGGCAGGTCCCGTCGGAATGGCGCACCGCCAAGGTGGTGCTCATCCCCAAACCGGGGAGACCTCCGCACATAAATAACCTGCGGCCCATCTCTCTAACATCGTGCATTTGCAAAGTGGCAGAACATGCAATACACAATCGAATCGTCGAACACGTAGAAAACCACGAACTATTTAGGCATAATCTAATAGGTTTTAGAAAGGGACTCTCCACACCGGACGCAATGCTCCTCCTGAAAAGATCTATATTCGATAACGAGACGCGGGACGTACGAGGTATCATTGCACTCGACCTCGCTAAGGCCTTTGACAAGGTGGCTCACGAACACATCTTGAACGAAATTTCCCATCTCAACCTAGGGCGGAAATTCTTTAATTTCACTCTCTCTTTCCTATCGGAAAGGAAAGCGTTCCTTCGACTGGGCACGATCTCGGGCGGTCCGTACGAACTGGGAAACTGCGGAACCCCTCAGGGCTCGGTCCTATCCCCGCTACTATTTAATATCGCCATGCATAAACTCTCTGAAAGGCTGGCCGCACTCCCAAAAATAGGCCACGCAATCTATGCAGATGATATCACAATCTGGTCCCCGGGGGGATCTTTGGCTGATCTAGAGCAATCTCTCCAGGCGGCCATAGATGTAACGGAAGAATTTCTTACATGCACAGGTCTCAAGTTGTCACCGACCAAATCCGAACTCCTCCTCTTCAGACAGTCGAGGCAGGGCGTTAGGAACCTCGAGCCTCTGGAAACGCTGCCAGTCGAAATTACAACACGAGAAGGGCACCCCATTCCGAGGGTGAACTCCATCAAAATTTTAGGACTTTTAATCAACGCCAAAGGCTGTAATGCAGAAGCTCTAAACAAGCTGGGCGCGCAGGCGAAAAATATACTAAGACTCATAACTAGAATCGCAAGCAAAAGGGGGGGACTCAAGGAGGACAACCTACTCAGGGTCTTCCAAGCTTTCTTCATCAGTCACATTACTTACACGGCACCGTACCTCAAATATAGCAAAATTGAAAAGAACAAACTCGACACGCTCATCAGGTCCGGCGTCAAAAGAATACTCGGTATTCCACAATCCGCTAGCACATTAAAACTACTTGAACTCGGAATTCACAATACCACAGACGAATTAATTGAAGCACAGTTTATTGCACAGATCTCCAGGCTTTCGTCAACTAAGCCGGGAATCAAGATTCTTGATGAAGCTGGTCAGCTCCCTATACAGGCACCGCTGAACCGACACCCCCTGTCTAAATTAGCCCGTGAAGGTATAAAGATTGAGCCCGTGCCGAGGAACATCCACCCAATATATAACGAAGGTCGCAGAAGAGCGCGGGCTAGAGCCATCCTTCGACGAATCGATCCTTACGGGGCAGATGCATTCTTCGTTGACGCCGTCAAATATGGCAGCGAAGACAGGTTTGCAATCACGGTCGTTGACGCGCGCGGAACACTTATCAGCGCCGCATCAATCTACGCTAAACACGCCAACGAGGCGGAGGAAACCGCGATAGCCTTGGCTCTTCAAGCCGCAAAAGGCCCGGCGTCCATTTTCTCCGACTCGCGCACGGCGGTCAGGGCTTTCTCGTCCGCTCTAGTTTGTAAACAGGCAGCCGACATCGTTAACAGATGCTTTCGTATTAATGCGCGAGAAGAAACCGCAGGTCATACTATAGCATGGTTCCCGGCCCACATGGACGATGTAACTAACCGAGCGGGTTGCAACCCTAACGAGCGGGCCAACTGCCTGGCGCGTGAATTCACGAACCGCGCCCGAGCTAGCGGTCCGGCTCTCCCGCAGGATTGCCCCTTCAAAGATAAACTTACAACCTTTCACGAAATTACGTCACATTATAGACACAGCAGAAGAAAATTCCCTCCCCCCAGCCCGAAACTGAACAGGGCTCAGGCTGTTACTTTCAGGCTTTTACAGACGAGATCGTACCTCACCCCGAGAGCGCTTAGTTGGATAGACCCGAACTTTCCGCAATCGTGCTGCAAATGCGGTCACGCGTGCTGCTCCTTCGACCACATGCTCTGGCTGTGCCCGTACAACGCGGGCTCCGACTTTCATAACCAGTCCAAGTGGGACGCCTTGCTGAAGAGCTCGGATTTCCCAAACCAACTAGAGGCCGTCCAGAGGGCCCGCGACGTCGCGGAGAGCCACCATCTCCCTGACCCGTCGTGGGCGGAGCCACCAACTTGATCGGGGTACCTTCGGTTCCCCCAATCAAGTTCCTCAGGACACTCTTAATAAAGTTCTTGTCACTGTCACTGTCACCGTATGAGGCAGTAGCTTTCACCGTTTTATCATTGAAGGCTGTCACCTCCGCATAACCATTCCACAAATCGAGACCTGAAAAATTTAATTGACCAGCTGCCGGAGCCCTTTGTATTGGAGATTTTAATGCTCACCGCACTCTTTGGGGTAGCTATAAGAATGACCAAAGAGGACAACTTATCGAAGATTTTATTTTGACAAACATCTGTCATTTGTATTCGGGTGCACCAACACATTTTTCAGCGAGTTCACGTAAATTTAGCTGCCTCGATTGAGTGTTTAGCTCTCCGGATATTATTACCGATTTTGAATGGGACGTACTGGAGACTTCATATGGCAGTCATCATCTACCTGCTATAATTAACTTCACATCACCGCATCCCATTATATCTCACAAACCGCGCCGTTGGAAATGACAAATGGCAGATTGGTCTGTTTTCACAGAAAGTGCCAGGCTGGAGGATATCACTCTAACAGACCTAAGCATTGACGAAATTAATGAAAATTTTACTAACTGTATAATTTCTGTAGCTGAAAAGGCCATACTTCAATCTTCTGGCACAGGTTGGGAAAAGCTGATCCTTGGTGAACACATCAATTCACTGAAGCAAAAAAGCAGCAAAATAAGGCCTGGGGAATCATATGTAGATACCTAACACATAACAACTTACTGAATTTCAAACAAGCCAAACCAAAAGCTCGATATATTCGGAGAAAGGCGGAAAAATTGTCTTGGCAGAAATACATATCTAAAATTAATAGCACTGTCACAAAGGATGTGGGAGCAGTTAAGGAAGCTGAGGGGGGACTGCTCATCATACAGGATACCCTTACTTACACCTTCAGGCACTCAGAAAACACTACAAAAACAAGGGAATATACTTGGGCAGCGTTTCTATAATGTCTCTAGCTCGGCTAATTATTCAAACACGTTCTTAAACTCCAAACTGTCAGCAGAAAAGGAGAAACCACCAACTGCTTGTAGGTCAAGGGAAGAATACGACGCTCCATTCACACTACAGGAACTTAATAGTGTTCTCTGTGCTGGAAAAAAACTACAGTAGGTCCGGACCGGATCCATTATTCCATGCTTGCACACCTCTCTCAAGCATGCTTAGATGCTCTTCTTAAATTTTTCAACAAAGTTTTTGACGCTATAACCATGCCAAATATTTCGAAAAACGCAATAGTTGTGCCTCTTTGAAACACAGGTAAATAACACACATCCCCAAGCAGCTTTCGACCCATTGCCCTGACAAGCTTCTTGGCTAAATCGTACAAAAGTGTCGTAATGCGAGATCAACATTCATGCTTGATATACGGAATATAATTGATTTTCATCAGTGCGGATATAAAAAAACTGTTCAATGAAGGACTACCTCGTCCGACTTGAACACGAAATACGTGAAGCATTCTTACACAAACAGCACTGCCTGGCAGTGTTCTTCGATCTAGAAAAAGCGTTTGACACCACTTCGAGATCTGGAATCTTACGTTACCTCGCTGCGTTAGGAATCAGTAGCAAGATGCTAAACTGTCTCACTGATTTTATATCCGACAAAACATTCTAAATTTCTCTAGGCACTGTTCTCTCGGTTACATTTATCCAGGAAAACGGCGTGCCATAATGTTGCATACTTAGCAGAGCACTCTTCATACTAAAAATGAACTCCATTAACAAAGTTTCTCAGGAGAACGAAAGTCATGATTTGCTTCATCATTGGGTAACTATTAACAAAGTCATTCCTCCCTCTGCTATGCACTCCATATATGTCGATAATCTGCAAAATGCGTGCCGCGACTCAAACTTACCAACATGCGAAAGGCAGCTACAGATAACAAAAAATAAAGTAATAGAGTGGGCTGAGAAAAATGGCTTCCGTTTCTCTACTCAAAAAACTGTTACAATGCTTTTCTCACAAAAACGAGGATTGTACTTAGACCCGGTTTTAAGATTGAATGATGTCGCACTACCGGTCAAACAAGAATATAAATTCTTGGGAGTAACCTTTGACAAAAAATTAAACTTCCTAGCCCACATTAAAACTAATGATTAAGGCAAATGAGCATAAGCAATCTCATAAGCACTGAGGTTCCAACCGAACGTGCCTTTTACGTATTTACTGGTGTCTTGCACGTAGCCTTTTAGACTACGGCGCCGTGGTTCATGGCTCAGCCAGACAGTCCTACATGCGATGACTTGATCCGGTACATAACCTTGCTCTGCGACTGGCAAGTGGTGCCTACAGAACATCGCCTATTCAAAGTTTATACGTTGAGTGTAATGAACCCTCCTTACAGCAGCGCAGAGCGTTACTCACTTTTTCCTTCGTACTCAAAATTCAGTCATCACCACAACACATATGCTACAACATCGTCACACAATGCAACTCACGCTTACACTATACAAATAAACCGAACATGATTAGGCCACTTCTGCGATATGAGGAATATGGACCGGATTATGACATTCCCCATCAAGTCCTGCCGATTGCCAAAGTGCCTCCAGCTATGTGACTGGACGTTAACACATCTAAAGAAAAAAGACACCCCACACGAACACATCATATAAGAATTCCGTGCTCTTCAGGACAAATATCAAAATAACGTGAAAAATTACACTGATGGCTCTAAAACAAAAGAACACGTGGGTGTGGGGGCCAGGTACGTACCCAAAGGGGAGGGGGCGCCGCGGCGTGGTCCGTGCTCCTCCCCTCCCCCGAAATTAAGAGGCATACACCCCCCTTCCCCCGCCACGCCATCAATCATCACACACATTCCAAAAGCACCGCCAAATAAAGGTTGAGGCTTGACAGCCATTCGGTGGTCAACATTTTGCTGCCTTTTCCACTCCTTTTGGATGACGGTATTTGTCAGCATCTACTGGGGTGTGAATACCTGTTTTCTCATCGATTCGGTGCCCGCGCGATTAACTCGAGATGCGTTCAGTTTCCGCCATCTATTCAACGGTCACGCGCAAGGCTGTTGCTTCGTTAGTTCAACCATCTTTGTTTAGACTGATCCAGGGACCAGGAAAGGGGTGGGGTTCGTAGTCAGCTGGTCTGCATGCTTGAGGAACGAGTTGCAGCCGGAGAAAACGCCAGTTGAGTTTAACTTTTCCTTTTGCTTCATTATTACCACGAGTGACGGCTCGCCGCAACGCTGGCCGATCGTCGGAACCATATATGAGCGATATGGTTGAATAAAGTGCTAATTAAAATAATGCGAAACAGCATCCATCTTAAACCCTGAAATAGCCATTAAACTCATAAGCAATATGACTGTCCCCCGTTACCTCGTCTGGCTTTTCCCTAATAGTACAGCACTTTTTGTGCAAAATTGGCAACTGGAAACAACAGTCGCAAGGAGTTGAGAAATTACGCCAACAGCTAAAAAGGAAGGGAAAGCGAAAATTAACAAATTTCAGAATTTTTTATGAAAATATTTATGGATCAACATCTTTTTATTCAAAAAGGAACGAGAGAAAACGCTGTCGGAAGTGGAGAACAATTCTGCTTATTTTGAATGACACTTCTACAGTTATCAGTCGAGCCGCCTGGTGTAGCCACTTCTCTGCTGCGCTTATGTAGGTGTTTTTGTAACCTTCCGCGGTAGGCGCAGTACGTCTGGAACTGCAGCGTCCTGCGCTCTACGCGGTTGTACGGGACTGCCGGCCACGCATCATTACGCAACTTCCCAAATAACAATACGAGTCGGTTTTGACACTTCACTTGAAAATGCAGTAAACGAGGGATCCAAAAGAACTCTGATTGTTCCGCAAATATATATTTCTCTATAAGTCTTCCAGAGCGAATAAACAAAAAAAAAAAAGACGCCACTATAGCCGGATACAACTTAAGCTTGCAGTGAAGCCCCGCGCATGCCCTCATAACCGCCAGTCGCTGTTCCTCCGCGAGGCTGCAAATAATTTGTACTTCAAAGTTTTCCTGTTACCCAAATAAGGTAGTAAACCCCCCAAAAATTCTTAGAGCGTAACTTTCTACGTTTTCCCTCGCCTATTATAGTAGAATGGCGAAAGCCTAATTCTTTATTGAAGTGAAATATGCTTGCTTCGCTGCAACTATTTAATGTCAAGTGTCACTTTAGTTGGCAGTGAAATTTCATGAGTAAAACGGGCTCAGCAGTTAAATGAACTGTATCGCAGACTTTTGAAGATTTAATTATGGGGTCTTACGCGCCAAAACCACGATCTGATAAAGAGGCACGCCGTAATGGGTGACTTCGTAAATTTTGACCACCTGGAGTTCTTTAACGTGCACCTAAATCTAAATAGTCGGGTTTGTCGCATTTCACCCCAATCGAAATGCAGCCGCCATGGCCGGGATTCGATCCCGCGACCTCGTACTTAGCAGCCCAACCCCTAGCCACTAAGCAACCATGGCGAGTAGACTTTTGAAGAGTGAAATGCTCAAACTCCATAGGCTTTGTCCATGCCAGTTGCAGACGTCATTGCTTCCGTCGATGAAAAGACTCTTCAAGAATTGCAGATGCTCCGGAGCTATCAAGTACGATGCCATTTTGAAAAGGCCGCATGACGACGATTTTGCTTGCTTCTATGTTTGGCTGGCGGAGTAACAAACGTCGCGCCGTCCGTGTGTCTTGGTTGCCAGCTGCTGTATTTTAACAGGTATCCTACTATAGAAATCTGCTATAGGGGGACAGGCCTTCATCCTGCAGTGGACATAAAATAGGCTGATGTTGATGGTAGAAATCTTTATTTTGCACTTTCGTTTGTTTACTTCTTGGTAGTGTTCTTCCCGCGCGAGTTCATTCGATGTGGTTCCTTGTTTGCCAAGAAGAGGCGGTTCTCACAGGCGTACTATTTGTGAGATACACCTTATTTCATTTCTCTTTTGCGGGTTTACGCGTCTTTATGACGAATGGTGGGCGTTATTCACATCTGTACTAGTTCTGATGAGGTTCTTTCAATTAACTAATCCTGGCTGAGGCACCGCTCAGCGCATGAAGTGACGAAGCCGTTCGATATCACACTACAAACCATTCATTCAAGAACATCCAGCACAAAGAGGAACAGAAACTACACAAACTAATCAAACACACGCAGAAACAAGGAATTAAGTCTCTAAAGAAAATGTCGACGTCGGAAAGGGCCTATAGTTTCATGGTCTGCTGTGGAGCTGCGAGACGAACTGGAGGTGATGACAGAGGCAGCCCTCGAAGCGTAGAATCGGTGCTGAAGACAGGCACTGTTGAAGAATAATCCTGGTCACCCCCAGGCTAACATCAGGGATCCAGTGATGGAGGAGTAAGTCCGGCGGCGACGTTGTGAACAAGGACAGGAGGCCTTGGCACGGTAGAGGTCTTGCCACCGGACACACAAGTCAAATGGCTTTACGTTGCAAGGACTTCATTTTCTCGACGTCGCTCGGCATCTTCCTGCGTGTGATCATGAGAACGCGATTCGTGCGAACGCAGTGACACTCCCCTGGAAGGTCGCCCTGGTCCAGTAGAAGGCACGAAGCACGGGCCTGATGCTCGACGACTTCACTTCTGCGCCTGGAGCACAGGCGAACTCCTTCCTCCACGCAGGCTTGTTGTTCCACGTCTCTTCGACTTCTTCTTCCTCTTTTCTCTGTGCTCGCTTCTTGTTGCTACTATTCTAGTTATTTCTTCGGCGCGGTCGTGCAACCGCTGCAGGGTATCGTCGTCGTCTTCGCATGGCTGACCCACTCCCATCACAGCACTCGCGCACTTTACCTATCACACTGGTAAAGGTAAACCACCCCTCATTTGCATAAAAAAAGTGCCTTGGGTTGCCCCCCCCCCGAAAAGAATCCTGGGTACGTGCCTGGTGGAGGGCTGAACGGAAAATTGGGCAACAAGTATTCGATTAACCACAGCACGCCTGTGTTATCACGGGCAAAGTTTACACTGTATGTGTTGTTGTTAAAAAGATTATCACTGACAAACACAATAATGCACTTCCATACGCTGATTCCTTAAGCACACTGAAGGCTCTACATCTGAAATCTGAGTGTGAATTAACTCATGATATCAGACATTTTAAACATGATGGCGCCTAACAAATCATCATCATCATCATCATCATCATCATCAGCCTACTTACGCCCACTGCAGGGCAAAGGCCTCTCCCATACTTCTCCAACTACCCCGGTCATGTACTAATTGTGGCCATGTTGTCCCTGCAAACGCCTTAATGTCATCCGCCCACCTAACTTTCTGCCGCCCCCTGCTACGCTTCCCTTCCCTTGGAATCCAGTCCGTAACTCTTAGTGACCATCGGTTATCTTCCCTCCTCATTACATGTCCGGCCCATGCCCATTTCTTTTTCTTGATTTCAACTAAGATGTCGTTTACCCGCGTTTGTTGCCTCACCCAATCTGCTCTTTTCTTATCCCTTAACGTTACACCCATCATTCTTCTTTCCATAGCTCGTTGCGTCGTCCTCAATTTCAGCAGAACCCTTTTCGTAAGCCTCCAGGTTTCTGCCCCATGTGTGAGTACTGGTAACACACAGCTGTTGTACACTTTCCTTTTGAAGGATAGTGGCAACCTGCTGTTCATGATTTGAGAATGCCTGCCAAACGCACCCCAACCCATTCTTATTCTTCTGGTTATTTCAGTCTCATGATCCGGATCCGTGGTCACTATCTGCCCTAAGTAGATGTATTCCCTTACCGCTTCCAGTGCTTCGTTACCTATCGTAAACTGCTGTTCTCTTCCGAGACTGTTAAACAATACTTTAGTTTTCTGCAGATTAAATTTCAGACCCACCCTTCTGCTTTGCCTCTCCAGGTCAGTGAGCATGCATTGCAATTCGTCTCCTGAGTTACTAAGCAAGGCAATATCATCAGCGAATCGCATGTTGCTAAGGTATTCTCCATCAACTTTTATCCCCAATTCTTCCCACTCCAGGCCTCTGAATACCTCCTGTAAACATGCTGTGAATAGCATTGGAGATATCGTATCTCCCTGTCTGACGCCTTTCTTTATAGGGATTTTGTTGCTTTCTTTGTCGAGGACTACGGTGGCTGTGGAGCCGCTATAGATATCTTCCAGTATTTTTACATATGGCTCATCTACACCCTGATTCCGTAATGCCTCCATGACTGCTGAGGTTTCGACTGAATCAAACGCTTTCTCGTAATCAATGAAAGCTATATATAAGGGTTGGTTATATTCTGCACATTTCTCTATCACTTGATTGATAGTGTGAATATGGTCCATTGTTGAGTAGCCTTTACGGAATCCTGCCTGGTCCTTTGGTTGACAGAAGTCTAAGGTGTTCCTGATTCTATTTGCGATTACCCTAGTAAATAGTTTACAGGCAACGGACAGTGAGCTGATCGGTCTATAATTTTTCAACTCTTCGGCGTCCCCTTTCTTATGGATTAGGATTATGTTAGCGTTCTTCCAAGATTCGGGTACGCTCGAGGTTATGAGGCATTGCGTATACAGGGTGGCCAGTTTCTCTAGAACAATCTGACCACCATCCTTCAACAAATCTGCTGTTACCTGATCCTCCCCAGCTGCCTTCCCCCTTTGCATAGCTCCTAAGGCTTTCTTTACTTCTTCTGGCGTTACCTGTGGGATTTCGAATTCCTCTAGGCTATTCTCTCTTCCACTATCGTCGTGGGTGCCACTGGTACTGTATAAATCTCTATAGAACTCCTCAGCCACTTGAACTATCTCATCCATATTAGTAATGATATTGCCGGCTTTGTCTCTTAACGCATACATCTGATTCTTGCCAATTCCTAGTTTCTTCTTCACTGCTTTTAGGCTTCCTCCGTTCCTGAGAGCATGTTCAATTCTATCCAAATTATACTTCCTTATGTCAGCTGTCTCACGCTTGTTGATTAACTTAGAAAGTTCTGCCAGTTCTATTCTAGCTGTAGGATTAGAGGCTTTCATACATTGGCGTTTCTTGATCAGATCTTTCGTCTCCTGCGATAGCTTACTGGTTTCCTGTCTAACGGCGTTACCACCGACTTCTATTGCGCACTCCTTAATGGTGCCCATGAGATTGTCGTTCATTGCTTCAACACTAAGGTCCTCTTCCTGAGTTAAAGCCGAATACCTGTTCTGTAGTTTGATCCGGAATTTCTCTAGTTTCCCTCTTACCGCTAACTCATTGATTGGCTTCTTGTGTACCAGTTTCTTTCGTTCCCTCCTCAAGTCTAGGCTAATTCGAGTTCTTACCATCCTGTGGTCACTGCAGCGTACCTTGCCGAGCACGTCTACATCTTGAATGATGCCAGGGTTCGCGCAGAGTATGAAGTCGATTTCATTTCTAGTCTCACCATTCGGGCTCCTCCACGTCCACTTTCGACTAACCCGCTTGCGGAAAAAGGTATTCATTATCCGCATATTATTCTGTTCTGCAAACTCTACTAATAATTCTCCTCTGCTATTCCTAGAGCCTATGCCATATTCCCCCACTGACTTGTCTCCAGCCTGCTTCTTGCCTACCCTGGCATTGAAGTCGCCCATCAGTATAGTGTATTTTGTTTTGACTTTACCCATCGCCGATTCTACGTCTTCATAAAAGCTTTCGACTTCCTGGTCATCATGACTAGATGTAGGAGCGTAGACCTGTACAACCTTCATTTTGTACGTCTTATTAAGTTTCACAACAAGACATGCCACCCTCTCGTTAATGCTATAGAATTCCTGTATGTTACCAGCTATTTCCTTATTAATCAGGAATCCGACTCCTAGTTCTCGTCTCTCCGCTAAGCCCCGGTAACTCAGTACATGCCCGCTTTTTAGCACTGTATATGCTTCTTTTGTCCTCCTAACCTCACTGAGCCCTATTATATCCCATTTACTACCCTCTAATTCCTCCAATAACACTGCTAGACTCGCCTCACTAGATAGCGTTCTAACGTTAAACGTTGCCAGGTTCAGATTCCAATGGCGGCCTGTCCGGAGCCATGTATTCTTAGCACCCTCTGCAGCGTCACAGATCTGACCGCCGCCGTGGTCAGTTGCTTCGCGGCTGCTGGGGACTGAGGGCCGGGGTTCGATTGTTGTATTCATATAGGAAGTTGTGGCCAAGTACTGCACCAGGGTGGCCAATCCTGCTCTGGTGAGAGAGTGCGTTACCGGTTCTGGTCACCGGGATCAGGCCGCACTCCAGGCCTGTTTGTGCAATTTTCTCAACGCACGGTTTTTTTTTTGTATTTTCCGGTGGAGAATTGCGCGGCACCGGGATTTGGATCACGGTCCTCTTGCACTGGAGACGGATACTCTACCGTCCCCGTAGGAGTTAAATTAAAAATTAATTTATGGGGTTTTACGTGACAAAACCACTTTCTGATTATGCACACCGTAGTGGAGGACTCCGAAAATTTCGACCACCTGTGGTTCTTTAACGTGCACCTAATTCTAAGTACACGGGTGGTTTCGGATTTCGCCCCCATCGAAATGCGGCCGCCGTGGTCGGGGTCCGATCCCGCGACCTCTTGCTCAGCAGTCTAACACCATAACCACTGAGCAACCACGGCGGGTCCCGCAGGAGTTGTACGCCTCATTTAACCTACAGTGGTGCCCTATTTGATCAGTCAAGGTGGACCAATCTGAGCTCGGTTATACCGCATGGATGGCACTCGGCTAGAGAACCTGGTATTTATGACCTGCACATGTGAGGCCATACATATTTGAAGATATATAGCTTTCTTTTTTTTTTTTTTAGGAGGGTTCCCGTGCAGTGATAAAATAAAGGAAAAGACATTAAAAGAAAGAAAAAAAAGAAAGAAAAAGGGGCGAAAAAAAAAGGAACATAACAGGTGATTTGAACTCGTGACCCTTCGATGTTGCCCGGAAAGATAGCTCAGTCGGTTGGTTCGTCAGGCCCCAGGCTACTTTCAAGCGCCACAGCTTCTGCTCCGAGCCTCACACTTACGTGGAAAGAGACTGGAAGAGACTTACGTGGAAAGAGACGTGGTTGGAAGGCATACTTTCTAGGAAAAATGGCCGCTCGAGGAGAAGAGCGAACTCGAGCGGCTTTAGAGGCTAGGAAAACTGCCTTAAAATATTTAGACTTGAGGGAAAGCTTCGTTAACAAACTATAACACGGCAATCAGCACTCGAATACGACGAGAGAAATTACTGAGACGTGGAAAATTCCCTTGAAAAAAATCTGGTTTGCGAGACAAATGCTTGTATGTATTGAACCTCTTAAAAGATGAGGGGGGAAATATGCGCTCACCGAGAGGGCATCGTCAGCACGAGACCACCACAAGACACCTTACAGAGATGTGGAGAGCTTCGCGGCCGGAACGAAGCATCCCCTCTCCGCCGGCCAAGAGGGGAAAACGCGCTTTCCGATCGCTCAAGGTTGCGCGGACAAAGCATAACTCTAGCGTCTAGGAAAAGCTTAACCAGGTGCGATGGCGGCACGCATAGCGTGGGAAGCTAGCCGCCAGAATAACTATACCAAGGACTGCTGCTGACGAGGGCGAAATACCTTCGTGTTATTATAATAACCCTAATAGGACTACTTTCGAAAGAAAAAAAAAGGAAACGGCCCAGAGGGCTATACTACGAGAGCTATGACTGATAGTTTTCTATATATATATATATATATATATATATATATTCATCTCATCTATGGGATCGCATGCGCGTGCTGTTGCTTTGTCTCTGCGTGTAGTAGTTAAGAGAGCCAGTTTAAGGGCGGAGCAGAAGAAAGGAAAGAAAAGCAAAAACTGCAGCGCCGTGGTTTTAAAGCGCATCCGTGGTAGAGAAACGGAATGCGATATAAGCGTGCGTAGCCATGATACGCACACGACAAACTGCCTTAAAATACTTAGACTTGACGGAAAGCTTCGGTAACAAACGATAGCACAGCAATCAGCACTCGAATATAATTATAACCCTAATACTAATTGTAAATACGGGAGGTCAATTCGCTTCTGCTGGGTTCCAAGCCATGTTGGGATACCGGGTAACGAAGCACCTGATAGATGTGCATCGATGGCCGCTTACAAAGTCATAACAAACAGAACACTTCCATATAAAGATAGTATCCGCGCAGTTAGGCAATCCTTAACGTCAAAATGGTAACACGAATGGTACCGTTGCGCCGACAAGCTACATCTCCCTAACCCATAGTTGGTGAATGCTATCATCAGGAGCGGTTCTTCGAAGTAGTTTTATGCCGACTGCGCATTGGGCACACACACCTCAAACACAATTATTTACTACGAAAGAAAACACACCTGCATGTGCGAAATGCCAAGAACCACTAACAGTTATGCATATTTACTGACATATAGACATATTGAGGTACACTGACGAAACCTTTTGCACAACTTATATCAACTACACATGCCTTTACACACTGCTTTAATTTTAGGTGATGATCCGCTCGTACCATTATATGACATGCACAAATTCCTAGACGACGCTGGGTTTTTACATAAAATATGGATTATTAACAGAGGCTTTTTCTTCCTAAACTGCATTTTAAAACACCCCATGTTTCGCACAGCATAGCGCTAGCCGCTTTCGCGCCATTAACCCACATTTAACTAACTCTCTCGGCCGCATCGTAACCGCAAGCCGGAGCATCGACACCCGTTCGAATGCTCCACTCCCGCAGCGTATTCATTATGCATCAGCTATTGAACGCCGCATCATCGACGAATTGAGCCGTATGGTTCCGCGTGGCACGATGCAGCCGCTCCATTTCCCCGGGGCATTGCAAGTCTTCGTCGTCGTAAAGAAGAAATATTTCTCTATTCGCTTCTGCGTTGATTGCGCGCGTTTTCAAGGTGCCAAGTTTTTCTCCTCTTTGGACTTGCGGTCCGGATATTGGCAAGTCGCCGTGGCTGACGCTGACCGCGCAAAAACCGCCTTCATCACACCAGACGGATTACGCGAATTCAATGTCGCGCTATTCGCCCTATGTAACACGCCCGTTACTTTCGAGCGTACACTGTAAAAAAAATTTTCCTTACTTTACAGAAAATTTGCTGGTAATTTGTGACCGAACACTCTTCCGTAAATTTAGAACGGTCATTTCCGTAGAACGGACAACTGTAAAAGAGAGACCGTAATACAAGATACGAGTGCTTCTGTATCTAGAAAACGGAAGACTGTATTCTGAATCTGTACTATAACCGTTAAAGTACGGTGCTTCTCGTATTCAGAAAACGGAACACACTGTATGCTGAATTTGTACTATAACCGTTAAAATACAGGTGCTTGCCGTATACAGAAAACGAAAGACTCCGTATGCTAAATCTGTACTATATCCGTTAAAGTACAGGTGCTTCCCGTATTTCATCTTGCAGAGCATATCCATTGTTCGAAGAATGTGCCATCGGGGACAAAATTGCCCAGGACGTGCGAGAGTCGACCGAATTTTATGGTGCACTATTTGCTGGGATCAGCCGTGCTACCATCTGCGTTCGGAATGTGCATACGTGACCCACTGTTTTCAGCAGTCTTGAACAGAAATGCAATTTGGTCAACGCTCGCACTTCCAGGGTACTTTTGTCCACAATAGTACATCGCCTTTAATGCAAATGTCATGAAGGCAGCTCATAGACAAAGCAGCAGGTCACCATTGAGAAAATTGTCTTGCCAACACACTGACATGGCTGCAGAGATAAAACACTTTGCACTTTGTGATATGAATGCACTGCATAGCATATATACACAAAGGTGCAACATTTCAGTCCTCAAGTTCTTAGATCACAGAAGCAACTTTATTTTCTTCAATCACTCGTCTTGCACTTCTTCCTGGTGAAAGTTGTTCTTGACCCAAAATGCTTGCAAGGATAAACTTGCTGCTGTTAGGAGAAACAAATAGTATTCGTGAATATCCATCCTAAAGAAAGCGGCAAAAAAGTATAATCACAGATCACGACAAAGCAGTAACTTCTGTGTTAGAAAAACATGTAAGTAGACCAACATTGTTGGAACAAGGGATGTTGCTATAGCCAACATTTCGACATAGGTGCTTGTCATTAGGGTAGCAAATGTTTTCCTTGGCTGTGTTGTTTTGGATTGTGCATAGCTCAGTGGCCCCTAGCCTCATTGGGGGAGAAGAAACTGGTGCATATAATAGGTCAAGAGAAGCCAAAGTGTTAAAATAAAGGAAGGAAGGGTGTGCTTAGCAGTGGTGATTGTGATGGAGCGGGTATGAGCACTACTGTCAGTTCTTGCAAAGAGTAGGGGCGACCAAAACAGAAAATGATGTACACATGTAAGCAGTCATTAATCCAGTAGACCTAATCTTCTGAGAAGACAAAATAGGTATCACGATAAAGAGTTTGCACTTTTGGAAAAGGAAAACAAAGAATTAAGGAAAATAAATTTTGTATCAAGATGCATCTGGTTAAGATCACTGTAAATGGTAAATGAAGGCACATTACGAATATATATTTTGTTAAAAGCCGATGAAGAAAAGATATATTAACGAAATATTAAAAAATAGGGACATTAAAATTAAACTGGGTATGACCATAAAACAGTAAAGAACAGCCTGTGGAAAAAAATGGGATGGACAATATGATAACCAGGTGCAAGACTGCAAAACGTCGAGCGCTCTTTATATTCATGCTGCTGTTGATGGCTTCAAGTTTCTGTCTTCCTGTGGAACCTTTGTCTTACTTGAACAAGGAAATGGGTCATTTTTTAAACAAGTCAGTTGATATGCAGTTCAAAGCTTAATCATTATTATATTGAAAGAAAATATTATGGTCAGTTCTCCTGGGTGTGCTTTCATTCACCAGTTATTTCCACCGGTGTAAGCTCAAAATTTAATGGTCCAAATGGACCTTAGCTCCTCGCAAACCATTAGCTGGTCTTTTTTTCAACACAGATGCCTGCACATTATATGTGTTGGCAGGAGTGCTAGCGGACTACATTAAACTTGTTGCCACAACCAAAGTGAAACTTGGTAACAGTGATTGAAAAAAAAAACCAGCATTCCACAATATTGATTCAAATCGTCTGGAAAAGTTGCTTAAGTTAATGTACACCCCCCACCCCACCAGACACAATTATACACCACACTCACTCTCATGGTGTCAACCATGCTATTATAGCACTAGGCATCAAGTAGGAGAATTAGAAGATAACAGGGCACAATGCTTTTTGTTAGAACATCAAATGTGCTTTACATAAATGCTACATTCCAACTAACAAAGGAGCAGCCGATAGTGACCAATGCATACGAAAGCTAATGACATTCTGTGCAGCAGAATGTTGACGATGAGGTGTTATGCACACAAGTGCACTCATTCACACAAAATGACATCCTGCAGACAAACCTTGTGCCAACATTACAGTTTGAAAACACCACAGTGGAAAGCAAAGAGTGCTAAATTTGTTGAAAATTACTAAAAATTATTCGATTATTCATTATCCTTACTGTTCGTTAAAGATTCACAGATTGTTCCCTACAGGTGCTGTAAACTGCTTTTATAGTGGTAGCAACAATGATCTGTGGCACAGACAAGAATAAATGCTCATGAAGTTTATGCAAGAGTATACCCTACAAATTACACCCCATTTCACATTCCAATGTGGTAGAAGAGGAAGACGAAAAAAACTACTTTCTCGTGGAGGATGCATACCCCAGAACAGAAGAAACAAGTGTACCCTAACCATTGCTGCTGCCGATGCCTGTGCACTAGCAGTTACATATAATATGGCAGTTACAATTGTTTTTGCACAAGCACTGCAAGCTGCTGCCAGTTTACCAGTACAGAGCTGTAATAAATTTAGGGCAAGTTAAAGCTCTCTAATGGATTCATCTCATATGACACAATTGTAATGCAATATTCTGCAAATAAGTGAAGAGCGATGTGCCATCCCATACAATGAAACACCTTTGAAGAATCTGAATCACCACCTGCACTCTTAGGCAGTTACACCCTTTGGAGTGCCCCTTCTGCCACAAAACAATAATCATTATCTGCCTTGATGTGTTTCCTTTCTTTAAAACGCCACGCCCGATACTTTCCTTTCGGAAATGCTATCATGCTGAAAATGCGCATGCCGTTCGTTACTGGAAAGTACAGGGCTCGCAGCGTTAAAAAAGGCAACGCAACAAGGCAGATGACGATTGTAGTTGTGTGGCAGAAGGGGCACTCCAAAGGGTGTAACTTTGCCTAAGAGTGTGGGCAGTGATGAGGTAAAAGAGTGTGTTCTGTGTAAAGTAGTGCACCTGTATAACCTAAAGCTGTGGAGAATGCATTTAGTATCAGCTGTGAAGGTTTCTAATTTTAATTGCACACAGTAAAAACCTCCATGCTGTTTTGAAAAACGCAAACCCCCTAGGGACCTTTTTGTTGTTCAAAGGCAATGACACGTAGGGCCATAACATGTACATTATGAGTTTTGTTCCCAAACAATGAAAGTGAATAGCACCACCTTAAGTGTTATGTGCCTTCTGTCTCACATTTTCTGTCAAAAATTGGTAGTGTCAAATGCTGCGATCGGCAGAAAAACGGATTTCTGGAGCAATATAAAGTATTAAGTACAGTGATCTCAGTTCTTTCACTGCTGTTTAAGCATTATCGGGTCTTAAAGTAAAAAAACGAGGAATACACGCATATTTTACGTCACAACCCTCATGAGGCATTTAGTAGTCTGGATTATAAAGGATTCCAGATTTACAACGCAGGACAGATTTTATTCCACTGAAAGAATGACATCATGCCAATGATTCTGCATTTGGTGCTATATTTATTTGTATTTAGTTCCGTTGGAATGTGTGTGTACTGTCAGCGATATTGCTTGACATGTTTTAGGTTGACTGTTTTCTAAATTTAGGCAAATTCGTACTCGCAAATAACCTTGTATGACACCAAGAACTTGCTTAGCAGGAGTATTTCTAACATTTGCAAGATATTAGGCTCTTGAATGCATATCTAAGCCTGGGGTGCATGCCGCCCCCTAATCTCATCAGCAAGTTTCTGGAACTCATCTACAAGGTATGTTATGATGAATGTAAAGTTGCTTGAACGGGAGAAATAGGGAATTTAAACAGGTGAATTATGCAGCATAAGAATGATGTCAGCAAGAAGCAAGCATCAAGAAGCACTGTCACTCAATGCGCATAGACTATCAAATGCAAGAATTATTTGGGATGATTTAAAATTCTGGCATTGGAACGAAATGTCTTTTAATCTATATATAAACTGATTATTCACTCTACTACCACTACCTTTACCAGAAACATTCATAATCATTATCCTATCTATGCCACATCATCCTAGCTAATATTCAAGCCTTCATAAGCTGCTTTTTTTTACTGCTAATTCTCTGTGGGAAAGAGGTGTCCGTATGAAGACCATATCATATACTTATTACCCGTTTTTTGATGAATGATAAGGGAAAAACTTCACACCAAAAATGCGTTGAGCTTGAGCAAGTTCTACGTCTGAAGCTGTTGATTCTTTTTTCCCTTTGCCATCATTGACCCACCTGGTTAGCTAAGTAGACAGAAAAGCTGCAGGAGAAAGGTAGGGGTGCCAAATTAGACTTGTGCCCCAGGGGACCTTTTCACGGTCACTGGAGGAACTGCCTGTGGCCTCGGCATCTTCCTTGAGGGCCATGGCCATGTCTAAGAAACCTTGTCTCCACAGGCTGCATAAAGAAGGATAATTTTCTGAGCCAAGTCTTTTCTTAAAAGAACCCATTTAAGGTGTATTCGTGGCTTTGCACCACAAAACTGACACATGACTGGCCACTCAAGACACTTTATGTGTATTCGCAGGCTTATTCCTTGGAAAAACACTTTTATGTAGCACACAATGAGTAACAGTAACAAAGAAGTGTATAAGAAGGCTTTCATATTGCTCTACAACTTTTCATTGACACATTTCATTTAATTATTTGAGATATTTATTAACTAATTAAGAATTATGTAATTAGGCAGAATGCAAAATATAATCAGAGTATCTCCAAGCGACGGCAAACAACATTACCTTCATTTTGTCTAGTTACATCGCATTTACATATTTCTAAATCTTGGTGCACGATAGTTAAGACACCCTGTAGATCAAAAAACAATATTACAATTTTCATAATCATCTCTTGCGTGTTATTGGTGGCTATGGCTGCTTCAAGTTATTCTTTCAGTACGGTACAAGCAGTTTTGAAGTGAAATTGTTTTGCATCGAGGGCGGTAATCTAGAAAATCAAGCAAAAGGTCAAGTTGTGTTCACTAGTCATGTTTAACTAAGAAGCTGCAGGAAAAGGAAACAGAACGCAACACCTAATAAACAATGCAAAATTTGAAAATTTGAACTGAACAAGAAACCAGTTTTTGAAAACACAGAAAAAAGCCAGCAGCTTACGTCGAATACACCCTTGCTATGTAGTGAAGTTGTTACCGCAATGCTTGGGCACCATACGAACGTAACAGTCAACAACTTTGAGCAGAATATTAACACCACTAAATGAACGGGCCTTTGAAGATTCTTGATCTGAAATCCTCAACGACTTGTTCTGGCGTTTAATCTGTCGAGCTCAATCTGTATTCTCAAAAGCTGGCTCTCGGCCATAATTTCTCTAAACGCAACATCAGCTTAAATCTCAAGATAGGGTTGACCTGTAAATAAAGTGGATAATGCATGGCAAACATCATGAACACTCTTACATGTTAACCAGAGGGTTCACTCATGCAGCCATGAAATTGTGATGCAGACACGATATATTGAAGCTGGTTTTGTGAAGTGTTTCATGCTTCCAAGGCTTCTTCTCCAGTTGTGAAAGCTGTCTCCACTAGCTAAATAAGCGATGAGAATAAAAAAAGAACTTCAACATGCTCACAATACGTTGGCCATTTGCAAGTAAACAGCAGCCTTTTTGGGCGCACAGGTTGCCTGGTGCAAATCTACTATGCCACAGTACTTGCGTTACCCAGTACCAGCCACTTTAAAATGCAATGTGTTCAGAGCCCTTTCCCTCTGTTTTTTTGCTCTGGAAACAGTTTACCATGTGTTCAGTAGGCGTCGAGAAAGGGGACAGAAAACACTGTGCACCAGTGATTTCTAATGTTTTGCTGGATGCAGCACACCGCACCGGATGCAGGTGAAGCCAGTGGAAATGCGGTGTCATGCAGGCGCTTGTCCTGGAAGCAGGGCATATGGTGGACTAACTAGTGCGTGCGATCAGATAACATTGCTGCCGAAAAACTTTTCTTTGTGGTTTTTCACATTTTAGGAGGTCTCTACATGTCTGGTAAGCGCTTTTATGACAATCTGAACCCGTATACGATAGTGTTCTCTTACATCAAGTTTTTTCTCATTTACCAGTGTTTCCATTGCACGCCACTTATGTTAGCTACACTGTAGACACTGTAATGGAAAAATTCTGGACACCTCGAAACACTGCTTGGGTAGTTTATGGCACATCAGGCAGGCATGTTAGGGGAAGAAATGCCACACACCCGTGCAAACGAAGTGCTGCCGCAAAGTTGTGAAGCACCAACTTCCGGGACAAGGTTGGCTTCAGTCGAGGGTGCTCGATGTGCTGTCCATGCCCTGTAGTAGAGATCAGTGGTGTGGACCCTTTTATACTGGCTGTCTTTTCTGGTCGGAACCTTGGCAACAGCTTCCACCATACTTTTTTGAACCTGCAACATGTGCAGAGAAAGTCACATCACTGTGCATTGATTGTATGGCTTTATTGTTCTACACCTTCTATCAAATCATTAAAAAATACAGTTAGCACATTTTTACTACTGTATATAGACAGTCTAGTTGGTAGACACGCGAAACATTACCATCCCTCTGACAGAATGCAACAATAGAAGCGTACACTGTAAAGCTACACTAAAATTTAAATTGATGTGACACCATATGAGCATACAGTATGCTTACTGTATGCTCTAGCCCTGTGTCAAGTAAAAGTTAATCGTCAATCATTTATGGTGTATTTCTACTTATTCTGGGTCATCAAACTGTACAATCAATGTTCCAAGTTTACACATTGTTGGCTTTCGATTGCCTATGTGATCCGTTTCCTACTTACACATGCAGTAATCCCCCCGTAATAAGGAAAAAGAGTTAGAAAAAGAAATGCCATGATAATCTTCCACATTTGCTGAGGGCAGGAACAATGGCCAATAGCATGTGGTTGAAGCTACATAAATACTCAGTTTTCACACGGCTTAATTGTTCAGCAAGTAATAAAGAGGTACGCTGTGCGCCTCTGCATAACCAATAAAATCTGACTACTTGACACTGTACTAAGGCTGCTGCTTGATAGTGTTCGGCAGTTCGGCTTTGGTTTTCTGATATACAGAACTGTTTAGGTACCAGTAGTTTACTTTGCGATAAAATGGAACTTGGAGCACTGGTCATTTGCACATAAATAATGCGACAGCAAATATAACACAAGGATAGGAATATGGGTCTCTTAGAAAAAGTACATACACATTATGAATATAATGTGATGTGATGCCACAATGAAACAGAAAGCAACGCATAGAAGTGGACGGCACTTCCATGCCACCAAGGTTATTGGACAGACTACTTCAGAAGTGCCCGCAACACAGTCAAAGAAGGCAAAGCAGCATTTCCTTGCGTTCAACACAATGCATTGGCGGGCTAGTTGGTGCGAATCCATAAATACTTTGTTTAGCGCAAAACAATGGACACAAGAAAGACGACCAGCACAAGGCGCTACTCTCTACTGACATCACTTTATTGCGTCACTCCTTTATAGATAGTAGAATCTAGAAGAACATTTGCAGTGAGCACCATGTGCAGGGACCACCAACAACTGATCACAAGAGCGCACTCATGCGACGGGATCCAAAAAACCATATTGAGCACCGCACAAGGTTAAAGAAGGCACACTAATGCACTGTGACCCCAATGACTGTATGAAGAAAGCTTCCGATAACTCTCGGGCGGTGGTATCACAGCACTTTTTCAAAATCATAGTATCACGAAACATGGCTTTGCACTTCCATATTTTACAATGTTGAGCCGAATGGGAACCTGTGCCTGTTGGTATGGATCGCTTATGTTCGCAATGTTTCGTGATACTACGATTTTGAAAAAGAGCCGTGATACCACCGCCAGAGAGTTATCGGAAGCTTTCTTCATGCAGTCATTGGGGTCACAGTGCATTAGTGTGCTTTCTTTAACCTTGTACAGTGCTCAATATGGTTTTTTTGGATTCTGTCCTATGAGTGTGCTCTTGTGATCAGATGTTGGTGGTTCCTGCACATGGTTTTCACAGCGCATGTTCTTCTAGATTCTGCTGTCTAGAAAGGAGGGACGCAATAAAGTGATGTCAGTTGAGAGTAGCGCCTTGTTCTGTCGTCTTTCTTGTGTCCATTGTTTTGCGCTAAAAAAGCAATTATGCATTCCTTGTGTGTGTTTGAAGACAGCTCCACACGCAGTAGCGATTCCAGTATTGCTGCCCAGTGGTTTAGCTCGCCGCAGCTTGAAGTGCCACAAAATATAAGGAGAGAAACCTGCATTATAGTTTTGTTGCAAACAAGAATATAACGTGAAGTGCATTCTGAGGCCAGAAACTATAGAAAAAAATTTCATGATGCACCACTGTGCAGGGTTTTATAGCAAAGTCAAATACATTTAGTGTAAATATCACACTATGATAGTACACAATGGTGGTAATCTGTAATAATATAAAAGGTGCCTTAATGTTACAACAAAAGTTGACATTACTTAATAATAGCCCTGTAAAATTTAGCGTGCAGGGGCACCACTTGGTTAAACAATAGTGATGTAATGTCTATGTACACAAGTATTGCCCATGCATTTCTGCCATTGTTCAAATGGCATAAATGAATGGGTAATACTTGTATACATAGATATTACATCTCTATTGTTTAACGAAGTGGGTAAACTATGTCTGCCTCATACAAGATTAGAATTAAACCATAAATTATATATAGTCACCCTAACAGTAACACCTCATTTGAACTTCACAGTAAGTAGATGTCACCTATTCAAAGTTTATATGTTGAATTTAACGAACCCTCATTACAGCAGCGCAGAGCATTCCTCACATTTCCTTACGTACTCAGAATTCAAGTCATCACCGCAACACATATGCTACAACATCGTCACACAGTGCAACTCACGCTTACACTACAGAAATAAACCAAACATGTTTAGGCCACTTGTACTGCAGTATGAGCAATAGTGTAGGGATTATGAAATTCCCCACGAAGTCCTCCAGGTTGCCAACAAACCAGAACGGTTGGCCCCGTGGTACGATTTCACGCAGTTGTGCGACTGGACATTAACACATTTAAGGAAAAGAGACACTCCTCACGACCACATTATACAAGAATTCCGTGCTCTTCAGGACCAATATCAAAATCACATGCAATTCTACACTGACGGGTCCAAAACAAAACAACACGTGGGTGTAGGGGCCGTAACAGAAAATTGGGAAAGAAGTATTCGTCTACCAAAACATGCCTCTGTTTTCACTGCTGAAGTTTACGCTTTATGGGTTGTAGTGAAAAAGATTATCACTGGCAAGCACAAAAACAGTCATTTACACTGATTCCTTAAGTACACTGAAGGCTCTAAACCTAAAATCTGAGTGTGAACCCCTGTTAGGGGACATACTAAACATGGTCGCACTTAACAAATATGGGAGATCAATCCACTTCTGCTGGGTACCAAGTCATGTTGGGATACCGGGTAACGAAGCAGCCGATAGATATGCATCGATGGCAGCGAACAAAGAGATAACAAACACAACACTTCCATACAAAGATAGCATCCGCGTGATTAGAAAAGCCTTAACGGCAAAATGGCAACGCCAATGGGACCACTGTGCTGACAGCAAACTACATCTCACGAAACCCATAGTTGGCAAGTGGAAGTCATGCTACCATCAGGAGCGGTTCATCAATGTAGTTCTATGCCGACTACGCATTGGGCACACACACCTCACACACAATTACTTACTTACGAAAGAAGACACACCAACATGCGAGAAATGTCAACAGCCACAAACAGTTATGCACATATTACTCACATGTACGCAGACTGAAACACACAGACGAACACTTTTGCACAAATTATATCAACTACACATACCTTTGCACCCTGCTCTAATTTTAGGTGATGATCCGTTAGTCCCATTATGTGACGTTCGTAAATTTCTAGACACTGGATTTTTACATAAAATATAGATTATTAACAAAGCCTTTTCCTTCATTAACTGGATTTTAAAACACCTCATGTTTGGCGCAGCATAGCCTTAGCCGCTTTTGCACCATTAAACCCCATTTAACTAAGTAAGTAAGTAGACGCCTGTTGATGCCAGCCTCCCCCAATGCTCAACTGTGCTGCATGCTTTACAGAGAAATTATAGTGGTATCACTAATCTCTGAAGCTATTCAGGACTGCAGCATTGTAGAAGACATATACAAATGTCCCATTTCATGTGTAACAGCCTGAATTGCTTGCACATCTTACCAAGTGCAAATTAAAATTACTTCTCCTTGTTTAGCATTTTTGCCTGCTAGACCACAATCCAATGTCATCAATATATTAACATATTACCTCAAAGAACCTAATTTGGCTTATAGATTAACACCTTCGCATACTGCCACAGCTACACTCTGTCATATGCTTTGCAATCATAAAGGAGTGCTTGTCCACCAGCACTCCTATGTCACTAACAGTGATCACCTACACAGCTTGATTCAGGTGGCAGGTGGCAGTCATGATTCAGGTGGCAAATAGCTAAGAGAAAAAAAAATCCACTCACTTTGAGAGCTACAATACTGCGATAACTTGAGAGAGATGGACCCATTGCAGGCAGCAGACGTCTCAGCTCCAGCACAACAGCAACTTGCCTTTCAGTAAAAGAAAAGGATTGATTAGTAATGATAAGTTACCTTGTTTTTGCTGAGTATCAATACAATCTGACTTTCATGCATATCCACTCTCCGCTTTAATAATACAACTGAATTATTCGTAAACTAAAAGAGTCAATGATGATACCATTCGCTTCTCTTGTATGTCCAATTTTTTTCGCACTGATACCCCGTTTACTGCTTGCTTACTGACACGAATGCCTTGACTGCCCAGACATCGTTCGAAGCAACACGTCTTGCTGCACTGCAAAAAGTTGCACCGAGGAAACACAGCAGAGCAGCCAGAGGAAAGAACTTTTTTTTCTGGTCACAATTAAAACGTGCACCCAAGCAAGAAAGTAACGATCACAGGTAGTGAGCGACTGCTATTGCCTCGAACGTTTATTTCCGTATTTTAACAGAAGTTCTTGTATCGGATACAGTATGCTCTCAAGCCAATACAAGCGTCAATACAAGTGCGCAACTGAACGCAGTTTTATTCTACGCTTTTAACGCGAGTGAGCAAAAGGTTAGAAGTACCTCACGGAAATTGCGATCGAGCCGATCGCGCTACGACTGGAATCGATCTGAAAAGATAGGGTGATCCCTTTCCCCATTCATGCGTCAGTTTTGCCCTAAGACGTTGCATAGTGGTCTTTTGAAACGATATTTCTGTTCGCGACACCGGCTTACCACACATCACTTTAACACCTACGTTATGCAAACCAAATAAGATTAAAATGGGCTTACCTAATGAGCAAGTTACGAGTGCGCGTAGACTGTTGAACACCCGTTGAGAGCAAGCAGGATATATCCGTTTCCAAGCGCATACGTGCACCCAAACACAGGACAACTTCTTCGATGCCGCAGCGTGCAGAGTTTTGTACACGAAGTGAAAGACATCCAGCGCAAATATCTCCGCGCGATGACGGCAAATGACGAGCGCACAAGCGTACAAAACACAGCGACAAATTCGGAACTTTGCCAATTCGAACGTGCCGAGACCCAAGCAGCGTAACCATCCATCGTTTCTGTTCTTCGCTCCCGATGCGTCAATCTCTCTTCCTTGGAGTCTTGCTTCACTCTTGAGTACAAATCAAGAGATATTTATAACAAATTAACAACTTTTACAACACGACACGAAAAATTCCGGCTGACTACACATGTGCAGCTCCGTCTGCCACTCCTAACGGACGCGCAGCGCGCGCTGCCCCCTGGTGCCGCACTCTGTGAGCGCGAACAGAATCGGTTTCGTTTTCGCATTTGGGCTCTAGTTACTGTATCGTATCAGTTCAACGAGCACAAGCTATCTTGGCACGCTGGAACGACACGTGCCTTGCCTTGCCCTCTATGTCCACTACCCCCTTTCCCTCGCTCTGGTATAAAATGCCCGCAATAAACATAACAGTTCACTGTTGTCTTGAAACGCCTGCTGTTGGTTTCTTCGACCGGGACCCGGTCGATACAGTTACTGGAACTGCAATATAATTGCTTGACAATTAATTGAATTCTAAAAGAGGAGAACACTTTCTCTCCCACAAGTTAGTGCGTTTTATACAAAGGGAGAGAGAATGCAAGAAGCAGAAAGGCAGGGAGGTCAACCAAAGCGTTCGCTACTGGGGATAGCTAACCCCCGTGCTGCAATGAAGTGCAAAGCAATGCACTGCGATGCGTCCATAATCTCTAGTATAGCGATAACTTGGGCTGGTTGGTGCATGTAATGAACGGGTAAATAATGAGTTGTGTCATAACATTACCCATATATAAAGCACATGGAACTAATGGTGTTGCATTCTAGGTCAAAAAGAAATAAAGCTTGAATCGTTACATCTCGGCACTGGGCATTCTTTCTTTCCGTATTATTTTTTCTTCTTTTTGACAGTACACACAGTACTAGCACGGTAATAGGTCCTTCATCTTCAGTCACCTTCCAGTAGTTTACACACATGTCGGTGCATGTTCGCGTTCTTTATTCTACCGTACAAGAACGAGCGCGCTTACCGGTCTTGGTTCAAGATGAAGCGCCAAATGTTTGTGATTACATCTTATCGCAAGAATTAACACATGAACAGTGAAGATTATGCGTAATCGATTTGTCTCAATGAATGGGCAGTTATTGTCAGAGACGAGATATTTTGTAAATATTAGGGGAATGAGTTAAACCAACTACATTGCAGTTCAGCAATGCCCTTTGACACTTGGGTTAATTGCTTGCCGCATTCGAAAATTTCATCCGACCGTTGTACTTGGATCTATAGGCCGCCAGCCCCCTTCGAGACCATTTGTTGCAAAATGTAAATGCCGTTACGGTCATTATACCACTCCCTGCGTTTCGGTACTGATTTAGAGTGCACACAATTTTTGGCGTATACAGAGCACCAATGTCATTCCCAGTGCACCAGCACCTGAATGCTGCAAGCTTGTTTACGTATGCACGTATGTCCACGGCTCTTCGTTCACTTAAACTACAACTATTAACTACGAAGCGCTTAATTTGAGAACATTGCGAGAACACGCATATATTTGCGCATATGATCAGCGAGGCCCATATGCGCGGCAAACTGCGACCGCAATAGAAGATGCGTATATATATTTATACGATCTGTTATTGCAGCTTTTGGTAGAAGGCTAGCTCTCACATTTTGTACGCATCTTCATAATGCGTACAGTTTGCGTGTTCAATAAAATATTGTTGGCTGAAACTTTACGAGTACGAGCGCTCATTCAGACAGCTTAAGTTTTCTCACAATAATAGGGATGTTCTCATAACAAAAATACGGAATTCTGTCTGTTTCGTCCAAAACAGTGTATAGCCGTACATATGATTACAGTGGAAATGTCCGTAAAGCTGAAAACGGAGAGCACTTTCCGTATATTAACGGCAGATTTTGCCGTATTTTTGAAATATGACATAGTTTCCGTATTTTTACCCTGCAGTTCTCCGTATAATGACGGAAATCCTCCGTATAATTACGGAAATTTTTTACAGTGTTATATGATGGGCACTATCGTGCGCGGTCTCAAGTGGCACATGTGTTTATGTTGCCTAAATGATGCCGTTGTGTTCCCACCTGATCTCGCGGATCACCTCCATCGACAAAGAGAGCTATTGCAAAATAATGCTTCTTTGATGCTCGTAATGTTACCATCTTAGGCTACGTCGTATCCAAAAAAGGTGTGCTTTCAGATCCGGGAAAGCTCCGTGCAGTTTTGGAGTTCACTAAACCAACCCCACCCTGAAGACACTACGCAGCTTGGTCGGCCGCTGCTCCTATTCTCTCCATTTTGTGAAAAAAAACTTCACTATCATCATCGCTGCTCTGACTCAACTGTTGGTTGAGTCAGACCCCTCTCCCCAAGTGCAGTCAATACAGATGCCAGTGGAGTCAGCCTTGGCGTGGTTCTCGCCCAACGCAGACGTGATTTTGATGAACGTGTCGTTGCTTATTCTAGCCGGACGCTCTCAAAGTCGGAACTATTCTCTTATAGAAAAGGAGTGTTGAGGTATTCTCTTGACTTTTACGAAATGTCGACTTTATTTATTTGGCCACCCATTTTATGTAGTAACGGACCATCACGCGCTTTGCAGTCTCTCCACATTGAAAGACCCTCTCTGTGCGCCTCGCACCCTGGACGCTCCGTTTGCAAGCGTTCGTCATCCGCGTCGTGTTCCGCTCTGGACCCAAGCACACCGTTGCCGACGCTCCCTATCGCTTGCAATTTCATCTGACCTACACGGTCTTTACCCATTCAACTTGGTCCTGTCAGCATTTGTCATCGATGACATATACTTTGAGGACCCGTGCCTTTTTTCGCTTTTGGAGTTCCTTGCTGTTCCTGCAGCTGTTCCGGCATCTAGGTCTCTACGGTGGCAGGCGCATCACTTTGGTATTCGCGACCAACTCCTGTGCCGTCGCAAGTGCCTCCCTTAGGGTCGGCAATGGCTCCATGTATTCGCGCGTCATCTTCGGGCTGATTTATACGCGTCGTTTCCCACTGATCCCCAACGTGAACACGGTGGCATGTTAGGGATGTACACCCACCTTCGGCTCTTGTCTTTTAAGCCTGGCATGTATAAGTTTGTTCGCAAGTATGTCCGCTGCTGCCTCAACTGCCGGCGCCGAAGGTCGCTCCCTCAATCCACTGCCACACCGTTACAGCCACTCCCTTGCCCATCCCGTCCGTTTTATCAGGTTGGAGTCTATCTAGCTTCTTTGTCGTTTGGCAGCGCAAACATCGACAAAGGACGGTGAAATAGGCGACAAGCAGGTACAAGCGCTGTCTCCTCTTTCGCCGTCCTTTATCCAAGTTCGCGCCTTCAAATGTCATCGATTAACACCAACTAGACCGGTCACATACCTTACTGTGCTTCCTTGTACCTCCTTGTAGCGAATCACCTCACACACTATGCATAAACTACTGCACTCCCATTTGAAACTGCATAAAGCATTGCATAATTTATACAGGCGGCGTTTGATGAACGCCGCCGCAAACTCGCTCCAGGAAAGGCTCGTCGTCAACGTGAGGACCAACGCCGTGAGGGAGCGCGAAGCCGAGGCGTTACAACAACGAAGAGCCGCGGATCCCCAGCTTCGCTTGCACCCCTCTCCACAGTGGTGGAAGAGCGTTAAATTTTTTATCTGAAGTCGTGACGTCCCTTCTATAGGTGTTTTACATCTACCGCACCACTAGCGCATACCAGCCTAAGACGAAGGGGATGACGGAGCGTTTAAACTGTACTCTTGGCGACATGCTCGCCCCGTGCGTCGCATCCTACCATTCCAGCTGGGATGCTCTGCTTCGGTTCGTCGCGTTCGCCTATACTAGCAGCCACTTAAGGCACCACTGGTTTCTCTGTTTTTTTTTTTTTACTGCACGGCCAGGAACCTTCCAGCACCATCGACACAATTCTGCCCTACCAGTCCGATTCATGGGAATGTGTTCCTGTATTTCACGCTGCACAGCATGCTGAGAAACGCAGTCAACTCGCCCGTTTTCTTACCACTGCACATTAGACACACCAAAAGCATCGACGTGTTGGCTCTTGCCAAAGCTCGCCTTCCGATTCTTTGGTTTGCCTGTGGGTTGCACCTGTAGATCTCGGCTTTTACTCTAAGTTTTCCCATGGTGGCATGACCCTTACCGTATTATTGTACTAACTTTCCCCGCTAACTATGCCGTAGAGCCTCTGTCGCCGTCTTCTGATCACCACGGCCGCAGTCGCGAAACTGTTCAGATAGATCAACTCAATCCCTTCTGCGATTCATATATGTAACCATATGCTTATATCACCAGAAGGCCATCTTCTTCTCCAGCGGGCAGTTGTAACGAACAAGAACCGCCGATCAGCAAGGCGTCTCTCCAACGTATTAAATACAACGAAGAAAAAGTATCGGTTGGTCAGGCGTATTACCAGTGTCTACGTCAGGGACCAGTTATGTATGCTCGCAGGGTGAAACCTCTGCACCGCGTTCGACCTCTCGTTCCTTACGTGCCCTATCAATAAACACCTTGACGCATTCATTAATTGTACTCAGCACGCCTTTCAAGCGTTTCCCCAAGCAGGCACTGGTCGATAGCTGTAATTGCTGCCTTAAGCACGTAGCTCATTACGGTATGCGCTCCTCAAAGTTCTCCATGCTTAGCCCTCGCGAATGCAAAGTTTACCGACTACGAGGAAGTTCTTGCAATCAGAGACGTGTTAACCAATTTTGGCGGTTGTCGTTGGCTTCTATACAATTCATACCAAAAGATTATATATACGCTTTATTGACACTCTGGATACAAAATAAAAAGAACATAGTCAAGCGAACCCTACATGCAGTTGGCAGTATTGATAAATCTCGTTACGTATAACGCATACAACCTTTGCGCGTTTTCTGAAGAGCCTGTTCAGGAAACATCCATAGCATTTAGCTTCCATAAGCCGCGTCGTATTACCGGAAGTTTTCTGGGCCGCACTGTTTCGGTGAAGGGAAGCCGCAGGGCCTCTGTACACTTTCCCTATTACTGATGCCCAATGATCCCTAACGTTCGGCACGCATGAACTCGGAGAACGATAGCAATTGTAGGAGACCAATAAATGCGAGGCTGGTCGGGAGCAGCGGGCAACACAATGGCAGCACACTGGGATCGCACAGTGGTTGCTAGGCGCGTGGAGTCCTTGGAGCACTGAATCAAGTAGCGCACTTTCAAGTGACTATCTTACGATTTTCAAAGCATGGTCCTGTCGCGTAATAGGTGAACTGATGATTTGGTGGCTTTCCGTCGCGTAAACCTGCCGCAGGTGAGAGCGTGCCCGTGGTTAAGACCCCATTGCTTCCAATCAACGAGGAATTCTCTGCCGAACACCACCGACGTCACGTGCTCTTCAGGGGAACGCACGTGTTGCAGACGCGCTACTACGGCAACAGCCGTGTCACCGCTCTTGTGGTACGAACAGGTAAGCACCCCTATCAAAAACGCGCTGGGCATAAGCACCACCCCGTTCTCACAGCCTATTCGATATTGTTCCCTACCTAAACGCTTATTGTAACGAGATAGCGTTGAGGGCCCCGTGTGGCAGAATTTCTGGCGTCGGTGTTTGTGTCCGCGCCAGTGACATTTACCGTGTGAGAAATATGATCCCGAATCACGCATTCCGATTCACGCAGGCACTCCTCGTGACGCATAGGCGTTACTGAACTAATTGAGTTTCTCCAAGTAGAATGAGTCTGAAAATTCGTAAATCACAACTTACACTCAACCAGCAGACATGATAGCGTCAGATTGTAATTTGAACGTACGAGAAAACATAGTTCTGTTACGCACAAACGCAAACACAAGCCCTTTTTCCAGCTCCCCTTTGACGTCTATGGTAGTAGGAGCGGCGTGCCCCGCTCGCTTCCTTGCGACACCATCCAGATGACGCTCGCCTCTGCACATCCGCATCTGCGGCGTCTGCGGGGGGGGGGGGGGGGGGGGAGGCTGGGTAACAAACAATAAAGAGAACCAGAAAGCTCGCCTTCGTGCATAGCACTTACGTCAAGCGTTACATAAGGTGCCGTTGCCAGGAAGCACGAGAAGCAGCCAGGAATCTTTGAATCCTATCGCGTTCCGTTCTTAAAGGTGAATCTTAAGCGTCCTCCAAACTTTTACAAGGACTTTCAGCGGCGGCCCCCTTGGGCTGCTAAATATGGACGCTTCAAACAAAATAATAATTTTGCTGTCTAAAATTATCAGGTCCAACGACATCAAAACGGTGCCATAATATTTGGTAAGCTGCTTTATTATATACTTATGCGCGCAGGTTTCAATTGAGGAAATAAAGCCGGCTAGCAATGATGACATATGCACGCAAGGTAGTCTTACACGAGCATCTAACCCTAGTTCCATGATATAAATAAATACGGTTATTCTGACATGTGTACATATACAACAATGTATAATGCCAACGAGATGAGGCAAAAGGAAATGGACAAAGCATGTTTCCTTACTAACCCTACATTACGCCTCGTAAAAATACGGGTCAGAAGAGAGGTCGGAAAGAAACGTTCAATAACAGTTCAATTTAAATACATCGCAGATATAAATTCATCAAAAACATTTCCCAGTTACATGCAAACCTTCGTAATAGATGTAATAAAATATAAACAATTCCATCTTGTGTTAACCATATGATCACTGAAACTAAGCATATCAAAACGTGAATACTTCAAGCACAAATTTCAAGTAAGACTAAACGATGTGCATAACGTTACATGTGGAGTGTAATAAAGTACAATTAAGCAAAAAGAGTTAGACATCGCAGGTGATGGGATAAGAGCACACGCAGAAAAATATACCGAGGAAAAAACACCACAACGCTTCAACTGGAATCAAAAAGTAATCTTAATTCCCTTTTAGAATTGAATATAGATCTGCTCAATTCTGCAATTTCGAGTACAAAAGAAAGATTACTACATGTTTTTATTATTTGACGATCTAGTGACTGAGTGCCATAATTGGCCTTCGCTCTAATCGAAACAAGTGAGATTGTTCGTAAGTTATAGTGAATATCACGGCTGGGGTACATATTGCTGAAAAAAAACTATTGTTTATTACGAAGATAGACAAGGACCGCTAGTTTAGACCTATATCACTCAGTAAAACGCATTACGTGAATAACAGAGAATAAGTTATTATGGCTACCTTGCCTTCTCGTTAATAGTTTCAATGATTTTTGTTGCGTGATTATCAATTTTTTTGCATCAGTCTTAGTACACTTGCCGCGAACTAAGTTGCAGTATGTGAGGTGCGAATAAACTAGTGAAAAGTATAGCTGCCTTGCTAAAGAATATGGACGAAGATGGTTAATGCGGCGGATAACACCTATGGATCGAGCCATTTTCATTTTGACATGACTGACGTAATCAGACGAGCTCAAATTGTTGCGGAAGTGTACACCCAGGAACATGCAACAACTATTACGTGCGATTTCTGAGTCATCGAAATAGAGCTTTGGGTTGTGCTTTATTGCTTTGTTTTTCGCGTGGAATAGTATGAAATTAGTGTTTTAATGTTTAATGTCAATTGATTTCCAATAATCCAAGCATGTAATTTGTCAAACCACAAATTCGCTTGCTAGGTCTGCTAGGTTCTGCTATTTCTGAGCCAGAAAAGATGTTAGTATCATCAGCGTATAGGATAATGTTCGAAGTTGAAGAAATGTTTACGATTGTCATTTATATACGTAGTGAATAGGAGCACCTAAAATGGATCCCTGACTTCAACCATATTTTAATGTACCATGGTCAGAGCAAGTGTTATGTACCCTGGTGTACTGTTGTCTTCCCGTCAGGTAGCTTTCCATTAGGCCTTTTGCGATACCACAAATTTCGTAAAATTCTAATTTTGTTAGTACAATACCATGTTGGACGGAATCAAACGCTTTGCTGAAGCCAAGAAAGAGACCAATAGTAAAAAGTTTCATTTAAATGTTTTGAAATATGGCATTTTTTATATGAAGTAATGTGATCTCAGTCGACTTGCCGGGTTGGAAGCCATATTGATGATCACTTATCACATTCTTGGTGGAAAAGAAACCAAAAAAGACTCGTGTAAAATATTGTTTTCAGCAACCTTAGAAAAAAACTGGCAGAACATATGCATCCCCAAATTACATTGAACATTGTTAGAAATACGGATCGGTGTCATCACATGTCAGATTATTTACGTCCACGACGTCTGATCGCAAAGTAACGAACGTTAAGCTGCAGATTTTGTTTTGTTTTCTATTTGTTTATATAAGCGCAGCAGTAGGCAACACTTTCTTTAATTCATTAGAATTATTAGTATAATTTCCGAGAGCTATGAATCTAACCGCATTCCCGCCTATATACCAGGGTCACAGGGTAGTTCACGGTCTAATGGGCAGCGCATCCGGCTGCTGCACTAAGGCAACAGCTTTCAACCGCAACCATCGCACAAACGTGGGTCTCTGAGTAGGAGGCAATATATTCACGCCGACGTGGGTCACTGTAGACGCGGGACTTGGTAGGTACAGCTGTTGGAATCTCTTTCAACGAGTTCACTTGCACGAGTTCACCTTTTAACTACTTGGCGCATGCGCAGCGGGAAGTTCATGAAAAATCCCCTTCCCCACAAAGACATCTTCAAAGGTGTGTCTGAGCACAACAAAGCAAAGTAGTAGTTGGCAGACAGTGCTTCTCCTCTATTGCTTTCTTGTCTATGTTCACGCTGTTTTTCACTGATTGATTCTCACCAACTAGCTCGCATTCGTGCCTTTTTTAAGCTCTCTGGCGCCGACTTGAAGAGCTGGGCATGTGCCACTCGGTCTGTGCTGCTCTCAAATGAGCCTATTTGATGCAAACTAGGGTCGCCGGGTGTGTGTGAGTTGGTGTGTGCCGCTCTTCAGTGAACGGTTTTGAAGCCAATTTGAGTAACTAGGTGGGTGCCACTGGTAATGTGCTGCTCCACAATGACGAAAATGGTCCGTTAAGTTTCTCCTACGCCGACTGAAATTGAACCCGCCTCACAAGTGTTCCCGAAGGACAGCAATCAGACGCATTCGCAGGCTGTACCATAAGTGTACTGGGTATGTGCCGCTTTACAATGAACATCTCGCCAACTTGGCTCCCTGGGTACGTACCACTGAGTGTGCAGCAAGGCAGGGAACAATGCTCACCGTTAGCAGGCACCAACGCGCCATACTTCCCGTCTCGGAGTTCAGACGCGGTCTGCTCGGTAGTGCCAATGGATAGCGCAGCGTATCGAGAAGCAGGCGCGAGCGAAGAGCCCGGTTTCCGCATGACGCGTTTCTCGGCATCCGCACGCAGGAGTGCGCGCGAATAAAACCGAGGACACCTTAGAGAAGGGTTAAGTGATTAAAAAAATGCAGACAAAATGCACTGCGGAACTAAAAAAAAATAATTGGCAGAAGAGCAGTACCTCCGAGCGAAAGCACGAAACCGAAACATAATAAACCAATAGAGTTATTATCAAAGCAATAGCAACTGCCAGATAATACATGGAGTAGTACCCTTTCTTTGCCTACTTTCATCAGACTAGCTGTGTTTCTCCCCACAACAGAGCTTACTATTAAACATTATTCGCACAGATAACCTGGAATGCCAACATAATCCCGTGCGAATTTTCCATTTTTTTTCTAACAGAACAAGTTGTCTCCGCCGAAGCACGTCGTGCACGAGGCCTGTACTTTAGCCGGGCTCCTCTCTGGCGCTTCTTTGAAGAGCGGCTCATACGCAGTGACAGACATCCAGCGACACAGGTTGCTGTCAAAGAAGCTCATTCAAGAGCGCCACATACCCAGTGGCACATAGCCAGTGACCCTTGTTGGCGGGTGTTATGAGCCACGACACCGGGAAACCCTAACTGTTAAAACCATCTAATTTAACTATGGCGATGGAAGTGATGACTGCCGAATTAATTGTCATTTTATCATCTTCTCCGGCCGTGTTCTTCTTCTTCTTCTCTTGTTTTATTAGCGTCAGAGCGCAACGGTTACATACAGAAATAAATGCGCGAGAGTGCGTGTAGGATCCTAAGAATGCTCTTCGCATTAATATGGATGGCCTTTGGCGAACTATACCAACTCGCCGTGGCTTTCGCTTTGTGCTCCTAAACCCAAGGGTGCGGGATCAAATTCCGGTGGTGGTAGCTGCATTTTCATGTGTGGGAGATACAAAAACACCCGGGTACCTTGCATTGGGCGAAAAGAACGAGAGGTGGTCAAAATTAACCCGAAGTCCCCCACTACGGCGTGCCTCATAATCATACTGCTGTTTTGCCGCGTAAAACTACAGAATTTATTTCCAATTTAAACTATGCATTTGGCATACGGGTTCGCCAAATCTCAAGTTCACTACGCATTGCAGAGCTGATAATGACCTCCGTCGGCGCGCAGGCTTCTCCACAGCCAAGGGATCACTGGTGCGGTCCATCCTGTTCGCCCAACCAGCTCCTTTGCGTTTCTACAGGGACGCTATCCTGTTCGTGCTGCTGCTCTTCGCCGTAGCCAGCATCGGGATGGCATATACTCTCTACCTCTACATCATCAGGCAGGCAAGTACACTCATCCTAAATGGACTACTCTGCTTCCAAAGCACACAGGGTGAGAGCGAGAATGCCAGGTGAAAGGTAGCTCCACTCGCTGAACTGCCATCAGTAAAATCGTACACACGACACTCAATCCTGTGCAGCTAGAATTCACACTTCAGTTTAGTCCGCCTCAGGCAAACTATTTTTCTCAAGGTATGATCTATGAAAGCGCACCGTTCACTAATGAACCAACTTGCGTCGTTCTCAGACGCAAACCATACATTAATTACTCTTCTTCTTGTTGAAGTTGTTCCTTGTATCCTCTTGATAGACATCGAAAGAATACAGGGCCCTCTAGCTCATCCTTTGTAAGCCACATCCTATGTCACAAGCTCTTTGATTAGTTACATTTCGAGCTTGTCTCCGGGATATCGCAGGTCGCATTTATGCGCATAGGCAATGTGTAAGGTCGGGCTGCATGTATTCCGTTACTGAAACTCCCGTACACATCATAAGAGAATTAAACATGGACATGGTAGTTGTAAGACAAAGCCTCAGCACTAACCTTCATATGCAGCATTTATTGTGGTCTACACCACGTTTATGCATAAATCAACGTGTAGCCCAGTAGCCATGGCGTTGCGCTGCTAAGCACGAGTTTGAGAGTTCGATCCTGGCCACGGCGGCCGCATTCCGATTAGCGAGAAATGCAAAAATGCTCGTGCGCCGTGCATTGGGTCACACTGCTGAAAGCCAGGTTACCTAATAATCTGAGCCCACCCTCCCCCCTCCCCCTCCCCCCTGTGCCACTACGGCGTTCCTCATATTCAGTTCGCGGTTTCGGCACATAGAACTCCAGAATTTAAATGATAATTACTTCAATATTATTTCGTTGCAGAAGTGACATATCACGGTGTATGTACAATACTTACAAAAGAAATAGCGATGCATAAAAAGGTTGCTGTCGCGACAAATTCCCTTGCACAGGTTAAATCTTCTTCTGACTGGCGTTACTCATGGTTGCGTCGCAAGACTCGCCTGTTAAGGCGCCGTCTCTGCGCTAACTACAAGAGAGGTGGACTCGCCGCAAAAATAGGTGTCAGCCGGGACACATGCACGACATGTGTGGGGACACGCAAGTCCACGCCGAGCGATCTCGTAGTTCACATCGCCAAGCCGACGTGAGGGCCCTCTGTAGCGTGGCAGCAGATTTTCAGACAAGCCGATGCGACGACATGGTCTCCATAGGAGGGGAACGCAGCCAGGAGGAAATCGAACGTCCCGATATTGGCTGCCGTACGAAATCTGCACGGCCTGAGACTCAGTGAGCCGGGAGCTGGCAATCTGGCTTGCCGTGCGAGCCTGGACGAAGACGTCTTGAGCATATTCAGTGGGAGTGTTCATCGAGGAAGGAACCTGTCTATCAAATGGCAAAGAAGAGTAGCGGCCGAACAGAAGGTAAACGGGTAAAAAGTCAGCGGTCTCGTGACGAGACGAATTATAGGCGACTGTCACGGAAGGTAACGTGGTGTTTCAATCGCTGTGGTCGTCAGAAACATACAGAGGCAGCATTTCTGTGAAAGTGCGATTGAGCCACTTCGTCAGTCCGTTTGTCTATGGGTGATAAGCGGTGGAAAGCTTGTGTTCGGCAGAACAGGAGCGAAGTAGGTCCAAGCCCTCTAACAAGAAGGTGCAGCAGCGATTAGTGAGGAGGTGCCGAGGTGCGCCGTGATGAAAGTTGACGTCATGTAACAGAAAATCTGTCACCTCAGTTGCACAGCTTGTGCGAAAAGCTCGCGTGATCGCATACCAGGTCGCGACAATCAGTCGCGACAACGACCCAATTATTGCCAGATTTCGACGTCGGAAAAGGGATGAGAAGATCGAGACCAACGCGAAAGAATGGTTCTGAGGGCACATCGACGCGGTGAAGGCATCCAGCTTACAGCATAGCAGGTTTTTGACGGCGATGACAAAGCGCACAGCCTGCATTGTAGCTGTGCACAGAGTGGTACAACCCTGGCCAGTAGAAGCGGTGCTGTTCGCAGTCCTAAGTACGCGAAACGCCGAGGTGGCCGGCAGTAGGGGCACATGCAACTGCTCAAGAAGTGATGTCCGGAGATGGCGTGGTACAACGAGTGGAAATTCGGATCCTTCAGGGCGTAAGCTGCGATGGTAGAGAACGTCGTCGCGGAGCACGAACATGCGCAGCGTGGGCTCCGAATGTCCAAAATTCAGACGATCGTTGAGCCCACGTAAGCAGTCATCACGCCGTTGTTCAGTTCGGATGTCGTGCAGATCATAAATGGCCAGGACGCAAAAGTCGGTGTCATGCGCATCATATTCAGGGCGGTCGACAGGATGGCGGGAAAGGCAGTCGGTGTCCTTGCTCAAACGGCCCGACTTGTATATAACTGCAAAGGAATAAAATTGGAGCCGTTGTACCCAACTACCCGTCATCCAATGGGGTCTTTAAGTGAGGAGAGTCAACACAAGGCGTAGTGATCGGTTACCACGGAAAAGATGAGGTCGTACCAGTAGGAGCGGAATTTGGCAACTTCCCAAACTAACGCCAGGCACTCGCGATCGGTACTTGAGAAATTCCTCTCTGCAGGTGACAACAGGCGGCTGTTTATTTATTTATTACCCAAGGGGATTTCAAATTACGAGCGCCAGCCGCCTCCTGCGTCCGTCCAGTTGTTTGCTGCTACCTGCGAAAGATAGCGGCCGTGAAGCGGGCAACACAGGCTCGCAAGGCACGCGCAATCGGAGCAACGTATGATCAGCGTGCGACACGAGGGAAGAAGAGGTGTGGGTCTCTTGAGAAAAGACTGTGGACGTTCTAGTGAGGCTCTTGTTTAGCTGTTTGTCGGGCACAAGTTCGCCCAAGGTAAAATGATTAAAGCACCGTCACTCAACTGTGCGTTACAAGTCTGATGGAGGTGCGGGGTATGATTTCACGCCCTTCTCGAGTCAGATACAGGACCCGGACACATGGCCACTGGGACCCATCGAATTGACTCCTGTTCACCAACGCAGCACTCGTCGCCTACGTGATGAGCCCCCCGAGTTTTTCCCTTTGCCGTATTATATCGGAGCGTCAGCACCTGCTAGCGGAAACGCTACCGAGATGACAACTCAAAACACGCCAACTCACGTCGTAGTCAACTCACCAATGACGTCAGGGCCTTTCCACGGCAACACATTTGAAGACGCAGAGCACTGGCTGGAATGCTTTGAGCGTGTCACTGAGTTCAATAGATGGAACGGAGAACGCAAACTACGAAACGTTTACTTCGCGTTAGAGGACAGCGCACAAAGGTGGTTTGAAAACCACGAAGCGACATTTGCGTCGTGGGATGCTTTTCAACGGAAGTTGCTGGCAACTTACCCGAGTACCGACCGCCCGAGTACCCGAGTACCGCCGAAGCTGCCCTGCAAGCAAGAAACCAGTGTAACAATGGCAGCGTGGCCATGTCTGTAGAAGACATGTCCCGCCTATTCCGCCGAGCTGATCCGAACATGCGCGAGGATAAGAAACTACGCCATCTAATGCGGGGCGTAAAACAGGAACTTTTTGCAGGGTTGGTTCGGAGGCCGCCGCGCACCGTCGCTGAGTTTTGTTCAGAGGTGACAACAATGGAAATCACGTTGCAACAGCGATCAAGGATGTACAACTGGGAGATGAACATCACCTCTGTAGACGCAGTTGCAGCCGTCTTCCGAAACAGCGTGGAGGTCATACGAGAGCTCGTGCGATCTGTATTGCGAGAAGAGCTTCAGAGGCTACGGCTTGACCAGAACGCTCCAACGCCCTCTTCGGTGGCAGACCTGGTTCGTGAAGAGGTCAGACAGGTGGTCCGGGAACCACAGCTCAGTGCGCCGCCCCAACCGAACGTCTCATATGCCGATGTGCTGCGGCAAACTCCCGGCCGTGCTGATGTCGAAGCCACTTCCTCTATGAATAGCTCGATGCCTCGAACTATGCTGCCGCCACCCGAGAGAAGATTCAGGAAGGCTGATGTATGGCGCACTCCTGACCGAATACCCCTCTGCTACCACTGTGGGGAGGCTGGCCACCTGTACAGAATGTGCCACTATCACCAGGAAGGGTTTCGTGGTTTTCTGGTGAACGCACCTTGCCCTATAAAGGGTGAGCGTCTCTTTGAAATTGAAGAGTACCTGTCCACTCGTAAAACCTCCTCATACGCCTACCAGCAACACCAACCTCGATCAACAGCGCCGTATAGGCATCGGTCACCGAGCCCCCGCCCGTCTTCAAGCTCCCCAAGACGCCGTTTGCAGAGCCCGCGTCGGGAAAAGTAGAGTCAACGACCTCGGGAGGTAAGGTCGCTGCCGAAGCATAAAGAGAAGAACCACATCGATGACTCCAAGCGACGACGAGGGAATCTGAAACCAGTTCCGCAAGAGCGACGTTGCTTCCGATTTATGTGTGTTCGTTGACGGTTACGAAGTGAAGGCGCTAATGGATACAGATGCAGATTACTCGGTAATAAGTAGTGCGCTTGCCAGGAAAGCGAAGAAAGTGCTCACTCCTTGGAAAGGGCCACATGTTCGCACCGCAGGAGGACACCTCATCGACCCCACTGGCAAGTGCACGGCCAGAATAGGAATGCGAGGCTTCATGTACGTCACTAGCTTTATCTTCCTTCTCGAGTTCTCAAGAGACTTCATTATTGGCATGGACTGCTTGCAAGATAATGGCGCTGTAATCAACTTGCGGAAATCATGTGTTTCGTTTTCAACACAGCATGCTGTCGCAGCATTCAACACTGAAGAAAAGTTCGATGCCCTTTACATTGCCGATAACGACGTGATGCTTCCTGCGAGATCCAGCATAGCCGTCGCAGTCAGAAGCCACGCGTTCAGTGACTGCGAAGGAATTGCAGACAGCAACACCAGTCTCCTACTCGAAAAGGGGATATGCGTGGCAGGAGGCCTTGTTCAGCTACGTGGTGGATGTGCCAACGTTTTCCTCACTAATTTTGGAAATGAGGTGCAACATGTCGCGAACGGAACCGTTATTGCCAGCCTTAATAACTTCGTCCAAGTTACAGACCTGAGCACTTCAGAGATTTCAACATCGAAATTCCAAGACGCGGATTCTGTCCTTGCAGCCATCGACATCGAACCAGGTCTATCACCCAGACAGAAGAAGCTAATAGAGACCCTCGTAAGAGAATTCGCAGAATATTTTACAACGGCATCCAAAGTCCGGCGGACATCTATTGCCAGACATCGGATAATTGTCGACAAATCAGTGAGTCTGGTCAGAAGCACAGTGATGCTGATTGCTTGTCACGTGCACCGATTGAATACACGGACTACGCTTAGGGAAAATGGACAGGATTGCCCGTTCCTAGGAGCTGTGACAACATCGTAAATGGCTCAGCATCAGCGATCTGACACGGACTTACGCCTGCTCATTGATTACCCAGAAGGACACTCTGTCGACATTCCACGAGCTTTCGTCCGCAGCTTGTCGTCGTTCGTCCTGAGAAATAATGGCCTGTACAAACGAAATTTTGAACATAGTGCGGAGACATGTCTGCTCATCGTACCTTCAAAGTTACGACTCAAGATTTTGGAAGCATGCCACGACGACCCATCAGCAGGACATTTAGCAGTGAGCAGAACATTCGCACGCATCCGCATGAAGTATTACTGACCAAAGTTATTGAATTCTGTGGAACACTACGTAAGAACCTAGCGGGACTGCCAAAGACGTAAAATACCACCATTCAAGCCATAAGGTCTCCTACAACCGATAAAGCCACCGGAAACTCCATTCGCACAGGTGGGAATGGAGTTACTTGGCCTTTTTCCCACATCGTCATCAGGAAAGCGTTGGATCATAGTTGCAACTGACTGCCTAACTCGATATGCCGAGTTAGGTTGTCAAGGGAACGGCCAGTGAAGTAGCTGATTGTTTTGTCACTAACATAGTACTACGGCATGGCGCTCCTAAAGTTCTCATCACAGACAGAGGAACCGTACTTACTGCCCACTTGACACAGTCCGTTATGAAATTGACGCACATCAGTCACCGAAAAACCACCCCATATCATCCGCAGACAACTGGACTGACTGAATGACTTAACAGAATGCTGACTGATATGTTGTCAATATACGTGGACATGGAGCACTGAACATGGGACAAGATACTACCGTACGCAACGTTCGCGTACAATACCGCTTTGGAAGAGAAGACTTAAATGACTCCTTTCCAACTTGTTTTTGGCCGGACCATCACCACGACCTTAGATGCAATGCTACCAGTAGATGACACCTCAGAAAATGACAATGACGTCAGCGACTTCACATAAAGAGCTGAAGGAGCACGGCAGCTGGCGCGACATCGCATTCAGCAGCAACAGCAAACCGACGCGCACCGATACAACTTGCGACGAAGAGACGTCCAGTATGCATGTGGAGACAAAGTGTGGGTGTAAACTCCCGTACGGATGCAAGGCCTATCCGAGAAGCTTCTTCGTCGTTATTTTGGCCCGCATAGGATAATTCGCCGAATTAGTCCCTTGAACTACGAAGTTGCTCCAGAAGGTCAAGTAACCTCATCACGACGGCGGCATCGAACAGAAATCGCCCATGTCGTCCGAATGAAGCCGTACTGCGACAGGCAATAACTGCTTCCGCCTACAAGCATTGCGAATTGATGATAGTCTAGAAAACACCGCCCTCTGTATGAGCATCGTGACGATGCACTCTTGGAAGGGGGACAATGACACAAGATGATTTGAAATTACGCGCGCCAGCCGCCTCCTGCGACCGTCCAGTTGTTTACTGCTACCTGCGAAATATAACGGCAGTGAAACGGGCAGCACGGGCTCGCAAGGCACGCGCAATGGGAGCAACGTGGGATCAGCGGGGGACACGAGAGAAGAAGAAGAGGCGCGGGTATCCTGCGAAAAGACTGGGGACATTCTAGAGAGGCTCCCGTATAGCTGTTTGTCGGGCACAATTTCGTCCAAGGTAAAATGATTAAAGCACCGTCACTCAACTGTGCGTTACAATATCATTCAATTCATACTATTGCCATCATGTTCACATGACGTCATATTAAGTTGGGACTTTCTCTCGACACATCATGCGATAATTGAATGCGCCCGCGCCGAAATCGCGCTGTATCAGTTTTCGACTGATATCACTGACCACAGGGACGCTTGTCGCAATATCGCCGTTTCAGAAGACACCGCTATACCTGCCTGGTCTTTCGCTCTTGTCAGTATCTCTTGTGACTCAGTAGGTGACGGCACAGTACTCTTCGCTCCATCTTAACTCTTCGTTCGCCGCCGCTCGCTACCACTGCCGTTCGCCGTCCTCGAGTTCAAAACTGGCGCCTCTCTAGTGTGCGTGTCAAATGCATCGGCCGAACCAATTACTTTACGCCGCCGTGAAAGCATCGGCATAGCCGAGCAACTGGCCTCATCTTCAATATTTGGCACGATGGACGGCTTCACTTATCTTGCCACTCTCGAAGCATTGCCTCCTCATCGACTGCCGCGTTTTTTACGCCAGCTATTGCCATTGATCTTACAACGACGCAGCGCGACGAACTTCTTCACTTGCTCCAAGGCTTCTCTTCCTGTTTTGACTGCCCTGCAACATCACTCGGCCGCACAAGGACTGTTTCGCACACTCTCGGCACTGGGAGCCATGCACCCATTCGACAGCGTCCCTACCGAGTATCGACGACTGAAAGACGCGTTATCAGTGACCAGGTGAACGATACGCTTAAACGCGGTGTCATCCAGCCTTCTAGTAGTCCCTGGGCATCACCAGTCGTGATGTCCAGGGACTACTGGGCATCACGACTGAATCACACGACTGGGCATCCCACGGCTTAACACGGCTTAAGATAGGTTAAGCCGTGTGGTCACGGCTTAACAAGATTACCCGAAAAGATATATATGACGGCCGCACATGGCTCTTAGTAGTGCCCCGCCACCTTCGACAAGATTTATGCTCCGCTTTTCCCTCTGACCTGAAGTGTGGTCACGGCTTAACAAGATTACCCGAGAAGATATATGCCCGTTGCCACGTATCAACGGCGCACTTGACTGTTTGCAAGGAGCAGAGTTTTTTTCCTCCTTAGTTCTGCACTCTGGTTAGTGACAGGTGCCCATGGCTGTATTTGTAACATCAGACGGCTTGTATGAATTCACTATAATGCCGTTTGGTCTGTGCAACGGGCCCGCCACCTTTGAACGCATGATGGACGGCGTCCTGCGCGGCCTGAAGTGGCATACTTGTCCCTGCTACCTCGACGATGTTGTCTTTTCCACTGATATTGCGGCCCATCTTCGCCGTTTGCATTAAGTTTTGGCCTCTCTCCGGAATGCTGGTCTCCGGCTTAAATTAAAAATATGCCGATTTGCAGCTCGAGAACTGACTATTTTAGACAACGTTGTCTCATATGAAGGCATTCTTTCTGATCCTGCTAAACTTCACACCGTATCCGAAATACCAAAGCCCACTAACTTGAAAGCACTATGCAGCTTCATTGGCCTATGCTTATATTTTTCACGTTTCGTTCGCAATTTCGCTAATGGGATCGCACCACCAAACCAACTTCTCCTAGGCGACAATGAACTTTCGACTTGGTCGGAAGCCTCTGATGATGCATTTACGACTATTCGTCGCCTACTCACGTCTCCGCCAATCTTGCGTCATTTTGATCGAAGTGCACCTACAGAACTTCCCACTGACGCCAGTGGTGTCGGCCTTGGTGCCATGCTCGCACAACGCAAGAACACTAATGGTCGCTTATGCCAGTCGTGCCCTCACAAAACCTGAGGCCAATCACTTAGTAAAATAAAAAGAGAGGCTGGCAATCGTATGGGCTGTTCAAAAATTTCACCCATATCTCTACGGTCGACCCTTTGACGTGGTGACGGATGATCACGCTCTTTGCTGGTTACCTAACCTCAAAGACCCGTCGGGCCGCCTCGCCCGGTGGGCCCTCCGGATCTAGGAGTATGATATCCGTGTCGTATATCGCTCTGGCTGCAGACACTCTTACACCGATGCCCTCTCGCACTTCCCAGTTACTCCAGACAGCAGTATACTTCTGCCTATAGACATGATATTTCACCACTTGACATCCTAGACATGGCCTCGGAGGAACAAAAAGACCCATGGATCGTCATGATATTCGATTTTTTGTCAAATCCTACGGCAGCTTCGGCTCCTCGCGTGTTACGCCGACAGGCGCAGCATTTCACCATCCGCGACGGACTTTTATACCACCGCAACTACGACAATGACGGCCGCACATGGCTCTTAGTAGTGCCCCTCCACCTTCGACAAGATTCATGCTCCGCTTTTCTCTCTGACCCGAAGTGTGGTCACGGCGGAGTGTCAAAAACCTACACGCGGCTTATTGGTGGCGAGGGATATACAACTTCGTCCACAAATACGTACGCTCCTGCGTTGCCTGCCAACGACGAAAATGTGTCCCGCATCTCTTCACCGCACCTCACCCTGTCCAGCTCGGCTATTTGACTGTGTCGGCATTGATTTATACGGACCTTTTCCATATACTGGTGCTGGCAACCGATGGATTGTTCTCGCCGTAGATAATTTGACACGATATGCTGAAACCGCCGCCTTGCCGGCCGCATCAGCAAAACACGTGGCCTCGTTCATTTTAAAAAAAGTTTTCGCCGCCATGGCACACCTCGTGAACTGCTGAGCGATCGGGCTCGTGTATTCCTCTCAGACGTCGTGCAGTCACTCCTATCTGAATGCCAAATTACTCACCGCACTACTACTGCTTATCATCCACAGACAAATGGCTTACTAGAACAATTCAACAGAACTCTTGGTGACATGCTATCAACGTATGTTACGTCTCACCACTCCAACTGGGATTTTGTGCTTCCATTCGTCACGAACGCATATAACACTGCCTCTCAAACCAACTACCGGATTCTCACCATTCTTTCTGCTTTACGGCCGCCATCCCTCCAGCACCATTGATACGGTCCTCCCGTAGCGGCCGGACCCTGCCGAATGCTCACCTGTTTGTACGGTCGCTCAGTAGGTCGAGAAATGCCGACAACTGGCCGGTTCTTTGACGTCTGCTCAGCAGCGTCGCCAAAAAGAGTGTCATGACCTCAGCCCACCCCCTCACCCCTTCCCCATCGACTGATTCGTGTGGCTTTGGGTCCCGCCTGTTGCTGCTCCTGGCCTTTCGTCCAAGCTCCTCGCAACGTACCACGGGCACTACCGCGTGGTTACGCAACCATCACCAGTTAATTACGTGGTCGAACCCGTATCGTCATCTCCCGATTTGCGTCATCGGGGGCGAGATACTGTGCACGTTGACCGGTTGAAGCCGTATTATGATCCGCTCACCTCTTCCTAGGTCACCAGGATGGCTACTGTTCAATCCCGGGAGTGATTGTGACGAAGAAGATCGGCAGGTTGAAAATCCCCATTGCACCGCGGGGTTCGTACCCAGTTCGCTCTCTGGCTGTGCCCTACCTGCTGGTGTTGCGTTTGTCGCTGCTGCTCTACGACCCAAACAAACCCCCTTTACATAGGCATTTAAAGAAATAATAAAGGTGCGATTAAAATGTTTTTAAACCCGTATTTCGTGCTTACATGGTAAATAGACAGGATGCGACGACGTAAGCAAAAATAGGCATATTGCCTAAAATTTTGATCTCAATAGTTTGTACCAGAATCAGACGGTAGCGAGCAGTGGGTAGTAACAATGCAACAGAGCCTGGAGAAAGAAATGTTTGCATTCTAGGGACCCTGAATTAATTTCATTTTGTTAGGATTCGGAGACTTTATATTCGTATTTGGCGGTTTTGCTACGCCGTCTTATCCCATCTTCTTTGCGACCTTCACTCTCTTGCAGCGTAGGCGGGTCTGCGTTTTCAATAAGTAAGTAAGTAAGTAAGTAAGTAAGTAAGTAAGTAAGTAAGTAAGTAAGTAAGTAAGTAAGTAAGTGAGTAAGTGAGTAAGTAAGTAAGTAAGTAAGTGAGTGAGTAAGTAAGTAAGTAAGTAAGTAAGTAAGTAAGTAAGTAAGTAAGTAAGTAAGTAAGTAAGTAAGTGAGTGAGTGAGTGAGTGAGTGAGTGAGTGAGTGAGTGAGTGAGTGGAGTAAAGTAAGTAAAGTAATTAAGTAGTTAAACGAAGGAGAGTACGAACAAGGAATATATATGCTTATGGGGATGATCTATGCATATATCGATTTAAAATGCGACAGATCACCAAGTGGTCTAGCATTTCCAAGGTTATGCAGCACTACAGACGAGAATTAGCAACAGGCCATTGGCCCCTCATTTGGAAGCCTTTCACCTGATCACTATGCGACGTCGCCTGGAATGATTGGTTACTTTATGTGTAGAACTGAAGAACTCAAGAACTGACGGCAGTTACCTGTTAGTTTGTGGGGTCACCAAGTTCACATTAGTGAGATACCCGCATCGAAAATTGTACACCCATTCGGAATAAAGGTCAACTGCTCGCTACGAACAACCACCGACTGGTCCTAATTTTGCGCTAGAATGCAAGCTCGAACTGTACTACATCTCGACGCAGGTAAGCTTGCGAGAGACTGTGCTTCGTGCCCTGGACATCGTCACCATCGCCGTGCCACCTGCGCTACCAGCCGCCATGACAGTGGCATCAGTGTATGCACAGAAGCGGCTACGACGCGCCTCAATCTACTGCGTCAGCCCGCACAGGATCAATATTGCCGGAAACATCGACGTCGTCTGCTTCGACAAGGCAAGTAGCCTTGTCGCAAAACAATAGATAATGGCCAAATTATCAAACCTACTTTTTTTTTCGGTCACACACGAACCTTATGTGAGGAGCCCTTCTTGCATTCGAACCGCCAAGGATGCATGGATCGCCCGTCCTCACGGAAGGAACACTCTCGCTATTTAAGGAACGGATGCGACGCTTCTGGCATCAAGGGTGTTCGTCATAGATCTCATGCGAACGTCGTTATTCAGCAAAGGAAAGTTCGTTCGAAAAGTATTTTTCATCTCAAGTATTTATTAATTAAACATGCACATTTTTTTCGTGATTTACGTTCCACGCTAACGCTAGTAAGCACACCTTGCCGAACGGGCCATTGCAGCACCCACCAAATGGGGTGCCAGCCGCTTCGGATATATGAAGTCACCGCATTGCACTGTTTTAGCCCTGTCGTTCTAAACTAATAGCCGCATTTGCTTTAGGTTTCTGTCATGTTGTTTCTACAGCAAGGTATTTATGACACTTGCAAGCTGTCCCTTAAATTAGTTCTGAATGTTTAGTTGCCTTAGTTTTAACCAGAGAGCCTGTACTGTGGTCCGTGGCAACCTAAGAATAACAAAAGGTTGTACGTACGCTGTCAGAATCAAAAACAATTTTCATAGATGCGCCATGCAATTAACTTTGCTGATTTTTGTTAAATCAAGCAGTCTTGCGGGTTCGTTCGCCACTCGCCTGTCTGTTTGTAATATAGACGAGATTGATTGATTGATTGATTGATTGATTGATTGATTGATTGATTGATTGATTGATTGATTGATTGATTGATAAAACGTCTGTTTCCTCTGTACATATCTCTTTGTGTCACTGGGTTAAGGATAAAACCTCAACGTCTTGGCGAATTTTATGGCTGATCCTGATATCGCTGTTCACCCAAAGATAATAGTTTAGTTTTTCTTCAAACAACGAGCATTTACTTCCCGATTATCCTAGCGTTTCCGCTCGCAAAGGAAGGTCATAGGCTGGTCAGTGCGCGCCAGCAAGCTCGGTTCTCTTCCAGAGGTGAGGGCCAGGTGCACTGTGCTTTTGTGAGCAGAGCTTCTATTGGATCCTTAGGTTGTCACCGACTATAGCTGCGCATGGCTTGAAGATCGGAGGTGCGTGCGGCAAGCAATGAGCCCTGCACCATCTCGCAGGTCATAGACAAAGCACTTTACTTGTACTTCGTATATCTGCCGAAAGCCCCAAACTTTACCGAAGCTAGCAGCCGCCGTTTTCTTCTCGCCTGCAAGGCCGCCAGCAGAAAGTAATTTCACCTGCACACACGAGCGTCACGTGGGCAAGGCTTGCCAAAAAGCCGTCGTTCTGAGCAAGGAGCAAAGAAAGGAAGCGTAAAGGTAGCCTCAGAGCTTTCTTGTGGTAGGGGAGCAGCAAGAAATGTTTTAGAATTGACGTAAGTGGGCCTAACCGCAATGAAAGGTTCCGTACTAAGGTAGGGAAGGCTTGAAATGTGCGCCTAAATGACTGCAATGGGTTTCGGTCTTTTCTTGTCCACCTTTATTTTTCAAACTCGCAACTCTACTACGAAAATACGCGCATGCCATGCACCGGGCCTCGTGAATCCTTCAGTGCGCACAGGCTCGGTGTCAGCCAGCAGAAGTGAGCATAACGAAGGAATGTGAAATGAGACCACACTTCGCACCACAGTTTGAGATTGGGCCTGGCCGGTAGAGTGCAGAAATTTCATGACGTCAAGGGAAGGACGTTCCTAAATTGAAACACCTAGTGTCATCCAGATTGAAGGCCAAGTTGTGCGAAAATTATGCATACATTTATTGGTGGTGAAAATGCCACAAGCGTTCAAAGGATCGCTTTAGTACGTGTATTTTGTTGTCGATCGCAAAGAACTTCAGTGCCAGAGGTACAACACGAAATGTACTACAAAATGGCTCAGCCGCTGCTCTTGTGAGATGGACAGTAACCTTATACTGATTCATGGTGGCCATACATTGTTCTTTTTGTGAAAGACTGATTTAACGGACTCTGTGACGGCGGTCTCACTACTATTTCTTGTATTACGATCAAGTATAGCCCAGGCAGCACACCGTCATTGGACCAACCATGGCCCAAGGCCGGCAGCACCTGTCAGAAATATGGGCCTTCACTCGGAAGCGCTCCCTTGACAATGCATTGCGCCAATGTTGGCATTCTATACCTGGCCGTACGTAGCCCTACGTTCGCTGCGCCGACGAGTGATATTCACTGGCAACGCTGTATTGGCCATTGTCGATTATTTATTTTATTTATTTCAAAATACTGCAGGCCAATGTGGTGGCCCAAGCAGGTTTGGGTTACATCTAACAAGAATGTACTAAACAACAGACAACAAAAAGCAAGAAAGAAAAAAAGGAAAAGGGAAAAGGAAGTTTAAGAGAGAAGGTGACACCCCAACTCAGCGAGAAAATTATCGGAACCAAAAATATCAGACGGCAATGAATTCCAATCTTCCACAGTTCTAGGAAAATAACTGAGTTTGAAAGATTTTGATCGGGCAAAGATTGGGGTTAGTGCAAATTCATGGCCATGGCGTGTGCGTCGTGTTGTTAGGGGTTTTATACTGACAGGCAGATCTATTTTTATGTTACCAAACATACAATTATAAAGAAATGAAAGGCGACTATACTTTCTGCGGGCTTCTAGAGTAGAAATGCATTTTAATTGCATTAGGTTGGATGGGGAATCAAGTCTACAAAATTTGCCAAATATAAACCTAGCAGCCTTTCTGTTAATACGTTCAAGTTGCATGATATCTTTCTTTAAATAGGGGTCCCAAATGATAGAAGCATACTCAAGCTTAGAACTAACACAGGTATTATAGGCTAAAAGCTTTGTTTGGGAAGGTGCGAATTTCAGCTTTCTTTTCAGGAACCATAACTTACGTAGTGCGGATGTGCAGATATCAGAAATGTGGGTTGACCAAGTTAAGTTGCTTGTGAGGGTGACACCTAAGTACTTATATTTGCCTACAATCGAGATACTATTGTTCCTAAGGGAATAACAGAACTGGCTGGGACTTAGTTTCCTGGTGATACGCAGTAGAACTGTTTTCTGAGTATTTAGTTGCATGCCCCATTTTTGACACCAGTCGTCAATAACATTGAGTGCATGTTGCAATGCACTCACCAGGCCCCATAGCAAATTTTGGTTATACGGGGGAATTTGTTACGTGTTCTCTAGGGAGCATTCTGGCGCAAAAAAATTTCAAATCGCCTCATTAATAGCCGAGTTGAAATATTTCAGTCAGGCATGTACCCAGGAGGAGGCCCGGGCCTCCCCCCCCCCCCCCCGAAATTAAGGGGCATACTACCCCCCCTCCCCGCATCCGCCCTCAAGGCACCACTCCTCACACACATTCCTGAAGCGCCATCAAATCAGTCTACTCGGCGGTCAACATTTTGCTGCCTTTTACAGTGAAAACAGTGTATCACTAACTTCCGTAGGTTTTTTCGGCGTCAGTTAACAGAAAAAATCATGTGGGCCAATCCCGATGATAGTGCAAAAAGGGTCGAAGATTAATAGCGCATACCACTGTGGACTCGGGAACCTATAACGTGCCCTTCGGAATCTTCGGGATGTATCCACGTATGGGGAGCGCTTAACGCTTGCTTCACCTCCGCCGCGGTTGGGCCCGGTATTGCAATATATTCGGGATGGACCCACGGGCGAGGAGCGCATAACGGCTGCTTCAACTCCGCCGAGGGTGGACCCAATATTGCAATAACTTCGGGATCGGTTTACGTATGGGGAATTCTTAATGGCTGCTTCACCTCCGCCGCGAGTCGGCCCAGCATTGCACTATTTTTGGGATTGTCCCACGTATGCAGGGTGCTTAACGCCTGATTCACCTCCGCCGAGGGTCGGCCAGTGTTGCACTATCTTCGGGAGCGGCACACGTATGGGGGGTGCTTAACGCCTGCTTCAGCTCCGCCGCTGGTCGGCCCGATATTGCACTACTTTCAGGATCGGTCCACGTATGCTGAGTACTTAACGCCTGATTCACCTCCACCGAGGGTCAGCCGGTGTTGCACTATCTTCGGGAGCGGCCCACGTAGGGGGGGTGCTTAACGCCTGCTTCACCTCCGCCGAGGTTCGGCCCGATATTGCACTACTTTCGGGTTCGGTCCACGTATGCGGGGTGCTTAACGCCTGCTTCACCTCCGCTGCGGGTCGGCCCAATATTTCACTATCTTCAGGCCCACCCGCAGCGGAGGTGAAACACTTTGCATTTAGTTTGAGGGCTTTGACTGTCGTCAGCTTTCGCTGCCAATCCATCTTCACGGAGTGGAATGGTTGTCAATTATTTCACTCCTTTTGGATGGCGGTACTTATCGGCCTCTGTTGGGGTGTGGAGGCCACTTTTCTCATCGATTTGGTGCCTGCACGATTAGCTCAAGATAAATTCAGTTGTCACCATCTATTGCAGCAGGCAGGGTGTAGTTTGTTGTTTTAATTATAATATTTTAGTTTATTTATAATGTCCAACAGAATTTTATGTCGCCATCTATTTAACCATAAGGCGCATCCCTGTTGCTTCGTTAGTTCAACCTTAATTGTTTAGACTGATCCAGGGGCCAGGAAAAAGATTCGGTTCATAGTCGGCTGGTCTGTACGCTCGTGAAACGAGTTGTGGCCTGAGCAAACGCCAGTTGCGTTTAACTTTCACTTTTGCTTCATTATTTCCTCGAGTGACAGCTCGACACGATGCTGGCAAATCCTCAGAACCATATATCGGCGATATGATTGTCACCTGTTACCTCGTCTGGTCTTCCCTTATTGTACAGCATTTCTCGTGCAAAATTGGCAACTGGAAACAAGAGTCGCAAGATGAGAAATTAAGCGATCTACTAAAGGAGAAAGCCAAGGCAACAGCCAAACAGGGAGGAAAAGCGAGAATGGTTTGTGAAAATATTTATGGATCACCATCTTTTTATTTAAGAAGGAAATAGAGAAAATGCCGCAGGAAGTGCAGAATAATTCCGTGTGTTTTGAATGACGCTTCTACAGTTATCATTCGAGCCGCCTGACGTAGCCACTTCCCTGCTGGGCTAATGTGGGGGGGGGGGGGGTCTAACCTTCCGCGGTGGGGCGCACGCAGTACGCCTAGAATCACAGCGACCTGCGCTCGACGCGGTTGTACGGGACTGGTAACCACGCATCGTTACGCAACTTCCCAAATAACAACACGAGTCAGTTTTGCTACTTGGTAAAGCAGTAAACGAGGGATCTAAAATAACTGTGATTGTTCTGCAAGTCTACATTTCTCTATAATTCTTCCAGAGCTAATTCAAAAAACGTTACTAGAAATCTTTATTTTGCACTTTCGCTTGTTAACTTGTTTTTGGCAAGGTTCTTCCTGCGCGTCTTTCATGCGCGGGTCCATTTGGTGTGGTTGTTTGTTTGCCAAGTAAGGAAGAGGTGTATCTCACAGGCGTACCTGTGAGATACACGCTATTTCAATTCTCTTTTGCGGCTTTACGCGTCTTTATGGCAAATGGTGGGTATTATTCACATTTGTACTAGTAAAAGTACCCTCCCCCTCATTTGGTTAAAAAAGTTACCTTGGTTTGCCCCCCCCCCCCCCCCCCCCGAAAATAAATCCTGCGTACGTGCCTGATTCCAGTGCCGCGAACTCAGGATTTCAGCAGGCGGGCTCCACTGCCAAGCGAGACGCTCTCTCCACTCGCCCCGTCTAGCTTCCGCAAGCGAAATTCCTTCCCTGCGTTCTCCCATACCGGACCTCCAGCATCGCGTGACGCATACGTCACAGGCTCCACCTTCGTTTTTTTTTCTCCTCGCCTTTTTTTTTTTTTTTTCGGCGCTATGCACTTCCGTGACGGCGTAGCACGCGAGCTGTTGTTTCCGCGATGTGCACAAGGAAACATGACTAGCGATATAATTTAGTGCTACACGAATACTGAGGGAGAACAAGCGGATCGCAGAGCGTAATCACGCGCTGGAACACGGTACAAAATGGCATAGTTTCGGTGCCTGCGCGCGTGACCGCACGAGCGTGGGAACAGGCAGACGAAGCGGAAGTACATCTCTCTTGCCTTGGTGCAGTCTAAAACAAAAACATGCAAACATTCCGTTTGTGTGTTTTATTATTTCTCTAAAGTTCAATTCATTGAACTTAACACAAACTTAAGAAACAAACTTAAGAAAGCCCCATCTAACGTTAATATGCTATGGTACATCTCCCTAATTAGACTTAAGCTCGAATATGCTTGAATTGTTCGGGATCCATACAGATAAACTAATATCAATAGTCTTTAGAGAAATTAGAGAAAAGCGGTCAGATTTATATTTAACAAATTTTCCAGATGTGATTCCCCCACCGAACTTATGGAAATTAACAACCTTGAACCACTCGAACTTAGAAGAAAAAACCAGAGGCTTGAATTCCTTAAACTACTTCACACTAACAATTTATCTCTTGACCCATCTGAATATTTATCGCAGCTATCGACCAGAACTACACGCCACCGCAGACATGATGCATTAACCCCTTACTTTGCAAGAACAAACACATACAAGCTTTCTTTTTTTCTTCGAACTGTAACCGAATGGAATTGTATAAATTGAATCCACTTCCTATACTTGTTTTTCATTGTTCTGTTTTTGTCAATCTGATTTTCTTTTTATGTACCATATGTCACCCTCCATACTTGGACCACGTGTCCACAGTATTAAATAAATAAATAAATAAAAATCAATTCAAGCAACAGATGGCACAGATAACAGAGATTGTCTTGAATAATTTCCGAAGTCACCTGTCACCACGAGCAACGTCACACTGCAGACACCAGTACGTGGGCGCAGGCACGGCCGGACTCGACTCACTCGCTCCTCTACGCTCCCTTACAGACTTGGCAATGATGGATGCTGCCGCCTGCCGCCGCAGCTCTGTCTTGGCGCTGTCAGCTCACCGCTGCCGCATCCGCAAAGCGCACTCACAGATGCGCTCTGGCTGGCAGCATACGAGTAACATCTGCGTAACGTCGGCTGCCGGACGCAACTTGTCTAGAATGTTTAGGCTTAATCATTATTTTCAGTACCAGTAGCCAACGCCATAGTTTCATATGTGAATGAAATGGCTTACAGCTCCTGCTTGAAGCCGTAAGCCTGTAGCAGACGACGCTGGAAAGATTAAAGGAGAAGGTTAAGCCAACACCCACAATTAATGAATACACATTTCGTTACTTAGGGCAAATGATCATTTCCGTACACGCACTTCAATTATAAGAGAACTACAGATAGTGCGAGGCTACAACTAAACTAAAAATTCTACAGCCACAAAGTATTTATTTACTGATCAATACAGTGCACTCTTGCACATTTTGGTACCAACAACCTTCACATCATGTACATTAAAGCCTAAAATATTTTATTGGTGGCTTATGTACATAAGCTACTGGTTTCTCATTTTTTTCCATTACCATCTTTGTATAATTTACTAGAAGTACTCGGGCAAACTTGTCAGCAATCACACCAGCTATGCGCCTCGTGTGACCAATGCCGACATCTTCTGGGCACTTCAAGATGGCCGATTGTTCAAGGTATAGTGTAACGAGAAGTTGCAGCACTTCGTGCACCTTCGTTCGTGGAAGGTGCTTCGCAGCCATTTCGAAGAAAGCACAATTTTGTCCAAATGTGACCAGGACATGCCATTTGGATAGTGCAGTCCACTTTTGTCCTGTTCATGCAATAGGGCGAACAAAGGATCCCCTTTGTAGGCAACCTGAGGCCGAAGCCTTTTGATTATGACAAGGAAGCGACTAGATCGGTGAACGTCGTTACTGTTGGTTTGTCTTGAAGCACTTTGTCTCTCCTCGGTTACCTCGTCCCGGGCACCAAAATCTTCCGGCAATGGGGACTGCTTTTCGCTTTGATGAATTTCCATGAGCTCCGGGGTCACGACATGCAGGGTCTCTTTGCCGCTGGCACCATGACCATGTAGGATGGATAGAGTTCGGAGATGGTCGGTATAGCTCCCGCAAGCTACTTCCGTATTTGGCATTGCAGAGCGGCACCATTAAATCCTCCGAACCCTTACCGCACCAACGAGCTTTGGGAGAGAGCCTTGGCCAGCTCCGACCTCGAGGATCAGCAACGGCTTATTGCGAGGGCGCAGGATGCGACCCGAGCTCAAGGCATTCTGGAATGAGGACGGCTCTCCAAAAGTGCACTCACCCATTAAAAATGTTTATTCTCTCTCTCTCTCATCCGGCAATATAATCGCTTTCATTGAAATGTTTGCTACACACTACAGTTGATGAGGACTTGTTGTTGATGACGAGATTTTCACCGGAAATGTTGTTTTCGCCACTTAGAACGCAGTTACGCATCCCTAGGAAATTCGTGAAAGCAAACGCCGGGCGTCTTCCCCTGCTGAGACTTGCAAAATGGCACGCAACAGTACACCGTGGCTGCAGTGATATCGTTTGAGGCAGCAGGAAAAAAAAAACGCTTTCACGCTTGCAAAGATCGCATGAATTAAAGTTTAGTGAAATAATAAAGTGCGCAAACATAAAGTTCACAAATTCAGCTGCAAAAGCTATCACACAATAGGCAGGCAGCACGTGAGGGATTGGCGGCATAGGCATGCTGCTTGAGACGCCGCCGTGAAGCACAGAAGTGGTGAGGTAACTGCGCCAACAAAATCAGACCAGGGTTGCAGGGAGGAAGCCAATGCTCATATCGTGGGCACCAGCGGACAAGTCGGACAAACGTTGCACGCGAAGACAGTCACCAATCGGGACAGGAGCTACTCAAGAAAATGATATGCAGAACCACCGCGCGTGCCTTCGTGCCGGGGACACGGTGAGGTGGTAGCGACCTCGTGCAGCGAGCCATCGAGCTACTCGTCATGAAAATCCTCCGTGTACTCCCGTCGCGTTGCGAAGGCCTTAAGGGAGCGCGGAGGAGAGAGTCGAGTCCGGCCGTGGCGCAGGCACACGAGTACACCATCCTCCCGCTTGGAGCGCGGCGGCCGCGAGGAGAAGGAAAAACGGCGTTCGGTTTGAAATTCCTTCCGCGGCGCGTAGGGATGTAATACTTTGCAGACACGATCGTTATCGCGCAACGTATGCTCTGCGCTCAACATGGCCAGACCTGGTGAGGGGCCCTTTAATGGTTGTCAAAAACTTAAAAACCGTTCGGGCCCATATGTCCAGTGTACGACGCAATGTTCACAACAGTGGCGCCACAATATTTGTGATTAGACAAAATTGTCACGCATACAACGTCGGCAGCCCGACATTGGAAAGCAGGTGAGATTGTCTGGACAATATTATCGAGCGTATAACGTCGGCAGTTCGATCTTGGAGGGCAGGTGATATCGACTGGGCAATATCATCGGCTTATTGCCGTTCTACAACCAATATTATATATGCAGCAGATAAGCGGCCCCCATATTACCATATACGTAGTGCTGCAATGCGAATATATGATTTGAATGGTGACAGTGGCCACTGTTGGACTCGTAGAATTGCACTAACACCATTTTCATTGAGCCGGCACCACTGGGACATTTAATGACCGTTTGCCACCGCAAGAAAAACAGTGTTGGCCCGACATTCTGTGCTGCCTGGGAGGAGGATCCCGTAGGTGAAAGAAGACGCGCAAAAAAAAATTTTGGAAAAGTATTCAGAAATTACAATTCTATGCTGATGATTAAAGCCCTCATATAAGTAATGCATTCGTGACGTAAATTATGGACCCAGAGCTGGGCATAAACACAGTTAATGAGAGAGAAATGACCCTTTAAAAAATATTTTTGGTCCTAAAACAGTGTACCTTGTAATTGTAACCATATTTATGGTAAATAAGCTTCCAAAATAAAATTTCGAACCCGAACTGCTTTCAGTACTCGGTAAAGACTGAAGGGAGCCAAACTGGATTTTATTCATGATACACACACAGAATGTGTGTACTTACAAAGCAAAAAACTAGTAAAATAGATTAAATTCCATTTCTCTCATAAAAACGAATGTTTGTTGACTTCACCGACGCAAAATCGCGCATTCTAAATGTAACGTTTGATGTCCCCAAGGGATCCTGCCCCGGCCCTGTTCTATTTCGCATTATAGTTGAGATTTGGTTTTGCCCTAAATAACAGTTCGCTTATTTGCATAGGATTTATCTGACATATTGAAAAATAGCATGCCACTAAGATGGGTTCTCCCTAAAGTTGGCATTACATTGAATAAACGATCGGAAAACGAAAACTAATAGCAGAACTTCTGATATTACGTTAACCCTTTCGGCCCTGGTGTCCTATAAAAAGGACACGAAGAAGAACGGCTACAAGTCATGATTTAACTGCTCAAGAATCTGAAACAAGAACTGAGCTGACTCCCAAGACATCCCCATAAGCATAGACATCACTTTCTCCTTCGTCTTCCTCTTCGTAAGGCCGACAGTAAACAAACAAAATGGCGGAAGGCGGAAACGGCGGCTGCAGTGGTAAGCGCAATTTTTGTTATTTTTTACTCCATACCTACGAGCGTGTTCGTGATGAGAATTTTGTAGGTGTTTTCTAAGACACTCAAGGCTTCAATAGTTGAACAAAGTTTTCTCTCTGGCTAGTACATTTGCCACAGCACGCCGCGATGCGTGTGTCCTATATATAGGACACCAGGCCTCAGTGGTTGTAAACCATCGGCGCGCGTTGCATGCAAAGGCAGAACTTTTTTTTTTGGTAATGCCTATTTTCTTCACGTTTTTTATTGCAGAGGCCACAATTCCGACCGGATTGTTTTATTCAACGGCAAAGCGACCTCGATTAAGACATCTACGTCTCGAGGATCCAGATGTCATGTTTGCTGCACTAAAGGATGGTGACATGTCCGAGGTCGAAGACGCAGAGGATGACGTGGATGACATGGTTGAGGCTCTTGAAGACGTTTGTGACAATGAGTGTGATGCACTAGAGGAGCTCTCGGCTGCCTCCAGCGATGAAGAAGTTGACAAAAATACACCGGAGGACAGGTCGTGGTCCAGGAGAGCTTTCAATAAGCTAGCAGCCACGTATCAACCTCAATCATCTGGTGACGAGAATGAGAATAATCTTGATGGTCTACCGACCCCGTATGAGTATTTTTCTCGGTACGTGCCGAAGAGTGTGTTTGTTGATCTTGCCGAGAAAACAAACATGTATTCTGTTTCTCAAGAGGGAAAATCCGTTGAAACAAATGAAGAAGAAGTCAGAAAGCTGGTTTCACTGCATCTAGCGATGGGTGTCTTTCGTTACCCACGGCTGCGCATGTACTGGAAGCCGTCACTCAAAACTGAGCTTTTCTCAACTGCGAACATGTCACGAAACCGATTCGAGAAGCTCAGAAACTGCTTACACATTGTTGATGTGAACGGAGACCACAACAGCAATGATCGTCTCTGGAAGGCCAGGACACTTTTGGACGCATTTCGTGAAAGATGTCTAAACCTGACTTTAGAGGAGCATCTTTGCATCGACGAGCAAATTATCCCGTTCAAAGGACAGCTAGACATAAAACAATACATCAAAGGGAAACCAAATCCGTGGGGAGTGAAAGTTTTCATGTTGTGCGGTGCCTCGGGAATTATCTACGACTTCCTCGTTTATCAAGGCTCAACCACTGAGCTTGTTCCAGCAGAGAAAAAGGACTTCGGAGTGACCGGAGCATTCGTCCTCCATCTTGCGAGGCGAATACCGGATGGCACTGGCCACAAGCTTTTTTTTGACAATTATTTTACGTCCTTGCCAGTTTTGCGGGTGCTTCGAGACAAAACTATATATGCTGCTGGAACAATCCGATCAAACCGGACCGAGAAATGTCCGTTGAAGCCAGAAGGCCAAATGAAGAAGGAGGGAAGGGGGTCCTCTGACTGCCTGGTAAGCAGCGATGAGAAAATCATCATCACGAGATGGCTGGACAACAGAGCGGTGACCCTAGCCTCAAATTTCCTCGGCATTGATGAAGAGGATGAGGTGTCACGATGGAGCAAAGCAGACGGGAAATATGTAAACGTGAAACGTCCCGCAGTTGTCCGTGAGTACAACCGAAGTATGGGAGGCGTAGACAAGACAGACTTTCTGATAAGCCTCTACCGAACATTCATTCGCAGCCGAAAATGGACACTGCGAGTTATCACGCATTTTATGAACCTGTCCGTGACTAACTCCTGGCTCGAGTACAGGCGTGACGCTGAAGTTCAAGGGCTAAGGGAGAAGATGGATTTGCTCGAATTTACTCTAAGTGTCGTGAAAAGTCTAGCAAAAGCTGGTTCTCCTGATCTGCCACGCAAACGTGGAAGGCCATCCTCCTCTCCCCTGCAGCCACTCAAAAGGCAAAATTGCACAGCCCAGCGACCAGTGTACGACGTGAGATATGATCAAGTCGGGCACTGGCCGCTCATTGCCGAAGACCAACAGCGATGCAAATTGGAAGGATGCAAAGGAAAGCCAAAAACCAAGTGTGAAAAGTGCAAAGTCCACTTGTGCATAACAAGCACCAAGAACTGTTTCAAAACGTTTCACACGCACTAATCAATGTCCAGTATTAGCGGCACCTCAAGGCAAGCAGCATGTTTGTTTTCAATATTTGAATATTTGTGAAAGCTTGAAAATAAACAGTAACACCAAACATTGCTTTTTCCTTTTCTTGCAACCACTAAGCCCTGGTGTCCTATATATAGGACGCGGCGCCATCTTTAAAACTAAGGGAGTCCTAGAAAAATTTTTTGTCTTAGTGTGTTCCTTGGGTGGCAGTGAAGCAAAATATCACTACAGAAAAATTCCCAAACAGGTAAAATAAATTCAGGGCTGAAAGGGTTAAGACTAAGAATCTGTTCTGCTTTATTACGAAACAAATGGACATCAGCAAGCACGTGTGCGACATGTTAAATACTTGGATCTAGATATATACAGTAATCTTAGCTGGAATATCATATTCACAACTTGAGCAGCAAAGCAGAAAATAAAGTATGGCTCTTCTGAAGGAAATAATACTTACATCCACTAAAGCCAAACTGACGGCATGTTTAACTCTTCTCCGGTCAACGTTAGAATACGCATTCGTCGTAATGGACAAGCACGGTATATCTGATATTGATAAAATAGAAAATCTGCAAAGGAGAGCAGCCAGGTATATTTTATCAAGGTACGAATTCTCGGACTCCGTAAATGATACGTCGGTCGAGTGAACCTTGCCTGTACCTCCAGATAGGGGAAATTTACAGCAAGGTTAAAATTCCTCTTTTTACTGAGGAATGGTTCGTTGAATGAAAATACAAGCATCTACAAAAAACGACAGTCGCCTAGTATGCTACAAGGTAGGCATAACAAACACTCTATACCCATGGTACCAAATAAGAGCTTTTGTCCTTTCCAAAAGCAATAGAGGAGTGGAGTTCATTGCCATGCACACATTGGGACTCCGTGGTTCGGTTCGAAGATATAATTCTTCCTTATTATTGCGAAAGCATTACATGCCTCATGGGACGGAAAATTTGTTCTTGTTGGTGTGACCACACGCTGGTCCGAAAAGGCTACGAACCCCCGACCTTTGGTGGTAGTCTAGCCCACGATATTTGATGTTAATGTTGGAATAGTTAAATAAGGTCGAGGTAATTAAGACACTCAAAACGATTACATTTGTTGGGAGTTGTTGGTCAATAAGGCGAAGTTAATTAAGGCGCAGTTAATTACGATAAAGTTAAGATACTCGAACCCACGACCTTTGGTGGGTGTCCCAAAGCTAGTTACTCAACGATTGAAAGATCGTAGGCATCGCGTGCTGGTCGCAATTCTTTCACATTCAACCACGTAGACACAACTAAGTGTGGCTTGAATTTTTTTTTATATCGTTAAATTTTGTTGATTTTTTTTGTACTGCGCGTTTGTACCGGCTCTCCGGTTCATGTAGTTTTCTCTAGCTCATTGAGTTCTTTAGTTTCTATGTATACTAAGAAACTTATCCTAAATCCATGATAGCAACTTGTGCGCTGTATTATAACTTGGCAAGAAAGTAAGCTGGTGCGTGATCAGTGTCGGTGTTATAAAATTACTGTGCTCTTGTTAGATATATATAATGTATAAAATGCTTTACGTAGGTACACTTGCATATATTTCTTCTTTATTTTTTATTTATTGAACCCGCCCTGTAACTGCCCGAGAGAGCTAACAGTATAAATAAATAAAAAGATAGCGTTTTAGCGGCCACGAAATTCTATCTGCGTGCTCTATGCTTATACCCCTTCAAACTTTCACTCTGCTATGCCGCATGGATCTCATTAACTCGCACGCACATTGCTCTTGACCACGCTGTATATAATACAAAGAGTGTGTGAGAGATGCCAAATAAAGGCTAGCCGAAACAGAGCTCTGCTACCTACCTGACACTGCATGGTTATGGATAAGGACACAAGTAAGCTGAGTAGGAAGAGTAGGAATAGCTAATAAAGAAATAGTGCATGCTCGCGCGACCAGGTACAGATACAGGTACAGTTGGCCACGGACTTCAACAAACGAGCATTGATCTTGGGTGTTTTAAGAAGGGCGAATGAATGGTTTTTAAAATGTTTTTTTTTTTAATAAAGTCAATTACGTCATACGAAGTGACTGCTTGTCAGAGCTCACAGTTATCCGCGATATTTTTCGTCAGCTTAAATAACATGTTGTTTTAAATTTTCTTTTCAAGACAGGAACCCTTACAGATGAAGGACTGGACCTTTGGGGTATCCTATTGGCCAAGCAAAAAACGTAAGTTTCATCTGGCTTGCTTGAATAGAAGGCTCGAGTCTTTTGCGGCAAGAGAGGTGGGTTGTCATTTTTCATCAGGCACGAAGGAGAGGAATGCAAGCAAGAACATACCGGAACGTTTCATGTACGAGTTTATTTTTTGCAAAACTAGTATTGACCAAGTCATTCCGCTTGATGTGTTGGGGTATCTTGAAGCAGTCGCCTTAGGAAATGGTTTTTTAATAATAAGATATCTCATATTCTTGTTGTCTTAATAGTGTATTGTGTAATACAAGCATGGAATCTCTGTACTCATGCTCACGCAGCGCTGTCATATTTCACTGCAAGGAGACTCGCCACTATATATTAGTGGTTGCTGCTTGAGTTTCATCATTGTGACAGTACAACAGCAAGAAGAGAGGTGGGACGGAAGAGAGGAGGGAAGAGAGGTGAGGTGGAAGAGAGGTATCTTTGAGTCGATCTTTATTTCACACGTATATGTACGATTTATATCAAGGTGTTTTGCAGAAGTTCATCAAGCCTACGCTCCCACCCTGTCCGTTCAGATCCTGTTTGTTGCGTTATCAACTTAGACCTCAATCTGATCAATGTGCAACTGTGGCGGCAACTAACCCCGATCAGATTTGCAACAGTCCTCACAACTGAGCTGGTATGTGGCAGTCCAGTTGCTAGGTCTATTGATCTTAACCTCACTAAAAGGCATCGCGCGCATATCGTCAACCTTTTTGCCAATTTCGTAATTCTTCTGACCAACAACAATGTTTAGGACGTACCTACAAGTGATTCATCACATCGACACCGGCAGCCATGCACCACTGCGCCAACTCCCATACCATGTGTCCGCGACGGATCGCCACTTCGTTGACGAGAACGTAGGAGACATGCTCCGACTTTGTGTGGCACGGCCTGCGCTACATTCCTGGGTCTCTCCATTAGCGCTAGTAAAAAAAGGCGAATGGCGCCATTTGTTTTTGTGCAATCGACGACTCAACAAGATAACCCGGAAAGATGTTTATCATCTCCCCCGTGTCTACAACGTACTGTACTGCCTTCAAGGCGCTGAATTTTTTTCGTCCTTAGACTTACGATCCGGTTACTGACAAGTCCTGATGTATCAAGGAGAGCTCTCGAAAACGACATTCTTCGCGCCCGACGGTTGATATGAATTTACTATGATGCTTTTTGGTCTCTGTAATGCGCCTGCCACATTTGAAAGAACGATGGATAACATCCTCTAGGGTTTCAAATGGTAGACATGCCTTTGTTACCTCAATGGCATTTTTATCTTTATCCAGGACTTTCCTTCTCACCTGCTTTGATTCGAATGCGTACTCACTGGCCTCGCCGATGCTAGACTCCAGCTCAAGTTAAGAAACGGTCACATTGCGGGCCGGCAGCTCGCAATCCTCAGCGACGAAATTTCGGAAGCTGATGGGCTCCCTGATTCGACCAAACTCTAAGCTATCGCCAACTTCCTACGACCAAAGACTATAAAAGAACTCCGCAACTTCATCAGACTGTGGTCACACTTTCGCCGTTTCGCCCTCAACTTCACCATCATTATAAAATCTTTGACGCAGCTTCTCGTAGGAAACTCCGACCTTTCGGGCTGGTTGCCTGCTTGCAATGTCTCATTTGCGATGCTACGTCGTCTTCTAACTTCTCCCCCGATCCTCTTGCATTTCCGTCCAAATGCTCACCAATGCCAATGACGTACGCAGTGGGGCTGTTGTTGCTCAATTAAAAGCTATCTTTAGGGAGTAAGTCGTTATTTTCGCCATTCGCGCACTCACGAAAGCGAAAGCCAACTATTCTTTGGCAGAAAAAAATGCTTCGCTATCATTTGGGCCGTAATTGAAGTCCGTCCTTACTTCTACAGCCACCAATCCAACGTCATAGCATACCACCATGTATTGTGCTGGCTATCATTCTTTAAAGGTCCTTGAGGTCGTCTCGATCCATGCGCGCTCCTCTTCGAAGAGTAGAATAATCGAGTGCTGTACAGTTCCGACCGTAAACATTTGGACGCTGATGCCAGTCTTGCTCCCCTGTGTCAGGCCACCCTAACACTCCAGAATTAGCAATACGCAAGTCCTCCCTAATCGCTACGGACATGCTTTTCGAACAGTAGAAGGATCAATGGATTGTTTCCATGCTGACTTTTCTGTCGCATCTGTCAGCGCCTTGTCCTGGCCGTGCATTGCGTCGTCAAGCACACCGCTTCGCTGTTCGCGACGGGCTCCTTTACCGCCGTAACTGCCTCTTGGACGGCCGCAAATGGTTACTCGTGGGCCCACGGCGTCTGCGCTTGCACATAAGTGCTGCGTTTCACGATCACCCGCAATGCGCGCAAGCAGGAGTACTAATAGACGCGCCCACGCCTTCGTTATCCTTGGCGGGTCATTGTCTGCTCCTGTCTCGCTTGCCAACGCCGCAAGGATCATCTACGTCCCGAAGGTGCTCCACAGCAACCATTGTCCTGCCCTGGACGCGACCACGTCGGAGTTTATCTCTATGGGCCCTTTCCAAGTATTTCAGACGGCAACTGTTGGGTGATTGTGGCAATGGACTATCTTACGCGCTACGAGGAAACTTCGCTTCTGCCCCACGTGTCGGTGCGTGATTTTGCATGGTTCGTGCTGTTCCACATCACACATCTCCAAAAAGTCACCAGAGAATCGCTGAAGGACGGATGCTGTGTTTCTCTCTGAAGTTGCACGAGCCCTACTCAAGGAATGTTCCGTAATTCACCGGATAACTGCCGCATACCACATGCAGAATAATGGGATTGAATAATGGCCTGACGGAGCGCGTTAACCGCATTCTTAGTGACATGTTGACCATGTACATCGCAGCTAACCAGACCAATCGGGACTGCAATCTACCATTGATGATGTATTCTTATAATATCGTAGTGCAAATAACTCCGGGATTTCCCACGTTCTTTCTTCTTTACGGACGCGAGCCTTCCTGCACAATGGACACTATCCTTCCGTATCGCCGTGACACAACGGAGGCTACTACTCTGTCCCAAGCTGCTGAACACGCGAAGAGCACCGAAAGCTCGCTCGCAGATTTACTTCGGAAGATCAGCAGCCACTGAAGCACCATCGGGATATTCCCGCCTCTCCTTCCCTCTATGCTCCTGACTCACTAGTCTGGCTTTGGATTCCCGCCGCCAGCCCTAGGCTTTCACCCAAGCTCGTTTCCAAGTATCAGGGTCCGCACCGTGTGGTTAAGCAAACGTCTCCAGTGAACTATATGCTTGAACCCCTCGAGCCTCCTTCGGATACGCGCCACCGGGAGCGCGAAATCGTGTATGTTTAGCGGCTGAAGCCTCACTTCGACCCACCTGTACTATCCTGCCTGTAGTTGACTAGGACGGCTGCATTTCTTCTAGATTTTGGATTGCGCAGCATTTCGACTGGAGACACAGAAGAGAAACACACGCACGCCCGTCGTGTGTCTTTGTCTTGTGTGTGTCTGATCAAAATTTTTGCACAATCCAACATATTGCATGCTATGCCAACATGCCCAGTCTTCAACTATAGGAAGTTCCATTTCACCGGGGAGATAACTGTACTGGAGATGAGCCAGTAGTATGCACTGCATCGAGGAAGAACGCGATGACAAGTTGGTCGAAGCTTTGTGCCTGCATTGCCTGAGTGATGGTACATCTTGCCACGGTGCTCTATTATCTCAACTAAACCAAAACGCCTCTCAACGTAACTCTATTCCCACGGCAATATATGACAGGGAAAGGAAGAAGCAGAAGCTAAAGAACAAGTTTGACTAGCTACCACATCCCCCAATAGAAAATACATTTTTTATACAATGTTATAAAATGGCGTACAGCATAGCAGCTCACGTGCGTGACATTTCGGGTCGCTCTACATAGCCTTAGATGCTCAACATTGTTCGTCGGCAGCACAATACGGTGTTTCTGATATGTATAATGTGCCTTTAGTGTGTTTAACACAATTTATACATTGTTTTAACTAAAGATACAACGATCGATCTATTATTTCATATGTCAACTGCGCATAAGGCCATCCACGACAAGCACTTTATTGCTATTAGTCTGGTCTACTGGCGTATGTTCGGGTGTTCTCAGATGCCTCCCACTAATTCGTTCAAGTAGAACATGCCAAATAATGTTTACAGTAAGTTTATATCGTTAGTCCTACAGGAATTGTTTAAAATTTAGCTACTATCCTTGAAACAGCGTATTTTAGGACAATTTTAAAGTTCTTCTTTAATTCAATAATAATAGTTTCCCAGCAAATACAAACATGTGATACTCTCACCTGTTTCGTTCTATCATGGTTTCACATACCTTTCTGATTCTAGGTTCTATGAATTGTGACAAATCATCAAGGTTATCTTATTGGTTCATGACGACAGAGGTGTATTTAACAACATAAAATTGCAGTGCTCCCCAGATCAGATTGCTGTATAATCACACTTCCGCAGATGCTCCCGTAAAACTAACCATTCCTTAACACTGAACTTCCGTTAACATACTTCATCAGCAGGCTCCGAGAAATTAGACTTTGCGCACCATTTTGACGCTTTACAAATTCTGCAAAATAGAAGTGAAGATAGGAGAGAGAATATGTGCCTCCGAAGTGGTTGCTTGTTTTCCTAACCAATTTCTAGATCTTCTAGGTACCCTCACGACGGGCGGAGTCTGAAGTTGCACTGCTGAAATTTCCACCGCATTACACTGGATTTTGTTTCTGCAGGCACAACTGCATCCCCGAAGCAGGTTTCACGCTCTTTCAAGCGTGAGCGCCTTAAGGCTGCCATGGGAAGCGCAGCCGGAAGCAATATGGCGTACCTCGCGCATGCGCACACCACTACTATTGAGATCACCCAAAATCTAAACCAGATCCAGGAACGCTGGCGTTCACCTTTACCCCAAAGACAGCCGCCGTTTTACAAAGCTAGAGAAAGGCGATCTGCATGACCTGCAAAAGGCGGCCAACAGCTCAACACCGTCGAGCTACTCTGTGTCTTTTTTTTTTTCAAGACCATGCGAGGGTCTGCCCAAACCAGGTGCTTGAAGTGGCACACAGGATGGGAGAACAATATACATTTTTAGTGCATAGAGTTGCCACAGATGCATATAGAGGAGGGCAGGAACGTAAGTCTCGAAACAGCTTGACGAATGGTTGAGTTTGTTAAACCAAATGACCTGTGTGGCAGCACCGCCAGCCAAAAAGTGCATTCTCATGCACTTTAACGGCAAATTATCACCCGGAAACTTTATGGTAATTTTTGAAAGCCGTCCTATATTGGGCAATGTTCAAACCTCTTGCTTTTCAATCGACAGCAAATCGAGACTTCCTTCCACAGACCAACTTCCGTCACAGCGCGGTGACGGCACCCTCCACACGAAATAACATCGGAACTTCAGGGGCATTCGTATGTTAAATATATTGTTTTATTTTATTTGTATTGATCTTCTAGTTTTCTTCAGTTTCCACATTACATAAATTTACATGATCGTGTTAGGTGTCCGTCCACTTTTGAGGGCACAAGTGCCCTGAGAGCACTTCGCGCTTGGGTTCGCTTGCATTTCCGGCGCTTTATTAGTGGTCATACTTACCCTTGCTACCCGAGCATACTGTCCAATGCGATGCCTGTGGAGGATTTTTGTTTGTCAAAGTGCATTATAACAACATTCTGAAACGCTGGGTGTGTTATTAAATTAACAATGCAAACCTGAAGGCATGAAATTGCCATATTATATATATATATATATATATATATATATATATATATATATATATATATATATATATATATATATATATATATATATTGCAATTTCATGCCTTCAGGTTTACATAGTTAATTTAATTAATAACACACCCAAGGAACTTAATTTCTACGCAGGTTCGAGACACCCATTGGAGACCCATGTGAGATTCCCGCGCGCAGCCCTATGGTAATTGCCATGGCGACCTGCCATACGCTCACCTCCGTGGACGGAGAGTTAGTTGGTGATCCGCTGGACCTCACCATGTTCCGCTCGACTCGCTGGGTAAGCATCTGCGCCTTAATTTCCTTGCCAATGGCATATCGATCCTGTCCTCAGGTATATTTTGCTTGCTGCTGAAAGCTATAAATGATCTTTACCTCTGAAACTTCTACACTGACTAAAATCTAATGAATAGCAATAAATACAGGCGTAATAATCGGCATTGCGTGAGGGCGTATGCCCATTCCCCATGTTTTTTTTTGTTTTTTTTATTGACGCGAGGTGTAATCGAGCCTATTCGTTCATGCACCTACCATTAGGCCTGCGTAGAACATCCTACCATATAAAAACAGTAATGACCTTATAAAAGAACAACGACAAAAAAAGAATGCCTTGGGACATTTGTAGACACTACCGCCACTGCACACTCCACTAGCTGGCTTGCATGTTTCTTCCCACAGCGTCGTTTTCTTCTTCCCCCATGATTTCGTGCTCCCATTTGAGCAAGTTTACGGGAGGAAGGGAACACACCTGTGCTTGTTCACCCCTTTTTTGAAATTACACGGCACCTTTTGCATAGTCTCTTTCTATTCTAATGTTTTCTAGCTCCCTTTTTTGCCTGTTTCTTCCGCGTGTCATTCATTAAAGTATTGTCAGATGCAGTTTCTTAAACTTCGTAGTTAAGCAAAACCACGGGAAGAGCAGCAAGACACTAGAAGTCTATTAACGTGTGCAGCTCCTTCTTCAACGACAAATAAAGAGCTCAGTGTCGCATGCCACTGTTGCTAAATAGTTCAGTTACAATAGTTCTTCTGTTGCTAAATATCTACATTATTTTTGAAAATGTAGACATAAAAACAATTTCTTGGTGAAAACTGAAAAAGCATTTTGTGTGCATTCAATAGATGAGCATGAAGGCTAGAAACCAGCTTCTTCTTCTAAATTCATTTTTATGAGTTCACTTTTTCGTTGCACACAACTCTGTATGATATGTGAGCTATCTTAAATTAACGTCACGGCTTCACTGCAGTACGATGGCTTCCGCTATCTTTGTATATGTAAGGTGTCCCAACTGTCGTGCGCAAAGATATTAAAATATGCAAATCCTACGTAGTTGGAGAGAACCAAGGTAATGTTGTTTGCCGTTGCTTGGAAATACTGAGATTGCTTTCTGCATTCTGCCTAATTACATATATAGTCGTATTTAGTAATTGAACTTCTCTTGAACCATCTCAGTCGGTCGTCACCAAGTTTGACTTCACACGTAACGACATCTACAGGCTCCGAACTGGCCGCTCTTCGCGCTGCTGTCGAATACATTGAAAAAGAACCGCCCAGCAAATGGGCAATATTTTGTGCCTCACAAATCAACGAAACCTGCCATTGCGCTTCTGAACGAGGACATGATATCATATTTCAGTGGCTGCCGGGACATTGTGGCATCGTCGGTAATCACCTCGCCGATGACGCTGCCCGACGTGCCCAGGCTAGCTCACCGACACTCCTTATACCTTTATCGAGAGTCGACGCTGCAAGAGAGCTTGGCAGTCTCGCTCGTACCATCACGTTAAGTTACTGGCATACACCACAGAACTCTAAGTGTCGTTTATAGAGCCTCGACCCATCACTGAAACTTAGATTACCAGCGAACCTTCCACGACGTGACGCAACACTGCTGTGTCGGCCGTTGGTAGGAGTAGCATTCACCAACTCCTACAGCTATCGTATGGGAATGGCGGATTCGCCAATGTGCGCGAAGTGCAAGTGTGAAGAGGCCATCAGTCACTTTCTGGGCCACTGTTCTCGCTTCGATAATCAACGTGAGGCTCTCCAGTGTGCCTTGAATAGACTGGATGACAGGCCATTTACGGAAGCGAAGATGACAGAGCCTGGCCTCACAGTTCATTAGCCCAGAAAGCAGTTCGAGTGCTTTTTCACTACCTGAAGGCAACAGACTTGAGTGCCCAACTATAGACATCCTACACCTAAGTTATCTCTCTCTCTCTTTCGCTCCCCATTCCCCTCCCCACGTGTAGGGTAGCAAACTGGACTCAGTCTGGTTAACCTCCCTGCCTTTCCTTCTTCCCTTCTCTCTCTCTCTCTCTCGGAACTTCCCAATTATAATAATTAAATTATTATTGTCAATGAGAAAATTGTAGAGCAACATGAGAAAGTGCCGATGTAGCTTTCTGCTGCTCAGTACGCGCTACGCAAAAGTGCTTTTGAGAGCTTGTAGAAGGCCACGAATACAGGCAACATTACCGCGTGACTGGTCGGTTGAGGCGCTTTGCGTGTATTCGAGGGCTTCTTTCACGCTTGGAAAAACATTTTTTATGTAGCACGTATTGAGCTACAGAACACTGCATCGGGAGTTTTTCATCGTGCTCTGCAGTTTTCTCGTTGATACCTTTTATCTAATTAAAATATTTGAGGGGTTGCATAATTAATTAAGACAATATGTTATTAGGCGGAATGCAAAAGATAATGAGTTTTCCCAGCGACGCCAAACAACCTTACCTTGGTTCTTTCTAGCTACGTGGGATTTGCACATATGTAATCTTGCTGCTGTTGGGACACCCTGTATACTTATTACTATCAAAGATATGACATGAATGTCTTTTCCTCTCTTTATCTTTCCCGAAATGTCAGCTGCCAAATAGAATCAGGGCTGGAGACCGCGTGAAGGTTTTCGCAAAGCCGCTTTTGGCTCCAGTCCTGACTTTTTTAAAATTTTTGTCCGTAAGGTTTGAATACGAAAATTTACGAATATTCGATATACGAATACGAAGTTTTTCTGTAACCACCATTTGCATACCCAAGCTGTACTTTGGAGATGAACAGCTTCTTTACTTCTCGACCGGTTGTCAACTTAGGGCCTTTGCTCTTCGCTCTTGCGCACCTATTTTTCTTGCTCTTCTCTAAATTAATAATTATAATGAATAAGCTCGCCTAACAACGCCTAAGTTCCAATGAGCAGTTGCTTAAGCAAATGATGAGCATATGCCTAAGTAAGCTCTAGAAGCATAAATCTCTGGTTTGCTGCGCGTGATTACCATTAGGCCTACTGAGGTGCTTAATGCCCTGCTCCGGACTCTGAGTGATGTAATCGTGGGGCTCGCGCAAATGTGATGTGGTGCAATGTCGTCGCACCATTAAAGAGTCCCTCAAATGGTTTGTACAAATTTTGTAGATGCGTAGGTTTCAGCTACAATAAAACGTTAGTGCTACAATTTAACGGAAGCGTCTGATATTTAAGAGAAGCTACAGACAATGACAAGTTACCCTCTTCCCTAGCCACGCTTTTTTCTCCTTAACTCGTTCACTGAGTGGTCGGATAAAGTTCCGCCTTCGCTGGCTATGCGTCATGATGTGGTGTCGTGTTGTCTACTTCCGGTTCTCTTGGAGCCAGTGCGCCAAGCCTCTCCAACCTCTCTCCGCTAGCCGCCTGGCCATCGATCCCCCGCTAGAGCTGACCAAGCGGCGAGCTCCACAAGCGTTCTGTCACAGCGCCGAGAGTGTCCGGTATGCCGGTAACAGCCAGCCATCCATTTCGGTGGATGGATGGAGGCGTAAACTAAAGCCCCTCCATACTACCATTGCTGGGATGAAAGGGCTTAACGTAAACGTAAGCGACCTGACCCGCCTGTACGGTGCAGGCACCTGGTGACGCAAAGCTTAACCAGCCAAATTTAAAGCTACTGTTGCTATAATCGAACGTTCAACATATAAAACATTTAAGAAGACAATGTGTTCACGATTACGCTCCTGCCGAAAATTTACTCCAGTGGCAAAGTAGAATACACATAGTTACTGCAATACTAGCTTCGTGTTTGTCTGGTTGAGCTATGTTCCGCCATGCACCGTGCAGGTCGTTCACGTTTGCTCCTCCACTCATAAGGTAAGCTGCCCAGGCCCAGTCCTCTTGCGCTTGCCTTTACCCGAATACTGGACTGGCTAAAGCTCTCTATTGTGGTATTTATCCTCCGGTGTGAAGTGACGGAGGCAAGCGCGCAGATGCTGGCACTGATGGGATACCGACAGCCCGATGCGCTGCAGCCAACATGCGAATGTTCGCATGTTGCCTTGCAGAGGGGAACGATGTCGCTCGCCGCTTTACATGGTGCTGATCACTTGATTTCCAGCCCACAGCGTAACAAGGGCAGTCCATGGTGCTCGCGAAACGGAAGCTCCAGACCAGCCCTAACCACGCCACTCGCGTGGACATGGAGAACGTTGTAACACAAGAAGATGGCACTTGCTGTGTGCCGGAAGTGCTTGAATGTAGTGATAAACTGTCGTTGTGCATTCTCTTTCTGTTAACTTTCTTTGCTGAAAAAGCTAACAAACATTTCAAGTCTTGCAAACATTTGTTCACCATGAAGTTGGAAAAATCGACGACGTGACCTGGATCGCCAACCGGATAGCTCACCTGATTGACGTCAATTAGGAAAACTATGACAATTCGGAAGGAGCGGCTGAAAACACGGGAGAGCGGCGTAGCGGCGATTGGTAGCGATGCACACTTTCAAAACGTTGTAATAAATTACACGCTTTACGCGCAGCGCCTAAATGCGGCATTAATAATCGGAAGACCTATACCTAACGACTCATTACATTTGTAAGAAAGCGACAAAATTGTTTCAGGGCGCATTTAACGTACAATATCCTAGTCGTCAAAGGGCAGTCATAGAAACCACAGAATAATATGTAAAAGTAGGATGAGTTGCCACCCCAACTGTTTCTGAGTCTGTACTCTAGACATATACAAATGACGATCCTGACCAAGTAGCCATAGCTGGGTTCTGTGCATGTGTGTGTTTTTTGTACGTGTATTCGACCTGATCCTGGAAAACCCAGCGCTACTCAAGACCATGTCGGCGGATGGTGGCACATATTTTTAGCCGATGCCGTCATGTTGTACGGTATCTAAGGAACAGGCAGCTGGCCAATTAACACTGGTATAACACCTGAATGCATCAAACCTATCAGAGTCGGCAACCTCACTAAGCAAGAAAAAAAAGAAGGGGTGCCCCTTCGTTCCTTCCTTCCCGTGTAAGGCTGCAACATGCTGTCTCCATCATGTTCTGAAATTTCGATCGGGTCAAGAAAATCTAATTATCGGGTTTTACGTGCCAGAACCGTGATCTGATTATGAGGCACGCCGTAGTCGCGGACTCTGGAATAATTTAGACCACCAGGTGTTTCTTTCATGCACCTAAATCTAAATACATGGGTGTGTTCGCATTTTGCCCCTGTCCGAATGCGGCCGCCGTGGCCAGAGAATCGATCCCGGGAACTCGTGCTTAGCAGCCCGACACCATAGCCACTATGCAACCAAGGCGGGTAATTTCGAACAGATTAATTAATATTTTCACGTGATGAAATTCCATGTGACGTTCTATTTTCGTACCGTACTTATGCTGAATCGCGCTGTTTATTTTTGCAGGTAATGGAGGAACCAGCAACAGACGGGATTCAGTACGACGTCCTAACCCCGACTGTCATCAAGCCTCGTCTGGACATGGAGAAGACGAACCTGCAGGAAGGCCTCTTCGAGCTACCCCAGGCGGATCCTTGCTACGAGGTTCGCTGCAGTACTACTTCTCAAGACAATAATGGTGCACCCTCTAACCCAAGAAAGAACAAATGAGGAAACGCCTGATACTATCGTATACTTCGCAAGAATAGCACACAGTTTAAAGGATCCAAGACAACTGTTGCATCACATGTTGAATTTGTATTCAGATTATTTTACTTCTATTTCAGGGACAGTCGACAACATGTTTACTACATGCTGGCCATTTGAGGTTCGAAGAAGACGTTTATGAAATTCTCTTTAAATTTAAAGCTGACGAAATGGGCCGTTCCTTTTCGTAACGTATATACAAGCATCGAGCGCTCATATAATGCCAAGTTTAGGCTTTTCATCGCAATAACCAGCTCTCTGACTATGTCTTTATTGCCTTCTTTTTCTTACGTATAGGACATGTCTCTGTCAAGGTGGTTGAATTGGGTTAAATCAATGCGTCTGATTTAGAGTCACAAATTATACTTCGTCGTCGTAACTTCTTTTTGTGTACGGTGTGCTTATCGTACCCAGGATGTAAGCAGGCATTCTGAAGGCATGCTGGTACTCATAAGCTGATGGCAGATTAGTTAATGAATTATTAGTCTAGATATCTAGAAGTGATGGGTTAAATTTCTGGTGTTATCAGCAATGCAGAATTCGTTTCAGCGTGCTTTCACCGGTTACCTCGGGATCGCTTCTCGACTCCTTGGCTAAGATCGAACTGTAGAGGTCAGAGCTGGGGAAAGATCTAAGATGGGGCTGCTTTAATTACACTTGAAATGGTAGTAGAACTCTGTCTTATTACAGGCATATTTTCCATCCTTCTTTTCTTCACACTGCTCTTTCTTCACATTTCCTTCATGAAATCTACGGCCGATGACGCTGCGGCTGACGCTGCGGCCGAATTTTCCAATAATCCTGTGTTTTGCGATGATGGCGAGGTAGAGCCTATAGTACGGAGCTACTCATCTCCTCCTCCTCGCTGCCACTCGGAGCCGGCTCAGGGGCACACAACTCATTTACCTCTGACAGCGGGGCAGGGCAGCACCCGGCGGCAGATGTGACGAGCCAGTGAATGAAAATCAACAATGAATTGCAACACCAGAACTTGATACAAACACGCACACTATAGGATGTGGATAAATGCTTAGGATAGACTCCAGAATGTTTGCATCCTGGTATTTAAGAAAGTGAACAGTTTCATTCCATGGCTGCTAATAAGAGGGAGGAAGAAAACCTAATTAAGTTCATGGAAGAAAATTTCATTGATAAGCTTTGAGATACAGTCATAGCTTTACACTTTAGACATGAATAATTATAGCTTGCTACAGACATTGAAGCAGCCTTTCGAGAGCAAGGAAAGGAATAAGTTTTTCTAGCTCTCCATTCCATTCTACTAGTCGAATGGTAATTGCGCTACAATCTACAGTCATCGTCATTAGTTCTGCCGTAATTTTTAATCATTACATACCACATTACGTGAAGCGGCATGGCCAAATGATGGTTTGAAAAATGGCCGGCGGCAAAGAGTAATACCACATCACAATATGGACGTGAAATTTCTTAGGGAGGTACCTGTAAACAAAGTAAGTAAATATCTTTGAAATTAATATTAGGTTCATTTCGGTCTGGGTGGGAAGCGGCCTCCGGGTTGTGTGACGAGCACGCTTCCCCGACGCCGCGGCGGCTCCACGGTTCTGATTGACTAAATGTGTGCCTAGTGCGCTCGTCATAGCGCACGGCACGTCGCAGCCATCTGGCTGACTAAAACGGGGCCTAGTGCTTGCGTCGTTGGGCACGTGACCGCACAGCCAATGGGTAGGAGGTGACGCCACGTCATGAGTATAAAATCAGTGTATAAAAATTCGAAAGACGGTTAAGCTTCCCCTTTAAGAGTGGGACGCAATAGTATTGGGGGCGAGCTCCACCACTGGAAAAGCTGGCGCCACCGTCGGCGTGACGTGGCATGAGCGATCACGTGGACCCAGCGCACGCGTCGGCTGCTTCGGAAGTGCCGAAGCGAGCTGAAAACGAAAGTTGAAAGTCCCAGCTGCGCTGCGGTTCTGATTAAGTGGTGAGGCTTTACCGCCTTGGGCGTCTGCTTGACAACATTTGAAAGTACTATAATAGGTGGGGGCTGCCTTTGGAGGCGTGCAGCATGGTAGGCCATTGCTTGGTGCCGAAGTGCCGGACGTACGCAACGGAGCCCGGTGTTAGCCTTATTCACGCGTAGCTGCAGGACAACAAGCTGCGTGTTGCTTGGCTCGCGAAACTTAGAACCGGCATACAGTCATCGGCTACAACTCGGCTATACAGCAAGCACAGACGCAAGGAAAATTTCTGCTACGGCGCCAGGACTGCGCGATGTTCGGTGAGTAGCAGAAAACGCGCACTGAGACTCTCGCCCGCACCCGCTGCCCAGCTAACGTCATGATGGTTTGGTCTATTAACTTGTTGTTACTAGATACTGGCAAGTTCACTGGAACGGAAAGGGTGCGTGCGCTAAGACGCATATTAAAAAAGAACCATGGCATATGGTCATGTTTGTGTTATGAAATAATCTACTGGATTACAAAAGAGAAGCAGAGGGAAATCGCACGCTGAGAAGACCGATAAACATTCAGTGCGATGCAACTTGGGAAATAATATTAATATGTCCAAGAACTTAGAAGACAAAAAAAAAAAGAGTGAATCGTCGTGACGGCACATCACAGTCGCCGCAGGCATCGAAGTCTCTATAATGAAATTATTTTTGAACAGTTCTGATAGCATCCACGCAACAATGGCTGCTAGTGTGCTGTCAAATGCTCATATGCGGTGGCCTAAAGCTCGGGGCAAGGCGCGAAAATGCTCTCACAGCGAAAGCAAAACATTGTTCGTGGACATCCATGCAGACGCGCAGTCGGTTGCTGCGAACCCGTGCGATTGCTGCATTGAGGCCTCATTCTGTTATGCTCCATTTGTTTATACAGACGGCCAACTGTAAGAACATATTTCACATAGTTAGACTCTCAGCGCTTGCCTACCTTTTGCGCAAGAAGCCGCTTCGGGAGACTCCATCGCGGCGACCGCGCGCTGTGGCGTTCACTGTACGTATTGGGTAAAGAGCTAGCGTCTGTAAACGATACTGTGCTTTCCGTTTGCCCAAGAGTATTATATCGACAGTCAAAACTTCGCTCGTTTTGAGAGTACTTACATAAATGTCCAGGAGGGCTGCCGCGTGGTGTTTTTATTGAGCGTCGTAAGCGAAACCTATGGGGACCGCGCCGCATGATCCTTCATACTACGCAAGGGAGGCGCTTCCGACAGATGGCCACTCCGTAAGTCCTCGCCCCTAATTTAAAGGTCCCCGTCTGCTTTTAACATTTTCCCGCAACGGCAACTTATGTAACCGCATTGTTTAGCGGAAAAAGCTGACGGCGAATGCTATACACGAAGGCCACCTTTACGGTACAGATGTGGCTTCTTCTGTGGACTGATCTCCTGTTATTGTTTCGCAGTTTTTATATTTCTGTCTGAGAAGGAAGGATGGAGAAGAAATAAAGAGAGAAGACAGGCATGTTAACCGAATGCGTCTATGTGGGTACCCTACTCTGGAGGTCGGGAAAACGGCATAGAAAGATAGCGCCGTGGTGAGCTCACCTACGCACGCGGAGGACCTGAGCGAGTCAGAAGCGTTCACATAGGCCAGTCGCCTTCAAGAAAGAAACAAGTGGCTTCACAGCTTTGTGGGCCAACGAGCGGTAGGGGTGATCTTCAATTATTATTATTTGTTTTGAACACATATACACATATACACAGGTATCAGGAAAGGGAAAGCGAGGAGCAGGCTGGCAACTGCCACCGGAAGGGGCACAACGCCTGCCTACTCTTCTGAAGGGAGGTGACAGCAACACAGAAATGGAAGATAGGAACGAGGGGAAGAAAAAAGAAAGAGGAAAGGAGAGCAACAGGACAAATCTAAAGACCAAAGTAGAACACTGCAACAGGTCAAATCTAAAGACTAAAGTAGAACTCTGGAGCCGGCATTAAAGTGACGCCGCGTCGAACAGCCTCCACAATTATCAACCACATCCATGGCTAGTTCGCTATGCGGCTAATTGTGTTCTCCACGATGAGACGCCAAGTAAAGCTGCACGTAATCACCGTTTCACCGGTAGTCGGTTCACAATGTACACTATAAGGTGTCTGAACCCGCCACCTCCCATCTTCGAAGGAAGAAGCGTTAGGGTACAGTACTGATCACACACAGTAGAGCCGGTCACTGAAGGTCACGCTACTATAGAATGTTGAATGTTCATGCTACAAACGTGAACCTAAGTTAGTTAGTTCTATAAAGGTTAGTAGGGCGCGATGGGCCTGATCACGTTTAGATGCACAGCCACTGGGGTACAAACATTCCTCGAGTGTCGCACACCGCAGGCCAAGGAGATGATAGTTTCTCACTAGCGACATGCGCTGCGCACTGAAAGCGGGACACTCAAATATAAGGTGCTGAAGTGTCTCGTAGCAGCCACAAGACATACACAATGGACTTTCCGCACGCCCTTGTCTGTATAAACGTTCGTGCACGTTCACGCAACCAACCCTCAGCTTGAGCAGTTGTGCTCTAGCGCGACGAGGCAAGCCTCGACCACGAACACGGGGCGGGAACGTTCCATTTGCGACGCGCTGATCTGGATGCTGCTTGAGTAGGTGGCGACGAATCATCAGACGAGCGTCATCAAGCTTGCACAAAATTTCTGGGCAGTCACAGTTGTTATGAACGCAACTTGAAGCGAGCCGATCAGCCTCTTCATTTCCGGCGATTCCTACGTGTGAAGGTATCCATTGAGCAACGAGAGATACCCCACGTGATGTAATTTTGCTCGCAGAGTCATTAATTCTGCGCACAAGTGGACAATCAAGCTCACTGCGTTGTAACCTGCTAAGGGCAGCACGGGAGTCCGTAAAGACGGCAACCTTCGATGTAATTAACTCCTCTTGCACGTATTTCAGTGCAACATTAATCGCTGCTAGTTCCGCAGTTGTTGACGAAGTTGGATGAGGTACTTGAAAGATACGTCGTAGTTGAGTTAAAGGGCAGTAAATAGCTGCAGAGGCGCCTTGACCGTCGTTGTGTACAGATGCATCTGTGAAAACTTGAAGATAATCTGGAAACTTTTCGAACAAGTGAGACTGAGCCAATTGGAATATTGCCGAAACAGCCATATCAGACTTTTTGTGCATGTCAGGGATTGTGAGGAAAATGGGGAATACCTGTTTCGTGATACCTTTTGGAGGCGCAGACGTATCTGAAGCAGCATGTTCAGAAATGGCAGTGATATCCATAAATAATGCCGCCATTTTTCCCATGCGAGATAATGGGCGGTGAATCAGACGATCAAGGAGCCATTGACCATTCGATGTGCGGAGCAAACGCTCAATATGATATAGAGCTCTCTGATCTGCTTGCAGCCTCAGGGGTAACTGATGCGCTTCAGTAAGTAATGCAATAGATTGCGCCTCACGAGGTAATCCAAGCATTAGTCGAAGGGCAATGCGATGATCTCGCTCCAGTTGGGCCATCAAACTAGGTGGTATGTTCAAAATTGCTAATGCGTACAGCATGCCTGAGAGTACAGATGACTGGTACACCTGAAGAGCCGTTGTTTGGTCGCAACCAGCACTTCGAGCAGCCAAGGCGGCCACATACTTAAGAAGGGAGTGTGATTTGCGTCGTACAGATTTAACGGCAGGACGCCAAGAGATGCGATCATCCACAATTAATCCCAAATAACGGTGTTGACGCACCCAGTTTATAGGCGTTTCGTCAAGATACAGTCAGCTCATTGTTCGACGAGCACGTTGTTTAGGGTGATATGCTATTGCAGCCGACTTAGCAGGTGATATGAGCAGGCCAACTTCACCCAAGTACTCCGGAGTAGCGTTGAGAGCTCTTTGCAAGCTTGCACGAAGCCGCGGACCAAGGTGCAAAGGGCCGCTTATCCACAGAGCAATGTCATCTGCGTAGACAGCTATGCTCACAGGGAAGTCAGTGTCTCGAGGCAAACGACTTGGAAGCGCGGCGAGTACCGCGTTAAACAAAAGCGGCGATAATACGCTGCCCTGTGGAACACCGCACTTCACATTTCGGTATTCACTAGTTACTCCTACGACACGCACTTTCATCCGGCGCTCCGATAGAAAATTATGCACAAACTGGAGCAGACGACCCGAAATTTCCGCGGTTGCAAGAGCGAAAATAATCGCCTTATGCGGAACTGAATCGAAAGCTTGCTGTATGTCTAGGAAGAGCATGTAGGCGGAATGCTTGTTTTCTTTAGCAAATTCGAGTGCTGAGACAAGGTCTGATATGCTGTCCGGAGCCGAACGGCGGCGACGAAAGCCACTCATGACATCAGGGAAAAAATTCAGCTCCTCTAGCCTGACATCTAAGCGAAACAAAACCATTCGCTCCATTAACTTGATGATGTTTGAAGTTAGGGATATTGGTCGGTAGGACTTGAGGTGCCTTGCCGGACGCACGGGCTTTAAAATTGGTATTACCACGGACGATTTCCACTCAGCAGGGATTACACCGGTTCTGCATACTTCATAATACTCGTCCAATATACGGTCATGGAAACTCTTATCAACGTTCGGCAATGCTTGGTACATCACACCATCTGCGCCTGGAGCAGTGCGGCGTTTGGAGAGGCTCAGCGCGTGTCGCAGCTCCTCAAGAGTGAAATCTGCCTCGTCCATCTGGCAAGCTGGACCGTAGGAAGCGGTTACGGTGCTGTGACTTGTCAAAAAAGGAAGGTCGCTAATTGTGGTGTCACTGGATGCAGAAGAGACGAAAATGTCTGCAAATGCCTCTGCTATTACTTTTGATGACTGGCCAGTCGCTATGCTCAATGTAGCCGTAGGATTCTTGCAGATTTCAGGAGTGCGGAGAGCCTTCAGTATGCGCCATACATTTCCAAAACCACTTCCAGTATGCAACGAACTACACAAAGCTTCTCAGCTCTTGCGACGAAGCTGTTTTGTATGCCACTGTATGGCTGCATCAAGGCGACTGTATATAGTCCAGTCGGTGCGTCGTTTAGAGCGCTGTGCCCGTCTATAAGCGCGCCGTCGACATGCGCGGAGCCGCAAAAGCTTTAGATCTGGATTTGGTTTGCCGATATTCCGTCTTCGTTGTACTGTAGCTTTTTGTAAGCACTCACTCATAAGTTTAAATGGGCTGTCTTGAGATGGTGCCTCTGAGATCAGCTGTCGGAACTTGTCCCAGTTAGTAACTGTATAAACGACATCCTGGCGACCCGCAGTATGTGTTGGTGTTAATCAAATGGGTAGGTGATCTGAGCCCCACGGGTCGGGTTCAGATGACCAGGCTAAGCACACATCTCTCGTTGTTATCGCAAGGTCTATAGTGGAATGCTCCTTTCCTCTACCAATAAATGTAGGTTAACCGTCATTCAGTATCTGGAGATCGTTCTTGATAATGAACTCGTTAATCTCTGCCCCACGATTGCCTTGGGGACGGCTACACCATCGTGGATGGTGGGCATTAAAGTCTCCGCATAACACAAACGACGCACCACACCGAGACACTAAGCACTCAAGTAGCGAGGTATCGGAAGAACGTGTAGGCCTGTTGTATATGCTTGCCACCGTCGCATACACACCTCTGAGGCTCGCAGTAACAGCTACACACTCAAATTCATCGTCACAGATGCCGTCTGTGTCAATAACCGCGAAGTCCAAGTCAGCACGAACGTACACTGATGCTTTTGAAGCATTGCGCGTATGCGCCGCCTCCACACACTGGAAAGAGCCACAAGCTGGTTCCGCGCATCGAGTGTTACTGTGGACACCCACGAAGCCTGGCAATCGATATTCGTCTTTCCTTACGTTAGTTTCCTGAAGCGCTATAACGTCTGGTGGAGTCTTCATAGCGACTAGTCGAAGGGCTAAATCAGCGTGCCGCGGTCGCATCGACATGACATTCCATTGCAGCACAAAGGGGCGAGGCTGCTGACAACTGTTAGGATTGTTTCCGGTAAAACGTCTAGCGAAGGCCGTCGAGGACAGGAGCGAGTGCCTCCAAAAGTTGCCCTGCTGCTGACGCTGCTGGTGTCTGGCGACCGGCAATTAGAGATCTGATGACGTTGACAAGCATCTTTAGAAGATTGACAAGTTGCACATCGTCGTTGGCTGATACAGGTTTAGGTACTGTGTTTGCAGTGCTTTCCACTGTGATCGAAGTCCTTGTAGATACTTGTTCCGGCGGTTTCGATGGAAGCGCTGGCCACGATGTGTCTGAGAGGCAGAAGGTCCGCCCCCCTGCTTTCTGATGTGTTGTTTCTTTGTCACTCTTTGAGCGCGCTGCTTTTCCAGTCGCTGGGGCAGCACTACGGCGACGAGAGCTCTCATCTACTGCTGCCTTCTTTATGGCTTTTTCTTTTAGTGTCTTTAGTTCATTCTTCAATTAGAGACATCCTTTATCCGTTGCCAAATGTTCACCATTACAGTTAGGGCACCGATATGCCTGACTTTCAAAGGAATCTGCATGGTTATTCCCACCGCATTTGGCACAGACCAGATCTCTGGTGCAAAAGGCCTGAACATGACCGATCTTGAAACATTCATGGCATTGCAAAGGCCGTGGTACGAAAGGTCGAACAGGATAGCGCACAAGTCCAGCCTTTATATTACTAGGCAGCTTCCCAGAGGCGAAAAGTATCTTCCTGCACTTTGACGTGCCCAGCCTTCGAACGCTAATTATTTTGCATGGCGGCGTGCAAACGATCATGTTCTTAAAAACGTCGTCTTTTAGATCCAAGTCCACATCAGATACGACACCAGCCACTATATTTGTACCCTATGGTATGTAGGGACGTGTGCGAACCCCACAGATTTCAGACAAACCAAGTAGAGTTTGCACCATCTTATCATCAGTCGTGTCAACGGCAATGACATTTTTCCAGGGGTTCACGCGAACTTCTTGGATTAGTCCAGGGGCAAGTTTGAAGAAGAAATCATTAAGTTTCTGTCGAGAGATAGCATTCAGGCTTACCATCGCGTCGATGGGAATGAAAGATACTGTCGTAGTCTTGATGGTGCTGTATATGATAGTCCCTTCACTTGAGGACGACGCCGGAGACGTCCGTCGTGGGCGGCGGTGCTTGACAGGCATGAAAGCATCCGAATCTTCCGATCTTGAGTCAGAAAGCTCGGAATCAGTAGCGTCGTATCCTACTGCCGAACTGAGCCGTTTCCGAGCCGCGGGCGGTCTATGCTGACCGCCAGACGCGTCCAAGATCATATCTTCCATGGCAAGCTCCGCGGGGAGGATCTCCCAGCAGAGTAGAAGACTTCAGGGTTCAGCACAAACGTCGGCGCCTGTTACTGATGCACGAAAATAATGTAAACAGAGAAAAACTGCAGCACCAGAAGAAAACCAGCAACCGAGCACAGTAACTTCGTCGTCGTCGTAGCACCTGCATAGACAACCTGCATTGGAAACAGCCAATCGCCCAGTCGTCACAATGCGATAGATAATGTTTGTCTTTGCGACTGAAATCGATGACAATGGCACAATAATTGTTCTATGTTCTTCTCCACGCCGCAGCCGTCGCATGCAGCAATGTCGGTCATTCCAATCAAAGTAGTGTACGCCTTTGTGAAAGCCACTCCCAACCACAGCCGGTATATAAGTGATGTCTCAGGTTGGTGAAGCCCGAGTGCAAGTCGGAGTTGAAACGAAGGGTTCAGTTCGTACAACCTGGTACGCCTTATATTTGGGGTGTTCCCCTCTGTTAAAGAGAGCTTGCGTGTCAGGTGACGAAGCTGCCTTGCAACATCTGTCCTGGAAAGAGGAATGGGAACGCTGTGTGGTTCTGGATGCGACTCTCGGGCAGCTTTGTCTGATTAATCATTTCCACTGATCTCGCAGTGGCCAGGTAGCCACTGGAAAGTAATTTCGTGACCTTTCTGTTTGACGTCGCGATAAAGTTTGGCGATTTCGTATGTTAGCTGTTCGTGAGGTTCACGTCTGAGAATTGATTGCATGCTGTGTAAAGCTGGTCTCGCTTCGGAAAACATGGCCATGTACCAGCACTCTCTGTATCAATAAATAGAAGCCCACTGAACAGAGCCGCGCGTTCTGCAGCCGTGGACGTCGTGTCATGTGACGTCTTGAATCGAGTGTTACTCCGCTTGCCTGTATAAACGCAGCAATCCCAGAACTGGTCGATGTGGTCGGTCCGTCGGTGTAGATGTGTACGTGGTTACTGTAGTTCTCGTACAACAGGAGAAAGCTCAATTGCTTTAGTGCAAGCGGGGGTAGATCTGACTTTTCCTGAAGTCTTGCAATTCTGAGGTGTACTTCAGGACTCCACAAACACCACGGAGTAGAGACCGACCTTGCCGCAGGTGTGTAACCCGACGTAAGCGAGGTATGATATGCACTGACAGTTGTACTAAATTACATGCGGGATCTTTCCACGGTGAGTGGCGAGGTGATGTGCCTGACATGTTCCTGACATATGCATGCATTGTCTCGACGGCGATGTGCGTCGTGATTGAATAATCTTGAGCAACAGCAATAGTTTCTGCCATTGATGCACTGCATGGTAACATCCCCAGAGCTTGGGCTTGAATGCTCTGAACTGTACGCAAATTGGTTTTGCAGGAGTTGGAAATAATAGGTAGGCTGTACCGTAGGAACCCAACAAGCAACACCCTGTACAGCTGTAACAAAGATTGTGTGGACACCCCCAGTTCCTCCCTGCAAGGAACCTGAACAGATGACATATAGCAATCAGTCACGTTTTCACGTGGTTCAACATGAGAAGTCCAGGGCAAGTCGCTGTCAATCACAGAACCTAAGAACCTGTGACTTCTCATGGACGATATCACTTGTTCTTTGATTGATGTGGCGTATGCAGACATTGGCTTCAGGGTAAACGATACCACAGCACACTTTTCCCACGTCATCTTTAGAAACCTTATTTACGAAGGTAGCATGATGTCGATGAGGCCGCCTTCTGAAGCCGAGCGCGAAGCTGTAGCTATGTCACCCCCAACGTCCACGTAGAGATGTCGTTGGCGTAGATAAAGAGTCGAACGGTGCTTGATAGGTCCTTGAGTAGCCCAATGAGGGCTAGATTAAAAAGCGCTGGGCTTGGTACTCCGCCGTGAAAGACTCCACGGCTACTGTAATAGTGGAGTATAAGGGCTTCGCTGGGGATCACGCAGAATGATCGCATGTTTAGGTAGGTATGAACCAGAGATATATCTTGCCACCAAGTGCTATTGCTTCTAATGCTTTAAGGATTGCTTCATGGGTAATGTTATCGTAAGCCCCTTTAACTTCTGGAAGTAAGGCATCAGACAAGCGCTTACAGGCCTTCTGGGATTCCACGTAACTTACCAAGTCGACAACGTTGTCTACGATGAATGGCCGCTCCTGAATCTTGTCAACGTATCTGGATAAATTTCACAGTGCTCCAGGTACTACTCCAGACGCGTTAGAAACATCCGTTCCATTACTTTTCTTGTATAACTAGCAAGCGCGATCGGATGGTATGACAGAATGTCCAGAGGCAACTGGCCAGTTTTGAGAAGCGGAATAAGGTGACTTGTCATCCATTGCTGGGGAACCGTGCCACTCTCCCATGAGTCACTGTATAGGAGAAGGAGTGCCTTTCGAGCGCGTTCACCAAGGTTACACAAATCGCGGTATGTAATGCGATCAGGTCCTGGCGCTGAAGAACGCCTGCATAGAGCAAGCGCAGCCGTCCAGAGAATACGAGAATCACGTGAGTATGGTGAGTGGTCGTGAGCCTGCGTTCCAGTGGAGCTTGCTTCCCCGGAAATGCTCCTACACAAGCTTTCTGCCACTTTAATCTCTTTGCATTCTTGGTAAAATACAAGGGAAATAAATGGGTGGCGCTGTCCAGAGGTTGCACGGAGGCCACGAACGGTTCTCCATATAAGAAACAAAGGCTTTGGGGGATCTAGAGACTCGCAGAAAGACACCCATCGTTGTGAAGCTAGATTGTACATACGACGCTGAATTTTCTTCTGTGTACGTCTGGCCAATCTGAGATTATGGATAGACTTGATGCGCCTATATCTTCGTTCCGCACGGCGGCGAAGTGCCAGAAGTTTCCATAACTCGATGTTGAATTCGGTGCGTGCGGAACTTTTCCAAAATCGAATGTGTGGCAACCGGGAAGGCACCTGTTATTGCGTCGCCTAGGCTGGAGGGTATGTCCTCTCGACAGCAGTCTTCCATGATTGATAAAATTTCGGCCGGTCACTGCATTGAACGGCCCCGGAGAACTTGTAGCTATCAGTCTCTCAATGATGAGATAAGTCGGGATGTGGTCACTTCCCTGCGTTGCCAAGTCCCAGAACCATTGAACCCTTATGTTAAGGGAGCGCGAAACAAAGCTAAGGTCGAGACGGCTGTTATGCGCCATTTTTTGCAGATATGTGGAGCTTCCATCATTTAACAAAGTTCTCTTTCAGAGGCAGTGGACACCAATCTTCTGCCCCTGGAGTTAAACTTGGAGCTTCCCCAGAGATATTGGTGGGCAGTGAAATCTTCAGTGATCACCCACAATGGTGGAGTCGTCAAAATTTCCCGTAAGCGCTCGCAGTTTAAACGACTTCACGGTGATAAGCAGGCTCAGAGAACTGTGAACGTGACCTTGCTCTTCTTCACAGTCAAACACACTTACTGGTTTTCATTGTCCTGTGACACGGGGTGATGAACATACGTCATGTCATGGCCTATAAAACAATAATTTCGCTGCATTGCCCGTGGGTGGAGGAAATAATGCACTCATACCCGAAAAGTCTGATGGGAGATGACAGGCTTGGCTCACAAAGGACAATAATAGGGAACTGACTTACGAAGACAAACTGTCGAAAGTGGGACACAGCGACTTAAGTCCTCTCCCATTACATTGAAATACAGTTGCATTCTGAACCTCCTCTCGAAACGATGGCCTCTGGCATGCAATTGCTTTTCCCTAGGGCTCTAGGGTAAGGCACTGGACCCAGGGTCTCCAGCACTTTCTTTCTTTCTTTATTCAATACTGCAAACCTTGTACAGGTCCAAGCAGGGTGGGTTAAATGACGACAAAGCAATACACAATAATAACAAATTTAAAAAAAAAACGTAAAAGTGTGGCGAAAGGCAATAAAGAATCATTCCAGTCGGTTACAGTGCGAGGGGAAAATGAAAACTTGAATAAATCTGTTCGCGCAAAATACGGCGTCAGGGAATTAGGATGATGGTGGCGTGTATGCCTTGACGTTGAAAGCGACAGAGAAGGAGAAGGGTTAATAGCTAGATCTTGATTCCGAAGCAAGGAAAGAAATTGCAAACGTAAAGTTTTTCTTCGTTGTTCAAGACATTGGATAGCGTTAATCTGCATTAATTCAGAGTGCGAGTCATACGGGGAAAATTTAGAGTAAATAAACCTTACAGCTTTTCTCTGTACCTTTTCTAGGCGGGTGATATTGTGTTTATTAAATGGGTCTCAGACAACGGCTGCATATTCAAGTTTAGGTCTAATTAGTGAATTGTAAGCAAGTAATTTTACGCTAGGGGGAGAATTTATAAGCTTACGTCTTAAAAAGTACAGTTTACGGAATGCGGAAGAACAGATGTTATCTATATGTAAATTCCATGATAAAGTATTAGTAAGTGTGACACCCAAATACTTATATTCAGTCTCTTCCAGCAAAGGTGATGAACCTAGCCTGTAGTTAAAAGAAAGCGGAACTTTTTTGCGAGAGAAGCGAAGAAAGACGGCCTTACCAGTGTTAAGTTTCATGTCCCACGTTTCACACCATTAAAAATCTTAGCAAGAGAGGAGTTAAGATGGATTCGGTCGTTAATTGAAGTTATTTCTTGAAAAAGCACACAATCATCCGCAAACAACCTGATTTGGAAATTCAGATCAAGTTCAGAAGTAATGTCATAAATATGTAATAAACACAATAATGGCCCCAGCACACTTCCTTGGGGCACGCCAGAGCGGACTGGAAGGCAACCTGATTGCTGCTCATTAACTGCTACAAATTGGTAGCGATTGGTTAAATAGTTTGGTATCCATATGATTAAAATTTCTGGGAGGCCAATGCGCCTGAGTTTTAAAATTAGTTTGTCATGGGGAACTCTATCGAAAGCTTTACTGAAGTCAAGAAATATTGCATCAATCTGCCCGTTCTTATCGAGACATGAAGCGAATGAATGTATTACTGTCACTAGTTGTGTAATTGTTGAGTATCCTTCTCTAAACCCGTGCTGGAAATTAGAGAGGCCTGCGTGTGCATCTAAAAATTCATTAATCTGGTTGGGAATAATATGTTCGATTAGTTTACAACATGATGATGTAAGTGATATTGGACGATAACTTTGTAATAATATGCCGTCACTTTTCTTGTGTATTAGCACAGCCCTGGCTATCTTCCGGTCGCTCGGTAATTCTCCATGAAGTAATGAAATACGAAATAAAGTAACTAGAAACTTTGCAACAGATTCCGCATATCTCTTCAGAAACACGTTAGGAAGGTTGTCGGGACCACATCAGTGTGCTCTGCGGCCAACGGGGTTTTCATGCTGCTGAGTAGAACACGCATAGCATTCATCAGTGACCACACCATTATTATAAGCTGGCAAGCAATAGGTGTCGCTGCATCATCGGTATATGAGGGTGTCGATGGCGGCGGTATCCGAGGTATCTTCGTGGCAGCTGCTGCTCTTGGAAGTGCAAGCCACCCTGCAGGATGATCAAGTCTTGCCACTTTCTTCGTTTTCACGATGTCTTTCATGGTGGCCTTCCTCGTGGGTGTAGTAGCCGCTTTGTCGGAAGACGGCGTGTTGCTTGTTGCGGCGTTTCGTTGCACTCTTCGGTGGCGACACCATCGCTGCCTAAGTGTAGCGGCAGCCTCGCTGTGTGTTTAGTGATCCCGAACCATTCGCTTTAGAACCGCGAATTCCTCCCGGACGCTCGGGCAGTCCTTCGATGAGGGTTTGTGGGAACTACGGCAATCCGCCTCTTTCACGTTCCTGTGCTGTCCTCTGACGCACACCGCTGGAAACGTTTTGGAAGGGGGCCGGGGATTTCGCCGGTTTATTTGTGTACCTGCGCCCATGTTGAGTGTGCGTCGGCTGTGCGTTTCGTGAATCGCAAATAATTGGAGAGTGTTAGGTAAGGGGACGCAAGCGGCTTGCGTACGCAAGAACTAGGGCCCATGGTACTGCGCATGCGCAGACTCCGACGTAGGCGTTTGCGTATGCGTAGTACCGTCGACCCTAGTTCTTGCGTACGCAGGCCACTTGCGTCCCCTAACCTAAAACTCTCCCCTATTATTAATGCTTTCTCCGGGGCAGCATGTCGACTATAGTGGGTGAACAGGCCCGAGGGCGCTGTTGTGGTAACAGCGCAGCCGAGAAAGGCACGCCGAGTTCCGTCTGCCGATGCGGCTGCCTTTTGTATTCTTTTTGTATTCATTTTACGCATTCTCTAAATATCTCACATATTCAAGAAGCCTTCGAGCACAGCCTTCCACGGGGAATATGCCAAAGCGGTGCATTTGTTTACATCTACATGTACAGCTTCATATTGCTGTTAGCTCTTCGAATATTGCAGAAACAGCGCATCGCTGATGTGAAGTAATCTCATAATAATGCAGGAAAACATTCACATCTGCGCATCTGAGCCGCGTTGTTCTCCTCTGAGACGATTCAATATGAGCGGCCGTGTTACTTGAACTGCAACTGTGATCCACACACATATATATTACAGGCTGTTACTGATTCACGCCTTTGTTTAACTTCATCATCATGGCGCGTGCCATAAATTATTATTGGAGAAAACTGTGCTCGGCATATGACCCCACTTATAGGCCGTGAAGTCCTCTCGCAAAAACGCGGATTCCATTGCTGACATCATTGGTAATGAGCGAGTTTATGCTGCTGTACCGAATGACTATTCTTTTCTTTGCCGTTTGACGCAGAAGTAAGCAGTGCTTCCCTGGAATTAAGCAATGTGTCAGCACAACAACACACACAGACCCACCATCTACGGGAATGCAGCCGGCAGCGTTCGGCAACGGTGACCAAAGTACAAGATGTTGACACAGCGCTACGTCGCCGCTTGCCACTTATTGTGTACGCCCATGCGAAGTGAAGAGCAGTTATCAGATCACTCTAGGGGTCACAACTGAATTATAAGAGTGGTTTCCCTCTTCATGATTGGTTATTTTTTTAAGTTCAGGTCCATCGGTAGCGGGTGCACGAACAGGACGGGGTCAGGCGTAACTCAACCTTCGCTAAACCGGATTAACATTGACTCAAACTTCACGTGCACGGCTTGAGAGGACTGAAGCTCGTGCATTTCATCTTCGAAGGCATGTCGATGCATATTGAGCACGAGTAAATATACATACAAGTGAATGAACTGCAGCTATCACGTTGTCGGTTCGACGTCTGATCGTGTAGGGTTCGGTCAAGCTATCGTCGTCGGCAAGCTGATTTTGTCGGTGCCATCGACAAGAAAACCCGTCGCGCTATATGACAACTCGCACCCGTCGGTTACGTCGTTGTTGGCCTATCATGATCAAATGGTCTCAGTGACACAGTGCTGAATCGTCGGCGTCAGCGTCTTGTCAGTCTCGTGCCGACCCAGTGTTACCACGCCTTAAACGAGTGCATGAAGCCAGGCAGTCGCTGCCACCACCAACAAGAGTGGGCTGACGCTGCAAGAAGACTGCACCAGCAACATGTCTTTGAAGTGTCGCCCAAGTGTAACGCAGGGGTTTATCGATAAATTGACAGCCGTCAATGCAAGGCGGCAACTACGTGGTTCATGGTGCTGTCCGGAATGAGCCCTGACCCTTTTTTTGTTTTAAAGTGGAGTTGCAGTCTTGCACTCCGCACGTGTTCGGCACCGCACCAACGTCGAGCTACCAGTATAGTTTCAACGCGGTGCACGGCACAAGTGTTTGGTGCAGTGAGCGTCCGTGCGCTTTTTTTTCCCGGGGTAGTTTCCCGCGATATCATGCCGCGCGGCCGCGCCCGCGTCCCTCCCGAAACGTTTTGCGACTAATCCGCTAGGGCATGGCGCATGCGCCGTCGCGCCGTTAAAAAGGCGGATTACGGCACTCCAGGACATCCGCGTGGCAGACGTCTTCTGAATGGGATTCAGCGCACCGTCGGCATACAGCATTGTTGATACAGACGATTTTTCCATGACCAATCTTGAAGCACGTGTGATATTGCAGAAGTTTCGGTATGTAAGATCGAAATGCATGGCGGACATGGCCAACCTTGAGGTGAGAGGGAAGGCAGTCTACCTCAAACACAAGCTTCGCGTAGCGTGTGTTTCCGAGTCTGGTGAGATACGTGATTACAGTTCCTTTTGCTGTTGGCTTTATTAATTAATATAGGCAAGTCGTCGGCAAGAGAGAAAACGTGGACGTCATATATGACGCCATTACCGCCTGTAGGGACTAATGATCGCACTTTTTCTTTGTCAATTTCCTTGGCATTCCGAAGACTTTGTATTGGGCTACGATGTAGAACGTCTACAGCCAAGATATTCTTCCATGAGCTTATTCGCATGCCTTTAATCTCACTCAGTGCGGTGCCCTCGAGTAACAGAGAAAGAACCTGCCTGTTCAGGAGCCGCAAATTGGTCAGAGGGTCCACGGGCAAGAAGAGAACAGTGTGCGGCCAGCGCTGAGGTATATCCTTATTGGTTAAAACACTTGCCGGCGATGACGCCCGCAGCCGTCTTCTTCTTGCCTTTCGGCTCATGACAACCTCGAAGTCGTTCAACTAAAGAATCACTTTCTCTGTATGACAAAAATCTAACATAAAAGGTATGCGCTGTCGGTGTTTCTCTTTATGACATTCGTTTGTGGGCTGTCATTCTCAAAGTTCCGAGGAAGAACTTAGCAAAGAGTGAAAGACAAGGTATGAGCAACTTTAGTGACAGAAGAGTGGCTTGGTATATGTGGTTCGGAATGGTATATCGCGAAAAGACGCTCGACCCTGGACACGGGACGCAGGATTCTCTGCAGCAGGGGCCTCTTAATGCTCTCGCGTGAAAAACCATTCATGCACGATATAATGCAACTGAACGGTCCCTCAGGTTATGAACTACTCGCGGGCAAGCGAGCGCATCGAGGTGAGAGCTTGCGCGGGCAAGGAACGTGCATAAAAAATATTTCAGCGAAGAAACTACAATGCTTTCACATTGCCACACGTAAGCAGTCTTAAATGCCTCCGCCGAATTTTTTATATATCCTTCTTTGCCTCCTTCAAACACCTTTTTGTCTCTGCCTGTCTGTCTGTCTCCAACACTGACCCCCTCATCCAGGTTCTTTGCTACCTTGGGCCAAAAAGATTGTGCTGGTGAACGTGAGGCGTCGTCGTCGCTCCATCATCGTCATTGCAGTTTGGTCATGCTGTCTTCGTCATGCGATCAAAATCATAAAGTTGCCGTCATCCCATTGCAGTCATCGTAATGCCGCCTTCACTGTTTAGTCCACGTCATTGCTTCTTATTCATTCGATCTTAATTGGGCTTTCATCACTCAGTCGTAATTACGCCACCATTGTCATGCCATCGACGTCATTTCATCGTCTTCATACAGTTGTCGTCATGCATTCATTATCATGCATTCCATATCATACCTTTATCGGTATATCGCCGTGGTCCTATGATTATCATCATTCCGAATTCATCACCTATCTCTCGTCATACCGTTTTTGTCATGCCATCAATATTACGTCATTGTCGGCAAGTCATCGTCGTCACATCATCATCGTCATGTCATTGTCGTTATAGAGTCGTCATCGTAAAATCGTCACGCCATCGTCATCATACGCTGGTCGTGATTCTATTTTACTCATGGCGTCGTCGTCGTCACCCTGTCATCGGTATGCCATTGTTATCATTTCAAAATCATCATCCTTTTGTCGTGATGCGGTCGTCGTCATATTGCCTTTGTCGTTCCATCAATATCGTTATGCATACAGTGCTATGCTGTTCACACAAAGGACAAAATAAATGAAACTGACACAGATGTGCGCCATATATGTGCATATCTCATCATAATCATCATCAGCATATTAATTATGTCCACTTGCAGGACGAAGCCTTCCACCAGCGATCTCCAATTTCTGCTGTTTTGCGCTAGCTGATTCTGTTACGATCGGGCATCGGGGGTAGCGACCATCGAACCTCTCTTGATTTCCTGACAGGAACCGCTTCACCTTTTGCAAGTTAACAGTGCGTTCCATCAGTCAGACCAGGGGTCACACCATGGTGTGACGTGATTGACGGAAGACAGTGTAGTTGACGGATGCCACTGGGCCGCCCACCACGACGTTGGGGCAAATAAACTTCCTGGAGAGTGCTTTCTGCGCCCTTTCGTTACGGCTGCTGCTAGCCGCCCATACCAATCGTGGCAAGAACCAGCTAATTACTTGGCCATTCCATGAGCCGACACGCGTCAACGAGACAAGCGTGAACCGTCCTATTAGCGCGTCTCCCTTCCTTTCTCTTGGGCAGTCAGCCGCATGCACCCGAGGTTACTTCTCCGATTGTCTTCAGGGGACGAAGGTGCTGGAGTGCTTAGGCGCCCCGCCACCCTCAAGGCGAAGCCTTAGGCCACGTTGGAAGCTCCGGTTGGAGGAAGGTGTGACAGCAGATTTCCCTGACTTAGGGATCTAGGGAGGAACACATAGACGTAAGCGGACTTTTTGGATGCTCTGGTGCTTAAATTCAGTCACGCTAGATTGTTGAGACATGACGTTCTCTACTCCTCATGTACATATCGTAAATAAATGCAGTACTCTTCACTAAAGAATACTCTGGTTAAGAAAGCTCGGACCACGCCCTGAGCCCGTATAGCCTCCGTGTAACGCCCCGGTAGCGTCGGCCGGCTACCCGATACGAGACGCACCGGCGGCGTAGGCTATAGAGAGACCCTCAGTTGACGCCAGACTCTGAAGTCACGACCCCTGAATCTTACAATTCCAACTTGCGCCTGCAAACTTCCTAGTTTCATTTCCCCGCCTAATTTTCTACCGTCCTCGACATCGCTTTCCTTTCTTTGGCGTCCGTGCTGTGAATATAATGGAACAGCGGTTATCTGCCCTACACGTTGCATATCCGCCCCGCAGGTTGCCCTCCATTGCATATCCGCCCTACAAGTTGCACGTTGACAATCATCGAGAGATGAGTTCTGCCAGATTTTTTTTTTTTTTTTTTTTGAGGCTTATGTCCTGGCCGTTGACAAGTAGCATTGAACAACACTTGACGAAGCAGTCGAGGTCCTGGGATAGCTTAACTGAAACGTGCATTATGTGGCACGTAAGCGCTTTGAAAACTGAGAAGGCTGTCCTCGCTTCGCACCGATGAGCGTGCAAAGGCAACAAGTGCCGTTGGTGAAAGCAATTAACTAGTGCGTGTCACAGAAGGTGAGTTGAGGCTTTGGTATGCTATATCAGAATCCAATGCCACTGTGGTTGCCCGGTACTAATAACAGAATAGAAGAATGCTCATGGTTTCCATGTTTTCCGCATTACAGAACCTTGAGAACATTGTAGAAGGTCCCCAAACATGTATTCATTACACTCATGCATAGCGTCATTACGCACAGGTATTCATTTCTTAAAGGAAACTTGATTCACCGGAACAAACAAATGAAATGTTGTTCTCATTTAACATTGCCATGAGTAAACAATATTGCAAGAACAGCCCCAACGTATTCACAAGAATAGGTAATTCGGCGTGCCGAACCCTTGCTCAACACACACTCAAAAAATCATACATCGTGATCATCGGTGTGCCAATTCGGTCTTCTTTATTGTAGCCCACAAACGAGACAAGTATTTCGTTCTGAAATAGGATTTTCATTGTTATTTCTTCTCCAGCTTTTCCATAATGAATGAGCAATGCTTCTGCATACCCTCTAAGCCTTCTGATCGTGGCCATTCCACCGCTTTATTACTGGGGCATCCTTTAGATGACTATAGTGTAACATCAACAAAGGCCACCCTCATGCGTTGCCTCTCACATCAGGTGCCGTTCGAAGTGGGCATCATCCGGCAGTTCCCCTTCTCGTCCTCCCTGCAGCGCATGAGCGTCGTGTGCCGTACGCTGGGCAGCCGCCACATGGAGCTGTACGCCAAGGGCGCCCCAGAGGTCATACAAGCCCTCTGCGTCCCCGAAACAGGTATCCTCGCCACCAATAGCCACTTTGACTGCGACTACCACGCCTCATGGAATTGCGATGGTAATAGTGCATACATCTGTGGTGGTACTCGCGTCCGCTAAAGTACATATTGAGGCTTGAAGAGGCGCCGGGTGGTCGTTTAGCGCGTACGCGTCCATGTCTTAACTCAATTCCTACCAGCCAGCTCTAGCATTACTTCCTTAGCGTCCTCGGTAACTTGCACTATGTTAAACGCAGTTCAAATTTTTATTTATTTTTTTTGTTTATTTATTTATTTATTTATTTATTTATTTACCCTCAGGGCCTTTCGGCATTAGATAGGGGAGTGGGTTATACAACAAATAAGAAATAAATAAATTACGAGCTTATACACAATATTTACTAATTATACAATGCTAGCTGAAAGTGTGATAAATACAGTAATAGAACATGACATATAAAACTAACCTAAAAAATGAAAAAGGAAAACACCTACAGTAGTTCGTACAAATGTTTGCTATTATACAGTGTTAGCTAGTGCTTCTCCAAAATTATCATTGTTATTAATGGATACAATGTCAGAAGGAAGTTCATTCCAATCTTTTGACGTATGTGGCAAAAGTGAGTGTAAAAACGTGTCGTGTTACGTGCATCAATTCTAAATTTATGCTGATGATCAGTACGGTGCGATAAGTAATATGGTCCCGACATGAATTGGTGGATGAAGTGTAGGGTGGTGATACAGCGTATGAAAAAATGAAAGGCGGGAAATTCTTCGACGTGTTGCTGGCCGGTTGAAGACCCAGATGCTATTTCATTGAAGACACGCTCGCACTATGGTTGTAGTTCCAAAGAATAAAACTAGTGGCGTTGCTTTGGATTACTTCAAGGGAATGTATTAGGTTTTCGTGAAGGGGGTCCGGTGTAGCTGTCGCGTATTCTAATTTTGGCCGTAACACGGTTTTATAAAGTATTATCTTTAAAGGAGAGGGAACACGAGAAAAGTTTCGGCGTAAGTATCCCAGCAAGCGGTTGATTTATTTAATCATATATCAGACGTGATGATTCCACGTTAATTTAGATGGTATGTGCAGGCTTAAGTACTTATATGAACTTAGTAATTCTAAAGCAACGTTATTCAAGTAGTACACAGACAGGTTAACGTTAGATCGGGATGCTCTCGGACATTTGCACTTGTTAATGTTGAGTTCCTTTCACCCCAATCTGCACCAATTGCTCACGTTATTAAGATCGGCCTGAAGCAGGGTGATGTCGTGTTCGTTGGTTATTTCTCTGAGGATTACACATTCGTCTGCAAATAAATGTAGGTCAAAAGTTATTGCTCAAGGTAAGTGATTAATATACATAAGGAACAATAGAGGTATCAGGATTGAGCCTTGTGGCACACCGGACTGAACATCGCTATCAGGTGTGTCATGACCATTAACTGTTACGAACTGAGAACGGTTAACGAGAAATGACTCAATCCATTTTAGAACGTTTTGATCGAAGTTTAATTTGCTTAGTTTATAAAGCAAAAGTTTATGACATACTTTGTCAAAGGCATTAGAAAAATCTAAAAAGATGCAATCGGCAAGAGAAGAACGTTCAAGTATTTGGTGTATTTTGTGAGTAAATGTTAATAATTGTGATTCACATAAAAATGATTTTTGAAAACCATTTTGTGATGGCGAAAAAATGAATTAGACTCAAGAAAGTCCGCAAGGTTAGTAAACATATGTTCCAGCAGTTTGCAGGAGGTACTGGTTAATGATATCGGGCGATAATTTGTAGGTGATGTTTAGCTGCCAGATTTATGCAAAGGACTTATTTTTCCTATTTTCCATTCTGACGGAACAGTAGATGTGTTAAGTGATTGTTGAAATATTTTGGTTATTACAATGGAACTCTAAAAGCAGCTGTTTTTCAGAAATTTAGCACTGATGCTATCAAAGCTGTGTGACGGATGTATCTTCAATTAATCTATTAGTCGAATAACTCAGGCAACTTCAACAGTCACTGGAGGCATAGTTAAGAAGTTATTGTCATTCAAGACAGGTAATTCAATCTCAGCTGGCCGCAAGAAATGTTTAACAAAGGTATTATTCAGGAGAGTTCCGCATAGGTGTTTTTGGAACAGGGTTACCAGAGAAAGTCTTAAGAGTGATAGAATCATCAGAAGGTGGATGTATGACGCGCCAAAATTTTTGTACGTCAGCATTGATGGTAATGTAGTAGATAAGAATGTTTCCTTAGCGTATTTTAGTGCGGCTACATAGACGTTAGATGCTAACATGTAAGCATTCCAACGTGAGTCAGTGGGTGATTGCTTCGCGGAACGATACAGTCGTCTTTTTTTTTGTTTTTTGTTTTTGTTGAATAGTCGCTTTAAATCATTTTTGTACCAAGGCACGTGCGGTTTGCACGTTATAGTACGGTTTTCGATGTGCTTATTGATTAAGCGATTTACCTCTGCTGAAAACATATTCCAGTTTGATTGTACGCTACAATTTTTGAAATCACTCAAGAATATGTTAAGAAATAGACTCAGCGCAATATTTATTGCTCCAAAGGTATCTCTCTTATAGTCTCTAATTATTGTTTTACTCTTCGGAAGATTACGAAATGGACCATTAAAGTAAATATAAACGTTCGAAAATATCCTACCTCAATTCATGCCAGCAGGTGCAATGTTATTTTTTTAGCAACACCAGTAATGCATCATTACGTTAAATGAAGTTGAAATAAACATTCCGAAACATTGTATTTTTCCTTTACTTTGTGTGGAAGATTACGATGTGATTGAATAACACAAAACAAGCACACGGAAGCACATTTTAGTTAGAAGCTGCATTGTTTGGACACATTTGGCTCCGCTTCGAAGGTGAACATATTGGCTGAAAGCTTTTGTATAGTAATTATAGTTTTTTTACTTGTTTTTTTTTAGAGTGGTTGAAAAACAGCAATGAAAGTTGCGTTGACTGCACTACTCCTTGAAAACTGAGTGCCTTATACTGCAGTTACACAGTACGTTTATGAATATTGACACGCATACAACGTGACAATATCATAAACTGACCAAAGTGTTTTTTTTTTTTTTTTCCTGAACGAGCCTTTATATTTTGATCAAATAGCCCAGTATGCCAGATGAAATACACGGATCATGTTCATGTCCTTAACATTCTGAATTGTGTCCTGTTTGGCTTTGTTAAGGCGAAAGCCTTAAATGTCTCCTAGCCCCGATGGCCTTGAAAACGCGGCGTGCGGTACAGGAAGTAGTGCGAGCTCGCCTCGAGCACACACGCGCTCGTGTCACTGCTCGCGCGTTCGTCTTCTTCTTGCGCAGCTGGCAAAGTTAATAAATATTGAGTTAATTAAGGCACTCGGCGTCATGAGCTTTGGTTGGAGAATCAAGTAATGAGAAGTATCAACACGTTCCACTGAGAATGTCGAATAATTTAACGCATGTATCTTAAAAGTACAGGCTTTCGCCTTCACCCTCTTTAGTATATGCTAAAATGACTGTCAATGTTTAAACGAGAACTGTACGTCAGAAACTATAGGTGCGACCTAATTAGACGCTATTGCATAAAAGCTACAGCGTGCTTACTTCACTGGCTCCTTATTTCTGTTGAGCAGCCAGAAAACCGCTGCCTCATATTTTGCATCACGTTCCAGTACCGGCGGAATACTTTGAAGTGCTTCGCGGCTACACGCTGGAGGGGTTCCGAGTCGTTGCTGTGGCCTACAGGCGCCTGCAGAAGATGACGTGGCACCACGTTCAAAGAGTAGACAGGTAACTTACACATCTTGTTTAAATTCACGATGTAAGTTATTGCTGACTCACCGCACTACACATGTATTGTGGCATCTGTACCATTCTGTCACCCTGACAGCCGCCGATAAGGCGTTGTATCGCACGAGCGCCACTTATAAGAGTGAGCGCAATTCGTTTTGACGCCGCCAAAACAGCGCATTCGAGGCATGCCGCAGGCAGTTTGAGCCAGCCTAACGAGCATTAAGGAGGCCCACCAGCTACGCTGTCTTAACCTCAGCTACACTATAGGCTCGATCACCTATATGGTCCACGGTATGTAACAAATAACATCGTTGTCGTCTTTTACTTATTCCCAAACCTGTTGAAAAACGCTAGTTTTTACAGACATACGAGGCGTACATATCCAACTTCGCGCTGCCATACAACGCTCATAAGGCTTGAACCTTGTTATTTCTTAATCTTATTTGTTATTATTGTTACTTTTATAACTCCTAATATCATTATTATTGTTGCTGTTGCGGTTGTTGTCTGCAAGACGTTGAGAAATCTCTCATCATGATGATCATTGACCGTGTAATGCCCAACATATTATGTATGCTCTGTTGTTTCGGTACCTCAAGATTCTGATTTAAGCACAGGAGACTTGAGGCCTGGCGTATAGTAGCACTTCTGATATGCTATCGTCGTCATTACAAGTAGTTAAAATCCATCGAATCGGACAATCTCGGCGCATTAAACAACGATTTCAGTCGGAAGCCCTGCCTTTACATGTGAAAACTGACTACGGGAGACATTCAGTACACCCCCCTCGTGCCAAAGTCGTGGCAGTGCCGTCGGCGCATCAAAATGGACCATGTCAGCGGAGTCCGCAAAACTGATGTAACGTGTGCAAACGATGCCGTGAAGTCGACGAAGACGAGAACTGCGAGGCTGCTGAGAAGCGTGTGAACTGCTCCGGCAACTACGAAGCAACATCAGACTATTCCCGATGAATAAGAAATGAACATTCTTCGAAAAACGACTCACAACCATACTACGCTCAGAGAATCCTCAACAGCTGTGCGCTGTCATAGGTGCATTTGACTACACACCAAAGGGCTCCTAAAACGTCCCGGCGCGATTACCTGTCCCTTCCAGAACAGCCTTCTTTCCCACCGCGTGTGCCGTCCTCCATCGCGCAAAAACAGAAACCTACTTCAATTGACCCACATACAAGGACACCACGAAGTAGTCATTTTTCTCAAGCGGCCACTTCGGGCGTGAAATGGCATTCGCTGCCCTTCAGACACGCGCACACCTCCCCACTCTGCACTGAGCCTTTCACCAAGGTTGATAACAAAGAAGCTTACGAACCTAGTGGCGCTTTTAGCCAGTAAGAGACTGAAACTAACGACAAAGACACGACTCGGAGCACTTTGAAAAGTCAGTCGAAGTCTACACACGGGGTTCTTTCTCAGGTACAAACGCCCTCTGCTAAGTCCTCTGAACAAGTGCTTACCGTACTGGAGACGCTCTTTGCAGCTCTTCTTTAACAGCTTACGAAGCTCGGACCTTCTGCGTGTTAGTGCGCCCGTGAATGAGTGCCAGTCACCAGTTTATCCTTTCGGTGCATATCGCCGGCCGGTTGGTCTTTAAGGACCTTCCGTTGAAGCAGTGCTCGCTTGACAAGATCAGCAAAACCTTCATTTAGGGACGTTGCGGGACCTTTCCGCAACGTCGATTTGGGCCCTGCCCAAGAGGAATCCGGCAGGATCATGCCTATCATCATCATCATCATCATCATCATCATCATCATCATCATCATCATCATCATCATCATCATCATCATCATCATCATCATCAGACATTGTTATCTCCCCTGCACGACGAAGTCCTCTCCCGGCGTTCTCCAATTACCCCTGTGTTGCGCTAGCTGATTCCAATTTGCGCCTGCAAATTTCCTAATTTTATCACCCCATCTAGTTCTCAACCGTCCTCAACTGCGCTTCTTTACATTTGGCTCCTATTCTTTAAATCTAATGATCCAACGGTTTTCTATCCTAAGGATTACGTAGCCTGCCCATCTCAATCTGTTTCTCTTAATGTCAACCTCAATATCGGCTATTCCGTTCTCGCTTTGATCCACACAGCTCTCTTCCTGTCTCTTTAAGATACATCAAACATTCTTCCTTCCATCGCCTTTTGTGAGGTCTTTAACTCGTCTTCGAGCTTCTTTATTAACCTCCAAGTTTCTGCACCATATATTAGCACCGGTAGAATACAATGATTGTGCACTTTTCTTTTCAACGACAGTGGTAAGCTTCCCGTCAGGATTTGGTAATGTATGCCGTATGCACAACTTTCTTTTATTCTTCTGTGAATTTCTTTCTCCTGATTAGGGTATCCTGTGAGTAATTGACCTCAATAAACGTACTCCTACAAAGACTAGAGGCTGACTAGCGATCATTTGTTATCTATTCAACATTACCTGTGTCTTCTGCACAGCAATTTTCAATGTAACCCTTACGTTTTATCCGTTAAGGGGCTCGATCATTTGTTCCAATTCATTCCCAATGTTGCTGAATAACACAGTATCATCTTCGAACTGAAGGTTATTTAGATATTAGCCGCTGATTCTCACTCCTAAGCCTTCACACTCTCATACCTTAAATACATCTAAGCATGCAATGAATATCTTCGTAGAAATTGTCTCCTTCCCTGACCCCTTTCATGATGTGTAATATTCCGCTTTCCTTGTGGAGAACCAAGGTACCTATGGAATTTAGTGGATATTTCCTGAGATATGGTTACGGATGCAGAACGGGTGTAGAATAGGACATAGTTTTATAGTCGAGTTCACTGTATGGATCCGCGAAACTCATGATGCCATTTTAGGCGTAGATTTTCAAAGTGAATTCAGGGCCAGAGTTGAATGTGGTACAGAAGAAATTCTATTATGTGCCATGCTGCCGATCGATATTTCTTGCCAATCGCTTTTCTTACGCCTAGCGGCCTCTATGAATTTAAAGGCATACCATTTGGTTTATGTAATGCCCCATAAACCTTAGAGCGATTTACGGGCTCCATTCTCCGCGGTCTCGAATGGGAGATTTGCATTTAGCATTTAGATGATGTGATTATTTTCAACCTTCTACGAGCACAACCAGCGGGCCGGCATTGTTTTAGACTGCATCCGAGAGCCTGACCTCAGTTACAATCCTAAGAAGTGCCATTTCGGTGAGCGTCAAACCCTTGTGCTGGGATATCGTGTCGACAAAGACGGTATGTGGCCAGAGCCCCCAAAGTTTTGTGCTTTTCGCAACCTTAAGCAGCCGAAGACAGTGAAAGAACTCAAGAGTTTCCTTAGGCTATGTTCTTACGTTCTCAGGTTTATTAAAGACATTTTCCAGCTTGCTTGTCCACTGAGTGACCTGCTTCGCAAGGACACTCCCTACATATGGTCCGCTCAGTGCGAGACGGCTTTCCAGCAGCTGAAGTTTTACTCATCTGTGGGCAACTTCTGCGCCATTTGTATCCGGAGACGTTCACGCAACTGCATGCTGTTACAAATCGTGTGGGTGTTGGTGCTATGCTCGCCCGGTTTCACGACGGACGCCAACACGTCGTTGCGTACGCAATTCGTACTCCGACGAAAGCAGAGAGCAAGTATGCGGTCAGGGAACTGGAATGTCTTGTTGTTTTTGCCATGCACATGTTCAGACCACATTTGTACGGTCACTATTTCAAGACTCTTACTGACGATCGTTCTCTCCACGGGCTCGTTAGACTGGGTGAACCAACTGGCCGGCTTGCTTGGTGGGCCTTGCAACTTCAAGAATACTTTTCCGTTGTTCACAGAGCTGTCGATGCCAAAGAGACACCGACTGCTTATCTCGTGCTCCCTCTCAGAGCAAGGTCACTGAACACGAAGCTTTCTTCAAGAAGATGCAACAGCTAGACCCATCACTCAAGGCGATTGGTGATGCGCTCACAGATCTGAACGGGCTACGTCATTTGTGATTCGTGACGGTGTGCTCTACCACAAGAATTATTTTAACAACGGTGCTCCAGTGCTCCTAGTAATGGCAAGATACATGCGCCTTGCGGTACTTCGGGCCATGTACGACGACCTTACATCCGGGCACCCTAGATTTGGTCGAACGCTCGACCACCTCCGACAACATTTCTGTTGGCCTCCATAGTAGAAGGCAGCCAAGCAGTACGTCACCAGCTATGATATCTGCAAACGCCACTACCAACTGACTATGGCTCCTGCGGAAACTCTGCAGCCAGTTAGACCGCCGACATCACCTTTTGCGAAAGTAGGCATAAATTTACTCGGTACCTTCTCCAAATTTTCCACTAGCTGCCGCACGATAATCATACGCGTGGATTATTGAACAAGTTATACATAAACAATGGTTCTTGTCTCAACTACAGCATCCGATGTTTCATAAATTCTGCTGAATTCAATTACCCTCCGTCACATAGCTCCTCTTGTGGTGATAAGTGATCGTAGCCGGCAGCTCACCGCTGACGTTACTAGGCCTTCGTGGAATTCAATAGCGACATTCCACGCCTTACCACCCGTAAACCAATGGTGTAACCGAGCGCACCAATCGTACCATCGTCTACAAGCTTTCAATTGATGTCACAGCGGATCATAATAACTGAGATGCCGTGTTACCTTTCATCACGTATGCCTTCAATCATGACGTCATAGGATACGTGCCTTTCTCTGTCCTCTACTCTCGTCATCCTCAAACTTTTCTCGACTCTATACTTTCTTTGTCTCATAACGAAGATGCTTCTGTAGTGCCAAAGAATCAAGTCGATTCACCTGGCTCAGAACTCTATCGTCGAACGCTCATGTTGAAGCTCAATTACGATACAGATTTGCCTGTCAGATTCGCCACAGGTGACTTTGTGTGGCTGTGGACACCGGTTCGGCACAGGGCACTTTTCTAAAAGCTTCTTCCCAGGTATTCGGGTCCATTCATCTTTCTCAAATGGCTGAGTTACGTGACCTACGTCATCGCTAAACTGACAGCTGATAGCCGCCGTTCACGCAAGACACAAGTTGTTCGCGTCTCACGACTGAAAGAATACCATCAACGTACACTCTGACTCACTCGGTGAGCTTTGTCTGTCCCGGAAGAAAATGTAACGCCGCCCCAGAGGAGTGTAGAAGACGAGGAAGAAGCTGCGCGAGGTTTTGGCGGTCGGCTGTTTCAGACCCTCCCATGACTTTTCTATGCTTTTCATCATTCGCATTCCAATCTACCTTCGTAACAACATTCGCGTATGCCTCCCGTGACACACAAAGCCTCCGTAACTGCTGGTACTTCTACTGCATTATAATCTATGAAAGCCATATAGAGAGCTGGATTGAACTCCACAGATTTCGAAATTACCTGATTGATAACATGAATGTGTTCCACTGAAGAATATACCTTCCTGCATTTCTCTTGGTTTGAAATCAAGTGTAGCCCTCATTCGACGTCATCATTCGTGCCGTCTTTTCTTTCCCTACTTATTTGATCCATGCGTAGAGTCGCAGGCTAGAGCACACTAGCACAGGCCCACCTCTCTTCCTCTCCTTCAGTAAGATCACTCTAGCTCTTGATACACTGTGAAGAGTTCTCAGTCGGCCACAATTCAGCAAACCATTTACTAAATTATAATTTATTGAACTAGTAATAATTTTAACTAAAATACCGTTTTGTGGGTTTTTGTAAAATTACCCTTCAAGTTCAGAAATAAAGCGACACAAGTTGTTCTAATTTTCCTTAATGTGGAATTTAGTTTGGGCATTACAGGAGTAAATAATCTACAAAATAAATTATGCAGTAATCAGCAAGGGTAAGAAACACTCATGAAAGGGAAAACTGACAACCGCCTTAAAAAGTATAGATGAATAGAGAGGAAAGCGAGAGAGGTTAACCGGAGAATGGCAGGCTTTTCGACCCGATATGGGCGAAAGCTTTGATGTGATATATGAAAGGGGCAACAATTATTGTGAAACGGTGATCGGCACACAATATTGTAGTGCAGCACAGGTCAGTATAACCAAGTGGAATACGTGCGATCTTTGTGCGTATGAGGTCGTGTTGAAGTGAATGCGAGTTTTGCGTACGGAATTGTTTTGTTTGTTGTCCTAACTTAGTGCCTCTCCAAACGTTTTTCTTTTCTGTATTGTCCATGGCTGTTATGCGTGCATGTGAACGCGTTTCAGGTGCCCTGTTTTATGGCGAAACTAGCCACCAACATGCCAAGAGCGGACCACTGGCTGCTATAGTTAACAGTATAATAGCGCGAAGGAAAGTCGAGGACCAAAAATGACAGGATGGCAAGCCCTTTGGTATTTGACTAACCGAGTTATTCTGATTCCATAAGACAACAAATAGCTCGAACCCACACTTTTCCTGCTATGCCTTCCCCTGCTCCTACCACAATCGCAGCGTACGGTTTCTGCCCTAGCCCAACACTGCCAAGCGAGTGAAAGAGAAAAACACTATTTAATGGACGCTCGAGATGTTTGCGCGGCCATACTCCTAGCATACTACTCCAGAGCAAAAGTACAAGATGAGCTTTGCGTGACTACGACAGTTTTTTCTTAGCTACAATCCCCTATCCTTGGCTGCGCCTTCTGCTTATCCTAATGTCATGCCATACACAGAATGCACAATCACCCCACCCAAGTGCACATTTACAAGGTGTTTAGCCACGCACTTCGAAAATATTACACGTTGTCGCATCGAATATATTGGAGCGGGCAACAGGGACACACTGTCCTGCCTGCTTTTGCACTGAAGCACTGAAAAGCTCAAAATAGTGTTTTAAACAGAACAGCACGTATATTGACAGGCACAAGGAGGGAGACAAAACACGGACAAGCGCCTACTTGCAACTGAAGTTTATTGCTTGGAAGGAGGAATATATAACAGCTCCAAACGCTAAGAAAACAAAAAAAGACATTCATAGGTTGACAGTCAATCCTACACGCCGCACTGAATAAAGGAGATAACTGTAATCATCATATCCCCCTCCCCGCTAAAAATTCCAGTTCTTTGGACGAAATCGATGAGGAGGGGCTACTGACGCATGCGTCTTTTGACCAGGCGATATCCGCTGCTTCAATAATTCCACGCGTTAGTTGGTTGCTATGTTTACTTAAATCCTGTGTTCGATTGAAGTCAGGGTGGCAAGCTTTGCTGTCGCAGTCTGTACAGTGGATGCCAAGATGCCCTTCTACATTATTATAAACATTATTGTGCTCCTTGAGGGCAATCCAAAATCATGGCAGCTGCGTCAGTGTCTGTTTTTTTTTTATTTTCAGGTTGCAGGTGGAGAATGACTTAACTTTCCTCGGTTTTCTCATCATGCAAAACATGTTGAAGCCGGAAGCAACACCCGTGATCGGCACACTTCACGGTGCTCGGATCAGGTGCCTGATGGTGACAGGTAATATTCACTACTCAACCAGAGATCCGCCTTTTATTCTCCTGGTGGGAAATATTGTCTTGACAAAACATTTTCCACTTCACAGATTAAGACATATGAACATAGTAATAATACTCGGCAACTTTACCACCCTATAGTTTACCATAAATATCTATTTCACTGACCTACAATTTCAGCGACGAGGTGCCTGCACAAATTTTTTAAAGGAATGGTTCAGCTCCTAATAGACTATAAATGTTTACATTAGGGCATCTATGCTGTTTTCGTTTCGTTTGCTCCTAATATACTTGGGTCCAAGCTAAGATAACTTGGGTTTTACGTGCACTAACAGAAAGCTGCTTTCTGCTAAACAAGGATCTTAAGCATTCTCGTCAGCATAAAGCCGAAAATAGTGATTGCACAGCAATGCGTCGGTTGTGAACACTACGCGCAGTGCACAAACTCGGAGTAAGTATTGCTGAATTGAGTGCTTCCTTCCAACAGCCGATGATGCTTTTCGGTGCATGTGCCGTTTCCGAATTCATGTATTTTTTTCGCGGGCAGGCGAGAAACTGAAAATGTAAAACGTTTTCTTCCGTGAAACGATGAGTTGTTCACTACTGCAACTACGCGTTCTCACTTGCCTCGCCGATGCTGGACTGTAGCTCAACTTGTAGAAGTGGCGCCTCGCCGACCGGCAGCTAGTCATCCTTGGCCACCTTGTTTCCACAGATTGTGGGCCCCGAGATCCAACCAAACACCAAACCGTCGCCTAATTACCACGAACGAAGACCGCAAAGGAACACCGCAGTTTAATCAGACTGTGCTCCTACTTTCGTCGTTTCATCCGCAAGTTCGCCACCATAATAGTGCCTTTGACGCAGCTTCTCGCGGGTATCCACTACCTTCCACCCTGGCTGCCAGTTTGCGATGCCGCATTAACAATGCTGGGTCGCTTTCTGACGTCACCCCCGATCCTCCGACTTTTGGGCTCCGGCGCTCCGACAGAAATGCACACGGATGCCAGCGGCGTCGGCATTGGCGCTGTTCTTGTTTAACGATAGATTGGCTTCGATTAATACGCCGTTGCCTTTGGCAGCCACGCACTCACGAAAGCGGGAACCAACTACGCCGTTACGGAAAAAGAATGCTTGGCTATCATTCGGGCCATAACTAAATTCCGTACTACGGCCACCCATTCGATGTCATAACTGACCAACACGCTATCTGCTGGCTGCCGTCCCTGAAACATCCTTCAGGTTGCCTTGCGCGATGGGTTTGTTGCTGGATTCACACTTAACAACGGAATACTGGTAAGCGCAACTCTAAGAAGGGACAGAAGAAAGACCTTCTGTCATTACTTCTACGGCTACCACACGTGATAATTGACCACCGTGCTCCCTGCTGATCCTTTGTAGCGCTTGTCCCGTGCTTCTGTGTCTATCTATTGTCCCGTCTTAGAATTGCGTGTACCATTATTCCGTTGTTAAGATTGTTTCTATGCTAGCTTTTCTGTCACATCCATCCGCACCTTCTCCTGGCCGTGCATTACGTCGCCAAGCATACCACTTCGCTGTTCGTGACGGCCTCCTGTACCGGCGCAACTACTTCTCGGACGGCCACAAATGCTGACTCGTGGTCTCTCGGCATCAACGTTCAGGCATAAGTGCAGCATTACTACGCGATGCCCCGCAATGCGCGCATGCAGGAGTACTAAAAATATACGCGCAATGCTATTCCTCGCCCCTCAGCTGCTCTACTGCAAGCATTGCCTTGCCCGGGACGCGCCTTGAGTGCGTCGGAGTTGATCTCTACGGGCCCCTTCCGAGCACTTCACTCGCCAACCGCTGGGTCATTGTGGCGATATACCATCTTACGCGCTACGCGGAAACTTCGCCTCTGCCCAACGCATCTGCGCGTGGTTTTGCCTGGTTCCTTCTGAGTAACATAATAATTCGCCATGGAGCCCCCATACAATTGCTGAGTGACAGAGGCCGTACTTTTCTTTCTGACGTTATAGGAGCCCTCCCCAAGGAACGTCACGTAATTCACCGTACCACTACTGCGTACAACCCGTAAACTAATGAGATGACTGGGCGCTTTAACTGCACTCTTGGGTACATGTTAGCCATCTACGTCGCATCTGACCAAACGAATTGGGACCGCGTCCCACCCTTCGTGGCGTGTGCTTATGATACCGCCACACACACCAACACGGGATTATTCCCCGTTCTTTGCTCTTTACGGACGCGAGCCTTCCTGAACAGTGGATACCATCCTTCCATATCGCCCAGGCACAACGGAGGCTACTAGTCCGTGCGAAGCTGCTGCACACGCGGAGGAGTGCCGAAAGCTCGCCGACACGTTTACTTTCGTAGTCAGCAGCGACAGGAGCATCGTCAGCATGTCCCTGCATCTCTGGCACCATATATGCCTTTGACGCACTAGTGTGGATTTGCGTTCTTGCTGCCAGCCTGAACTTTCATCCAAACTCGTTTCCGAATATCAGGTTTCTTACCGTGTGGTCAGCCAAACGTCTCCTCTGAACTGTGAGCACGCCTTGAGCCACTTTCGGATAAGTGCCGCCGAGGCCGCGAAATAGAGCACATTCAGCAGCTAAAGCCTGACTTCGATCTGCCTGTGCTTCCTGCCCGTAGCTCACGAGAACGACTCCTCCTCTCCGGGAAGATAATTCTGCTAGATAAGAAAGCGCAGCAGGCACTGCTTCGAGGAAGACGGCGACGACGAGTTTGGTCGAAGCCATGTGCGAGAATTACCTGAGCTCTGTTGCCTCTCTCTACAAGCTCTACAAGCTGTGTGGCTCTCTGACAGCTTCTTTAACTATTGTAGAACAACTCTCGACAATAACCGCTTTTACTACCTCGATTGCAGCTCTATTAAGAGATAACTTGCCGACACTAACGCAAAAAGCCATGTCCTGCGGCGAAAATTCTTCCATTTAATCGAAAGTCATTATAAAATAGGAATCTCTCAAATACATTTTTTTCTCTGCTTAATATTGTTACGTAGGAAGACACCGACGAAGAGCTATATACAAGTATACTTACACGGCAATACGCCGCACATGGCCAAGAGGCAACAGCCCGCGCTAGCCTCTAATCGTCGTCGTCGTCGTCTTCACCCTGCTCGCCTCTTTGTGATTGCAAATACTGTTCCGTAGCAATACACCCGGCGGCAAAAGTGCCGTCCCGGAGCGATTAAACGCCGGACTCGGAAGCAGTGTAGTAGGCCTTGAGCCTACTGACGTGCACAACATCACTAGATGCGCGAATAGAGGACGACGTTGAACGCACAGGAGCATTTCGTACGCCACAGGCGTCACTTGGCGCAGCACGTGGTAGGGCCCTGTGTATCGCGAAAGGAGTTTCTCTGAATGTCCGACGTGGCGAGAGGGCGGCCACAGGAGCACGAGCGCACCAGGCGAAAGCTGCACGTCACGGTGGCGGGCGTTGTACTGACGCTGCTGAGTGGTTTGCGAGGCCCTCAGTCGAGCACGGGCAAGCTGGCGTGCATGGTCCGCGAGTGCGATGGCGTCGCGCGCATACTCGCTTGTTGAGATCGCTGCAGGAGGAAGTGCCGTGTCTAGGGGCAAGGTCAGTACGCGACCGTACAATAGATAAAATGGAGAAAATCCGGCGGTGCCGTGCCGGCAAGAATTGTACGCAAATGTGACGTAAGGAAGGGCAATGTCCCAGTTCTGGTAGCCCTTGGAAACGTACTTAGACAGAATATCGGTAAGAGTACGGTTTAACTGCTCTGTCAGGACATTGGTTTGAGGATGGTATGAGGTAGTCAGCTTGTGTTGAATGGAGCAGGAACGCACAATGTCGGCGATAACTTTCGAGAGGAAGTTACGATCACGGTCAGTAAGCAGCTGTCGCGGGGCGCCATGAAGTAAGATAATGTCACACAAGAGAAAGTCCGCGACGTCAGTGGCGCAACTGGTAGGGAGAGCCCGCGTGATAGCGTATCGGGTGGCGTAATCAGTTGCGACGGCTACCCATTTGTTCCCAGAGGATGACGGGGGAAAGGGACCGAAGAGGCCTAATCGAACACAAAAGAACGGTTCCACAGGGACGGTGATCGGCTGGAGATGACCGGCAGGTAGCACCGGAGGGGTTTTTCGACGCTGGCAGGGATCAAAGGCACCAACATAGCGTCGGACGGAGCGAGCGAGACCAGGCCAATAGAAGCGGCGGCGGACGCGGTCGTACGTGCGGGTTACCCCAAGATGTCCTGCAGTGGGTACGTCATGCATATCAAAGAATACAGTCTGTCGTAGAAGTTTTGGCACGACAAGAAGACGATCAAGGCCGTCAGGGAGGAAGTTCCTTCGGTACAGAATGCCGCCCTGGAGGACATATCGGCGAACGGATGCGTCGGTAGGTGTAGAGCGCAGACGCTCGATGAGTACTCGCAGCGATAGGTCTCGGTACTGCTCATCGGCGATGTTAGCGAAGGCAGACACAGAGAAGATGCCGTTATCCGTACTACTGTCGGTGACGTCAGGCTCGTCTACCGGGTAGCGAGACAGGCAGTGAGCGTCCTTGTGTAGTCGGCCAGATTTGTAGGTTACAGAGTACCAATATTCTTGGAGGCGTAAGGCCCAGCGACCAAGTCTTCCTGTTGGATATTTGAGGGAATATAACCAGCAAAGCGCGTGATGGTCTGTGACAACGGAAAAGGGTAGGCCAAATAAGTATGGGCGGAACTTCGCAACCGCCCAAACTAGGGCCAGACACTCACGCTTAGTGATGGAATAGTTGCGCTGCGCGGGCGACAGGAGCCTGCTGGCGTAAGCGATAACACGGTCGTGGCCATGCTGGCGTTGTGCCAGTACTGCGCCGATTCCGTGACCGCTGGCATCGGTACGGACTTCGGTAGGCGCAGAAGGATCGAAATGGGCCAGAACGGGAGGCAGTGTGAGAAGGTCGATTAGAAGCGAGAATGCAGAGGCCTCGTTATCGCCCCACTGTAAAGGGGGGTCTTTTTTCAAAAGCTCGGTTAGTGGTCGTGCTATGGCCGCGAAATTTTTCACGAAACGGTGAAAGTACGAGCAAAGGCCGATGAAGCTGCGCACATCCTTGACACACTTTGGAACAGGGAAGTGCCTAACAGCATGGATCTTGCCTGGGTTCGGTTGCACTCCGTTCATGTCAACGAGATGTCCAAGGACGGTAATCTGGCGATGGCCGAATTGGCATTTGGATGCGTTGAGTTGAAAACCGGCTCGACGAAAAACGTCCAGGACTGCTGATAGGCGCTCGAGATGCGTAGCAAACGTTGGGGAGAATACTATAACGTCGTCCAAGTAGCACAGGCACGTGGAGCATTTGAAATCATGAAGAAGGGAGTCCATCATGCGTTCAGTAGTGGCAGGAGCGTTACATAGACCGAACAGCATCACTTTGAATTGATAAAAACCGTCGTGTGTTAAAAAGGCAGTCTTCTCGCGGTGGAGATCGTCCACGGCGATCGGCAGTAGCCGGAGCGAAGGTCAATAGAGGAGAAATAGCGAGCACCGTGGAGGCAGTCAAGGGCGTCATCAATCCGGGGTAGGGGATACACGTCGTTTTTGGTAACTCTGTTAAGGTGCCGATAATCCACGCAAAAGCGCCATGATCCATCCTTCTTTTTTACCAGTACAACAGGTGACGCCCATGGACTACATGACGGTTCAATAATGTTCTTGGCAAGCATCTTGCGAACTTCGGCGTGAATAAGTTGACGTTCAGCCGGCGGTACTCGATACGGGCGGCGATGAATAGGAGGGGCATCGCCGGTATTATTGCGATGTTTAAGAGCTGTAGTTTGGGCCAAAGGACGATCGTTAAAGTAAAAAATATCATGGTAGGAAAAGAAAACGCGATAGAGGTCACGAGCGTGCTCGGACGGCATGTCGGGCGCAATCATTTCCTGTAAGTCGGCGATGGTACAAGTTGCCGACTACGATGGTAGAGGAGGATCGGCTGAATTGTCGCCTTCTGGAATAGATGCTACTGAGTGATCCTCGGATGGGGAAAGCTTGGCCAGAGACATCCCGCGTTGCAGCACTTGTGTCGTCAAGCCAAAATTGACCATTGGCAAACAGACGCAATTCGCAGTAATAGATAAAACTGTATGAGATACTGTGATCCCTTGTGTAAGGAGGACGTCTTGCATACGAGCCGCGATGTAGTGACCGTCGGTTACTGGTTGGGGTGACACGAAGTCAACGTAAGTCAGTGCCGAAGGTGGCAAGCGAACGAAGTCGACGGAACTGAGGCGAGCAGGGTGTGGTTCAGCGGGATCCATATTAGGCAGGTCAAGGCGGGGAGTACTGGCGGAATAATCTATGAGAGCAGAATGTGCGGAGACGAAGTTTAAGCCGAGGATGATGTCGTGGGGACAGTGGGCGATGACTGTGAATAGCACCATAGTGGAGCGATCAGTGAAGGAAACGCGGGCGGCACACACGCCAATGACAGGGGCTGTTCCGCCATCGGCGACACGGACAACAGGCGTCGTGGCGGGCATGATTATTTTCCTCAGCCGATTACGAAGGTCAGCGCTCATTACCGACAAATGTGCCCCAGTGTCTATGAGAGCAGATACAGAAACACCGTCGACTTGCATGTCAAGAAGGTTCAGATGAGTGGGCAAAATCAGTAGAAGATTTGACGGTGTAGGGAGCAATGCAGCGTCACCTTGAGGCGCTGCATCGTCTAGTCTTCCGGCTGGGAGCGGTGTGCGAAGGGAGTCGGCGAATAGGAGCGACAGGGCTGGGGAGAGCGAGATTGTCGTTGTTGGGGCGAAGGCGAACGATAATAGGAGCGGTTCGGTGCAGGAGAATCAGCGCTCGCGTTATCGGAGCGTGCGGCATAGGGACGAGAAGGGCCACCGGGGGGGGGCGAGAGTAGGCGGTATAGGTAGACCGGGTCGGGGAACTTTACCGACTGCGACAGTGCCGAGAAATGTGCGCGATTCGATGGCAGTGAAAACAAATGGGCTTGTCGTCTGCAGCGTGCCATTAAGATGGGTTGCGGAAACGTGGTGGGTAAGAAGATGCGGGATGTGGTGGAATCGAGGAAGCCGGGTGGGTATCAGGGCGATGGGCCGAGCAGATGGTACCAAGACCCATGTTTGCGGACAGCTGCCTGGATCATGAAACCGTGACTGCAGGTGCATTGGAGTGGCTGGAGTCGAAGGCAGCCGGATAGGCGGCCTCGATCTCACGCCGGACGATTCTGGCAACATCGCCAGTGTTGTTGGTCCGAGGAGCGTCGGCACAGGAAGATGTCGTAGGGGTGTTGGGCAGACGGGCAAACTGCTGGTCAATACGTCGGCTTTTAGCGAGTTCCAGGTGGCGGCTCTCTTTTATAACTGCATCTACCATCGCCACGTTGTTTAAAACGAGCAAGTTGAAGGCGTCATCGGCAACGCCTTTGAGGATGTGGGAGACTTTATCGGGCTCAGTCATGTGTGCGTCAACTTTGCGGGACAGAGCCAAGACATCCTGACAGTACGTGACGTAGGGCTCTGTTGACGTCTGCACACGGCCGGAAAGCGCCTTCTGCGTGGCAAGTTGGTGACCGTAGGGGTTGACGAACAAGTCTTGGAGCTTTTGCTTAAGCCAATCCCAACTGGTGAGCTCATCTTCGTACGTCCGAAACCAAACTCGAGGTGTGCCACCGAGGTAAAAGACTACGTTGGCGAGCATGATTGTAGGGTCCCGCTGGTTATTGCGGCTGACGTGTTCGTAGAGGCTGATCGAGTCTTCGACGTCTTCCCCATCTTTGCCCGAGAATACGCCAAGATCACGGGAAGCGGGGAGAGTGATGTAGGTCGTCGAAGTGGCAGCAGGTGTTGGAGCTGGCGGAGTCGAGTTGTCGTCGCCAAGAGCCATAAAGGAAGGCTCGACGTACCGTCCGCTGCAAAGCTTCGTGACGAGGTACAGGGAACGTCCACCTCCACCAGATATGTTTCGTAGGAAGACGCCGACAAAAAGCTATATACAAGTATATTTACAAGAAAATACGCCGCGCTTGGCCAAGAGGAAACAGCCCGCGCTAGCCTCTAATCGTCGTCGTCGTCTTCACCCTGCTCGCCTGTTTGTCATCGCAAATACTAGTCCGTACCAATATGTCAAAAGGCAACGCTTTGACAATAGCTCCGTTTTCGAAGCATAATAACACTTTTAGATGTTCTTTTTTCCTAGACGAATTTAATGGAATAAACGTATTACTAACTTAGCAGTCTCACAACCATTCATAAACATGTTTGCCTCACACCTTCACCAGTCTCATACTGCGGGTTCCATTTGTAATTTATTGCAGCGTTTGGTTTATGTGCTCGTTTTAAGTGAAGTGTCTGATCGCATGCAACCTTGCAAATGTAAGTCAACCCTGCTAGAATCCTACATGGTGTTGTATTTATAAAGAACTAAGTATGGCGGTATCTATATATATCTGTATAAATATATAGATTCCGTAGCTAGCATAGGCAGTGATAATTTCCCTTTTATCTTGCGACGCAAAAACTGACATATTGGATGCCAGGCTATACAGGCTTCACCAGAAAGCAAGCATTTGTGAAGGTGTTAACCAAAGTCAGACTCAAAAATAAAAATCATGTGAAAGACACGAATGCCCCTTTTTGTGCGTCTGTTCGCCTGCCACTGCATAATTTGTGCAGATGATTTCGTGCGAAACATTGTAAGTGATAAGGTGTGGAATATTAGACATCACTGCACCTTCGTCTCACCTTCGCTAAAACTGTAATAACTTTCCATGTGAGCCCTTTGCGAAAGGACGTAAAAGAAAGTGAGAGTGCTGCGTTGAAAATTTGAATCTGGGTCCTAGCTATGCTATTGGGGCTGAGCTATTTCCCCAAAAGTTAGCTCACCCCCTGGAAGGAGGATAGTTTTCTGGCATATGCCATTAAAGAAACGAAACCTCTGCGAGCTAAATAGGAATCGCGCTCTGCGTTATAAATAAAACTTGTGAAATTTCTAGCTTTGCCAAGTGCTTGGCCCAATGGTATACTGGGTTGTGTTGCAGGAGATCACCTGATGACAGCGCTCAGCGTGGCACGCGATTGCGAAATGATTTATGGTTTGGCCCGGGTCACTATCCTCACCGCTAGTGCCGACCGCCAGTGTTCAACCGCCGCTGTAGACTTCAACGAGCTATTCTCTGACAGCACCAAACATTTTAAGGTGAGGCCTATATTTACCCTGCATATCTAGTTCACTCACATCCCTTCTATACTAACGCGTTTGCGAAGTGGTGCGCTGCGCCCACAAGAGTGGTACGTCATCCTTGATTGTGATAGCGTTTAGAGGATCGTTCGATTCACGTTTGCGCTGTCGTCGTTGTTGTGCTGTCATGGAATCGACACTAGTGCTCGCACGGAGGGTTAGAAGGTCTCCAGAGGCGCGCACTGCGTTTGGCTCCAGAGCAACGGAGCCAAGTGCAGCGTTCTGGATTCCCCTTTCATGGCCCAAGCTTTGCGCACCGAAAGCACTTTAGCGTTCTTGCTGGGCAGCTGTGTGCCAATAACGGACCTTGGTGCATTACATTGGGCGGCACGCCGGTCATATCCCCCCCCCCCCCCACCCTTCTCGATATTTCTGCCTTTGCATGCGGCCTTCACTGCCTCCCAGCCGTCCCTTCCTCCGAACTTCCGTCCCCGGTCAAGTTTGTGCCCCACCCGAAAAAAATTACTCGATACGCCAATGGGCATAACACATGGGCTGACCGGACCGGACAGTAAACGTCAAGGTAAATAAATATACAGAATGATCATTTAAAGTTTTATGGAACTTGTAATTATCTCCTGTTGCAGATGACATCGTTCTAGTTGTTGAGCTTGTTAATTGGAGAGGCATAGATTGCTTGCATGAGAAACCGAAACACATATTCAACTAATTTTAAAAATCACCAACTATGTTCTTAGTTACGTTGCGGCGCCTACTGAAATTTACAAATTGTTGCCGGTGAGCTTACAAGACTTATTCACTTCGAATTAATTTCCAGAATTACACCAGCTCGGCGATATGCACCATCAAACTCGGCCTGAAGATGCACTTCTGTTTCACTTATTTCTTAACAGAATTCTCTTTTTTTCATTCAAGGTCAAAAGTATCTCGAACACCCGTGTATTTCGTCCCACAAATTGGGAAACAACGTCTCGAAAGTGGAATACGGCACCCGCTATGAACCGCGTATGTTCTTCAATTCTTCAGCTTTCATTCAAAGTTATTACGACGCGGTTTCTCACAAAAACATTGCGGCAACACTATTTTTTTCTGTACTCCACCAAGTGGGCCGCAGCGCCTTCGCTGGTTGGAAAACGACCAAGCGTTCAATAGAGCATCTTGTAGATCACCTCTACCGTTTAACGACGCGGGACCTGCTGACGCTACTTTTAACGTAGCTCCAGGCGAAGCCGTTGCCGTGAAGCATTTGCAAAGCTAGGCCAGCCAGTGGCCAGCAGCACCTTCGTTCTGCTCTTGTGAGGAGCGTTGTTCGAGTCCACCGATCACTTCAGTCAAGGAACTATACCTGCTGCTGCTCGGTGCTAAAAAGGAAAGTTTTACGCTGCGATTGTTACAGACCTGTGTATCATAGGCATGCGTAAACAGCGTGACAACCTGAATTTCTTTTCGAGCTGGTGAAATTCTTTGTAATGATCGGGAAAGTGCTCGAAATTGCATTTTGTGCGGGCATACTGTGTTAATTCTGCACTGTTTTCTGCTCGGAGACGCACGAGTATCGCAACAAAGCAGTGATGGTAACAATATCTCATTTACGCAACTTCAGCGCAGACATATGAAATATGTTTTATTTCCCGCTTCCTACATATAGAGCTTGTTTCAGCAATGCACGTAAATGGTCGTATCAATTTTTTCGCTTACCGAGGAAGCGACGCCGCCGCCCTTACTACCGTTTCCGAGGAGAAGTGTTCGTGCCATTGGTCGTTGCAGATCCCGACTGCTGCGTGCGAACGGACGGAAGCGGTGCAGTTCGCAGTGGACGGCCACTCGTTTTCAGTGTTACGTTCACACTTTCCGGACGTCTACGAAAAGGTGATTTGGCCATTGATTAAGTTTTTTAGAGGCAACACGGAGGTGGAACTTACGGAAATCTGTTGAGAGAACGTGTTGTGATCGAATGACGTGGACGTGGTAAAAGCCACCATTTTGACGACCATCCCACAGGATGGTCAAATTTGGACTTCTCATTCTTTTTCCAATTAATTGGCCATTGAGATTATATTCAGCACGTTTTTTCTGTCCTTCCGGCAGCTTCTTGTAAACGGAGTGGTATTTGCAAGGATGACACCTCAGCAGAAAGTCGAGCTCGTGGAAGACCTCCAATCCATTGGGTGAGTGCAAATTTTTATGTGTTCTTTATTGCTTGGGAATATAACTTCAATAAATGATTATTGTTTTACTACACTGCACCTCTGCTGCAGAAATATATTGTTCAACGATCATGCTTACCCCTTTACAGAAGAGTGTTGCTCTACTTGAAGTTGATCTTTAAGTGCATCGAGTGAAAGGCATCTCCGACCCGCTCTTGATGTAGTGCTCACTTTTCATCATCGCAGCTTCATAATTCCGAGATGACAAGTTTCTCGAAAAGCAACATATCAGTCGTGCTTTCCCGGTTTGACTCTGAAAGTGCCTGATTATAAAAGAAATTCTGCCAGAAATCATCGTACGATGACGGTCGACGAAAATGCGATTAGCACTCACGCAATGTGGCTACATACACACCATAGTGCTAACGTGAAACGCGTCACGTATGCAGCCGGGCTCCTCTCTCGTGCTTCCCAGTGGACGCGCTGAGCAATCTAGCGGCACCAATTCAGGGCCTGCAGCGTGTGTGAATACTCCATGTGTACCAGCAAACCTTAGCCAAGCTGTACAAGGAAAAAATAAATGATTTAAAAAATGTGGTGCAAGATACAAGTATAAGAGCTCCAGTGTTATGTTGCCAGCGTGCTGTCAACGGAACACCATAGCTCTAATACAGTATATTCCACTGTGTGTTTTTTTTTTACATTTTCTTTTGGTGTACAGCTTGGCTAACGTAAACTGGTACACCCTGTATATTCAGACAAGGTGTGGGACATGAATTACATTCCACCAAGCAACGGGTCATTTTTTTTCATTGAAGAGCGGCACATGGCTTGTGTCTCATACCCAGTGACCCAAGTTGGTCTGAGGGTTGGTTTCAAACCCGCTTTCTTCAGAACAGCAGATCAATTTTCTCTCTCTTAGACTATGGACTATCCAGCGATCCAAGTTGGCCGGCAAGTGGTTCGAGAGGCAGATAGACCTAGGAAACTGCGTGAAGTAACCTACGAAGACTAATCGCACTACTTTAGCTCTAGCGAGCACGGAGCGTTATTGAAGTACGGTGACAGTGACTCTATCGAACGACGATGATCCGTAATTCGATCATTGCAGGATATGGCTCTAATCGAACCCTTTTTTTTTAATACATCCGGAAGCACTTTCTAAGCAATTACGGGGAAGAATGAGTCGGCAAACGAATGTTCCACCACTCCATTTTTCAGATATGCGGTCGCAATGTGCGGTGACGGTGCCAATGACTGCGGTGTGAGTACTTTAATTTTTCTGCTTCTACCAGCATATAAATAGAGCCCTATGTCTGTGCAAATCCAACCGTTCGCTTCTTCGTTCGTTTTTTTCTTCGCCATTCATTAAATGGGAAACTAAGAACATAATGTACAGAAAATGTGAGCATTAACATATATTGTAAAACCTAAATAAACATAGGTTTTCCAGACAGATAGGGTTGCAAATAAAATAATCGGGTAAAATTTAGGTTTTGCATACAACCCCTAAAACCAGTCAACGAAATTCAAGCGCCGTGCGTGAAAGAGCCCAAGAATTGCTTCATTACCATTGCTTCCAAGTGAAGGGTAATGTTCAAGCAACGTGTTAAAAATGTTCGTACCACGAATTGAAATTTCTCTTGCACAGTACCTTGGCATGGGCAAGTCGGTACTTGTAGAGAACCCATGTTATTGATGCGAAAGTGTCAAATGACCCATTGAGCGAAAAAGCCGGCGTCTGTGATCTGTAGCAGCGAAACGGCACCTAAATTCGCATTGCCATTGGCTGCGACGCCACGTCACGAATGCTCCTCGACGCCGCAGAGCGGGCGAAAAGGAACGCCTGCTGTCTCGCTAGCGCGCCAGGTGTCGCATGAGGAGAGAGGGACAAAGGGAGCTACACTAACACTTTTGTCCCCTGCCTGATTTGATAAAGTTCTATTATTTCTTTCTCTGATTTTTCATCGGATTTTTTCACAAACTATTTGTTTCAAAAGCGGCGTGCACACATCTCTAACAATTGTGGGCTATATGTCCACTGCACCGATTCTTAACAATCAAGCTCTGTTGTGACTTACCCTGTCATTATAACAACAGCGCCTTTGCACTCTAAATTGCCGTGTTTTGGCAACTCAGAGGAACTTGTATACTATGCTTAGGGGGAGGAAATCAACTATCCAAAAAATAACGAGTTATGATCGAATGACTGAAAGAAAGGCATATGTAAAGTCTGTTGTGGCAAGGCCTATTTGTGGGGTTTTTGATTGTAGGCTCTCAGTCCTTTACTTGACCAGCTTAAGTGGGCAACAGCGTAAAGCAATAAACTTTTCTCGGAGTGAGGGGCCTGTATCACACAGGTGTATCCGCTTATCATTCTCGTTGCCATATAAACCAAAACATTGTTCCTGTCGTTGAAAAAACCCTTGCGTCAGCGGTAAGGCGCTAATGGTGTCGTAAAGCACGTTCAAAATTATTTTTCTGCATTCCTTGCTATTGTCGGGGAAGTTCGACTTGCGCGTTAAAAAGCGTGATGTTAGTTTTGATGTCGTGGTCTAAACACTCTTTTCAACCGAACGTTTCATGCAACTAGCACGCAAATACGAATATTTAAACCCGGCACGCTTTTGAGGTGCATTATCCCGATGTTTGCACAATTAATGTCAAGCAATTCCCGAGGCGCACGAATCTTTTTTACTCAGAACTACAGAAAGCTTAGCTAGTCGGTAAGGACCCATAATACCAAGATTCATAATGTAAAAATGGTTAAAGCGTGCAGACGCGGACACTAGAGAAGAGAAGTGGACAGGACCAACGCCGACTGTCAACTGAAGGAAGCACTGAGGCGAAAAAAGAAAGAAGACACATAACTCACCTGCGCATGCTCTCGAATGGTAACACCACGTATCAATCGAGTACACGTGCTGGTCTACGTGAGAGGTAATTGTTAAGCCATTTGATCTCTTCCTTATGTAAGGTAATCGAAGGCTGACTGACGCACGCACCTCCACCATTATTGATATGCCATGCCTCGACCATAAGAAGCGTATCTTCATTTCTATGCATGTACAACATCGCGCATTCAGCTAACTCAGGCGTGCAGTTACAGTCTTGGCAGTCTTCGCAGTGTAATGGAAGATTAGAAGCTTTAGGTCCTAAACACTGTTTTAAACCTAACAGAAAACCCGATGGCGTTTTAAGCCTACCGCGCTGCATAACCAGCTTTTTCCCGAAAGAAGAAAAATCGTGAATTGAGTTGTTGAAGGATAGATAATTAAATGTTTGGACGAACACCAGGCAGCAATATGGTGCTCAAGCTCATTGTTGAGTTTAAAGGTTAAGGTTGTTAAAATTTGTCACGCAACGAGATAGTAGTATCATCTGCGTATAGTACACAATGTGCCGACTTAAGACAAGTGGGTAAATCATTAATATAAATAGAGCGTAGTAAGGGATGTAGTATGGAGCCTTGTGGTACACCTTGGTTAATAACTTTAGTATCAGAATAAGCACCTCCAAAAAAAAGAACTGTTTGTTCTCTATCATGTAGGTAACTTTTTAGGAGATTTAGTACTGGACCGGTAATTCCCAGGGCTTCTAGCTGAGTAAAAAGTATGTTATGAATAATTGCATCAAAAGCTTTATTGAAGTCCAAGAATACCGAGCCACCGAAGTTACGCGTATCAATCGAGTGACGAATGTAGTCGGTTAGGGACATTGAAGCTAAGTTAGTCGAACTGCCAGCGCGAAAACCAATTTGAGAAGATTGCTACAAATTAAATGTTTTAAGTAATTATGTAGGCGCTTACAAAATAACTTCTCAAAAACTTTACTAATCGACGATGGAAAAAAAGATAGGACGATAGTTAAACACCTCCGTTTTATCACCTTTCTTATGTACAGGAATAATTTTAGCCCTTTTAAGCGAAGTGAGAAAAGTACCACATTTAAATATATAAATACAGAAACATTATCTAAGCCAGGGCTAGTATTCTTTAGAGCTAATAACATGGAACATACCACATCTGCAGTTACGGGAAAGAGAAAGAAAGAATGATTGCAACGATAAATGGGATAAGTAGTAGCCTTATGATGACTGCTGTATATATTATAGAAGTAATCACTGAAACAATTTGCTATGCTAGAATAATCAGTATGAGTTTTAATGTTGTAGTTTCTTTTATCAGCAGTATTACCGGACTTAGGTAAGTTCATGAACGCCTTAAGAAGTTGCCATTGTTTTCTTGGGTTGTTTTTGTGTTTTGCAAATTCATTTTGGTAATACTGTCGTTTAGACTTCTTTAACTAAATTAAATTATGGGGTTTTATGTTCCAAAACCACTTTCTGAATATGAGGCATGCCGTAGTGAAGGGCTCCGGAAATTTCGACAACCTGAATTCTTTAACGTGCACTTAAATCTAAATAAATCTAAATCATCTAAATGTTTATAGCGTGCCGTTGTGCGTGCATTGAAAGGTTTCTTTTTAGACTTTTTGTATAGGTTTCCTTTTTTTTCTCATGCTAGTCAGTAAACCTCTTGTTACCCAAAAGTTACCGGGAAACTAAAATTTTTTTTTGCATCTGACCATAGTGGCGTAAGCGCGAAGGGCCTGTAGAAAGATGAAACAAACCTTTTAAAGAGGTTGATTGGGATCGTGCAAGGAGTTAATTACAGACCAATCGGTATTTGTTATACTGTTGACATAACTATCTAGGTCACAATTGCAGGAAAAGGAGCAAGGCTTGGACTGAGGTATTTCGGCTTAAAAGGAGACGAATATTGGGAAATTTTCTATGATCTGAGTATCTATGACACTACAGTTTGGAGTTGGCGCGATGTTAAATGGAGCATGGTCAAGAAGTAGAACATCTAGTAGGACAGATAATTATTGATTCCAGTTCGAAACCAGCAAGAGAGTCTGCATGAGCTGTTACACTTCTGTTGTCGACGTCAAGTAAGTTGATGTTAATATCACCGACAATTACGACTTGCTTATATTCAAGAGAAATTTTTTTCTCGAAACTATGGAGAGGTAACTCAGAGAATCGGGAATAGATGAAGAAGGGGAGCGGTATACACAACCAAGAATAATACTGTTACGATTTTGAGAATGAAGCTGTGAGTCAGTTTCAATCCATACCGACTCACAGTGATTTACATTAAGAAAAAGATCGAGCCTACGCTTATATTTAATATGAGGTGAAACAAATATAGCAGAGCTACCGTATCAATCCGAAATACGATGGCAGTATTCTGCTTGGTATGGGCGAAAACTGTACAAATCACTATCCACATTATCAAGCCATGTTTCCGAAACGCAGATAAATGAAAACGAATGATTAAGTGAGTCAGTGAATGCAGAAATGGTATCATGGTTCTTGTGCAAACTTCACGCATTGATATGAAGAATACAGTTATTAGAAGATGTAAGCAATGGTTTGACTTCCGCTGGTGATAGCAAAGGCATGATAAAAGTATTCGGGTACGAGTGTGCAATCAGTCCGCAGGACAGGAAATGCAACGATAAGCTACGCCTGCGTAAATATGCGAAAGTCAGCCTCCGAGTTTATTCCGAAGACACTGCTATCAGTTAATTTACGGGCTTCAATCTGGCAATTTTCAGTCCATAAAAACTGCCAACTGTTCTCATTTTCTGTGCAAGGGCCTTGCTGAATAAACGTGTTTTGTCAACTGTGAGGCGTTCGTTAATGTAAATGGGACTATCTGTTTTACCAGAAAAGCCAATCTGGTAGCATCGCAGACGAGCTTTGCGAGCCTTGCGAAGAAATTCATTCTTCTTGTTACGTAAACAAAAACGAACAATGATGTTCCTTTCCGACATTTTGCTGGCAACGCGATGAACTATGTCAATGTCTCCAGAAAAAATTGGGCACTCAATTGCATCGGCAACCTTCTTCAACGCAGAGAATTCCTTTCCTTGTGATGATGGAATGCCTGTAATTTCGGTGTTATTTATTCTTCTGTACAGTTTCATGTCTGCGATTCACTTTGTTAATGCTTGATCCTGAAAAGTTAACGCTTTGTTAGTAGTTACAAGTTCATTGATGCGGTGTCTCCGCGGGTGGTTTTCTAGAAATTCCTTCAATGTACTTAAAGTGGACGCTGCTTCGGTGGAGAGAGAGCGTGTTTCTGCAGAAATCAGGAATTTCCATTGGTTCAAAGGTTGCTCCTATTCTTAGTGATATTTACCTGAGCAAGGTTGACAATTATTCAGAGAAGGCCTTGGGCGATTGTGTAATTAACGTATTTTGTTACGTTGATGATTACCTGATTTTCTGCAATAGGGACAAATTTGATTCCACTTTTACCTCAGTAAGTGAGCAATTAAACCTAATGGAGGAAGATTAAAGTTTACCAAGAAATTTCCTCAGAGACGCGTAATACAATTTTTAGGCATTTCCTTGGTATTAGAGCAACATCACCGTGTGTTGGCAGTACTCCCCTAAATCTTCGAAGCCATTGTTAAACTTTCAATCCAAACATTCCAAAATAGTAAAAAACGGAATTGTCATGTCTCGCCCAAAGTCTTCTCTCACCAGATCGTGCATGCACAAAGTGAGCGCCAGTTTTCATGCAGATCTCCGGCGCCTATTAGAAACAGGGTATCCTAGCGTAGCAGTGGCCACTGTGGCTGAACGCCTAGAGATGTAGATTTCGAGGGGGACGGACATGATTACAAGAAGGCAGTAATAGCAAGAAAAGAGTAGTGGCTATTCCTTACATTCATTCAATATCGCACAGGCTTAAGTAAGTTGCAAGTAGATATGGTGTTAATGTTCTTTTCACCGCCCCCAATAAACAAGGTAAGATATGCGCTGCCGTGCAGAGAAAAAAGGAGCAGGTGAAAGGCAAAAAAGAACAGATATTTGTCCACTGACGCGCACCAAGAACAACACTTTTATTGACTGTCGTATGGGTGTGGTACATAAAGTCCCCTTTAGCTGTGGCCTTTTCTACGTAGGGCAATCGGTGCGGGGCGGTGTATCAATCAGAAGCTAATGGAACATAAAAAGACGTTAACCGGTGGATTGCTTTCTAATCTTTCCTTACATTGCCAAGACTGCCAAGATTGTAACTGCACGCCTGAATACTACAGGCATTCTACATATTTTAGAGGCATTGGAATGAAGATACGCGTCTTATGGTTGATGCATGGCATATCAATAATGGTGGAAGTGCGTGCGTGAGTCAGCCTTCAATTACCTTACGCAAGGAAGAGATCGAATGCCTTAGCAGTTACCTCTCAAGTAGACCGGCACGGGTACCCCATTGACACGTGGTGCTACCTTTCCCGAGCATGCGCAGATGAGTTATGTGACTTCTTTCCTTTTTCTCCTCAGTGCTTCCTTCAGTTGATAGACGGCGTTCGTGTTGTCCGCTTCTCGTTTCTATTGTCCGTGTCTGCACGCCTTACCCCTCCTTTGCATTATGAATTCTTTCTTTCTCTCCGAAAAAGAAAGAAGACAGAAAATGCGAAATGAAGTTTAAAGTTATAGTTCAATACCCATGGCTCTACTTTTTCATCCGTAGGTCACTAATTAAATGCTGTAGTATAGATGCGAACGGCTGACCGGTTCCTCTACAGCTCTCTTTCAACCTTCATCAAAAGTTATAAACCCCGCAACGCTCAGGCTCTGAAGGCGGCCGATGTGGGCATCTCCTTGTCGGAAGCCGAGGCCTCCGTAGCTGCTCCTTTCACCTCAAGGCTTCCCAGCGTGGCTTGTGTACCGACTCTCATCAGGTGAGTCGCGCTGTCGATGGCATTTCCCTGGCAAATCACTTTCACTAATTTGATCTGACAAACAGCTCAGAAACAATGAGAGACAGAAGAAAAGGAAATTGTACGAAAACCATCGACGATGATTGCCCATATATGTGAATTTTCTGAACGAATGAATGAACGTTTTTTCTTATTGAGTTCGACCGTCGACTACCGCCGAAAACGGCTGAAGTAAGTAAACAAAGCTAGGAGCTTTAAGGTGGGAGGCAATAAACAAAAAAGAAAGCTTCTTTTTTAAGATCAAAATCCAGGATTGAAATACCTTTTTTTTCCTGAATATGCTCTCCCAACTATCTAAACTGCAAAAAACCATGATGCATTTTATTTTTTCTCAGGTAATTTCTGTCATAAAATGTATTAAAAGTGCTAGTCGCGCCAGCAATGATAAGTAACCTATGAATTGCTGAATTGAGTAAAGCTTTAGCATTTATGTAGCGAGCTACAGAACCTATGCAATGAACTGCGATTAACGTAATGTGATGAATATGAAGGAAGTAGCGTTGGAAAAACTAAGCCAAGTGAATGTGTATGCCCATTTGGAGCAAATTTATTTCCAAACTGAGCTGTAAATTCAGAAACGCTGCATCTATTTATTTTGTGCTAGCTTGTTATACACACCTCTAAGGGAGAAAGAAGTGGGCAATATTTAATTTCAAAATATTCGTTAAGAAAAGAAGTTATCGCATATTGCGTAGCATAATGTAGCGTAACTTTTAGTTTTGAAAAAAACGTACAGAAATGTTTCAAACCATGTGAAATATGTCAAAAACAACACATAGGAGCTTAAAATGCACCACGTTCATAGCTGAGGTCCCATGAGATTACTAGAGCGTCCTTTTGTTCGTGTGACTGCCCGTCGACAACATAATATAATAAAAAAAACTGTGTAATATCCATAAAAATAAACAGTACTGATTTTTGGAGCCAATGCAATCTCGTTGAAGTTTCGTAATACGAGGGTATGGTTTGGAAAATTCGCCCTAACTCGCAAACTAATCATTATATGAACATAATTTCTTTTGCAACGTGTTTCCAGATGCTTTGAATGCAGAAATTGTGATATATAAAAATCAATCTTGCGCGAAAAAGATTACTTTTGAATGTGACCTCCTACCGTAATTCAACGAACACACACCACAAAGCGCTTCTCAGTGTTTGTCCTTTTCGGTTCTCCTATCTGGTGCCATTCTTGCGCTGTTTTTACCATCAAAAGAGATTAGTAAACTAGCCAAGTGTTACCCGTTTCTGTAATTTGCTTCACTCTTTCAATAATTTTTAGCTTCTCATTTTTAGACTCAAGTTTAATATAAAAGGAGGAGCTGACGAGTCATTTTCGACTTTTAAACTACGCGAGACTGAATACATGAATCTGGTGACTTGTTGGTATAAATTTTTGGGCACCAAGACGATTACGCCGCTGCTGAAAATTTGCACCAATACTGAAGTAGAATATACTTCTTTATTGCAATACCCGCTCTGTGTTCTGTCTGACGGAGCTCGGCGACACCATGTGGCTACACCGTGCAGGTCGTTCTCGTTCGTGACTCCAGCGCTAATGCGGTAGCCCGAGAGCTCGCTAACGGGGCGCCATTGGAAGAGCTGTCCGACCCAGGCGACGCACAGACAGAGCCGCTGAACTACACTGAAACTCTACAACATTACAGCGATAGCAGGAGACACTTCCCTCCATCACATAATTCCCTTAACCGAGAACACGCCGTCGCGTGGCGCCAGCTTCAAATTATTTCATTTCCATGTCTCTTTTCACCTCTTCCCCTTCACACAATATCCCTCATACTGTCCCTACTGTGGAGCAAAGCCCACAGTGTATCATTGCACCTGGGAATGCCAACACCCTCCAGGTTACTCCCCTATTCCTTCATCTTCCTCCTGGGAGACTGCCCTGACCAGTTTAGTCCCGCAGGAGCAGCGACAGCTCATCCGGCGGGCACGCGGAGTGGCGCGAGCCAATGGGGCCCTGCACTACGGGCTCCACTCTACGAGGAAGTCACCTCGTCTCATCACAAATAAATGTTTTTTCTCTCTCTCTCCACTCATCTCGAAAACCATCCCGTCCATTTGCGTTTGCAATGCCCGAATAGCGGGCACGCTAAAGCTCTGTTTTCTTGCTGGGGAGCGCCCAGAATGGCACGGCCGGAGCAAAACTTGTCAGCGCACGCAATATTCCCAAATGTTTCCCATAGGTTGTGGCCTGATCGCACTCACACGGCTGCGGCTTCCTAGGAGTGATTAGAACCAAAAAAACTTGGCATCAGAAGCGGGCGAAATCGTTGTAGCAACTGTAACAGCTACGGAAGGTAGCTTCCGTCAATAAACCTCTTCAGCTTCCTAACCCTGCAACTAAGTTCCTAGCGTGCATCAAATATTGTGTTGGTGCGGTGATGGCAGCGCACCTCTATTCAACAGTGTGTCCCGCCATCAGCTCGAAGGCCGACCTTTTGCCATAATGTGGGTGCCGAAAGTCCCGGTTTTCGCACCGCCTGATAAGTACTAAAAAACAGGTGATTTTGTGCGTTGTGTCCAGCATAACTACTTAAAGCTTTCTTCCGAAAGGATGCGCAATTTTTTTTCTAGTAATCCATAAGTTCAGAATCAATGTCTGCGTTATCCTTCTTTTTTCTTGTGTGTTTTCTATGCTTGCCTTTAAAACCACACATCCTCGACAACTCGTAAACCTATCTGTCGTTTTAAATGTATTTAACTGCAGAAATCATACCGCAATCTGGGATTTTGAAGTAAGGAAAAGGGGAAGCAGCGAACATATGCTGGACTCTTGCTGATACTTATTGAAAAAATAACAGAATAATGAGAAATAGAACAGAAAGAAAACAGCAGAAACAAAATCATGGCTGTATAATATAATGTCACGGGACGAACGACGATGATTTCGTAGCTTCCTGAAATGAAGATAAGGTTATAAACAGTAAGCTTATGTAGTGACGTCATCATGGCTTTCACCTGGCCTAAATGACCACTAGCTAAATGTAAGCAGTTCTAAACAAGTACTCCTCACATATTTGATGGAGGTGCGGAATACGTCGCCTTTCTCGTCAACCAAACATGGAACTCTGGAGCAGTGGCACATTGGCCTCCGCCGTCGCAATGCAGCAGAAAGCGAACCTAATCTGAACCGACCTTGGCCCATAATATTCCATAACTCGACTTCGTTATGCATATCTGTACCCCACGTTTTCTTTTATTTTTCATATTAGATGTATCAATGTGTCATTAATGACTTTCAGGGCTATTGAAACACGTGTTTCTTCCACACTAGCGCTCATAAGCGTTTTTTTTTTTATTTTTAGGCAATGCATTGAATAGAAAAATATAGCCCTCTATGGTGCTATGGCATCACTTATGATATAGCCGCTGCAGATGTACATGAACACACCGTAATGCACAAATGCACGTACGCTAAAGACAGCCGTCGTTGGGCAGCAACAGAAGAATTTGACAGTACGGACAAAAATACGATACTATTTCAGTCAAGGTGCGCTCATAAGTTCCGACAGCACGTAAAACTTTGCATGTATTGTTACACATGAGCAGCTATCTAAGCAACAAGCTTTCAGTATTCTTATTGCTGACTTCGATGACGTCGTTCCTCTCTCTCTTTCATTTTAGGGAAGGCAGATGCGCTCTGGCTACATCTTTCTCCATGTTCCAGTTCATTTCTCTGTACAGCGTCATTCAATTCCTCTCCGTCATACTCCTCTACAACGTAAGTACCAAGGACCAGATAAAAATGTTATAAACTATAAAAATGCGCTATGTAAGTTTCGATTGGAAAGGTTTGATGAAAGTGAAAAAGACGCGCAGTTTCACACGAAGGGCCAAGTATTCACAGCGATAGCAAGGTTTGGCATTGCGCTGGATCTCCCCGTTTGGCGTTATAACAATACGCAGGGGCGACATGGTGGCAGCACGTAGCAAGTGAGGCAACTGCGGCTGTGCCCCAGAAACAGCGCCCAGGAAGCTGAACATTTTCGCATGGCGGCCGCATTTCGATGGAGCCAAAATGCAAGAACGCCCGTGTACCACGCTTAGGGGGCACGTTAAAAAAACCGTGGTTGTCAAAATTAAACCGGGATGCCCCACTGCGGCGTGCCTCATAATCAGATCGGAGTTTTACCACGTAAAACCACAGAACTTAAGTAATTTAAAGCCTGATTTATTTATTTTTTGTCCTTGCCCAAATCTTTGAGAATATTTTTAGAGCAGAAGAATTAGAAAATAGGCCTTTGAGAAATTATGCCTCCGACAGAAAGTGCCCCTAAAACGTCACAGTCCTATTGCTTGAACGAATCGATAATATACAGAGGGAAAGTCAAAATACCAAGTTAGGTGATAACACAACTACGCTATTGCACAAGTTCAATAAATTTTAGCACCTGCTACAGCGGAGGACGTGGGGCTGCTGAAGGACAAACGATGTCTACTTACTACGAGTTTTAAGAGTATGACTAGCTTCAAAACGCTCCTCACCAATATTTTATGAGAAAAACGAAGCCGTTTCGCGTACTTAGATACAGCTGTGCGCAAGGAAAGCTGTCTACAAAAGTAACAGTTGGGACACCGACGTATAGTCACTGCTTGTTTGGAAACCGATGTGCCGTCGGCGCTTGTACTCTCGGGATACTTGCTGGGAGGACATGCTTTCAGTATTGGCTTACGTCTCTCCGACACTTGCAACACATTCCTTAGTGTTATTACTGGAGAGGTAAATAATATGATCTTGTTAACTCGCTATTCCTACGTTTAGGCTGACTCTACAAGCTACACTAAACTGTTTAGCTAGCACACCTCACGCAAAGAAGTTGCGCTTAGCCGAAGCGCGTGAGGCCATGTGCTTATTGGGTTTCACATCGCAAACAAAAACGGGGCATACGCGCTGCTGCTTTAGCAGCCGTGGATATTGACTACCATCATATTTGCTTGCCTCGAATAAACTAAGCCATCCGTGACGCCAGGTGGCGAGTGGTAACTGCACGCTGTTTCTTATTTAGCGACGGTTGACTGTTGGTTCATGACCAGACGAAAACAACGTTACCACCCGCGATGGGATCAGGAGGAGCTCTGCGCTCCTTTTTGTCTCGTTGCGGCCAATAACACTCTTTTCATCTTATCTCCTTTAATTTGTATAGGTGCACTGAATAATTCACCGCCATAATATTGTCACGTGGTGGTGACGTTAAGAACACAGTAGCAATACCGTGAAAGGCAAAACTAGATTTTATTGGGCGAACCTGTGCCCACAAAACAGACTACACTTATAGCACAACGAAAGCGGCGCACACAGTCGGCGATCGTCGAAAATCTGATCAGCGGGTCAAGCGCGTCGGTTTTTATAGAGCAGTCGTCGAATGTTCCAGACTAATCGCTCGGACCCGCGTGCCTTCCACAAAGTTCTACACCATTCGCGTCACGTGATGAAATCAGATAACTTAAGGTTCGGCGACAACAGACAGCGGATAGAAGCATCGATAACTTTCCAGAAACTTCGGACACATGCAGGCGCGTCCACGCTGTGCGATTACTTTTGTTAGGTGGCGAAAGGTGGTTGCCCGATAAAGATAAGTACACGTGTCAATATCGCAGTATTCAGTAATTTTTTTCAGTGCCTATTGTAGCAATTTCGTCCTTCGTTATGCCAACTCATCGCGGCTCACCGAACAAGTAACTATTATTACTTTACAACTTTCCTCCACCCACCTCTTCCCATAACACTATGGAACGCTGGCTATACAACAAGCTGTGCAATACCAGGTCCTCAGCAGCACTAATCGAAACTATAAGTAACATGGAAGATTTTCTTTGTTATTTTGGGGGGCATTATTATTGCCACCGTGTTATTTTGTATGTTTTGTAGAGAAGAAAACATGAATAAATGTGATATGCTCTGAGCTTACTGGTGCCGTCCTTGACGTGGTTGCACTTCAGCTACGTCATTCTTCACATATCTATTTCTTTTTTTTCGACGCTACAGAACACATGAACTTGCGTCACTGTAAAATGTACATACTAAAAGCAATGACGCTTCACTAACTGAAGCTGCATTTCTCGCTTCTCTGTGTTTTAGCGGTGAAGAGCCTTGTGTTGGAATACTGTTCGCCACGAGGTCGAGCTACAGGTGGCGGCACCGTTGCCGCTTTAATGTGGATAGGCGGTTGGCGGCGCCCTTTGAAATGGACGCTGCGGCGTTTCGCTGCGAACGATTTAGCCCAATTTTAACGTAATTAAAAGCACTCACTGCTGTGAAATTATACATTGTCCTATTATGCTGCTTCTTTGGATTAAATGCGCCAAGAATTCTTCTCTGTCATTTTTCTTTCTTTATTTACTTAGAAGAAGCTGAAATGCCTGGGTGGCATTGCCTTGTCGCCTTTTGTGCACGTGGCGCTTGCGTTCCGCCTGTGTTGCTTAAACTGTTGCGCAACCTAATTATTACTGCAACCACTGCGAATCTTAGACGGGTTATAAAGATGGGAGCATCCCTGTACAACGAAATTAAAGTAGCAAATTCGCACTTTGCATCACTAATTTTAGGCATACACCACGATTTCTGACTCCTTTTTCTTTTTCATTCCCAAACGTGATCAGGCGTGCCGTGATTGCTTAGGGGCTATGGTGCAGAACTGTTAAACCTGAGGTCGCGGGATCGAATCCCGACGCAAAGAAGAATGGCGCGAAGGAAGAGGGAAGAGACAGAAAACGTGCGCTGGTCCATGTTTTCTAACTTGCCACTGTTCGTTCGCGCCATTGTTCTTTGAGTATAGAACACGCCCAACAGTCGTACTTCTAAATTCAATCCCGCTCACGGTTGCCGGATCTCGATGGGGGCGAAATGCGAAAACACCTGTGAACTTAGGTTTAGGCGCACGTTAAAGAACCCCAGGTGGTCCGAATTATTCAGGAGTCCCCCACTACGCCGTGCCTCATAATCAGACCTTGGTTTTGGCACGTAATATCTGAATTTATTTTTTTAAACGCGACCAGATAATGAGTTCAGTTGAGCAGGCTAAGCCACTGTGAGTGACAGCACGTTATCAGAATTCCCAGAATGCTTCAGAAGAAAATATTTTTGCCGCAGTAACACTAAAAAGCGTACTTCAACTACAAAGCTGCCATTGTATTGTTGCGTGCAAAGTGGTCATTATTTGAGATGCTATCATTGGGTTGTTTTATTTCATCTCATAATAGCCGCTGTTTACCATCAAGCAGACAACTTCACACTGCGCAGCGAAGAGAAGTTATAGTGAGTGTTCTTGAATTCAATCTTATGAAGTCTTGCGTTTAGAGACTGCCATTACACATTATCCTCCATAATACCCTGTTTTACCGTTCCTATTATAGCAGCGACACAAAACACGAAAGCTCGCGATTACTTGAAAAAAAAATTATGGGGTTTTACGTGCCAAAAGCACTTTCTGATTATGAGGCACGCCGTAGTGGAGGACTCCGGAAATTTCGACCACCTGGGGTTCTTTAACGTGCACCTAAATCTAAGTACACGGGTGTTTTCACATTTCGCCCCCATCGAAATGCGGCCGCCGTGGCCGGGATTCGATCCCGCGACCACATGCTCAGCAGCCTAACACCATAGCCACTGAGCAACGCGATTTACTTGAGAAGCAAAATAAACTTACCCTCGTGACATCAGGACCACGTAACACCTCAGGTCACCGCGTTACCATTAAACGGGAGTTATGCAATTATGGCAATTATCATGATGTCTTTATCGTAGTATAATGTCTATGAAGCGAAAATGGTTGCTTGCTAAGGACTAATCTTATTTTTACTATTGAGTGATCAGAGATTGCGGAGAATGAAAACATTGCAACAAGTCGTAAAAGCGCGGCATTCACGGGCCGCTGCCGAAACTTGGTTTTATTTAAAACAAGCAACAATGCTTTTTTGTGCTTTACGCAAAACACAAAGCAACAATAAAATTGGTATGACTGTGGCGAACAGAGGGTGAAACGGTCACACAGCGTGCATAAGACATGGGCAGTCACTTATCCTTCTACAGCGTCGAGACAACAACGCAAGGCTAAATGCACATCGTCAAAAAACGCAGAACAGCTTTTATGGCCACGATTCAACCGCGGAAGAAATGGTTTTAAATATATGCACGCTGCACGCGCACATGTTAGTACGTGGGGCGTAACAAAGAACGCGTAGCGGGATCCCCACTGCCCGTTGTTCAGGCAGCACCCGTCAGGCGGCGACTTTGTGCGATATCGGGGCCAATAGCCTTCGTTGCGGCTGACTGTTTAGCGGCGACTCGTAAGTTTTTGGTCGTCTACTCTACGGAGCAGAAAACATCGCACGACTTGCTTTTTCAGAAGGAAAGTGTCACCTCTGTCGCAGTGAAGAGCTAATGTCTTTATACAAGACTTTCTACAAGCAACGCGTCCCAACACGACGGACCGTAGCGCAAGAAATTTGCGGACAATATTGATCCTCACAAGTCTAAGGATGTTGCTAAGCGTACTCCCATATGAAAGTGTTCTGAGCAAGGCACTAAAGCGTACTGACTCGTTTTTGTCTGTTAACTCAATATTGCCGTTTCTAGTGTTGTCCAGTATAACTGGATACAAAGTTTTCATGGCGCCTCAATAGGAATTTAAATTTTAGCACATGCAGCCTTAGTAGGACCCATCATAGAAAACGCTAACATTGTTTGACATCCCTATACCCAAACCAACCACATAATACTTGAGAAAATCCAGCAACTTGCTTCCAGGTTCATATTTAATGACGATCGTCGTTGTTACTCTCCGACAAAACTATGTAAATTCGCTGGGCCTCCGGAGCTGGAAAAGCGAGCGGAATATGAGAATAAAGTTTTTCTTCTTAATGTTCGACAATCAAATAAAAAGCTGTGATAAATATTTTCAAGCAAATACACACGAAATATCCTGATACCGACACAGTATAAGCTCTCACTCTACGATAGTATGGAAAGCTTTAAGTATAGTTTCTGCCCTGTCGAAATTAAACATTGCAATTATTTGCCGGTCTGTTTTGTCACATCAAATTCTACCAATAAATACCAGAGAACAGCCCTTATGCGCACGTTCTTGGGTTGAGAGTCCGCGTAAACACGCGTACGCGCTCGTGTCACTGTTCGCGCATTCGTCGTCGTATTCTTCAATAGCTGGCTCGTATGCCGCTCATCATGCTAGTGTTCTCATACAGCCCCTCGCACTCGCCACAGTTCCCGCGTCCATCGTCGTCTTCTGCCACAGCTGGCTCGGACGCTGATCATCATGCCAGTGTTCCCATATTGCCCCTCGTGCTTGCGCCATTGTTAACGCGTTCGTCGTCGTCTTCTTCCACTGCTGCTTCGTATGCAGCCGATCATGCCAGTGTTCCCATATTGCTCCTCGGGCTCGTGCCACTTGTTTACGCGTTCGTTGCCTTCTTCAACAGCTGGCTCCAATGCCGCTCATCTTGGGAGCGTTCTCATGCTGCCATGCTCTCTGCGAAGGCTCTGACGACACTGGCCCGCTTACAGTTTCAGCTGTGATTTCGGTCTCAAATTATTTGCCTCAATATATCGCGAAATGATAACACGTATACAGCTGTGCTCGAATTTCGCATTAAGGTGTATCCTAATCACTGGACATTTTAGAAACTCTAATTCTTCTTGTCTACCCTGATGCTCTATAATAAATGTGTTATCATGTTCAGGGTGGTTTGTTTGCTTGTTTGCGTTTTCCTTTAGTTTGCCTCTTTGCTTGTGCTTGTGCGCTTAAACCCCCGCTTTAGATGTATTAGAAAAGAATATTTTTTTTGCAGATGCACTTCCTTTTATGTACGCTATTCACTCCTGTAGCAGCCAGTAAAAGGCTGGGAATATGAATAAAGGCAATGAAATGAAAAGAAACCAAGTGGCCTCTAGAAAAAGTACAGCGTGATCGATTCCTCTCATCTGGCTTCTACATCTTGCTCTGGTGGAGCAAAAGCAATGTATATTTAAATACATGCCCCATCCTGTTCCTTCCTTCAGTAAGGCTTTGCCTCTAGCACTTAAAGCCATAACCTGGGCACTGCGCTAAAGACCAGCTGTCAGTTGGGCGCTTTCTGGAAAAGAACACCGAAGAGGTCTCCTTTAAATCCTCTCGACTGCCACAGTACCGCATTCTCGAAGAAGGCAGGGTTGCATGTTCTACGAAAATTTCTATCACGATGCCAGCATGCTTGCGGGTACCACTCGTTCTTTTCTGTTTAATTTCTACAACCGCTTTTCGACATCCCATAAAAATCTTGAGACAACCTTGGGGTTCTATGGCTGCAATCTTAGTAATAGTTTATAGCTACTTGTTTCGTTAACTCTGTTTTTCTTTTTGTGCAGGTGCAAACAAATTTTTCAGATCCCATGTTTCTCTACGTCGACTTATTTGTGATCACTTCCCTTGCTATTACAAGTAAGTAATGCTGTGACATATTTTTTTTTACGTTACCTCTCTCACCTTTGTGTGTGAATTCTAGGTGCGCCGAGTCTACGTGCGCCAATGGCTTATACATTTGTGAGTGCTGTGTTCTCGCCGCGCAGTTTGCGTTGAAGCGATGGACAGCACGAAGGTCACTTAGTTAATTTGGTCTCGCAATCGGTGATTCGCCTTTCGGCCGACACTGTGACTTTTTTGTGGTCGACAATTTTCTCTTTAGCACATTTACTCAGAATATAACGTTTCGGAAGTCGATTAATTATTGTCTCATTATCATCATCATAAGCCTACTTTATATCCACTCTGGGACAAAGGCCTCGCCCTGCGATGTCCTATTACGCCTGTCATGCGCCAACCGATTCCGACAAGCGCACGCGAATTTCTCTGTTTCGTCGCCCCACCTCATTAATAACTACTTATGTAATTATGTGAAATACAGTAAATAATGTCCGAGTTGCTTCGATCGACCGCCAACGCCATTACCTTCGTTCTGTCAATCGATGCGACGCGTGCACATTTTCTTTTTGGTACAAGATGCATGCGACATATGGTATAACGACTAATACAACTGACTGCAAAAGTTATTGCGCACTTATTTAAATATATTGTTAGATAACTGACCAGTTAATTATCAAGGCTAATTATTATATTTGTGCACAGAATGCATACAGAGATGAACATACCCGTACAAGTCTGCGTAAGACCTTGTCGGACTATAGATAATTAATGTTGCGTCCACTTGAGCTACTGTAGCTCGTTTGGCAGTTTAATCTGAAAGCTATCGTGAATTACTGGTATTGCGCGTATTCACTGCTGTTATCTTCCCGAATCAGCAAAATTGGTTTTGTAGGACCCGCTTTCTTCCTTTTTGCTCAATTATGGAATTCTCGTACGTGCCACAACTGCTGCAGAAGATATCTCTGAAGCGGCACTTCCGCAGAAGAGAATTATGTGGGTGAATTCGAAGGCTCCGTACACACTTCCGAATTATTCTAAAATTATAATATTAATCAAATAATCTTCATATATAATTAGAAACTCTGCTGTTCTTTTAAACTCCAACTATGTATTAAAGAGAACTCATTATCTAGGTAGGCGCAATCTAGAGAAAACTGCCCACCGTAATGTAGTTGACTTGTTTAACCATGGTTAGTAAAAAAAACATATCGGACAAAGTATGGAAATCACATGTTTAATCGTATCTTGCCTTCAATACTCAGCAAATTGCACTTCGAACAAAACACTATCTGTGGTCTTACGCTCAACGAGATTAAGAAATATATCTTTATATTTCCGGTGGCTTAGGCTGAGGCTTAGTCACTCATGGGACCAATTGCAAAGCATGCTCACTGACTGGAGAACCAAAGCAGAAGGGTGGGTCTAAAAATTAATCTGCAGAAAACTAATCTAATGTTTAACAATCTCGGAAGAGAGCAGCAGTTTACGATAGGTAGCGAGACACTGGAAGTGGTAAGGGAATACGTCTACTTAGGGCAGGTAGTGACCGCGGATCCGGATCATGAGACGGAAATAATCAGAAGAACAAGAATGGTCTGGGGAGAGTTTGGCAGGCATTCTCAGATCATGAACAGCAGGTTGCCATTATCCCTCAAGAGAAAAGTGTATAACAGCTGTGTCTTACCTGTGCTCACGTACGGGGCAGAAACCTCGAGGCTTACGAAAAGGGTTCTACTTAAGTTGAGGACGACGCAACGAGCTATGCAAAGAAGAATGGTAGGTGTAACATTAAGGGATAAGAAAAGAGCAGATTGGGTGATGGAACAAACGCGAGTTAATGACATCTTAGTTGAAATCAAGAAAAAGAAATGGGCATGGGCAGGACATGTAATGAGGAGGGAAGATAACCGATGGACATTATGGGTTACGGACTGGATTCCAAGGGAAGGGAAACGTAGCAGGGGGCGGCAGAAAGTTAAGTGGGCAGATGAGATTAAGAAGTTTGCAGGGACAACTTGGCCGCAATTAGTACATGACCGGGGTGGTTGTAGAAGTATGGGGGAGGCCTTTGCCCTGCAGTGGGCGTAACCAGGTTGATGATGATGAGTTCCGGTGGATGCATTTGTTGATGATCTTTATAGTTTTCAGTACCTTGTCTATCCCTTGTTTTTCAGTGCTTTGTCTGACCATTCACCGACATACGGCTCCTCTCAGTGAGATTGTTCATTTTCGATGCTTCGGGGATTTCAGTGAACCCGACCTTGTTATGATCATTGATGGTGTATTTTGCTTCTTTCAAATACATGCAGATAATAATGGATGGCCTTTAGGGTACACAAATGAGCCTCTTGGGAAGAAGTTAATGCTTTCAGGAGAATATGAACAGGTAGCTGGGCTACTAACCTTTAACGTAAGATAGTGTGTGGATATTCGCCGCCTAAAAGTGATATAACGACACCAAAATAAATCTGCCCCGGAGGATTGTTTGAAGAATGGTATTAAGTTGAAATAGCTTATTGTAAACTTAAGTTAAAAGAACCATTTGTCGTATGCACTCCATCGTTTTCTCTCTTTCTCATATATATATATGGGCATCCTGCTCGTGTTCACATTTCCAGACATTATTTTTTTTTAATTTCGCCTATCTGTCAACTAGCGTATTTGTTGCTGCATGTGTATGCGATTAAGTCAGGCAAGCTGTGTGCACAGCTTTCTGCCTGGACCTTTCTCACAATTTCTGTTGCAAAATAAAAATTGTATTTAGTTAAATTTATCTTTGTTGGTTTATATATTCGGTATTTTTTTATATTTAGCTATGTTGCCTCGTGACGACTCGTAAAACGTATTTTGGACTGTCCCATCTCAATCAAACACTCATTAGTGAGCATGGCCGAAAGCACATCCCTTGTGTTTTTGGTGATTGGGAGACGGTAATAACTGCGTGGTGCAGTGAGCTACGCGGAGCCGTGCGCCGAGCTAAGCGTGGCGAGACCCTCGCGAAGCCTGCTGACTGCAGCCAACCTGTCCTCGCTGCTTCTCCAGTTGCTTCTGGTCGTCTTGAGCCAGGTGGGCCTCCTGCAGGTGCTGCAGAGCCAGAGTTGGTGAGTTGCTCCATGCTTCCTATCAGCACGCAGGCTCGACATTCGCCCTTTGGCACAAAGCCGCGTGCATCGCCGGCAGTGGTCGCGTTTAACTTGTTTTACTTGCAAAGAAAAAATCAGGAGAGTAAATATGTGTGATACGCACAGGGCAGAACCTCGCTATTTGATGCCCTAGCCGGCTACCTGAGGTGAAAAATATGCCAGAGCAAATATGTATTCGGAACAGGATGAGGCACGTGTCGCCGGTGTCGGGTGCACAAGTACGGAAACAGCTCATTGTATTTTAGTGCAATGCCGCGATTTTCACCCAGCAAGACCTGTAGGAAACGTGCCTTCAAAAATCGCTTCATCTCAAATCAGATGTAAGCATTCGCTGGTCAGCAATCGAGATAAGCAAGTGGCGTTTAGAGTATCGGTCAGAAAAGCAGGGAATTATTTGATAACAGTCGGAGTCACTACAGGCATCTGTATAAGTAGAGATATAGGTTTTAATGAACAGATAAAAGATGGACAGACAGGCAACAGGTAGACAGCAATAGATGAACATAAAATGCGATTAGTTTAAACAGGCTAGGCGATTATATGTAGTCGCTTCGTTTCGAAGCGCATGCCGATAAAAACGATACTCATCTTCTTAAGTGACAGAAGTGTAAGGCATTTCTGTCAGTTGTGAATCTTGCGAGATCACTAGCAGAGAATGCAAGCGTGGCGTCATCTGAGAATTAACTTATTCGCTCACTGTTGTCAACGTGATCATTATTTCAATGTGCATGCGTCTTGAGCAATGTTGTAGCATATGCCGTAAAATAATTTTAATGGGAAACGTCTGGAGCCAGGTTTTAGAAAATACAGAAAGGCGCGGCGAACGAAGACGCAACAATATATCGTGACAAGAACGCGCATGTCACAAACACACAACACTGTTCATGCACAAAATTTGTTGCGTGTGGTGCCATGATAGTTCTCGCTTAGCGAAATATTCTAGTCAGCATGACTCACGGCTAGTTGAACGTGGTCTCTTCAAGCAGTCTACAGGGTCAGCGGGCTGGAATGCACGCCAGCGCGTTCGCTCACGTGGTAAGGGTTTCGGCAGACACGGTAGACCCCGACGCGTTTTTACAATTCCTAATAGGTACAGCGAGGCATGTCGCTTTTCACGGCGCTCGACGTTTCTTTGCAGGCGCGAGTAAGAGCGGGTGCGAGAGAGAAAATCTAGGGGCCTTTGCTCCTTGAATATGCGAGTCTGCCTACGCACAACGGAGGAGGTTTCTTAACGCGTGCTGTATCGCTGTACCCGTTTGTCCCGTAGACATGCTGGCATTGCGGATTGCGGTCCAGTTTGCTTAGTCTCCGCCGCTGGCTGCCCGTGTGGTGAGGCAGTGGGCACGGATGCCCCAATTTGTGATCGCTGCATCTGAAGGGGCAAGGTTGGTGTTGTATAAGTCGCGGGTCACTTTTTGAGTCGCGACGATAGATTGCATTTTTTACAAGCACTGCTCCAGGAGGGCACGTGTAACCGGCAAATGGAGGCCACAGGAGAGCACCTGAGGTTATATTAAAGCAGGCGGCACAGGATGTTCAGGGCACCGAAGCAGTAGCGGGGGGACCAAAGCTGGAAGCAGGGCGGCCTGTGGCCGCGGTGGTCGAAGCGTGCCAGGGGGTGTTCGCATAAAAAATTGGCTGTCCGCTATCGCGGACAGCCGATCTTATACTCCACTGGCACGCGCAGGCCTCTGCGAGCCCCAACCCACAGACCAGTCCGGGTTCTAGCTTTGATGTCTCCGTTGCCGCTTTGGTGTCCTGGAGGCACCGCCAATAATGCGAAATAATGAGACGTTATTTTAATTAGCAAAAAACACGATTGAATAAATATAATTGCGTCCAGCAGCCAACTTGCGATGCTAAGTTCAGCACTACCGCGCCTCGCGACTTCTGCCGGCACGCCTAGGGACAAGCGCATACAACACGCGCTAAGAAACTCCTCCGTAGAGCCTAGGCAGAGTCGTATATTCAAGGTGCAAAAGTCCCCACATTTCCTCTCTCACACCCGCTTACTCGCGCATGCACGCAAACGTCCGTCGTCTCCACAAGGGCCACGCCGCGCTGTACCTACTAGCAATTGGAAGTACGTGCACCGGACTAGCTCACGGAATCCCGGAACACGCTCTGGAGTTGCGCGGGATTGCCCAACAGGTACCCTGGGACTTCACAATGAAAGCAGCCGAGACCACATGTTTCACCGAAGTCGTAAGCTGAAGGCTCAGGCACTGGCGGAGCGCAAGAGCTGCCGGTTACCGGGACAGAGTCCAGCACTACAGCTGTATTGCAGCCGAAACAGATGTCGGGACAGCCGGAGGCTGACGCAGCTGCTGATAATGGCCCGGGCACGATCCGGCCCTCGATGGCATGTGGCTAATTTGGTGTGGGCTCAAGCCAGGCACGCGAAGTCGTGACGTCTCTGCTGCCACAGGTCCATTGCCTTTAGTCGCTGATTGTCCTTAGCACCTTCAGCTGCTTCAGCTACTTTAGTGGCTGGCGGCACTCCTCGTGCTTTGCCATCTGCGCGCATTGACGCTGACGTCACGTAGTAATCACACGCGCGCATAGCCCTGCTTTGTTCACTAAAATTAAGTTTTGAAAACTTGCCCAGGAATAGTACCTACCTCATAACTTATTTTCAAACTATATTCGTAAATTTCGATTATTAGTCAACTATGCATTTCTATTTCTCATGGAAGTAATGTCCGCCTCTTTGAATAATACAGCTCAGGCTATATATGTATCTATATATATATATATATATATATATATATATATATATATATATACACCGGGGAATATACGGCAAAGGCGGGAGATGTAAATACAAGACAATGAGCAAAACGAGAACAAAGTGAAAGCAGGAGCCGACGTTTCGACAAGTGGACTTGTCTTCTTCAAGGCCACATATGCTTTTCTCGTCACAGTATATATAGGTAGGGTTTTTCTTTAAGTCTTTATGTCAGACATGTACCATGTCTTTATTTAATGTTTGTAACTACATATTCTTCACCCATATTTCTTCGTTTGCTCGTATTTCTAGAGTACAAATGGGGCCTTTCTATGGAGGGCTTTGACAATTGCGGATAAATTTCTTGGCTCATGCAGTTATCCTTGGAATCTTATGCCAGCGACTCTATTTGGTTGCGTTTAGTATGGGCTCTAATATTGTACGCTTCGACAACAGAACTATCTCCATCAGGGTTCTTTCCTCGAGCAAGGAAATTTTCGAATGGGCAGTTCCCTCTTCTTTCTTTGGCCATGCGTCTGGAGCAGGAGCTCGCCCATCGGGACCATACCACGACACTTTATTTTCTCCTATGGTGCAGGCTGATAAACCTCTTGTCACAACGTCTGTGCGGTTGTATTTCCCAGTAAAGTTACCCCAGCAAGTTGGCTCAACGTGGGTTTAAACTTCAATGAATTCTTTAGTAAAGCAATGAAGGGGGATAGTTGGTGAACGTTCATGGTTATATTGCGCTTAGTTCTACACTGACGATATTAAGTGAAGGACAGGACGTGGACGGACGTAGCGCAAGCTACCAACTGTTTTATACTGTTAAAGAACGCGCTTATATACGAGGAGATATGGCGCGCGGGGGGGGGGGGGGGAGATATAAAAAGATATGACAAGGTGACGACATGTGATCATAGTTCGGGCTGGGCATACATCGTTCATTTGCACCCGTTCGCCCTGGCAAACTCTACCTCAACTTCGATAAGCGCGATGGACGGAGTGCTTACGCACATCTCTTTTTCTTTAGCTATCGCAAGGGCCTCCCATATTTCTCGCTCCGTTTTTGTTTTTGATGTGCCAATGACTGTGGTGCTTTCTGGTAGCGGAGAGCATTTGCATTGTTTGCAATGTGCAGCCAAGTTGCTAGGTGCTGTCAGAAGCTGGCACGTGTATTTGTGCTCCCGTAACCTATCCTTTAGACAACGTCCAGTTTACCCAATGTATACTTTCCCGCAATCTAGTGGGAAAGTATCTAGTGGAAGCACAAATACACGTGCCAGCTTCTGCCAGCACCTAGCAACATGGCTGCACATTGCAAACAATGCAAATGCTCTCCGCTACCAGAAAGCACCACAGTCATTGGCACATCAAAAACAAAAACAGAGCAAGAAATATGGGAGGCGCTTGCGATAGCTGAAGAAAAAGAGATGTGCGTAAGCACTCCGTCCATCGCGCTTATCGAAGCTGAGGTCGAGTTTGCCAGGGCAAATGGGTGCAAGTGAACGATGTATACCTGGCCCGAACTATGATCACATGTCGTCACCTCGTCATATCTTTTTATATCTCCCCCCCCGCGCCATATCTCCTTGTATATAAGCGCGTTCTTTAACAGTATTAAGCAGTTGGTAGTTTGCGCTACGTCTGTCCACGTCCTGTCCTTCACTTAATATTGTCAGTGTAAAACTAAGCGCAATATAACCATGAACGTTCAATGAATTCGTCGCAAATAAATAGCTTCCATCTAGTCGCTATGGATTGAATCCAGCAGAGACAGATACTAGAATTGGTCCAATAGTAATACGGAGTGTTGTGCGTTAGATTGTCTCTTAGAAAATCTGTAACCTGACTCTGAGGCAAGCTGCAACCAATGCAAGTCGTGGCAACGTCAAACGTTTTAAAGAAGCAACTTTTGCATTTGCTAGAAGTTGTTGGACACAAGTTCTACCAACTCGCCGTGGTTGGTGTTAGGCTGGTAAGCACGAGGTCGCGGGATCTAATCCTGGCCACGGCGGCCCCATTTTGCTGGGGGCGTGTCGTGTGTGACTGATCTCGGGGGCGTGGGGACGTTAGGAGCGATGAGGTTGGCAGACGCAGGGATGCACAGTAAACAGATTTTAATTGCCCCAAACTAAAAAATAAAGCTCATCTGAACTAAAACACAATAAAGAAATACTAGCAGTTATGCTACCTACTTAACAGGGACTAAACATGTCCTTATTGCCAGCCATGTCAGTCCTTAGGGCTTTCTACGCGCAAGTCAGGCAACCATAGCCTAAGGCTGCGCACTTGAAGAAAGGGTCATTCTTACAGACTTTTCAGGTCGCACGTATCCTCCGAGTCCGGTGCGTGTCGGATCTTCATCGTAGTAGGTGTTCTCGCCGACTGCGTAAACGTTGCTGCCTTGGTGTTGACCAGTCAACTCGTCCGTCTGTGATGCCGTTGTCCCGAACTCCATCAGCGACGTGGCGCTCCGGCGTCTCTGGTGAGGCCTAACTCAGGGTTCCGCCGCTACTTCGAGTGTCAACGAGACGCCCCGGGGCTATCCTACGTGCTGGTATGCCTCTCAATCGGGATCCTTCCTGGAGTGCCCGGCACTGCAGTGAGACGCTGCAGCAAGTCCAAGGAGTCTCGCTCGAATGTCGCCGGGTTCGACGGACACACCCTGGCCCGCCAGCGTCACGGACTTGACCGAACCTCCATGGCTCCCGTCGCCATTGCGATGGTGACGCTACAACCTTCTTGGCCCAAAGCTACGTCTATAATGCCACCTCAACGCCGCTTCTCTCTCGATCACAGCTCGTGTCACGTGCCTCGAAGGCTCATGCCATTCGGACCGATACGTGCACATCGTCCTCTTCCTTTCTTTCTGCGCCACATGCCTCTTACATATGACAGGGCGAAATGCGAAAACACCAGTGTTTTTACATTTAGGTGCACATTAAAAACCCCAGATGGTGCAAATTTCCGGTCTCCCACTACGGCGTGCCTCATAATCAGAAAGTGGTTTTGGCACGTAAAACCCCATAAAAAATAAAACATGTTCTACCAAATGCTTCATCAACTCTGAGATACCAACAACACCATAGAAATGAGGGCTCGCGTCCGTAAATACATGTAGTGGTATCGTGTATCATCGCCTTTGAGGTCAGTTAGCGGACGTCTGCTGGCAAAAAATCATTTAGGTATTCAATTTCTGACATCCATTGGCATCACTCTTTGTTAAGTTGGTCAGGCAACGATGCATCCCAGTCTAGCCCTTCGGTCCAGGTCCTTTGAAAAAGCGTTTTGGCTTACATGGCGAATGGCGACAGTAAGCTCAATGGATCGAAAAATCGGGATGTAGTTTGAAGTACAAATCGCTTGGTGTTCAAACACAACGTTTTTCTGACATGAACGAACTAATGGAAATTTCTCTGCTTCTGATATTCCATTTCCACGTGTAAGAAATGAAGGCGTTGCTTCAGCCAGAAGACCCCTAAATATAATTCTTACCTTTGAACAAAACAAGTGCAAAAGGCGGAACGAGGTGAGTGGCAAACAAACACACAGAGCGCTGTGAAGTCCATACGACGCAGTCCGAGTGCTTTACCCAAGGTGGCACAACATAAATATTAGGCGTTTGTTGAAACGGACGTAAAGTTTCATTGACGTTTTTGAGCAAAATTATTTCGCGCACCCCTGTGACCGTCTGTGATTTTTACAGGACGTGAATAAGTCGCAGAAAAACAACACTTTTAGGAGCCTCAGCTCTACTGGTTGCCTCCACATCCTGCTGCAAAAGCTTCGAGGGTGCGGGAAAAACGAAAATATGGCATGTCCCCCTAAGCATTTGGGGGGGGGGGGGATGGAGGGGCACTCACCCTGAATTTCATGGTTACATTACGATGTCATCCTGTGGAAGTGATACTGCGTCGTTTCAATATGGCATGGTTACGTGCTACGACGAAGTGAATTATGTGCTTGGAAAATGTTTATAGAGGCCGGGGGTACATTATTTACCATTTTATATGGAAACCTCTGAATAATTTCTCATCGCTTAGGCTTAGAGTCCAGCTGTACATAAATGAATGGCGTTAACAGTGTCATGCACAAGGGCGGCGAGCTGGGCTTGTTTCCTAACACCATGACTAAAAGCGGTTAAGGTGCATCCGATGTGCCTTCTTTGGTCCTTGTGTTTGCCAACGACCGAATACCTTTAGTTAACCGTGTGCTTCTGATATGCTCTGTAGTGCGAAGTGGCGTTGCTAACGCAGAACGTTTTGAAAACGCAGGTACGAGTACCCGTCACATGACCCGGAGGAAGACGTCTACGACTACTGGGACGTTGTTACGTTATTCTTCCTCACCTGCTACCAGTACGTTGTAACCGCTCTGGTCTTCACCAGAGGCCCCCCATTCCAGAGGCCATTCTGGACCAACAGTAAGTTCACCAGGACTTCTCGTGCAGTTATTTAGCGCAGGACGCGTATATTCACAATTACATTGGTTACACCACTTATAGAAAGTAGCTTCTGATATTTTATACTATTAATTTCGAAACTTTCTGGAGCTTTTTGATACATACAAGGCGTGGCAAGTTATGCGGACATTCAGCAAATATATAACTTGTCTTATATCTAGAAATAACTAAGAAATACTTATATATCACTTATATTTTATACCGATTGTGAAAACGAGGAACACAGACCTTGCGCAAAGTCGTGTGCGACTCTTCAGTGTTAGTGTTGCTGTGTGTACTACATTTGCAGTGCAACCGCACCCCATACATTATACTGGAACACGTTTGCCGCCACTGATAGCCTTATCGCTAAATGAACTCTAACTGCGTGGCGTGGTTGATGTCTAGAGCACCATGCTTCAAGCGCGCCGTGCAAGTGTAAGGTAAGGTTGGCACGTCAGGGGACATATCCTTTCATGAGACAAATGCTCAGGGAAGGGGGGGGGGGGGGAATTGCGCGCCGTAAAGCCTAGTTTCTGGCATGGCGTCAACACAGTAGGTTACCGGACTCAAGCAACTCGAAACTCAGTAGGGCCCTCGAAAGTGCAGCCGGAGTTTCGCTGCTTGTCTAACAGCACGAATGATGTGATGGTCAGCGGGCTGTCTGATTGCCAGCGTAGGTGCTGAGTAAGTGGTCGCGAGCTTGCTTATGCCGTTTGACAAGTAGCTCTGGTGTGGCCACTGACTCATGTCACAAATCAACAAGCTACTGATCATCGAGCTTAAGCGATCGCATCCATCCGAAGAACATAGACAACGGTCACTGTTTGAATCTATTCGTGGGCGGAACCACCTCGGCGAGAAAGAGGTACCAGTTCGTGTGGGACGAGTTCACTTACGAGGATAGGTTGTCAGTAGACGTAGTATTCATGCTTTCCACGAGAGCGTTGCACTATGCGTAGTTTACTTGTGTAGTTGCACGAGGTGTTTCAATACACACTATTTAAAGCACGCTCCAATTACTGAGGCGCAGATGGCACGACATTCGACCATTTTCATAAGACCTGATTTCAACGTCATCTTAAATAATTATCTTATAACGCGTCTATCATCCATATTATTCACGTTCTTCGATCACAGCCTATGTGTAGGTGTAGACAAAGTTGCACTAGGGTTATTTTATTTCAAGTACTAGTCTGGATTAGAACCACCTGCCTACATCCATCGCCGCTGTTCCCGACAATGCAAGCTTCAAAGCAGCCGTGAACACACTATGCTAAACTTTATTGACGTAATGTATTTGGTTGTTAGTAAACGAGAAGGTTTCTTTCGGAATTAGCCAAATCCAGAAACCGAAAGTGAGTTAGAACTGCAAGGACAAGAAAAACTGGGCAACATTGCTCTAGAAAAATCACAACGGAAGAAGTCTGACGTGTTTTTCCCGTTGTCATTTCACGATTTCGTTACCTCTGCCGCCAGACGCGATTGCTTATAAAGCTCGCATAACACATGTGGAAACTATACGATAGCATATTTAGCGCTTTGATTTGGAATAAACAATACTGTCAGATTATTTTCGGAGCGTTAAAGGGATCGTCAATCACTTAGTACAGGTCATTGTATTGTGATGAGAATTCGAAGATTCTGTGTCATATAGAAAGAAACGAACATGTTTGTATCACATAGACAAGTATCCTCATGCTTAATTAAAGGCGGGAAGCAGCAGATAAACAGCAGCTTAGCAGGAGTGAAAAGCCCGAGCTCTCTTGCAAATCACAGCACGGGTTGTCGTCGTCGTCTCCGAGGTTCTATCGAAACACTAGGTGCGTCTGCTTCATTACATTCGCTCCAGGTGTGAAACGAAGCCATCCTGGCGACTCAGGGAGCAGAGAAGTTGAGTGGTCAAAATAAGGCTTCGGCCGGCTAACATGCACTGTCTCGCGACCTCAACAACGAAGATCGGGCGATGGTGCGACGGGCTCAACAATATAGTTCATAGGGGAGGAGGCTTCGAAGATCCGGTAGAGTCGCGATCAATTTGAAGGTGATCGCTCGAGCGGCGACCAAAACTAGGAGTAGTGCCACGTTATGGCATCACCGTCGGTCGAGAGGGAAACATCAGTGTAGTGTTTAGGACTATTCGGCACTTTTGCCAGTGCGCAATGATGCGGAAGAAGGTCAGAGAGTCATTTACGTGAATTCCTACAAATCAAAGCACCCTTCAACACGCACACGCACACGCACACGCACACGCACACGCACACGCACACGCACACGCACACACACACACACGCGCGCGCGCGCACGCACGCACACACGCACGCACGCACGCACGCGCACGCATGCGCACACACACGCACACACACGCACACACACACGCACGCACGCACGCACGCACGCACGCGCACACACAGCACACGGGAATAAACGGAATGAAACAGTCCCGTGTTGTGAGGCTCACGGTTCGGTCGTCACGGCACTGTGGGTTCACCCGTGCTCGAGCTGGCTGCGACGACGACACGCTCAGGCCCCGTTCGGCATGGTTCTCGGGCTCGGCACGCTCGGGAGCCCCAACGGCAGCAGCCAGGGGACGCCTTGTTCCGCGCGGCCTCGGTGTCCCGCTCGGACGCCGCTCGCGACCGACGTGCTATAGTCGCACGTCCAGCACGGCGCTCGCAAGCCACGTGCGGCGGTCGCACGTAAGGACCGCGTCTACCATAGCATCATCTGTGCCAGACTCGAACACTGCTCGGCACAGCCAAAGCCACCTAGAAAAAATGTGGCTTTGGCACAGCTCACGTGCGGCCGCTCAGGGACCGGCGGCGCTCGGGTCATCCAGAGTCTCGAGCACTGGCAGCAGGAGCCCTTCCTTGGACGTTCTCGTCCACGCTCGGCTCCGCGATCTTCCGTACCTTGCCAGGGACGTCTCGCTTGGCACGAACTCCCGCTTCGTTCATCCCAGGAGCTCGGAACTGCTGAACGCCTGGTTCAAAAACTGCCAGATCGCGCCTCTTCCGCCGTGCTCGTGCACCCGTTCTCTACTTCGTTCTTCACGGAGCTTAGGTGGCCGCTCTGACCTTCTAGCGGCGCCTCGCGGCACTTACATCTGACAATCAGATAGCTCTCCTCTCTCTCTTTTGCTGTTCCCTGATAAGCTGTCACTCCCGCCACCCTTCACGAGGTAACCTGCAAATTCATTTCGATTGCCTTATCAGCTTTTGCACAGAGGCGTCATTGTTAGCCAAGATATGCATGAAGCAGCGACGCCCACACATCATTGTCATGAAAGGGAAACAAACACAAGAATGTGTCGAGTTAGTCTTGGGGGTGATGGTTCCAGCCTGGAAGAGCATAAAAGGGGAAGAAGGCAGCGCAATTTTTATCTTCGCAGTTCCGAAATCGGCCGCTATGCTGCTTGGAAGGCCCGCCAGTCGGTGTTCGCGCAATCACCTTCAAATCGATCGCGACTCTACGGCCGTGATAACGTACTTTAGGAGAAAGGCCGGGCATGTGAGGTGGTATCTATCGCCAAACAAGGGGACCAGTAGGTAAGATGGGCGTGGCCTAATGGCTGTCGCGTCTTGTCTTCTGACGCCCCTGATCCTCGCTGATCAACGAACGAGCCAGCTGGCGGCAATCTTCGGCGTATCGGGCGACTTCTGAAATAGTTTTGCACTCGGAAGCGTCAGGTTGGTAGGGCAGGATAGTATCCAGAGGACACGAAGGCTCACGCCCATGCAAGAGAAGAAAAGGGGAAAAACCGGTGGTCGCTGGTGTCGTGGGGTTATAAGCGAAAGTAACGAACGGGAGTATGGTGTACCAGTTGGTGTGGCTGGACAAGATGCACATCCTCAACATGTCGCCCAGTGTTCGGTTTAAGCGCTCCGTGACAGCGTTCGTTTAAGGTTGATACGCGGTCGACTTTTGATGAAGGATCTGGCACTCGCGAAGGAGGGATTGTATCGCTTCTGACAAGAAGACATGACCCAATCGCTGAGTAGTTCTCGAGGAGCACCGCGGCGAAGGACAAAGTGGTGCAGAAAGAAGATCGCAACGTCACGGGCGGTCGCGGGGAATGAGCCACGGTCTTGGCGTAGCGCGTCAAGTGATCGACGCCACCAATATTCCAGCGGTTTCCACATCCGTTGTAGGGGAGCGGGCCATAGAGGTCGGTGCCTACGAGGTCGAACGGGCGACCAGGGTGCGGTAGCGGCTGTAGTAGGCCAGTAGGGTGCCGTGGGGGAGTTTTGTTTTGTTTTTGGCAGGGGTGCATGATCTAGAAGAATTGACTGTTGGGATAGTTGGTCGTCAACATTTGAAGTAGTAACTTCGCGCGAATAAAACCAGCGAAACAAGAAAGTCGCACAAGGACAAGCGCTGTCCTTGTCCGTCTTTCTTGTTTCCGTGGTTTCACTCGCGCTAAGTTAATACTTCAAATATGGGTACATGATAAAAAAAATTAATTATGGGGTTTTACGTGCCAAAACCACTTTCTGATTATGAGGCACGCAGTAGTGGAGGGCTCCGGAAATTTCGACCACCTGGGGTTCTTTAACGTGCACCTAAATCTAAGTACACGGGTGTTTTCGCATTTCACCCCCATCGAAATGCGGCCGCCGTGGCCGGGATTCGATCCCGCGACCTCGCGCTCAGCAGCCCAACACCATAACCACTGAGAAACCACGACGGGTGGGTACATGATCGAACGCACTGCTGCACAAACCGATACATTCCATGCCAGTAATATCGTTGACGCTGCCTTGTTAAGGTTTTTAGGACGCCGGCGTGGGCGCTTTGAGGGTCAGCATAGAAGTACGTGCACATATCGGAGCGCATGTGACGAGGGATAGCCAGAAGTCATTTCCGACATTAAGGTATATAGTTGCGATGGTATAGGTAAAGTGGGCTGCACGGCAAAGTGGGCTGCTTGACGGCGTTGCGTCCGCATTGAAGGAACGGCCTATAGTCAAGGTAGCCGAGAAGCAGGGAAAGCGAAGGGTCCTTGCGCTGCTCGGAGGGCATGTCAGTAGCGGTCAGTAGTGACGGGTCTCAGGTCGGAGAACGAACGGAAAGAAAAGCCACATCAGGTGTCACGGGTGAGCGGGAGAGCGCGTCAGCGTCGGAATGCTTTCGACCAGAACGGCATAGGACATGAATGTCATATTCCTGCACGCGAATTCCTGCACGGGTATTTCAATGAGGAGAGTCAAAAAAGGGCGTGATGGTCAGTGAGATGGTGAAAGAACGGCCTTTGAGATAACGACGAAACATGCCCAATGCCCAAATGATGGTTAAGCATTCCTTCTCTGTAACGGTGTAATTCATCTCAACTTTTTAAGGGTACGGCTGGCATAAACCACGACGCATTTTCATTCGTGGCTTTCCGTTGGGCCAAGCCCGCACCAAGGCTGACACCACTGGCGTCGGTGTGAACCCCTATTGGCGCAGTTGGTTCGTAATGGCGACGAATCGGCGGTGACGTCAGCATCTCGCGTAACTTGTCAAAGGCTTCATCACTTGCTGATGACCACTCGGAGATGCCTTTGCTTGCGGTAAGCAGCTACAGCAAGGGTGCGATAGTAAAGGCGAAGTTTCGCACGAAGCGTCGAAAATAAGAGCACAGGCCTATGAAACTTCGCAGGGCCTTGATAGATGTGTTCTTCGGAAACTCGGCGACTGCGCGAAGCTCGTTGGGATGAGGAAGGATGAGGAAGGATGCCGTCTTTCAAGAGAACGTGACCCAAGACAGTTCATTTTCGGGCAGCGAAACTGCACTTCTTGAGGTTGAGCTGTAGGCCAGCTGAATGGAGAAAGTCAGGATATCATGCAGACGGGCGAGATGTGTTGGAAAATCCTGTGAGAAACAACTATGTCATCCAGATAACATAAACAAGTCATCCACTTGTGTCCACGAAGGATGGTTTCAATCATGCGCTCGAAGGCAGCGGGTGCATTGCAGAGCCCGAAAGGCATAACGTCAAACTCGTACAGGCCATCGGCAACGATGAAAGCTGTCTTAGCGTGGTCAGCATCAGCCATGGGAACCTACCAATAGCCAGAGGGGAGTTATAAAGACGAGAAGTATTCGGCACCCTGCAGACAGTCAAGAGCATCGTCGATACGAGGCAGTGTGAAGACGTTTTTTCTTGCAAACCTGTTTAGGCTGCGATAATTGATACAAAGCCGAATGGTGCCATCTTTTTTGGGCACTAGAACGACAGGTGACGACCAAGGGCTTTGAGAAGGCTGAATGACGCCACGCTGAAGCATGCCGTCCACTTATACCGTGATAACTCGGCGCTCTTCTGTGGAAACGCGATGCGTACGCTGTCGCAAGGGGGCGTGAGAACCGGTGTCGTTAGTATGAGAGACACTTGCCGTGCGACTCATGGATGGTATGTTGCAGTCGAACGATGAAACGAACTTGTTCAGTAGAGCAAGAAGCTGAGTGTGATGAGACGCTGAAAGCTCTGCCCTGATGGCATTGTCGAAAACTGCTGAAAGCAATGTTGACGAAACGGAAGTTATGGCGACCAGATGGGAACGGGTGGCACCATCGTGAACATCAAGGTCTTCAATACATGTGACGGCTTGCACAAATCCTAAGGTATCACCGTGCAGTATGGTCATTGGCTACCGGTACGGATTACAGATGGATATCAAAGCGGATTCAGACCTAACAGTGACGACGGCAAACAGGAGAAATAAGTCCTTGCGGCGGGCAAGCATGTTCATCATCATCATCAGCAGCAGCAGCAGCATCATCAGCCTGGTTACGCCCACTGCAGGGCAAAGGCCTCTCCCATACTTCTCCAACAACCCCGGTCATGTGTGGTCATAATTGAGGCCATGTCGCCCCTGCAAACTCCTTAATCTCATCCGCCCAGCTAACTTTCTGCCGCCCCCTCCTACGCTTCCCTTCCCTTGGAATCCAGTCCGTAACCCTTAATGACCATCGGCTATCTTACCTCCTCATTACATGTCCTGGCCATGCGCATTTCTTTTTTTGGTTTCGATTTCAAGTAAGATGTCATTACCTCGCGATTCTTCCCTCACCCAATCTGCTCTTTTCTTATCCCTTAACGTTACACCCATCATTCTTCTTTCCATAGCTCGTTGCGTCGTCCTCAATTTAAGTAGAACCCTTTTCGTAAGCCTCCAGGTTTCTGCCCCGTAGGTGAGTATTGGTAAGACACAGCAATTATACACGTTTCTCTTGAGGGATAATGGCAACCTGCTTTTCATGATTTGCGAATGCCTGCCAAACGCACCCCAGCCCATTCTTATTTTTCTGATTATTTCCGTCTCATGATCCGGATCCGCCGTCACTACCTGCCCTAAGTGGACGTATTGCCTTACCACTTCCAGTGCCTCGCTACCTATTGTAAATTGCTGTTCTCTTCCGAGACTGTTAAACATTACTTTAGTTTTCTGCAGATTAATTTTTAGACCCACTCTTCTGGTTTGCCTTTCCAGGTCAGTGAGCATGCATTGCAATTGGTCCCCTGAGAGACTGAGCAAGGCAATATCATCAGCGAATCGCAAGTTACTAAGGTATTCTCCATTAAGTTTTATCCCCAATCCTTCCCAATCCAGGTCTCTGAATACCTGCTGTAAACACGCTGTGAATAGCATTGGAGATCCTATCTCCCTGCCTGACGCCTTTCTTTATTGGAATTTTGTTGCTTTCTTTATGGAGGACTATGGTGGCTGTGCCGCCGCTATAGATATCTTTCAGTATTTTTACATACTGTCTACACCCCGATTCCGTAATGCCTCCATGACTGCTGAGGTTTCGACAGAATCCAACGCTTTCTCGTAATCAATGAAAATTATATTTAAGTGTTGGTTATATTCCGAACATTTCTCTGTCACCTGATTGATAGTGTGAATATGGTCTATTGTTGAGTAGCCTTTACGGAATCCTGCCTGGTCCTTTGCTTGACAGAAGTCTAAGGTGTTCCTGATTCTATTTGCGATTACCTTAGTAAATAGTTTCTGGGCAACTGACAGTAAGCTGATCGCTCTATAATTTTTCAAGTCTTTGGCGTCCCCTTTCTTATGGACTAGGATTATGTTAGCGTTCCTCCAAGATTCCGGTACGCTCGAGGTCATGAGGTATAGCGTATACAGGGTGGCCAGTTTCTCTAGAACAATCTGCCCACCATCCTTCAACAAGTTTGCTGTTACCTGATCCTTCCCAGCTGCCTGTTAGATGCAAGCATATTAGTTGGCGTAAACGCCACTGTTTAGTCTGTCTGGCACGGCAGTGCACGACAAGGTCACAAGCACTGACGTCTCCGGAGGTAGATCAGTATCATCATCAACGAAGACCGGGAACATTAAGGTCGGCGCCAACTGATGGCGAGTCACATAGCGGCGAAAGGGCCACTTGCGCGCACGAGCAATAGATGATGGCACTATCACGTGACAGGAAGTCCTACCCGAGGAAGAGTCCGTGTGAACAGGAGGGCAACACAAAAAACTCGATAATGTACAAAATGTCTTGGATGACTACACGGGTGGGGAATACAGCTGTAGGATGAATGCGGTGCGCGCTAGCAGTGCAAAGTGCCATGCCAGATGAAGAGGGCGTGACCTTTTTCAGCTTGCGACGAAGATTTTCACGTATGACCGAACTGGCGGCCCCGGTACGACAAACGCCCGGGCGGATACTCACTCGACATGGACGTCAATGACATTCTGTGGTGAAAATTGAGGCCTTAGAAAGTTCGATGAACTTGCAATTCTTGCCTCCGGAACTGCGCTAGTCAGTTTCCCTCGACAGTAGGTGGCCGACGACCCATAGGTGAGAGCGACCGTCGACGTGGAGAAGGAGAACGGCGACTGTCTCAACGGTGGTCGCGATCGAAGGGTCTCAGCGGTGAGTCAGCGGCATCATGGCAGCGTATCTGGGCGGCATGTTATGGAGCGTAGGGAAACTGGTCGAAGGCCTCAAGGTGCGAGGGCATGTTACGACGACAAAAGCGCGCAACGTGACCAGCGATTCCACAAAGTATGCAAATAGGAGTGTTGTCTGGCGTGCGTCACGTGTCGGCTTGATGAAGAAGCTGGGTTGACTGCCGTGGAAGGCGAGCACGGGGAACCCGGTGCGTTGGTGGTGGGACAGAATATGACGGTAGGTGTGGACGTGCGACAGCGGCAGCATAGTTGAGCGGCAAAGGTGTGACCCGCGACGGGTAGTCGGCATATAAGAGCGGTGCCATCGGAGATGCGAAGAGCGGTGGGTAGTCAACATAGGAGAGCGGTGCCGTTACAGGAGCTGGCGGGTGAACAGGGGTAAGTGCGTCAGATATTTGGGCACGGCTGCTTGTTGCACGGGCGGATTCAGTGTTGGGGCAGGATCCTGGCTATGGGGGACCAGCGACAGCGGGCGGGCTATTTTCTCGCGAATGAAATCCTTGTGCTGAAGGACTAGAGCAGAAGGATCGGTATGGCCAGTGGCAGCTCCAATGGCCGAGACTGAGTCAGCCTGTGGGACGTTTTGGCGGGCGATGTTACGTCGGCGCAATTCGCCGAAACTCTGATACAAGTTGAAGAGTACGGCGATGCTGGTTGGACTCTTGGCCAGCAGCATTTGAAACGAGTCATCAATACCCTTCATAGTATGTTTGATGTTCTCGTCCTCCGCCATCGTAGGAATCACACGGCTGCAGACATCCGAAACATCCTCAATATAGCTGGTGAAAGTGTCGCCAGGTCGCTGTGCTCGCTGGCGTAGACGCTGTACGGCGCGTAGCTTGTGGATGGTGGGGCGGCAAGACATTTCGGCGAAATGCCTCTTGAATGCGGACTAACTCGAAATGTCAGATTCGTGATTCTTAAACCATAGGTTTGCAGCGTCAGCAAGGTAAAATGTAATGTTATTCAGTTAATCTGGTCGTCCCACTTATTATGAGCGCTTACATGTTCATAGGAGGACAGCCAGCCTTCGACGTCATGTTCTCCGGTCTCGCAAAGGATGGTCGGGTCGCGCTCACGGTGAACGCCGGCGCAAGTGGCAGGGGCAGCCATCGGTACAGTCGGTGCGTAAGTGCGGTACAGCAGCGCGTGGCGTGTGGCATGTTTTGCAGTGTGGTGTGACGGCACCGGCGTAGATGTGATGGTAACGGGACGGTCTGGGAAAGGTGTGCGTCTCTACGAGCAGCCACGTGGTCGATTTACGCTTGGTGATAGACTTGTCGGGAAGGGGTATTTGAGGTGGACTTTATGGTAGTACGTGAGGTACTAACCATAAGTGACCCTATGGTCGCTATAGCCTCGTGATGAGGCGCTTGCGGATGATGAGGCCGTCCGAAAAACTGCTAGTCCGAAGAGGAGTGACGTGCCAGGTGAACACTTGGTCGGGCGACGTCGTGCGCTTCTTCATTTACGGTAAGACCTGCGTAGCGGGGGTCCAGAGCAAGTGGGCGTTGCAGCGACAGGAGTGTGGTGTGCCGATGAAAATATGGTGTGCTTGAGATGGAGATGAGTTCTCTGATATAATTACGTAGCCGATGCGTACGTGAGAGCTATAGAAGCCTCTTCGCCTTCTTTAGGATTAATACTGCGCATGGAGCTAGTTAGTGTGGTATCCAGATTCGAGTGGATGACCGCGCCAATTGTCATTGGCGAGTGGGTCGGGTAGTCCGCGGCGTCGACATAAGCCCCGTGCGAAGTAGCCTCAGACCTGTTGTCGAGTTGTTGAGCCTTTGCGGCACGACGTGCTGTAATGTAGTCGGGGTGCATCTCCTTCAGGACATGGGGAATTAGCAAAGTGTCGCGAACCTCCAGACGTATGGCGAGCTTGAATCCAACCTGCATTAGGTTAGGAATGCTCAGCTTACTGAGGACTTGGCGTCCTGTCGCGGTGTGGGCGAATTTATTTTCTGAGCGTTACAGGGACTGTCTCTCACTCGAAGCATGCCTTTGGATTGTTATTGGAATGTGAAGATTGTGTGTCGTATTGACGGAATCAATAATGCTTGTACCCCATAAGCAAGTAATAATTTTTTTAATCCGGTAACATTAGGAACACCTCTCCTCACAATTCCTCCCTCAACAAACATTGCTTTCGTCTTTGTGTAAATGGTGTAGTGAATAAACGTTCATAAATTGGCAATTATCAGAACTCGCTCAGGCTCCCAAAAGATATTTCTTTGCGAAAGACTCATTCGTACTTAGATTCCCCAAAATATACCCAGCCGAGCTCACTCGATCAGACTCAAACTCCGCCAAAATACAACTTTACCGAACTTGCTCAGGCTCACACTCGCCAAAGTGCTACTCAGCCAAGCTCACTAACTCAGACCGGGTGAAGTTCTACTCACTCAAGCTTGCTACTACTAACAAAATTATATTCAGCCGAGCTCACTCCCTGACTCAGGCTCACCAAAATGCTACTCAGCCGAGCTTGCTCGGGTTCAGACTCACTAAGATTCTACTCAGCCGTCCTCACATAAACACAGCCTCACGAGTCTGTCCAAGCGAAAGTAACCTGACTTTTGAGTAACTTCATCGACCTATGTAAAATTACGACATCAAGGCTCTCGCCTGCGCAGTGCACAAGCAATCGTTGCATAAGAGTGCGTGTTGCGTTGGATGAAAATAAGAGTAATTGTATAAATCGCAATTAATTTCATCACATTTCACTGACCGTTGCACCAAAGTTCTGTCTCATGTCATTTTGAACACGTGCACTGGACTGGCATAAAATATATAGGGTAGAAATTCGCATGCGTCTTGCAGTGTGTCCAACGTGTCATCTAGGCGGGGAAATGGGTAAACGCTCGAGAGTGTGATGGTGTTCAGTTGCCTGTAACGGACGCAGAAAATAATGGCGGTGACTTTAATTTTTGTAACGAAGACCATAGATTACCAAGGACTGTATGACGGCTAAATGATACTTGGCTGGAGCATTTTCGCTACATGCTCTTGGATAACTTTGCATCCTGATGGCGCAGCACGTCTAAGATGGTAACCGACAGGGTGCACAATGCTTTCTGTTGCCATGATGCGCAACCCATGGTATGCACCCGCGCACTGCTTGGAAAACAGCAATGCACTGTCGATACTGCTGGTGCAAGGTCTCAACAAATTGCAGCTCGATGTAGAATAGCTGGGCTAAATTAGCATGTTCCTATGACAGATGATGATAACTAAAAACAGTGTACGTCGTAAGGTTTTCGGCACACCTCAGGCTGCTGAAAGCTCTGATGCCTCGCCTACGGATTCCCCGCCATTTATAACGATTGAGTAACACTGGCCGCTGGCAACACCGAGAGGAGAGATAATGCTCTAAAGGGACACCTTTTGAAAGATTGCAGCGGATGAACCCCTAAAAAAGTATGCCGTGATGATGGCGTTTACAAGCTAAGCCGGTACTCATGGGCCAGCTAGTGGTTCCGAAACACACGTCCATGCAATGATTCCTTTTGCAGTGGCGGGCTGAAGAAACCGTGAAGACCAAAAGCGGGGATGGTTACGGCTGTAACTGTCACAACCCTCTCCGCAGGGGCGTCTGCGCAAGCAGGCGTTTGGTGTGTTGCGACACCACGTACCCGAGCACACGAGGGTTGGCCCCTCCCGCGTGTAGCCGTGCGCGACTTAGCCGTGTCCGGGGAAAGGGGGATCCTGGAGGTTGAGCTGATGCCGGGTGTTCGGACCTTTAAGGCCCCCCGGTGGAGGCAACACACCTCTTTGGCCTCTGCTTCACGTAGACGGCACCCCCGGACTGACCCACCCGGGGGAAATCGGCAGTCGCCTCTTCCTGTCTCTTTCTCCCCAAATCTTAGTCTTTATCTCTCGCTTTTTGATCTTTCCTGTCCTCTTCTCTCTTCCATTTACTTCCTTTCTCCACGGCGGCTAGGGTTAACCTTGTGTGGCTATCCTACCTTGGGTACACCATATTTGGTTATAGCGACGGCGTACGACTGGCGTCGTGCAGACTTGTACACAAGCTCTGCCGCGTCCCCTCGTTGGGCTCCGTGGTGGGCGGTCGGCGCTGTTGCCGAACATAAACATTTTCCTCATGGCAGCGCAAGCCTCTATTCTTTATGATCGGCGTCTGAAAAGATGCCGCACCGAAGCAACGTTCCAGTTCTCTTTTCGGAGCAACGCTCCATCATTTCCTAAGTTCTATGTACTGCACAGTGAAAACAACGTACCAGTGCGAAAGCTCTCTCCAATCCTAGTGGCCAAGTGTCTAAAAGAAAAAATCGGACCTACATACAAAGCTTCAAAAATGTCAAGCGGGGACCTACTCCTAGAACTCAATGACAAAGACCAAGCGCAAAAGCTCACAGAACTTACCAGTATTGGTAACGCAACAGTGACGATTTCACCGCACAGAACATTAAATACAAGCAGGGGTGTAATATCAGAGGAAGATTTTATTGGCTTAAGCGACGAAGAACTGCTGGAAGGTTTCCAGGAACAAAATGTCACCAAAGTCCAAAGAATTGTCATCTGCAGGAACGACCAAGAAACCCCCACAAAACGTGTAATACTCACCTTCGGAACGAGTGTGATGCCTACCTCGCTGGATGCAGGTTATGTAAAGGTAAATGTTAGACCATATATTCCGAACCCCAGACGATGTTTCAAATGCCAAAGGTTTGGACACGCTTCACATGCATGTCGAGGACAAACAACTTGTGCTAAATGCAGCTCCAACGAACACCAATCTGAGAATTGCACCTCTTCCCCACATTGTGTTAACTGCAAGGGAGATCACCCAGCTTATTCGCGGTCCTGCCCTTGCTGGAAAAAAGAAAAAGAAGTCATTGCACTAACTGTTAAAGAAAAACTCTTGTTCTTTGAAGCCCGAAAACGACTGTCGTACCTTTCGCGACGCAGTTATGCCGATGTGACGCAGGCGGGGGCAGCGTCACAGAGGCCTCCGGAGTCCTCCGAGCCCACGCGCAGTGGTGCCGCAGTGACTCCTCCCGCCCCCGTGGTGGAAGCAGTCAGTACTGCTCCGCTCTCTTCAACGGCCCTGCAGACACCAGTCCCGCAGGGTCCTAAGATCAAGCGAACTCCAAGGCCCGAGACACGTGTCTCGGCGCCAAACTCTCGGTCCTCCAGCGCCTCAGAGAGAGCAATGGAGGTCGAAACAAAAACCCCGGTGTCCTGGACACCGAAGGACAAGCGCTCCCTCGAGCGCGCTAAGAGGGATAAAATCCCAATAACAACTCAAAATAAGAAGGCGATAACCTAAGGGTTATCGCTCATTTGTATTAGTCTTTTTAATCCTTGTCACCTATAATCCCACCTCTTACTTTTCCGTAGTGCCATTTCTGACCTTTCAGTTTCAATATGGCTATTATTATCCATTGGAATTGTAGAGGCCTTTTACACAACTTAGGTGACATCAAAGACTTGTTAAGTAACTTCTCTCCTGTGGCCTTGTGCTTACAAGAAACAAACTTAGGCGAAAAGCACAAAAACATTTAAAAAGGATTCACTGTTGTACGGCGCGATCGTACTCAGGCGAACACGCTTTCGGGTGGCGTAGCTATAGTTCTACGGAACGGCGTTGCAGCTAGAGAAGTTACCATTAATACTCACTTGGAAGCCATTGCTGTCACGGTTTTAGCACACAAAACCATTACCATTTGTTCAATGTACATTCCACCACATTCCCATTTTACTGTAGGAGATCTGGAGTTAGTTTTAAACCAGCTACCCAAACCTTTTTTAATAGCAGGTGATTTTAACGCTCATAACATATTATGGGGTAGCAAAACAACTGACACCAGGGGACAAACACTTGAAGATTTTATCTTGACTAACGAAATATGCCTTTTAAACACTGGTGCGCCAACCTACTGCTCCCCAAGCACAGGAGCTATGAGCTGTCTTGATCTGGCGCTGTGCACTCCATCTCTGTTGATCGATTTTAAATGGAGTGTGATTAACAATCCTTAGGGTAGTGATCATATGCCCGGCATTATTAAAAACACATCTCCTTTTCCTACAGTACCATTAAGACCACCTCGTTGGAAACTCCATCTAGCAGACTGGCCTCTCTTCAGCGAGAAGGCCAGTCTTGATCACATATCAGATGATCAAACAATAGACGAAATGAATGAAAAGATTATTGCCTCCATACTTGCTGCAGCAGAACAGACGATCCCGCAATCCTCCGGCTTCTTAAGGAAAAAACTAAAACCCTGGTGGACGAATGAATGCACTCAAACTAAGAAAGCACAAAACAAAGCATGGGGTATTTTTCGGCGATATCCAACACATGATAACCTCCTGTATTTCAAAAAAGCAAAGGCGAAAGCCAGGTACACGCGTAGGCAAGCCGAAAGACAGTCTTGGCAAACGTATGTATCCTCGATCAATAGCTCAATAACATCCAAAAGAATGTGGGATCAGCTTCGTAAGTTTAGAAGCGAGTACGCTCCTTATACAATCCCCATACTCTCACCTCCAGGTACACAAACGAATTTAAAAGAACAAGCAGATATATTAGGGCAGCATTTCCATAACATATCAAGCTCACTAAACTACTCCACTGAATTTCAAAAGTATAAACAATCAGCAGAAAAACAAAAGCTTCCGACAGCAGGAAGTTCCGAGAAACCATATAATGCCCCCCTAACACTTTCAGAAATTAACAGAGTACTCACTACTGGTAAAAAAACAGCGCCAGGTCCGGACACAATACATTACACAATGCTCGCACACCTATCATCAAAATCAGTTAAGACATTGCTCCGCTTTTTTAACATAATCTGGGAAACAGGAAAAATACCGAATGCGTGGAAAAAAGCCATTATAATCCCTTTCTTGAAAGCTGGAAAGCATCCTACAACAGCTACCAGCTACCGACCTATAGCACTCACAAGCTGTCTCACCAAGTCCTATGAATTCATTATAAACATCAGGTTAGCAAACGTCCTCGAAACTGAGAACCTGCTCGATAATCATCAGTGTGGGTACAAGAAAGGCTGCTCTACAACAGATCATCTAGTTCGGTTAGAACACGAGATACGTGCGGCCTTTCTACACAAGCAATATTGTCTCACAGTTTTCTTTGATCTTGAAAAGGCGTACGACACAACATGGAGGTTCGGCATTTTAAGGGATTTAGCGGATTTAGGGATCCGCGGCAGAATGCTTAAATGTCTAGCTGATTTCATCTCCGATCGAACATTCCAGGTGCGTTTAGGAACGGTGCTGTCCAGCGTATTTATTCAGGAAAACGGAGTACCTCAGGGATGCGTATTGAGCACAACATTGTTTGTGGTGAAAATGAACTCGCTGAATAGTGTAATTCCATCTTCTATAATGCATTCACTATATGTGGATGATCTTCAAATTGCATGTCGTGCATCGAACAAGGCAACCTGCGAACGACAAATTCAAATTACACTAAACAAACTAACACAGTGGGCATCTGAAAACGGCTTTCGCTTCTCAAGTGAAAAAACGATTAGTGTTGTCTTTCACAAAAAAGAGGCCTACAACCAGATCCCATCCTAAATCTACAGGATGCCACACTACCCGTGAAACAAGAACACAAGTTTTTGGGTGTTCTGTGTGATAAAAAGTTGGACTTTCTCGCACACATCAATAGTATTAAAATCAAAGCGAACAATGCACTTAACATTCTAAAAATCCTCTCCCGGAAACGGTGGGGCTCTGACCGTAAATGCCTGCTACACATCTACCGCACTTTGGTGCGCCACACTACCCGTGAAACAAGAACACAAGTTTTTGGGTGTACTGTTTGATAAAAAGTTGAACTTTCTCGCACACATCAATAGTATTAAAATCAAAGCGAACAATGCACTTAACATTCTAAAAATCCTCTCCCGGAAACGGTGGGGCTCTGACCGTAAATGCCTGCTACACATCTACCGCACTTTGGTGCGTAGCATATTAGATTACGGTAGCATTGCATATGGTTCAGCCAGACTATCTTACGTCCGACGACTTGATCCAGTCTATAACCTAGGACTACGACTGGCATGCGGTGCTTACAGAACATCACCTATACAGAGCTTACATGTTGAATGTAATGAACCTCCTTTACAGCATCGCAGAGCGCTACTAACTTTTTCCTACATACTCAGAATTCAATCCTCACCACAACACATATGCTACAACATCGTCACTAAGTGCAGCTCACGCTTACATTACACAAATAAACCAAACATGATTAGGCCGCTTATCCTGCGATACGAGGAATACTGTCGGGATTATGACATCCCTGAGGAAGTCCTCCAGGTTGCCAGAAAGCCAGAACGTTTACCCCCGTGGTGTGATTTCATAGCGGTATGTGATTGGACACTAACACATCTAAAGAAAAGAGACACACCACATCAACACATTATACAAGAATTTTGCGCTCTTCAAGACAAGTATATAAACTACATAGAATTTTATACTGATGGTTTTAAAACGGAAAAACACGTGGGTGTAGGGGCCGTAACAGAAAATTGGGAAACAAGTATTCGATTACCTCAGCATGCTTCTGTCTACACAGCCGAAGTGTACGCGATATGGACGGTAGTTCAAAAGATCATTACTGACAAACTTGAAAACACTGTCATATACACAGATTCATTAAGCGTACTGAAGGCTCTACATATGAAATCCCAAAGTGAACCCTTGTTAGGCGATATTTTGAATGCATTAACGTCAAACAAATATGGCAGATCAATTAAGTTTTGCTGGGTACCAAGCCATGTTGGAATATTGGGTAACGAAGCGGCGGATAGATGCGCATCAATGGCAGCGTACAAAAACATTCATAATACAGCACTTCCATATAAAGACAGTGTCAATGCGATTCGGAAGGCCTTGACGTCAAAATAGCAACGCGATTGGGACACTTGTTTAAGCAACAAGCTTCATCCAACTAAACCTGTAATTGGCGAGTGGAAATCATGCAGTCACCAGCAACGATTCTACGAGGTGATCTTGTGTCGACTTCGAATTGGACACACACATCTGACGTACAATTTCCTTCTCCGAAAAGAAAACCCGCCAACTTGCGAAAAATGTAACGAAGCTCTTACAGTCATTCACATCTTAATAACATGTCCACACATCAATACACTGAGACGGAGGTTTTTACAGAGCCTGTATAAATTGCACATTCCATTACACCCTGCCCTATTACTAGCAGATGACCCCCTAGTGCCATTTCCTAACCTCTTCGACGTTTTAGAAAAAACTGGTTATTTACACCAACTATAATGTAATGCAGGTTTACCTGCCCTAACGTTCCGTTTTATTTTGTCTTGTGACTGGCGCAGCATGGCCTTAGTTGCCTTTGTGCCACTAAACCCAAACTAACTAACTAACTAACTGTCACAACCCTGCTGAGGAGGAGTTGATGACACTAGACAGTGGGGCTAGCTGTCACAGTGGGCTAGCAGTGTCACGAAGCTAGCTGACTTCGTGTTAAAGTTAGGAAAGCGATGGCGTAAGTGTCATCGGCAGAAATGGAGTTGTTTGTACATGGATATCGAATACAGTGTATTTCATGAGTGCAAGGAAACATTATTTGTTAAGGCAAGGTACAATACATAAAAAATGTAGCTCCAATCTACGCTTTGAAAGTGGCTGGTAAGCGAAGTTGTAGTATCACCTGACCCGATAGACCACTGTGACGTCAACGTGAGTTGGGTTCAGACGAGCCTGAGCACGACGCCGTTGTGCATATTGACGTTGCTATTGCTGTCGTCACTCATGGTATTTGTACAGGTACAGCTGCGTCCCGCCTAGCATAAGTTTGACGCTGTTGTGTGTATTGACCTTGCTGTTCCCATAGCCACTCATCGTGTTCGCGTTGCTCTTCGACAGTCCTGGACTCGTCGTGGTTGCTTAGTGGCTATGGTGTTAGGCTGCTAAGCACAAGGTCGCAGGATTGAATCCCGGCCACGGCAGCTGCATTTCGGTGGGGGCGAAATGTGAAAGCACCCGTGTACTTAGAGTTAGGAGCACCTTAAAGAACCCCTGGATGTCTAAGTTTTCGGAGTCCCTCACTACGGCATTCCTCATAATCAGAAAGTGGTTTTGACACATAAAACCCCAGCAGATTATTTTTTTCGAAAGTCCTTGTTATGCGTGGTCTTCCCATAGTGCTATCCCAACACAAATGAAATCAGTTGATAAGCAGGCTCTTCTTTTACGTAGAAATTTTAATATTGTCACCTCCTACTTTGTGCGCTAGAGCTGCCGCTTCCAGGCAACTGCAGCTTATGCAACCACAAATTTTACCAGGAAACACTTGCAGCGAACGCCATGCGCGAAGGCATGCATTCTGCTTTATTTTTTTTCTTTCCCCCGCACGGATGGATGGATGGATGGATGGATGGATGGATGGATGGATGGATGGATGGATGGATGGATGGATGGATGGATGGATGGATGGATGGACGGACGGACGGACGGACGGACGGACGGACGGACGGACGGACGGACGTACGGACGGCATGAGCGTCCCCTTTGGAACTTTTGAGCGTCCCCTTTGGTGGGTTGCGCCACCAAGCTTTTGCCATTATAACCATGCTAATAAGACGCGCTCCATGGTTTCCCTAGCTTTACCGCAGCAAGCACATGCTTCTTCCTTCATATATCTCATTTTAGAGGTTGGATTGCGCAACATTTTTACGAGACACACAGAAGAGACACACACACCGAGCGCTCTGTGGTATGTGTCTCTTCTGTGTGTCTCGTAAAAATGTTGCGCAATCCAACCTCTAATATGCTATACCAACACGCCCAGTCGTCAACCTTGGCAAGTTTCATATATCTCGCTTTATAGGTGCGTCTTCTAAGGCTCCCTAAACTCGCTTCGAAAGGTAATGAGATTTTCTTTGAGTTATAAACTGTTTCTTACCCGATTTCGTTTTTTTTTTGTTAAGTACTTACTCATGGCAGGTTTCTTTTTCATTGCCGCCACCCTTGAGATTATATCAGCCTCTCTGACTTTCCGCTTAACGTTCTTTGATGCTGCGTTGCTCAACCTCCAGGCCGCATACTTGCTAGTAACCTTCCTAGTTCTTTTCCTCCACTGTGAATCAATGTGTTTTTTTTGTACAGATACCTCAACACTCTCTGAGCCCACCTACTTTCTTCCATATTCCTCAGTGGTTCTTCATAATCAGTTTTACTGTGAGTTTTCCTCCCTTCAAACCTAGTCCAGTCCACATCGCCCTGCACAGCTTCATTTGTAGTCTTCCCGTGAGCGCCCAATGCGAGGCGTCCCACTGGACTTTGGTTACCATCGAGTCCTGCTTGTACGCCTGATTTCAAGCAAATAACCGCATTTCCAAAAGTAAGTCCTGGAACCATTACACCTTTGCGCATACCTCGGAGCACCTCGTACCTATTTATCCCCATAGCGCTCTGTGCTTCATTATGGCTGCATTTCTCTTCCCCTTTACTGTCATTGTTTTTTCCATTGTTTCCATATATATCTATTTCCTTCGTTTATCCATATACCAAGTTATCTATATCATTTTATCTGAGGTATTTCCTGGCCCTGTATTGCCAGTCCCCGCAAGGGCGTCTGCGTAAGCAGGCGTTTGGTGTGCTGCGACACCACGTACCCGAGCACACTAGGGTTGGACCCTCCCGCGTGGAACCGTGCGCGGCTTAGCCGTGTCCGGGGAAAAGGAGATCCTGGGGGTTGAGCCGATGCTGGGTGTTTGAACCTTTAAGGCCCCCCGGTGGAGGCAACACACCTCTTTGGCCTCCACTTCACGTCGACGGCACCCCCGGACTGACCCACCCGGGAGAAATCGGTAGTTGCCTCTTCCTGTCCCCCTCTCCACTCTTCGTCTTTGTCTCTCACTTTGAATCTTTCCTGTCTTCTACTCACTTCAGTTTACTTCTCATTTTCCAGGCAGCAAGGGTTAACCGTGTGTATCTACCCAGCCTTGGGTACACATATTAGGTTATAGCGGCGTTGTATATCTGATGTCTACAGGTATGTTCCTAACCTTGTAGCGTCCCCTTGTAGGGCTCGGTGGTGGGTGGCTACCATCGCTGCTGAATATTCTAAGAATGACATGGCAAATGTCCCCCCCCCCCTTGCAGATCGTCCTAACAAAAGAGGGCGCACCGAAGCAATTTTTGATTTCACTCTAAAAACCAACGCAGAAACATTCCCACGCTACCATGTGATGCATAGTCAAGGATCTCTACCAACGAGAAAATTATCCCCCTTCCTAGTAGCAAAATGCCTAGTAGAAAAAATCGTAAAACAATACAAAGCTTCAAAGATGTCAAGTGGGGACCTCCTCCTTGAACTCAAAACCAAAGACCAAGTCGAAAAGCTCGCTGATCTCGCAAGTGTCGGTAACATCAAAGTCACAATATCAGCACACCGATTCTCTCAACACAAGCAGGGGTGTAATATCAGAAGAAAATTTCTTAAACCTAAGCGCTGAAGAACTCCTGGAAGGTTTCCAGGAACAAAATGTAATCAAATTTCAAAGAATAACTCTCCGAAGAAATGACGAACAAATCCCGACCAAGAACGTTATACTTACCTTTGGTACCAGTATTGTACCTACTACACTTGATGCAGGCTATCTTAAGATCAACGTAAGACCGTATATCCCAAACCCGAGGTGGTGTTTCAAGTGCCAGAGATTCGGACATGCATCGCAATCATGCAGAGGTAAATCGACATGTGCAAAGTGTAGTGCCAATGACCATCAGTGGGAGAACTGCAATGCTGCTTCACAATGTACAAACTGCAAAGGAGATCATCCAATATATTCACGATCTTGCCCTTGCTGGAAGAAAAAGAAAGAGATAATTGCACTTACGGTGAAAGAGATTTCCTTCTATGAAGCAAGAAAGAAATTAGCACACTTACCTCAAACAACCTACGCCAGTGCGGTGCGGCAGGGGACAGCACCGCAGTGGTCTCAGGAGTCTACAGGGACCGCAGTCAGTGGCCCAGTAGTAACTCCATCCGTCCCCTTGGTGGCAGCAGCCAGCGCTGCTCCATCGTCATCATCATCATCACGGACGGGCCTGCAGACCCCGGTTCCACAGGGCCCCAGGCTAAATCGATCTCCCAGGTCTGAGACGCGCGTCTCAGCGCCTGGTTCTCGATAATCCAGCACCTCGGAGAAGGCTATGGAGGTCGACACCAAAACTCCGGCGTCATCGACACCAAAACATCAGCGCTCTCTGGAGCGCACTAAGAAAGACAAGCTCACAATAACTACGCGAACAAGGGGACCGGTAACCTTAACGGTTACCATTCTTCCAATAGTACATTCCTGCTAACAAATGTCACCTACAGTTACTTAGTACATATATATTAATTAAAATTCTCAATTCTGCCACTATGGCTTTTTATCATGCATTGGAATTGTAGAGGACTGATTGACAATTTAGGTGACATTAAAGAGATAAATAATTTTTCGCCAGTCGCATTTTGCCTACAGGAAACAAACTTAGGCCCTAAACACAGTCAATTCCTTAGAGGCTTCACCGTTGTCCGAAGGGACTACGAATGTTCCAGCCATTTGTCAGGTGGAGTGCCTGTAGTCATGCAGGGAGGCACTCCTACCCGAAATGTCCAATTAAATACATCTTTAGAGGCCGTAGCTGTCACCATTCCATCCTACAAAACCATCACCATTTGCTCACTCTCTATTCCACCCCACACACATTTTACTACTAAAGACTTAGAAAATCTAACAGATCAGTTACCGGAGCCATTTGTTTTGGTAGGAGATTTTAACGCTCATTGTACTCATTGCGGCAGAGTAAAAACTGACCAAAGAGGGCAACTCGTTGAAGATTTTATTCTATCAAATATCTGTCTCTTAAACACAGGTGCGCCAACTTATTTCTCACCGACTTCCCGCACATTTAGTTGTTTAGATTTACCTTTTTGTTCGCCCTTTCTTTTTACTGATTTTAAATAGGAAGCTCTCGACACGTCATATGGTAGTGACCACTTACCCGCACTCATCAAACTCCTACCATCACCACAAACTTTAGTAACAAGACCACGCCGATGGAAATTATAGCTCGTTGACTGGCAGGTTTTTATGGAGAACGCGAAACTGGAAAATGTCTTTTCACCAGAGCTTAATGTTGATCAACTTAATAAAAAAATCACTGAAGTTATAATATCAGCGGCCGAAAAGACCATAACCCAGTCATCCGGTATTGTGCGCAAAAAGCTAAATCCTTGGTTGACAAACAATTGTACTAAAGCCAAAAAAGAACAAAATAAGGCCTGGGGAATCCCACGGAGGTACCCCACTTATAACAATCTTCTAAATTTCGAACAGGCCAAGGCCAAAGCACGATTTATTTGAAGAAATGTGGAGAAGTTATCATGGCAAAAATACATAACTTCAAAACTACAGTCACATCACAAGTACAGTCACATCAAAATGAATGTAGGACCAAGTGAGGAAATTTAGAGGAGAGCATTCATCATACACATGTCCAGACACACAAACAACACTACAGGATCAGGCCAACCTATTAGAGGAACAATTTTATAACATATCCAGCTCAGCAAACTATTCAAATTCATTTTTAAAATATAAAGAATCGGCTGAGAAAGAAAGACTGCCTACCACTGGGGCTTCAGCTGAAATGTACAATAACCCCCTCATAATACATGAATTGAACAGAGTTCTCTCTGCCGGTAAAAAAACGGCAACAGGTCTCGACCATGTACACTACACAATGCTGGCACACCTATCCCAAGCATCGGTAGGGGCACTTCTAAAATTTTTCAATAAGATATGAGAGTCTGGGGTAATGCCCACAGATTGGAAAAAAGCGGTAGTAGTGCCTTTTCTAAAACCTGGTAAACCCGCAACATCCCCTAGCAGCTATAGACCCATTGCACTAACAACTTGTCTAGCCAAATCCTATGAGAGCATTATAAACATAAGACTCACATTCATCCTTGAAACAAGAAGCCTAATAGACAAACACCAGTGCGGATACAAAAAGGACTGCTCCACCACTGACCATCTCGTGCGACTAGAGCATGAAATACGTGACGCGTTTCTTCACAAGCAATACTGCCTCGCGGTTTTCTTTGATTTTGAAAAGGCGTATGATACCACATGGCGATATGGAATTTTGAGAGACCTGGTTGCCATGGGAATTCGCGGAAGAATGCTAAATTGTCTACGCGATTTCATGTCAAACCGAACATTTCAAGTACGTCTCGGCACAATACTCTCGCGCGCATTCACACAAGAAAATGGCGTTCCACAAGGTTGCATTCTGAGCATGACGCTCTTCATAGTCAACATGAACTCTGTAAATAAGATCATCCAACCATCTGTTATATACTCAATATATGTCGACGATTTGCAAATCGCTTGCCGCGCCTCAAACTTACCGACCTGCGAACGGCAACTACAAATAACGATAAATAATCTTACACAATGGGCTGACAAAAATGGTTTCCAGTTGTCTTTTCCCAGAAGCGAGGGTTACATTGCATGGTACAACGCTGCCGGTCAAAGAACACTACAAATTTCTAGGCGTAACGTTTGACACTAAACTGAACTTCCTGGCCCACATTAACGCAACTAAAATTAAAGCCAACAAAGCGCTAAATATCCTCAAGATTTTATCACATAAGCACTGGGGACCTGACCGAAAGGAAAAGGAAGGAAGGAAAAAGTAGAGAAGGAAAGGCAGGGAGGTTAACCAGTTTAGCGTAACCGGCTTGCTACCCTACACATGGGAGAGGGATGGGGGCGATGAAAGATGGGGAAGGGGGAGAGAGAGAGAGAGCACATAGCACAGCACACAAACATCGTCCGGTAGAGTCCATCAATCTGGCATTGTACGTGATAACACTGTCAGAGCCGCTTGTCCAATCCCGTCTCTTTCAAAAACTGAAGTAGTCCCTTCGTCGCCTTCACCTGCGATGTCTTCTGTCGGCGGCATGTGAAAATCGTGTCGAGGTACAATGGTCTAGTGTCAAGGTGCGCGAGAACGGATGCCAGGGACTGTCGCTGAACATTATATTCAGGACAGTCGCACAGAATGTGTTGCAGCGTCTCCTCGCAAAGACAGGCATTGCAGAGAGCGTTGTCGGCCATTCCAATGCGGAATGAGTAAGATTTCGTGAAAGCCACCCCTAACCATAAGCGGTAAAGCAGAGTCGCCTCGCTTCGGCGGAGTCCAGTTGGCATATAGAGATGCATCAAAGAGGGCAGGTGGTATTGACGGTTGCTCTGGTTGGTCCGGCTGTTTGGTGTGCACCATGAAGAGAGCGTCATCTCCTGTGCAAGCACTCGAAGTCTGCTAGCTGCGTCGGATCGTGAAAGCGGTATGGCCTCTTCTTGTGCGTCTTCAAGAGCTGCCCGAGCGGCATTATCGGCGTCTTCGTTTCCAGTGACGCCGCAGTGACTTGGCAGCCACTGAAACGTCACGTGGTGTCCTTTCTCCTGTGATGTATGGAGTAGGCATATAATATCGAATACGAGCTGTTCGAATGGCCCGCGACGCAGAGCTGATAGTACAGATTGTAGGGCTGCCTTTGAGTCGCTGAAGATGGACCATTGTCGAGGTGGCTCCCGACTGACGAAACGGAGTGCAGCGCGAAGAGCAGCTAGTTCAGCAGATGTCGATGTTGTCGGGTGGTCAGTCCTAAAGCTGATGGTAATAGCTTTTGCTGGGACAACCACAGCACCGGACGAACACTGGATGTTTGTGGAACCATCAGTATAAATGTGTTCACTGTCCGCGTACCTCTCGTGCAGAAGAAGCAGAGACAGTTGTTTCAGGACAGGCGACGACAGTTCAGACTGTTTTCCGATTCCTGGTACACTGAGATGTACTGTGGGGCTGATAAGACACCAAGGGGGTATCAATGGTTTAGATGCAGCGGTGAAGCCCGAGGGAAGTTTGTCGTTGTACTTGCTGATAGTTTTAGAGAATGATGATTGGTGCCTGTCTGAAGGTAGTGCTGCAAGGTGGTGATAGGGGGCACGTGCAAAATGTCTGATGTGCGTTCTCAGGGCTTCCACCGTAATGTGAGTTCGCATTGGATGGTCCCGAGCAATCGCAAGAGTCGCCTCTGTTGACGTACATCTGGGCAAACCAAGGCAGACTCTGAGTGCTTGAGCTTGTACTGCCTGCAGAACACGAATATTTGTCTTGCAGGTGTTGTTCAGTACAGGTAGACTGTATCTTAAAAAACCGAGAAAGAGAGCTCTGTAGAGTTTAAGCATTGCGTCTACTGACATCCCCCACGTCTTCCCTGTCAAGTATTTGAACAACTGGGAAGTAGCTGTCAGGCGCCGTTTCATGTAGGCCACGTGTGGGCTCCAACAGAGGTCTCGGTCAATAATGACGCCAAGGAATCTGTGGTTTCGGACATAGGAAATGGTCCGCCCATTGATTGAGATGACATAAGGCGTCATCGGTTTCCGAGTAAATGCGACTAGTGCGCATTTTTCAGGTGAAATGCTGAGACCCTGTTTACACAAGTAGTTCGCTGTCAAAGTGGCCGCTCTTTGAAGTCGCGCACGTATCTGAGGACGTGTGACTGCCGAAGTCCAGACACAGATGTCGTCAGCGTATGTTGAAATCTTGATGGTAGTTGGCAAGCATTCAGCAAGTCCAACAAGAGCGAGGTTGAATAGCGTCGGGCTGAGAGCACCGCCTTGAGGAACGCCCCTGCTGGTATAGCGTCGCGTAGTTGGGCCATCGTCAGTTAACATATAGAATGATCTTGCAGACAGGTAACTTGCAATCCACAAAAAAACTCGACCACCTAGGCCAACCATCGCAAGAGCGTCGAGAATGGCCTCATGTAATACGTTATCGTATGCCCCTTTCACATCTAAGAATAAAGCTGCAGATAAACGCTTACGGGACCTTTCGTGCTGGACATATGAAACGAGATCAACTACACTGTCGATGGAAGAGCGGTCACGTCGGAAACCAGCCATGGAAAGCGGATAAATCTTGTAAAATTCAAGGTACCATTCCAGGCGGCCAAGGATCATCCGTTCCATTATCTTTCCTACACAGCTGGCCAGTGCTATTGGGCGGTAAGAGGGGAGTTCTAATGGGGATTTGCCCTGCTTTAAGAGTGGCACCAGGCGGCTTACTTTCCATTCGTCAGGAACATTTCCCTCCTGCCATGAGGAGTTGTAAAGGCTCAACAATTCTATCCGTGCGGACTCTCCGAGATAGCACAAGGCCCGGTATGATATACCATCTGGACCCGGAGATGATGAGCGCCTGCAGAGAGCTAGTGCCGCTTCGAGCTCCTCCATTGTAAAAGGAAGGTCCATGCGGCAATCACGGGAATGGGGGACGTCAGCTCGGGCTGGAGGATCTGGACGAGTCGCTTGGTCTGCGATCCGCGCACAAAAGTCTTCTGCGACATCGATGTCTTGCCGCCCTTGGAAAAGCGCTAGCGCCTTGAATGGAAAACGCCGTTCCGGAAGGCAACGCAGACCTTGCACCGTTTTCCAAATGTGAGACAGTGGCTTGCGGGGGTCGAGTGTCTGGCAAAACGTTGCCCACCGTTCCGACGCTAATCTATCCATACGACGCTGAATCTTCTTTTGCATCCTCCTGGCTGCCCTAAGGTCATGGATTGATTTTGTACGTCGATATCGACGTTCTGCCCGGCGACGAAGCGCTCGAAGTCGCTCTAATTCTATGTCGAAGTCATTTCGCGTGGAAGAGATCGTCATCATGCGAGTGGCGTTTTGCATCGTCATTTTAATCGTTTGCTCTAACCCAGAGGGTAGGCCCTCGCGGCAGGCATCTTCCATCTCAGATTTGAAGTTGGCCCATTGAATCGTCCGAATGGTATTCCGCGAGCCTGATGTAGACGACAAGCGTTTGATGTTCAGATAGGTGGGAATGTGGTCACTCCCATGTGTCTCAATGTCTGGAAACCACTTCACACATCTGGCGAGAGAGTTGGAGACGAAAGCAAGGTCGAGGCAGCTGCCGTATGTCACGCCTCGAAGAAAGGTGGGGCTACCATCGTTCAGGAGAGTAAGGCCATAGCTGTGGGCGATACTTGCTAATCTTCGTCCTCTTGCATTTGTCCTTGTACTGCCCCATGCTGGATGGTGTGCATTGAAATCTCCTATGATGACCCATGGGGCGGGACAAACACTCAAGATATCCGCAAATCTTTTGGTATCGAAATTGCTGGAAGGCGATATATACACGCCTATGAGAGTAAACAAGAGTTTGTTCTTTTTAACTGTGATGCATATATATTGATTGTCGTCGTGGGGCGCAATTGGTTGCAAAACATAGGTGAGTTCACGACGAACAAAAACGACGATTTTGCTGCATGCACCGTTTGTTGATGAGATGATAAACTCGTATCCTGACAGTCTTATTGGTTTCGACAAGTTGGGCTCACAAATGACGATGAGTGGAAACCCATTGGTGTAGACAAACTGACGAAAATCTGAAATTCGTGATTTTAGCCCTCTGGCGTTCCACTGGATGACGGACGCTGCTTTGACTTCTTTCCGGAAGGATGGGGTATGAGTAGCCATCTTTCTAGTTGAGGGATGCAAGCACTGGGCTTAAGGCGTCCAACACTTTAAGTGCGCTTCGAGCAGATGGTGTCCTCATGTCCACTAAAAGCGCTCGAATGGCCTCCATGAGAGAACGTAGCACCGAGTTGACTTGACGGTCTGTTTTAGGTGAATCATCCATGGCCGGAGAAGGATCAGGTGGGGCCCCGACATGTCTACTACGTATATCCCGGTCCCTTGTACGTAGCATCCTCGACTACGGCAGTGAAGCTGTTGGTGCAGCTAGGCAGTCCTACATTAAGCGACTTGATCCAGTTCATATTCTCGGCCTACGACTGGCAAGTGGTGCCTACAGGACATCGCCTGTACAAAGTTTATACGTTGACTCTAATGAGCCTTCATTACAGCACCGCAGAGCACAACTTAGACTTTGCTATGTATTAAGAATTCGGTCATCACCACAACATATATGCTACAACATCGTAACACAGTGCAAATCACGAGTACACTACACAAATAAACCAAACATGATTCGGGCACTCATCTTAAGACACGAACAATACTGTCAGACTTATGATGGCCCTCCTGAAGCCACGCAGGTTGCCGAAAGGCCACCAAGATTGCCCCCGTGGTGCAATTTTACACAACTATGTGACTGGACGTTAACACATGTAAAGAAAAAAGACATTCCACAAGAACACATAATGCAAGAGTTCCGAGCTGTTCAAGAAAAATATAAAAATTACACTGAATTTTACACTGACGGCTCTAAAACACAAGAACATGTAGGTGTTGGTAACGAAAAATTGGGAAAATCGCATTCGGATAAATAATTTTTCTTCAGTATTTGCCGCTGAAGTTTATGCGATACGGATGGCAGTTAAGAAAATTACTTCTGACAAGCAGAAGAATGCTGTTGTTTACACCGAATCGTTAAGTGCCCCAAGAGCCCTAAACCTAAACTCCGCGTCTGAACCCCTGCTTGGCGATATCTTAAACATAGTATTTAACAAGAAATACGAAGGAACTATACGATTCTGCTGAGTTCCAAGCCGTGTTGGTATAGCAGGGAATGAAGCTGCGGATAGAAGCGCATCCATGGCAGCGCACAAAAGCCCCCCCATAACACACATAACACTTCCATACAAAGACAGTATTCGAGCGGTTCGTAAGGCCCTAGCATCAAAATGGCAACAAGAATGGAACTCGTGCGTAAATAACAAGTTACATATGACTAAACCCCTGCTTAGCGAGTGGAAATCATGCATTCACCAAGGACGTTTCTATGAGGTAATGTTATGTCGACTTCGAATTGGACACACGCATCTAACACACAACTTTTTACTTCGAAACGAAAACCCACCAACATGCGAGAAATGTCATGAAACGCTTACAGTAACCCACATCATTATATCATGTCCACACACTGAAACACAGAGGCGAAAAGATTTCAAAAATTTGTATCACTTATATACCTTTGCACCCTGCATTAATATTGGGCGACGAACCACTAGTGCCACTCACTAACTTGTTGGAGTTCTTAGATGAAACCGGTTATCTACATCGACTTTAAGGTAACACAGCTAATGCTACAGTAACATTGGATCTTATACTGGCCTGTGACTGGCGCAGCATGGCCTTAGTCGCTTTTGCGCCATTAAAGCCGAGTTAACTAACTGTATTGCCAGTGTCCATTGTTTTCAATGAATACCATAACACCTGAATTTCTAACAGTAAATTTCAAGCTTGAATTCTCGCCTTCCTATTCACAGATATTAGCCAGACGTCGAAAATTATTTTGCTTGTTGGGTAGCAACACAATGCCGTCTGCATAAAATAAGCCTGGAAGCTGCTGCGCTCCTACTGTACACGCCATTGTTATGAGAGATTAAACCGATATTACTTCCTTCTAGTGCCCTCTCCATCCTCACCATGTACATCATAAACAGCAGTGGGGATAAAAGGCACCACTGTCTCAGCCTCTTGTTGATATCAACTTTCTCTTCGTTCCTCATTTCTTCCCATTCAACGCAAACGGTATTTTTTAGGTAAATCTCTCTCAAAAGCTGTAGGCAATTGCCACCTAAGCCTTCCCCTTCCAGAATATCCCACAAAATGCTGTCGTCTACGTTGTCATACGCTCCTGTAATGTCTAAAAAGGCCACATATAATGGTGTGCTTTCTACTCTTGATATTTCAGTACACTGAGTACAAAAAAAAATAAGTTATCATCCAAACGCCTACCGATTCTGAAGCCATTCTGAAGTTCTCCCAAAAGGCCATTAAACTCCGCCCATTCTGGCAGCTTTAATTTGATTGCCTGCATTGCTACCCTGTATATTACCGATGTAATGGTCAACGTTCTATACGAGTGAATTTTATCTTTCTCCCCCTTACTTTTATAAGTTAAATTCATTCTACTTTGTCGCCAACTGTTTGGTATTCGTCTATCTTTTAAAGTTTTTTTTCCACTGCTTTCACCTGAGCTTCCTCAGTTTTTGGTCGTAGTTCATTAACCAGCCTAACGGGGGCCTCGTCTAGCCTTGTGGCTGTACGCTTAGGAATTTTTTCTTCGGCTTTCTTCCAGTTCAAATTTGTCAGCAGCAGCTCCTTTTCCATCTGGTTCTCTTTCATGCTCCTTTTTTTTATTATAATACAACCTCGTCACTGCCTTGGAAAGATTCGGCTGTTATCTTTTTTAATGTAATTTATTGCCGCTTCCCATTCAAGTGTGTTTCCATCTTCCTATAGGATATGTTGTATTCTTGTTGACTTTCTGCCTAATAATTTTATGCAGTTCTAAAATATCCTAGGTGTAGCCTTATTTTTCTCACGTATTTCTGACAAGCAACGTTCAGTTTCACCTGTTATCTTTGCTTGCACCAGTATCTGAACCATAGACTTTCTCCCGGTATATTTCCCATTTACTGGCTACTTCATCCTGCGGCAGCTGTGCGGGACGTGCGGAGGCGAATGTCATCTGGTGGTGCTGCAAGGAACCCAGCGACGTACGTGATGTGCGCTTTCCGCGGTGATTGATTGAATTGTCTGTCGGCGGAGACGAAGAAACGCCGGAATCATGGTGATATACAACTGTGCTCTAAAAACTAAATATATAACGAGACTACACAGGTGCTATGCTCGTACAAGGGTGGTATGTTTAGGGAAGAAAAAAAGTTTCACCGAGTGGTAGAGTAATGGCACGGATACTGCAGGGAGACGGGCTCAAGCAGGATCCGCAGTGGTGTCCAGAAAAGTGGTTCTGTGAAAAATGGCCTGAATTTGGGCCTCCAAGTGAAGCAGATATATCAGTTTCAGCTGCCCAATGATGGTCGCTTGCTCCACATACTGTACAATTCTCCAGTTTACTGCTGGGGATTATGGAAGTCGGCGTATAGTGGTTCCTTTTGGTGGTCGCTGCCATGGCAGTCGCCAAACAATTGGCCGAAAAACGTGCAATTATTCAGGCGTTCAGGAGGAACGCTCTACAGGAGCTCAGCCGCAGGACACCACAGCTTAAAAACAAGACCTATCACTCTCCTAACATCCTGCCAGGCATTGGGAGTGGCAGTTACATCCAAGTTCATATGTAACGCCATCCGCAAGATGAAACCGTCGAACGAGGTCAACTCTAGCTGGTTAATACGATGGTGCAAGAGCAGGCATGGCCTGCTGCTGGGCTTCACGGGGCTCACTACTGTCCTCAGCCGCGAAATCAAGTTCGACGGCATGGCTAAGCTGGCTTGTCAATACACGAGTGAATACAGTGACTGTAGTGCCACTTAAAGGTAAGAAATATTGCTCGAAAGCCGTCCAGTTGGGGTGTGAAGTGCGTGTTGAAATGCTCACCGCCAGGTGAGCAGGTGTTAGCTCAGCCGTCCTAGCATGCTGTCTGTCGTAGCTGGCATGGTACCACTCCTGAAACCAAGAATATAATACTGAGACATGTGGACACCTAGAGGTTTTACATGGATCCAGGACACAAAAAAGGGCATCATTCAGAACGCATTTAGGTGTCTCTAATGCAATCTCCAGTGCTCTTGTGGTTGCTGACAAAGAAACCAACATTCCCGCTATACCAACTACTCAATTTTGCAGGCATGTGTTCCGCCTAAGTACTCAACACGACAAATCTACTGTAGCAATAACATTATTAAAGAGAGGCTAATGTACAATTCACAGTATTTAAAAAAACATATTGATACCGACTCATGAGGATTGGAAGATGGGCACCACTTATCCGCAATGGTTATTCGTGGTTCCAAATTTGGAGTTGTCTGTGGAAGTAATAACCAAAAAAACGACATAGGTTTATGGTAGCTGCCCAACAAATGATGCTGTGTCAGAATATATGCGACACCCTAGATAAGCTCAACTATACGTAGATGGTCCCAGTTTGCCCGATTCATCCACATCTACGTTCGTTATCCCTCAATTACGTATATAAACAGCTATTCAATTATACCAAGCAACGTCTTCGACTGCAGCTGAACTCTGTGCTAACCTGTCTGCAGTTCCGTTCACAACATCAGCACAGGACGCATATAAATGCGTCATTTTCAGGGACTGACAAGCAGTACTTGTGTTCATTCTTAGATGCACTATCGATAAGTACACCGAGAGTGTACAAAATGGGTGTGCACTTGTATACAAGTATAGAGTGTACAAGTACACCGAGAGTGTACAAAAAGTCCCATCATACGATTTTCTTTCAGTGTATACCAGGACACTGTAGTTACCTGGAAATTGTGCAGCTGATGCAGCAGCGTGACAGGCACATCAAGAGACAACTACACTTCTTATAACTAGACCTGAAATACGTTGCATTTTGGGAGACGCGTCGGCACACCGTTCGAACGAACTTATCGAATATCATTAGAAGGAACTGATAATCCTTCACACGTTTATAACATTGATTCCCTTATCGAAATTCTCACGCCGCTAGAGCTCAACAGGCGTCTGGAAACACTTCAGCGTGCATGAAAATATTTCTACGTGGCATTGGCTGTGCTGAACCCCCTCGCTGCAACTATGGGAGTGCAGTTGAAAATTTTGAACATCTACATTTAGAATCCCACAATTACATTGAGCCAAGAAACCGACTGGCGAAAAAATTTGTAAGTATCGATTGAAGACCAATGTGCTTAAAGAAACTTTTGGGACCCCGTCAAACAAATACTCACCAAAACATGCGCTGACATGCGCTTAAGGAATTTCGGACGTCACTTATATTGCGGTCAAATACTAGGGCAAGAAATGCATGCAAGTTGCGCTTGGTGAAAACAACACACGTGCACCTATGCGCAGTGTATATGCGTATACTTCATGCATTTTTCTCTTATTTGATATTTTCGGTATTTATGTTGGAGTTGTAGTGTTAGCAACAATTATAATGTGTGATTTTATCATGTGATCTTATCTCTTGCGGCATGTGGTGTCTCGATATTGTTTTTGACACAATTTGTCAGCTTATTATGTGTAACTATATAATTATATTTTTGCTGCTGAGATATCTAATAATATGCGGTATTTGTGATACTATGTGGCACGTGATTCATTTTGCTATCACCATTGTGTAGATCAGTAGCCGGTATCATATGGTCGTACGAACATCTCCTTATCCCTGTCAATAAATGCTAAGAGGAATCGTGGTCTCGTGATCTTCATTCTCGACGGTCATATTTCAGTAAGGTATGAGGCCGAGCTACTTGGTGTATTATATCGTTAAACAGCGCGATGCCAGAGAGACCACCAAAACATTCACCGACTATTACGGTACGCCGTAATGCGAAATTTAAGCGCAGCTCTCTACTCGTTTTTATTACGCGATATGTTTGCTGGCGCAGACTACCTGTCTAGCGCGGCACGTTGCAAATGGAGGGAAATGCGATGAGACTGCCTCGCTAGTCTGGAGATCGCGAGAGCCAGTGCGTGGGTGACGCGCGAGTCAGAGAAACCGCCGCCCATAGATCTCCCAGACGACGCACGCTGCGCTGGCGCCATCTCGCAGCCATTGTCGCAGCACTGCGCCTTTCTTCTCAGGCTTTCGACGCACTCTTCTCTCTGCTTTTCCCTTCCCTCCTTTCATCCCCCGCTGCGCTCCGCATCACTTTCATCTTGTAGCTGTGCTCGTTCGCTCAGTTACGCCGAGCTACGACACCGAGGTCTGCCGAGGCTCGCCGCAGGGACGAACACCTAAGAGCTGCGCTTTAAAAAGAAGGAAGGCGAAGGCAATCGTTGATGGTGAGCGCCTGTCTTCGTCTCTCACTATGATATAAAACGAATTGGCAACGTCAAAAGGCTCCATATATTCATTTATCTTTCATTTGCATCGAACCTTTGTGAATGTTTGTTCTTTATCGGTTGAATTGTAGCTTTCACTAGTGATGTTTGCTGATTTTATGAGCTCACGGCTGTTTTAAATTAGAATTCCGCGCACTGGCGTAAGCATAAACACAAGCTGAAGCCGGCACATGATAACGCCGTATCAAAACAGCGCGATAAGACACGAATGAAAAAAAGGAGACGAAAATTATCTCGCGATGGAACCACACCAACTGGTCCAGCTCTCGCGTGCGTGCGCGAGCTTACCGCAGCTTTCCTCCTCCACTCTTCCCTCTATCTGATCTTTCTATTCCCCTTTTCCGTCCCCAAGAGTCGGGTAGCCAACCAGATGCAGTTCTGGTTAACATCCCTGCCTTCTCTCATTATTTCCTGCTGCTCCTCCAGTCCTGAAGCAGTACATTATAGCTGTTGCTCTCGGTAGCACTAAATGATTAGAAACCATGTGCCTCCTCTCTTTACGCAGACTGGTTTCTAGGAAACCTGCTCGTAATCTTCACGGTAACGACAATCCTGCTCTTCCAGACCTGTCCGGCGATCACGGACTTTTTTGAGGTAAATACTGCATGTGGAAACACTATATTTAGCACGCAGTGAGGGTATTTTTGTTGCTCAAACACAAGCCTTTTGTATATGCTCTTCTATAGCAGGTGTACTCGAAATTGGTTCCGTGCAACCAAGTAGTTCCTCTAACAGCATTTTATGGTCCCGCGAGCATCCATGTCGAAGCCAACCGCATCCCCTCAGCCATAAACGTTTAAGCTACAGTTTGAATTTAACAGAAGTACTCAACGCCACATCACCACTTCGATAGTTCTTGCGAGAAAAGACCATCGCGGCAGACTCGTTGCTGTGGGATTTGCAGGCCTACAGTGTTCGCGCTGGACGCGTTTCGTTCATGCTAGCGAGGTGATCTTAACGAGATAGTGTCCTGCAACCTGAAAGCAATTTTCACATCTAGCAACTTGCGGATTCGTTGTCGACGGATTACGAACGCCCGTCGGTGTATTGTTCAAATATATTACTTCAATTGGGTTTCAACTGTAAGTGCGTCGACTGCAGAACAACTGCATCTAATAACATATCGAGAAATTGTCAGCCATAACTATACTGCGTTTTTACAAAATGAGTTAGCCAAAATAGAAAACTGGTGCACAATATCGCATGTGCAAATAGACACACAAAAAATCGTTCACATGCATTTCACGAAGACGCACATGCAAGCAACAACATATGAAGTAAGTGGTTCTTCCTTGCAAACTGTTTCTTGACATGGGTACTTGAGGGTATTTAGCACAGGCACGTTGGTTCATTACAGCGAGGGCATGCGAAGTGTTATTTTTTTCGTCGAAACACGAACCCATTCCCTCAGCCAGCCTTACATCTCCTGCGCACAAAGAATGAGTGCACTGTAAGAGACCCACCTACAAACACCGGGTGGGAGAAAATTGAGATTCAGGAGTATGGCAGCATGGTATGTTCTCAGTATTAGTATTAATATAAATACTAGTATTACCGCTGAAATGCAAACATAAAGATGGAATCTTCGAGAAAAAAGATGAACTTTAGGCCTGAAGCTTTTTCATATTATATGTAATGCCCAGACGAGAAACACACCGCAATAAATACATTTCCCAGCCGCTATATGTATCCAGACAAACAGATAATGAGCTCAAGGTCAGGGATTATAATTGCAGAACAACTCGTTTCGAAGACACATTTTCCCCAAGACCTTTTCTGAATGAAATTGACCGCCTGCTACAGTTGTTAGCTTTTTTGATAACGAAGCTGTTGCACCTCCTCTTTAAATTAAAATTTCGTTATTTCGAACTTCGACTGCCGCTGATGTAATCTCTTGCAATATGTGTAGAGATAACTCTGTAAATCTGAATCGTATGCTTGTGCCATTGCATGATGCCACTGTGGCTTTACCTAAGCTCTAACCTAGAGGGCAATGATTTGAGAGAGTAAAGACGCCTTAGTTTTGTTTAAACAGATGTCTACCTGTGTTACAATGACCGACACGCCTGCTACCACTTCTGCTATGCAAGTGTGGGCACGCTGTTGCAAACATTAAACAACGTGTGTCTCCGTCGTCTCTGTCGTCCTGTTTGCCATGTTGAGCTGCACCTCAAGTTAATGGAGTTACAAGTTGCCGACTAGTCCGTTATTTTAAAAATAACCTGGGGAAAGTGCATTCGAAATTTCAATTTCATATATCCCTTGACATTTCCACAAATATTGTAACGACTGCATTTTTATTGTATCCTACTTCGCGTCTTTTCGGTAGGCCCAGGACGGCACTGCACGCCTAAATCAGCCAGTCGAGAATGTCAGACAATAGGCTACACCAGGAAGAAATATTTACAATAGAATGGCTTTGCTCTACCTAACAGAATTTCGGCTTTATTTTGATGATTCACCCATAACATATTAATTTCATCATTTACACGCGGTCCTTATTCACTCACAAGATAAAACACCTTTCAGGAGTCGATGGCGCAAAATGTGGTTGCAATCCTAAGGACACCTCTTGTATACGACACTGTGTTCGCGTAATTCATACAATTATTTTAATGTGGTGCATTCTGCAACTTTTTAGCGCGTGTAATACACTTACCTAATTACAGAGATGTCACAATTTAATGTTTTGCAGCTGGTGGAATGGCAGCCCAATGAAAAGCTTCGCCTGCGTCTCTCAATCCTGCTCGTGTCCTTAGTCCATTGGGCTCTGGCGCATCTTGTGCAAGTATGACCGCTTCTTTTTTTTTTCAATTTGAAGACAGTATGTGCTAGGATATTCGCACATGAAAGAGCGTGCCAGAATACATGCTGCGCTGCTCATTTGGAAGCTATAGTGATGTGAACTAAACATAAAATAAAAATAAATATGCACATACTAAAATTTGCTACACTACACAATATTTCTTGAAAATGATACAAACTCTAACGTGCTGACTTAGCTGCTCAAGCTGATACTGAAACACTATTCCACAATCACGATAACTCGTATCGATTAACTAGAACTTTTCGTGGTATTATTCGTAGAGCAAGTAATCACAGTGATATCATGATTAGGCAATTTTGATATTTGTGAGATTTTGAGGTTATTGTGAGGACGTCAACACAGAAGTCAAACAGTGGGGTTGAAGATTATTATGCAAAAAACAAGGATGATGTTCAATAGACTGGCAAGGGAACAAGAGTCCGACATCGCCACTTAGCGTCTAGAGTCGGAGAAGGAGTACGTTTATCTGGTTCAATTACTCACAGGGGATCATGAGAAGAAAATTTAGAGACGAATAAAAATCGGTTAGAGTGCATACGGCAGGCATTGCCAGATGCTGACTGGGAGCTTACCACTACCATTGAAAAAAGGTGTACAATGACTGCATTCTATCACTGCTCACATATGGGGAAGGAACTTGGAGCTTGACAAAGGTGCTCGCGAACAAGTTAAGGACCGCGCAAAGAGCGATGGAACAAAATATGTTAGGCCTAGCGTTAAGACACAGGAAGAGAGAGATGTGGATCAGAGAGCAAACGGGTATAGCCGATATTCTAATTGAGATTAAGAGAAAAAAAATGGAGCTGGGCAAGCCATGAAATGTGTTGGATGGATAACCGGTGGATCATTAGCGTTACAGAACGTGTGACACGAGAAGGGGAGCGCAGTCGAGGACGGCAGAAGACTAGGTGGGGTGATGTAATTAAGAAATTTGCTGGCGCAAGTTGGAATCGGCTGGCGCAGGACGGGTAATTATAGATCGCAGGGACCTTCGTCCTGCAGTGGACATGACCAGGCTGATGATGGTGATGATGAATTGTGGTATATATGAAAAAATATAAGATGTTTGTCCCGATCGCTGTCATCTATGACACTTTGTCCACAACGAAAGCGTGAAATTCTGTAGTAAGGCTAAAACAATCATATAGTTATTATTTTTTCAGATATATTCATATGTCTGTTCTTCACTGTTGAACAGGAATCTTTGTGGCATTTAATCTGCTATATGCGGGTGCACTCTAGGGTTCCATGCAAAAGTTCCGCTGGCAAACGGAAGTTAATTTCTTTTTCATTGCACCCTCTTAAATTAACAATAGAGGGAAGGAAGTGGTATTAACAGTTGTGTTACGCTCTTTCAACTTGCTGTTTATAAGTAGCCGTGAAGGACAATCATCTGCTTCTTTCCACGCTTTAAAAGAAATACATCAGGCACGTAGACATCCTTCGTTTATTCTGAGCGTATTTTCCGCCTTCTTAGTCATGCGAGCAGACAGTGAGCCCGTTCAGTAGAAATGGGTAATTGATTATTTATTTAGTTATTTAATTTTTTACATATTGATAATTATTTAGTTATTTATTTGTTGATTTCCTACCTTCCTCACACTTCCGTAAGGTGGTTTACAGCGTAAAACTGCTGCTAATTACAGGTACAATGGGTAATAAAAATTATCAGTATTATATTATAAAGGGCATTAGGTGAAGTATCATTCCATTCCCTCTTGGAACTTTTCGTTCTAATATGTCATCACACGTACGCTAACCGTGCACTCGCAAAAAGTCTTGCAAAAATGAAATTTACCACATGGTCATAATTACCTACAGTTTCGCATCTGAGAGTGGCAGGCAGGTTACAGTTTTCAATAGTCTTACTAAACAAAGTTTTCGGGTTTGAACCCTATCAACATGGCCAAAAAGAAGTTTAAGCTATTAGCCCCGGGAACGACCTACAGGGGCGGTGCGAGCTCCGCTCGCGTGACTTCAGGGCACGCCTGCCTCGCTCCTGTCGTCTACTGCAGTTCGGGCGGCGTCCGGGTGTCGTCTGTGGTGTTTTCATTTGTTCACTCTCGTTCCCTCTGCTGGTATACTTATGGTGGTCGTCTCAAATGTATTTTTACGACATCTTCGTTCGCGAAAATTTATTCAAAAAGCTTATTTCATAGATGACAATATATTTCTCAAAAGCAACCCCACGTACCTGCTGAAGGGGCTCCGACCAGCCTGCTGCGGGTTTTAATGCTCGCATCTACACTTTGTAGTGGTAGCTCACGTGAATAATAAAAGCATAAACACAAAAACATGGCTCATAACAATCCAGGTAAGATATTGCTACGGCACAATATGCGCGATCACGAAAGGCCAGCAGTGTGAAGACGACGACGACGATTAGAAGCTAGCGCGGGCTGTTGCCTCTTGGCCAAGCGCAGCGTATTTTCCTTGTAAATATATTTGTACATAGCTTTTCGTCTGCGTCTTCCTACGTAACATATCTGGTGGAGGTGGACGTTCCCTGTACCTCGTCACGGAGCTTCGCAGTGGACGGTACGTCGAGCCTTCCTTCATGGCTCCCGGCGACGACAACCCGACTCCGCCGGCTCCGACACCTGCTGCCACTTCGACGACCTACATCACTCTCCCCGCTCCCCGTGATCCTGGCGTATTCTCGGGCCAAGATGGGGAAGACGTCGATGACTGGATCAGCCTGTATGAACACGTCAGCCGCAATAACCGGTGGGACCCTACTATTATGCTCGCCAACGTAGTCTTTTACCTCGGTGGCACACCTCGAGTTTGGTATCGCACGCACGAAGATGAGCTCACCAGTTGGGATTCACTTAAGACACAGCTTCGAGACTTGTTCGGCAACCCCTACGGTCAACAACTTGCCGCGCAGAAGGCGCTTTCCGGCCGTGTGCAGACGTCAACAGAGCCCTATGTCACGTACATTCAGGACGTCTTGGCTCTGTGCCGCAAAGTTGACACCCACATGACTGAGTCAGACAAGGTTTCCCACATCCTCAAAGGCATTGCCGATGACGCCTTCAACTTGCTCGTTTGCAACAACGTAGCGACGGTGGATGCTGTTATAAGAGAGTGCCGCCGCCTGGAACTCGCCAAAAGCCGACGTATTGACCAGCAGTTTGCCCGTCTGCCCAACACCCCAGCGACATCTTCCTGTGCCGACGCTCCTCGTCCCAACAACACTGCCGATGTTACCAGGATCGTCCGGCGTGAGATCGAGGCCGCCTATCCGGCTGCCTTCGACTCCAGTCCCACCAACACATCTGCAGTCACGGTCTCACTGATCCAGGCAGTTGTCCGCCAGGAGTTTGAAAACATGGGTCTTCACACCATCTGCTCGGCCCATCGCCCTAATACCCGCCCGGCTTCTTCGATTTCGCCCCGTCCCGCATCTTCTTACCCACCACGTTTCCGCAACCCATCTGAATGGCGCACTGCTGACGACAAGCCTATTTGTTTCCACTGCCATCGAATCGGGCACATTTCTCGGCACTGTCGTAGTCGCTGGAGTTCCCCGAGCCGGCCTACTTATACTGCCTACTCTCGCCCCTCAGGTGGCCCTTCTCGTCCCTATGCCGCACGCTCCGATAATGCCGCCACTGATTCTCCTGCAACGAACCGCCCCTATTCTCGTTCGCCTTCGCCCCAACGACGACAATCTCGCTCTCCCCAGCCCCGTCGCTCCTATTCGCCGACTCCCTTCGGACGCCGCTCCCAGCCGGAAAACTAGACGATGCAGCGCCTCGAGGTGACGCTGCATTGCTCCCTACGCCGCCAAATCCTCTACTGACTTTGCCCACTCATCTGAACCTTCTTGACGTGCAAGTCGACGGTGTTTCTGTGTCTGCTCTCATAGACACTGGGGCGCATTTGTCCGTAATGAGCGCTGACCTTCGTAACCGGCTCAAGAAAATTATCACGCCCGCCACGACGCCTGTTGTCCGTGTCGCCGATGGCGGAACAGCCCCCGTAATTGGTATGTGTACCGCCCGCGTCTCCTTCGCCGATCGCTCAACAATCGTGCTATTCACAGTCATCGCCCACTGTCCCCACGACATCATCCTCGGCTTAGACTTCCTTTCCGCACATTCTGCTCTCATCGATTGTTCCGCCAGTACTCTCCGCCTTGACCTGCCTGTTCTGGATCCTGCTGAACCACACCCCAGTCGCCTCAGTTCCGCCGACTTCGTTCGCTTGCCGCCTTCGGCACTGACCTACGTTGACCTAGTGTCATCCCCACCAGTCCCCGACGGTCACTACATCGCGGCTCCTATGCAAGACGTCCTCCTTACACATGGGATCACAGTACCCCATACAGTTTTATCTATTACGGCGAATTGCGTCTGCCTGCCAGTGGTCAACTTTGGCTTGACGACACAAGTGCTGCCACGTGGGATGTCTTTGGCCCAGCTTTGTTCATTCGAGGATCACTCAGTAGCATCCATTGCAGTAGACGACACTTCATCCGATACTCCTCTACCATCGCAGTCGGCAAATTGTACCATCGCTGACTTACGGAAAATGATTGCCCCCGACTTGCCCTCCGAGCACGCTCGTGAACTCTACCGCGTTCTGTTTTCCTACCACGATATTTTTGACTTTAACGATCGTCCTTTAGCTCAAACTACAGCTGTCAAACATCGCATTAATACCGGCGATGCCCCTCCTATTCATCGCCGCCCGTATCGAGTGTCACCAGCTGAGCGTCAAGATATTCACGCAGAAGTTCGCAAAATGCTTGCCAAGAACATTATTGAACCATCATATAGTCCATGGGCGTCACCTGTAGTACTGGTCAAAAAGAAGGATGGCTCATGGCGCTTTTGCGTGGATTATCGGCACCTTAACAGGGTTACCAAAAAGGACGTGTATCCCCTACCTCGGATTGATGACGCCCTTGACTGCCTCCACGGTGCTCGCTATTTCTCTTCTATTGACCTTCGCTCCGGCTACTGGCAGATTGCCGTGGACGATCTCGACCGCGAGAAGACTGCTTTTGTCACACCCGACGGTCTTTATCAATTGAAAGTGATGCCGTTTGGTCTATGTAACGCCCCTGCCACTTTTGAACGCATGATGGACTCCCTTCTTCACGGTTTCAAATGGTCCACGTGCCTGTGCTACTTGGACGACGTTATCGTATTCTCCCCAACGTTCGCTACGCACCTCGAGCGCCTCTCAGCAGTCCTGGACGTTTTTCGGCGAGCCGGTCTGCAACTCAACGCATCGAAGTGCCAATTCGGCCGTCGCCAGATTACCGTCCTTGGACATCTCGTTGACGCGAACGGAGTGCAACCGGACCCAGGCAAGATCCATGCTGTTACGCACTTCCCTGTTCCGAAGTGTGTCAAGGATGTGCGCAGCTTCATCGGCCTTTGTTCGTACTTCCGCCGTTTCGTGAGAAATTTCGCCGCCATAGCACGACCACTAACCGACCTTTTGAAAAAAGACGCTCCTTTCCAGTGGGGCGATAACGAGGCCTCTGCATTCTCTCATCTAATCGACATTCTCACAACGCCTCCCGTTTTGACCCATTTCGATCCTTCTGCGCCTACCGAAGTCCGTACTGATGCCAGCGGTCACGGAATTGGAGCAGTACTGGCACAACGCCAGCGTGGCCACGACCGTGTTATCGCTTACGCCAGCAGGCTCCTCTCACCCGCGGAGCGCAACTATTCCATCACTGAGCGTGAGTGTCTGGCCCTAGTTTGGGCGGTTGCGAAATTCCGCCCATGCTTATATGGCCGATCCTTTTCCGTTGTCACAGACCATCACGCGCTTTGCTGGTTATGCTCACTGAAAGATCCTAGAGGAAGACTTGGTCGCTGGGCCTTACGCCTCCAAGAATATTCGTATACTGTCACCTATAAATCTGGCCGACTGCACAAGGACGCTGACTGCCTGTCTCGCTACCCGGTCGACGAGCCTGACGACGCCGACAGTAGTAGCGCCAACGGCATTTTCTCTGTCTCTGCCTTCGGTAACATCGCCGATGAGCAGTACCGAGACCTATCGCTGCGAGCACTTATCGAGCGTCTGCGCTCTACACCTACCGACGCATCCGTTCGCCGATATGTCCTCCAGAGTGGCATTCTGTATCGAAGGAACTTCCTCCCTGACGGCTCTGACCTTCTTCTTGTCGTGCCAAAACAGCTACGACAGACTGTGCTCTTTGAGATGCATGACGCACCCACTTCAGGACATCTTGGGGTAACCCGCACGTACGACCGCGTCCGCTGCCGCTTCTATTGGCCTGGTCTCGCTCGCTCCGTTCGACGCTATGTTGCTGCCTGTGATCCCTGCCAGCGTCGGAAGACACCTCAGGTGCTACCTGCCGGTCATCTCCAGCCGATCACCGTCCCTGTGGAACCGTTCTTTCGTGTTGGATTAGACCTGCTCGGTCCCTTTCCCACGTCATCTTCTGGGAAGAAATGGGTAGCCGTCGCGACTGATTACGCCACCCGATACGCTATCACTCGGGCTCTCCCTACCAGCTGCGCCACTGACGTCGCGGACTTTCTCTTGCGTGACATTATCTTGCTTCATGGCGCCCCGCGACAGCTGCTTACTGACCGTGGTCGAAACTTCCTCTCGAAAGTTATCGCTGACATTGTGCGTTCCTGCTCCATTCAACACAAACTGACTACTTCATACCATCCTCAAACCAATGGCCTGACAGAGCGGTTAAACCGTACTCTTACCGATATGCTGGCCAAGTACGTTTCCAAGGACCACCACGACTGGGACATTGCCCTTCCTTACGTAACATTTGCGTACAATTCTTCCCGGCACGACACCGCCGGATTTTCTCCCTTTTATCTACTGTACGGTCGCGAACCTACCTTGCCCCTAGACACGGCACTTCCTCCTGCTGCGGTCTCAACAAGCGAGTATGCGCGCGACGCCATCGCCCTCGCTGACCATGCACGCCAGCTTGCCCGTGCTCGACTGACGGCCTCACAGACCACTCAGCAGTGTCAGTACAACGCCCGCCATCGTGACGTACAGTTTTCACCTGGTGCGCTCGTGCTCCTGTGGTCGCCCTCTCGTCACGTCGGACTTTCAGAGAAGCTCCTTTCGCGATACACAGGGCCCTACCACGTGCTGCGCCAGGTGACGCCTGTGACTTACGAAATTGCTCCTGTGGCCTCAACCTCGTCCTCTCCTGTGGCATCTAGTGATGTCGTACACGTCAGTAGGCTCAAGGCCTACTACACTGCTTCCGAGTCCGATCTTTAGTCGCTCCGGGACGGCGCTTTTGCAGCCGGGGGTAGTGCTACGGCACAATATGCGCGATCACGAAAGGCCAGCAGTGTGAAGACGACGACGACGATTAGAAGCTAGCGCGGGCTGTTGCCTCTTGGCCAAGCGCAGCGTATTTTCCTTGTAAATATATTTGTACATAGCTTTTCGTCTGCGTCTTCCTACGTAACAATATCATACTTGCCGTGATGCAACAAGCATCTCAGAAAGGCCGGCGATCTGTGACTTCTACAACGTTTACCTTGAATTTAACCCGCTAAACTTGTTTGCTCACAACGTTCAGGGTATAATGACGAACGTTTGAATTTCTTACAGTATCGCTCGACAGTAACACGAGGACTTATGAGGTTGTCGGTGTTCTTGTTTATTAACTGCAAGCGCAACGATGCAGCTTACATTCTACCAGCTCCACTTGCTTCCGTAACTGCTTTTTAAGATTTGTCGTTCTTCACAAGGTCGTTTTAGGTCGCGGCATCTTGAAGTAAAGTTAAATGACGCTTACAGCTGCCTACAGCATGCGGATATAAATTTCTCAATATATATTTCCTTTTTCGTGCTACACGTTCAACTCAGTTGAGCAATTTACTGACTCTTGTTGCTTGAGCAACAGGCATGACGAATCTGTTTGGTGAACTAACACAGGCTGCTCGGCACAATTTTTTTAGGGAAATCTCGCCGGGCCGCATATATTGGAAATGTAGGAGGCAGAGCGCCTTAGCAATCGCGGTTGAACGCAAATGGCTGTAAGGCTACCGGTGACGATGACTGACTCAGCACCAGCACCGCGAAAACGTCTGCCCGACGTACCTTCAGAGGCAAAGTTCGGATTGGTGTTGCAGAAGTCGCGGGGCGCGGTAGTGTTGAACTTAGCGTCTCAAGTTGGCGGCTAGACGTAATTATACTTATTCAATCGTGTTTTTACTAACTCTAACCACGTGTCATTATTTCGCATTATTTGCGGCGCCTCCAGGACCCCAAAGCGGCAACGGGGCCACCGAAGTTGGAACCCGGACTGGTCCATACCTTGGGGCTCACCGAGGCCTGCGCATGCCAGGGAGTGTTCGCATAAAAAATTGGCTGTCCGCTTTGCATCCCTGGCACGCGCAGGCCTCGGCGAGCCCCAACCCACGGGCCACCCTGCTTTCAGCTTTGATCCCCTCGCTACCGCTTGGATGGCCTGGAGATCCGGTGTCGCCTGCCTTTAGTATAACCTCACGTGCTCTCCTGAGACCCCCGTTTGCCGGTTATATGTGCCCTCCTGGAGCAGTGGTATCGTCGCGACGAAGACAGCTACCCGCGGCTTATACAACACCAGTCCGAACCTCGCCCCTTCAGACACAGCGATCCCCAAATGGGGCGTCCGTGCCCACTGGCTCACCGCGCGGGCAGCCAGCGGCGGAGCGTAAACAAACTCGACCCCACTCCGCTATGCTGGCATGTCTAGGGAACAAACGCGCACAACACGCGCTAAGAGATTTAGTTATTTACGCGCGTCCGACTCTCCCAAGAGCAGCCTTCTAGTAACTGATGCGGAAGAGCAGAAGAAAACGCCCGTGTGCCCAAGCACTACATCCAATTACGTGCCCTCAGCCATAGATCTGAGCTCAAGCGCCTGCTGGTGGTTCACTACTGCATTACAGTGTTTCGGCAATCGTAAGTTTGTCTTTCGTTCGCGTATTTTGGGCCATTCTTTTTTCAAATTCAAACTTTGAAACTATTTTGGCTAAAAAATAATATACGGCAAATGGAAAACGAAACCAGCTACTGGCAATTAGTGTAGCTAAAAAGAAGTTGCAAACGTGAGTTTAAAACAGCGCCTTAGTTCTTTTCACTGAGGTTCTCACCTAAAGAACTCTAAGTTGCAAAAGCATAGTAGCTGACAACGATTGCTCTTGCATAAGTATTGGGGTAAATTCGCTCTAAATAACAAGCACGTTCATCTACTTTACATGCTTTAGCATTATTGCAGTAATTTATCTCAACAATTAGGCATAACAAATAAACCATCATGCAACACACGATGAGTCGAGAAAGTGATCCTGTTAATTTTTTCTGTTCGTTTCTCAGATGTACATCGTGAAGAGCACCGTTCTCAAGAACCTTTACAACCGTCTCTTTCCCGAAAGCGCCCTCAAGTCTCGCTACGAACAGGTGGAAGAGATGGTGAGAGAAGAACCAGACTGGCTTCTGTCGAACGCAACGATGGTCGCACAGATCAGAAATTTCGACATATTCTAGGCTGATTGCGGTGCCCAAGACCTTGCAGCAAGATATTTATAATGTGACACCCAAGGGCGACCGGGGACAGACATTCCATCGACCGTGACACAAGAATGAAGCAGCGTTTGCTGTGAAGACATTGAACATGCATGGTCATGTGGCTGCGTTTGCTGAAACTAAACTTATTTTTCTTCTTTTTTTGCTATGTTCGCGCACTGTGGACGAGTACTCCTGGTACGACATTACGTTCGTATCAGTCGGGATTGCCCTCGGGACGCAGTTGTGCCACCACATCCTACATTCCTCAACCATGAGTGTCAGTAGTGAAGCGACAGTGAAGTAAATCTGTTATTGCAAAGAACTCCACCAAAGTGCGATTTCAGGAGCACAAAAAATAAATAAAAATGAGTTTCAACACTCCTTGCCAGCATCTCTCTTTGGCTCGTACTCGAGCTTGGTTTCGAGAATTTGGGGCCTCGTGTGGTTAGTTTCTTTTTTCATGTTGTACTACACACCGCCCATTAAAGCAGTCTGCCCTCAATCAGATCCTGTAAAAGGCTGAGAGTTAAAAATGTGCGTCGAGGTGGAATCTTTTAATATAAAAGAACTGCGGTTATTTTCGGCACTTACCAGTGGAGACACAACACAAACCGAACTTTTATTTTGATGCCTGTCATGCGCATATTTCCATTTCTCGCCACTAGGTGTAGCTAACTATCGCCATCAGCTATCAGTGCTATAACAGAGGCCTTCGCAAACGCAAGTATTTTTACCCATTGCCTTGCTTTGAATAGGGTAAACACAATACGTCTGCGAGACCATCATGTGTGATCGTGAGGAGCAGCAGCTAAGCATCATATTTTTTTTTTCTTTTGAGAAATAGGTTCACGGAAAGTCATGGACTGCTTCAATAAGCCTTCGAGTGAAAATGCGCAAGTCTCAGACTGGTGTCGTCAATGGAAGGATGGCAGAACGACCATTAAAGTTGAAACCCGTCCTTGTGACCCATCAATCAATCGTGCAGACAAAAATGTTGATTTCATTCGTAAAATGACCACTGAAGAATGCCGAGTGACAAATCTACGAGTTATCAGACAACACAGACATCCGTTGAAGTGCATGCCAACAAGTTTGACTGAGGAATGGCAGATGAGGCTAATTGCAGCGAAATTCATGCCCCCACAGGTTCACAGGAAAGCAAACAGAAAGTTGGTTGTCCTTGACGAAGGCTTAAAACATCTAATCACTTCCGACACAGATTTTCTGTCGAAGGCGGTGTACCTGCGCGACTATCGCCTCCAGAGCTCGTGAAGAATAAGATGGGCTCACGTTCATGTAGAGCGAGATTCGAACGCGCTTGTGCGCTCGACCTGAGCGGGCGCGGTATCGCCTGCTCTAGGGATCCCGCCGCACTTTGGCTGGCCAGCCTAAATAAACCCTGGCTACAGCGGCAACCACTGGTGACCCGGAATTGGTGACCCGGACGACCGAGCCCAGCCATGCCAGCGTCAACACACCCACTCTAAGGCGAGAGTGACGTGGCCTTAAGGCTGTTTCACATGCTGCGACTGGAACGACGAAAATCGGTGCTGTCGCACGCGTCGCAATGCGATTTTTAGAGGGCTCATTTCACATGTTTGCGATTTCAACAATGCGACGGGTGCGACGCCCAGGGTTGCTTACTGCCAGGTTTCGTGGCACACGGTGCATAATTCTTTTATTCTAATGAATAAAACGTTTACATTATAATAATATTGATTATCTTCGTTAGTAGCAAATAATATGTACGTTTACTAATTTAAAAACGTTAGTTAAGATTTGTCTTGGACTGCGCGACGGCGGTTTCTGTAGTTCAGTGCGACATGGCGCACGTAAACAGCTGTTCGCAGGTGGTTTAGCGCTGTGTGTTGTTTCATCTACATTCTATGACCGTTTCGTTCTGTCTGCGCTACAACAATCTACAAGATGACCTATGGACAAGTTCATATAGCTACCCTCACCGCATATGCAGTATTCGGAATTCAGCTGCCACGAAGTCGTCGTGTCAGCCCCACAAGATCCTCGCGCTACCCCTGCTCGGCGTCAGCTTCTGGAGAAATGATGCGTGTATATTGCCCGTCATTGCGCATACGTGGTGCCTGCTCCTAGCCATATTCTTACGCCAAACGCAACAAGAAGCACCAACCCGAACGCCCGCGTGTGCCCCTGAACGAAGCCTCAAACGATCTGTGTGATTACGACGTGGAATGAAAATTGTGTTGTGAAATTCAACCTTAGCGCTATTCTGGTTCGTCCATCGCCGTGCTTGCGCTGCGAATATATATATGGGAGCCCTCTCTAAATATTTCTAAAGGCGCAAAAACCGACGCATCAAATGTTTCGAGCAGTTACCGTCACTTTTGTAGAAACCTGTACGTTGTAACATAGCATTCTAAGAGACACGCTTCTCGTCCACTTTGTTGTCCCGTGTCTCGCGCTGGTAGTATACTCGGAACTTCTAACAAGAAGACCATATCAATACGCGCTATTCATAATGCAGGATCGTAGACCTACGGCAGGCGCACTTGCCGTAGAATTTTTCAGCTTTCTGCTCAGCCTCGCACGCCTCTCACGGTTCGCCTGTTTTGTGGAAATAAATATTATTATTATATTAATAATGTTATTAGATATTATAGTTTCTTCACTGTAATTTATAGCAATCATCCAGATTTCTTAAGCTAGTCATGCATTTAACCTGTATTAGATCAACTTTTTTATGACATGCTTATGGGAGTCATTTCAAACTAGATTGCTCAGCCAGAGAAAGTACAAATGCAAGTCTCAATGTTTATTCCAATTTGGTATTCCTAAACAGATTACATTGGCAGAATTTTATGCCTGCTTGCATTTCCTGCAATTCAATGTTCAGAGCTGGAAAAACTGATTCCTTTTCTTGCTGTCGAAAGGCTGCTTCAATGTCGATAGCAAGCTATAATTATTCATTTCGAAAGTGTTAAGCTATGACTATATGTCTCAGCTTATTAATGCGTTTTTGTTCCACGAACACAATTAAGTTTTCTCTCTCCCTCTCATTGACAGCCATGGAATGAAACCATTCACTTTCATAAGTATCAGGATGCAAACATTCTGAAATTTGTCCTGAGCATTTGTCTGCATCCTATAGTGTGCATGTTTGTATCAAGCTCTGGGGTTACGATCGCAGTGATCTACACATATTGTTATATTGCAACAAACAAATGTATTTAACTTTGTTTTCAAATCTACAATGTGGCCGTGCAGTAACGAATACATTATTAATAAAAAAAAAACTACAGATTCAGTGTACCTGCTGGATTCTATGCGAAGTGAAGTCTTTGTCAAGTGGTCAATGAAATGCTGTTAAAGTAACTGCGATATATACAATTTGTCTTAATTTCAACAATCGAACATGTCATCTCTTGCAAGGTTTGCTTATGCACCGCATAGGTCACCACCTTAATGTCATGTAATCTTTATGCATTACACTGTTCACAAACCATACCGAAACGCAAATGGCAGTTAATGTAGATGCACGCTGCGAGACATCAACACAGTGACGTTTGCTGAGCAAGGAATGGTGCGAGGTGTATGCAGATGAATGAATGACGTGCTTATGTACTTATTTATTTATATACCTCGCAGGCTGCTAGGTTGGAGTATTATGCGAGGGGGAATAAAAAGTTGTTACAAAAGGAAGAAGGGCACAACATTAAGAAAAAAAACCAGCAAAGAAAGCAGTACCGATACATTGTACCAACTAGCCCAACGTATTTTATTGGCACAACATTATACAATACTTAACAAACAATAAGAGAAAAAGTTACTGCCGATGCACCCTGTACAGACGGTAAACCAGCGAAGCTGAAATGTGCGGCCCCGGTGTTTATCACTGGGTTAATTCCAATGGTTTATTCAAGTCTTTCTATATTATTCGTTATGTCTATGTTTCTTAATGAGGTTATGCACATGTTTGGCTTGGGTTTATCACATTGTTTATTTGTAATGCCACACATCGCACTTTTCAAGATCACCATCATGCAAAGTGCAATGAGTGGTTCATTCTGTTAATCCAGCGGGTCCATCAAAGTCTTTCTGAATTATGTTACGCACTTGTGTTTTGTAATGCGTTAATCATGATGTTTATGACTCAGCTATGCACTGTAGTTACCAAGTGACACACCGGGGCAGCACATTTCATTTAATTCAATACAGGGACAAATTTTTGAACCTATTGGGAAGTCGGAGAGAGACTGCTGCACACGCGCTCTCCTGCTAGAGCTGCTGCTGCTACTCGTGAATTCATTAACTGTATTGCAACAGAAATACGATGGACAAGAACGAAGTGAACACACAGCGCTTCGTTCTTGTCTGTTGTCAATATGTTGCACTTTAGTTAATAATGAATACACACAGACTCATCTAGTTTTTCGTTACGTCAGGCTTATAAGCCCTCTTGTGTCCTGGAATATCTGCATGGCTATGTATCCTGTAATTTAATTTCTGGCCATGTGCTTACAAGTCACGTGTCAATCTCCTGATTTTCCTGACAATCTTGTGTGATGTGCTGGCCCAGACAGTTTCTGGTGAATCCATGCAGGGTGTTGTGCAGGGTGTAATCTGCACAAGTGCTTCTTTGATTGCTTTCAGTTCAGCTTTTCTAGGTGTAGGATGACCTGGAATGGTACTCACTTATATGGGGTTTAGTTTTATGTAGTGTCATACTACTGTTACACTGCCATTGCCAGGTCATTGTGCATATTATATGTGCCTTATGTTTGCTTGCATCTTCATGATTAGCAACCTCCTCTGTTTGTTTCGCAGTTGCATATAGTCTCCTGGCCTAATTGTTTGCCCCCATATTTCACGGTATGGGCCTGCTGTGTTTCATGTTCAGGTACTCTCGAGGTTGTATTTCTAAAGGGAGGGGTAATCGTCTTTGCATCTCACATGCTAGCTGGCATAGTATCTTGGGACGAGGTTCTGAGCTCTTGAGACAAAGAATTTGTGCTGCAGGCTGCAACTGTACTCTGTCTAGGTGCTTGTTTGTTAGCTCTTTCTCATAGAGGTCTTCAAGCATGGTAAAGTTGGAAAGACCTGTTATTACTACCCGATGCCTGTATTCGATGAGTTGTCTTTTTTGTGTGCTGCTGGTAATTCATACTGTGCCATACCTTGGACACAAGCACAGCATCTGCGATTTTCCATAGTATCCACTCGTCCACCCCCATGATTTCGAGATTATTCTTTTCACCAGGTGTGGAAGTTGCGTCCAGGCATCGCATAATTGTTTCACCCACGTGCCGTCATGGGCTTACAATAGCTGAGGATTTGTGGATGTTGACTTGCGGGCATATTTGTCCAGCTATGTGGATCACAATGTGCAATCTGGGGTAGTTCTTGATTCTAGTCTTTCTTTTTTTTCCAACGTCAATATGAGCTGACTTATCACAAAGCGAGAGGCCAGACTGGCCAAGAAAGTATGCAGTGTTGTCAAGGGCTTGTTGCATCATTCTTGATTTCTATTGAAGATAGCTTTCCCATAGACTATAATACACTGTAGGCTGTAGTGTTTCTTGTAGTATGCCCGTGTTGTTGGTGTGTGTGGGGCAAATGTACCTCCAACTCTCACCTGGAATTTTCTGTCTTTCAGAAAGTTACTGTTTAAGTGCTCTACCAGAATTTTTTTTTGCTCATCCTTCCTCTTATTAGAGTAGCATGAGGCAGTACTGCTGTTAAAAGCCTCTTCACTCTCTTCATTCTTTCATAAGCGGTATTATACAATGTCCTGCAATAAAGTTTCTGCTGCTTATGGCCAACTCATATCTGCCAGAAGGGACAACTCTACAAAAAGGTTTTCTTTGTGCTATGTGTCCGACGTAGTATGAGTATTCATGCCTTGACATTTATACATCTGTAGAACCAGCTTCCTGACAGAGTACTTGCTATACCTGATCATGCTTATTTGTGCAGTGCTGCTGAACAATACATATTGATGCAATGAATATTTACACACTCGAATTATCACGAAAGATGGTTGTTTTACAATTCTGCCCTTTGCTTTCTATTGGTGTTAGATTTTGCATAAGTATGCACCCCTATGCAATAGTATTTTGAAGTTTAAGGGTTCAATAAAAGGTGATGAACTAAATCTAAGTGCAAGAGCTTTTTTTTTACCTATGACTCCCATCGAAATGCGACTTCCATGGCTAGCAAATCAACCCCTCGCCTTGTGTTAGCAGCAGAATGCTATAGCCACAGTGGCAGGTGGACAAGTTGAAGAACAATATTTCTGTCTATAATTTTTTTTTCTTGCCTGTATGTAAGTAAAGTTTGTAATAAGTTTGTCATTGCAAAAAAAGCCCAGTTTGTGGTCCTTTATTGAATAAACCACATATTGTGTATAGTTGAAATGCAGAAATTTGTTCTAAAATCCTCGGGTGATATATTTTCTTGCAAGTAGCATGGTATTTCATTACATAGAAAGATAGTAATCGCAGCGGATATCGTTATTTGGGTTTACACACTAATATATGTGATCACAAACTTATTAGAAACTTACTAGAAACATATAAGGCATAAATGTTTCTGCACACTTGATCAGCTGTGAACGTGGAAGAACTGCTTGTGCTGGCTGAACTGGCTGACTTCACTGCACAGTTATGATTAACTTTTCTTCAGCGTGTCGTTTTATACTGTTTTATCCCCACAAGAACAGGCCGTTTGCCTGCTTTTCACATTGTTGCATGAGTTCTACATGATTGTGCAGGAGGGTAGGTTGTCACTGTGCCACTATAGCAAGCAATTTACTTAATCTACTAGCTCTAGAATTAATTACCTTTCAAAGCAAGTGTTTATACAGATGCAGTAAGGATACAAAGTACGCAACATAGTCAGTGTTTATTGGTTTCTGTGCAAGGAAAAAAAATTCTCCAGAGAAGAGGTGCGACTTAACGCGCATGTAATATTTTATTCAAGCCACGGATTTAATGCTATCGTAGCAAATTCATTACGATAGCCGACACTTTTGCTCTGTCAAATTTAATAAGAAGTAAGATAAGCTTTCAAGATGCAACGGGAAATTCACGCTTGAAAACCGACAAGAAAATGCAACTGAACGGTACCGCGTTCAGCGCCACTTTGAAACTTCAGGTACTTTGCTGTCTTCTCATTTGCCTTTGCCGAGGTTGAAATAATTCAAGCTGCTCCGTAAGCGCAATTTTTGCATGTTACTCAACAAAAGAAAATTGTGACAACCTCGTCGTCTGCTGGGGATCGAACACCTCCTAACACTGACAACTCGCAAAGGCGTACAAAGCAAGCGTGAAAATGCACTTTATTTGCTGCGTAGCGTGTCAACAAACATACATAAATGGGAGAATCGAATATGCGGTACACGTTATTTATTCTCCCTTCGTGTACGTGCCGAATTCGACGATCCACGTCTCCGCGCATTGCACTTGTCGTGCGAGACGCCATTTTCCGAAACAAACCGGCGGAATAGCTCCGTTGACAGCTCTCCGCGCAATTTCGATGGAAAATCGCAGCGACCGGTGCGACGGTGCGACTGTGCGACCAACCGGTTGGTCGCAGCCGAAAATCGGGGGGTCGGCACTGCGACTGCGATTTTCATCGCAAACGACGGAAATCGCACTTCCGGTGCGACGAAAATCGCATCATGTGAAACAGGCTTTAAACGGCCAGGCAGGCGTGCCGCGGTTGTAGGGTGTCCGAGAATTCAACATCGACATCTCGAACATCTCGTTCATCCAGCTGGACAGCCATTTCCGTCTCAACATGGTTCCAGGCTCCCGGCTTCAATGACGACTGGCGGACAGCCATCCTCGCTGATTACGCCACCTCGAACGCTCAGTCACAACTCTCGCCATTTGAACTGTCGCGTCATTCAGCGTCTTGTCATCCCACATCACCCTGCGTCCACCCTTGCTGATCGTCAGCACGCGCCGGTCCCTGCATCAAACCTCTATTTGGTTCGTGAGCCTCCTTTCAGGCTGAAAGGCACCTGCGCGACGACTCTTTATAAGGAATTGACGGGGCCAAGCGTAAGCGCTTTCGGCTGCTCTATGGCCCGCCGCTCTCCTTCTTTGAGCGTTCCCGCAAGCTCTCCGCTTTCAGTTCGGAGGGACCTCACTCATGACCCATTATTCAGAGGCTCTCCCATCAGCTTCAATACTCAAATTACACTCTCGCAGGCATGGCGACGCCACAAGCAAAACATTCGCGATGCCTTCAGCGACCACCGCAACCCTGATGCTATTGGCATTCGAGATTTTACCGCAAGCAGCAGCAGGTGAGCCTTTCGATGTTCTGTGCCTTCTGTAGATGCATGGTCTACGGAAGTTTTACGGGAGCAGGTCTGTTATCTGGTTTCTTCAGCTCGAGCATCAGTTCTACGTCTACGTCGGGAGTGACCAACACTGGCGTTATTTCCACGCTAGTTCGGAGCTGCCAGACGGCCTACTTTTGAAGCTCCGACTTCTACAGGCCCGGGCATCTACGAAAACCTGCGGCAGGCTGTGATGTTACACTACGACGTCACTGTGGCTGCGCCTCGCTCTCAACCTACGCTATCAGTGCTGATTGGTACATCTGTCTCGGATTGCGTGAGCGTGACGCCCTCAACGCACAAGACAATGGACGCTTGTGTGGGCTCTTTCTGTTGCCACGATGCAGGACTAGACTTTTTAACTTGGACGCTACGCTTTCCATACACACGCCTTTTGCATATATTTCAATCGTGCTTCGCCCTAGGAGGAACGCCCTGCAGCGGCGCGACTATCGCTTTCATAGCCGGTTAAGAAGAAGATGGGTTCGTTTTCATGTAGCGCGAGAATAGAACACCCTCGCGCGCTGCGCTTGAGCAGTCGCAGTATCAGCTGCTCAAGAGATCCCGAGGCACCATGGTTGGCCGGCCTAAGAAGACCGTCGCTACGGTGGCTACCGTTCCGCGCCGCTTCCCACAGCGCTAACAGGAAATTAGATTGGGCTCTACGGCTACTACCCGGAAACCATACAGGGTTTAAGTCAGTGGAAGACCCACAGATCCTCACAACCCAGAAACCCCAACAAGATCGGTAAAACGCTAAAACAATGTTGATCATCTTTTTCAACGTCCATCGCGAGTTCATCCCAACTGTACACAAAGTTAATCAAAAACTTTGCCTTGCAGTTTTGAGGTGCCTGCGAGAGGACATTAGAAAAAAGCGACCAGATCTGTGGCGAAGTGGTGAGTGGTGCCTTCATTATGACAATACCCTCCCACACATTGCTCTGCGTATGCGGCGTTATGTGGCATCGCAGCGATAGACCGTCACTTCCCAGCCACCCTATTCGCCAGACCTGGAACCCTACGGGCCTGCGACTCCCTATCGAAGAGCTAGGAGCTGCTACGGCGCTTTGTAGGCCTTCGTCTTCCCCAGGGCCCGATGGGATAACACACGCTGCTTTCTGCCGCCTAGGTAAAGAAGGACAACGAGAACCGCTAAAAGCTTTTAATAGGTCTTAGCAAGATGGCGTCGTTTCTCAAAATGAAAACGCGGTCACCTGGTACCGCAGCTAAAAGCAGGAAATTCACCACTAGAATTGTCTGGATATCAGACTATAGCCCCCGTGAGCTGTGTCGGGAAGCTCATGGAACGTATAATCGTCACGCGTCTGGAGTAATACCTTGGTCAACCAAAAATTTACCCCCCCTCCATGGCGGGATTTAGATAAGCCCGTCCATCGATTGTTACGCTAACCAACTTGTGTCATCTGTAGAGCTGCTAACATCTGAGAAGAGATTATCGGCAGCGCTCTTTCTTGATGTGAAAGGTGCCTACGACAATATTTCTCATGAAGCCACCATAAACGCGCTTTTGACAATACAGCTAGAAGAGCAAATATCTTGATAGATCCGAAGCTGCCTCATACGAAGGTACTTTGCTAGAGCGCAGTGAAGACGTTCCGACTACCGTCCACTACACGTGCGCCTAATGGGCTGACTTCATCCCTAGCGGAAACTGTCAGTGTCTCAATCTAGGCTGACAACATTTGCATCTAAGCATAAACAGTGGCTCACCTGCAGGTTCGTGCAAGGCTACAGGAGGCAGCAATACAGGCATCTAGATATCTTCACACACAACGCCTAATCATTTCGACAGAAAAGTGTGCCTCAGTCGCTTTTACGCGAAAAGCAATGACTGTTTTTTAAATATACATCAACAACCACTCTATCTCCTAAGATAAATAACCAATTTTTTTACCTCCATTGTTCACTGGGACCTCTCCTAGAAGTCTCAGGTTGTTCATTTGAACAGGACGCTCGAATATGGCGTTCAGTTGGTCAAATTTATCTCCAGCACAATATGGGGATCATCAGGGGCCTCTATGCTACAACGAGCACGCTATATCGGATTTCTACGCTATAGCTCATCCCTGCTTTGTAAAACTTGCAAGTCAAATATGCAAGCAATTCAGAGCGTGAAAGCAGAGACACTATGCGTTTGCCTCGGCTGTTCACAGAGTGCCTCAACAGCAACAATAATCACAATAACCCGTGACCATTTGATTACGACTTACACTACTATCGACACGCTGAGGGCGCATATTCGCTACATTGGAGGAATACAATCAAACTACCTAGCTTGCCTGCCAGAACGAAGACTACAGGCGTCATTCTCCAACGTAGTCATCACTCATCGTGCTTCTCTACCATCGGGCTTCGCACCCTCGGCACGTTCATCGTCAGCTTTGTGGTGCTTACGACAACCTTAATTGCGCATTTCCGTCCCGGGAACAAGTAAGACCACTGACCTCCCTATCTAGGCCTTGAAGCAAGCAACTCTGTATTCCTTGCATACTTTCTACTTTGAGCGAGCCCACATATATATACGGATGGCTCTCGCACTCAAACCAGCTACACCAGCACAATGGTTATTCCATCATGATCAATAAGCGCCAGATGCAAGATTTCTCGAGTCACAACATATATTGGTTCCGAGCTTGTTGCCCTCCGAGGCGCTGTTGATTATGTTAACCAACCGGCTAATCGGTGTACAATATTCTGCCCCTCAAAGGCGGCCCTAAAATGTCGTTTGTCAGCTCCTCGTCACGGGTCCTGTGAATAACTTGTGTCGCAGATTCGAGAAACGCACCATCGTTTGATCGCGAAAGCACACAACGCCGTGTTTTAGGGGCTGCCGGGTCATTGCGGTGCCTCCGGCAACGACCTCGCCTACGAAACTGCCAGGAAAACAAACGAAGCAACAAATTTGTTCCTCTACCTTTATCGAGGATTGAAGAAGCAGCCCAGAAAGCTAGACCACTGTGTGACATTGGAGAAGTGTCACACACCGGAATTCACTCACCATCAGTTGCATTCTCGTTATATCTATACAACTAGGGCTGCTACTTGGGGTTCCGCAAAGCGAGGGAACAATGCCGCGTCGCTTACGCGTGGGAGTTGAATTCACCAATGCATATCAATTTTTTATTGGAATGACCGATAGCGCCGATTGCGATGCATCCGGTGCCGATAAATCTATGCAATGCCTCATGTGCTATACTACCCAGCCTTTCAGAATGAAAGACAAGACGTCTGCAGAGCTCTAAATCTGCTGGACAGAAAACCATTCACTTTGAATCAGATATTTGAACCATGGCATTGCATCTCACAGCTAAAGATGACCGCAAAAGCGCTGCTACGATGTTTGAAAGCTGCCGGACTGAGTAACCATACGTGATGCGAAGTGAGTGGCCGTCCGTAATACAGAGCAGAGAACTGGTAGTACGTCTGCAATAAATTTTGATGATGAATCTCTGTTATGGCTTGTACCCACTAAGGCGAATAGGCCTTGAATCAGGCGTAGCGATGTATATCGACAACGCATTTTCTCTTCATAATCTTTCCCTCCCCTTCCCCCAGTGCAGTGTAGCCAACTGGGCTCAGTGCTGGTTACCCTTCCTGCCTATCATGTATCCTTCTCTCTCTCCCACTATGTCACTTTTGCTTTTGACATGGTGAAAAATTTTAAAAGGCTGCGTTCGATGATGTAGCGGCCTTAAAGAAAATTTTGCAGCGCTTGGTTTATAGTTCACAAGATTACTTTAAATGTGAAAAACACAAGTATGTGGTATTACATATGCACAAAACTGCTTATGGTTGTTACGTCGCAACACCACAAAGGCGTTGCTTGGATATTTGCCACGTCTCAGGCCACCACTCCTCCTATCCAGACGTCAACGCGGCGTGGACAACGACTAAAGCTCACCCCACCATTGCCTGGAGGCGTGAGTAAGGGAGGAAGAGGAGGGGGACAAATGGACGAAGAACTGAGTGGCGCAGTTGATTAAATGTTTGCCACGTGTCAAACCACCGCACCTCCTATCCAGACGACAACGCAGCGTGGACGCTGACGGTTGAAGGGCGCTCACCCCACCGTTCCCTGGAAACCTGAGAAAAGGATCAAAGGGAGAGAACCACGACAACGAATATATAGGCGAAGTTAATTAGACAAGTGAAATCACCACCCATCCCTTGGCACTTATCCAGCCGTCAAGACAGCGTGTAAACCGGCTGTTGCAGGGTTCCACGAAAGGCACTCAGCCCGTCCATCACCTGGCAGCCTGGCCGAAGAAGAAAAAGGGGGCAACGGCGAACGAACTAGGTGTCGCCGGTTGATTTCTTTCCACAGATCCCAAACCAGTTTCTTCGGAGGCGGAGTTACTGCGGGTTATTCCGAGCATAAGCGTGGTATCGCAATGCAGTCGATGACGGTGATTTGCTGCTGGACAGTCTTCAGATTCCCTAGTCTACCCGCCTGGGGAAGACGACGCTATTAGAAACAGATGCTTTTCGAGAGTGAGGACAGAGGGTCCTGGTGTGGACCGAGATGTTTAACTTGCTCCTGGATGGAGTGGGCTTCTACACTGGAGCCGTGTAACTAAGCTAATAAACCCTTTTTCCTTTATTTTCTGCAACCTGTCGTAGTAGTCGATGGGCTTGGTGGATTCAATGCCCGGAACGCCACCCTGGCCGCAACATGGTGCTTACAGTATTAACGTCTACATGCTAGATAGAACGTGCTTTTGTCCTTCCGCGCAATCTGTGATGAGCATCTTAACTAGCTTCAACAGAGTTATTGCACACTGTATTTACTGTGTCAATTAGCACCTGCACGTGTTAGCACCTGTGTGCCAGCACCTCCATGTTTCAAGCACAGAATAACTTTGATTTAGCTACTTTATGCATACTCTGCTTTCTCACATCATCATATTTCGTAGTAACTCAATTCTTGGTAACCAACGTAGGACGACTTGGATCCCACTCGGCGCTAACAGCAACAAGCTGTAACGCTAGCATGTCATTCTAAATTTGCCGATGCCTGCTCATTACTTTATTATCTAGAATTTTAGTCTTTCCAAATGCTTCAAGTCATGATACTCTGTTTAGCTGTCCATATTCTACATAAGTATCATCGAACATTTTATTCATTCTAAATCTCTTCATCAATCTATCCCATGCGACTTCTTTGTGCAAAACTGAACCTTACTCCAGCAAAACATTTAATGACCATTATCAGCGCCAATTTACGGCATTCATTACGGCCGTGAGATCAAATATTCCAATCAATTTGATAAAATGATTTGGAAAGATTTTGTATATCATATCACACCGATATGACAACGTTTTCTTCTCATTTAGTGAGTTTTTTCTTACTTTTGGTGGGATAGGCAGCGATGTAGTGAATATTTATGTTCTGAATAAAATTTTTGTAGAAATCTATACTACTCACTTCATTCGACGTATCTGCTTGATTTACGCATGTGTGAAATTTTTTCTTGCTATTACCATCACTTATTGGACTGTAATGCATTTATTTTTATGGTGGTCTGCTGCATTTATATCATTTGTTGCTCCGAGCGACAACTCCTACTTGAGTCATGCACTTGCACCTTTTTCGTAATAAAATCGACAGAGGAGGCAGTCCTGTTAACACGCTCATTCGCAATGATCCAGCAAAATAATGGCTTTGAAAGCGCCTGAGATGCTTTGCCTAGTCTGTCCACAGACGTCTAAGTCGGCACGCGCAAAATAATTCGCCGTTCTTAAAGAGTAGTGACAGAAAGTTTATGTCTTATGTTTTTGAAATAGATGTCAGCCCAGTAATTACGCTGTGGAGCTTCAACTTCTCGAGAACGCAGCATATAATTAATTACGCTAGGCTTTAATGGGACCAATTCAAAACCTGCACCAAGTGGAGAGTGGTTTCGGACGGGGAGAAGCAAACTATTCACATCATCGAAACAGGATATGGCATCCTTGTTCTACCTACAGACAACATTGAAACATACACAGAAACTATGGTCGGGCCGCCTAAATGTTAGTTTATCAGCACTCGACGGGAGAACGGAGTAAGCAGGTTCCCCTCATTTCCAGCAGAAGGCCACGATTGGAATGAGAAGTCTGGCAGCTTTCAGTGCCATGATCATTTTATTTTCTTAAACCATCGTAGAGTGCTGACTGGCCCACCGTTTATGTTGTGATGCCTTGTGACTGCCACTTCGACATTCGGGGAAGGAATATTCTGTTTTCACTTCAAAAGTTAAGCTGCACTTATTGGAGACGCATAAGAGACGCCGAAGAGACGCCAACTTGGCGTTATCGTAGTGGAGGGAGTCTTCCGGAGACAGACGTCCAAAGACTTTCATAGCTTCTCCGCTCAAGCATAAACTTAGAGCCGTGGCCCATTTGTCTCTAGGCCATTCTTGTCCGGTGGCGACGCTTTCGAACCTTTTTAAATAGGCATCCAAGTCCCGGCTTTCATTGAATCCCGGCATTAAACTGTAAGGATTCACGCTGAATGGGGCACTCCATCCAGGCCCTCGGTCAGCTGTTCTTGCAGCATCCGTTGCCGCCATTGAAAGGCGCAACTGAAGCGTTCGCTCCTCCGATTCTAGCTGCCGTTGGCTCGTCTCACCACGATTGCCCTCAGCTTCCGCGACTTTAAGCCGTAACTGTAAATTCTTTTCCTCTAATACAAGCTCCTGCTTTTTAGCCCCGCGCTCCCCTGCCCGCTCTTCTCACGCACGCGCTTCCTGCTCGTTCAACCATGCCCTCAACTCCGCACCTTATAGCCCCATGCGTTCGGCTAAGGCTAACAGGTTTCGTGTGCTAGGAGCCATAGTTCCTAGCCTTTAGAAAAAAAAATCTGAACGAACGGCTTTGTCCTGTCGCGGACGCCTATTTGTGATGCCCAAATATGGGGACAACGGTTCGTGTACTCACAGGCTTTAACGGTTCTCTTAAGTGGAGCCTCCGAGAAACCAATTGAGGACAAAGCCGTTGGTTTCGGACACACACACAAACTTTTAATGGAACTAAAAAAGGCTTAAAATAAATGATAGAAAGAAATAGAATAATAGAGATCACGGCGGTAAGACACATTTGGGGCTAGTGTGAAGCTAACTATAGTGCGCGAGTCCGGGCTTGCCCGGACTCGCGCTGCGGAGACGCGGAGTCTCGATGCGGAGTCTCGATGCGGAGACGCGGCGACAAGTTGGCGAAAGGAATTGCGCCGGTCTCACCAAAGGTCGCGGTGTAAGTTGAGTGACCGGGCGACCGGAGCGCGCCAGCTCTGGCTTGGGGAGGTAAAGCAGGCGGCTTGGTGGCACGAGCAGACGGCGGCGGCGTTGTGGCCTGGCAGCTGGATGTAGAGCTCGGGCCCGTAGCCCGACTACTCTTGTCCTGCCCACGGGCACAGAAGCTCGAACGCCGGCCTCGGGCAGCAGGCGGCACGACAGACGGGGGCGGCGTTCTGGCCGGGCAGCTGGCGTGGAACTCGGGCCCGTAGCCCGACTGTTCTCGTCCTGCCCACGGGCGCCGAAGCTCACCGGCCTTGAGGAGCTGATGGCACGCTCGGGTAGACGGGCGACGCACAGGAACGGGCTGGTAGGAGGCCCCGGTCGGTTGAAGTCCTGGTGGCTCGGGTGCGGAACCCGACGGCCCGTCTTCAACTCCCGGTCCGGTGGTTGACCTCCTCCTGGCGTCGCCTCCTAGAACTCTCCCGGCGTCTCCCCGGCGTCTCCCCCTTCTGCCAGCGCACCACGCTTTTAACGCGACAGCGTTAAGGAGCTCGTGTCGCAGAAAAGCCGGTGTCGTCGGCGTCGGCGGCGTTGGCCGTGAGCGATAAATCCCAGCAGGCACTTCATGAATAAAAAACAACTTGCAAGATGGGCTGGGTGGGAATCGAACCAGGGTCTCCGGAGTGTGAGACGGAGACGTTACCACTGAGCCACGAGTTCTTTTTTTTTTCTTTCCACGAGTTCGATGCTTCAAAGCGGTACAAAAGCGCCTCTAGTGAACGCGGTGTTGCCTTACAAACGAGCTGTTTCTAAGGCTCAGGCGTGCGTCGCTTGCTCAGGCGCACATTTCGTTGTCGCGCCGAACGCTGCGTTGCTCGACGCTCACCGCGTCCGATGCGGGGCGCGTAGTCGCTGCGCCGTAGCCCATTGTCTTGCACCCCTTGGCGGGTTGACGGGAACGCTGTCGCGTTCCACTCTTGAAGGCGAAGCTTAAGCGTCCTCCAATTTTTTCTTCTCTCTGGCCAGTATCTGCTATGCGAGTGCCCCAACTTCTCGCTCGCGCGCGCGTCTCTTGCCCGTGTTTACCGTGGGCACGGCCTGCCGTGCGACACCGTGACTGAACTCCTGCACCCCTCGGGCTGCCCTTCACGACACAGGACACTACTACGTGCGCTCCTGACATTCGCCGAGGCTGTCGGCCTCGCCGACCGCCTTTAGCTCCATCGCATTTCCGCGGCGTGCTGCTGTTTCTGGTGCACTTTCTCTCCCTCTACTTTCATTCCCTACCCCCTGTGCAGCGCGGTTGAGGTGTCCTCTGCTGAGAGACAGTTACTGCGCAGCACTTTACCCATAGAGAAAGAAAAAGACTAAGAGCGGACACTCCGAGAAATCTGGCCTCAGGAACTGCGTCACGGCTACGTAACGAACTAGTGCTCTCACTAAACGCCAGAGGACGCAGGCGCAAAAAAAAAAATATGTAATGAATTCTGCTCAATCGTTTTACAAAATAATAATTATACGCCCAAATTTGCCGTGTTTCTTTTACATAAAAACAGCATTTATCCAAGACACCTTCCGTGCTTTTTGTTCTTCATTCGTGCTGCCATCAACACCAATCACCATTCGTCCATCGAGAAGAAGTCAACGATTCGTGTACCAGCGGTGTTCCAGCGGGAAGGTTTCGTGAACGTCGGCTTTCGTGTTTTCGTGTGTGAGACAGGTGAGTCATGTTTTCAAGCGAAGCTTGGAGTAACTGACTTGCGAGAGCGACGAGGTTGGCTAAAAAACACCAGTTTGCGGCTCTATATGAGGCGGCTAGACGCGAACAATGCGAAAAGCATGCTCCCTCAAGAAACGCGTAGCGAGAGGGCTGTACCATGTGCTTTCTTGCTACCCCCGCCGAGAACGGAATAATCTTTGTTGGTTGCGTTCCGTGAAAATGATCAAACAACGCGAAGCTGCCCTTAACTTGGACCGGTTCACGGCTGTGCACTCCACTGAGACTCGCAGCTTGTCAGACGCCATCGAGACGCTGCGTCTCGGTTTGCGAGGGTAAACCGTTCTTGCCCAGCGCTGTTTGCGATAACCACGGTATCGCCGCTCCATTGAAATAGTTCGAGTTGGCGGACTGAAAACGATCTGCTGGACAGCGCTTAAGGTCGATATCAGGATTTGCACATTTCAGGAAAATTCCGGTTTCGAGAAAATCGAATTCCTTACCCGCGTTTACATGATCGCGTGACGGTTGACGGTCCTTTCGTTGGCCCGTTCTAGAGGCTGACGAACGCTGGAAAGAACACAAAAGACGCCATGCCGATTCAGCCCGAAAACGGCGTTCCGGGGACGGGCGCAACCTAAATAAAGAAATCAGGACGTTAGGCACGCTGTAGCCAAGCTTTGCTTGCTCTTTTCCTACTTAGAGTAAGGGCTCCTGAATATTTTAATAACATTGCTTGCAAACAATGGCATGTGACATAAACAGCGAGCTTAGCTTATTGCGTTTTGTATTGCAGCGAGGTGTGTGTCTACGGCGCACGAACAGACGGTGGTGTATACGTCCGTGCGGTTTGTTTATACAGAAATGTAACGGTGGGGAAAAGTCCCCAATGACTGCTGCATGTACTTATTGCGGCGGCCGTGTTGGGAAGTGCTGCGTATTCTAGTAACTTTCGGTTCCTTACCATTTTTTCGTGGCGGAATAGATTGCACAACGTATTGATGCGTAGGCGTGGCGTGGCGCGCATTTGAACATAGGCCTCGTATTTGGACGTTTCGAATTTATCTTTACAACGCCTATGTGAACTGCTTTTTTGCCTACCAATGTACCCCTTATACTGAGTACGCAAAGGGGTGTGCAAAAGTTCACAGGCCGCGATGCCATGGGATTACATAGGATGGCGGCCCGGGAACTTTTAAGCACCCCTGTGCGGAGTCTTAGCATTTATCCTTGTAAGTCCGAGTTTTATGGGTCAGGGGTCAGAATGTGTGGGTGGTTTTATATTGTGCATCGCTTAGCTATTCATTCAAAGCGGTTTCCTGGTTCAGTTGTGGCGTGTACTTATGTTTTTGGTAATTAACGAAGCGTGCACTTATTGACATTTTCAGACCGTGCTGATGCCATGCCGTCTGGCGGTCCAAGCTACGGCAGCTACTGCTGTGTGTCGTGGTGCTTTAACAACGGCAGAACCCAGATGAAGCCTATCTTGCCTTGGAATAAAGACATTGCGGAAACTGTCGCTTTGATACATATGACCGCTTGCACCAAAACACGGAAGACAAGCGCGATGGATAAAGCTGTAGTGAATTACGATTACCTCTATCTCTATCTGTTATAAATTAATCGAAATCAAAATTGCGTCAGGACCTCAATTCACACCAAATATTGAACTCGACAAAATAGGGAATCGCTAAACCAAAATTGCAAATAAAAGCGTTGTCATTTGGGTGACGAAAAGTGGTCTGAAATGACAAGCTTCCGCTACAGCCTATAACGTCGGTTACGCGGGGGTAATCCAAATTTCGCGCCAGCGATACCGAAACAGGAAGTGCAGGCCAGTTGCTCTCACCAACCGCCAGGCGCGCTAGGGTCGATTGGGCCACTGGGGGTGTATGGGAGTGTCCACTCTTATGCTTTACCCCAACCCTTCCTTCCCATCAACAAGAATCTTCTTCTCTCTCTCTCTCTGGCCGATTAGGCATTCTCCGATTGGCTGCCTGACGCCCCGTGGTCTTTCCTAATTGGTTTGCTTTTCTTCTTTTAGTTTTTTTTCTTGCGCCGCGCTTTCACGTGCCGGACGCTCTTCGGCGTCGTCATTTTCCTCCTTCCAGCACGGAATTTGCCTCGGCGCGCGCACTCCTTGTCGTCTGCTCCTGACCGTCCCGATCACCGCACCATGTCCCGCACCACACATCACAAACAGGTATAGCATAAAAGATTGCGTAATTATTCGCTTCAGTTGAGCCTAATGAAATATTCGTACCGTAATTCAACAACTACGTAAAAATCACTAAAGGTGAGACACAACCATTTAATGAAATCAGCGTTTCAGCTCTCACTCGACGTAGTAAGAGATTTCCTAATTAATGAAAAGTTATATGGTGATATTAGCTAAGTAGTCTAATATGCATTTCAATTTATCATGCAAGTAACGTTCGCCTCTCTGAATTATCCAGCTTAATGATTAGAATAATGGTATCTGCCACACATGATATTCAAAAAGCTTGTACTAAAGAAGAAACACCACGTATAAATGCTGTATGCTACATCCAAAGTTATTGCGAGTAAGCCAATCTGTGGTCTGCATAATCGAAAAATATTACGAAGATCACATGCACTTGTTAGAAACTATGTGAAGCGAAGCTTTTGGGGAGCAGTGAATGAAATGCTGCAGAGAGGTAGACAGCGAAGTCATAAGGGAAAGGCAGGGAGCTTAACCAGGCTGAGCCCGGTAGGCTACACTGCACTGGGGGAGGGGAAAGGAGATTAGGATGAGGAGAAGGAACAGAGAAGTTCACACTTTCCACCATTACACAGAAAAGCGTTCATCGCTGAGTTGGTTACAGGTGGTCATACAAGCGGCTGCATTTCAAAAAACGCAGCAGCGGCTTCTTATCACACAGCAGATGCACGAGGCCACAGGCCCAAAACTTTCTACTCTTTAAGGTGCCTTTGATCAAATTGCCCCAGAGCTTTCCGAAGGGCGCTCCTCCCAACTACGTATGTGGGGCAGTCACATAAGAGGTTTTGGTGGTTTTCTCAGCACCACAAATGCTGTAATTGTCACTGTCCGCTATTTCAATTAGGAATGAGTATACGTTTGTAAAATAAACTCCTATAAACGTATCTTCCCGTCGGTCAAAACCTGGTAAAAGTTACAGTTTCATATGCGAGTCCACAGCATATAGGCGCCATTTGGTCAACTCCGGTGTATTCCATTTTCTTAAAGTTATAATATGGGCAAGGTCGCTGAGGTGCCGTGCTGCATTCGTTCTCGACAATAATATCGAGGTTCTTTCACATTCTCCGCGTGCCTCACGGGCAAAATTTGGGCACATTCATTGCCAGTGATGTTTTAGTATATGCTACAAATTTGCCAATTTCGATCCTGCATCTTTGGAATAAAGGTAACTGGCACGCACATGTGCTTTCGCCCGCCCCTGCTACAAAGTATGAGAAATAATTATGCAATATTCCAATAGAACAGTTGTGTCATTTACCAATTGAGCGGATCTATCATGATTAAAGAGAGGATGAGGATGACGTTATGATCTGGAACGGATTGTTCGTTCTTCGCAGAGCTACGTGCGTATGCGCTTGCAAACATTCCTTCATTCATTCACATTGTCAGCACATGCCAGGAGAGGAGTTGTGGTTACATTGGTGCCGCCTACAAACTAAACATATTACGTGTTTATGGTATGGTATGGTATGGAGAACTTTATTGGGTCCTGAAGGTCAACCCTACGTTGACGCGGGCCGCTCCCACGTTGGGACTGTCAGGCCGAGCCCTTCAGCCACATCGCGGGCTTACGTGTTTATGCAGTTCTATAGAAAACAATGAACACAGGAAGGTACAACATATAAACAAATACAAAAAAGAGTAAGTCGAATGAGTTACAATTAACAAGTTATTTTGCTATGTAGCTGAACTGGACTGGACTTGAAAACTTTATCATGGTCCTGCAGGACGGTTAGCGCGTAGCGGGCGTCTCCCACGTAGGGAGTGGAGGCTTTCGCTTCGCGGGCCTGCTGGACGGCCGACCGCTGGTCGGCGAGTATTCAGCTTCTGAGGGACTTCTCCCACTTGGTAGAGTCGGGAAGAGGCTTTCTACACACCCAGAGCATGTGCGCGTGTGTCGCTGTGTCTCCGCATGAGGCGCACGTGTCGCAGGGGTACGTGCCGGGATAGAAAACGTAATTTGGCGTGGTTCGCGTACATGTGCGTCTGTAGCAAGTGAAGGGTTAGCGCCTTCGGCCTGTTAAGTTTGGGGTGTAGTGTCGGAAAGATGCGGCGCCCGAGGTAGAAGCGTATTGTAATTTTGCTATACGTGATGAGGGCGTCAAGGTTGTCCTCTAGCTCGGCGAGATGGCGTTGCTCGAACGGAATGCAAATTCAGCAATAGTTTTTTAAAAGTTGTTTCGCCAAACAAGCACAACCGAAAAATCGGTAACAATAAAACGTATTCTCAGCCGTTTACAGATAATTGATAACAGCCTTTTGAAAAGCTTGTAAATCAGGACAATCTCCTATATATTGTGTCAAGTTGTTGCAATCGTTTTCTTCGAACCAAGAACGAATGTTTGAATGATTCTGTTCTATAATTAAGTGGTTTAATATGTTTTTGTACTTTGTGCCCCTGCTACCAGGATTCTGCAATGTGATGTGTTTTTCTAAGTATGCTTTGGGGCCCCCGCATAATAGGTGAGAAATAAATGTCAGCCAGTTAAGCTGCATTTTTTGCTTGACAGCCATGGGGCCAGCTCTGCTTCTAAGTTCGGTGACGGACTAGGTTTTAGCGTACGTGTTAAAGATAAAGCTCAAGGCCTTATTTTGTACGCGCTCACATTTTAACGTGATATGTTGAGTGTACGGCTCCCACACTTGACTTGCATAAGTCAGTACAGGAAGTGCAGTCATTTCGTAAGCCATTGTTCTCACCTCTGGGGTAGCGGCGTGAAGCTTTCGTAGTAATAACCAAAGTTTACGCATGGCCTTATTACAAATGTTGTCAGCATGCAGCGACCATGCAGCGCGTTAGATGAATCCCTAAAGGGTACTTAAATTCCCTACCCTCCGTTCATTCTGATGCGTTTATGTTGAAGGGGAAAATTAACGGACCTTTTTTACGCATCATATGCATATAAACAGTTTTTTATGCCTTCAGCTCCATTTTCCACTTGTCACACCAGAGACCGACTTTTCGTAAATGGTCGTTAAGTTCCTGTTCTTCATTAAGGCTGCGTATTCTAGCACACACCATGGTTTCGTCTGCATAATGTTTGATGCCTGTCTGAGGTGAAAAAGCTGCACCCATATCGCTGATATAAATGGGGAAAAATAAGAGTACCTATAACAATCCCTTGCGGCACACCCGATCGAACAGATTTATTGGTACTGCAAATAAAACTTAATAACAAAATTCTTCCCTTCCTGACATATGTATATTCTAACCTTGCAGAAGTCACATATAAAGATGTATTTATAATATTTACAAGAAAGACTATGATGCATAAACAATATGACTGCCGAGAGCAATTTCACCTCTGCAGTCAAATCTTCTGATTGGCGCCGCTCTTGGTTCCGCTGTAACATAACCCTGGCCTGTAAAGGCGCCGTCTCAGCGCCAAGTATACGGGAAGTGAGTTCGCGGCAAAGTAAAGCTTCAGCCGGGGCACATTCACAACGTCCGTGGGGACATGCGGGTGCAGCGGGGCGATCTCTCAGTTCACATCGCCAAGATGACGCAATATTGTGTAGGACGCTGTGTAGCGTGGCAGCAGTTCTTCAGACAAGCTGACGCGGTGACATGGTGTCCACAGAGAGACAACGGAGCCATGAGAAAATCGAACGTCTCGATGTCGGCTGTCGTACCAGATCTGCGCGGTCTGAGACTCAGGGAGCTGGGAGCCGGCAATCTGCCGTCCCGTGTGAGCCCGACCGAAGACGTCTTGAGCATTTTCAGTGGGAACGTTAGTGAGGAAGCAGTGTGTCAAAGGACAAAGAAGGGTGGCGGCCGAGCAGATGGTAAAAGGATGAAAAACGAGCGGTCTCGTGGCGGGACAAATAATAAGCGAATGTTATGAAGGGCAACGTGTTGTCCCAATCACTGTTTTCGTCGGAAACATACATAGACAGCATTTTTGTCAACGTGCAATTCATCGAGTCCGTCAGTCCGTTTGTCTCCGGGTGGTAGGCGGTGGAAAGCTTGTACTCGGCAGAACAGGAGCGAAGTAGGTCTTCAACTAATCGGCACAAGGCTGTGGTGAGTGAAGGAGCTGCCTGGGTGCGCCGTGATGGAGGATGACGTCATGAAAAAGGAAATCTGCCAGCTCAATTGCACAGCTTGCAGGCAAAGCTCGCGCGATGGCGTACCGGGTGGCGTAGTCACTCAGAATAACGACCCGCTTATTGCCAGATTTCAACAGCGGAAAAGGGCCGAGAATGTTGAGATCGACGCGAAAGAATGGTTCTGAGGGCACATGAATAGGGTGAATGGGTCCAGCGGCAGCGCAGTAGGTTTATTGCGGCTGTGACAGAGCGCACAGGCTGCAACGTAGTGGTTCACACAGCGGTACAGGCTTGGCCAGTAGAAGCGGCGCCGTATGCAGTCGTAAGAACGCGAATTTCCGTGGTGGCCTGCAGTAGGAGCGTCATGCAACTGCTCAAGAACCAATGTCCAGAGATGGCGTCCTACAAGGAGTAACATGCTGGCCCTCCAGGGCGTAAGCTGCGACAGTAGAGAACCTTGTCGTGGAGCACGAACATGGGCGACGTGAGCTACGAATGACGAGAATTGAGATGATCGATGAGAACACGTAAGCAGTCATCACGCCGTTGTTCAGTGCGCATGTCTTGCAGATCAGCAATGGTCAGGACGCAAGAGTAAGTGTCATGCAGTTCATATTCAGGGTGGTCGATAGGCTGACCGGAGAGGCTGTCGGCGTCCTTGTGCAACCGGCCGGGTTTGTACAAAACGGCAAATTAATATTCTTCGAGCGGTAGCGCCTATCTACCCAATCGTCCAGTGGGGTCTTTAAGTGAGGAGAGCCAGGACAACGCGTCGTGACCGGTAACCACGGAAAATGTACGGCTGTACAAGCAGGGGCGGAATTTGGCAAATACCCGACCTAACGCCAGGCATTTCCGCTCGGTAATTGAAAAATTCATTTCGGCAGCTAACAGGAGGCGGCTGCCGTATGCAATTACGCGCTGTGCCTTACGCTTTCATTCAGAAAGTACAGCGCCAATTCCATGGCCACTGGCATCTGTGTGAAGTTCAATGGCGGCAGAAGGTTCATTATGATCCAACAATGGGGCAGCCGTACGAGGGAGAATAAGGCTTTGCTTTGAGCAAGGACCCATGTGAAAGTAATGTCCATCTAAAGTAAGTCGGTGAGTGGGCGAGCAGTTTCGGCGAAACTGTTGATAAAACGACGCAAATACGAGCACAGCCCAACAAAGCTACTTATGTCTCCGGCGGAAGACGAATCAGGAAAGTTCTGAACAGCGCGAATCTTGTTAGGGTCGGGTTGAACGCCAGCGGCACTGTCGAGATGGCCAAGAACGGTAATTTGGCGAAGTCCAAAGTGGCACCTGTATAAGTTTCAATTGCAGGCTGGCACCTCAAAAAATAGCATGAATAGCCGATAGACGCGTTAGATGACTCGTGAAAGTTGGTGAAAAGACTATGACATCGTCTAGATAATGTAGACATGTGGGCCATTTAAAGCCGCGAAGTAAGGCGTCCATCACTCTTTCAAAGGTTGCCGGGGAATTACAAAGGCCGAACAGCATGACCTAGAGTTGGTAGAGGCCTTCAGGTCTTAATAAGGCAGTTTTCTTACAGGCCCATGGCATCTGCCGAGATTTGCCAATAGCCTGATCGGACGTCTATCGATGAGAAGCACGTGGCCCCGTGCAAGCAGTACAAGGCCTCATCAATACGCCGCAGAGGGTAGACGTCTTTGCGTGTGATTTCGTTGAGGTGTCTGTAATCCACACAAAAGCGCCAACTGCCGTCCTTCTTGACAAGGACAACAGGGGACGCCCAAAGACTGCGAGATGGCTCGATAACAGCTTTAGTCAACATCTTATCAACTTATCGTAGTATCACTCGTCATTCAGCATGTGTAACACAGTACGCCCATGGCGTATCGGATTGGCGTCTCCCGTGTAAATAAAATGGGCGACCACCGGTGTCTTGGCTAAAGGGCGGCCGTCAAGGTCCAAAATGTCGCGGTAAGTTTCCAAGAGACGGCGGTGGTCAGCAGCTTGTGCCGGAAGAACATCACGTGTAATCATCTTGCTAAGTTCGTCTGTGAGAGTCGGTGAATCGGAGGTCCCTGTAGAGGTCGACGAAATTTTGGTGTCGAGAGCCGACATCTCGCAATCGCTCCCAGGTGATATATCGCCAGAAGACGTGCCCCTCGGAGTAATCTGAGTTGAGCAGTTAAAATTAAGGAGAGGGCGAAGCCCAATTGCCTGTAACAGTGAGCACGGTATGAGGAACGGACAAATTTCTTTCAAGTAGTATGTCAGCAATGGGACATAATACATAGATTCCGTCAGGAACATATGGGAGCGACAGTAGAGTGACGTACGTAGTGGCTTGAGGCACCAGGCGAATGCCTTCAGGAGAGCATAACCTTGGATGTGTGACTGGTGGACTGTAGTAGCCATGGGGCAGTTAAAGCTGCATGGCACTAGACGCGTAATCAAAAAGGGCTCAATGGGCCAATAAAAAGTCCAAGCTGAACATAACGTCGTAAGGGCGTTGTTCCGAAACGGCAAACAAAACAGACGCCTGGCGCCCCACAATGTCAATGTGAGCGGTGCAAATACCAAGCACGGTAGGCGTTCCGTCGACGACGCGGCGGGTGCGTGGATGCGACATCATCACACGATGATGTCGCTTCGGTATTCAGTAGTTGCTAGAACTGATGTGGTGAAGCACCGGCGTTTCGTTGTTCCGGATGTCATTCTGTAATGATGGCGTCAACAGACGTAACATTCGTGGACACAACTATGTTGAAGGCATCGCCGGCATTGCCTTTAAGGACGTGGGCAACTTTGTCAGCCTCGGCCATGTTTTCATAGTCTTTACGGCAGAGAGCTAAAACGTCTTGTATGTAGGTCGCATGTGGCTCCGTGGACGTCTGCGCACGCAAGATGTGAGCTTACATTATAGGCTAGCGATCTTTATGTGCATGAAAACAAATGCCAGTAAGGTAACGAAGAAAGAGAGTGAATTGGCATGACTACGCCGGGTACGGAGTCTGTGTAGGATCGGAGTCAGCGCACGTACCTTCCCCCTTCCGCTGTTTGTGCCCAGAGATGCATCTGCGTTTCGGACAAAGCTCGCTTCGGGGGGAAAGGGCAACCGACCTCCGTATTGGTGTCACTCATGTCATCGGTCTCCTGACGTCGCATTGGGGGAAGTGACTGAACAATGGCCGCGCTTGGGCATAAAAGGAGCAACGGACGGCGGGAGTGATCGGCTGCTACAACTTCATCATAAACTTTTTGTGTATTACTTTGAACTTTCTTGTATATATGTAAATATAAACGTGTTGGTCAAACGTCCTGAATACAAGGCCCAGCCTCCCGTTCCCTTACTCCTCCATGAGGAAATAATTTCCACATGATCGGACCCCAGTCGCAACAGCATCTACAACACACAACTCCTCATAAGCAAGAGCCGCGTTGCACCACTAAAATAGATTTGCCTTCCGCGTCTGGAGCTCTGCGCCTGCGTCATCGGCGCGAAATTGCGTGGCTATGTAAAGACAGTGCCATCACAGAGGAAAAAAAACCTACGTAAAGAGAGGACACTCAAGCCGTTTCGCGGCCGGGCAAGTAAGGTTCCGACCACCCGACAGGCGGCGTAGCGATTTGCGCTTCCAGTTAACCTCAAAGGTAGACAGCTTATCATACGTTTACTGGGTTACGTCCACGCATCCCGTTTCCTTAGTTACGTTGATGCTGCGCTGTTCACGTGCCGCTGGTTACGCCCAGCCCACCGCGCTTTTCCACACGCCACCTCCTTCGTGCAGTAAACTGTTCTCTTTTTTCTGCAGAGATAATTTTGCTGTTCCTTGCGTTAAGAACATTGTTAGCAAGGCGTTTGTTATGCTGGGTGTGGGTACTTTGGACGTGTAGCATAGTATTTGAGCCGTGACACACGTTTACAGTACAGCCATCCGTTTGTTTTAGCACCCATTTTTCCGGAAGAGCATTTGCATTATTTCTAACGCTTAATTTTCCAAAAGTCACTCGCAGTATGCTTCGGTTTAAAGCACGTAACTCGCTATATATGGCTTACCCGCACCATCCCACAAAAGTTTCGTTTGGCGCGGCGCGAGCCGTGTAATGCGCATTTGGGATTGTGTTGTGAAGGATGTTTTCCTCACTGCACGCTGCATGTGCCTGGCTTGGTTCGCAAGTCCCACTTTTATTTCACGCGTAGTCTGTAAGTGCAAAAAACCCTCTGCTTGTTGTTTGTGTACTTATTAAATGTGTGATCCAGTATGTTTTCTGTGTAATTCCCTGTGCAAACAAGAAAGAAGTTATTTTTTTTTGGAACCACTGCTTCCTATTGTGTGCAGCTGAGAAAAGCGGCTCAGAAACGGTAAAAGAATTGCAATAAAGAGAGCTCTGATCGCAATATTTTTCCAGTCTGCATGAGCTGATTCACCCTTGCTAGTTCTTCGAGAAGCTTGACGACTTTTCCAGTAAGATGTTTGTGATTCGCGAACCTATTACGTCCATTTGGACAGCATGCTTAAAAATGAAATATTAAAGCTCTCGCGCTCCACTAGAGGAGACATATTGAGCATTTGTGGAGCCAAAAGTAAACCAGAATCGAAAGCATTGTTATCGAAACCGAAACCAAAACAGAGATACTCCACGGGTCAAAAATGTCGGAAGGCAAAATTAGCTGTCTTACCAGCCGCTCAGCTCAGGGCGCTCGCCGAAGTGCAGCAGCTCAGCCGCAGGGCCCTACGGCAGTGTCCGATCTTCACCGATATGTTTCGCTATGGCGTCATTGCTGAGCTCTGTTCAAGGTCACTTTTGGACCTACACTCTCGTCGCCTACACGTACCGACAAAAAGATAGTTGTTCATACGTCATTGGCTCTCCGAAAATGACGGCCTGACTTCGCCGTTTCTGTGGCATCATAGTGAAGGAAATGACGACCCAGCTGACTTGATGTCGCGAGGGACGTCATCCCCTTGTCTTTCTTGCGTCGACTTTGTGGTGGTAAGGTCCGAACTGGCTTCATGATCCGCAACTCATTCCTGCTGAGTATACTGAATTGCCAGAACAATTTGAAGACGATAAAAATGCTACAGGGTGCCTCAATGTGTCCTTCTGCAGCGTTTGTTTCGAGCACTATAGCCCGCATTAAAAGATGCAGTATCATGAAGAAACTGTTAAGAGTCATTGGTTCCGCGTCGTCGAAGCAATCTTCGACTGGTGGATCATTAACCGCACCAGTGCTTCATAACGCGGAACAATACTGGTTGCAAAACATCAAGAAGAGATGTTGTTCGATGAAGTGCAAGTGCAGTGCGTAGGTAAAGGCCTACCGTCCACAACTCCTGTTCGTCGGTTATATCCATTACTCCACGGAAGTGGTTTACATCATATCAGTGGTCGTCTGCAGCAGCTCCCTTGCCTCCTTAGACGTCAGCCACCCAGTCAAGTTACCAGCAAGGCACGCATTCACCTCTCTCATTGTTTTAGCTACGCATGGGTGCGTACTCAATGGTGGAGTCGAAGCCACGCTTTGGTAGTTTCGAAAGAGGTTTTGCATTGTAAAACAGGACAGCCGACCGTTAAAAGGGTGCTAAGCAGTTGTTTATCTCGCAAAGACCATAAGCCTGTTCCGAGACAGCACCGTTCGCTCCGTTGCCGAGGCATGATCCCCGAAGCAAGTTTGTTCACTGTTGGTTTACATTACTGCGGGCCCCTCTATACGCGAGACACAGCTGCTATCAGCAAAACAGCATACATCTTGATCTTCTCGCGGACTTTCACTCGCTCCGTACATTCAGAATTGATAAACAATATGGCAATGAGCACCACACTTTTGACTTGCTGTCGTTTTCTCTGGAGGCGTGCAATCCCCAACACCACATACTTGGACAATGCACTGTCTTTCCACAGTTGTGCGCCAGTGTTTAAGACCGCTCTGCCGGCTCTCCAAGAATACGCTGCTCACGTCAAGATGAAAAATTCAGAAAAAGTTTCGTGAGGGGGTGGGGGGGGGTCGCTGGTGGGAGCGCCTCATGCGGTCGACAAAAAATTCATTGAGACGCTCACTTGGATCCAGCTGTATCAACGACGAGGCCTTCTCTACCGTTCGCTGCTACGTTGAAGCGGTCATAAACAGCAGGCCTGTTATTTGTCTTTATAGCAACCCGGATGAACTGCAACCTAAGCTTACTCCATCGCACATCTTCTTCGGAGATCCGCCGTATGCTTTCCGCGAAGAGCCAGCATTCCCGATTGCACGTCATTGACAAGAGCAGACCTCCTCTGCCACGCACGCGCTATCGCCAGCGTCTCACAGAAGCGAGGCCCATGAAGAAGGAAATTCATCAAGAGTGGACACTCCGCGAAAACACGAAGTATCTTACGCCTAGTGTTTGGCACATCCGTTAGCGGACGCGATTATCGAAAAAACACAATGTTAAATGGACACACAGGGCAATGCTTTATATTACAGCGGAGCTGCCTTAGGATAGTTTTCAGCGTTTCGTGATGTGCGTAGGCAAAAACGATGGCGGCGTCTATAGAGCTAAAATGGCTTAAGTAGAAGGCAAAATCGTATCAGCGTATGTGTCCCAGTTGCGTTTTAGGTGTGCCAAAACCAGTGATGGATGATGGATGATGGTGTGATGCGCTGTGAGCTGCACAAAGAACGACAGCCCGGCCGTTACCTTACCTTACCTGCCTTACCGATGCCGGACGACAGGCTTGCAGTGGAATGTGCCGACGCGTGCGCTGTACAGACGGGGTTTGGAATCGCTGCCGCCACCGGATACGTTCATCCCGGAACGTCAAAGAGGAACCTTGAAGACTCGTTTGGGTGGATCCTCCCGGTGGAGCCCAATGCCATCGTAATTGTTGGTGACATTAACGTCGGTGTGTCTCGTCCCGACGGAAAGTGATTCTTGGAGTTTGTCTTCGAAAGATTCGGCCTTCAATGCTACACCAAGATGAATGTCTCCACGACCCGCCATCGGTGGTGCATTAGACCGAACGTTCGCTGAGAACATCCCTAGTGTCGTCACAGAGCCCATTGCCATCTATTATAGCTGCTATAAAGCCATAATTATTGGGTTCATGAGGGAAACGTAAATACAAATGAACATACCAACGTGCACAATGGTGTTATATTGCTCTGTTGTGTTATTTTATTTTATTTATAGTTCTATACTGCTCCGCTGCACATCCACCTTCACAATGTGGAATGGCTCTGAAGTCCTTTTTCTTTCCCGCTAATAGAAAAATGTCTGCCTATAAAAGAAGTTACACTTTCGAACCTACTTATCTTGCGTTACCTAGCGACAAGACAATGACGCGCCAGACGCACCAAATGCATGCGTCATGTGCCAGACACGCCACTGAAGCGAGCAAAGCCGGCATCACATGTGAGCGCTTGCCTCTTCACTAAACAGTGCCACACTCCCGCAAGCGCTTCGCGCTGATTTTCACTAGATCTACGTATTTGTAGCATTTTCACCAATGTTAAAATGTATGTGTAAGTCCTACGACCGAGACGAGAGCTCCTTCCGTTTTCGGACACCTAATTCAAAGGAATAAATGGACTGATCAGCGAGCCAAATGTGACTTCGAATTTACAATTCGAGTTAATAAAACACATTTCCTACTCTTAACAAGGAGTAAGCGGTCGTTGGCTCACGTTGGTTAAAGATTGATATTTCTTTATATTTACCATAAACCAAATCTCCAATCTTAAATCTTCTAGGCTAACTCCAGTGTACTTTGGGCTTGGGCTTACGCACCCAGGATAGTGTGCCTGCATGCGCTATCGCAGGGCCTTTCTTTTCCTCACGCCACCCGCACCGCCGCTGGCAGAAGGTGATCACGTTGTTGACAGGTGATAACAATCATTTTACTCTATACAGACTAGGCAACCAGGCGGAAAGAACACCGGCACACCGCTTTCTTCAGCTCTGATGCCATCGGTATAAGCAAAGGCGCGTTTTCACCGTAGCAGCAGTAGCACACGCTTACTAAACACTTTTGACCTATTCGGCCGGAGCAGGGATCTGACTTAATCGTGCGCACTGGAGCAGTATATACGCTCACACTCATCGCCACGCGATATCGTTTCTGCAGCATCTCTGAGAATTATGGGGCGCCCCTCACTGGGCTGCACGAATTGCTCTGAAAGTGCTTAAAGCGTGAAAGTTGTTCACTCTGTGGTGTGCGGGTGGATCGTTATCGTCTGCAAACGTTATTGCGCATTGGCCGCGAATTGGCCATCGCTTTATTACCCACCGCGCCTCTACCTACCATATAAGAAAGCTTTAGGATAGCGTTTGTCGCCTTATGTAGGTTCTATGAGAGCACCTGTGCAAACGTAAAAAGGAGGTTAGAAGACAGGGCGGCCCTCCCTTGCCTTGTGCCAAACGTATCCAAACCAAGGCAATTCAATAGCAAGCATGTGTTGCTAGGCCGACGCGCCCCGTTTAGGCATGCGGGCGTCAAAATCGCTAAACGTTGTCAGAAATTTGACACACTATGCGCTCACAACTAATGATTCAGGTGAATTTACAGGAAGCGAAAGCTCATTGCAATAGTTCCTGGCGATCAACTAGAGCGAGAGCGTAGCCATGACAAGAATTCCCGCTGAAACGAGAGCCTCTGGTGCCACCATGATGGACAACGATAATTCTTTGCATGCGTAAACAATACGAACGTTAAGCCCGCCAAATACCACATGCTATCATAGCGCACGTAAACCACAGAAACCCAATAACGTTCGGAGCATGCGCAGTAATAACAACGCAACTTCTTTACGTACGTAATGCGATTACGTTTGGTTGCAAACGCTAGTCTAAAACTGCCTATAAATTTTTTGGGGGGTGAACTGTCGCTTTAATAGCGTTCACAATGCAAAGTTAAAAATTGGAGGACGCTTAAGCTTCGCCTTCCAGAGTGGAACGCGATAGCGTTATCGCACCCCATTCGCACCGCCTACTCAAACGCTCTACGCCAGCCAAACGTCGCGATCGGTAGAGATAGCCGGGCCCCGACGCGCCATGAAGGCGGACGCTGTAATGGGGCGAGTGGCGCGCCACGTGTCGGGGCAGCGCCGTACATTGCGAGGAGGGGGTCTTCTGTGTTTGCCGCAAGATGGCTCTGCGTGTGCGCGGAGCGCAGAAGAAATTTAGCGGAAACGTACTTCGCTACTCGTGAAACTGCGACTTCTGTAAGTTACATGGTCATAATTACCGATATACACCGCAGTATAACTTTCTACGGCACGTTTCTAAGGCAACACCACATTCACTAGAGGCGATTTCGTCCCGTTTTAAGGAACGAACTCGTGGCTGAGTGGTAGCGTCTCCGTCTCGCACACCGGAGACCCTGGTTCGATTCCCAGCAGCCCATCTTGCAAGGTATTTTATTTATGAAGTGCCTTCTGGGATTTATCGCTCACGGCCAACGCCGCTGACGCCGACGCCGATGACACCGGCTTTTCTGCGACACGAGCTCGTTAACGCTCTCGCGTTAAAACCCGTTTTGGTTACGTCATATTGCGCAGCTATCGCTTTAAAATCAACCGTGCTTTAAATTTTCGGTGCGAACCTCCGTCATATCCAATAACCCTCGTATTGTAGTGGGAGCCCCGATTAAGTTTCGCTACCCTTCACACAAGCAACAACTTAGCCAATACACTCACAGGACAGACTAGGCGACAGCTACCGCTTTGCAAGTTTATAAACATGTGGCACAGGTTTGCACCAGTAATCGTTTCTTTAGCTTAAACCGTAATCGCAGCTTATGCCACGCCGCATCAGCTCGTTAACTGTTGCTGTGTTTCAGCCAAATTAGATAAAGCAATAAGCGAGACAAACACCACCAACCACCACAAAGCCGCTGGTAAGAGACAAACAGAACTATTCACTTCAAAAGCTTTTGCATTCATATGGAATAAAGAATGTGCGCTGCATCAAAAAAAACTTAGCCGATACAAACGACACGGCGTGTGTCCGCCGCCACGTCCGAGTTGCACCCCAACCGCGGGCTCGTAGTACGTTGGCCGGCTCCTTGCTGCAGCCTGCACTGTCCATATCCAGCTTTAGTGGACACGTACCAACTAGCGCCCCAAGCGGCCCCGGCACGAAGCTAGTGCGTTTTCAATGGAACGAGCGGGTTTTTCGCGAATAACAAAAGCTGCAGGTCGATTATCGAAAAAGGCAGGTGACAGACGTGTTCTGGAAGGCGTAATCAGGCAATGGCAGGCGTAATCAGGCAAACATTGACAGCATTTCATTAGAGAGTGCCTGTCTACTCTGTGGAGATTACGTATGACAATGCTTAACAATGGCGCTCATTAACGCAATATTTCCATTCATAGTGAGCAAAAGCGGCTGTCGTATCCACAGTAGAATAGATTTAAATGGCTTTAATCCCATGGACATTATATCATTGCCAACTTCCGTGGGATTGGAGTCGTGAAAATGGGATACAGTTGACAGGGAAATCAGAAGGTTGATGAATGGCAAGAAGGCGGAAGCTTGCACAAGACCTCGGGGATATAAAATGACTTTTTGAGAAGCTTGGTCAGGGGGCCACGCAATGGTTTCCACGTCTATTAAAAATCCTCCAAGATATGAACAGAGGCCGACAAAAATGCGGGCACTTTGGAAAAGGTGAAACCGCTGGAAATTTCAGGACAGCATTAGCCTAAATATAAAAGATGACTTAAATATAAGAAACCGTAACGTGGACAGGGTGGCCAAATTCTGGCACAAATAAATCGGCTGTTGAAGCAGTTCAGCTGAAACGCAATGGTGCGAAATAAGGCGACAATGTCGGCAAGTGTTGAACAAAGTTCAAGTAGTTCCTGTGGCCGACGCCAGCGCACGGCAGCTGTCAAGCGACTGCACGTATTAGCGAGATGCCTGGTCGTCAGTAGTTACAGTATGCTTCGGGTCTGAAATATTGGACGCGGACAGCATCACATTGAATACAGTGCATTCTACGGTGTCATTCTTGGACAGATGGTTCCCATTCTCGCACAATGAGGACGGGAACAAATTGTCTCACGTGCCGGCTGTCACCTTCCTCCTACTGCCAACATTCCTTCCCCTCCGTAGCTGCTTAGCTTTTATTGGGTTCGGCTGCTAATCACGAGGTCTCGGGATCGAATACCAACCACATCAGCCGTATTTCAATGGTTGTGAAACGCGAAGACGCGCCTACTTAGGGTTAGGCGCACGTTAAAAATCCCAAGTGGTCTAAATTATTCCAGAATCCTCCACTACGGCGTGCCTCATAATGAAATCGTGGTTTTGGCAAGTAAAGCCTCATAATGTGTTATGTAACATTCGTTAAAGATGTCCTGGGCAGTCGCACAACTCTTGAATACAATTAAGTGTCAGAAGTTGCGCGTGAGGTCTTTGAATATGTCATCATAATCATCATCATCAGCATCAGCCTGGTTACGCCCACTGCAGGGCAAAGGCCTCTCCCATACTTCTCCAACAACCCCGGTCATCTACTAATTGTCGCCATGTCGTCCCTGCAAACTTCTTAGTCTCATCCGCCCACCTAACTTTGTGCCACCCCCTGCTACGCTTCCCTTCCCTTGGAATCCAGTCCGTGTATCATAGCTGTGTCTTACCAGTACTCACCTACCGGGCAGAAACTTGGAGGCTTACGAAAAGGATTCTACTTAAATTGAGGACGACGCAACGAGCTATTGAAAGAAGAATGATGGGTATAACGTTAAGGGATAAGAAAAGAGCAGATTGGGTGAGGGAACAAACGCGAGTTAATGAAATCTTAGTTGAAATCAAGAAAAAGAAATGAGCATGGGCAGGACATGTAAGGAGGAGGGGAGATAACCGATGGTCATTAAGGGTTGCATATGTGGATAGCCTTTATGGCGTTCGATAGCTGCTAGTCTACATTGCGGCTATATAATAAAGGCGGAACGGCAACATGGTAGAGAATGTGGATAATATACAAATCCCGCATATATTACTGCACAATAATTTTAAATAGCGTTCTTGCATCACGCACGCGGATAACCACCATAGGAGACTACTTTGGAAACTAACTGCAAGTACTGTATATATCGTACCCAAGGGTGTACCTGGCCTGGTGGCCAGTAAATGTGACCTAATATTGCGAGCAGCTTCGGCCATAGCATGCTAACGGATGACGACAAAAAAAATGAAAAATGACCATTCGTGAAAAATGACCATTCATTTACAATCCTTCCATCGCTTTCATTGAATCGTTATTCCTTAGGTTGGAATGCTCCCTTACATTCCGTGTAGTTTATCGTCCCCCGAATGCTTCCTTTGTGTCCATAAACTTGAAAGGATGTTTAGTGTACTCACAAAACATATGACACTGTTTGTGGCTATTGTTGGCGATATGAAAATTGATACCAGAAGTTCAGCCCATGATGATTATATGTACTTACTAAAATCATATCCCTTTCGTTGTCACAATATCTACACGACTAACGGCCACCTCTGCTACTGTGATCTATCATGGATTCACAAATTCTGAGAAAAAAATAATTCCTTGCGCTTACGATAAGCATATCACAGATCGCTTGCAAATAATTGTCTCTGTCGACAATATACAGAAGAAGGCAAGTGGTACGCCGAGGTCTGTAACAAAAATAGGCTACGTTGTTTTAAGAAATAATATTCTGATAACTAATATAGGTTAACTAACACCGAATTTTCAAACTTGAATCCAGGTCATAAAAATACAATCGAAAAAAGGCAGCACAGTGTGTCGGTTCATTTTTGGACACGCCACTATATCCCTGGATGTTAATAGTTTTAGCGCGAAGAAACCCACGACACGAGAGAAGGCACACAGGACACAGAGCTGTGTCCTGTGTGGCTTCTTTCGTGTCGTGCGTTTTTTTCTTTTTTTTAGCTAAAAACTATCAACATGCAATACCAACTAGCCCACCAGTCTGTTTATTCCCTGGATCAACAAATACATTCTGGAAGTCATAAAGAGCAAGGATTACTGGTATGATAAATGGAAACGTCCTTAAGATAATGAAAATTATTTATGTCCGTTAAAACTAATCCGTAAGAAGTCTGTTGCATTGATGAGAATGAGTAAGAAGGATCTTAAACATGGCAAATTCGAACAAACTTAGAAATTGTGAATAAAATCATTGGCTATTCTCGCGTACCAAGATTATCTTCTAATGTCATTGATTTCAACACGGTTGAATATTTTAACACCTATTTTACAGCGAAGCTGCATATGGCTAGGATCCCTGGATTCTTTCGCCTCCGTTGCCTGAAAACTATCATGAACAATGGCTCATACCCCCGTAAGCAAGCTGGAAATACAATGGCTTATAGATAGCCCCGTAGGGCAAAGACTACAAGCAATAAGCAAAGTGAAGCGAAATGTGCTTAGATTCTTTACAATCCCACATACAGCATACAAAGCCACATGTCGACTATCATTATCAATGTCTCATACCCCATTAAGCAATGGCTTATACCCCCTTAAGCAAGCACAAAATGTAATGACTCATACCGCCGTAAGGCAGAGGCAGCAAGCACTTATCAAATTGAACATTGCATGCATTCTTTGTAATCACGGATGCAGCTTACAGAACAGCATACGTTTCAATAAAGTACAAGCTCAAAACAAGCATCGAAACCACATAATTGACGATAAGGCGCTCGTGATAGCAATGCGAAGCACGTGGTGCTCCCCGCATACGTTTGCCGGTAAAGATTACTATGGCGCAAGCTGCCGCGGCGACGCCAGCTTACGACGTGGGGTGGTACGCGCCTATAGCCTTTCGTGTGTAAACTAACCAGCCCAGTAACTGATTTCAATGTTGTTGCAGCACCAAGATGGGTGGCGGCATGCTGTAAAAATAACCATTACTCCCATCCCTGCCATTACTCTATAATAGCCCTACTACCATAAATCTAATGCCATAAAACATTCCATACCCTCCATCAGCAGTTGTAGTGTTGATTTTGAACGGCTTCGCTGGCCGGGATGGAGAGTTTTTTTTCTTCCATTGGCCCAATATTAAGTGAAAAATTATGGAGTCTATTAATCAACGCAGTCTTTCATATTCTAATGCCAGTTAGTTTGTAATGCATTACACTGACCTCGAAAAGATCACATCTATAGTGCTAGGAATACAAACAAACAAGTCGGTATGATTAGATGACATAACTGTAAGGCTTCTTAAAGATTGTGGGATCGTTTCATGCCACCTATTCAACCATTTTGTATAAGTAGCAAAAAAAAAAAACAGCAATGGTTGTTCTGATGCACAAAATTGACAATAACTCTCACCTAAGTATAGGCCAATTTAGGTTTTGAATATCATTAAAACACTTTTGAAAAAATTTGTGCTAACCGGTTTCCTAAATATATTGCCAAGTATAACGTGCTCTCTCATCTGCAACATGGTTTCAGACTAAATTACCTCCACTGCGTTACGACCTTTAAACAAATATATAAACATTGCGTTAAATGACAATAACTTAGTAGTAGTTATGGTCTTAGATCTCAGAAAAGCATTCGATATTTTTGATCGCAGTGTACCACGAGATAAATTACCACATCGCGGTTTTCGTGGGGGTATATTTGAGAAACTTCTCAATTACGTTCAGGACCGTAAACAAGCAGTGGTAATGAATGTCGTCACGTCTTGTATGCGGTACTTGCGCACCGGCGTTCCTCAGGGGCCGCTGCTCACACCGTTGCTTTTACCTTATATGTGAATGACTTGCCGCATACATTTCAGTCTTCTAAGGTTTTGATGTACGCTGATGATACGTACATTGTAGTTACTGCTAATGATCCATATAATCTTGAGGGGAACGCAAAAGTCGAAATGAGTATATTGCCCTAGGAAAAGAGTATTAACACCGAATAGATTAAATATGTCGCCTTCCACTCTAGGTGGAAATCTGTAAATACTAATGAAATCAAGTTTACAAACAACCACTATGACATCGACCGAACAAGTATCTTCAGTTCAGTACCTGGGAGTCATTACAGATAACCGCTTACACTGGCACAAGCAGATTCAAGGTATTCGCTGCAAATTAGCTCCGGTCAGTCAGTCATCCTAAAGGTCAGGCTTGTAATTACTTTTGTATCACAACGCACGAATGCTTTGCTTTGCTTTTGTTCGTTGTCAGCTCTCATACTGCACTGAGTCTTGGGGAGGCACATACTGAACTTACCTGAACCCGGTAAGCCAACTCAGAAACACGTGCTGTGAAAATCATGACCATTTCTAAGCCTTTGTTTTACAAATCACAGATTTTGCTTTTCGACCTCTCATGGAGATTAAAAATAGCAACAGTGTGTAGACCATTGTCAACTATCATCATCCTTTTCATGTGTCGTTGTTTCGCGATCCTTCTCGTAGTAATAGACAATTATCTTTCGGTAATTTAGATATTCCCCTCGCTAATAGCATGTACGGTGAACATTTACTACATTTATGTGGTCTCAAAATATGAAACGCTAATCCTTTTTTTATTAAAATGTCACCTCATTGTTCTAACGCACTACAACACTACATCGCACAATCAACAAAGCTCTAACGTAATCAAATATTTATACAATGTATAACTGATTTGCATTTTTTCATGTATATTATTTTCATTTTTTCTTCTCAAAATACTTTTCTATATTGTAAACTAGATTTGATATAGAATTTGAATAAATTTGATTGATTTTGTGTTCGATGTCATATTTGATCAAAAGTATATGCTTGATTTTTGATTAACTGTTGATTTGACATTTGATGATTGTATGCTTGATTTGATTCAATGTTGTACGCCCTGTCTGAAGTGTCATTGCAAAAAAACCTATTTTTGCACTTTAGCTACCCTAGGGCAAATGGTCCCTTCAGTCTGTGCAAACGAATGAAATAAATGTCAGTCAATCAATCAAGCGCTTTTCGTCCATAAATCTGAAGACGGGCTACTGGCAAATCGAAGTTGACGTGACGGATCGAGATAAGACCGTTTTCATCACACCGGACGGCCTCTATGAATTCAAGGTCATGATATTCGGTCTTCGCTCGGCCCCGCAATTTTCCAGCTTGTAATGGACACGGTATTGGCTCGCTTAAAATGGTATACCTGTCGGTCTTGTCACGTCGTCGTCTTTGCCTCAAACTTCCACGACTACGTTAAGCGTCTTGCGACAGTACTGCAGCCCGTCACATCATCTGGGCTGACCCTGAAACCAGAGAAATCCCGTTTCGCTTACGAATAACTTCTGTTTGTGGGCCACTTCATTAGCAAGTCTGGAGTCCTTCCTGGTGCGCAGAGAACAGCTGTCATTGTAAAGTTTTGGCAGCCAGTGGACAAGAACGCAGTGGGCAAGTTTCTTTGTCTGTGTGCATACTATCGGCGCTTTGTCAAGAACGTTTCTCTTATTGCCATGCCTCTGACTCTTCTCACGATATCAAACGTTGAATTTAAGTTGAGAACGATGCAAGTCAAGGTATCTGAAGAATCAAAACGACGCCTGCAGTCACCACCAATACTAGCCCACTTCGGCGAGGCGCCGATACTAAAATCTACAGCAACGCAAGCAGCGTAGGCCTCGGCACTATCCTCGTCCAGAAGAAGCGCGCACTTTACAGGGTCATATTTCAAGTTAGCCAGTCACTGTCGAAAACGGAATCCAGTTATTCAAACACGGAAAAGGAATGCCTTGGCCAAGTTTGGGCTACCACAAGATTTCTACCTTGCGTATATGGCAGGTCGTTAAAAGCCACAAGGGAACGTCACGCACTATGTTGACTAGCCAATATAAAGGACTCTTCAGGACGCCTAGCCCGCTGCAGCGTCCGACTGCGAGAATTCAACATCACCATGATACACAAGCACGGAGCAAAACACTCTGATGCCGATTGCCTCTCCAGCGCTCCTATTGGCCAGCTCCCGCAAAACGACCAGGACGATGACTGTTTCCTAGGGATGATAAGTACCAACGACTTTGCCCAACAGCAGCGAGCCGACCAGGAGCTAGAAGCCTCGTAGAGTTCTTGAAAGAGAAGACCGACTTTTTGCCAAAGGCAGCCAGCGCGGATTGTCTTTGTGTGCATTGCAAAACGACGTCCTCATAAGGAGAAACTTCTCGCCAGTCCGCTCCAACTACCATCTGGTTGAGCCTTCAGCATTGCCTCCAGAGATTCTCCACACTCTTCGTGATAACCCAATAGTAGGGTATCTCGGTTTTTAACCCGCCGCGATAGTCTAGAGGCTATGACGTTGCGATTCTAAACGCGAGGTCGCGCGATTAAATCCCAGCCGCGGCAGTCCCATTTAGATGAGGGCAAAATGCAAATACGCCCGCGTCTTGTGCATTGGTGTCAAGGTAAAGATTCGCTTGTTGTCAAAATTAATCCAGAGTCCACCTCTGCGGCGTGCCTCGTAATAAAAACGCGGGTTTAGTACGTAAAAGCCCAGAATGCAATTCAATCTAGGGTTTTCCCGTATGCTCGCGAGGATTCAAAAGAAGCAGTACTAGCGACGCTTGAACGACGACGTCGCCCATTAGGTCAAGACGTGCCGAGACTGTCAGCGACGCAAGACACCCCCGAGAAGGCCCGCGGGATTGATACAGCTGATCTAGCCTCCTTACCAACAGTTTGAGACGACAGGGACGGACTTGTTGGAGCGCTTTCTGACGTCAACATCTGAAAACAAGTGAGTTGTTGTAACTACCGACTAGATTACCTACTACGTGGACACGAAAGCCCTGCCCAAAGCTAGTGCGGCGGAAGTAACGAAATTCTTCGTCGAGGAGATCCTGCTGCAGCATGGTGAACCAGAAGACCTCATTACCGACAGAGGAATGGCTATTACTGCAGAGCTTACTGAAGCTATCCTGCAATATAGCCAGACTAGTCACCAGACGGCAACCGCCTACTAGACGCAGACGAATAACCTAATGGAACTGCCGAACAAGGCGTTCGCCAACATGTTAGCGATGTACGTCGACGTCTAACGCACCTTTCGTACGTAATCTTCGCTTGCAACACGGCAGTGCAAGAAACAACGCGCTTCACGCCTTTAAAGCTGGTTTACGGAAGGAACGCGACAACGACTCTCTACGCCATGCTACCGCACATCACCGACGAAGAATGGAACGGAAAACTTGTTTCGTCACATAGCAGATAATAACGGTCCATGCTATATGGACATCAGCTTAAGGCTGACGGTGACCTGGGGGCCCACACGGTGCCCTAGACTTGCGTGTGCAGATCGAAGCTGGCCAACACGGTCTCCCATCGCTCAAGAGAATGAACTGGTGATTGTGCCGGCGGCGGCGGCTCTTCCTAGCATTCCCAGAGAATATGGTCGTAAGTGGATAACTCGCCACAAAGTCTACATACCGGGTCATAGTCCCCGGGATACATGCGTGATAATAGATAAGGGTTCAAGAAGTAGCGCGTATGAAGACGTCTCCAAGTTGTCTCTTGGGCCTTATCCAGCGACTTGTCGGGTGGAGAGAAAATGCATCTTCCAAATTTGCAGTGATTCGATATGTGATGATAGGAAGCCAGCCCATCCCTTTAAAAACTCGTGGAAACTAGCTGGCTTCCGACTCGGTTAAAGAATCATTGAGCCTTATTGGGAACTGTCTCGTTTCCCGGATTTACTGAGTAGGCTCGAACCCAGATGATCTCAATTTCGCTGGCTGAGTGACTGGCCTGCCTCAAAATGTGCCCCACCGCTCTTGAAATCCTCCCCCGCACAATACGGTGGATGGCTACATTAGAATCGCTGAATATTACATCAGAATTTCCGCTAACTATTACTAATGCTATCGCCATTTCGTCCTCGGTCTCGGAAGGCCTTGCCTTGGCCGTAGCAGAGACGATCAGACGTCCGTGCGCGTCCACCGCTACCAGTGCAAACGCTTCGTCCCGTGTGTATTTTTCCGCCTCCATGTATACCGCTCCTTCATGCCGATCATATTTATTGTTCAGAGCCTTATCCCTCACCTTCGTCCTGCCCGCGCGATATGCAGGGTGCATGTTCTTTGGCACAGGTGTTATTATAAGCGCTTTCCGGACCTCCTTGGGTACCTGCGCCTTAGCGTCCGGCGCTGGAACTTCGGTTCCTATTCCCACACATTCGAGTATGGCCCTTCCAGCACAAGTGCTCGTGAGTCTACTCAGCTGCATCGTTAGATCTACTTCTTTCAGCTCTCCCAGTGTGTTGTGAACTGCCAAACCCAGGACCCTTTCGGTGGAAGTGCAGTTTGGTTATCCTAACGCGGCCTTGTACGTCTTTCTAATGACTGCTCAGGCTTTATCTTTTTACGCGGAATCTAGTTTGCGATATGGGAGTGAGTGAGCTACTTTCCTCAGGACAAAGGCCTGCACCAATTTACAAAGCTCTCTTTCCTTCACCCCTCACTTGCGGATTGCAATCTGCCCGATTAGCCTCACCGACATGTTCCCTGCGGTTACTGCTTCTCAAGCGTCTCCTTCAATTCTTCCTGTTTGTTTGTAGATACATTCTCAAAATTTGTACAGTCTGTACTTGCCTAATGGAATGTCCTCCCACACCAACATCAAGTGGGCGTGGGGGCACGTATCCTCTGGCGCGGATGACCTTAGGTTTATCTCTGATCACTAACAACTCGGACTTGGAATGCGAGCAGGACAAGCCCGCTTCGCCCACAAGCTCCTCAGTGGTATCCACCGCCTGTTGTAGAGTATCCTCTATGTGGCTGACGTTTCCTGTGGTGACCAACAAGGTAATATTATCTGCATAGAATGCATGTCGTAGCCCGGGAATAGCGGCGCGATCGGTTGGAAGTTTGATTAGAGAGAGATTGAAGAGAAACGGCGATAACACCGAGCCTTGAGGCTTCCCTCTACCTCCCAGCGAGAACGTGTCCGATCGGAGCTCTCCTTCTGCTGTTTCGCTGATCCTGTCTCTTTGAAAATAGCGGATCTATTGAAAAACTCTTTCAGTCGCATTGATGTCCGAAAGAATACTCAGATTAGCGTCGTGCGCCACATTGTCAAATACTTTGTTTAGATTCAATCCTAGAATGACGTTGGTGCCCGAAACGTGCCCAGGGTCCACAATGTCCGCCTTAGGCTGAATCATAACGTCTTCTGTGGATAGGTTGGCCTTTAACCATAGCATTGTCGATGGAATTAGGTCGTTGTCCTCAGCAAACTCCTGTTGCCTATTAAGCACCACATGTTCCGTTAACTTGCCTAAGAAAGAGGTAAGGAAAATGGGACGCAGGTTTTCTATGCACAACTTTTACCCCGGCTTTGGCATAAAGGTTACCTTTGCACGCCTCCACTCCAGCGCAACTTCACCTTCCGTCCAGTATTTGTTCGTTAGATCCGTAAGAGCCTACACCGACTTCGCATCCAAATTCCTAAGTGGTTTATTTGTAACTCCTTCCGGTCCGGCCGCGGACGTGGTACGGGGCTAGCCCATGGCATACCACGCCTCCGCCTCCATGATTTAAGCATCTAGCACCGGGTTCGGTAGCCCCTGATATTCTAGTAACAGCACCTCTGGAGTCTTACTGAGGTATCTGTCTCATAACTCTTGCAAGAACGCCTATGTGGTGCCTTTATATTGATGTATAAACCTCATCAGTTGACTCTTCTGTGTCAATTCAGCTTTTCTATGATCCAGACGGTGTCTCAGTAGTTGCCAAATCTTCCTGCACTCTAGCTGTCCTTTCATGCAGTCACATATCTGACCCCATTACCTGTTCTGAAGCTGAATAGTATGAGCTTCTATCTGTCTTTTCAACTGCGCTAGTGTCCTTTTAAGTGAGCTACTATGCTTACTTTTTCTCAAACGCTTCTGTAAGCCGGCCTCCCACAAGGGAAATAGTTTGGAGTCGGAGGTTTGCCTTTCCTCTTGCATAGACATCTCCACCGTGGTTTTGTTTACGTTGCTTTTCAGCGACTCTGTCCATTCTTTGAGGTCAATGATTTCTGTTTCGTCATCGCGCCCCTTCAGGTCCCCTTCAGGCGGTAGATACGGCTTATAGCCTGGTAATTTAACCTCGCCACTAGCTTCCTGTAATACTCAGACGTCCGGTGGATTCTGGAGGGTTCGAGCGTGAAACTGCAGGCTCCCTCACTTGCGGCGATAGCTCGTACAGTTCAATTGCCACACCTCAATGTGTTGGCGAGGGGCCATGATGATGTGCGGTTCCTTGGTACACTGCGGCTAAGCCAGATACTGCACGGAAACTTGCTTACAACGTATTAAGCTTTTCCATCACTTGTTCCAGCATAACCGTTACCTCACTTTGTCATAGCCTAAATTTCTTTGTTAAGTCGTCGACGCTTAACGTCAGCGAATCCAGTTTCGCTTCCATAGCATCCTATCGATTCGAGAGCACATTCATGTCGGCCCTCAATTTGAGAGGGGTTCTCACGTGTTGTGGCGTGTCCGCCTCTGACGTCTCGACTACGCGTCTAGTGCACGTACTCTCTTGAGGAGGAGGCAATCCTTTAACCTTTGTGCGGCACTCTGTTTCCGCGGCTGCACTTTCGATCGGAGGGGCTGGCAGGGGCTGTGCCAGTGGTACTGCTTTCTGCTATTTCCTTCTTAAGACCTGCAACTGCGCGCCTGCAGCTGCTTTTTGTGTTACTTCTCTTGAGCATTCATAGTGGATGATACCGTGCCTGGCCAGCTCACCTTGCTATTGGGCTTGCTTCGGTTTCTGCCTCGGCATGAACTTCTATCCCTTCTTCTATACCCGGCCTCTCGGGTAGCGGCGGGAAGGAGCTCGAGTGGTGCCGGGCTTTGTCCCTTTGTCACGCCTGGCTCGACGACCTGTCCCTGAATCTTCACTCGTTATCCACGTTGCGCAGCACCACGTTCCCGTTATGTTTGCTTGGCTGTTTCTGGACCATGAAGCGATGCTTGCAGTTCCAGCTCCCGGTGCGATGTTCCCCGTGACACACACTACAGTCCAGTTTGCATGTAAGCCGCTCCTTCTCCGGGGGAGCGGTGTGACCTTCGCCGCATCAGCGGCATAAGTTAGCCTTGAAGTTGAAACGAACGTCGGTCTGCTAGCCGACTTTCCTCCTATTTCCCACGGGTGGATGCGAAAGACGGACCCCAGTGGTAGACTTGCCTCGGGATCTTCCTTCCTTCAAAAGGGATTTCGATCGTTCTCGAACGGCCCAGCTACCGGCCATCGACAATGACGATTCCCGGATTGCGACGCGTGAAGCTCTCTCTAACCTTGTTTGGCGGGCCCTCGTCCATCACGCCTTGAATCGAGTCATCCAGCGCTGCGGCGTACGGGGCCACTTCTAGATCATTGCCCCCGAGCTTGAAGGTCTTCAGCCCAGTGTACGCTGCTGCTCGCTGGCGATCCGGGGTACTGACTGTGAGCGTGTTATTCACGGGACTAACATGCGCGGTGCCTTCGACTTACGCTGCCTGAAGCGGCACTCTGGTTGCGTCGCATATAGCTGGCTCGAGTTGGCGTATGGCGAAGCTGTTCAAGCCCCAGACTCGTGGAAGGGACACCATGTTGTAGTCACTCGTCGGTAGCCATGGAAACGGAGTCCTCCCTTTAGTAGCGGGAGGCCGCCGCTTCTTCATGTGAGAGTTAGCGCCCGACATGCCATCGACCTGCCCCTGCGTAGGTCCTGCTCCGTCAGAGTGGTTGTCGGCTCCGTGCTTTTAAACGAAGGACGATCTCCCATTCCCCGGGTTTAAGCTCCGCTGGTATAATATATTCGCATTCAACAGTGCATTCCATCGCAGAGGCCATGGCAGCCACGGAACAGCTCGGGGGAACGAACGCGGTGCCTAGCGACGCGGCATCGAGCTCGGCCTAGGCGATAGGTTCAGCTCTTCCACCCCGTGGTCGAGTGGAAAAGTCAGACAAATAACGGAGAATGGGCGTAGACTTGCCAAATGTGGTGTCCGCAGGTGCGCCGCGTTCTCCAGAGGTAATCCCACAAAAACAAAGCTCAAGATTCAAAGCGTTCCGCTAGAAGCTGTCTCTGAGGCGGGAACCCATGCGATGCGCATCCGCACAGCTCGGCTGCCAAGAAGGAAGTCCCCTACCTATGAAGAAAATCTCCAGGTTGGCGCCTATCTGCAGCGCGCCGAGGAAGCACGACAAATTGCCCGCCTCAGCATCAAAAACCAGCAAAAGAAGGACGGCCGACACTACCATCTTCAACGACGCTACGTGGAATAGTAGCCTGGCGACTATGTTTAGGTTTGGAGCCCGATACGCCGATATTGACTAAGTGAGAAACTGAGAAACTTTTGCAGCGCTATTTCGGACCCTACAAGATCATCCAACGTATAGGCACCCTGGTCTATGATGTCGTGCCACGCAACATTACGCAATTACAGCGGCACCACTCGCGACCTGATATAATTTATGTTGTGCACATTAAGGTTTTCTAGCAGCGATGGCAAACCATGGGGCACTTTTTTTTTTTACTACGCGTGCATTCACTTTTGCCCTCGTGTTTTTAGCATTGAGACGATCTTCTTGAAGAGGGGACATTGACACGTGTACTTATTTAGAGTTCTTCAGGGGTCGGCATTTGGCCCGCCTACGAATTAAAGTTATTGCTCAGCTCAAGACGCGCCTGTATGATTTACAACTTACTTTAAAGTTATCTTTGATTCTATCTGCTGTGTATGTCCTCACTGAAGCAATCAGGTTGTATGCGCGACGCGAACTGTGTATAACTTTCTTGAAGGTAAAGGGGCACCAGCGCTTACTCTGGTACTTCGGACGAGTCATTATAAAAGCCGACATGCTTGACCCTCAGATCAAATTTCGACGAGTGTCCTCACCGCTATCGCTCCACTGAGTGTTACTTGCTTTGCTGGGCACCGGTTTGCACAATATACGGTTAGTTTCACGACGCATTCTGTCACTGTAGTTGTTCTCCGTCACTATAATGTGATAATATACATTTGTTGTGAGCTTGCCAGATTTCACGCTACCACTGAGAGGGGCTGCGACAGGAACTTCCGCCAGCAGTTTCTGTCTTTCGTGGCGACGTTATGGTTAAAGCCCCTTACTGTTGAGACGTGGTCATGGTGAGTGCCTGCTTTTTACAGCGGAGTTGTATAGGGCTAGGTTCTGAGCAAAAATGTGTCCACGGTCAAGAGCCTTGTAGATCGAGAATTTCTCCCCATACATGGGCCGATCCCGAAGGTAGCACAATACCGAGCCGACCCATGGCGGAGGTGAAGCAGGCTTTAAGCATTCCGCCAATTTGCAAAAATTAATTTGATATCTTGGGTCCAAATACAACTCGTATCAGATATTAAGCTGATAAGAACAGATACTACACTTTGACCCGCGTCGGCCATGTCTACGTTCGCACCGCCCTCACTTTGTCGGCGTTCCAAGCGCTTGCCTAATCATCTTTCCTTTCCTTCCGCTCTCTCGTGGTTGCGGTCCCGTAAGCGTGCTGCCCGCCACGACCGCGAGGTGGAAAGAAGTGCGAGCCATCCATGCAGCCTCGATCACGCGAACTTGGAACGTTTCACCTGAGCCCCGGCCGGGTTTTAGAGGGAGTTTGCGGGGAACAAAATTTGTTGGGCCTTTGTTGTGTGTGACCGCATGTGCTTTCCAAGTGACCTCAACACCGTTACTGCACTGCGGGACGTCGAACAACACACGAACGCCTTAGCTACAGTGATGCAGTGTCTGCCCTCGGAGTGCAGTGAGGTTCTCGTCCATTCTACGTGCCGCGATTCTTCAGTAAACGTTGTCGTGCCGCGTTTTGTTTTGCATCAAAACAATACATGGAAATACATACCCCCCTCCCTCCCCCCCCCGGTGCCTTATCATCATCCGATGCTCGATATCGTGGAGGAGCGACTAGTCGCACCTCGCTTTCCATTTATGTGCATATAGGCGTTTGACGCATGGCAATGGACAGTTCGCCATTAGGGGCCTTCAGCAAAGGCCCCATTAAGGGGCCTTCGCTTTTCATCCACCTTCACAGAATGTAATCGCACTGAATTTTCGCCGATACCTTGACAGTCTCCGACCGTCGAACCCATGAGCATAGAGATAGAAATTCAACAAGAGTGAATACTCCCTTAGAGCCCAGCGGCTGATTCGAGTGTTGCGCACCAAGCCGCCGGCATTATTATCTGAACCACATTTCCGGTTTCCTTATCGGCGCGCGCGTTTTGAACGCTAGCTGGAACGCGTTATGCCAGCTACGTTGATCGACGCAGCATTTTCTTTTGTGTTTTACTGTTAAACCACGCGCGCTCTTGGTACGGAATCGTTTTATAATGTAGCAAAAATCACAGCGAATGGTCTAACAAGTCTCCATCGAATATGTACCACGTGCAATCTCCTAAGGCGGACGTAGGACTCCTTGTGAAATGAAATGACGGCTTCACGCTCTTTGGCCATACCTGGCCTTTGCGCCAATAAACACCACACATTCATTCAAATGAAGAAATTGCTAAGAGATTTATTAGCAACGGGCGCGAACGGGTAGCTGTTACAAGCGTTCGGCGAAAGACAGCAACCACGAGCTCATGCCGGTGGCGATGGTGCTGTGGCGCAGGCGGCTACTCTTCTTCGTTACAATCGCCCTCCGCAGAAAAAGGCGCCATCCTGGCGGCTTAAGGCGAAGAGACTACTATTGGGTCGTAGTACGGCTTAATGCGAGAGACGTGGACAAGTTCGCGGCCGCGATGGCGTAGGTCCGTCGATGGCGTGAGGGGCTCTACGATGTAATTGACGGAGGACGTTTGCTCGAGAACGCGGTCGGATCCTAGGTACTTTGCGACAAGTTTTGAGGAGAGGCCGGGTGTAGTAGCGGGTACCCGAAGCCATACGAGAGAGCCAGGCAAGAAAGTTGGTGCAGAACGGCCGGCAGGTTGACGGGATTGCTGCTGCCACTGGTCCTCGGTGGAAAAAGAGCGGGCAAGCTGGCGGCATTCCTCGGCATGACAAGCAGCTTCAGATAGCGGAGTACTTTCGGACGCGTCAGGTGTATATGACAGAATGGTATCGAGAGTAGTAGAAGGTTCTCGTCCGTATAGGAGAAAGTAAGGGGAAAAACCAGTAGTTGCTTGGGTCGCAGTATTGTACGCATACGTCACGAAAGGGAGAACTTGGTCCCAGTTTGAATGATCAGAGGCGACGTACATGGAGAGCATATCGCCAAGAGTACGGTTGAAGCGCTCGGTCATGCCGTTAGTTTGCGGATGGTACGCTGTACTGGTTCGGCATTCGTCGAGTAGTGCCTTCAAAGCATCGGAAAGAAAGGCGCGGCCTCTATCGTTCAGAAGTTCGCGAGGGGCACCGTGGCGAAGAACGAAATGTCGTAACAGAAACGATGCAACGTCGCGGGCGGTGGCAGTCGGCAGAGCAGCTGTTTCAGCATAGCGGGTCAAGCGATCCCCTGCAACAATAATCCAGCGGTTGCCTGCTGGAGTGGAGGGTAGCGGTCCGTAGATGTCTATACCAACACGATCAAAGGGCCGACGAGGGCAGGGAATGGGTTGTGACGGGTATACTTGTCCGGGAGGTAATTTTCGGCGTTGGCACTGAGCACAGGAGCGAATGAACTTTCTAACGTAGTTATACATGCCGCGCCAATAAAATCGGATGCGTAGTCGAGCATAGGTCTTGAAGAGGCCGGCATGTGCGCACTGAGGGTCTGCGTGGAAAGCGTCGCAGATAAGGTCACGGAGATGGCGGGGTATCACGAGAAGCCACTTGCGACCGTCAGAGAGGTAATTACGACGATAAAGAAGGCCGTCGCGAATGCAGAAGTGGGCAGCCTGGCGGCGAAGAGCGCGAGATGGTGAAGAGGTGGATGGATCAGAAAGGATGCTGATGAGAGCACTGATCCAGGGATCCTTGCGCTGCTCCGACGGCATGTTGCGCAGTGCATGAGATGGAACTGTGGGCTCAAGGGCGGATAGGCAAGCGCAGTCAGCGGAGACCGGTGAGCGAGAAAGGGCGTCAGCGTCCGTGTGTTTGCGCCCGGAACGGTAGAGGACGCGGATGTCGTACTCCTGTAGCTTAAGGGCCCAGCGAGCAAGTCGGCCAGATGGGTCTTTAAGGGTAGACAGCCAACAAAGGGCGTGATGGTCAGTGACGACATCGAAAGCGTGGCCATACAAATAAGGACGGAATTTTCCAAGGGCCCAAATAATGGATAAACACTCTTTCTCTGTAACAGAGTAATTAGCCTCGGCCTTTGTCGGAGTTCGGCTTGCGTAGGCAACGACATATTCATCAAAGCCCGCTTTTCGTTGTGCGAGTACGGCGCCAAGTCCGACGCCGCTGGCATCGGTGTGGACCTCTGTGGGCGCTGCAGGATCGAAGTGGCGGAGGATAGGTGGCGAGGTTAGCAGGCGGCGTAATTTCGTGAAGGCGTCATCACAGGCGGGCGACCAAGCGGAAAGTTCTTTGTCGCCACTTATAAGGGCTGTCAGGGGGTGCACTTATGGAAGCGAAATTTCGAATGAAACGTCGGAAGTATGAGCATAAACCAAGGAAACTTTGAAGCTCCTTTAACTTCTTTGGTTGCGGAAAGTCGGTGACAGCGCGGAGCTTGGCTGGATCCGGAAGGACGCCGTCTCGTGATACAACATGGCCAAGAATAGTGAGCTTTCGGGTGCCGAAACGACATTTTTTTAAGTTAAGTTGAAGTCCCGCGTCAGTAAGGCATTTGAGAACTTGCTCGAGACGGCTGAGATGGGTTCGGAAATCAGCGGAAAAGACAACTACGTCATCCAGGTAGCATAAACATGTGTTCCATTTGAGGCCGCGTAAAATATTATCCATCATTCTCTCAAAAGTGGCTGGAGCGTTGCACAGGCCGAAAGGCATTACGATGAATTCCTGCAATCCATCAGGTGTTAGAAATGCTGTTTTAGGTCGATCAGATGGTGCCAAGGGGACTTGCCAGTATCCGGAACGTAAATCCAGCGAAGAAAAGAACTCAGCTCCCTGCAAACAGTCGAGGGCGTCGTCGATGCGCGGTAACGGGTAAACGTCCTTGCGCGTTATCTTGTTCAGACGTCGGTAGTCGACGCAGAATCGAATAGAGCCATCCTTTTTCTTAACGAGGACGACCGGTGATGCCCAGGGACTGTTGGAAGGCTGCACAACGCCACACTTGAGCATGTCAGCAACCTGGTGGTCAATGACACGGCGCTCAGAGGCGGAAACTCGGTAAGGGCGCTGCCGAAAAGGTGCATGACTGCCGGTATCTATCTGGTGAAAAACGGTCGATGTGCGGCCCAAACCGGAAGCATGGCTGTCGAAAGAAGCGCTGAACCTCTGCAGGAGAGCAATAAGCTGGCTTCGTTCTGAAGATGACGTGCCATCGTCGATGGAGCAGTGGAAAGCGTCAAGGAGTGACTGATCAATCGCAGAGTCACAAGTAAGTGCGCCAAGGCCCGCAGAAGTAGAAACGGCAGGAGTGTCAAAGATGCAAAAGGTGTCGACCGGTTGAACAAGGCCTAGGCATTCACCATGAGATAAAGCTAAAGGGCAGGCTGTGGGATTGTCGACGACCATTTTCGTGACGCCATTGCAAAGAGTAAGGAGAGCAAAGGGCAGCGGAGAACATCTGCGGTGAATGAACAGCTCAGAGGGCGTAAAGAGAACAGTGGCATCAAAAATAGCGGCGCACGACACAGGCACAAGCAGGGAAGAGCGTGGAGGGACGGAATTGTGTTCGGACACAAACAGTTTAACACTGGAAAGGTCGTTTTCGATAGGCTCGACGTCGGGAAGTGCAGAAAGTTCGAGTTCGGCGTGACAACAGTCAATAACGGCGTTATTATTCGCAAGGATGTCCCAGCCTAATATGATATCATGGGAACAAGTGGGCAGCACGACGAATTCGACGGTATACAGTAGACCTTGAATGAAGACGCGAGCAGTACAGGCAGCGAGAGGCGTTATATTTTGAGCGTTCGCGGTTCGAAGGGAGAAGTCGGAGAGAGGCGTCAAAACCTTTCGTAGTGTGCGGCAGAGTTCGGCGGAAATTACGGATTCGGCGGCTCCTGTATCTACAAGTGCCAGGACGGCGATTCCTTCGACAGAGACTTCAATGACGTTGGCTGGAGAGGGACGAGGACTTGGGCATTGCGACGTGGACGCAGTTCGTGCCTCGGGAACTGCGGCCATCAGTTTTCCTGCTCGGTGGACACGGGACGACGCCGCATCGGAGAAAGCGAGCGACGACGGGGAGATGGTGAGCGGCGAGTAGAGGTGGTTGGGCGGTCAGGGGAAAAGGAAGTGGTAGGAAGGCTGGAAGGCGAAGAGGAAAACGGAGCGGGGAAAGGTGGCGCTCGCCGGATGTTCTGAAGAGGAAGCATGCCACGACGACAATGGCGCGCCACGTGACCAGCACCACCGCAAGCAAAACATATTGGGCGGTCATCGAAGGTGCGCCACTGGTGGGGGTAAGGTCCGAGTCGCGGTTGAGGATTCGGAAAATGCTGTCGGTCGGGCAGCGGCATTGGAGGAAAATGCAGGCGGTCGTGAAGCGGCATAGATGGCGGCAAAAATATCGGTGGTCGATGCATAGAGGGCGGCAGGGGCGTTTGTGGACGAGAGCGGGAAACTGCTTCAGCGTAAGTGAGAGGAGCCGTGACTGGTGTCTGCTCAACGGCTGTAGGAACGGCTTGAGAGACTTGTTCTTGAATGAAGTCGCGGATCGTAGGATGCAAGGCAGGGGGTGGTTCCTGGACAGAAGATATCAAAGAATGCTGGCGGGCGACCTCTGCGCGAACGAATTTCTGGATTTTTACGAAGAGAGCAGCATGGTTGTCGTCGACTCCAAGGCTTGATAGAGAGTCGGCGGGTGGGGTGGGACGTCGGGTGTGAAGCCGTTGCCTGCGCAACTCGTCGTAACTTTGGCACAATTCTATCACTTCAGCGACAGTGTGAGGACTCTTCGATAACATTTGAAATGCGTCGTCCTGAATACCCTTCATTATATGTTTGGTCTTCTCCTCCTCTGACATCGATGCATTCCCCCGTTCGCAAAGGTCGACAATGTCCTCAATGTAGCTTGTGAAGTTTTCTCCGGCCTCTTGGGATCGTGTGCGCAAACGTTGTTCTGCACGAAGCTTTCTTACTGCAGGCCGATCGAAAACTTGGGTAAAGTTGGTCTTGAAGACCAACCACGAAGTGAGGTCGGCTTCATGGTTTAGAAACCATAGTTTCGCAACGTCCGTAAGATAAAATGCGACGTTTCACAACTTGGTAACATCGTCCCACTGGTTATGGGCACTCACTCGCTCATAAGACGAGATCCAATCTTCAACGTCTTTGTCATCTGTGCCGGAGAAGATAGGGGGATCTCGCTGACGCAAGGCACCGGCACAAACCAAGGTGGCCGGCGCCGTTGGATGAGCTGGAGGAGTGCGTGCGTCGTCGGGCATGTTGGGGGGTAGAGTGCGACTCCGAAGTTCCAGGGTGGTCGAAACCCAGCACCTCCACCACTTGCTAAGAGAGTTATTAGCAACGGGCGCGAACGGGTAGCTGTCACAAGCATTCGGCGAAAAACAGCAACCACGAGCTCATGCCGGTGGCGATGGTGCTGTGGCGCAGGCGGCTACTCTACTTCGTTACAAAATGTTTATTTTGCTCTATATAAGTGCTCGTTCCTGGCTTTTTGTGCACTCATCCAACATTAGGGCGCCAGATAAGTAGCAGTAGTTTCCGTGCAAAGCTCCACCGGACGGTTCAGCTGAAAAAAAGTAAAAAAAAAGAGAAGCGCGGGTCATTTTCATATTTAGACCTCATAGGAATACTGCATGTACAGTGGAGAAAGTGGGGAATGGGCATTATTAGAAACAAAAGCAATTCGGTTTTACAGGCATGGCGTATAATATATCCGACTTATACGAAAGAATACCCTAAAATACATAGAGAACATTTGGTTTCCAAACATTTCCCCATTAGCGCGCATTATTTCTGGTACTTTCAAAGCGCAAGTACATGGGTGACTGCGCGTTTCCAAAACAACTTGACCACAGCTAACGCGACGGCACGTTACATACAAATAGGTGGCCATGACACAGGATTTCAGCCAGACCATGCTAGACGCTCGCAGAATGCCTTCTACTCGTACACAAGACAAATTCGTAGATGCAAAGCCTTTTTTTCTGTCGTTCAGAAGACAGAATTTTCGAGTTCCAAGTTCCTGGTTTTTGAGCTCCTCGGCGTTACCGTTTGCGCGTTTTGTCTGCCAAGCATCACACTCCCGTGTTCTCACTCTTGGCAATCGCTCGTGGCGTTTTCGACAAGTGTGAGTGTCGAAAGAAGGTGTATGTTGTTACGGGGCCATAAAAAGCACCACAAGCTTGTCCCACTAAGAATCAGTACACGCCAAACTAGCTTTGTCACCACGGCCGAGCTGATTTTCGCTAACTACGTGACAGCGCCAAGCACGGCGAGCGTGGCTGAAAAGTATCTGAAAAAGTAACGAAATTAATTGCGTTGGGTGTGCGAGAAAGCGTCGCGCACGTGTCCCAGTAAGGTTCAGTACACGTGAAACTAACTGCGTCATACGGCCGAACTGCTTATGGCTAGGGGAAGAAGACGAAGTGACTGCGAGCCAGGACGCGTCGCGTCGAAGCCCCGCAATTTGTTCAAATTAAGTGTGATTTTTGCGAAACCAGTGCCATTGCACCGCGGCATCACGTTTATGAAGATATATGCTTCACTTCAAGACCATTTTCGACCCTGTGAGTTTATTTTGTGCACTACCGCGAGGACTTTTATGCCCGAAGCGGGCGCTACGTCGGCTAACCCTAACGCCGTACCCGCCGACGATTTCTTCGCTTGGACGGACGCCGGGGCTCCCACCGGCACAAAGACATCTACCCAAGTCTTGCCAACGGCACTACAATGAATTACGAAGTGATCGGCCGAGAAATCGACCCCTCGGAGGTTTCCGTCAGGAACGGGTGGTGCGACATCGCCCCACGAAGAGCGACCAAGCCTAAGTCTAACCTCAACATGGCTGCCAACGTGGCAGCCTCCGGCGCCAGAGCGAAAGCAACCAAGCCCATGTCGGCCCGTAAAGAAGTCATCAAGGCAAGTAGAATGCCCTTACTCCCGCAAAACGAGACCAAAGTAGTAATTCGCATCCGCGGCGGACTGAACATCGCCAAAACCGGACACGTGGGAATTGTGCAGGCCATTCAAGAAGCAGCCGGACTCGAACCGATGCAGTGCGACGGGGACACGATTTGCCCCAACCTCAAACAGAACATCATGGTCGTGAGTTCCCCGCTACCCGAAAACGTCAACGGGTATTTGAAAATTCAGAGCGTCACCATCGCCGGGCAGACGTACGAGGCCTTCTCCTACCAGACTGCACCGGACGACACGTGCAAGGGAGTCATTCGCAACATTCCGCTCCACCACACGCAAGAAACGATAACCAGGTCCATCGTCAACCCGAGAAACCCACTCGCACTGGCGGCGAAGCGCATTAAGGAAACCGGGACGGTGATCGTAGTCTTCGAAGGGCACAAAGTTCCCAACCACGTGATGTACGGATGTGCATGGGTAGAGTGCTCGCTCTACAGGAAGCAGATCGCCATATGTCAGGCTTGCGGCAAACTAGGGCACCGAGCAGACGTATGCCCCACACCGGAAAAGCATACTTGCAGGGATTGCGGCATTCCAGACCCCGGAGAAGATCACGCTTGTGAAGAAGTCTCTTGCGCGCTTTGCGGCGAGAAACACCCCACGGCCAGCAAGGAATGCAAGAGCAGATACCAGGTCCCGTACGTGGTACGCAAACGAAGAATCCAGAACAAGCAGGCAGCCATTGCGTCCAAGAAACTTCGAGAAAAAGCGACGAGTCTCTTAAGGCAGAACGGCGCAGGTGCGGCGCAGCATCCAGACGGACAGCGCGAGCCCAGAGGGCGCTCCAGATCCAGAGGGAGCTCGGGATCCCGATCGGCCAGCAGAGGTCGCAGGAGCCGCTCCCGCACACCCGGGAGCCGGGGCCGCTCCACCTCGGGCGTGCGCTTCGCACCCGCGGCCGGAGCTAACAGCTGGGCCCAGCGAGTCAAGGCGACAACGGGATGCCAGGCCTCGGCAACGGCAGGGACGCTGCCCACTAACTCCGGGCCACTGAGGGACCAATCTCAGGTGAGCTTGCAAGCGCGGCCAGAGAATACTGTACACAAAGACATCTTAGAGAGAATCAAAGCACTCGAGCACGAAAACGCTCAACTCAGACGCACAATGACAGAACTGGCTAACGAGAATAGATTGCTTAAAACGCAAATTAGCTCACCAACTGCACATACACAGGACATGCACATGGACACTTCACCCAGTCCGAATCCCTCCAGCGCAGCGGAATCAGAAACGACTAGTCAAAGCCCACCCACGGGCATACCAGTTACCAAGAAACGCAAGGCCAAGACCACGGAATGCGACACGCCTGCCAAGGACATAGACGGTAAATTGGACAAGATCCTTAGTACCCTAGGTCAACTACAATTCGATGTCGAATCACTAAAGAAGGGGCACGACAGACTAGTAGAGGCGGTCGATGGCCTAACGAGCAGGGTAGAAGTGATGGAGAAGGGCTTCGGTGCCAGGATCGAGGGCCTCGAGAGGACCGTCTTCACTCACTCCACGGCACCGGTCAACTCCCCTGCCTCCCCCATGGTCAGAAGGAACACTGCAACAAGCGATATCGTCACAACCAAAATGGCGGTAAAGTCCGCAACCATAGTACAAAGCAAAAATGGAGAAGGCAAATAAGCGAGAACCAGCCGAAAGGCACCAAGCGCAAACGAACAATCAAGGCAAGCTTATAATCTGGCAATGGAATTGTCGCGGGTTCCGAAACAAGAAATCGGTCTTGCAACAGCACATCAGACACACTACAGACAAGCCGGACATCATACTCATTCAAGAGACCAACACCGACACACCCACACTTCCGGGATATGAAACAATTGCCGTTCCACCAACAAAAGGCTGCAGCGGCGTAGCGACGTTTGTCAGTAACAGGCTCGCGTGGGCCGAAATTGACAGAAGTAATCCGGACAGCAAATGCGAGCACTTGTTCATCGAAGTCTTTCCCAAAGGCAAGAAGGCTAAGAGCATACTAGCACTGAACATGTACAGTAGCCCGAACCACAGAACGCAAAGTTTCAGAAGACTGTTGAAGAAGGCCAGGGACAAAGCCGGGGACAACCCACTGATTATTTCCGGAGATTTCAACGCCCCAAACGTAGAATGGGGCTACGGCATCACCAGCGCCAAAGGCAGAAATCTGGCCAGCGATGCGGAAGAGATGGGCCTCAACCTTATCACGTCCGTGCTCTACCCTACCAGGATGGGCAACTCGGTCTCGAGGGACACCACCCCAGACCTCACGTTCGTTCTCAACACCGAGGGGGCCACCTGGCATAATACCGGCGAAGACCTCGGCAGCGACCATTACATTGTGGAAACGTCAATAGCAATCGCCTTGAAACCACTACGAAAGTGGAGATACACGGATTGGGATGCGTTTAGACAGATAAGAAAGGAACGTACCGACAAGCCCGCTACACTAGAACAGTGGACGCAAGAACTAAAGGAGGACGCCCGCAACGCGACCAAGGAAATAGAAACAGATGCCCAGACAATCGGGATGGACGCTAAGCTCGCTCACATGCTGGAAGCGAAAAGATCCATACTGCAGAGATGGCGTACCCAGCGACTCAATAGAAGACTTAGGAAAAAGATTGCACTACTGAACAAGGACATTGAGCACCACTGTGTAGTTCTCTCCAACCAACAATGGGACGAAGTATGTGCAAGGGCCGATGGCTGCGTGACATATGGAAAAACTTGGAACCTACTCAAACACCTTCTTAACAAAGGTCAAACCAGGAGCTCCCAGACCAAGGCGGCTGACAAGATAGCGAAACGTGAACTCAAAAACTCCAACGAGCAGGAATTTATGGCAAGACTTGCCGAAAGATACATGCCACTCTCGAGCAGCGAGGAAAACGAGGCCGAGGCATCCGGTTCCCCGTACACGGGAGCGGACAACCCCGACCTCGATGAACCCTTCACCCTGGAAGAAATCAGGACCGTCCTTCAAAACTTGAATGGCACATCGGCCCCAGGTCCGGACGGTATTAGTAACAAGGCCCTTCGTAACTTGGACGAAGACTCCGTCCAGTTCCTAGCGGAACAAATCAATCAGGTCCGGGCTTCCGGCAGGGTCCCACCGGAATGGAAGAACGCCACCACGGTTCTCATTCCAAAGCCCAACAAGCCCTCGGGCGTCGAGAACCTCAGACCCATATCACTGACGTCGTGCGTGGGTAAGGCGGCGGAACACGCCATTCAAAACAGAATCTCCAGATTCCTCGAAACCAAGGGGCTGTTACCACACACCCTCATCGGATTTAGACCCGGTCTATCAACTCAAGACACCATGATTTTAATCAAGCACCAAATCATTGATGACCCCATTAGAAACGCCAAGGCCATTCTTGGGTTAGATCTAGAGAAAGCGTTCGATAACCTCTCTCACCAATACATTGTGGACACCATTTCCGAACTCAACCTCGGAGCTAGGTTCCACTCGTACGTCAAGTCATTCTTGGATAACAGGACGGCTACGCTCCGATTTGCCGACCTCTCCACGGAGACACTCTCGCTGGGGAGCAGGGGCACCCCCCAAGGCTCGGTCATCTCCCCTATGCTTTTCAACCTTGCCATGGCGGGACTTGCTGAGAAACTAGGGCAGATCCACGGGCTCGAGCATACCATATAGGCAGATGACATCACCATGTGGGTGTCCAAAGGAACCCCGGGCATGGTGCAGGACATCTTGCAAGAAGCAGTGAACGCCATAGAAGAATTTCTCATTCCCACAGGACTCAGATGCTCGCCTACCAAGTCGGAGCTGCTCGTACGCAGACCCACGCAGAAAGGCCGCAGGCCATACTCGTCAGACTTCGACTATAATCAAGAAATTATCGTACGAACCACTTCGGGACACGCCATACCGTGCGTCGACAAAATCAGAGTCCTGGGTATGATCGTAGAGACTAAAGACGTCAATGCCTCTACGGTTCAGAAGCTCATCACCAAAACCAACAACGCTATTGGGCTCATCAGAAGAATTGCCAATAGACACAGGGGCCTCAAGGAACATAACCTCATCAAACTCATACACGCGTTCGTCACCTGTCACTTCGCATACGTTGCGGCAATGCTCAATTGGACACGATCCGAAAGAGACAGACTGAATGCCCAAATCAGAAAGGTCACCAAGCAAGCCCTCGGCATTCCAACCAGCACCAGCAACGAGAAGCTGGGGCACCTGGGCATGCACAACACCCTGGAAGAAATTGCCGAAGCCCAGCAGCGCGCCCAGCTTGCTAGGCTTTCGACGACGCCTCCGGGGCGCACGATCCTAGAGAAGCTAGGCTTTGCACAAGGACACATAGAAAAAGACTTTGCGGACCTCCCACGGGACATACGCGCCAGGATCACGGTCCCCCCTATACCCAGAAACGTACACCCCGAAAACAACAGGGGCAGACGACAAGCGAGAGGACAATTCCTTCTTAACCAAGCCTTGGCGAACCGTGAACGCTCAGCTTTTGTGGACGCGGCGGCATACACGGGAAACAAAGCTTTCGCAGTGGCGGTTGTGGACGGCCGCGGATCCACAAGATATGCAGCCACGGTAATTGCAAGGAAGCCTGAACAGGCCGAACAGGTTGCGATCGCTGTTGCGCTCACCGACGACAATCTTTCCCATATCTACAGCGACTCCATAGCCGCTATCAGAGCTTTCCAGAAGGGCACGGTCTGCGCACAGGCTCTCAAAATTGTTTCAAAGAAAGAGATTAAGAAACACTTCATATACTGGTTCCCGGCACACTTAGGACCAAAGCTCGGCGACGTCCCCAACCTTAACGAGGCGGCACACGAGGCTGCGCGCGCGCTTACAGACCGCGCGGCTTCACCCGACCACTCGGAGAATAAGGACGCGCCCACTACATACAACGAAGTCACTAAACACTACTACCTACAACGCAGACAATATAGCACGCCACACCGCACGCTCACTCGAGCTCAAGCAGTTACACTCAGAATGCTACAAACAGACACATACCCCACTCAAAACAGATTACACCATTACATGCCTGAGCTCTACGACGTCTTATTGCACCAATTGTAATACATCCCTTAACGTTTATCATTTACTCTGGCCGTGCTCGCAAGCTCACGTAAACTACGAACAGGACAAGCACAAGTTTGAAGAGGCAATCCGGAGCGAAGAACTCGCTCCCCAACTCTGGGCCGTCCAGCAGGTCCACGACGCCGCCAGGAAACTCAACCTCCCGGTTCCGTCGTGGGAGACGCCCACTCCATGAGAGCCCAAAGCTCTCGTGGCCTGCAGGACCTGAATAAAGTTGATTTCCTTCCTTCCTTCCTTATGGCTAACTGCGTCACAAAGCCGGGTGCGGCAAGGGCGGCCAAAAACTACCGAAATAAGTTACAATAAAGTTGGGGCCCATAGAAATCGTCGCAAACATCTCCCATTACGCGTCATTAACCCATATTAGCTGTGCCAGGATGGCCAGCCAGATTTTCGCTGACTGCATCACAATTCTCGGTACGTGCCGTAAACCTAAAATGCTTCAAATGCGTCGCAGACTTTCAAACAAGATTTTCACCTTGCGGTAGTCCAATAGAGCAGTAGCGGCGTGTCGAAGTCCAGAAAGAACGCAAGAATACGACGAGAGCTCAATCACCACCCCATCCTGTCCGTGAAGATCGTCGAACAGCGAAGCTGCGTTAGTTACACCGAGTGTTGCACCATGCAGTAGAGTGTTAGTGTAATGTACATACGTGTTAATGGTCAGCGTGGCCATTTAAACTCGACATCTCTGGCGCGCTGCTCTGGCGATGTCCCGCGTTACACAGCGATGAAAACAACACTTCTTCACGTTGGGATGCGGTCCTACACAGCCCCAACCTCGAAGAAGGCTGTCCAACGGGCCCGCGACGCGGCGGAGAGACTCGGCCTCTCTGTCCCGACGTGGGAGCGGCCCGCTGCGCGCTAGTGCGCGGCCTAAAGGACCCTAATAAAGTTTTTCATCCATCCATCTCTGGCGCGCAGTTCGGGGCCTGCTCTACGACGACCACCTCGTTCAGGAGCCAACTCTCACTGACGCTTGCGGTAGGCAGCTTCTTCCTGAGTAGTACGCACTACTCGTGGTCTTCCCATAGTTGTAGCTGGGTTGGAATCTGCGGAAACACTAATCCAAAGCTTCGTAAATTAGGCGCAAGGCCCATTACTGCAGATGCGGGCGCTGCAATCGTTTTGACGATTGGTTGGATTGGTTTCAAGACTGATAAGGCTGACATGGCGGCCGCTACTTCTTGCACCAGCAAGAAGTGCCGGCAGCCACGTGCTCCTAGTATCGCGTTTTAATCGCTGGGCGCTGTTCATTGGCTGCAAACCACCCGCATAACATTTGTTTCTTTCGCGGCAGGGTAGAATCAATTGTTCATAATTCGATTCCGATCTGGCTCGATCGTCTAAATTACACTGTGTGACAACCGTATAAGTTTTGCATATAAGATAGCATTCTCAACGGGGGAAAAGAACCACTCCAACCCCTTTCCGCCTGTTGAGTTCTTATTTTCCTCTCTCGCTAGGTCACGTGGCCATTTTTCAGCGAAGTCCGACAATGACGGCACAGAGTCTGCATAAACAGCTTCACTGTAAAAAAAAAAAAAAAGAAAGGCAGGCAGGCCGCCCTACAGGCGAACTTCACATGCGCAGCCGGCCTGGCTCGCTTCGGTCTCGTGTTTGGCGCATGAGGAATGCATCTGGCGTGTCTGGAATGCCGTTAGCTCGTTGCTAGGTAACGCAAGACTAAGTCGCAAGGTTCATGTATACGCAACACTTTTCAGTATTAGCGGACAAGAATAAAAAATAAAACACTGTCGGTTGACCTCATTTCACTTTTTTGTTTCGATGCTGGGGGAAACCAACGGACGGCATCAGTACTAGCGTGACGTATTTCCTCTGGCCAGTTTTCGCCCAGTGTCCCCTCTTGTTGAATTTCTTACTCTGTGCTGTAAGGATCAGCCGTCAGCTTTCGTGTTATTTCAGAGCGGTCCATTCACGATCAGGAGCGTATAGTTGAGCTACCTCGTTTCCTATAGCTTCCGTCTGCTGAGCGCACACACTGGCTGCACAAGAAAGCGTCGAAAAAGCGTTGTCGCCATTAGCGAGCAGTTCTGAGAACCGGCGAGAAAATCGCTTGTGCGTCCCCCGACGGTGCTCGAACCGAAGGCGCGCAGCTGTTGCGAGAGCTGTGCTCGCATTAGATCTCCCGACTCACCGACCGCGCAAAAACGGTCTGATTCCTCGGTCGCCACGGCCTCTCCTTCCCCCTCCATCACTGATGCGTGCAGACCCGGGCTTGGCGCAGCGGCGGCGCTCGCCTGCCGACGTTGCCGCTGGACCGAATCGGGTCTCTGCGCAGCAAGGTTCCTGTGACCACCGCTTTCGGCCGGAGCGAGACGCCGGTGGTTACTGTACGCGCTGGCAATGCGGTCTCTATTTAGCGGTCAATTTCAGTCACCCTAACAGCTCGAGAACAATGTTCAGAAAACTGTCCAGCTCTCGATTGATGCGAGCAGCGAAGACGTCATGAGCCCTTCCAAAGTCAGCGTGCTGTGGTGGGCTGGGCTAAATACTACCCTGTGGAGCTCCGCCGAGTGAGGAACTCTCTACTGGTGTTACCAATGTCCGCAAAAATTCAGTGCACTTCCACTCTGTAAAGAAGAATGACCAGCGAAGCTGTGTATGTGGACCCCATAATGGTGAACTACACTTCCGCCGTGGGTCGGTCCTGTATGGCGCTATCTTCGGTATGGGCCCACATATAGGGAGCGCTTAACGCCTGCTCCAAATCCGCCGCAGGTCGGCCCGGCATTGCACTATCTTCGCGATCGGCCCACGTATGGGGAGAGAGTGAGAGACGAATTCTTTCCAGCTCAGACTGTTACGTATAGATATTCTTCCGCCAGTAGAACTGGTCAGCGAAGGCCGCCGACACCAACCACTCGCGCCAGTGGTGAGGTGAGTGGTTAGGGTAATGAGGGGATTACAGAGCAGCGGAGCAAAAGAAGAGGATCTACACTGTATTTTCGTACGTAGAAGGCCAGTTAGGACATGAGGGGTCGGAGCGGTAACGATAAAGGTATAGGCGTGCTAAAGTGATTAAAGTGCTGAGCTGGATGGCTCTGAGCGTGTTTACTTGGGCACTAGAGAGGAAAGAGTGCGGTAGTGGAAGAGCCTTCAATGAATGTCCAAGGTTTTTATATTGCCGCTTGAGAGTTTTCTTATAAAAGTGTGCCTCGTCTGTTATGGGCGGGTACGCCCATCAGATCACCGGCGCCCGGCTATTATTCTAGCGGGGAAGCTCATGAGCGAGCTAATTGCCAGGAATCCTTGCATGAGCTGGCACCCACACCACAGTGACTAAGGCAGGGGAGAGAATTGAGAGAGCGTCAGAAAGGTCGTCATGAAGATTATCGGGAATTCTGTTGTCGCGAAGAGCCCGGATTGCCGCCATGGAGTCAGAGAAATGCAATACCAAGGAGATGTAGGGAGAAGAGTTATTTCTTTTGTCGCGTGAATGATCGCAGCGAATTTAAAGCATAGAGGGGCGGTAGGAAGTGAGGAAGGGCCAGCATTAGCAGTGATGGGAATGCCGAGCGGTTTGGGCATTGTGACACAAGCATTGAAGCCATGAGTTTGGTAATACGGTGCGTCAACGTAGCATGTGACAATGTCAGCAGGGAAAGGGTCGTGGAAGTGAACGAAGGATTGTCGTCGTCCCTCGTGAAGACTTGGGGTCACATGAAGATTGTTCGGAAGAGGTCGTTGAGGCGTGTGCGGAGGAAGGTCAATGGGCCGGATGCCAGCCCCCTGCAGTAGCCAATAGCCCGACGTAGAGCTGGATAGGCGGCCCAGTTGGCGATCCCTGTGAAGGCGCAAGAGCTTTGTAAGCGGAGAGATAGGCCTGTTATGTATAAGCCGATTGAATGCGATGCAATTGTGTCTGCGTAAGTGTGCAGTATGGCAGGGAAAAAAAGGACTTTATTCAATACAAAGCCTGCTACAGGTTGACTGGCTCTGCATTCGTCGAGGCCGCCGCGCCCCTTGACCCCTGGTTGGAATAAGTGAGTTTCTTGGTGGCATGTGGACATCGTGGACTGTATTGCTCGGGTGAAAGAGTGCTCTTGGAGGGCAAAGCCTGGAACCCAACAGAAGAATGTGTGAGGGGTGGGAGTACCGGTGACAGTGAGAGATAGGAGGTGGCTTCTAGACTGTTACATAGTAGTGGAAAAACGAGAAGAAAAAGTGTTAATCGAGGGGCCAGATTTTCATTAATTATATCGTGAGAAGCCAACAAACAGACACCAAGGACAACATAAGAGAAGTTACTTGTACCTACTGATTGAATTAAAGAAATTATAAATTAATGGCACTGAAAGGGGATGAAAAACAACCTGCCGCAGGTGGGTAATGGCCCCACGTCTTAGCAATACAAGTGCAATGCTCTTATTAGTGGTGCACCCCTGGTAGTGAAAAGGAGCAGCAGCTCAGATTTATCTGGAGGCGGTTGCAAATTGGAGCGGGAAAGGAATTTGGAAATCAGGTTGAGGCTGCACTATAGCGGAAATTACACCTCCCCCGGTGATCCTTGAGTACAGCAAAGGATCATCAGCATAGAGAACGGACTGTAGGTCATGAATCTCAGACAAGGCCTTTGCGTGAGGGGCTAGCCCGAGATTAGAAAGGGTTGGAGAGAGCACGGCGCCTTAAGGGGTTCCCCAAGTGAGTGAGATGGGTGGGGATAACGTTGTCCTAAGTTAGAACTGAGCATGACGCGAGCGGAGAAAAGAAGAAACGTAAGGCTAGAGTCGCCATTAGCTGGTGTCTTCGAGGGGGAATAGGATAGGATCATGAAGCAGGGCATCGAAAGCTTTGTGCACGTCCCCAGTGAAAAGTGCATGAAGTTCACACCTCGAAGGTTGAGAGAAAGTTTCCCGGAGAAGAAGAAAAAAATGGCTGTGGCTTAGCTAAGGTTAAGCCCAGGATGCGAAGCATACTAGCCTTTATTTTAGTTGTTGAACCACTGTTTAGCCTGGTGAACTGCTGTTGCTTGGCTATATTTGGTTCGGCTAGACAAAGAAACAACTCATGCGTTACTCTGCTTCGCCTTCAAGAGTGGAACGCGACAGCGTTCCCGTCGACCCGCCAAGGGGTGTAAGACAATGGGCTACGGCGCAGCGACTACGCGCCCCGCATTGGACGCGGTGAGCGTCGAGCAACGCAGCGTTCGGCGCGGCAACGAAATGTGCGCCTGAGCAAGCGACGCACGCCTGAGCCTTAGAAACAGCTCGTTTCTAAGGCAACACCGCATTCACTAGAGGCGCTTTTGTACCGCTTTGAAGCATCGTACTCGTGGCTCAGTGGTAGCGTCTCCGTCTCACACTCCGGAGACCCTGGTTCGATTCCCACCCAGCCCATCTTGCAAGAGGTGAGCTAAAGCCACCTAGAAACAAGCGCAGCTGCTTATATACCGCCGCGAGCGACGGCGCGAGTTGGAGCCCCGTTTCTCCTCTGTCGTGACGTCACGGTGTCACGTGGTCAGCCTTGAAGGCGACGCCGTGAGCGACGGCGCGAGTTGGAGCCCAGTTTCTCCTCTGTCGTGACGTCACGGTGTCACGTGGTATTGAAGGCGACACCGCCGCGCCTGAGGAGCTGGGTTGAGCTCTAGTAATATGCTTCGCATAAAAGATCTTCAATACACATGTGGGGACGGAAACCAATCTGACTTTGCGGAAGGAAGTGAGTATCACCGAGAAGATCCGTAAGACGTGCGAGCACCATACTTTAAATGGTTTTCCTGGCGCAGGAAGCGACTGAAATGTGTCGCAGGTTGGGGAGGGCATGGCGGGCTTTCCAAGCTTTGGTATGAGAATGATGATGGAAGAGGTTCATTGATCGGGGAGAGTGCCGGTGGTTCAGTGCTCATTTATTTCGTGTAAAAGAAATTCTTCATCCAAATCAGGCAGGTTCTTCAACTGGGAGTAGTTGGTGTGGTCCGCACCCGGAGTACTTCGAGCCTTATTGTGAGCCAAGGCTCGTTCCAGCTTCGACACAGTGAAGGGGCTGTCCAAGTCGCTATTTGGCGGCCCAGTGTATTCCGGGGACATGAAAAGGAGTGGGGGAGGGATATATATATAGGTGACATGTTGAAGTAGGCAAGTATTACCATGTTCGGAGAGATGGTTTTAGATTGTGGGGAGAGGGGAGCAGGCTCATGGCCAGGGAGGGACCGGAGGAGAAACCAGGTGATTTAGTGTGGAGGGAAGAGTTGGTAGAATCCCACATGCGATTCCAATTAGTTGTGTGAAGGTTGGAGCAATGAGTTAGTATATCAGTGTTGAGGGTGCCTAAGGTGTGTATAAGCTGAGTGTTGTGAGGTTGGGTACGAATGTTGCTAAGGAGACGTTTACGGCGTCTCCTGAGACGCATGAGGTGCGAGTTGGAGTGGTCCGATGGAGAGTTAGCTTCTGTAGTGGTGGGGTGCGGGACCTCGTTCACCGCAGCGAGTCTACCCACACATCCTAGTTGGGAGTTTACTCCTGGACTCGCAAGCAGCGAAAAGGTCACAGTTGGCCTGGGTGATATGTTCTTTTTTTTTGGGGGGGGGGGGGGGGGGAGGGGGGTTGAGTGAGGGTGAGCTTAAGTTCAGTTATCTGGTGGTTGTATAGGAGAGTGTGTCGAAGGGCTTGCCAAGCCTCTGGAGGATTTTCGCGGCGGGATCCGCGTGCAAAGATGGATAGCCTGAAATATTTTTAGTGTGCCTTGTATCTTGTAGTAGGATTAAATGGGGTAGTGTGCTATGCGTAAGGAGTTATTGCTTGAAAGGGGTGTGGTTTGCGGAGAGGCTACGGCAGTTGAACTGAATTAATGTGATCGCCATGATGCTGGTTATTGGAAGGGTTACGTGGATCGAGAAGTATGGCGGGCTTAATTTTGGGGGCCAGGCCTACTGACGAAGAGGGCACGAGGCGGGTTCGCTTGATGGTAGTTGTCTTCCATAGGGTCTGGCACGTCATTAAATGATTTGCTTATGGTGAAGTTCAGATTGTTAAGGGACTGTGTGCGGTTTGATATGTGTGTCTCAAGGTTGGAAGCACATTGGTCTTGTGCTTCGATACGTGCTTGTTGCATCTCAGCGAGGGATGTGAGTGCGGCTACGCTGGAAGTAAGCTCTGTCAGCCCCAGCTCCAGCTGCTCAACGCGGTAGGAAGAGGGGACTGTTGTTGGCGCGAGTGTGGGACTCGTCGGAGACCTTACCTGTCGTGCAGATTGTTGCAGGGGCAAGGCTTCTTTGGCCGGAGCTGGCTTCTTGTATGCCGCAGGATTCGTTCGTGAAGTAGGTGCGGGTTGAATCAGAGGGGTGAGTGACACCTGGGTAAGACGCGAGCACTGGTCCTTCCAGTGGGCATGTGCCGGCAGTAGGTGTGACGAGGTGGGCGCCTCAGATGTAGATGGAGGACTGGAGGATTTAGCTGGGCCCTGCGACGTATTGAAACTCTTCCACTGCTGTCTGTGTTGGAGGCGCTGCTTCTTGGCCGCATTGGCGCAGGTTTCATCTCGTTGCCTCCGAACGGGCGTATATCTGCTAAGGGAGTGTGGTGGCCTTGACAATGAAGACACCATGGTTGGCAGGAATGTGGTTCATCAGTCTGTATGATGGGTGCGAAGCAGGTGGGGCACAGACACTGGTTTCCGGGGCAGGCTCACGTGCGATGTCCATATTGCAGGCAGACAGTGCAGTGATGGGCCCAAGGCTTATGGGGACGGCAGAGGAATTCGAGTCGATGGTAGTGCGTGGACTACAGAACGTGCATGCCGGCAAAAATGATCAGGGCGAAGTTTGTTTCCCACGTGTCGGGCCAGTAGGATATCGGCTTGATAACAGTCTAAATCACGCCGAAGTTTTTTCAGGGATGGCGCCAGGGCCAACTCCGTGGATAAGCCCGCCGCACGAGTTGGGGAGAGCTGCGAGCTATGGAGCTACGGTATATGTGTGGCCAGCTAGCGTGATATTCTCAACGCTGAGAAGGCGTCTGACGAGTTCGATGTGTTTGGTCTTGAGAATGGCGAGGTGGTTGCGACTGCGTAGATGGACTGAAACGTCGGCACAACTATGCGCCGGTAGCTTTTCCGCTCGTATGAATGCTGAGAGAATGTCCAGCAGCTCTACGGAGCTGGCTGAAGGTAACGCTGGCAGGTGGACGCCGACTGCATGGAGGTCAAAGCTCGCGTGGGCAGCAAGTCGAGGCTTTCGGAGTATTCCTGGCGTTGTCCATTCTTTCAAACATCGCTTACAGCGAATACAGGGACCAGGGACCAAAAGCGCTTGTATTCGTCGTTCTTTTGGTCCCTTGTCCCTGTATGTGCTGTAAGTGATGTTTGAAACTATGGAATACCAACTAGCCTCAGAGTTGTTCATTCTCCTTCGGAGTCAGACGACTCAGTAGGGCTTCGAATGCAGGTAGTATCTGACACCGGCGTTTCGTCAGTCATGGCAGAACACAGTGGTGGCATGTTAGGGCTAGTGAGGCCGTCCCCGCTTCAAAAATTGAAGTGGCAATATTTTTAGCCAAGTGGCTGTTGGATGAAAATAATTATATCGGAAGGAAGCAGGCAACTTGCCGGTTCCGTAGAGGATGAGACGATATCTTGGACGATTTGGGTGGATCACGTATGGGGATTGCATAACACCTGCTTCAGCTCCGCCACGGTTCGGCCCGGAATTTCACTAACTTCGGGATCGGCCCAAGTATCGGGAGTGCTTAACGCCTGCTTCACCTCTGCTGCGGGTCCGCCCGGTATTGCTTGCTTCGGGATCGTCCCAAGTATGAAAAATTCTTTGTCTATATCCACTGAGATGAGATCCGCCAGAACCTAGCCATAAGCAAGTTCGCTGTAAGAAGCTAGTGTCTTATCATGTCAATCGGAATGCTTGAAATGCACAATTGATTAAATGAAGTAGCTGCTGGTGCATTTTTCATCTCAAGCACCATTCGTGAAACCGGGTGTTCATGTCTAGCCATACTTTTTTTAATGTGTCATCGGCAGCTTCCTTTATTCCCCTTGAGCCACGATCACGCTGTTCGCAGCGAACAAACCCATGTAAGGATGCCATTATTTCCACGCTGTCTCATTCATATTCCTCATTCTACCGTGTTATTTGCGATCATTGTCAAGTTAAGAAAGCTAGAAATTTAGTCAGGACTATAAATTTTACTGCATAAGGTGCCTATTTTAGAACAATCCACTCAATTTGATATTTCTCTCGGTATGCAAAAAAGAGGGCATAATGCACAATACATTATGCATTATGCATAATGAATAATGCATAATGAATCCTTACCAACTATAGCTCAGCTTTCTGTCGTTCGAAGCTTTATTTTTCTCCCCCTTCCACAATCTCCGTGCCGCGTTATCGCTGAGATCCCGACTCAGCGGGACGTGTGTTTGGAAAATAAGCACCTAAAATGAAATAGCACGTCTAAAAGCAGGGGCTATAGCTTCATCATACCGATGGACATCAGTACACCGCAGCCACGGCGTCGTGACAGAATATGTGCCTGGGCTGCGCGTAGCCATGAGTTTAAACTCCACCTGTGCCACCGGTTACCCAGCGGTTTTCTGCAGGGTGAAAGCGTTGGACAAAAATGTGTGGATCCTGCGCCTCAGTAATCAGTTTTGAACCCTTTAAGTGGCAAGATGCTAAAGAATTTGGCGAGAAGTTTTAATGCGAAAGCATTATGTGCCCCATTACGTGCAAATCAGTCGCAGTCGTCCGCGTTACCGAATGATGGTACCAACAATGTCGACGGCGCGAAGATTAAAAACACACCAGAAAATGCTCTGATTGAGGTCAAATTTCTCAGGACGGTTGCTGTAAACAAAGTGCCTTTTAAAAGTCAATTGGATAAATTTCAGTCCGGGTGGGAATCGAGCCCGGGCCACCAGGGTGCGAGACGAGCAGGCTTTTCTAATGCCGCGGCGTCTCCACGGTTATTCTTCACAAAATGCGTACCTATTGCGTACTGCATTGCACGCGTCACGTCACAACCATCTGGCCGACTAGACGTGTAGACCGCGGTGGGACGGCAACCATATGGCAATGCTGTGAAGGCGACAGAGTAATTAAGGCGAAAGGATGAAGACCCCGTGACAACGTAGGAATGATCACAGTGGCATGAAGCTGATGAAATGACAAAGGCGGCGCCACATCGATGGCGTGCTGGTATTGGAGCTCGTGTCAGCACTTCCGTGGATCACCTGGCACCGCAGGATGCCTCGATTCGCATTATATCTGGTGTTTGTTTGCACTAGGTCAGGCACCGCCCATTCGTGCAAGGCTGCAGTCAGCTTCCAGTAGGAATGACAAAGGTATGCCGATGACGCAGGAATAATCAGAAGTAGGGGTAGTGAAGTAATGTGATCAATTTTGTAAGGCAGAAGCCACCGGTGGCTGCAACAGTGCGAAACATTAAGCGAGGGGCCAATAAATATTCGCTTTAATGACCCGTTTCTGGCGTTCATAAGTCCAGGGCGCACTCTGTGCTGTTCAGAGCGGCCGCCAGAGGCCCCAGCAGCCTATGCGGAACATTCCAGTAAGGAGGAAGCCGCGTACGCGCTCACAACAGACTGTGAAACACTCACAATGATCGCGACCATCTCAGAAACAGATGTATTGCTTTACGCGTTTTGAAAGTTAATGTAAAATACAACCAGCATGTATATGGGCCCACAAATAAAGCACTTTCTCATGGACCAGTCTTTCTCACCTCCAAGCGGACGCTTTCGCATACCTTTACATTTGTGTATATAATTAGTCGAACCCACTTACAACAATCCCATTTAAAGCGAACTTTCGGTTACCAGGAAGAGTTAAGATCCGGAAAACATTCGTAAGAAGTCTAAGAAGACGTCGTCCATTTACAAACGTCTCGTTGCCCTGTAGCAAGTTAGGTTGTAACGGCGGAAATGAACTGCCTTGCGGCCACACCTCGGTGAGCCCGCTGAAGGCTCCTCGGCGCATTCCACAGGATGTAGCAAGGTGGAGCCGCGTCTCACTTGATATTCGGCCTTTGTAGTGGCACGAGCATCGAGCGGCACTCTTGTTTCTTGCGCAGCACTTTGGTTTCGCCTCCTAAGAAGAGCGGGAAGGAAATTCGAAATAAATTAGAAAAAACATTTTATATAGTATAGTACAAAATTCATGGGTTTCATTTTAGGTATCAGAGCATAAGTTTAGCTACAAGTTGAGCTACTGAAGTGTCTGGAATAATTAACATTACTTAGAAATCACTGAGACAACCGATGATGACATTCAACATAGTAAGAAAAATAATAGAAAAGAAGTAGTACAGTGCAAAATGCAAGGATTTCATTTTAGATATAATAGAGCATACGTTTAGTTACAACTTGAGTTACTGAAGTTTCTGGAATAATTATATTTGATTAGAAATCACTGTTTACTGCACACCAAAGCACAGCATCGTAGACCGGTCACATGAGCACAACTTTGGAGAAATTTGTGGAAACCCGAAAGTAGAAAGCGGAAGTAATGACGTCATTAATTTCACAAACAATAAGGTGGCGTCATATGTAACCGGCTAATTAATGGAAAACAGTTGCCGCCGAGTTCGGTTCGTGCGTAGCGCTCGCATATAGGTAACCTAAAGAACACCGACGCCGAGGTGCGAGTGCCACTAAACGATACCTAAGTCAAAGATTAGGGCCGCCTACCATTTTTTTTCCTTTACTGCTCGCGGAAGCGTGGCTGCCATGGTTGCGTCACACAGGGCTGAGCAGCCCGTACCAAAGGACTTCTACCATTCTGAAGGTGTGCAATCAGCAAAAATGGCAACTGCAAACTTGGGAACCAGTTGCAGACGCCCTGTTCCAATGACGTGTGAGCGGCAGGACGTTGACTGTTCCCTTCATTGGTCATGTAATGCTTCCTGAAGCCAAGGACATGCGTCTTTCTTGTGTAAACATACAAGCATAAGCTGCTTTCGGATAGCCTGCATTCCATTCTGAATCAACGCAGCAAGTTGGGCGAATTAGTAGGTCAACACTGTTACGTATAAGTTCAGCCTAACTTAGACGAGGGACAAAAAATGGACGACGCGAGCGCTGACTCACAACTGAAAATTTATTACCTGACAAATCATTCATTCTCCTCCTCCAACTGAACCTGCCTTGGTTGCTTAGTGGCTACAGCGTTGGGAAGCTAAGAACGAGATCGCGTGATCGAATCCCGCGATCTCGTTCGTAGTCACTGTTCAACAACCGGGTTGCTTGAAGACGTAATATGTTCCGTCCATAGTTGGTTCTGATTAAGCGTATTTTCCACTGTGAATTCGGGATTGCATGTCCTCCATGACAGATAATGTAGACAGTGTATTAATGTATATGTTGGGTGATAATGAAATAATGTTCGTTTCGTTTTAAAAGAACACCCTTCAATTATTTCCAACCTTCGTTCAATGTCTTTACTGCTAGTCCTTATTGCCATATGCAAAGCTGAATTATCGATGATTACGAATTTGCTATTTGCTGCCTTGCCCTACATTTCATGTGGAGATCAATTACGTTTTAACGCGAAAGCGTTAAGGGCTCCGTGTCGCCGAAAATCTGGTGTTTTGCGTCGGCGGAATGATCGGTGAGCGAAAATTTCCGTATATATTTAGGTATATGCATATGCCACGCCTTGCTTTATGACATGCGGTATATGCTGGTTATTATGCCACAACCTTCTATCACTAAAGTTGCTTATACCTTGTGTTACATTCTTGACAAATTTACTTGTTGGAATTTTGATAGTCACACCGCACAAGCAAATATCATGAAACAAAACGCCCACAGAACATGCCCTTTATGTTGAATCTTCTCAGTCTCAAATATTACAAGTGCGAAACAATAACAGACACCTGAAAATGACGTAATTTTTTGGGCGCGTCTAAGCACGACCTACGGGATCGGCCCCCGTAAGAGGCCTGCTTTCAACCAGAAAGCTCGCTTTCGTGCATAGCGCTAGCCCCAGCATTTCCCGGAAAACATTAAGGTTATATAAGCTGCAGTTGCCGGGAAGCGCGACAAACACTCAGGGATCTTTCAACGCTATGGCGTTCCACTCTTAAAGGCGAAGCTTATTGTTGTCCAAGTTTATTTGTTTCTTCTTAAAAATGTAAGCGAGGAACTACTTGTTGTTTAACGGTAACAGGCACATTGAATTCCACAAGTCTCCCTGCAATCAGTGATGCTGTATCTTGCACCCTAAGCATGAATTACAACACCAAGCTTTCTTTGTCTCTTTCGTCCACTTTGTGGTTACTGGCTGCTGCTCTCTTGCTTCTTATATTGTAGTTAGTCGGGCCACGGGTCTTGCCCACTGGGTATCTGCCACCGGGTATGGGCAGTGGGCCATGTGCTACTGGGCATGTGAACATTCTTGGTTATTCTTGGCCATTCTTGACTCATAGTGGTTATGTACCACAAGGTAATTGTCGGAATTGTTGGCACGAGACAAGAAGTGAATAATCCAGAAACAAAAACAGCTGAATCTGCAAAAAGAAGTAAACGACACTAAATGTGACCAAAGCGTGCATTGAGCGAGGAGCGTTGAGGCTACGGAGGAGTGAAGTCGGATATACAGGAAATTGAACTCGGCTTCAAACAAGCGGAGAAGAAATCGGTGACGGAAGCAGCCGAGTGTGAAAAAAGAACATACAAAATGATACAAGAGCATGGAATGAGCGAGAAGCGTTGAACTACATAGAAGTGGAGGACATGTGAAGTAAAGCAACTTCAGTACACATATAGAGCCTTCGTTTATCCCCGATTTGCAGATATTCGTGGCATCCGGCAATATTTTTATAGCACATATATACACGCGTCCAGCGTTCATTCGCGCATCATTAGCATGACAGCGTGCTCTCTGAACTCAAAAATGATGCCTACTGCGACTGGAACAGAAAGGAGGATGGGATGAATAGGTGGGTTAGTTTGTGATACACTATAACGAAAACTTCGAGCGCTACAAACACACAGGACGTAGCAAAAGAAACACACACCACACGCGGTGACTTGCAACTGATGTTCAATGCATGAATGGAAAATATATATCTATATATAAAATAATATATATATTTTTTCATGCGTCCATTAAGTATGAGTTGCGAGTGAGCGCGTGTGGTGCGTGTCTCTTCTTCTACACCCTGTGTGCTTGTAGCGCTCGAAGTTTTCGTTATAACCGAAAGGAGCTTGAAATCTACCGAGGCAGGGGAATCTGAGGAGAGTGGCCTAGTATTTCTCGATGTAGAGGCCACAGTATTCTCAAACTGTGTTTGTTCGCACAACTAAAGCGTCGTTGAGCGCCTCCTACCACACCCGTCACTGACCCCTTTCGAGCAGAGAGGAGTGTGTCTCCGTTCTAAGCATATTTTTGGCTACTTACCGCAGTTCAGCCTTCTTTTATTGACATCAACACCTAATGTATACAGAGACTCATCAGAGAGCGGTTTGCGGCTCTTTACATACGACACTTTAGACGAGCGCGCGCGCACGAGTTACTCATCTGCATGAGCAATTCGACAGGTGCAATATTTGAAAATATCCATTCGCGTGGTCCCGAACTTCCGGCACGTGCACGCCATCAAGCGATGCTTTTCCCCGGCTCGTCTATCCTACTCCGATGTCCGCTTTCGTATGAAAAGTACGCAGAAAAGGGATCACGACGTTTGCGCGGCCTTTGGTCATAAAGTCCAAGCCACGCGGTCGTTGCGGCGCCAAAGGTCGCGTGGTGCGCCCGCCGGTCAGCACGCGCAGACTGGTGGGCCAAGCGACGAGGAAACGCAGCACATTGTTCGCAGCAGCGGCACCGACTCGGAGCGGCCCGCTTCCTGGAAGAAAGCGGCCGACAAGGCGGCCCAGTCGCCGCCATGCATTCTTTCGGTGCAAGCAGGCTCACTCCGTGCAGCACAAATGGAAGCGAGCGGCCGGCCGAAGACCGTTTCCGCCACTTCGACTGAGCTCGGCTGCCGTACATGTTCGCACATTACGCGCAGATGATGGAAGCGTGTGCCAGCGACCAAAGCTATCACGCGTCCATCTGCTCTTCTTGTTCAGTCGTGAATGCGTCAGCCCCGAGCCAGTTTTCAAGGGTGTGTGCCGCAACCCGGAGCGAAAAAACGCACACGCCAGATTCACGTAACATCACTCTTCGTAGGCTTTCTCTTAGTGTAAACGATTTTGCTATCTGATAAGGGGAGATCATCGGTGTTAAGACGGCACCGTGCCTCTTAGCATTAACTTAGCACTGACGGCTAATCAATCCCCTGTGCCGCTTAGCGTCTTTCAGACCGCTTGCATGTTTCCGAAAAATGGCAGTGCTGCGAATGTGGGTTGCGACTTACGAATTTGGGGCAACGAAATAAAGATAGCGCGAAAAAGGCGAGCAGGGGAAAGACACATGCGCTCGTTCTGCGTCAATTGTAGGCATGACGCTTCTTCAAGTGGATAAATTAAATTCTGGGAATTTACGTGCAAAAACCACGGTATGATTATGAGATACGCCGTAATGGGAGACTCCGGAATAATTTTTACCAGCTGGGGCTCTTTAATGTGCACACATCGCACGATAGACGCGCGTCTTTGCATGTCGTCGCCTTCGAGATGCGGCCGCCGGGGCAGTGATTGTATCCCGCACCCTCGTGCTTAGCGGCGCAACGTCAAAGTCACTACGCTACCATGGCGGGCTGCTTCTGCATGGTGGCAACCTTCAGCAGATAATACTTTGGAACCTCCCAAATCCGGCGGCTTTAACAAAAAATCATGTTTAGATATACTTTTCTATTGTCTATACGTGTACTGTTGTATTGAAACGGTGTTGCCATAGCAATTACGCTTTACGTTTTTCATCTTGCCCCGACAGCTTTCTCATCAGAAGTGCAGGGGAGCGCAACAGGTTGCACACGTCACATTCACGGTGAAACAGCAAAAATTGGTTACTTTTCCTTGCTGATCTTACGCGGACTACCCCAGATGCTTCTGTATGAGATGGCAACGGTAACACCAAAGCGTAAGCTAGAATGATGCCTCTCACGCTTTTAATTTTTGTATTGCGGATACGATGTACAAAAAGAAGTAAGCGGCCAAATCCAGAGATTCCTTCATCTAGGAGCTCATTTACGTAGAGTACTCTTCGGGTCCCTATCAGTGTTTGCAAGGTTATGGAAACTATTTCAATCCGTTGCATGTTTGCCGAATGGTATGCGAAAAAATAATTCATGTATGCAGCATCTAAGCATGCTCTAAGCCTGTTCTACAACGACGACTGGAACATGACGGAACCGGCGTGGCGACGACACGACGACCGCGGCGCACGCCCCAGCGTGATGAACCAGACTAACGGGCACACAGCGCAAACGCCCTTAATGTCACTCAGGTGCTGTCGCAGTAAAATGTTGCCTATGCATCCTGTTCCATTTAGACGATGTATGAATGAAAGAAGACCCACCCAGCAAGCGTGTAACCGAATGCTAGAAAGGATAGATCGACAAAAGCCTGACTTCAGTTCTAAAGTGACACTAAAGAGAAATGCAAATCAGTTTTGACTGATAAAGTATTCTTTCAAAGCTACATCATCCTTAATTTCTGATGAGAAGGTGATTCTTAATAGAAAAAGTAATAACGTCGTTTCATTCCTGAATTCTGCGGCGTAACTCCCCTGCCGCTGCGTTATTGCATCGCCGGAGTTTTCTTTTTTTATTTATGTATTTATTTATAGGTTTATCAATAATTTAACCCTTGTAAAGTTTATACAAGAGCGCAAATCTAACCATAGTGCAGGCGTTGCGCTTCATCATGCCGGGAATGCGTTAAGCTTCGAAAGAAAATGTAAAACGTACAAAAGATACGCAATGCAAGCTAGAAAAAGTAGCGATTACAAGTGTTAATTTAACATGTGCATTCTGTGGATCGCATGGCAAAAAAAAATTGTGTGGCTCTGCTATCACAAGCACCCGAGACGAGCGGAGCTGGGGGAAGCCCAGCTAAAGCCCAGCTAAAGCCCAGCCTCGGCGCTCCAGCCGAGCAGCTTCTTCCTCGGGAGTCCTGACGGTAGTCCTCGCCATTGCTAAGCGAACATCACGTCACTTTTTTTTCCACTGCGAGAAAGCGGACCACCGAAGCAAGCTCGCGGGTTTTTACCGGAGAGCAATGACGTCACATTACCTGTGTCCTCGCCGCGCTTATTACATATGCTTGGGTTAGCTTAAGCAAGCTTCTTTCCTTCAGGCCTCGTCCTTTCAGCGCGACCCTTCTAAATATGCCAAGTGCTTGCGTGGCAAAGCCCTCTAGATTTTTGATTGTCCCATCATTATATCCGTTTTCCTGTATGAAAAGTCCTAGGATTCTGATTTGGTTAACCTTTGGGACTGGTTTCCCCTCTATTTTAATGTCAAATTCCCAGCTACGCTTGCACCGGAGCGACTTTGGGTTGTAGACGAATAACTCCGATTTTTGTGGTGAGCACGAGAGACCCCTACTGGCAGCATAGTCCACGACAGTGTCCGCCGCCGCCTGCAGGCGCTCCTTGATGCTCGCATCGCTCCCCTGGTTGGTCCAGAGGGTGATGTCATCCGCATAAATACTGAAATTTAGCCCCTGTATGTTTCTCAGAGCTTCGGGGAGGCCCCTCATCGCCACGTTGAAGAGGAACGGGGAAAGAACCGAGCCCTGTGGCGTGCCCCTGCTTCCTAATTTCAGTGTTGGAGATTCAATATCTTGGAACTTCATGCAGGCAGTTCCGTCTGACAGAAAGTCCTTGACATAGCCGAATGTTCGCGCGCCTACCCCGATTTCTTGGAGACCGTGGAGTATCGCTTCGTGTTTAACATTATCAAAAGCCTTTGTCAAGTCCAGGCCGAGGATTACCTTGGCGTCTCTAGAACGTGAGTCGATTATGTCATGTTTTAGTCGGAGCATCACGTCCTGCGTACACAAGCCCAGTCGGAAGCCGATGATCTCGTGCGGCCACAGGTCGTTCCGCTCCATAAAGTGCGTCAGTCTGGTCTGGACTACGCGCTCCATCAATTTCCCCATGCATGAGGTTAGGGAAATGGGTCTTAGATTTTCTAGTTTAGGGGGTTTGCCCAGCTTTGGAATTAGGATCACGTTTGCCATCTTCCACTGGCGTGGCAGGTGGCCTTTAGTCCAAATTTCTTGCATGTACTCCGTCAGAGCGCTGATGGAGGCATCGTCCAGCTTTCTTAGAATTTTGTTTGTTATCCCGTCAGGGCCCGGGGCTGATTTGGTTTTTAGTCCCAATATTACTGCCCTGACCTCCGCCTCCGTGATGGGTGCGTCGAGCTCCTCATTGGGAACTCCGGATAAAAGTCTAAACAATAGAGAGGCAGTCGCATGGCGGCGCCTGCAAGCTGGGAACTTCGTAAACCCGGTCTGGGCATACCATGTTATGCATGATAGAGAAAACGATGAGTGCAAACACTGTGGGGCGAGAGGGACCCTCGATCACATAATCTGGGAATGCGCTAGCTCACCAGGGGCTAAAGCAAACATAAATTGTAGAGAGGCCTGGGGTGCTATGCAGGATGCGCCGAGTTTGGCGAAACTCGGGATCTTCACGAGCTCTGGCGACACCCCAAGATGAAAGCACAAATGGTACCGAGACACAGTTTATCTTTCCACAAGCCTCCAGTTTCATTGGTTTATCTAGATTCACTCTGGGTGGCTATCATTCCTTGGGCGTTGCCTTCTGGGCGGTCGACAAACTGGGGCTCACGTGATCATACCGTCGGTGCATGGTCGTGCCTTCTTTCACTTGTTTGTCGTTCCACTGAGTGCATTACACGCACAAGCGAGTTATAAAACAAATGCATTTAGTACAATATTAATAGTTAGTTTAACGTGGTTTAAAAGCATTTTAAAGCTTACAAGATGTAGACTGAATGTGTATTCGACTAATTTGTTATTTAGCACGCTTCGCATTATACCACGAGGGAACGCTGTGGTGGCGTCATCACATACATTCATCGGGCGAGCATGGCGGCTAAACATTGAAGCCCAGTGTAAACAAACTCGCACAACGAGCTTGCAGTGCGCGACGTAGTGATCAGGCTCGACGATGACCACTATTTCTTGGATAGTTCTGTTCCTCCGTGAGCCATATTTCCGTGCACCCCGAAAGACTGCCAATAGCTTCGGCGATTTTACAGATCGCAACGCGCACCTACTGTTCACGGCACAATCCTGAACAAACAACTTACCCGGTGCTGCTTCTGTGAGTGCGCTGAGTTCCTCCCCTCTGCGTGACTGCGAGCGTCACGAATATTGCATAGCGTGTGCTAAAGGAAGACAGCCGATATAGCTACGATGCGACAAGGAGGTGGTGCCGATGATGGATCTCGCAACCAACACAGTGAAGGAGACATCGACAAACTGCAGATAAGTATATTTCTACTGTTTCATATTTAGCATAATATTAGTGCACGGATTAAGTGACTTTCGTAGTGACGAACTGAATGTCCAGCAGTTTAAAAAAGGCATTGAGAACCAATGAGTGTTCGGGCTTTTACATGTACGTGGGCCCGCGAAAATATGGAAAAGATAAAGGTAACCTTCACTAACTTGGTGAGATAACAGAAATTCATCAGTGACATTCAGCCCGCAGAATCCATGGAAGAGTATCTTTATCCAGGTGAAATATCAATAGCAGGTGCTGATGTAAAGCAGGAAACTTATACAAAAATTTCATGGTTTGAACAGCACATGGGAGGCATTCCCGAATCGTGATCGCCACGTTACCGATATGCTTGAAAAATGTTTAGAATCATTGCATTCTACCGGTTATGCAATATGGCACATAAACCTGGAGGTTAACAAAGAAACTTGAGAAGTCGAGGACTGCGCAGAAAGCGAAGTAACAAAAATTGTTGGAGATAGCATTAAGGCAGGAAGACAGTGGCGTAGTAAACCATGGCAACTGATATGCTAGCTGAGATCAAGAAAAAAAAATGCAATCGGCAGGCAGGTCATGCACGTCTTCAATCACTTGTTGCCAATTTATAACAGGTGATTACATAAGCGTGACAGAATGAATGTCAAGAACTGCAGCCGAGGATGGTAGAAAATTGCGTAAAGGGACAAAAATATGATGTTTGTAGGCATAGGATGCAATCAGCTCGCTTAAGACGGGATTGTAGGGAGCGGCATTGGTTTTGCAGTGAACAAAAATAGGTTTGTGGTGCTGACAGTAGAGACTCGTGAAGGTGCGAGGACACCTCAGCTGTTGGCACACTAATAAAAATTACAATTGGCTCTGAAAAAAACAACCCGTTATGAAAAATAAAGCAACGTTGTCCCGACAAATTGTTTTATTATGCATACACTAAAGGCTTCCACAGTTAAGGGCATTTAGTACCAATAGTGCAATGAGCATTTTTATTTGTAAATAATGGTTTATATGCGGTTGATTCATTCCAACAATCCACCTTTTTTGCAGCAAAACATTCTGCTGCTGGAGGCATTCAACCGCCTGGTGGCAGTAGGCGAGCGCCAGGCATGTGCTCTTGAGAGTGTGGCAAGGTCCAGAGGGCTGCTCTGCAACAGTAGTATCAGTGCCCTCACTGCTCTCCAGTCGAGCCCCCAGAACACACCTTATAAAGGAGCTTTCAGTTTATTATTTTGTTTATTATTCAAGAGCATGAATAAAGTTATTGCAGTAAACATTGTGCTGTGCATATTGGGAGACTTGTAACATGCAATTGATGTCTCTTCAAAAGGGGCAAAAACGTAAGACAACCTGTGCCACTCTTGGACCGTGTAAATGAAAAAGACACTAATGCAGCATATACGTCATTGTGCTGTTTGTTCTTTCTATGTGCAAGAATACAGTGGGTGTTGATTAGCCACAAGATGAATGGTGTGTGTATTTCACAATGAAAAGACAGGAAACAGCATGAGCTTAATAATGCTATCACGTATAGACTGTGCATATGAATGCAACACTCCCCGATTTAAACGTGCCATTACATGCATGTTCGATACGACATATTCTTTAACAATGTCATATATTCGCATGTACTAATTTTCACACAGCTTAAGCCCATGCATAGCTCACTTGTGATGTATCCATTTCATAGGCCAAATAATTGTACATTTTATCCTTTTGTGTTGTATGAAAAGCAGCATCCTCTAGTCGGATACAACTTCACAAGACAGGAGAAGCCCCGCCCAGATGACCAAAGCGCAGCTGCCCATTGCCTCCACGTCTAAAGAAATAGTCCCTCTCCAATGAGCTGGTATTAGTGCGTCCAGCGGCACGACGTCAGTGTAGAGTGTGTGCCCATCGGTGCAGGCTTGTGTTCACCTGCCATTGAAGTGCAGATTCTGCGGCCTCCTAAAGTTGTATCCGACTATAGAATCACGTAATGCCTTGCACTGGTTGCATAGACTTTAGCAACTTGATAGCACACAATGATCAGGAACAAAAATCTATAAACGCACCCAAGTAAAGCTGGCTGGCCACACTTCCATTATGAGAGGCTGTAAAAAGGTCTCGCCAAATATTCCCATGACATCCTTGAAAAAGAGGTGGTGTTTGGCACTTCTTTAGAATCAAAAACAGATTACAGTGAATGTTGTGAACCACGTTAAAACAAACTGAGCTTGGTTATCTGCACAGCATGTAATGGAAGCTTGTGCTTCACATAGGAAACAAACTGCTCTGTCCAGGACAATTGTCGAGTTTGGTGTGGCACCTATTATGTCATTAGTGTCAACACACAAATTTTCAAAGGCCATTCATTTCACCATTACTATTGTATGACGGTTCTTTCAATCAGTGCTTGTATTACATGAGCAGGCGGATTTGAAAGCAAAGCTTTGTTTGCAAACCTTCAGACTTCCATAATTGTGTGGCAAGGCACTGGTATGGTGTCGAATAGTTCACACTTCCTCGGTCCTGCACCAAAGAAGCCCAATGCTCTATTTGAAGTTGGATCGCGCAACAATTCGACGGCACACAAAGAAGAGTAACACACACAGCAGAGCGTTCTGCTGTGTGTATTTCTCTTCTTTGTGTCCCGTCGAATTGTTGTGCAATTCAACTTCAAGCTTCTATACCAATACAACCAGTCTTCAACCTCACCAATGCTCTAGTTATTAAGCCACAATGGCGCACATCTTTGAAATGTCCCAACACGAATTAGCTCTCCAACAAATCACCACAAGCGTAAAATTTTGCTGCACAGGTGTATGCACGAGCCATATTCTGTACCACTAAACTCGCAGAAATTGAAGGGGCAAGCATTAAGCAGCCTTACTGCTGCCGTTACCATCATCATCATGACAACAATAGAAAGACAGTGCTGCGTTTCAGTAAAGGGAGTGCCGGGGGGAAAGGAGTGACAGCGAGGCTTATAATAAATATAGCAGTTACAAGACACGTTCAATGCCAAAATACGCTACATATCGCTCATCCTACTTTGGCATTGCGGCAAGCTTTTGCACGTTTGAGCATGTCACAGTTTGTCTAATCATTGCTCTAAAGCTGTACAAAAGGTCTATTCCCTCTGCAATCTTTATTTTTATCATGGCGGGTTAAAGACCCACTTTTCATTGGCATCTGCACCACATTTCTCCTGATATATAATTTTGCCTTGGTGGTTCACAACATCTTCACGCACACCGAGTTCTGCAGAGCAGTGGATCTGCATTGTTCTACTGCCGAAGAATTAGAGCCCCATTATGAGACGAAAATATACGATTTGTCCATACAGAATAACGCTGCCCCCCCCCAAAAAAATACACTGAACCACTGGCAGATGCACAAACAGTGAACAAAGCAAACACTCTGAAGTATTTTCTTCATGCAAGCCAGCACACTAAGGTTCTCAATGCATTTTCATTTCGCCATAAATGCATAGGCACAACCGGCTTGGTGCGACATCCGCATCTCGCACTGCAACGAATTTTGCAATGCCTTGCTGTTTCATAGTGCGGCCGATAGATGACACATGACCATAATTCAGCATTATGCATACTAACTTGTACTAAGTACTAAGTAATCTCATAAAAAAAAACAAGTTCTTTATGAGATTAGCATTCACAGGGTACTTCACACAATTCGTGATATCCATTTATCTATTCATACTTCATTAACCTCTTTGCCCCAAAAGTGAGCCATTTGGAAGGCACCCTGATAGATAAGTAGAACAATCTATAAAAATTCAGCAACCAGCGAAAAAGTCATTATCATAGGCTGTCGCATGTGTGATGTCGGTAACACAAAATTTAAGTCGGCTACACAGAAGTGACAAATTTCGCAATATGGTGCGTCTAGACATTGCTTCAATGCTAATCACAGTAACGCTGACGTTGAAGGTGCCTTAATTCCTACGTACGTTGCGTCGACACACCCGACTACGTTCGTAATGTTTCCGCGAAGTAAGAAGCGTTCTTTTATAATTTCCCGCTCAGCCGCAGTTTTCGGGAAAGCCAGCCACCGCTTCCGCACTGCCGCATCAATAAGCGCATCAGACATCTCTACCACAGAGGCTCACAGTAGTTTGATGATGTCCAATGTAACGCTCGGCGCCGACGCTTCGGTGAAAACTCCCAGTCCCGTAGAAACTGAGGGCGCAGAGGACTTGCTCTTCGACGGTGAGCGAATGAAGCCGGCCACGCTGTCTCCATATACGAGAGTCTTCGCCTAGCTCGTCACACAGCCAGCGCACGGATGTCTTCGACAGGCGAAAATGACGCTGAAACTCCACGGCGGTCATGTACGTCAACGGGTCCAGACGGTCATACTGATGCTTGCTGCCGCTGGATGAAATAACACAGGCTGCTGCTGCCGCCGCCATGTTACCGAGTTGAACTCGGAAGGGGTTTCGCGATGCACGAGTTTAGCACGAGTTCGCCTGTCAATCAAAGCCATAGGTCACGCCCCGCGCGAGGCATGTAACTCTTGTACGCGCACCCACCACGGTTGGGCCACGCCCAACTTATCTTTCGGCAACAGCGACGCGGTGCCGAGCTGACAGGCATCAACAATATTCACCACCGACATAAAACACGCACAACGCACTGTCATCGGTGTTGTACTGCGCACTACTATCAAAAACAAAGCGTTGACTGTCGCTGGCTTATGCATATATCTCCTCGGGCTGAGATGGCCCCACAGCACGGTTTCATTGCCTGCACTGTGGCGACGTAGCGCACAGTAAATAATTATCGGCACGTCACTGTAGCTGCTTGCAAGGCGTCGATGCACCGAGGGTGACGACGATGCTGAGGAGTGCGTATCGCAGCAGTCGTTTCAGATGGCTGCTCTGTCATCGGTGATGTATCGGAGCCACAATGTCGTAAACACGATCAGCGTCCGAGGATCGCTCGCTCTTCTAGACCCAGTGCGATGGCATTTCTTCATCACAAGCACTGCGCACTCAACAGATCCAACACCTTCCTCAGTTCGAAGTCTCATTTCATAACCGCGCACACAAGAGCCCTCACCTGCCAAAATGCAATTGCTGCGGTGTCGTTACGGTATCCTTCTGCGATCGCTGCTGGCTCCAGCATAAGTAATCCGCACCTTGGTGCGCACAAAACACTCAAATACTGCGTACATGCGCTCAGAGGCACTTTCACTGGGCAAGCGATGACAAGCGATGAATTGTGTCGCTGGGAAGCACGCACTTCTTCGCAATGCATCGCCGAGGCTTCGCGCACAAAGATAAACTGGTACATTTTCACTGAACTGCGTCACTACGGGCACTACGGACCGCCATTCTGCAGCAACAGCCGTTGTTCCCGTATTTATGACTAGTGTGTCGTTTTTAGTTGGTAAAGCAGGGGCCTTAAAGCGCCTGCGATGAAGAGCCGTACCGCGGTGCTGAGTTTCTATTTCCCTAATAGAGAAAGAGTGGTGATCACTGACATTATTGAGAATAGTACTGTAGCGCCCCTAGGTGACTTCTCACCGTATGAACTGCCTCGGGCGTGCGACCCGCTTCAATGTATCCGCTTCTAAGCTTTCGCCTCACTGTCGCCACTCGCGGGAAGAAGTGCAAAATTTAATAATTTGCTCGATCTCCGTTTGTCATCAGAAATTTCTAGCATTCAACACAAAAAACAGACACTTAAAGAAATAAAAATGTTCGTTATTTTATTTGTTGTATTTTAACGTATTCGTTTGAGCGAAAGCGTAGGTGCAAGAATGCACCGCATGTACCCTGTTCGCATTCGATGGAGGATAGAAAGATAGTCCCCGAAAGAGGAGGCGCGCCCTTGACGCGCCCGCGAAAGGCGTGGCAAGCGGCTAACGGCAAGTGTGCAGACAGACAGCGGGACAGTCACGGTATTGCTAAGTTGCGATAATCCGTTGATAACAATACGCGGCGCCGGCGCGTTTCGTTGTGCAGCCGTCTGCGCTTGAAACGTGGAAGCAGCGTCCCGCGCACGGTGCGCTCATGTTGTCATACGCGTCTTTTTGTCTACGTATTTTTTTGCCTGCAGCCTTTGCGCGTCCCGCGCTATCTCTGTTCACTGACTGCCGTTGAGCAAACTTGGGTAAAACTCGGGTGAACGAGAAACTCGGCGCATCCTGCATAGCACCCCTGGGAAGCCCTGCTGCGGAGCGAGGACCCTACTCCACAGCAACACGCCATCCGCCTGGCGGAAGAAGCCGCGAAGAGTCAAGACCTCTTTGCTTGCTTCTAATCGCGGAGGTTCCGGCCCCCGTCCCCAAGGCCTGTGTGCCGGGGACGGGGAGTAGGGGCCTCCTTATCCAGCGGTACAATAAAGTTGCTATCATCATCATCATCATCAACATCATCATCATCCTCGCCGCGCTGCTCTTTCTGCCCCGCTAGGCTCCACCCAGCCTCGCCGTGTCACTATGCTGCGCGATGCTATTTTTATATCCTCACTCTCTCTCAGCTCAGCCCCAGCTCAGCGACGCTGCGGACGTCAAGACAAACCCAGCGAGGTTCTAACAGCTCCACTGTAAAACAAGAGAGAGGCCACAGAGAGGACTGTATCTCCGTGCTGAGTGGAGCCTCAGTCAAAGGCTCCAGCGGCGGTGGCAATACTTTCGGCTCTGGCGATAAGCTCTCAATGATCTTCTGATGCTTAGCTCGTCAGCACCATCTTCCGCTGGTCGTGCGTTGCGTGTCGGTCGGCGCGGGCGGGGAGGGATGTATTAGGGATTCTTTAGCAGGCCCATATGGCATGGTATATGGTGGCTCGCTCTCTACATAAAGGACAAAGGAGTTGATAGAGGGCGGGGTACATCGCGTGGAGGAGCGCGAAGTGAGAATAGGTGTTGGTCTGCAGCTGTCCTCCGGCCATGGTTTCAACTCTAGTAAGGCATCGGTGCTGTGGCAGCATCGGTCTTGCCAAAAGGCGGTTGTGTTGAAGTACTTCATTGTAAGTGTGTAGTGCTTGTGTACTGGGATCTTCTGATGTCTCTTCCGCTGCCCGGTTGCACTGACCTCGTGCTAACGTGTGGCAACGATGATTTCCGCTGACAGCCTTATGTCCCGGTCTCCTGATTATCATGATGTAGCGTATTTCGCTGAGGCGCTTGAGGATATCGCATGTTACTTTATGCAGATGGCCATTCGCGTAGGCTCGACATGCTGATTGACAATCTCTAAGAACATATATTTCCTTATCCTGCCCCGTTACCTACATGGCGAGGGCGATGGCGGCCCCTTCTGCTTCGACGATGTTGTACGTACGAGAGGAGGCATAGATCTCTTCCTCCTGTCTGTGTCCTGCCGCGCTGATTATCATGCCCTCCCCATTCGGGTACTTGGCCACATCTGTCCAGCGAGCAGTGGAGATAGCGCCGTATCCTCTATCTATTGCTTCGGCTCATGCTATCCTCCTGCCCAAGTGATATTTAGAGTGCATGTCACGCGGGATAGGGGCCGCCATTATTTGCTTATGTGGGGAGTTAGGACTGCTTGGTGACTCTTGGTTTTCGTCTCCAGCTAACACAATCTTTGTAGAGTTGTTCTGCCTGCACTAGTGAGATTGAGATGTGAGATTTGTGCATATCGGTTCGCTTTAGTTTGTTAGTCTGAAGTGTTGTGGACAGCCTTGGATAGATGTTTTCTTGTTCTCGTTGCTGAAAGAGGCCGATGGCTTGTCTGCGCTTTCCATAGTAATAGGTTTATTCGGGCGCTCTGTGTTGACGTTAGGTTAAGATAACGTGCTGCGTACGTGACTGTCCTGAAGATAAGGATCTGAGTCAAGCGTAGTAAGTCTGGTTCCTTCATGCCATGTCTGCGACTGGCGACTCTATTGATCATGCGAGCTACGCGTTAAGCGGTTTGTCGTAGTGCGTTTGCGGTGTCGTTATTGGTGCGAGAGCATGAAATGGCCCATTGAGGGGAAAAATCCGGCGTCTATAGAAGTGTAGCTGCACCTAAATTTCTATTGGCTACGAAGCCACGTTGTGTGCGCGCCTCGATGCAGCAGAGCAAGCGAGAGGGAACACCTGGTGCCGCGCAGGTGCGCCAGGCGTTCCGTGAAGCCTGTTTCACATGCAAGCGATTTTGGGCTATGGAGAAACAGCGCGGTGACCATCGGTGACCCCAAATCGGGCGCTCTGTGTTGACGTTAGGTAGTCCCAAAGCCTTTCCCAAATCCAATTTCCCGGGCGGCGCGTGCCGCTGCAATACAGATTGAAACATCTAAAAAAATTCGCGAGCGGCGAGAGCGGCAATCAGTGACGTTTTATGCCGTGAGAGGGGCATGGCGGAAGCGCGGGTGGCGCGGGCAACTCGCCCGCTCCAGCAGCCGGTTCTAGTAGACGACGTTCGCTGCCAGTTTCCAGTGTATTAAGGTTAACACCAGTTGTTACGGGGGCGGGGTTTCGGTGACCTGCAACAGCGTCTGCTTGGAGCTCGAACCACTTTGATTATCAGAGGGGGTTCGGTAGGGAGGACGAGATTGTGCGAAAACAAATAATAGAAGTTTAATACATCGTTACGGGTGAGCGGTGCGCTCCAATACAAAACAGACAGAAACGTTGGGTGCGCGTGCTCCTGCACTGAAGGGCAAAGAAGATATGTCGTGGCGTCTCGCTGGCTTTCTTATATCCTCCACCATCCAGGCAACCTCCTTCTTTCTTGTTCCCTGGTAGACGGCCTTGTCAGCACACTGGTTAGCGCACACGGAGGAATACGGAGAAAAACCACTCTCTGGCAATCAACCCAGTGGAATACGGAGAAAAACCACTCACTGGTGTAGAGATGGGGAGCGCAGGTCATGTCACGTGAACAAAGTGGTCCACCCACACACAAGAATTCGGAGAGAAACACTCCCTGGCGTAGAGGGGGTGAACGCAGGACAAAGGAGAGTAAGATTTGCGCTGTTGCATGATCCCGTCGCATCCACCCGACAGAGAAGTCTTTTCATGTTTAGGAGCGTGGCGATTACGTACGTCGTGTGTCAGGCGCTTGGCATCCGTGACATTCATGGCCGTACTAAGTGAACCGTAACAGACTGCCCCGCCCCCGAAGGTGATCCCGATGGGCAGGAGACGACATCCGCAGGCCAGAGGGATTACGCAGGTCGGTACTTGCTGTCGTCTTTGATTGTCGCACAGCTCTCTGGGGCACCAAACACTGGGCGTTTTCCCACGTTGCTCAACGTCTCGGTCCGAGTCTAGATGGCTCAGAAAGATCTGCAACAGTTTCTCGTTCATAGCACCCGTTGGCAGAACTACAACGAGACTAAGCCGCGCAGTCAACAAGCCAGAGGCGAATTCTCGCGGAGCCCCGCCAGGATTATTTTCCACTCAAAAGCGATAGTTTTACAGGATTTACAGCAGCACTAAATACCTAAATGAACTGATTATACGCTTCACAAGACGTGACCCAACCCAACTGCGTAAACCAAAATAATACCCTTCCAATCTTTCGTCAGAAAAGAAAAACGAGTTTCGGGAAACATTTAAGGCTGATTCTCGACCTAGCGGCTTCGACTCAAGCCATCGGCACTGCCGTTTACAGTCCCCGTTGTATGGCGTTTTTTGGAAGATGTCTGCAATCACTGGAGAGGACAGAGAGAGAAGGGAAGAAGGAAAGGCAGGGAGGTTAACCAGACTGAGTCCAGTTTGCTACCCTATACGTGGGGAGGGGAATGGGGAGTGAAAGAGAGAGAGAGAACTTAGGTGTAGGATGACTATAGTCGGGCACTCAAGTCTGTTGCATTCAGGTAGTGAAAAAGCGCTCGAACTGCTTTCTGGGCTAATGAACTATGAGGCCAGGCTCCCAAGATCTTCGCTTCCGTAAATGGCCTGTCATCCAGTCTATTCTAGGCACAATGATCCATTTTGATAACGAACCTCGAGCCAGCAAGATAGCAAGTAAATTTTTGAACATAGCACACACGAGACATACGACTCTTACTTTGTAACGCTCTACGCCTGTTATCGACTAGTGAGTTTCCGACTTGGCTAAAGGACGGGGTGCTCCTCCTCGCTCTCCCCCTTTTGGCATAGTACGGCGCCCATCGCTCGCTCGCTCCCATCGAACTGAACCGCAAATCCCCTCGTGTAGTCCGGCGATCTTAGCGTGGGCTGACCGTCAGTGCGCTCTTCAAGGCGTTGAAAGAGGATTCCTTTCTTTTTCGTCCCAGAGGACAATCTGTGGCTCAGCATTCCGAAGAGCATCAGTTAGAGCGCTAGCTTGTTTAGAATACCTAGAGATGTACCGCTGTTAGTACCCTATGACCCCTAAGAAACAACGGATGTCTGTCATTGCGCGCGGCTGCGGCAAATCTCCTTATCGCAGCCACCTTTAGTTCAGACGGACGGTGACGGCCTTCTCCGATTACGTGTCCGAGATCCATCCCTCCTGCTTGCGGCATTTGACATTTTGGTGCCTTGACGGATAATCCTGGTTCACGCAAGCGGGCCAACCCTCCCCTCATATGTTGCATATGCTCCGACCAGGACGCAGAATGTATTGTGACATCGTCTAAGTAAGGCAAGCAGAACTCTTCCTGTCCTCGCAACACTTTTTCCATAAGGCTTGAAAAACAGCAGGGCGTATTTTTCAAACCGAAGCTTCCCAATAGAGATATGAAGGCGAAATATCTGCTAGCCAGCTGAGTGAACGGAACCTGCCATTTGCCTCGGACTAGATCCAGGGTAGAAATGAATCGGGTGCTACTAACTCTCTCGATGTGCTCTTCGATCTTTGGAATACGATAAATCTCATCTTTAGTGATTGCATTTAGCCTACGGTAATCTACGCAAGGACGCGGATCCTTGCCCGGCCCTTCAACTAAGATCAAAGGTGAGGTGTAATCGCTCTCGCATCGCCCGATAACACCTACAGTCAACATTTTTTCCACTTCCGCATCCATAATCTCACGTTGGCGCGGTGACACTCGATAAGCCTTTGAACGTGCCGGCTCCGAAGGAGTGAGCTCGATGTCGTGTGTGAGAAACGATGTCCTTCATAGGCTACCTACAAATAAGTCCTGAAATTATTGCAGGGTTGCCTGAAACTCCGTCATTTGTTCAGCATCCAGCTGTGCCTTAGAGACAGCTCCCAAACTAGTTGTTACCTTGCCTCTCCATTAGTGACTGACACGAGCACCGGAAGCCCTACCAGGATCTCTTCTTTATGACACCATGCTACTTGGACCGAAATTTCTATTGCCAAGCCCGGCGTGAGAAAAGCGCTGGCATGAAAATCACCGCGGCTTAGTCGGGAGCGCCACCATTAGATTATATGGCAGTTGGGCAAAATAGCATGACGTCACGGATCGAAGTTCACTGGCCTTGAGCTATCTAGAAGGCATTGGCAAAGCGTCTAAACGCTCTCGCGTGCGCACGAGGAGTTCGTAACTCGAAGGACCGCTAAGCGACGTTCAGCAGGACATCAAATGGACACTAAAGGCAAATAACAAGTTGACGTGGACTGTTTCAATACGATTCCATAAACCTCCGCAACACTTTCTTCATGCCAAGAAAGGACTTATTTTACGAGAAAATTGCATCTGAAGGGTTCGAATAGCTTTTTCAAAATTCAAATCTCCCGCCACACAACCTGGGGGAGTGGTGACGTTTCTTACGCCATCACCACCCTTTGCTGCCGTCGGTGAGCAAAATGGCACCCGATAGACGGCGGCACCGAGCCAAGTCAGAGCGGTGGATTCGCCGCTGCCGCTGCTTTTTGGTCAAGTGGCGAAGACCGTTCGGGCATCCCGCGTCATAACATGGAAGATGAATTCTCTGCTACTTGCAGTTTGTGCGAGTTTCGCGAGCCAGCAAAACCAGCACAGCACCACGCGATAACGAAAGTGCTGAAACGCGATAGCGTGGGCGGCGCAGAGTCGAGCGAAAACGAAACCTTTCGACGACCCCCGTCCTGCCAAGAGTAATTTCAATGAGTTCTTTTTTCTAAAAATGAAATACAACTGTATAAGAAGCATTTTATTTCGTCTTCTAGTACAATGCAATGATGCTTTTGCAGCGAGTAATTGAATACTAATGACAGAATTTAACTGAGGAGTGCTTTCGTCAACGGGCAAGCGCTTGAATGTCCCGGGGGAGTGACTAATAATGTCCTGCATTTAGCTCAGTTTCTCGATTATTAAGACCCTGTTCGCGATAATATTGAGGCCTTAGAGATTCTCAAGCACTAATCTATCAATTTTGCTTGACTTAATATTTGCCTTCAGTGACACTTTAATGCTTTCGCATTCGCAACACATCCGAAGTGCTTAGGTGTAGTCGGATTTTTTATTCCACTGTCTTGCATTGAAGAGCTAACATGTGGTGTGTTTGGACACTGGGTATAGGTTAATGGTTCACTTGTATTGAATTGGTCTCCCTACTCATGCTTTATTGCAATATCAATTGTATGGACACTCCAGGTGCATTTCTACCTTAGCCGTCGCCGTGAGGTTCGATATGAGTCAAAGCGTGTGAGGGTGAGCCGGCGAGCGCTGTTCAGGCTCGCGTCCGCGAGCGAGGACCGCGGCCCGGATGCGTGCCTTCTCCTCTGGCGCACGATGCATGGGTGTGAGGCGAGGAAGGAGGTTCGTTTGCCCGATTTCGGTATTAATACTATATGGGCGTGCTTCCATTCCTGTCGTAGTGATATCGCTTCATGATGGCTGTAAAAGAAAGTCGTTAGGGTTTCTACTTTGCCGTTGCCCCGGTTTCTCAGGATTTTATTTTTACTGAGCTTGTCTTGCCCGGGTGGTGTGTTTCGAGTTAGGGAGTAAAGCGCCGTCCACGGTTCCGGCGTTTCGAAGGGTTTAAGTGGGCAAACAACAAGAAAGATACGCCAACGTGTGCGAAGAACAGAGAGCGGAAAAGTACGAAAAAAGTGAACATACACTGATGCCTCTGCAAAAAATGTAGTAACAGAAAATGCGTCATCGATAATATTACCGCTAAGTCAGCGTAGCCGAATACCACAAGAATGCGTTCGTTACTTTGACAATGACTGAAGGTGCAATTTGAGTGCTCCCACGAATGAGTTCCCACATTGTTAAAAAACAGCGTCCTATGATACAGAAAGAAATTCAACGAGAGCCGCCACTCATAAAGCCCAGCGGCTAAATACACTGTAGTGCGCCAATCGGTTAATGCGAACACATGAAGCTATACTTCCAGTTTCGGTTTTGGGCGCGCGAACTTTGAACGCTGGCTAGTGCGTGTTAGTACGCCAGCTCCACTGATTAGCGCGGCATTTGTTTTCGCTTCTACTGCTTAACCGCGCGCTGTCTTGATGCGCTATCGTTTTTTCTTTTGGAAAATGAGTGACTGCGAGCGATCATTGCCAGCCACCTTTAATATGTCCTCTGTGCAACGTGTAATCTCATAGACTCAAGACGCCTTGTGATATGAGGAAATGTTTATCTTGCTCTATAAAAATGCTCGTTCCAGGCTTAATGTGCATTCAACCAGTGTCTTTTCCTCAGGTAAGCAGCAGTAGTTCCTGTACGAGGCTCCACCGGATGGCATCAGCTGAAGAAATTACAAGCACGTGTATTTTTGGTATTTGAACCTGATATGAAAACTGCGTGGAAAGGCGAAACGTGCGAAAGTGGTGAATGCGCAATATTAGTAGAAAAGGCAATTCGCTTTTCCTAACATGGCGTAGAAGACACCCGAGTCATCCCAAACAATACCTTAAATAAAATATGACAAAAACATCTCATTGCCAAGTATTCTCACATTCCCGGACCTTATTTCCTATACTTTAGGAGCACAATTACACGGACGACTGCGCGTTTTCGACACAACTTGGAGACAACGCGATGCTACGTTACGTACGCAGAGGTGGCCATAACACAGGCTGCCACCCAGATCATGCTAGAAGCTCGTAGAATGCCTTCTACTCGCAGACAAGACAAATGCGTCGTTACAAAGCCTCTTTTCGGTCGTTCAGAATATGGAATTTCTGAGTTACAAGTTTCTGGTTTTTATAGCGAAAACTCTTCTATACCATGTATCGCAAGGTCGTTGACCGCGTCGCAATGACCTTGAGCCACCGGCGCGCAAGTGTAGCAGGTGTGACGTCACGCCACGTGATCCGCTGCAGAAAGGCGTCGCAGTGGAGCTCGCCGCTGCGGTGCCACGTGACTAGGCGAGAGTTTAACAGCTGCTTCGCCGGCGCTTGGTCCCTCACTTTCGCCATGGATGGCGCGGCGGCTGGACTATCTGTGCGTGCGCTTCAGCGCAAGCGACAGGCTGAATCAAATCATTCAGCAGCTATAGCTAGACGACAGGCTGAAAAATGTCAAACAAAGGCAAAGTTGCCTGGTGGAACACCGGAGCAAAAGGGGGCCAATTAGCACGTTATGAAGAATCGTCCCAAGCGCGGAAGCGTGCCAAGATCGAAGCTACTGCAACCGCCGCAGTCGTTGAGCAACACGAACAACAACAAGCAGAAGGAGATGAAGTCGTGGTTAGAAGCAACGGCATTCACAACGAACATTTGACGAAGCACACCCTTCGGCTGGCCGCAAGATCGACTGCGACAGCCAGATTTCATCGTGATTTCAAGGACAACCCGCTCGGCGGTGTGTGGAGCGTGTGTGAAAAATTGTGCCCTAACTTTAATGAAACACTGTGTGCAGAGCCTTTCCAAAACCAAGCGAAACAGACCTTACGCTAGTGATAACTGGGTTTACAAGAGTTAAACATCAGCCATTTTGAGCTCCTTGGCGTTATCTTTTGCGCGTTCTGCCGGCACAAGCAAAACATTCCCGTGCTATGTCTTGTCAATCGCTCGCCGCGTTTTCACCAAGCGTGAGCACCAAAAAAGACAGTTTGTGGGGCGGTACGGGGGGGGAGGAAGAGGATTAAAAGTGTCACAAACTTGCTCCGATAAGATACAGGGAACGCGAAACAAACCAACGTTAAACTAACTGCACCATAGCGGCCTACCTTTCTTTCGCTCCGGCCTGTCGACAGGTCAGAACGCCTTGTGCCGCCAGCGTGGTCAGAAAGTACCCCAAAAGGTACCGAAATGATTTGCAATAATTTTGGGGCTCACAGTAAGCTTCACAAACATTTCCGAGTAAGATTCAGTAGACTCCCAACTAACTGCACCACAACGACCGAGCTGTTTCTCGCTAGCGTGTTCGTAACGCCTGCTGTCATGCCTTGGGGCTAATTTGCTTTAAAATCAGCACAGACTGTCAAACAAAATTTCTCACCTTGTCGGGGTCCAATGCGTAGAGGTGCCTTGACAGAAAGCTGTATGAAAAAACGAGAAACGGGACGCCGAACTGGCGAACGGCCACTTGCGCAGCTGGCCTCACTGGCTTCGGCGGCATGTAAGGCACATAGCGCATGCAGCTAGCGCGTGTCTCGTGTCCTTGACTTGTCACTAGGTAACGCAAGAAAATAAGTTGGAAAGCTTAACTTCATTTATACGCAAAACTTTTTTGTTTTAACCGGAAAGAGAAAAAATAAAACAGTGCCTGTTAACCTAATTTCACATTCTTTCTTTCTGATGCTCGCGTCAGCTAACGGCTCATCTGAGTACTGAATACTAGGTGCGACCTGCTTCCTGTTTGAAATTTTCCCCCAACGTCCGCTCTTGTTGATTGTCTTTTTCTATGACTTTACTGCGGAAGGAATAAAAGGTTATAATAGCGTAACATAACGCGAGGAAATGATCTGATGAATACAGCATCATTTGTTATGCCCCGGGAGCATAGACTTTTTTGCAATAATTATTAGAGGGAACTCTGGCGCTGCAATCGTTCAGCCACTATGGGAATGATGGGAACTACCCGGATTTGTCTCATCCTTGTGCTTGTAGATTCAGGCCTTCTTGTATCTTTGTTTATTATGCTTTATGTGCCCTCACTGACGTAAATTGCAAACACGCACGATCGCTACTGATTGCAACAATTGAGCTTGTCGAAGTGGCCAAATCGAAACGCGTCTAGCGTCTCAAGGCACTAGCTTGCCCGTCACAAGGGCGTTTTACGGCGCTTGTCACTGCATGCGTCCGTGGCGTAAATGTTTCAATATTGGGCTTCGGTGTTATAGGTTCTGTGTACGAATTCTGCCGTCGGACAATTTAATTAATGTTTATTGAAATATTTATTAGACGGTACTTTGTTGCAAGTTACTCGTTCACAATGTCACGAAACCGTTTGAAGCCAAAAAAATGAAGTTTAGGCAAATCCATGTACTTCCCATAATTTACACGGTGGCTGAATCGCTGCAATGTTGTTTGCCGTCGCTTCATGACACTCGGGTAAGTTTTTGCATTGCTCCTAATTCCTTAATGATTCTTAATTAAATAACTCCTCAAATATTATAGTTAAATGAAAACTGTCAATGTGCAAATTGTCGAGCAACATAAAAAATTCCCAATGCAGCTTTCTATTGCTCAATACCTGTTGCATAAAATTATTTTTCCGAGCGTGAAAGATGTCCGCGAATAAACGCGTAATTGCCGCGCGACTGGCCGTTCAAGGAACTTTACGTGTATTCGCGGCCTTCTTTCCCACTCGGTGAAACACTTTTATGCAGCCCGTATTGAGCTAAACGAAGCTCTATCGGGAGTTTTTCATTTTGCTTTAGTTTCCTCATTGACTCCTTTCATATAATTTTAATACTTGAGAAGTTGAATAATTAAAAATTACTAATTATGTAATTACGCGGAAGGCAAAAATAATCTAGGCAGCTCCAAGCGACGGCAAACAACATTGCCTTGGTTCTTCTCAGATTCACGTCATTTGGATATTTTTAAACGTTGCTGTATGGTACTTGGGACGCCCGGTATACAAGAAGCAGTGTTGGACCCAGCACCGATCTTTGTGGCACACCAGAAAGAACACCAAGATAGTCGATTTAGCACTGTTTGCGCGAGCAACCTACGGCCGATTTCGGATGTAGGCTTCAATTCACGAAAGAAGTTTGGAGTTGCTTCCAACTGATCTGACTTTAAAATTTAGTAAAGTGTGTAGGTTGAAAGCCTTCGAAATATTTATAAAATTGCGTCGGCCTAAAGTTTGGCATCTATTACTGTAGCAAAATCGTGCATAGATAGCATGGAAAGCAAGAAAGCAAGATGAGGGAAGGTGGGTAGGTCAACGAGGTGAGTTTGCGGTTTGCTACCCTACACTGGGGATATTTATTTGGGAAACACCTTATAGACCCTGTCGAGCATTTAGTAAGGGGGACATAGTAGCAATTAGCTGGGGAGTACAATGCAAATTGCTCAAAAATAAATTTAACAGAAATGTGCAGTGACTGAACAGAAAAACAAAACAAAGCATAGAATGCACAAGCACAAAAGCAAATAAGAGAAAGTAGATTAAGTAAGAAGAGCGTACAGACTTTCACGAAATATTCTTCACTATCTGTTATTGAGACAGTTTTAGAGTGTGATATGGAACGAGGTACAGCCGATAAATTGAAAGCAGTAGTTCTACCAAAAATGCGCTTAAAGCTGATTATGTAATCTTGAGGATGTATGGGCGGGGATTTCGAGGGGTAATTGGCATGGATTATTGGAAGGATTAAATTTGTGAAGTAGACGGAGCAAAGCAACCTTTTGATATATGTCTAGGGGCTGTAAAGAAGTATTTATTAATTAATTCATTCATTCATTCATTCATTTCTACTGTCAGCCCTCTTTGGGCTGTGACATGAGTGGAAACTAAAAACAAGAAAAAGAAACATAGAATGTGACCGAGTTACAGTCTTTGATTTCCAAAGCTTGTCTTACAATGGAAAAGACACATGAAATACAACATACAAGGGAAAGTAATAAAGAAATCATTCACGATTTGGCACCGCATCGTCATAGACACAATAAGAGTCACACATGTAAAAGTAAATGCATACATATTGGGTAATTCATTACGTGTTATTACAAAAAATTGTTCTTTTAAGGCTTTCCAAAAAGGCAGTTAAGGATATCGAGGTTAGTAGAAAGTCGGGTAACAAATTCCATTCTCTTATTGCCCTAGGAAAGAAACCGAACTTGAAACAATCATTGCGGGCGAGTGGAGGAGGCACGTACAGGCGCCGACAAAAGTGGTGTACTGCACGCAGATTGCTACTGCAGCGGTGTCGCTCGGTATTTTGGCGAGCTCAAGCACGAAACAGTGACACGAGTCAAGCGACATGCCTGCAGATAATAAAGGGCACCCATTGGCTGTCTCGATCCCAGATGCTGCCTGTAGATGGCGTTGCGATGCAGTTTGCCGTTGCTCAGGCTCCCGCTGCGTGGAGTATACCACTTTTGTCGGCGCCTGTACATACTATGACGAAGCCTCGTTGACGCATTCATAGGAAGCTAAAAATAATCATCTAGTTTAATATGTACTTGATTGTCAATAACTTCCAAGAGGAACCTTAATCTGTCGTATTTAGTTCTGAGCTCAAGTGGTGCAAGATCAGCTAATTGACATAACTCTGTTGGAGAATGGATGCGACGATATTTATTAAATATAAACCTGGCAGCTAGCCTATGTATTCGGTCAAGTTTAGAACAGTTAGTTATGGTGTGTGGGTCCCAAACAATTTTAGCATAATCAATAATTGGCCTAAGTAGAGTTTTGAAAGCAAGACATATAAGTTCAGGGGTTGCTCGATTGAGGTTCCGCCTCAAAGACGACAGGGCTTTAAGCGATTTGATGCACACATTTTCTCTGTGTGTATTCCAGCGTAAATCTGACGTAAAAGTTAAACCTAAGTATTTGTGTTTTTCAACGTTCCCGAGTTTGTTGTCATCACGTAGTTTGAGTAACTAAGGGTATGCTTTTTGCATGAAATAGACATAGAGACTGATTTTCGCGGGTTTATAGCCATTTGCCAATCGTCGCACCATTTTTTAATTTTTGTAGATTTGAGTTAAGTTCTTCTTGGTCTTGTCTCGATTGAATTTTGTTATAAATGGCACAGTCGTCGGCAAACAAGCGCAACGGTACAATGATGTAAGTAGGCACATCATTAATAAATACTAGAAATGAGAGTAGTCCTAGTACCGTACCCTGAGGTACACCAGACTCTACAAGTGAGGGTACAAACTGGCAGTTACCAATTTGAACATGATGTTCTCTGCAATGAAGGTAAGACTTGAACGATTTCGTGATCGAGCTTAATCAGCGCTATATTGGACTTCCGATCAAAATTTCAAGTGATATACCGGGCAGCTCCATCCTGTACGCGTTCAACCATGGTTATTAAGTATTCTAGGTATGGTAACCATACAGCGGATGCAAATCCTAATTGCTGGCGTACCAAAGTCAGGTATGCTAATTTACGCACGTCAGCAGATAAATTTTGCAAGTTGCACCTCAGAAAAACAGGCGTTTTTAATGCAGTAGCGCAAATAGAAGGAATATCTGAAGACCAAGAAAGGTTAGTAGTGAGGTTTGTTTACCACTACATGTTAGTAGTGGTAAAAGACAAAGTCATGTTATTCAAGCTGTATGTGAATATGGAACTAGTGGGCTTGCGTGAGAATGAAATAATATTACATTTCGAAGGGTTAAAAGGCGTTTCTCATACATTCCACCAGTCGCTAATACTGTGAAGGTCATGCTGCAATGTGTTATGATCGTTAGTGGAATTAATTCCTCAGTAAACACCTCAATTGTCGGTAAATAGTCGAATGCAAGAGAAAATATTTGACGGCAAATCTTTAACAAATATTTGGAAAAGTAGAGGCCACAACACCGTCCCCTGTGGTACACTAGACGTGACCTCAGTAATAGAACGCCAATCATTAACAACCGTAAATGGACGACGAAGTGATAGAAAGTTTGTATCCCAAAAAAGGGTTAGTGAGCCGATACCTGGATGACATAACTTATAAATGAGACGGCAGTCGTCAACACGCGATGAAATGCTTTTGAGAAATCAAGGAAAATTGTGTCTGTTTGTTGGCTGTTGTCAATATTGAAGTGTACGATGGTAGTGAACTGCAGTAACTGTGTTTCATAAAAAAGGCCATTCCTCACCCCATGTTCTTTCTGAAAGAAAAAGCTATCTTTCTTCCGAGGTGCGAGTAAGTGTGCGAGGCGATTATGCGTTCAAGCAGTTTGCATGACACACGTTAGCAATTTTGGGCGATAGTTTTCAGGCCTATGTTAATCACCAGTTTTAAAAATAGGGATAACCTTCGCAATCTTCCAGTCTACTGGTAAAGCACCTGACTTGAAGGATTGCTTAAAGATGTAGTACAGAATGACACTTGAGATAGATGCGTTTTTTTTAATAGCTTCGTGTTAATATTGTCAATGCAATGCCACAGGCAGATGTTTTTAACCATGAAACGCTTGCGTTGTCGGCTACCTTCAAGTGAGTTTTAGTCAAAAGCCAGAGCCGTTATCCGGGCACTCAAATTCGAACATCCCGGAAAGTTGCGAGAAGAAAATGAAATCATCCAGACAACCACTCAAGACCGCATTACATGTGCTAGTTACGTTCCATGCAAGTTACAACAAATATTGCTTCCGAGTTCTTCCTAATGTTTGTTCACAATATCACTCAAGCTGTAACTTCTAGTATGCTGAAGTTTTATGTGTCATTTGCAATAGCGACGTTCAAAAGGCAGATACAGGGCACTATACACTTGCATGTCATCTTTCGGTGCTCGCTCTTTTCAACGCCAGCGGTCCGCGAGTTCCGCGGCGTGTCTGGCGCGCCGCGAATGGCCGTTTGATTGAGATGGTACTTGCAATGAGGTTCTGTCTGTGATAGGAAACTATGGTGCCCATATGAGCTAGTGCACAGTATGGCGTGGGGCGATGTGATGTGGTGGGGTGCGCCGTTGCGAATGTGCACTACGCCCATTTTAACATTACGGCTAGTATCATCGCCAACCAATATGCTTTGCCGGTAGCCATTTCTTGCTTATATCTGCTCTCAGTTACGGGAGAGCCAGCATTTTTAAAGTTTATTGATGAGAAAAACAATGCCTTGAATTTAGATAATAATTGGTGGCATAAATGGGTATTCATATTCCGGAACCACTGGAATATCGGAATGGTCTTCCATTGCAAAAATAGAAGAAAAAATGCATTTAATAGCGACGAACATTCCCCGTCTGAAAGAGGTCGTTGTTTGTAGTCCAGCAAAGAAATATCGAAAGTGTAATCAGGTGTTACCGTTTGCCAAAATTTCTGCGAACTAGTCTTTAGGAGAGAAGTTCAGTATTGAGCGAAGTACTTATCTTCAGCAATGCGTAAGGCGAAAGTGTACTCACTAAAAAATTTTTATGCTTGCTCCATGAGGATTCGCTTGCACGGCTAATCGTATTACAGTAGGGAAGCATTTTTTAGTATTAAGAAGTGTCCGCAGTTATGTATTCAATCATGCTGTAGTCTTGCTGTTGGCTGTTGAAACGTCAAGAATATATTTGTCTCCAAGAACGAGCTTTGTAAAGCATCCAGTTTTCGTTAACGGAACGCTGGAAAAAAGGCGGCAGAAACGAGTCATTGGGGACAAATTCTAGTTCGGTATTGATGGCAACGTAATTAGCTATGTTAAAATCCCGATTTTTTGTATTAAAATCCAGTAAACAATATGGGCACCAGGTGCGTTAACTGAAGCACTTTATGCTCACTAAAACAGTCACAAGTTAACACGGAGCACATGGTTTCAGGTGCCGTAGTTAGTACCAAATCTAAAAAGTTAGTGTCACGGGTGGGTTCATTTATTTGCCTGAGAAATATTAAAGTCGAGAGTTAGCTCAATTAAATCGGTTGCCTGCCTGCATGGTGATGACAAACATGGCCAATCGATTTAGATGAAATTGAAATGGCGAAGCAGATAAACATAACAAGTTGAACATTTTTCCATGGCAATAGCACTGCTTTTGCGTAGATTATAACAAATAGATGTCATATTTCAGAGGGGCGTTAACAGACCCCAACAGACACCAATATTTCCACAAGTGGTTTGCCAGTCAGCCCAACTAATCTGAAGTCAGGACGAGGTACCAACTCCATAAGACGAAGTCCTTTATTTTGCAAGCAGGATCCGACTGCCCTTTTTATCATTGCGATCATGTCGACAGATGCTGATTATGTCACTTTCTGGAAAAATTTCATCATCTGAAACATCACGGTGCAACAATGTGTCCGTTAGAGCTATAATGTCGGGATTGTTATCTTCCATAAAAGAGCAAATTATATTGCGCTTATTTAATATTCTGTGTATGTTAGTGTATGACATTGTGAGTGAGCCAGATGCGTCATCAAAATAGGGCAGTTTAGGGACTCGTGCACCGGTAGTTTATTTAGCTATCTGCTACGCACTACGGCGGTGTCAGTTTCAACATCGTACGTGTATTCCTTGTCATTAATGCGCATTTTCGCAAGTGGCATTCTGCACAGTTTGTTCTGTGCTCTTGCGTATTCCGGCAGGTTTTTTTTTTTTTTTTCTTGCTAAGCAGGTGCTCGGCGCAAAACACCCAAGAACCGATAAACGGGTGCCCTTTAGTTTCCGCAGAAGCCAGATTGTTCTCTCTGTCTTTAAATGTGACAAGCTTAGCCATTACTGGCCTCCATTGATCATGAACGAATCGACCAGTCCTGTGCGTTCGTTCAAACCAGTCGCTCGATAGAGTAAGCTCAAACCTTTATGCACAGAGTTTTATTACTTTTTGCTCTGAAGTCATCTAGTCTTCCCCGGTTTCATCCCTAAAGCCAAAAGAAAAAAAAAAACACGGTGCCCTTCCACTCTGTGAAGGAAGATGACCAGCGAAGCTGTGTATGTGGGCCCCTTAATGGCGAACTGCATCTCCGCCGGGAGTCGGCCCGGCATTTCACTATCGTGGGCTTCGGCCCACCTATTGGGAGTGCTTAACGCCTGCGTCACGTCCGCCGCGAGTCGGCCCGGCTTTGCCCTATCTTCGGGATTTTTTTCTACACGTGGACATGATAGTGCGGAATGCAGCTCTTAGCATCTTCGGTGTAGAAGTAAATTTCGTCTACGCAGTCTTATTTTGGCGTCCTAACACTTTGAAGTTATTCATATTAGCTGACGTGAGAGTGACTGGATACAATCAGGTGTTTCTGTTCCCGATGTTCTACGTAAGCTAAGGGTGGACTCGATATTCGTGAGTTTGTCCTTAAGGCATTTCATCTCAGCGTCTGTGGTGTCCTATTTCACAATTTCAGCTTGGCCTGCTTCTATCCTGCGTACATTGTTTATAGTACAGAATCTAGGGGTCCAGGATTACGTTCGACTTCCCCCGATCAGTCGCAACGAGACACAGAAATAATGATGAAGCTGTACAAAGCTGCACAGCGCACGCTTGACACTCTCATAGAATTCGATTGGGCACGATACCGCTGTTAGACCGCAATTATTACACTTAAAACCGCTGACATTGTCCGGGTAACTAATCTGTAACAACAGAACCGGTGGGCGCCCCATTGTCGTAGCGGCGTCGTGCCAAACAGATAACGGTTGTGGCGGGCTTTTGTATCCCGCGCCGGATCCAATGTTTCATGCCCGCATTTCCAGGTGGGGATTACGTCCTCAGAGAAAGTTGGTGTGGCGTACCAAGCAGGTGGTTTCGTAGTCGGTTCTAGGTCCACGACTCTTTCGCAGACAGAGCTTGTCCAAAAAGACAACGCATGTGCGTCTAAGATACACGTCACACCCACGAAGCCATGTTGCCGAGGGACGACAGGCCAGTAGGTCAACCCGAGCAGGAGGAACTGCAACAATAAAAGGGGTGAGGGTCCCATTGTCGTAGCGACGTCGTGTAAGGGATTGTTTATAAAGCGTTTGATAAATTATAAGACTTGGGTAAAGGTTGAAAGCCTATGGTTCAAGCTGTGTTATCTCAAGAGTAGTACGCTAATTATTTCTTCTGGACAACTCATTACAGCCTTCTTTATTATGTGTTCCGTTAGTTTTCAGCATAAGCTGGTGATGCATATCGTGATATAAGTGTCCAGAAGCTGCTTGTTTCTACCTCGGTGAATTGGCACGACTTTTGCGCACGACTAGCACGCGAGAAGCAGTGCCTTTTCAAAATGATGCACTTAAAATTTTTTACGTATATTGGTATAATTGATCGGCGTATCGCTTGAGGAAGGTGTTTGATAAGTTATTAGGGCCTGGGTGGTTTTTAGCGTCTATTTGCAGCCGCAAGTGTAAAATGCGAGGCTCACTAACCAAGATATCAACCATTGATAATTCGTACTTTGACAACAAGAACCTTGTGACCTGGGCACTGGAGAAAACTGACGGAAAATAAGTATTGAATGAGTTTGCGATAGTATGCGCATTCCTCAACCGCTGTACCAGCACTTTTAAATTTGTCTCGAACGCGTTCCGGTTTGAACAGATATCGCCGTATTATCTGACGTTGCTACCTCATGAACTCAGTTAATGATAAAAAAAAGATTATATCTCGCACTTTCCAACTTTTCTCTCAGCTCTTGTGAAAGCTGGCTACAGTTGTGGAATTATGTTTACCTTGCGTACCCTTTGCACTCTTCTTTTCTAAGGTGTTATTGTTCTCTTAATCCACGGCCTTTCTCCACTTCTTTATTTTTATACTTTGATCACAATAAAATTGGTTTCACAATACACAAATCCTCTTTTAACTTTAACCATAGGTCGTTGGCGCTCGTCGTGCCATCAATAAGTTCTGCTATAGCATCCATTCTGGGAAATCAATCATGCTTTCATCATTTGCTTTTGTGTAATACTTACCATTAATTCTGGTATCAGTACCCCTTTGCTGTCTTGCACCCATGCAAAGGTGGTCAACTGTCAAAAAATAATTTTACGGTCAGATATACCTGGTTACATGCTAACTTCAGTTAGAGAAGTGGACACAAAACTATTTTCTTTTATTTTGGCCGCTGTAGCTCACTAAATGTTCGAGAAGTGGCCAAGATCAGTGTTTGGCTCTATTATAATACCAATGTAGTCCATCTTTACCAATAAAAAATTAACTGCATCCTAGGCGCTGTGAAAATCTGTTATGTCAGGGCTAGCTCGTGCGGCAACTTCCCAGGCGACGTCTCCACCAGTCATTCGCGCTGCTCGTTTCCTGGCCTACCAAGCCTGCCCTTCTAGTGCTAGTTTCCTATTCCAGAAGGGCAACTTTCGAACGCAGTTTCGGTATACTTATCTTGCTCTTTATTGTTCCTCTAACAGCAGCCGCAATTAAAGGGAGAAAAGTCACGACTTCACATGATACCTCACACTGCGACCTAAACCTTTCCTGGGCCAGAAGAGCATGCTATGTGCCTAGTCGGTACATAGCTGGGGCTAAGTATGCAGCGTGGCGAAATAATTAAAACGAATAAAGAGAACGGGAGGCGCACTTCCGAAGAGGAGTTGTTCAACAATAAGCTCTTTCCTATGCTGCCTGGTGACGCGTTTATAAATTTCTAATGACGTATTTCATTCAATGAGCCTAACAAATTAATAAAACAGTGGGCAAAAAAACATGCTCTTATTTATGCCCATGAAGCAGCAGGGGCCATCCATAGCATGCTGTGATGACATGTTCAAACAATATTTTAGTGCAAATATCTGCGGAATGAGCTCACGCAGGTTTTTACTTCCTTCAAAACTCGATGTTACGGGGCACCTTCGAGTTCCGTGAAGTCAATTTCTTGCAAATAGCACAGTTTTAGCACATTGGTTCACAGAGGATGTGCTGCTAACTATATACGCATGGTCAAAAATGATCCCGTTTTACTTGAGATTTAGGCCTAATGTGACCCATTTTGGGTAGACTTTATAGAACGTGCGGAAAGTGCGGTATACATGTACACTCTTGATTGAGCACAACAGGAACTGAATCTCTTTCCCTCCCCCCTCCTTTCCTTCAACCCAATGATAGAAATAAATGATCTGACGTTCTCTAAAACATTTACCATTCGCTTCAGGTCACACGCGGTAACAACGTGTAGTTTTTGTCAAGCAAATATGTAATATTCGCGAGTATCCCAACTGCGAGACTCAAAAGCTGACCACCGCAGTCATTTCCTTTCATCAATATGTGGTGGTCGCGCATTCCAAACCTTTGTTTCACGGTCCTCACCCATGGAGCGCGCTTTCGCCGGCCAGGAAGTGCAGCCGTGCTGGGCCGCCCATCGGTGCTCTACAAACTCAGTCGACCTTCACGGTGCACAACCTTCCTCCTGTTGACCGCTTTCCTCCGGCCACGTTCCGCTGGGCGCGCGGACCGCACCTCGTCAGGGAAGAATGTCTGCTGCACGCACACCGGCTATTCAGCACCGTAAACACACTGCCATTGCGCCCTATAGGCCACAAGCTTTGCAGGAGGTGTTGTTTTTCAAGCTTCCTCATGACGGTGCGCTGGAGGAGGTGCTTGCTCAGGAAGGTTCCAAAAAACACATACGGTGTTCCACGGAAGCGCTGCCATGAACAATATGTGCAGAACAGGAACAGCTCACACTAACGACACAAGAAATGAAGGTAGGCATAACGTGGACTTGCATGCAAAACATTTTCTTGGCGCGCGGCACGATACATGTAAGGAAGAAGATGGAGAACGACAAAAGGGAAACAATATTATCACAATGAAGGCAATCTGTTTTAAGAAGAGAAGGATGGGTTTAACTGTGAAAAACTTTGAAAAACTGTGAAAAATGTGAAAACTGTGAAAAAACTGTGAAAAACTTAACTTGAAAAACTCAAATAATCTTTTCAAGTGCCCGCAGCTTGGTCCCAGTGTTTCAGCCATTCTAAGCTAATGAAGATAGATTTGCTTGCCATAGTAAGGAGCACAACCACAGATGAGAAGTTTGATGACGACGCCTAAAGACGGTGTAGATTGCCTTCCGTCTTCGATGGTCGTCCTCATGCGCGTCAAGCTGCTCTCTTCTCTTAGAGAGAAAATTCCAGGGTTGCCTTGTGAGCAAAACAGGTTTTCCTGTGCTCCCTATGGGACAGCTCAGGAAGCCTTTCGCAATCATTTTCTACGAGCCGAACAACAACCGGGTATGTAGAAAAGCATGTTCAGAAATTTCAGGCTTTAATCATTCAGCCATCTGTCAAACCTCCCCGCAGTGCACCGGCGTTACTGAATGGCCAGAATCTTCAAAAAAATGTATTTTAGAAGGCAGCCCGTATTTCAACCACTCTGAGTAGTAGCAACTGCAAGAGGGTACGCCCTTGTATTAACATGCGCATTCGCGACACTTAGTCGTAACGCCTTTCCTGCTTTATAACAGAAATTTCGTCGTGATTAGAACACAATGAGGACATTTCAGTAAAAATTATGCATCTGGCCTTCAGCATTCGCTACCGTCTTGGGCCATTCCTCAGCGATGGCCTGTCCCATGGCAAGATGATTTGCCTCGTCCCAGAAAAGGCTGTTACGATAAGCCTAGACATCGGCCCGTCAAGTGTGAGAAGCGCTCAAGCGGGCGTCTCCACGTCGCCATAATTGCCCTCTTCTCCGAAACAGCGTCACCCTTTTTATTCCCCGAGCTGACACAAAGGGAAGGATGAAGATAAGAAAACCCGAAGAGCAGGAGGTCGTCAACGGCAGAAGCTGACGAAAGCACTAATACTTCCACAGGGTCCCCAAGAATACAGAGACGACCACAAGACTGCAAGGGGTTATTTAAGGCCGTCCTGGCCCCCATGTTAACCATAACCGCTCGAGATTCCGATAAGAGTCACAACCATGTACCAATGAAGTGAATACAATTTTTTCTATTTTTTTTTTCGTCATCACAGTGCCCGGTTCATCGTCGTTTCCTGACTCTTGCGGTGAATACCCACCTCACCCGGTCGAGATCGTATCAAGCCTTCGTCAGCGTACACCCAGCTGGCGCTGTAGTAGTGTATCATTCACGGTTCTGACAGGCTTCGCTATTATTTGTATTGTGGCATCAGCATCGCTATATTTGTGAAGGACCGTTTAGCAACAAGGGCAATATAAATAAAAAAAAATTATGTGAAAAACTCTTTTCGGAAATATAATAAAATATATATCTTATATGCAATATAAGAAAAGAAGTAGATTGCGCAAGACTCTTTTCGTCGGCGTATCTTAACCGCTCGACCTTTAAGCGTGGGACGAATGCGCCCATCAAGCCCTTGATATTTTCGCGACGCGATTGGCGTGTGTAGGCACGGTGTCCCACGGAGCACACGGTGCGCATGTATGCCTAATATACGTTCACTGTCAGGAAAGCGTGCGAATGAATTAAAAGATGGAACATAACTCACCGTGGTTGCTCAGTGGCTATGGTGTTAGGCTGCTGAGCACGAGGTCGCGGGATCGAATCCCGGCCACGGCGGCCGCATTTAGATGGGGGCGAAATGCGAAAACACCCGTGTACCTACATTTAGGTGCACGTTAAAGAACCCCAGGTGGTCAAATTTCCGGACTCCTCCACTACGGCGTGCCTCATAATCAGAAAGTGGTTTTGCTACGTAAAACCCCATTATTTAATTTAAAAGATGGAACATAATTGTCGCGACATCCCGTTTCTCTGCAGTAATTGAGGTTGGTCGTTGCGGTGGTGTTTTGATCAGGTAGACGGTCGTATCGATGCCACGGTTTGGCGCTACATACTGCGCCAAGCAAGCAGGTCCTTCGAATCTACGCGTCTACTCGAGTTATTTGCACGCGTTGCCGGCGGTACATGCCAAATGCGGGCCTTAAGGCACTTCGCATGCCGGTATTATACTCAAGCGAACTTCGTGGACTTGGGTGCGGTGCGGTGGTTGCACGACACTCGGCTCGTTACTTGTTTGAGTCTCAGTTTAGCGCTACACCTGCAACCACATCGCGCGTGTTCTCACAGCCGAGACACAGCGAGATGTTAGAATAAAGGTTAAAAGGAATCCACATGTGTTGTGCACTGAAAACTTGGGCTTCAAGTTGCGCAGCTCTGCATGTCCGGTTCTTGCCAAATTTTGTGCCCGGCATGTCTGGGGGTAGACCAAACGGTGCTTATTGCCCATTTGACCCGACGGTATCGTCAGAGATAAGGGGCTGATGACACGAGAGACACGGGCAGGGATGAACCGATGACCAACATTTTTACTTATTCAACGTGCTGGTACCAAGCAGAAGACGGGCCCATAACAGACAGGGTAGAGCGGGGATGAAAGACAAAAAATTGGGGGGAGGGGGGTTGAACCCTGTAAAAGAAAACTTCAGGGGGGATCGAGTACACCCTACTTCCCCCCCCCCCCCTGGTTCCCTAGTCCATGGACGAGAGCCAAACTAATGACCTGCAGCAAGGAGTTGCAGACACTGTTCGGGAAGACAGTGCCGAGCTTCCCAGCAGGCTAAACGGTTTTCAACACCACGCTCGTAGAGAGAACCTGTTTCTATGGCTTTCCTGACCCGTCAAGCGAACCATGTGCTGAATTGGAGGAAAGAGTTAAGGCTCTTGTTTGCAGTAGTCTCGCCTGAAGGTACATCTTCAGCCCATAGCCTAGGAGTATAAGTAACTGCGAAATTTCGGCCCATGATTATCAAGTTTTAAGTTTCAAAACTAAATATGCTACAATTTTTGAGCAAAGGAAGCTTAAATAATCACGTGTAAGCATTAGACAAGGCTTTACCATTAGTCAAGACAACCCGTAATTCGGGAAAGAAACTTCTTAATATGGCAAATCAAGCGGACAGCAGTATTTTTTGCGACATGATAGGCTGTTCATAAACAAAAGCTTCATCTACTCTGCTCAAACTGATAACGAGTACGAACTTCCCCAGATTGCAGATCCTTCTGTTGATTTGTCGAATGTTATTCCGTCACAGCATGACAAACCCCCAAAATGATGGCATAAGTCTAAGAGGGGTGTGTCTTACTGTACTTAACATATCTTTTGCTTTCACTAACATAAGGAGCGTTGTTAACATGCGGGACGATTTGTCTTCTATTGTTGATCAGTCTGCCGCTGATTCGAGTGTATGAACAGAAATCTGGCTTTCAAGTAAAATTGTGGACAGTGAAATTTTACAGGCATATTAAATGTAAGCACTTAGATCTGATTAGAGTAGAAAAACAGGCGGTAGTGTGCTCATTGTCATATTGACGCGTCATTACCATCAGCCCCCCCCCCCCCCCCATTCAAATCATATCCTCACTAAAATATTTTGCGCATGTGTTCATTTTGGATGTCATGAAGTTACGATTTTTGCCTGTTATCGTGTGCCTCAGTCTTCTACGTTTTGCGATTCTTTACATGATTCTTTGAATAGTATTCTCGTTAGATACCCAAATTCTCTACTTCTAGTTTTCGGAGACATTAATTTCCCAGATACTTCATGGGAAACAAGTTATGCCACAGTTTCTCCGCATGCAACTGAAAGCTAAAAGTTTTGTTTAACTCTGTGATCTTTTCAACTTGACTTAATCAGTTAAAGAACCTATGTGAAGTACTGCCACTTCGTCATGCGTGTTTAATTTGGTCCTTAATCACTGCCAGATGTGTTTTCAGAGTTTACTTATTTGCCTGGGCTAAGCCACCTTTGTATTCACCTGCATTGCTTTTTTTAGCTATACCATAGCAAGTGCATTGTCAAGCGATAAAGCTAAACGGTGGGCGGCTTATCAAGGCTACAAATGGACTACCTATCTTTGTTATCCTGACGACGTTATTGTTTTTTCTCCCACGTTCGGCAGCCACCTTACCCGACTCGCTTCAATTCTTGCAGTCTTCAGATAAGCCGGCCTCCGACTGAACTCCATAAAATGTCAGTTCGGGCGCCGTCAGATTACCGCGTTCGGACACCTCGCTGACGCATCCGGTGTACAATCAGATTCGGAAAAAGTTCGCGCCATACGCCGTTTCCCTCTGCCATGTTCTGCTTCTGACGTGCGCTGCTTCGTCGGCGAGGGTTCTTACTATCGCCGTTTCATCAAAAGTTTCGCCGATATCGCTCGGCCTTTGACAGATCTTCTAAAAAACACACCGTTCTCATGCAGCCCAGAAGAGGATCATGCGTTAGTCTCTCTCAACGGGTTTCTGACCACCCTTTCCATACTTCCTCACTTTGATATACCTGCAATGACCGAAGTGCACATTGACGCAAGCAGCCACGGCATTGGCGCTGTTTTCGCCAACAGCGGAATGGTACCGAGTGCGGGATAACCTACGCCAGCTGCCTGCTGTCACCTTCCTAGAGAAATTACTCCATCACCAAGCGGGAGTGCTTGGCTTTAGTTTAGGCTGTCGCTAAGTTCCGGTCATATTTGTGCGGCCACACATTTTCAGTCGTTACGGACCACTCTGTTGACTGTCTCCTCTCCGGGACATGACAGGATGGCTTGGTCGCTGGGCTCTGTGGCTCCAGGAATTTTCATTTTTTGTCCATTGCAAGTCTGGTCGTCTCCACAACGATGCTGACTGCTTTTATCGTCACACCGTGGATCTTCCTGATCCTGTTGCACATGATCCGGTGACCTGCGTGATGGCTTTTAGTGACATAATCGACATGCGAGCTGAACAACAACGCGACGAATCCTTACAGCCCATCATTGCCGGAGTGCAATCTAGCAGCAGCGACGGCATGTGCAGCATGTTCGTGCTGCACGACAACACCCTCTACCACCGCAATGTCAACCGTGACGGCCCTGAGTTGCTCCTTGTTCTTCCTCGTCATCTGCAATCCGTCGCTCTCGAACAGCTTCAGGACGCGCCGACGGCAGGATACCTTGGAGTTTTGTGTACATACGACCATGTACGACACCGGTTCTTCTGGCCGGGTCTCTATCGCTCTGTGCGTCGTTATGTCGCAACTTGCGAATTGCGTCAGCGCCGAAAGAATCCTCCCCTGCCACCTGTCGGACGACTCCAATTGAAGTTCCCTCTATACCTTTCTTTCGCGTAGGCCTTGACGTGGTTGGCCTTTTTTCGACGACAACAAGTGGGAATAAGTGGACCGCCGTCACTGCAGATTATGCGACACGCTGCACGATAACAAAGGCGTTGCCGTTTATTTGCCCAACTGACGTCGCCAATTTTCTTCTCCAGGACATCATTCTCCACCGCGGTGCACCTGGACAGCTACTTACAGACCGCGGCCGCCCGTTTTTGTCTCGAGTTGTCGACAATCTCTTCAGCTCTTGTGCCACTGAGCACGAGCTGTCCACCACCAACCACACGCAAACGAAAGGTCTTACGTTGGAACGTCTCAACCGAGCACTCACAGAGGTGCTGTCGATGTACGTCTGCAACGATCACCGTGACTGGGACGCTAGGGTGGCCTACGTGACATTCGCGTATAACTCGTCCCGACATGACACCGCAGGATATTCACACTTTTATCTTTTGTATGGTCGCGATCCCACATTGCTGTTTGCCACCATCCTACCCTCTGTGCCACGTGTTGCAACTGAGTACGCTCGTGAAATCGTCGATTGCGCTCACATGGTGCGTCAATCGTCAGTCTGCCGATCTCGCTTATTAGCCTCGTAGCATATGCAAAAAGAGCGTTACGACCCATGCCATCGCGATGTCAAGTTCGCCCCAGATGCTTGGTGCTCCTTTGGTCACCATGTCATCGGACCCGCCTCTCCCAGAAGCTTCTCTCTCGCTACACAGGGCCTTATGAAGTCCTACGTCAAGTTAGCGACGTCAATTATGAGATTTCACCGTTACAGTTTGATCCATCCTCAAGTCCGACGCCTGTTGACATCATGCACGTTTCGCGGCTCTTGCCGTACTTCGCTCGCAGTTCTTAGCTGAGCAAGCGCCCAGACAGCGCTTCAGCGCCTGGGGGTCCTGTTACGGAAGGACCCCCAGAGAAAGGAAAGGAAGAAGATCGCGAGACTCTGGCTGCTGCGTGTTGTTGCTGGTCAGCCATCTTAACCACGTTGACTCTGCTTGTATATATATATTGTAAATACAGTCTATCTATACTCCCAACATCCCCGTAACAATATTGACACGTGTACTTTATCGGGCAACCACGTTTCGCCGCCTAACAAATGTAATCGCACAGCGTGGGACGCGCCTGCATGTATCCGAAGTTTCTGGAAAGTTATCGATGCTTCTATCCGGTGTCTGTTGTCGCCGAACCTTATGTTATCTGATTTCATCACCTGACGCGAATGGTGTAGAATTTTGTAGAAGGCACGCGGGTCCGGACGATTAGTCTGGAACATTCGACGACTGTTCTTTAAAAGCCGACGCGCTTGACCCACTGATCAGATTTTCGACGATCGCCGAGCGTGTACGCCGCTATCGTAGTGCTATAAGTGTAGCCTGTTTTGTGGGCACAGGTTCGCCCAATAAAAGTTAGCTTTGTCGTTCACAGTATTTCTACTGTGTTATTCAACGTCACCACCACGTGACAATATACAGGACATTAGGCAATATATTAAGAAGAGCTCAGTGGCGCAACTCACCGCTCAGTTTCAAAAGGGACGCTCATCGCATCCATCCATCCATCCATTCGTACATCGCAGCCCACGTGCATAGCGCTTGCCGCCAGCGTTTCCCCTGTAAACATTATGGTTACATAAGCTGCAGTTTCCTGGAAGCGTCAGAATGAATCAGTGATCTTTGCTATCGCGTTCCACTCTTAAAGGCGAAGCTTAAAGTCCTGCAAATTTTTATGCACCCATTTTATGCACTAATGACGTGGCACCACCTCCTCCTCATTGGATGCGCCATCACGTGCCCAATCACGCGCTCACTAGGCCACACCTTTCGAAGTGACGTGTGCAATGCCGCATGCACTCTACACAGCTTTAGTCAACTAGAACCCTGGAGCCCCCGTGGCGTCGGGGCAGCGCGCTCGTCTCGCACACTGGCGGCCCGAGCTCGATTCACACACACAGCGAAATTTTCTTTTCAAATCTCTAGATTTATTTCGTTTGCGAGAACCTCCCTGAGAAATATTACGCAATCCAAGCATTCTTGACGTGTTTTTCCACTTTGCACCGCCGACTATATTTGGTACCATTGCTTGTTGGCGACGCCGACGACGCCGGATTTTCGAACAACGGGGCATACAATCCTTTCGCAACAAATATATCCCAAGCTTCTACCTTCTTAATTAGAATTTTGTAACAAAGGTTGCGACAAACTGTAGGTCTATTTTGCAGCAACAGCAAGCGCTGCAAGAAGCTACTTCATACCACTGTGGATTTCAAGGCCATGTTTTCTCTGTGTATGGCACGCAAGTTACATGTTGCGTAAGTAGGAAAAAAAATTAATTATTGGTTTTTACGTGCCAAAACCACTTTCTGATTATGAGGCACGCCGTAGTGGAGGACTCTGGAGATTTCGACCACCTGGGGTTCCTTAACGTGCACCTAAATCTAAGTACACGGGTGTTTTCGCATTTCGCCCCCATCAAAATGCGGCCGCCGTGGTCGGGATTCGATCCCGCGACCTCGTGCTCAGCGCGTAAGCAGGAGTGCATCCTGCCACGAACTTGCGCTGAACTCGTTTATTGAAAGAGTGGTTACTCAAACTACCTCCTGCATGCGTTTATCCTGCTTACCTTTGTCCCCCCAGCCGTCCATTGCAAGTGACAAGTGTCGAAAATTGGCGGCAGAGAGGCATGGAGAGCTCTGCACAGTCATGCCTATATTAAGAAGCCTAATAATTAGCGAATAATAATTATAATAATAACAATAATAATAAAAATAAAAATAACTCTAGTAATATTAATAATAATTCGCGAATACAAGCAAACGTCGGGTAGGTATGCGTGCCAAAGTTACCTATTAAAGTTCCGCAAAAGCGTTTGCTATCTCTAATGCTTGGAACACTTTTAATAAAAAAGAAAAGCTAGGGGGTCTCATACTTTTGCACGAACTGCATATCTTTGTTGTCAAGGATATTTGGTTGAATGAATCTAATTCGGAAGATAAAGTTATTCGACCGAGTTACATGATGTGTAGGCAGGATAAGTGTTTAGGAAGTGGAACTGTAGCTGTTATAGCAAATAACGTATTGGCAGGTCTCTCGGGGAGCCGATTGAAAAACAGTACAGTTTACTTTTAAAAGCATTGTTGCAAGCTATGTTTCATTATTTGTGCCCTGTACCACGCTCCCGGTTCATCTGATTTCTTTCTCGCTAAAATGTTTTATTATGTTTTAAATATTTCTGGAAGAAACCATTATAATAAAGGCGACTTGAAGTTACCTACCAGGAACTCTTTCTTTTTTCTTTTGTGTTTCGCCACCTTCTAGTTACAACATCTAGGATATTGTGTTCCTCCAGAATATAGAACATATTGAATGAGAACCAACACGTGATAGTTCTATTTTCGAGCATAGTAATGTTTATTTATGCAATGGAACCCGCAATTTCACGTAATGAATATTATATCGTCATCGTGTATCGCTGCGTAACGCAAGGCACTCGAGCGTATTATATTTAGAGACTGTAGACTGGCTGATCCCGTAGCAACTATTCACAACTTAGATAGCTCTATTGACGCAGGCGTTGATTCTGTTGAGCCATCTTGGCAGTTGGTCCATGCGGTCATTGAATACTGCATTTAAAGCTATGTTCCTCATCCGATCATTAAATGGAAAGAAAACATACTCACCCATGAATAAACCGCGAGATAATTCATACAAAACGTATATTACACATCTTAGAAAAGAGCACAACCATCACCCCCCTCCCAGCAATGGACTAAGAAGCGGATCTGCAAGTGCGACGTATACAATGCAGGTGGGTTACGAGACCACATCCATCCAAATTGGCTGCAGGTATTAAGTGCGCATGCATTGCTGCGCAGGTGCTCGTGACGTTCGTGTCTGCCGGGACATTCGGGTCTCCGGAGCTCGTGACAGGGCGGCCGAGAACAATCGTGAGATCCGTTTAGGGCCGAGGCGCGCTCGGTGACATACGAGGAAATGGCCCTGCGCCGCGCTGCGCATCATCTAAATTGCGGTTCCAATTGTGACCCCTCAGAATGTAGTGCGTTCAGTGAGCAGGCCCTTCTTGCATCTCGCGTGCCTCCTAATTCCACGTCGTCGTATGCGTCTAAGCCAGTGGGGCCACTTCAATACGGGATACTTCGCAACTTTGCTTTAGTACGAAATACAATTTCGCTGGCGCCACTTCTTGTTGAAATGGTGAACACATTCCTTTGTTCCCCTTTGTCATGTATCTAACGTGTAACCCGATGGATATGGAGTCCACGTCAATTGTACCTTACAAGCAAATAGGGAGCATCGAAAAATAAAGTAGCTGGTTTCATTTCGGAGCATTGTTCCTTATTTACAAGCATGTCGATAATTTCAAGATCTCTAATTCACCTGGACACATCACAAAAGAGACACAAGATAGCCCGGATTATTTTCTTTTATAATTTTTTTCATCATCATAGTTACTAAAGGAGAAGAATATTTAAACACTCGCTACGTATTTTCCACGTATTCACCATGAGTTTAAGTTAAAAAAAATTAAATTATGGGGTTTTACATGCCAAAACCACTTTCTGATTATGAGGCACGCATTAGTGGAGGACTCCGGAAATTCCGACCACCTGAGGTTCTTTAACGTGCACCTAAATCTAAGTACACGGGTGTTTTCGCATTTCGCCCCCATCGAAATGCGGCCGCCGTGGCCGGGATTAGATCCCGCGACTTCGTGCTCAGCAGCCCAACACCATAGCCACTGAGCAACCACGGCGGGTCATGAGTTTAAGTTCAACCACGGTCGCGCAAGAACGCTACCACTTTTACGACCTGTTCTTTCGGCGCGATTGCTCTCCTGCACCGCAACAGACGCCAGGGCGCAGAAGCCCGACCGCGGGTCTGAAGTACAAATTGGCCATTCGCCACCGCCAAACACCACACTGCAGCCCTACAGATTTTTTTTTTATTTGTCTCAGGATAAATCAAGATAAGAGTGTGCGTGACACGTCAGAAAAGGACGCAGCCCATGAATTTGAAGAGTAACAACGAAACACATATGTTATTTTGCCGAAGTATTCAAGAAAAGTTCAGAATGATACTAACGTGGAACGTTTTTGACACCTTGATTGACGCTTCGCTGAAAATGCACGGTAAACTCTGAAGGGGTTTCTGTTGGGCATCGCGCGTTACAAACCTTTCTCTCTCTCTCTCTCTGTGTGTGTGTGTGTGTGTTTGTGTTTGTGTGTGTTATATGAAAATATAGAAAATATGTTAAACAAAAGTGACGAAGCATATTTTTCGTTTAGGTCATACCATGTTTCACAAGCACTGTTGAAAATTGCGCAAATTACGATAAAAACAAGCTCTAATATGACGCTAGCATCACTGTAACTAGGCATAAAATAAGGATGTTGCAGTACTGTCACCTGTACCTATCAGGACATCTAAAGCTGACAAAGGGACATTAACTAAAGAATGATTGAAGTCTTGAAGTTCCCACATCACCTAGGCACGATCTCGTGGATTTTCACGGCGTCTCGTAGGGTCTAGTTGATTGGCTGTCTCTCAAATTGACTACACTTTCTCCTCAGATTGAACATCGGAAGTTCCGACAACCATTACTGAGCAAACGCGGTCCAAATACAAAAAAAACTTTGAAATTTGTGACGTAACAATGACGCTCTGGCACTGAGGTATAGTGCAATTTTTACCTTCATTTATTGATAATAATTAGCTTTTATTGCGAAATTGAAAATGAACTTAAAGAAGAATTCAACTTCCTACAATTGCTAGAAGTTAACTGTATCTCTTAAATGCAACAAATTTCGTTAATTTGGCGTAGTAGTGTGAGAACATTTTCAAGTCCTGAAGGCATTTAATTAGGAAAACTGGAGTTGGCCCCTAGCTAAAGTTTCCACTTAAGGAGTAGTGGCCACACGAAAATAGGCAGAATCTCAACTTTAGAGACCCACTAAAACAGAAAACGTTTGGCCTCGAAAGAAATTTGACAGCGCGATCAATAACATGGTTTACGACCAGTATCTGTGATTGTCCGTACCTGTCGGTGATCTGTTCCGATGGCCGGTAACCTGTCGGTAGAGCCGAGTTGTGGGTCTGGTGTCCTGAATCAGTCGTTCCCTGCAATGGAATAGAGAACCCAGCAAGTAGGCATGTCAGAACGGGCAAGTACCAACACAATATATTCACAGGTGTAACGTCATACCTGTTGCTTACGCTAACCTGATTCTTTGACGCGCAGCTTACAGCGCGAAAAACACAGAGGGAAGCGAATCACAAAGAGTTCTTGCGATGCCCGAGAATCGATCTTGTGGTGACTGACTTGTTTCTTGGTTGTTGACTCGGGAAAAAGAAATGACGTGAACAGGCTTACAGGGCACGAAAAGGCCAGGACAGGGAAGGACGTCGTACCCGCAGGCGCTGACTTACAACAGTGTTTCTTTCAAATAAGAGAACCACATACATGTGTCACCTGAGGAATTGTCACAACTCGAAATAAACACTGTTGTTTTCAAATAAACACTGACGCCTTTCTGTGTCTTCGCCTTTTCATGCGCTGTAAGCCTCATCATGTTATAACGACATGCCCAAGCACTGCTTTAATGACATGAACGTTACAGGCTGCTAACTGTACGGGAGAATACTCTGCTGGTGAGAAAGAAATCGTGTGCACTCCAGCGCAGTCAGCAAAAGTCGGCCTCGAAACGCTCGAAACGCGAAACGCGAAAAGCAGGCAGACACGCTTTCAAAGTGTGTGTCTGCCCAAATAAAAGGTGTTACAGGCATGCCAAACTTGAAGTACAAGAGTTATATTGAGAATATTCTGCATATGCGCAATAAACATTCTATAGTTAGATTTCCTTTATCAGGCACTTCCGTGTGTTTTCCTCGATACTGAATCTTTGTGATTAGTCATCTATCACTTTTTCCAATGCATTCTATTTCTTATATGGGCATGCACTTGGTGGCATGTTCGTTCTTGTTTAGCGCTCGGCTGCCGCGAAGCTGACAGTCATAGTCAGAACACGGTCGCAACAGATGAGTAACCTGATAATCAGTGGTATTACTGGTCAAGCTTCTTAAACTATGTATGACAAATCAACCATATAGATAAGGTGTTTACGAGGGCACTAGCTCTGAAGCAGCGGAATCATCGTTCCCGAAGCCCATTTTCGCTTGCTCAGTGCAGAATTAATTCTGATAGCCAATGATAACGACCCTTGCTAGCGTCCGCAGTAAAATGCCGCACAGCATAGGTCACACAAATGAATTCTTCCCGCCCGCAGTAATCACGAAGTGCTGAGGTTTACCTGATCGTAGCAGCCTTTTTACGCAGCCTCTAACCAGAGAAACACACCAAGCTAGGCATATACGCAATCACAAAGCATTCTTTCTCTAAGCAGGCATTGTTCCCAAGGGCCTTAACCGCCTACTGGTGTCATTCTTGTACAACCCTTGTTTGGCGGAAGGACCGCAACTACTGATGCAGTGCCTCTTTTGAGAAGTAGTTGAAGATAATGAAACGTGTATTTGGCAGTGAGATCTGCCATTAAAAACAACTCAAACTGCTCCGATTTCTCTAGTCGTTTGCGTATTCTACCTGAGACGGGAGCTATTGCCAGCTTCAAGGACTTTCGCATCGCTCATGTCGTTCGGTGCAATGAATAGCTGGGTAAGAACTCGAGATTTTAAAATAAAAATGTTACCTTTTCTATTCTGGGGCCTCGGGTCTCCCCCGTCGTTCCCAACTCCAACGAGCTGGCCCACGCCCGCGCGTGGGATGTCACCTACCGCGCCGGGGAAACGCCACTCGCGGGCGCGGATGCAGTGCTCCACAAGGACTCGCTCCACACGTTCAACGAGATTACAAAGCAGGAGGGTCTATCCCCCGCCCCACACCAAGCTCTCCAGGCCTCAGTCTTCCACCCTTCGCATGCTGCAGGCCGGCTAATATCCCAACCCTGCCAGGGTCAGAAGGTACGCAGACTCGTTCGAGCCTGATTGTCCGGATCATGGAGATCACTTCTGCACTTTCGAACACATGCTCTGGCGGTGGCCGTCGTTATGAAACCACGATCATCTCACCTCGGAAGAAGAGTGGGAGGAGACACTCAAGAGCTCCGACCTCGCCGCTCAACTCAGAGAGAGAGAGGAAAGGAAGAAAAGGCAGGGAGGTTAACGAGACTGAGTCCAGTTTGTGTATCTACATGGTAGGAGCTTGGCAGAGAGAAAATTCGACGCGAGAAACTCGTTTGACTTTTCCATCATGTCGCATGTGCACAATGCCATCAGGAGCTCCACGGGTGTCGCCACATTTGTCTCTTGACATATGTAAATACCCGTGACCCCACTAAAAAGCATTGCAGAAACTGCGTCGCCTAAAATTATTTTAAGGCGCCCAAGAACAACACACAGCACACAAGAAAGGACAACGATTCTAATGAATGGATGCCAACTTGCCCCACAAGAAGTTCTCTTATGCAGCGCTTACCTTTCTGCTAACGTGCAAGTCCTGAGGGAAGGTAGACATAACTGCAGAGAGGAGTAGGGGAGGAGGCAGAGAATGGGTAGAACCAGCACAGCCTTTGAAACCAGTGAATAACAGCCTTGTCACTCTCGCTGTTCACATACCGGGGGAGAGGTTGGGAAAGGTAAAAAACAAACCACCATCTGGCTCTTTTTTATACGAGATGACAGCCGACAATCACCGTTCTGACAGACGTGATAAGTGGCACTTCTCTTGATATTGCGCCAGCACAATGCGTTGAGCTTGGGCACGTCAGCTGCCTCGCGCGGCGGCGGCTGTTCAGAAGCGAATGGCGATCCTTCAGCGCTCATACTGTCGCTGAAACCGTCGCTGCAATGGCCGCTGTCTAGTTCAAAATAGCCGTAAAAACATCCCGTGTCGTCAGTGTCATGAGGAGACATACATCATCAGCTTCGCTTTCCTGGCGGTAGCACCGCGTGTACGGCGAGTTTATCACGAGTTCTACGTGTTTAGGTTACGGTAGTGGAGGATGTGGCATCAACTCATCGTGATGACACACGAAGCAGCAACTCGTTTCGGTTTTGGTACCTCATTTATTGATTATTGGTCTGCCCCGCTCGTGGCAGACCAGGGCGGTGGTGGCGGGCTCAGTAACAATAGTTGGTTCGCTGATCGCATTTAGTCACAATGGCGACGAGGCTAGAGCGTATCGGTGGCGTTCCAAGAAAGTTGACGCCACTGTCGCAACTGGTTGGCAAAACTTGCACCTCAGCTGGGCCGTTCTTAACAGCCTGCTGCAAGACCATCCTTGTCTTTATGGTGCCTGCACAAACCTGAAATATGCCTCACCATCCCAGAAATCACAAAGAAAGCTAACATGCCTTCGTTTGCCCTGAAACAGGCCACATTAGCAGCTTTACTATAGGTGCACAGTGGCCGCGTAAACAGTTATATCGATGGCTGTCACATTTGCAAGTTCAGCTGCCGCTGTCGTGATAACAAGATCCGTCAAAATACAGCTAAAAACGTGACATGTATCGTCAACAACAGCTGCTGAACTGGTAGCCCTGCGTGCGGCTCTGTATTTCATTCAGGAGGAACCATCCCATGCATGGTCAGTCTTCTGTGATTCCAAGGCAGCCCTTTAGAGTGAACTCTCAGCACTGCGCCACGGATCACATGAGCAGCGCGTCGCACAGATCAGAGAAATCCACCATCGCATAGCTAACGAAGGATATGATATAATATATCGGTGGCTGCCTAGTCACTGTGGCTTACATGGCAATCATCGAGCAGACGCAACTGCCCGATCTGCCGATCATGGCGTCAGTTGCGTTGCCATTCCTCTTTCGAGAGCCGATGCAGCGAAAAAAACTTTCCGCACTTGCGCGTGACCTGACATTAGCTCAATGAAATTCATCGGAGTTCACAAGTGCACGCCTTCACACTCTGGACCCTAATTTACAGCTCCGTATTCCGCCCGAGGTTCCACGACGTAACGGCACCCTTCTAGTCCGTCTATGGCTTGGAGTAGCATTTTCAAATGCGTACTCCTTTCTTATCGAAATGGCCAACAGCCCACTTTGTGACTTCTGCGGGTGCAATGAAACAATCGCGCACCGTCTTTGTGAGTGCCCTCGTTTCGACCCGCAAAGAGCCGTCCTATCAGCCAACCTAGACAAACTGGACAAGCGCCCAACGACAGAAAACAACACCCTTGGAAACTGGCCTACGCGAACACCAGCGCGATCTGCTATGAAGGGGCTGCTGCGGTACTTAAAAGACGTGCGTCTTTCTGACAAATAGGAACTGTACATTGTGTGACGTAGGATTGTACGGTGACAGTGCATAACACTAGAAACGCCTTTGCAGGCTGCGTGACAGCAGTGCCCACGGAAACATTTCGTGTGTACCGTGTGTACGTGTTTGTGTGTGTGATGTATTTTTTTCTTTTTTATATCTTTTTCTCTTTCTCTCACCTATCTCATCTCTTTGCCCCTCCCCAGTACAGGGTAGCAAACCGGAGATAATCTCTGGTTAACCCCCCTGTCTTTCCTTTGCCCTTCTCTCTCTCTCTGCCGGTAACAGGACTGTGGATATCATTTGAGAGAGAGAGAGAGAGAATAAAGAGGAAAGGCAGGGAGGTTAACCAGATATGAGTCTCCGGTTTGCTACCCTACACTGGGGATGGGGGATAGGGGTTAGAAAGATGACAGAGAGGAAAACGCAAAAAAAAAGGAAAAAAAAAAAAACACGCACACATGGAGGCACACACACACGAAAGGCGTTCCAGTTAAAGTCGTTCACACAGGCCGGTAGATCGCAAAAAGCGCAATAGCGCTTGCACGGCCTTCTTCTGTGACGGTAGGTCTTTTCGATGTTGTAGAATTCCTTTTTCGGATAACGCTTGGTCGTCCAGTTGGTCAAGTTCGTGGCGAAGGCGTGCCCTCTGTGTACTGTACTGCGGGCAGGCACACAATATATGGCCAATTGATTCTTCATGGCCGCAGTGGTCACAGGTTGGGCTGTCGGTCATCCCTATGCGGAATGCATAGGCTTTAGTAAAGGCAACGCCCAACCAAAGTCGATATAGAAGCGTGGCGTCTCTACGGCGAAGCTGTGATGGCGCTCGAAGACTTAGTGTTGGATCAAGTGAGTACAGTCGCGTGTTTCTTAAATGTGGCTCATTCCATTGCGACGCGGTGCACTGCCGAGCAAGTAGGCGGAGCTTCCGTGCTGCGTCAGTTCTAGAATGAGGAATTGGGACGTGGCGCTCCTCAGTATGGGCTGAGCGGGCAGCGTGATCCGCCCGTTCATTGCCGATAATCCCGCAGTGACTTGGAAGCCACTGAAAGGTTATCTCATGGCCTGCTTCACTTATATGTTGCAACGTCTCTGTAATATGGAATATTAGTTGTTCGTGTGGTCCGCGTCGTAAAGGTGACAGTAGAGACTGCAGTGCCGCCTTCGAATCGCAGAATATTGTCCATTTATGTGGTGGTTCATCACCAATGTGATGAAGGGCAGTAAAGAGCGCTGCGAGCTCTGCTGCCGTCGATGTTGTCGCGTTGGTCGTCTTAAATTTGATTGTTGTAGCTTTCGCTGGTATGACGATTGCCGCCGCGGAGCTACTTGGAAGGACAGATCCATCAGTGTAAATATGCGTAGAATCACGGTAATTCTCGTACAAATGTAGTAGCGTGAGCTGTCTAAGGGCTGGCGATGATAGATCAGCTTTTTTCGAGATACCAGGTATCGTGAGGTTGATTTTTGGCTGAGCGAGGCACCATGGAGGAATCGAAGGTCTCGCAGCCGGGGTGAAACAAGCTGGCAAGGATTCATCATGTGCGGTTATCGTCCGGCTGAAAGATGTGTGTGGTCTGTCCGCTGTTAGGGAGGCCAAGTGGTGACGGGGAGTCCTGGTCAGATGCCTTATATGGGTCCTGAGTACTTCAATTTCAATGTGGGTCCTGACAAGGTGATCTCCAGCGATGGCTATCGTAGCCACTGTTGAAGCACTCTGAGGCAGGCCTAGACAAATCCGGAGCACTTGACCCTGAAGACTTTGTATTGTGCGTAGATTTGTTTTACCTGTGTTGTTTATTGCTGGCAAGCTGTATCGCAGAAATCCTAGGAAAAGCACCCTGTACAGTTGCAACATCGCACTTGGCGACATTCCCCAGGTCTTGCCAGCGAAAAACTTGAAGAGGTGACAGATGCCTGTCAACCGTTTTTTTACGTATGACACGTGTGGGCTCCATGACAAGTCCCTGTCGATTATGACACCTAGGAACTTGTACGATCGGACCCGTCGTATTATTTGGCCATTTATCGTTACATTGTAGTTGGCCATGGGTTTGCGCGTAAATGGCACTAGTGCGCATTTCTCTGAGGAAATTTCCAGGCCTCGATTACGAAGGTAGAGAACAGTTTGTGTGGCGGCTCTCTGAATTCTCGCTCGCAACTGTAGGCGTGTTACTGCAGACGTCCATATGCAGATGTCATCCGCGTACATTGATAGCCTGACTGCAGTTGGCACGTGCTCAAGGCGAGCAATTAGTGTTAGATTAAATAACACAGGGCTAAGTACACCGCCCTGGGGGACGCCGCGGGAGCTATAATGTAGACAAGTATGGCCTTCTTCGGTGTTTACAAAAAAGGATCGCATGGATAAATAACTCCGTATCCATTTAAACATCCGACCACCCACTCCTACCTCTGCGAGAGCAGAGAGGATGGCTTCATGCGTAACGTTGTCATACGCCCCTTTAACGTCGAGGAATAAGGAAGCGCAGAGACGCTTACGGCATTTCTCATGTTGAATGTAGGTGACCAGGTCGACGACGTTATCGATCGATGATCGACCACGTCGGAAGCCCGCCATGGCATCTGGGTAGGTGTTGTGGTACTCCAAGTACCACTCCAGGCGTCCTAGGACCATCCTCTCCATCACTTTGCCCACACAGCTCGCCAAAGCGATCGGGCGATATGATGAAAGCTCCAACGGCGACTTGCCAGGCTTCAGCAGTGGAACAAGGCGACTTGTCTTCCAGGTTGTTGGTAGCGTGCCATTTCTCCAAGATTCATTGTACACCTCAAGAAGAACTCCTCTCGCTCGCTCCCCCAGGTGACACAGAGCTCGGTAGGAAATTCCGTCAGGCCCTGGCGCTGATGTGCGGCTACACAAAGCTAATGCTGCCTTAAGTTCGTGGATCGAGAATGGTAGATCCAACCGGTGATCACGTGGTGGCGGACAGCTGCTCGAAGGCGATGGAATGTTGGTAGCTGTGAGTTGGCCGGATAATCTGGCGCAGAAATCCTCTGCCACGTCAATCTCCGATCTCTTTTGAGAGAGGGCAAGCGCCTTGAATGGGAATCGCTGTACGGGGAGTGTCCGGAGACCGCGCACCGTTCTCCATAGTTGCGATAAAGGCTTGCGCGGATCTAGCGACTCACAGAAGGCAGTCCAACGTTGCGATTCGAGCTTGTCTAACCGGCGCTGTATCTTCTTTTGTGTGCGCCTGGCGGTCCGTAAATCGTCCATTGTTTTCGTACGTCGGTATCTTCGTTCAGCACGTCGTCGGATTGCTCGAAGTCGTTCTAGTTCCACATCAAATTCGTTCAGTTTCGAAAAGCATGTGAGAGTGCGCATAGTGTCTTGCACCGCGCTCTTGATTGCCTCTTCCAAGTCGAAAGATGGATTGGCGTCGCAGTGGTCTTCCATAATAGACTGAAATTTAGGCCAGTCCACTCTCTGGATCGTATCCCGTATTTTGGAAGGGGACAATCCTCTGATCTTGATGTACGTGGGGATATGGTCGCTTCCGCGCGTCTCTATGTCCGCAAACCACCCTGCACGTCTAACAAGGCTTCGTGAGACGAAAGCCAAGTCAAGACAGCTGCTGTAGGTGGAGCCACGTAAGAAGGTAGGACTGCCATCATTCAGCAGCCAAAGGTCATTACTGGAGGCGAAAGATACCAGAACTCTGCCTCTTGCGTTGATCATCGGACTTCCCCAGAGTGTATGATGGGCGTTGAAATCTCCAGTGATGACCCAGGGATTGGAGGTTGAGGAAAGGATGTCTTGCAGTCTTTTGTAATCAAATCGACTTGACGGAGATAGGTAGGCGCCGACAAAAGTAAAGGTCAAATTCTTTTTCCTTACGTTTAGGCATATATATTGATTATTGTCATTAGGTGGTACAGGCTGATGAGTGTAGGTGAGGTCACGGCGAATACATACCAAAACCTTACTGTTTTCATAAACAGTTGACGACATAAATAATTCATATCCAGAAAGCCTGATTGTGTTCGATTAGTTCGGCTCGCAAATGACGATAATGGGAAACATATTGGCGTACACGAAGCGACGGAAATCCGAAAGGCGCGCTCTGAGTCCGCGCGCATTCCACTGAAAAATAGCTGCTTGTCGGACCTCTTCCCTAAAAGACCGTGGCTGTGGAGCCATGATCTACTCAAGGGTTGCAAGCACCGGACTCAGAGCGTCCAGTACTTGAAGCGCACTTCTGGCAGACGGTGTGTGCATGTTGCTTAGCAACACGCGAATGACATTCATTAAAGGCCTAATGAGTGCTATCACTTGCTCATCTGTTTTCCGTGACTCCTCGGATACAGCACCTTGCTGTACTGGGGGCGGCTTCTTCTGCGGCTCTTCTGGTGGTCGTGTACGTGGAAGTGGCGGCCATTCCTTTGTGGAGAGAGATCTGGCAGTTTTCTCCCTTCCAACATCGGTGTTCGGAGGGCTGGAAACTTCCGCTGGTGATGCTGCTTGACGAGTTGACTGTTCCGGAAAACTTGATGTTTGCCGTCGTGAAGACCTTCGACGGTGACGTCGTCTTCGCCGTACTTTCACAGCAGCCTCTTTGTGGGTAGAGTTGTCTCTCACCATTTGTTTAAGAATGGTGATCTCTTTCTTGATCTGGGGACAGTCTTTGGAAGAGGCGCAGTGATCACCCCGACAGTTAGGACACTTCAACTTGATTGCGCTGCAGTTGTCTTCTGAGTGGGGTTCGGCACATCGAGGGCACACGGCAGAATTTCTGCAGACACCCTTCACATGGCCAATCTTCTGACAATTGAAGCATTGCATTGGTCTTGGAATAAATGGTCGAACCTGGTGGCGAAAGTGGCCGACCTTCACGTAGGGTGGAAGGCAGTCGCCTTTGAACGTTAGTCTCACACAACGTGTGTTGCCGAGGCGACAAACATGCACAATGACGTTGCGTTCACTTGCTGGCTTTATAAGAACTGGGAGGTCTGCATTAGGAATTTCATTGTCAATGTCATAGATGACTCCTGTTATTGTGGCACCATTCGTTGGCATGATGGATCGGACCTTGATGTTTCCCAGCTGCGTTACATGTTGTAGTATGGTCAGCGCGCTCGGGTTCATCACATCGATTGCCAGGATGTTTCGCCTAGTATTTATCCTGACATCCTTGATCTCGTTTGGCACAGTGTTTTCGAGATACACGGAGAGTGCTTGCCTGTTGAGGACGCGCAGATATCATTTGAAAATTACAATATCTTAATATGGTCAAAATACGCCTTAGTTGCCTTTAAAAACACCACAGAGTCTAGGCGACACTACGGAAGCGGTCGCACGTCAAACCAACACTTATGTGCCCGCAGGGGTAGCTTGACGGCTACGACATTGCTCGAAGCTGCCAGTTCAAGCCCGACCGCGCCACCCCATTTCGGCTGGAGCGAAATAAAGAAACGCTAGACTACCTTGATTAAAGAACCGCAGGGCGTAAAAAGTAATCCGGAGTTCGCCAAAACGACGTGCCTCATATCCGAATGTAGTTTTGGCACGTACCGCCCCATATTACAATAAAAATTTCACACTGCTGCCACGATGCGATGTGCCATGTGAGGCAATGATAATACTCAATCTTCGCAGAGATTACGAGGAGGTGGAGGAGGAGGAGAACGAGGAGGAGGAACGTTATTATTGCAGAAACCGTTGCGCGGTTTATTCCTGGGTGGTTCTCTCTGACAGGGCTCCACTGGCGATCGCGGCTCGCCGGGCTTGGTCGAGGGTCGCCAGTCGGCTTCCCAGGTCCAGTTCTGAGAGTTTCTCCTCCCAAGACCACGTAGTGAGTGTGTGTGTTGTGACTCGTGGCGAAATTGCGTCGCCCGGACGATCGGTACATTCGTGTGTTATGTGCGCGACTGTCGCTGTGTGGTTGCTACACCAGGGACATGTCCAGGGCGTATAACTGTCTGGGGAGATTGCGTGTAGACGAGACAAGTGTGGGTATGTGTTAGTTTGCAGGCGGCGCCAGTCCCTTGCCTGGAGTTTATTGGGAGCTTTGTGTGGGGGAGCGTATTGTGTTCTTCCGAGACGTTGGTCCTGCAGTATTTGTTGACTTGTCGTTAATATTTCGTGGGTCGCTCGTCGGTGTGTCGGGGGCTGAAGAACGGTGTGGCCTGCCGCTCGGCTAGTGAGACCTCGAGCTGCGCAGTCCGCTTCTTCGTTGTCCCGCAGGTCTTCGTGTCCGGGGCACCACACGATACCGTGGGCCCATTCTAGTGAGCGACCCAGGATTCGAATGGCTTGTATAGGGAGTGTTCCATTCATGTAAAAACGACACGCCGCTTGTGAGTCCGTAAGGACGCGGGCGGACCTTCCCTTGCTCTCGGCGTCGCAAAATGCGAGAGCTATCGCTGCTGCTTCTGCTGCTGCGCTGCATGTGGCGCGGATGGAGGCAGAGGCCACCAGGTTCCCCTGATTGACTACGGCGAGTGTGTATTTGGGCCCCCAACATGGCGACGAGGGATACGGGCTAGCGTCCGTGTAGTATGTATCTGGGTCTCTGAAACAGTGTTTGTGCAACATGCGGGCACGCGCTGCTCTTCTCTCTTGATTGTGGGTGGAGTGCATGTTCTTGGGTATAGGGTCTACTACAATGTTCTCTCTAATGTGGTTAGCCAAGAGTTGTGTTTCTTCTTTGCAGTACTGAGGTGTCAGCGGGTACCCTAACCGTTGAAGAAGGTGCCTTCCTTGTTGAGTCTTGTTGAGGCGCTCCCTCTGCGCTATAAGCGTGGCATTTGTTAGCTCCTCAAAGGTGTTGTATACGTCTAGTGCTAGTAATTTCTTTGTGCTTGTGCATGACGGTAGCTGTAAGGCCGTTTTGTACGCCGTTCTTATAAGAGTGTCCATGCGCTCTGTCTCGCTTTTGCGCTTGACTGGATACGGGAGTGCATACGTGACACGGCTGATGACGAGGGCTTGTACCAGTCTTAAGGTTTCGTCCTCTGTGAAACAATCTTTGCTGCGCACTACTCTGTCGATGAGTGATGCGATGCTTCTTATAAGGTGAATTAATTTTCCTGGGGCTACCTTTATGCCGTTGTTCTCCTGGACGTGTATACCTAGTAAGCGTGCGGTCGGGACGCGCTTTATAGGTTGCCCGGCAATCTCGATATGTATTGGCGGGGCTCGATGTTCCTTAGTTTGCTTGGGCTGGACTTGAAGGTACTCCGACTTGTGTGGGGCACACCTCATTCCTGCTGTGGTTAGGTATGACTCGATGTGTCCGATAGCTGTGAGTAATGTGTTTTCTCTGTCGCCGTATGAACCCTTGGTTGCCCATAGGGTGATATCGTCGGCATAGAAGGCACATCCGATTTTTGGGATGTTTTCCAATTGTAAAGCAAGTTTTCCAAGTCCGATGTTGAAGAGGATTCAGATATTATTGAGCCTTGTGGAGTACCCTTCTGCGGTAGATCATATATGTCTGATTGTAGGCCTGCTATGCCGATGCGGGCTTTGCGGTGGCTGAGAAAAGCCACGGTATAATGGTATACTCGCTCTGCGCATACTATGGCGGCGAGGCAATCTAGGATGGTTTCGTGTGCTATATTATCAAATGCTTTTTCCACGTCCAGGGCTAGGAGTATGTCGTTGTTGCTGCCTGGTTGTGGGTTGAGGACCACTTCCTTGAGGAGGAGGAAGGCATCCTGTGCTGACATGCCTTTCCGAAATCCGTACATGCAATTGGGGTGTAGTCCATGTTCTTCCATGTGTTGTTCTATTCGAGTGAGTACTATTCGTTCAAGAAGCTTGCCCAGGCAAGACGTGAGCGAGATCGGTCTTAATTGATCGAGCCTGAGCGGTTTTCCCGGTTTGGGTATAAGGTCTATGTGAGCTGTAGTCCATTCCTCGGGTAATGTTCTACCCGGTGTCCATATTTCTTCGTTCAGCTGCTTTGTAAAAGCTCGCAGGGTTTCATCGCTTAGGCTTCTCAAGATGGCGTTGGTGACCCCGTGGGGACCCGGTGCCGTGTTTTTCTTGAAGCTCTTTGCTGCTGCGTATACCTCCGCATACGTGATGGGTGCATCAAGTATCTCGTTCGGAGGTCCCGGATATTGAGGGTATGGTTTCGGATGCCCTGTCCGGATTCCCGTGTATGTTTGCTGGAGCTCCTGTGTGAGTTCATCCCGGGTTCCCGGATATTCGCCATCGAGGTTTTGTAGGGTTGTGTTTGTTTCTGTTTTGGTATTTGAAGGATCAATGATGCTGCGAAGTATGTTCCACGTCTTTATGGTGTTTAGCGTGCCTTTAAACGAATCGCCGAACTTGCGCCAATTGTCCCTGTGAACCTTCAGGGCATAATTGCTGGCCTGTTTAGTGATGTTTGATATCCTAAGTCTAAGTTTGCCATTTAGCTTCTGTTTGCGCCATCATTTTGTGAGGCCTCTGCATGCTTCCCATAAGATGGTTTTCGATTGCCAGCGTGTCGGTATCGGTTTGGTACACTTCAGTGTTGGCGTCATATAGTTCTTTGATGCATTGGGCCCACTCCTTGATCGTGGTTAAGCGGCCTTGATGTTCCGGGAAGGGCGGCCTTGTATCTAAATGGAGCTGTTGCCTCTCCCTAAACTTAGGCCAATTTGTAATTTTGGCCTTCCCTAGAGGTCGGCGTAGTTTGGCCGAGGCGCTGGTGATTTCGATAATGTAGCGATCACTACCCATCGAGTCGTCTAGGACCCTCCAGCTTGTTCCCACGGTATCGTTGGTGATGGTGATATCAGGGGTCGTGTCCCTGCTGGCGCTGTTTTCTATTCGAGTAGGCGTACCTGGTGCAGTAATTAGTGTGTATTCGTGGTGCTCTATGGCTTCTAGGAGCTTGGTGCCCTTGGTGTCTCCTTTCGAGTAGCCCCACGTTTTGTGCTTTGCATTGAAATCTCCAATTATAATTAGGCGATCGCGGTGTCCCAGCATTCCCTGTAGGTGCCGGAACAATGACGCGAAGTCAGCCTTTCTGTCGCGGGGGGTGGGGAGGGGGGGGGACTGTATACGTTGCGTACGACTTGTTTAGGTCTCCCCCTCTTGACAGGCCATATCGTGGTGATGAGATGTGGGATTTCCTCACCGGGGTACACTGTCAGGGTTGTTGCCAAATCTTTGCGGACGAGCGTGGCCACCCTACGGTAGCTGGGGTCGTACTCTATTTTATACCCAATAATTGGCTTAGGTTGCTCGCCCGCCTCTTGCAGGCAGATAATATCCGGGGGTACTAGCGCCGCCTGTACGTATAGAGAGAGGGATGCGTGCTTGCTTTTAATGTACCTACAGTTCCAAGACCAGATCGTGATGCTTTCGCTTTCCATTTGAGGTTTACGGGCCATGATGGGACTTAGACGGTATTGTGCTGTCTGTGTCGGAAGTTAGCATGCTACCGTCATCTGTCTGAGAGCGTATTTTACTACTTTTTCGTTTACACTTGGGTTCCTTGGTTAGGGATTCATTAACGTATTTTCTTTATTCTTGGAATTCCACGAAAAACTGTTAAATTGTTGCTGTATTTGTTGTATTATTTGTTGTTGTGATTGTTGCAGTGTTTGTTGCAATTGGTCCTGGGTTACCAGGTTGCTCTCTGACGGTGAGTGCGCCTGAGGCTGCTTTGGCTGTGTTGTTTGGGGGGAGGGGGGCGGTTGTGTTTGTAGTGGCGGATGTCCGGTGAGAATGCTTAGCTGTGGTAATTGAGATTGTGGCGATCGCTCACAGGTCGCAGCGTGTGCCGATTCAAGCATGGCCACTCTTTTCATTAAAGTTTCGATTTTGTGCTCGTAGTCGGTTAGACGCTGTCTTTGCTCTCTATTTTCCTCAATGACTCTCTGGTATTCTGGAGACGACTTCCACCCAGCTTACCGCGTGTGAAGGCTTCTGCTTCCTTGCCGGAGGCGACGGGTTCCTTTTGGGTGTCGGTGGTGCCCGATGCTTGCGGCTCGCTGACCGGGAGCGGGAGCGGGATTGGGAGCGGCAACGTTCCTCGGTATTGAGCGGCCGGCCGCGAGTGTCCGCCCTGCAGGTCTCTTCGTCTTCCGAGGCGAACCATCGTGGGGCGTTCGACTTCATCCGGGCTGACGATGGTCTGGGTCGGAGTCGAGCCGGTTTGAGTCGCTGCTTGCACGCGTGGTCACCGGTTGGGTGAGCCTCCCCGCACGAGGCGCAGTTTATCTCGCATTTGTGTCCGTCGGCTGGATTAAGCAGTCCGCACGATCTCTTCTGTCCGGGTTTGGGCACACGTCGGTACGGTGGCCCTTTTCCCTGCAGATCTTGCAGAGTTGGAGCGTCGGTCTAAATTGGTAGCAACGGAGTTCACCTCCGTAGTAGTACAAAAATCGTGGTAGATAGGGACCAATAAAGGTCAGCGCTGCTCTTTGAGTGGCACCGATCATCCTGGCTGTAAGGAATTCCACGCCTTGTGTTCTTACTCTGAGGTGGGCCATGAGGGTTTCGGGGGTTGTGTGCTACGGTATTCCATGTACCACTCCTCTGAGGGTGCCTTCACCTTGGGCGGTGTATGCGCGCACTGCGTGATTTCTGCCGCTGAGTGTTAAGGTGTGGTTGTATCTTGCTTTTTCGGTGACCTCTTCACACTGGGTCGATAGGATGGCTATGTTGGAGCCCGGGTTGATTCTCAGAATGAATTTGTCATCCGTGAACTCGTTGTGGCACGCGTCGATGATCGCTCGTGCAAGTGTATGAGTGAACACGTTTCTTAATGGTAGTCCTTAATTTGGGCGAATTATTATTTTGTAGTCATTTTTCGGAAGTGATGGAGGTCTACCGACTCTCCGCGTTGTTGATGTCTTAGTGGTAGTTGGGGGTCTTGGGGCTTTACACTACCGTGTCGCCTCTCCAAGGCTTCTAGCTTACGTTGCTTTTGTGTTCGTACTGATTGCCAATTGAGATCTTCTCTCACGGTGTTATGGTACAGAGTTTCTTGGCTCACCGGTTCGGTAGTCTGGTCCATGCGTTCTTCTTCGTGTCCTCCGGAAGTTGTATGGAAGGGGTCAACGATCGTAGTCGCTTCGTTCACCATGGTTAGGCCAAATGCCGTCGCGGGAATCCCCGTCGGCAAAGCGAGCGGCTGCCGCCGCCGGTTAGGGTTAGCGGCTCACCCGTGGTGACGAAACTTTCAAGAATCCTCCTGGGGCCCTCGGTTGTCAGATTTCAACGAGGATGGTGTCGATGCGGTCCTTATAACGTTAGGAAGCTGGTGGAAGCGTTTCGATGCGTTTTCTGTTGAAAACACCATCAAAAACTCACGAAACTATACCGAGTCCGACGCGAGCCGGTGTTGGCACTGTGGTCTTCTTCTTCCTGAGAGATTACGAACAATGGCGCACAACAACGCCTCTAGCAAACACGTCTCCCTGTGTGTTCTGTGTACGACGCAGGCAAACAGCAGTGGTGCACGCGAGGTAACGTTTAACATCAACTCTCCGTTCTCGTATGAAACTAAACGCTGAATAAATTACACATTCACCTTCAACATAGCCACGAAGTACCGTCAATCAAAGCAAACGGCATACAAACCTTCGCTTACGTACACTCCCACAGAACGTGGCATCCGCATAATTTTTTAGTTTAGCTTTCATTCTGACAGCTATAGGAGATGTCCACAATAAGACACTCTTTATTTCGATTTCTCTATCCTTCCTTTAACCTCTTTCGTTTTTACTTAGAAATAGAGAGAGAGAGATGAACCTTAAAGGCGGTTTTCATCGAAAGTCGAAGGAAAAAGGAACACGCAACCTGACTGCAACGGGAAAGTGCTCCATTGAAATGCGCTGCAAACGACCGAGCTTTTTTCTGTCCTTTCCCTGCGAACCGGTCCGAAGAATCGGGTGACAATGGAGCGCTGCGTGACGTATTCCACGGCGCGCTCTGCTGACAGTTGACACGCGGCCCCGCTGAGAAGTGGGTGGATTGTGGGAGCTTTCAATGAGCGTTTAAATTTTTTTTTTATTGTTTTTCGTTTTGCAAGCGTACGAGTGCAGTGGAGTTACCTTCGCAAGTGAATGACTGCAGAGCCTAGTTCCCTCTGCTATCACTCTGCCGACCGAACACTGTGTGCGTGCGCGGCATAGTGGCGGCTGGGTGGAACCAAGCAGCGAATTGACAGGGCTATGCCAAATACATCTGGTATTATGCTCGACGCCACACCGTCTGTGCTTTCTTTTTTTCCACATAAAGCTTCTAGCTGTAATCGCACGCGCCGTTTCACTGTTAGGATAACTTCCCAACCGAAACCATACGCTTATTCACGCGCCCAAAACTTGCTAGCAGCGTCGAGCGAGGTTACTCGCTCGACGCTGCTAAACAAAATGCCACACAAACGTGCCACAAACAAAATCGTGGTTTTGTCGCATCGACGTAAACACATGATGCAGCAAAGATTGTTTACGTAAAGCATACCTTATTTGGAATATAGCGTGCATCTTATTCAACATAGTCGCACCAGGATCTGTAACACCTCTTCTTCGACTGTCCTAAGCACATTCCGCACAGATAACGCCTCTTACACGAACTGCGTTTGTTTTATTCACACCGAACTGTCACTTGCTAAAATGTTAGGTCCATGGCCATCAAAAGTATTACTACGAAATCAGTGAAATCACTTCAACGCTCTCTTGAACACGCCGTGATGCACGACAAATAAGGGCTCTACTGCATCGTCTGTCTGTGTCTCTTCCTTGCGTCTGAAACTTGTGTACACCAGATATTCGCGCATTTTCTTACAGCGAGAATTTTTCGATAGACAAGATTAGTTCTAGTGCTGTTACACATTTTTCTGTTTTATCTCTACATCACCAAATACAAGAACTTCTCGTTTTTTTTTCCGATACCATTAACCAAATTAAAGTAAGCAGCGGTCAGAGGCGAACGGCGACAACTGTTCTGTTTGCATTTATCTCAATTAAAGAAAACAGCCATGATTTAGCTAGGACCATATATTTAGCTTTGTTCGGGGATGAGGTGATACTTAGCGCTGAAGGCTGATTTCACCACTTTTTGGGTTCTAAATACAATTACACTCATGATTTATTTCGGTGAGACCACGCGCTAAGCAACCAGATACTGTATTCTGTGCGTGCGTCCACATTGCAGTTTGCTCTTTTACACATAAGAAGCCTTTTGATTTGCTTAGTGCTACATTTTGATTTATCTCCTCTTTCGGTCATGAAAAACTACGCGCCCAATTAAGTAGTATTTTGCATGTGCGCTGCGCATATCTGACACTGCGAGTTTGTCGTCTTTTATTTTTTTCGTGCTATTCCCTTCAATTTCTGCACCAAGCTTGTAATTCTTAATGTTTCCATCCACCATCGCATCACACCCTCACAGGTTTCCGACGTGTTTCAGCAGATGAGCGCGTGTTTCGTCCATACACATCACTTCTGCTTCGTGACAGAGACTATAGTTATCTAGCGGGGTGATTGAAAGTTCCGATATGCAGAGGCAGCGTGCCATATGAGTGAGTAACTCTTCCCTGCGCTTGCTTTACAATGAGATCGCCTACCTAAGCACTAGATGGGAAATCACTTGTGCTTGTATAACACTTGCACTTAGTTATTTCAGTGGGGTGGAGGAAACGGGGAGGGGGATGCTGTCTGTTTTATTATCCGATCACGGTGTTACTCGTCAGTGCTAGTTAGGACTAAGATATGTGCCTGTGCTGTGCAAAGTAATCTGTTGTTTGCAATTCTAGATTTCCTGGCACTTTTTCGGCGTGCCTTTCCCCCGATTTAGAGCAGCAGGTCAGAGCAAGCTGCAGCGCAGGCGGGCCTGTCGGCCTTTCTGTAAGTAAACTCTCTCTCTCTATCTCTCTTTGTCTTGATTTCCTCATGCGTTATTGCTGCGAGAAGGCGCGTGAAATACTTGTCTGATCCTCACTAAATATTGGTTTGTAGTCAGCGCTTGTTATACATCCATTTCTCCAATCCGCCGCGGTTGCTTAGTGACTGTGCTGTTGGGCTGCTAAGCACGAGGTCGCGGGTACGAATCCCGGCCACGGCGGCCGCATCTCGATGGGCGCGAAATGCGAAAACACCCGTGTACTTAGATTTAGGTGCACGTTAAAGAATCCCTGATGTTCCAAATTATTCTGGAGTCCCCCCCCCCCGCCCCCCACGGCGTGCCTAAAATTAAATCGCGGCTTTGCAACATAAAACACCATAATTTAATTTACATCCATTTCGTTTCTGAGTTACCGTTTTTCTTAGCGCCATTTTCTGTCCCCTTGCAAGTCTGCGAACCCATCCAACTTGCCAAGTATGTCATGCGTCTATCGTTGTTCCTTGCGAGGAACGCAAAGTCACGCTCTTTTTCCCTAGCGCGATCCAAGACGCCCGCGATTGTCCAAGGCTACATGACATTGATGGAGCACAGGTTATCGGTTGGCCTCTGTTTTGTCAAGAGGGCAACATCGCGAGACGTAGGTCCCCTAATCTCAAGGAAGTTTTCTATTCGACTATATTCTGTGTTAAATGGACATGATCTTAAGAAAATTACCTGCCGTCAAAAATACCTGCCGTCAGCATCACGTCGTTTTTCCTACTATTAGAGGTATGGTAAATGAGATCAACTATTCTTAGGCAATACGGCTCTCTCAGCTGTATTACTGGCGACAAAGCACTGCACAATGCACGCATCCCAAAATTGTGTACCTGCGTCCTTGCTTTCCATGGCAGACGAGTGCATTTCTCTTTGTAGCCAAATCATGTAGAGGATTAGCCGCACCAAAACGCAGTCCTACAGCCTTTCACAAGGATTCAAAATGTATAAAATAAACGCTTCGAAATTACGATAGAATAATGAAAATCGGCGGAGCAACAGTAAGCTTGTGTTTCAAGATTACACGATCTTAGCCTGTCGGGTTCCAAGATAAATGTGAGCGCCCTGCGTTTTTGGTATGGCCGTGCCCTCATCCGGTACCTGGGAAGGTCGCTCACGACACTTTTTTAACAATGAGAAAGCTGAATAACATGCCGGGAATAGTTGCTTAACACACGCGCAACATCAACAGGAGCACATGCAGTGCTCAGCGACCGAACTCAGACAGCATGACGGCCGGCCCTTCTCTTTTTCCCACCGTTGTACGCTGGAGCCATTGAGCTGATGTACCTGTTCTTTTCTGTCACACGAAAACCAGAGTCATTTTGATGCATCGTGACTCAGTTGGCCCCCTCAGAGATCACCCAGCGCTTACCGGTGGCACAAGAATCACCGGCCACCATACCGTCCGACTATGGCGTTTCATTCGCCGAGAACTGTACACGAGAGCACTTTAACACCTACGTACGTCGAATATTAGAAGTATATGTTTTATGGGGCAGTGCCACTGATCTTCTGCTAAGTAGGTGTTTTCCCTTTTGATGTGGCTGTTTTTTATCAGCAGTGCACGCGGATCGGGGGAAAAATGACGACCTTGTCCCAATTTGGAGGCAAACACTACCACCGAAGGGCGTATCATATCGTCATATCCAGCAATGTCTAAAAAAGCACTGCGTCCGTGAGCATTCTTTTTCTGTTAACGGTATCGCGGAGCCCTGAAGTTAGCCCATGCGTCACCTACTAGCCCGAAGAGGGCAGCGAGGAAATTGGAATGGCGAGGGCAGCTTCCCGCTCGCCGCGCCATAGCGTGCGGACGGAAGAAGGCGCGGACTCCGGCGCAGGGGCTACTCCAGGGTCCGGCGATCGCCGACCGCCAGCGTCCCCTTCCCTGCTTATAGGCCGAAGTAGGTTAGTGTGCTGCCTCGGCGCGGAGAAAGGGCTCCTCGGTCACGTGGTCGGCGCGCTATAAGAAGCCTGTCTCGGCGGGCGGTCGCGCGTCTCTGGCGGACACGCTACCCGCAGCAGCAGCAGCAGCTCCGACCGCGCGTGAGAGGCAGCCATGCCGAGCACCAGCCTCCTGGGAAGCCGCCGGCCAGCCGGGGTCACTGGCACCCATCGGGGTCAGTGCGCCGCTTGCGCGATGCTCGTCCTCGTGCTCATGGTCTCTGCCGCACGGGCAGCCCCGACCACGGTGAGTGCCCGTCAACGTTTCCTTAGCCCGCGACCCGAACTCTTCTTCAGCCGTGCTTTGTAAAAGCCAGCGCCGGGTGCGCGCGCTCGACGGAACCTAACGGCGCCAAACGCCCACTCGCCAGCCTTTGTGAACACGCGTTGCCGGAGCTTTCCACCGCCGGCCACGCTCGGCACTCGAGCGAGAATGCTCCGACGTGTTGCGCTTCGCCGAAGAGCCACATTTCGCTGCCTCCAAGGCTTCCTTTGCTTGTTTTTGGTTTTTTTGGTTGTTTTTTTTTTATCACTGTGTCTGTCGTGGATTTATTTGCATCTGTATGCGCCGACGATAGTGCTTGGTGACCGCGTTTAGAAACTCCTCTTCTCGACGTCAGAAAAAAATGTGGACTCGGCACACCGGACACTTTCTCGAATCATCTGTCGCCCGGTCCCAGAGGCCCGGCCCGGAAACAATGAGCGCTGATCGATGGGCGTCCAGAAGGGCCGCTCGGTTCGGAGCACGCCGAGGATCGCGCTGGTCGCCTCTCCTGTGCACCGGCACTCGAGTGTTTTGGGGTCGCAGCCTTCGGGATGATTGACGTCTCAGGCCGAGATGTCTCCAGCACGGGCCCCTTTTCTCCCAGGTGATCACTATAGCATCGATGAACGGAGAAACGAAGAATTTGGCAGCGTGCTCGTTTGGACCGTCAGGGTTTATTTATACCGTCGTGATGTTGCGAGGCTCATGGTTTTATCCTGGAGTAGCCACTTTCTATTATTTGTTTCAAGAAACATATATTTAATTGCGTTTTATATCCGAGATAACTGGAAGTTTGTTTGATATTATTACATCAAAGATATAAACGTCTCAGATATTTCGCAGGAGTTGCGCAGCTCGGAGGACAGAATTGGTATTAGTGATAAACGCAGCCGTTTCTCTATTCGTGTGGAAGTATCGTCGTTCGTGGAGAAGTCCAGGTCAGGCTATGAGGGATGTCCTCCTATTAAGTGCCTGAAGGTAGAATTCGCGTTGTGTTGCAATCGGATAGGTTTTAATACACACATATATAGCCTTTTCAATTGCTCCCTCCGCGAGACAACTGCTTTTATTTTACTCTCAAAACATCATGCGTGGTGTTCGCAGCGTAACTCTGCAACTGTTCCTCTTTTATTTCTTTTTTTTTTTCGTGCATGCGTAGATCGGGGTCATGGCAGCATACCTTTGCCTTTCGTCGTAAATCTTTTGCTTTTCGGGGCAAGCCCTTCATTGCGCCTTACATTGTGAGCAGGAATCCGGAAAGTGGTTCACCAGCCTTTGATTCATCGTAGAGTCTCACAGATAATGAACTATTTAAGAACTATGGTCCGCGACGTTTTGGGTACCTGAGTTGGGCGTAGGAAACCACGAGAGGAAAGTGACGAAGAAAGAGAGAGAGACGTTATTACACTTCACGGAATGTTCCTACTTCACATTCTCACCAAGCTGTTTGGCAAAATACGCCGCATCTTGTTGAAACTTGTGCACGTACCACTCGTGCGTGTTACTAACCTACTGAAAGGTCGATCAGAAGACGTACGAGATAAACTTAGCAAGCCACCGTTAACATTTCTTCAGCGAAATCAGGCAAATTTTTCAGACTGCTGGTCAAGTTAAAATTCTCGTGTTTTAAAAAAAATAAAGATACTGTTATTAGTGAGTGAACACAAGGTGAAGTCGTCTGCGAAATTCAGCGCACGCAGGCAAACAACTTCCATATATTCAATGCACATTTATTACCCTAACATAAATGTGGTACGGTGCGGTCCTTTTACAATTGCATTGTTCAAAGAGTCTCTGAAATGCGCAATAGCTATAGCCTGTTCTGAACTATGACTGAAGGTCACATAATTGATACTGCAATGCTTCAACCTCTGACTCCTGTCCAGAATTTACAGGATCATTACTGCAATTTGACAGGTAGCTGTAGCTGGCTAGACTGTGCTGTGTTCAGCACCTGTCCATAAATGGCACATTTACGAAGTCGTACGTCAAAACACTGCAACGCTACATTTCTCCACGGACAAGCACTCTGAGTCGTTCGCTATCGTGTCAGCATGTATTTCTCTATCACGCCAACAACTGCAGGGCAAAGCGATAGGGCTGCATAGGGCTAAGGCCGCGTATGCAATAGCATCCTGAGTTGCTTTAATTAAATTGACCTGGTGGTTACGCGAATATTTGCGTGGCGCGAAGTCTTAGGTTTGAATGCCGACTATGACGGCTGTATTCCAGCATGGGCGGGATGCAAAAGTCTACCACGCTCGCAGTCAACATTATTTTAGCGTTGCAATGCAGGCGTTGCATAGAACGTGCAAATGTTCCTAGTGATTTTCTTGCTCGCTACTTAATACTTCAACAAAAATAGATTGTAGGAGCTCAGAATACCAATCTGTAGCGAGCAGTGTGTGAATGTACAAATAAAATCCTTGCGCCACGATTGGTTTCACGTACGCTGTTCAGGCGCATGCGCCCACGTCAAGTGAATAAGTGCTTTACGCTTTGGGATTCGCTGGTTAGTGCCGTACATGGTTACAAATACATGGAAAGCTGTACCTGCTGCAAACGAGTTGAAGCGTAACCAACAGTTATCAGTAACGTGTGCGCGCATGCATGCTGCGGGCAAAAAGGGAAAGTTACGCAGACGATGGTCGGTACGTGTGGAAAAAATTATGGATAACCTCCTCGCACTCATGTTTATATACAGCGGGACTTCGCCAGGCTTGTGCAATGACTTCATAAGACTACACAAGGAGGAAACTTTAGCTTACATGAAATCGGACGTTACAAAGAGTGCATCGAAGCCCTCCAACAGGGCTTCTATCACCTTGACAGTACTCGCAACATGCATCGAAGAACAGTGCCCACGAATCTCTGGAGGTTAGACCAGCGAAGTTAGAAAGGGCCCACAGCGTTTTCCTTGGCCTGGGCTCCGGCTATGTACGAGCCTTCGTGAGAAATTTTTTGGACGACGCAGCGCCTACTTTGCAAACAAGTATAAATACATTTTGATGAGTCGGGCCAAGCTAAAAGGCAACCCGCTTGTGGAAGCGCATTCACAGGAGTCGCAAAACTGGCCTGCCCTAATTCTAATACAAGATATTTTGGGGAAGCCTGCGGTATCAAAGGCTCTAACCATCGAGTCTGACACCAACCTTTCACTCACTCACGGCCACGCACCACAGGGTCTGACAAAAATACGCGTCTATAATATGGCGCAGCAAATGGTTGAGCAAGTGCGGCGGCAGAGAGCGCACACGTATTATCTTTTTTCTGTGAACGGTGGAAATAACGAATCGTTATTCCACGCAGCCGCAGCCTGCCTCTACGGACAGCGTGAACGTGACGGCAGTGGCGACTGCAGTGGTGACCACCGAAGTCAACAGCACCGGCGGCAGCGGCGGAGCCGAGACGGGCTTCTCGTGCGAGGGGCGCATTTTCGGCTACTACGGGGACCCGGGAAACTGCTCGCTGTTCCACTACTGCGAGCCGTTCGCCGACCCGGAGAACAACCAGTTCGTGCTGCACGCCGCCTACCTGTGCCCCAACGACACCGTGTTCAACCAGCTGAGCCTGACGTGCGCCTACGCTCACGAAGCGCTGCCGTGCCGCCGCGCGCCCGAGTACTACTACATCAACTCGCACGTGGTGCCCGCAGACAGCAGCCAGGACAGCGCACAGGTGAGCAGGACTCCGCCCAACACGCTTGCACGGCAGATCACGAAGCATCACGCGTCACGGTGCTTCTATAAATTTGGCACCAAGGAGAGGGACGCGCACCGTATACTCTCGTCTCTCTCGTGCGATTCGACACAGCCTTTTTTACGTTTCTCTTTTCTTTTTTATTCATCTTCCTTTTGCTTTCTTTTAATTGGGAAAGAGTGGGCAGGGGGCATCAAGTCCTAAAACGGATTTTCCTCAAGGGCTCGTGCTTTTCTATGCCACAGATCGCATTATTTATCACTTTTCGGGTTATGACAGTATGTTCGTTTATCAGCACTAGGAAGCAATTTCTTACGGCGTGGAGGCTGTATCCTAACCTGCTCGCAAAACGTGACACTTAATTCATAAATATTTGCTCCAGTGCCTATCTCATAGGACCTCTTATAAGGCTGGGTTTTGACGTAACTAGTTCAAGGTAGTGCTTCGAAGTTCCATGGGCTGCTTTGGACTGTCATCGGTGACATATAGACAAGCAGACGTTCTCAAGGTGCCGAAGCTCCTCTAAATCATCCCCCAACGATTACGGCCTCGCGCCCGGTGTTTTACAGAGGTTCCACGCAGGAACGATTGGAGAGACCGAGTAAAGTGCAAACTCGCATAAAACACCAAGTTCCAAGTAAGTCATCCGAAGTCTATCGTTCATGGTGATACTTTCTCAGTACGGATTTTCAAGAAACATGGCGTCAACGGCCTCTCTCGTCATCGATGACAGAAGCCCTTAGGGGACCTTCCATTTAGCGGCTCGCGTGATCTGCACTGCAGGCATTCGTGTAATTCCAGAAAGTGTGTACTTTGGCCATTTAGTTCTTATGTTCTGATATCCTTTGTTTATATACCGTGTATCTCAGGTAACGTTAGTCAAACTGTTGAGCGAAAAAAAAGGATTTATAGAGCACTATGCGGGATACGAATACAAGACTTAAGGGATTCGGCCGTCAGCGGTATGAAGACTAAACACCACAGGTCCTAAGATCGTATCGTGAAGAGTGTATTTTTAATATTTCTTTTTTTCGTTGAACACGGTTCTCGCCAAACGTTCGCCTCATAGCCTTATCCTGGTAGCTTCCCTGATTCGTGCGCATACTTTATGTCATGCTCGTAAATTGAGGCAGCTGTAGTTTCTACCACATTCATTAAGGCACTAAAATATTTATTCTTGGCGATTGTGCAGCATCTTGCACAGTGCTACCGTTTGCTTCTATGCGGCCAGCACTTGCACTTGCACTTTCTTAACAAAAGACATAAGCATGACAATCGCACTCATCGATGTGAAGACTCGTTCCACTCGCGTTTTGATCCATTCGTGAACAACCAAACACCCTAACGAAGAGGTCTTCACCGCAAAAGTGTTTCGCTTTATTGACAGCATTGGGGAAAATAAAAATGCCTACATTACACTTTACAAACACTATCTAGTCATTTGTTATGATGCAACTTTTCAAAACATTTGCTCAGCTTTCACTTACGCGATTGAGCTTTTGGACAAGGGCAACACGCAACACCTCTCAGAGAGCACCTGATTGGCCCTAGCCGGCTTCGATATGCGCACCATCGTTGTACGCCGCGATACCTTCCGGACAATTCTGGAAAGATGAAGACTTCCGGTGCATTTTTATGGCGTAAGAGGCACTTATACGCACCGTTGTTTTGAATACCTGCGAACCGCCGTCACTTGGACGCTGTTTATTTAACTCAGGCCCATAAATATGGAGGACTTCTATCGCTTCCGGCTTTCTCGTTCTGGCAAAGCCAACGCACCCCTCGCGCAATCTTTCTGTTTTTTTCCCCCGCACTCCATTGCGTGCTCGAAGTTCGTCATTTTGCGCGCATGTTCCTTGAAGTTAAAAAGACCGGTTTAATGCGGAAGTGTTCACATGACGTCGTGTGTAATAGTCTTGACACGACTTCCGCATGTCTGAGCGAGGAGTAAATATTAAATAATCGTAAAGGGTTTCCTGTCACTCAACACGTTAATGACCTTCAAACATGTAGACGTTCCAAGGTCGACACAACGCAAGCATTTTTTTTTATTCGTGAAGGAAGAGCTCTTAGCTCAAAACTGGACATCCAACGCCGAGTTGATGCGATCAGGGAGCCAGGCAAGTGATAACATTGGACCGTGCGTCCACCTGCAATCCTTTGCACCAACGAACTAATCGCAGGAAGATCAGATGAACCGTTTTGAAAAAGAAAACGCAAGTTAAGAACGATGCCGATTAAGCGACTTCATAGAACAAGAAATGTGCCATGACCGTCTGCGGCACTATTTTAATCATCAATCGCGCAGGCAACTCAGTGTGCTCCAGAACAGGACAGCGCATACAGCGAACGTCCGGGCCATCTTGTCACTGCAACAGCCACGAGAAAGCCCATACGTTGGCAGAGGTGTTCCATGCTATCGTTGTGTAGACATCATGACGAGGGAAAACGCGGTGTTGGCTCATGAACAGATCATGCAGCAATTTTCGCAGGATCGTGTCAACAAGTCCAAATTCTACGTGAGCATGCCCTGTAAGAATGTATCCGAGGACAACGAATATAATCTAAGACGGATGCCGTGTGATTAATTGAAGAAGTGTTTGGGCGTATCTTATGTGTGTGAAGTTTCACGCAAGCGCCATGCATCTTAGAAAATTTGACCCAGAAGAAATTAGGTCCATATTTTTAAAAGAAGACGGCACGAAAACAAGGATGTCGTACTATCAGAAGACTCTAAGGTCGAGTGTAATGATGAAAACAACGGGATATCAGATTTCTTTTTTATTATTAAAGAGCCTTTTCACTTTCTGGCACTCTCGTGTTAGATAGTTTCTGCCCCCCTCCCCACTCCCCGCCCAAAAAGAAAGAAGAGAACTGAAGCCGCGTACCAAAAGAAAACTTGATACGTAGATCCTTTTAGTGCAGCATGCTCTATGCTATCACAATGAATGACTAATTTCTCGACGTTTCTTTTCTCCTTATACTACTCAAGCTTTCGCCTACTGTTTAGGTCAGTGAACCATGGGCAGGAAAGCGTAGTGCGGTAACTGCGCGTCATGCTCCCGCCCACAACAGCGAATAACTTCCCTTAATCAGTAAGTGCTAGCATATACGACGTTTGTTCAACGGGGCGTGAAAGTGGCCTAAACCGAGGCTCGTGCTTTTACTCATCCCCTAAACGTGCATACGCGCGGCTTTCCCCGCTTGACTCTGCATTTAAACACGGTTGATATAACGCATGTTCAGGCTGCAATAAATTTAAACACCCTAAAACCACGGCATTGCGTCACTGTAAGCACTTCTTCTATCATGTGAAGCTGAAAAGGGAAAAAAAAATCTGCCTCCATTCCACCCTGCGAAAGTGGATGCACAGCGAAGCTGGTGCTGACGTTAGGCAAGTACCACCACCCCAGCGGACGTTACACAGCCACCAGCACCACCACAAGCGACAAACGTCGCGCGCGCCTGCAGGTGTGCGGAAGTGCAGCGTACATCCTGATTCTTCTTGGCCGCTTGCCAAGTGAAAGTGCCTTATTGACCTAAATTAATGTTTAAAAGTAAATTGCGTCAGATAATGCATAAATTACGACTTAGACACAAGCCAGACATGATAGTTTCGGAGTGTTATTCGAACATATGAGAAAATATAAATCTGTTGCGCGGAAACTGAAAGACATTGCTCTTTTCCACCTGTTCTTAGAAGTCCGTCTGAGTGGTTGCTGACACTAGGTGGTGGTACCGTTAGCACAGCATACATCCTTATTCTTGTAGGCCCTCTGCCTAGCGCAAGTGAATTTCTCAAAGTAAAATGCGTCAACTACGACACACACATAACCTGCAAGCATCATAGCATCATACTGTAATCTGAACGTATGAGAACACATAATTCTGTCACGCGAAAACTCAAGCGAAAACCCCTTTCCCAGCAGCAGCTTTTTAGGTGAGCACACCACTAAATATCCCGACCAACTATAGAGGCTAACAGCCTCGCTAACAAACACTTTACGCGTGCTACAATGTGGTGCGCAAGACGCAAATAGAACAAGAACTCCATGCTGAACAAAGGTGATGAAACAACATGAGCAAGCTAAAACTACCTGAAGTTCTTCAGCAATCAACTGAAATGCCGTTATTGGATCGTTTATGTCCCGTAAATAGCCGCGAACTATGTGCTGGCCGCAGGCGAACGTCCGCCCGTAACAATAGAGAGATTTAGAATAGGGGCCCCATTCGTTTTGGGGTCCCAAAGAAAAAGCGTCGAAGCCATTGCGCATGCGCGAGACGCAAACTGCGTTAGAGTTTCGCGTCGGGCACGCAATTTCAGTGATTTATCGGGAGCCCCACAAGCTGCCCCGAAAGCTTACCGCTAAGAAACACGGCAGCACCCATCGAAGCGGCGGCTCTAACCTAGCACCAAACTGGGCTCGACTCCTGGTGACTCTCGTAAACCAGGACAAGGGACTGCTGTCATCGCTCTCTTTCAACTAACGTGTGTAATGTAAAATTTATTGATTACACGACGCTGATTCCGAATTCGATTGTCGATATCGTGGCTCGTAGGCCTAACCGGCTTAACCTGTCTGTTGAAGGCGCCTACAGTTGGTTACTCAAACCTAAGCTCAACAAGTTCCTTGCAGTTACCAGAATGACCTCTAAATTGTAATTTTTGTAACTAAATGCGAAAACAAAAGTCAAAATTACTCTTATTATAAGATGCTACATTTTATTTTAATATTTTAATAGCTTTTCATTGACGCCGCAGCGGTGCTGCACGCGCAAGACACTATCCACAAACGCAAAGCCTTATTCTACAACTCTTCATTCCTGCGTGCCACAGCGCTAACACCCGCAAAGCTCTTCCAAGTCCCGAAGTTTTGGGGCCCCTATTCTAAAACTATCTAATATCCTCATCGTGGCAGTGCGCGATGTACTTGGTGTTGCGCGCAGTTTGCTGAGAATAAAGAGCAGCAAGGTGAGCTCTGCGCTTGTGCAGTGTGTCCTCGTCTCGCTGCTCTGTTTTCCCTTCCGAAACAATATCCTCACTCGCGCGTATCCGTAAGTTTCTCATGACCTGGTACTCCGCACTTATCGCCAAACCAATGAATGGAGACCCGCCGCAGACCTTCGTATACAAGCGTGTCGCATGTCACGGCGTAGCTCTTGCGTCGGCTGACATGCGCTCTTTAATCGCTCGAATTTCTCTACGGTCATCATCGCCCAGCGCCCTCGTTCAGAACCCACAATTCGCGTAAGTGTTCAGAAAAGCAAAATGACCACTGTTCACAAGATTTGAGCGCCTCACTCATCAGTGATAATTAATGAAAATACCGAGTCATCGCTGTCTGCGCATCCTACAGTCACATCCTTAAGAAGCGTGGCCATATTTGCGACCTGTGTAACTACACGGGCGAACCGGCCAAGAAGAAACTCGCCGCTGTACCTTTGAGGCAATGGCGTTACGCTCCTAAGCTCGAGGTCACGGGTTTGATCACGGCTGCATTTTCATAAGGGCCGTTTTGCAGCAACATTCGCGTGCTTATATTCATACGCACTTTAAAGAATCCCGGAGGGTTGAAATTATTGAGGAGTCTTCCATTACAGCGCGGCTCAGAATGATGTCCTGGTTCTGACACGTCAAACGCCATAATTAACGCTTCAAAGCAAGAAGATGAAGAAGAAGTATGTATGTTCGCAAGTCGCGAGTCTCCAGAAACTGCAGAAGCTAGAGCTGTAACTGCTTCGCACTTCGAGTGAAGCGGTAATTTCTTTTTACTTTTTATTCATGCGTCAACAAACGCTCGTAACAAAGATTAATACACTAACCAACTCAGATTGAATGCTGACAACAAGCGCGGTGGGAACGCCTCTTTAATGCTTGCGATTCGTCAAGAGTTCATGATGACGATAAAGGGACACACTAAATATATAGTTTAGCCAAGCACTTAGATTATTGTTATTGTGCTATGTTGCTTGCGCACAAAGGGCGTGCTGAAAGTCAGTGACCATTTTAGATTTGTAATTATTTATACAAGTGTGTTTTGATTTCAGTAATGACAGCAATTTTTTACGCAGGGAACAAAGGTAACCACTAAGCCTTTGTAAATCTGCCCACATTTGCCAGATTTTCCCGCAACTTAGCGCAAACGCACCGATTTTTTTATTACGATTCCCAGTCAGAGTCGTGGCTGTCAGAATACAAGCTCCCCGCATGTGTTGCTGTTCATTGAACCCGTTAACCTACTTTATGTGGTCCGCCTGCACTGGTCATGGTGATGGGCACAACTCATGCGCTGAGCATCTCTCCCAGGAGTAGGACAAAGAGGGCGGGATATTGGAATGAGGATTTCCGAAGAAACTGCGCTGAAATTTTAGAGGTTAGATATCATTTCCCATTTGTAGTATCAGCAAAAATTTAAACGTGGGCAATGCCGAAACTACTACAATGCGTTGTTCCCTTTCCAGTCTCAGATTTATTTGTAACCAGAACTTATTTTTTATTTTTTTCAACTGCGAGGCTTTTCTTTCAAGGAGCCCGTCTTAGTTTCCGTTGTAGCAAGTGCTACGAGTGGGTGGATGTCTGATGTTCCCTTTATTAACAAATAAAGTTTCATATTTCAAAATATAGATATGGCTGAGGTGTTGATAGGTGCACAAATGCGAAAATTTAGTATCAATGCGGCATTGCAGGCAAGGGCCAGCTACCCAGAAGGGAGGGTCTCGTATCATTGACTGAAGACGAAGGCGCGGCTGAATCTGCAACCTTTGCCGAGATTTCAGAATACACTGTGCACGGGACAGGCGTTCATTAATAGTATTCTCGACAAATCGAACTAGTGTCATTTGTCGATGATACCGTAAGAAATGTGAAAATACTAACCGCCAATGAGGTAAAAGACTGAAGAGTTGAAGGTATCAAAGATGCCATAAAACAAACATAGCCCGACATTTCTGGTAAAAGCGTGGGCGAAACTGTACGTAAAGTCAGAATGTGCACAATACATACCGCACGCAAGCGTCCCACCTCACCCCATGCGCAAATTACAAGGCCATCAGCGTTGTCAGCACGCACAAGGCTGACTGGTAACGTTGCATGCATCGCGCACGTGGTGTTCCTTGCCAACCGAGGCAGCGGAAGCTTCGCCCGCTTTTTATTGCGCTAAAAGCTTTCGTCAACATTGTTGCACATATATGCACCTCCATCGGCATGGTGCTGGTTCTTGTTACATGCCGTAGCGTCGGTGCTGCTACGTGCTTCTCCTGAAAGGCGAGCACGATCGCCCTGAGGAAGGCAATGACGAACTCACCCTTGCTCAAACTGCCAGCTACAATGGTCAGCGCTGCAATTGTCCTTGTCAATGGAGCTTCTAAATAGTCTTCAGAATAATTGCTGCTTCATTCGCGTAACCATATAAGTATAGTAAGTGCGGAGCACACACAGCAATCTTTCAACGGTTAACCCTGAAGCGTAGCGTTGTATGACGAAAATGTAATGCGCATTCGGGACATTACGCACCTTAAAATCTATCTGTGTTACGATGCGTCACGCCCTACCAGAGAGTAATTCTAACCTGCTATGTTTCGCCGGCCGTATGAGTACTTTAAATCGAAGCTCGCAAACTTTGTTATTCTCTCTTTGTTCTCCACGTACGTAGTCGTTATGCACGACTGATAAAGTTTTAAAAAATCGTACCACATTATGATACCCAAGTTTCCACAGCGACTCGCGGGCTGTAAGAAACGGCGCTGTTTGAGAGCTTCGTGCTAATTTCGACCGCCCGGAGATATATGACGGGCAGCCTGCACACGGAGGCGCTTCCATTGGAATGAGCCAGCCAGGCACCTCACTCACCACCTCGTGCTCAGCCGCGGCTTCTGGTCATGCTACGGAATGTGGAGCAGCATTTCGAGCAAAAAATATATCACCACGTGTGTTTCTCTTAGCCCACCCCATCGCTTAAGTGCTACAGCATTTACCAACAGTAATATAAGCCTAAGGGTCTATATAGGGTCTATAGCACCAACGAAAACGGCATTTGTTGCCCGCCTGCGGCTGTGCTGTCATTCTCACCGTCATAGGCATGGTCCAGTTTCGTTAGTTCTCTGCAGTTATAGCGTGACAGCCCTTTCAGAATGTCTCTGCGCCATCTCCCCCCCCCCCCTTCCTGGCTATACGCTATGCCACGAAATTCAGATGTAGTCACCGGTAATTGGAATGTCATCCCCAGCGTGGAAACCTTTTGCACTAACATCTCCTTGCCAGTAAGAAAGTAGCTAGCCTTTACAGGAAAGTCACAGTGCAGAATATATTCTATAAAATGCTTACTAAGCCAGTTCGTCTTGTTCACTTTTCACGAAAGCTGGCAGTTTTGGGATGCTCTGTGCCAGTTCACTTAGTTCTTAATTGGCTACCTTCATACAGCTGGCAACTGTACAGGTGCTGCCTTCGGAGAGTGGCACCCGTCTTTCCTACCGTTCTTGAGCTCGGGCCACCACAAGAGGCAAGAAAACATTTTGTGCGCATTCCTCGAAAGACCAGGAAGAGGTCTCGTGGGTCAAGACGGTTCAACGACACGGCGGTCGCATGCCTCGGACGTTTTCAGCGCCTGCGAGCAAATATTGGTTTCGGTGCAAGCGCGAACAAAGAAGCGCCCAATCGAAGCTCTGGAGGGCCAGAAAGCAAGCGGGGATTCCCCGTGAGTGAGCGGCCGACAGAACGACGTGCGAAGCGGCGGCGCGTGCTGCTCCCAGCGACTGGGCGCGTAACTCTCGCGACAGGCGCATCACAAAGGCCCGTCTTCCTCGACCGCGCGGCCCGCGTCGTCGTCGAGGCGGTGCACGCGGAAAACGGGCCCGCGCCTATTTCGAGCGAGCCGAGATTGGCAGCGGCGGCTGCCGATGGCAGGGGCCGGCGTGCCCGATAGGAAACCAGTTCCCCGTGTCGAGCAGGAAAAACAAACACGCGGGCGTCTTGCTCTGCCGCGTTGAACGCCTCACCGCCTGCTACCCCACCCCCCTCGCGGGCCTTCCTCCGCTCTGCGGGACATCGCTTCGGTGAAAGCAACTGACACCGAATACCTGTCCCCTAATCGGTTACTGTCGCCTTGTTCCCGCGCTCTTTGATACTTCTTTTTTTTTACTGTCCGCTAGGAGAAGGTGGTCAGAAAACGACGCCTTCGGGCTTCGGCGTGTATGTGACAGCTTTAAGGGCCGAGAGTCGCACCTGCAATCGCACAAATGCCATAGCGAGTCGGCGTTCTCTCTTGGCTCGAATCCGCCGCACGGTCTCTGTTGTGGAGCAAAGCAAGAAAGTGCAGTCCTCCATATCATCTCGCAGCGCAAGAAAGAGAAAAAAAAAGCGGACTGCTTATTTAGCTCCATACCAGATCCCCATGGACCCTAGAACACCGTCTTCCACCTTTATTCGGCTAGGATTTCTTTATTGGTTCTTGCACATTTGGTTTTATTTATTTATTTATTTATTTATTTATTTATTTATTTATTTATAAATCAATCTCTACCACAGTGCGCCTCAGTGGAATAACTAAAGAACCGTCCAAAAACTGCCGTTAACCTACCTGCAAGGAAAGGCGTTCTATACGTACGCTAGTAGCCTGTTGCCGATGCAAACTGCAAGGTGCCTAACTAATAGGAATATCATGACCTAACGAAGATTCACATCATGGTTTCATGATCCTTAGTTGCACTGTTTTACAGCACCTTCGCCAAGCGGGTAGAGCACGGAGTAGCGCCAGTGAGGGAAGCTGTAACGATTGGAACCATCCGAGCAAATCTGACGGCATCCAATGAAGCAGTGGTGTAGCTATAGCCGAATTACCCAAGTACAATAATGTTTTTGTTCTACTGATTGCCTAAAGTTAACCTGATACACGTTAGAGCAATACTATAGCGCATGTAAGTGCGACAAAACTGCAAGACACGTGAACCGGGAGAGGAAGAGGGCTTTCATTCACATTTCTCGTCTTTTTTTATTGTGGTAATGCTTTATAGGGTTACTTAAGAACGAGATAGTTACGAATCGTATGCATGCATTTCATAGGTGAAGTGAAGAGCCTTTTCTCCTTTTGTGGAAAAGTTGTGGCTGCGTGAAGGCAAGGAGAGCAAAGCTTGGAAGTCGGCTCGCGGTTACTCGCAATTGCGATTTTGTTTTTTTTTTTTTTTGCGAGACGGACACCGCGTTTTCATAAAGTTCGTCAGTGGAGTGCATTGCGCATACATGACAGAGTAACAGGACCGGCCTACACTATCACAGTCTACGAAAGAGTAGCACCATTTGGGGCTCGCATTATTCCCTAACAATAAGCGCAGTCTAATTATGCGCGTGTTTCCTTCCTTGGGTCCTCCGTGCTTTCAAGTCGTATCAATTCCTGACAGAAAGCACCCAGCGCATAAGCGCAGTGTGCGCTAGGCGCATGACGATCACCGTTTGTGAGCAAAGAAAACCGTCACAAAAATTTTTAGAGCCTTCAGTTTCTACGAAGTGTAGCGGAATGACGAAAGTACTGAAAGTTGGGCTAGTCGGTAGCTATTCATTATGAAACGGCAGCGCGCACACAAGAAACGAGACACAAGCCGAAGGTAACACACAAGCGCTGACTCACAACTCGGTGTGTTTTTGGAAAGGAAGTTAAATGTATACCGGGTGCTTCAGCGAACACTCTCAAAATTTTTTGAAGGTTGCCTGCGGAAGGTAGCACAATTTTAGTTCAATAGCTGGTGTACTCGAAGTGGCCGACATTACTTGCGCAACAAATTGAAATGCATAATCAGATAATTAACAAACATCCCATAATTAAGTTTTTAACTAGTTACCTTATGGCTCATATTGCAATTTACATATTCTAGCCGTGAAGTTCGCAAGGTGGATCTACTTCGAATGGATTCTCAGGATGACACCAGTTTCGAGATATTACTTCCCGAACTTTGCGCAGAAATGCATTGGTGCTCCAGTTACTTTTGTGCTTCAATGTATGAAACAACGTTTTGATAAGAAATTTAGCGGAACGAGAGTGCATTTCTCTGCAGAGTTGGAGAGTTAATATCTAGAAAGTGGTGTCATCGTGAAAATTTGTTCCAAGTACTCCGCGGCTATAATTGGTAAATTGCAATATGGGCTTCTTGGCCTATACAACGCATCATGGCGTGACGGCCTGGGCCCTACCACGCGCAAATCCAGTCGGCTTCTTCCACTCTTCAAGCCTGGCAAGTCTCCACTGGATTTGTTATCTTACCGTCCGATAGCACTGGCCAGCTGTGTCAGCAAGGTAATGGAGAGAATGATCCTTACACGGTTAGAATGGTACTTGGAATTTCAGAGCATCTATCCAGAGGTAATGGCTGGCTTCCGATGCGGACGCTCCTCAATAGATAGCGTTATTGACCTTGTAACATATGTACAGCACCAGAAACATCTGAGGCGAAACACTGAGGTCTTATTCCTTGACGTTAAAGGTGCGTACGGCGATGTCCATCATCATGCGATTCTGGACGCCTTAGAAGCTGTAGGGATTGGTGGACACGCCTTTCGCTGGATACGCAGCTATTTGAATGGAAGATCTTTCTTTATTTTGGCTGAAGACGGACCAACGCCACCGAGCGATACCAGTCGTAGTGTACCGCAAGGCGGAGTATACTCAGCCTGACCTTGTTCAACCTGGTGCTCGTTGATGTCGCCGATTTGTTACCGCAAATCGTTCAGCTCTCCATATATGCAGACGACATTTGCATATGGGCTTCAGGAGTGACACGTGTGCAAGTCCGCGCACTACTTCAGAAGGCTTCAATGGCCCTGTCAACATACCTAAGAAGGCAAGGCCTGGAGCTTTCGCCTGAGAAATGTGCGCTCGTTGCTTTTACTCGCAAAGCGATGCCCCCGTATGCTCCAGTATGCTTTGCGCATTAATGACCAAACTGTACGATACAGACGAACGCACTGCTTTCTTGGCGTCATCATTGATAGGGACTTGTCTTGGTGCCCTCACGTCTCATACATGACAAAGCGTTTGGCCGCCATCGTGGACTTTACATTTCTCGGCCGGAAGTCCTAAGGCGCTACAGTACCATCAATGTTGCAACATTATAAAGCACTGTTTTTGGGCTTCCTGCGGTACAGCTTACCTGTACTAGGAAATACTTGCCCTACAAATATCCGCAAACATCAGAGTGTGCAAGCACAAGCACTCAGAACTTGTCTCGGTCTCCCCAAAACTACGTCATCGATTGCGAACAGTGGCCATTGCCGGAGACACTCATTTGACAGTCTATATAGATACAGATGTCCTGAGAGCACACATCCGACACCTGACTCGAATTCCTTCACACCATCTTGCTTGCTTGTCAGCGAACAGGCGGCATTCAACTTTTGCCGAAAGTGTTTTAAGACATCAGTCCTACTTGCCATCAGAATTTACGCCGGCTACACGATTATCAAAACCATTGTGGTGTCTGCACCGACCGCCAGTGCATTTGACAATTCCAGGAATCAGAAAGAAAGCTGGAGCGCCGTTGCAAGCTTTGAAACAAGCAACTTTGGAACACATTCACAATGTGCACAGATTCCAGCAACATGTCTACACAGATGGTTCGGTAAAACTCAACAGCTCAGCTGCTGCAGTCATCATCCTGGCCAAATCTGGAGAAACCAAATTAAAAACTTCATGTGTGACCACATCGACGAGTGCTGAACTTGCAGCACTCCAAGCTGCACTTGATTTCATTAATCAGGAACCCCCGCAACAATGGACAGTCTTTAGTGACTCCAAGGCAGCCCTTCAGTGCATGCAAAGCCCAATGCGCCACGGACCCAATGAGCAACTGGCCTCAGAAATTCAACACACGCATCATCGCAGCCATGACAAGGGACACAACATAATATTTCAATGGCTTCCAGAACATTGCAGCATCAGCGGGAATGACCACGCCAATGAAATCGCCCGATCTGCGCATGAAAGTAATCAATGTGTCATGATTCCGTTTTCGCGAACAGACGCTGCGGCTGGGTTGCGACTGATGTCCCGTGAATGTACTTTGCCTCTGTGGGACCCGTACGTTTTCACCATGTGTCGTTTGCGTTTGTTGTATCCGGACATACGGATGCACGTACCGCCTGGGCTACCACGACGTGAACAGACCATGCTGTACTGTCTGTGGCTAGGCGTTGCATTTACGAACTCGTATGCTTTCCTAATTGGAATGGCCAACAGCCCCTCGTGCGCCACGTGCCACATCGATGAGACACTCGCACCTATTATCTGTGTCTGCCCGCGATATTGTGTCCAGAGAAAAGTGCTGTGCAGAGTACTGGACCAGTTGGACAATCGTCCACTATCAGAACACAAAGCTTTAGGTCAGTACATCCACAGCACATCCACGCTAAAGGCCTTACTCGCATTCGCGTCGTTAAGATTCCTGCGGTCTGTGGGGCTTCACGATAGACTGTAAGAACGCCGCCCGCTACCGCTCTGTAGTGTACGCGGTTTGTTCGTGCTCCTCTCTTTTTCTCTCCTTCTCCCCTTCCGCTCTCTTTCTCTCCTTCTCCCCTTCCGCTCTCTTTCTCTCATTATTCCCCTTCACCCTTCCCCCGTGCAGGATAGCCAACCGGAACTACCTCTGGTTAACCTCCTTGCCTTTCTATGCATCCTTTTCTCTCTCTTGCAATATGGGCCATATGGTAATTAAAACATAACTAGTAAATTTTTGTTAATTAGCGGATTATGCATTTCAACTTGTTGCGCAACTAATCTCCGCCACTTCGAGTAGACCACACTATGAACTAAAATTGTGCTATCTGCTGCAGGCAACCTTTAAATATTTTTCAAAGTGTTCGCTGAAACACCCGGTATAATCTATACAGGGTATCCCACGTAACTTGAGCCAAACTATAAAAATAAGCAACTTCCACGTAGTTGGACAGAACCAATTTAATGTTGTTTCGCGTCGCTTGGAGATACTCCGATTATATATTTCATTCCGCCTAATTCTCAAATAATACAATTAGATGAAACGTGTCAATGGGAAAATTGTACAGGAGCACAAAAGACGTGCTACATAAAAGTGTTCTATTTTATTTCTTTTTTTTTTTTTTCGAGCGTGAAAGAAGCCCGCGAATGCACACAAAGTGCCTCGCGCTGCCCGTCACGCGGCAGTTCCGCGGGCGAGGGCAGACCTGACGTGCTCTTAGAGTGGGAGAGGATAGTCAGCTTCTATAGTTCTACCGAATCTACATTTTTTAGGGAATATATATTGGTATTATACGTACAGGAGACACACCCATACCCGCATACAAGAGAGAGAGAAAGGAAAAATGCCTTAAAATTTACTTCTTATCTCCCGGGTGAATTGTACTTCTGCTCAAACTCTGAGCCGCTCCCGTTTATATTAATACTATTTTCTTCTGCGCATGCGCCTTCGGCAGCGCTTATGACAGTCGCGCGACACCGATGGCGCCGTGGCTGCAACAGGCCGCCATGCTGCAGCCAAGCGTTAGAGGTGACGCGAGAAGAAAAAAACAAAGCACTCTGCGTTATTGTTCAAGCGTCTGCACAGTGGACACGCACTGCCGACGGCAGGCTAGCCAGGAAACATTCACCTGCAAGTGTCACCTATAATCACCAGTGGTTTATTGCAGCGCGATATTGTAGCAACCAAAGTGGCACAAAGGCCTCCGTTTAATATTAGAGACACACGTTACAAGCTGCGATTCGCGCGCTAGGTTGCCGTAGCCACGTGCTCGTATCACTCAAAATTATGGCCAAGTTGTTCTGGCTGTCTCTGTTGAGGGAGCCAACAGACTTTCCCGAAACTTTGTGTCCCTCGAATGTTTCTGTTTACAACTTAGGCTAAGTGACTCAGGGTCTAAGAGTAGCAGTAATTTGTCATTGGCTTACTTTAAGATTATGTAATGAATTCGCAAATGAGTTAATTTCACCAAACGAACAGTGTATGGCCAAGCACCAGTGCTTAAGTTTTGCTTAAATTCGCAAGGTGCGAAAACTTTCATTGAATGGCGAATTCTTTCAGAATTTAAAATGTACCACGAAGCTTTAAATATAAACCTATTCGGGCACCTCAGAATAAATGCCAAAACCCTCGCGTGTAAAATCCTGCAAGTACTTGGCTAGGAATACTCACCGTGTTCCAGTAATATGGCTTCTTTACAGCACGGGAGCGCGAGTAGTTAAATCTTACGAATGTAAATTTTGCAAGGTCTGTTAAATGATTCCTCAGAAATTTGAGACCACGAAGCACGGGTGCCAATATCTGCCTTCGTAAGAACATAACGACAATAAGGGGCCGCTTACAGGCAAAAGAATGGCTCTGCCTTATGATATGCTTTCGGAATAAGCATCCACACGAATGGCTGTTGGTTTCAGAATTATCTGCGAATTCAGTAGACGCAGCTGTTACAGATGCACATACACCTTTGCGTCAGTTATATCCGTGGTGAAAAATAGAAACTGGCGAACCGATATGAAGTAAAATGAAAATTTTAGTTGTGCAGCAACAAAGTCACCAAGAAACCGGCGTAAAAAAAATTGTCTTTCAAGCTATTACCTTTTTAACTAACATCCCATTTGGTACGAGAATATTTCTTTCCTTGATTTAGTTGTGGTTCAGCTCTCCCAACTGATATGCACATATAAGTTGAATAAAAGCAAAGATAAAAAAGACGGACGTCGGAAATTTTGTCCATCTGGAAAGTTCAACAATCATATTCATGGAAAAATTCACGGTTTGGTACAGGCTGAATATTGGAAATCATAACATGTAGAACGGCCAGAAACAACAATGTACACATTAACTGAGTGTGTTGCAAAACGCAAGACATCGTTTGACATCCCCGTAAATAGTTGGAACGTATGAAGTTTTCACAGTTGGTCCAATGGAAATTAAATTATTAAGCCACAGGTCTCGCTACCTAGCTTCTCGTGCTCTTGGACAATCTTGAAAGGACTGGATAAATAATTGCTTCTTTATTGAGTGGCTGACGACGAGTATAGAGTACAGATTTAAACAAATGTAAAGTGCGCGTCCTCGCCAGAAAACCACCGCCCAGCTGAACGAGTTCGCCACCCGCAGGAGTTGAACACTCTTCGCTTGGCACCCAGGAGTGAACGGCCTCGGCAAGTGCGCTCTGCGAAGTCACGCCGGCCACAGTAAAGCGCACTGCAAGCGGCGCAGCGACGGCAGCGGCCGCACGGGCGCATCATTAGGGCCGCACAGCATTCGGCAAGCGCAGACAATGGAATCTCGCGGCCGCCATTACCAAACTGGAACGCACTTCACTGGCGTAACCACGGCAAGAAGGCCAACCCGGTCGGCACAGTTAGACTCGATTTCGGGTCAATGCTCCGATCTTGCCGACCACGCGAACCGGTGCCTGAACGAGACCATAACCGGGTAACTGCGTTCTCGTTGCGAGAGCAGTGCGTGGACGCACAAGTGCGGCGCCCGCGATGCTTCCAGAAGACGGAGAGTGTTCGCAGTACGAGCACCATTTTTGCGGGAGGTCTCTTTGCCTGGACCGCAGAGCTTTGTAATTGAACGAGTAACTTAGCGCAATAAAAACAAACATAGACAGGAGAAAGATGAACAAAGACAAGTGCTTTGGTTGTAAGTAGCGCTGGTCTTTGTCCACCTTTCTTGTGTCTGCGGTTGTTATTGCGCTAAGTCACCTGTTAAATTACGGAAAACCAACTAACCCCACTTCAACTCTTTCAGAGTAGGTCTTCCTACTCAAATTACTGGAGGGGACCACTCTGGCATTGCGAGTGGCGGTTAGCACTGCGTGGATATGTCTGGCTTATACGCTCGTTGCTTCAGACGTTTTATGGCTTTGTTTATTGCTCTTTATCTACCTTTATTGCCCCAAATTTCTAAGCAGCCTTGATTTTCTCAATTCAGAGGGCAATAAGACCCCGATGACATGCATATTCATTGCGAATCATCGCATTCACAAGTGAATACGTTTTCATGACCAACAATTGCTAAATTCACAAATAGGTTTGAAGCAATAAGGACGAAGTTACGGTGAATCTGCGCATACTGGCCACCAACTTCACCCTGACATAAACATTTTCTCTCAAGTTTCCTCTCCCCCAACCCGTTTAACCGCCGCCTTCTTTCCAAAGCTGCTGTTGTGGGTACGCGCCATAATATATGAAGCAAGCAAGCAAGCAGTCACACTCGTGCCTGCCGCTCCCGTGCACACTAGCGCCACAGTTACCCTCAATAATTTTTGGGGGAAACTCTATGTCCTGGACGGCTGCGCTGGCAAATGTTTGAATGCACGAATTCAGACTAATTTCTCCGGACAGGCACATCTCGGACGACATTAGGACATCCTGTGCTCAATAGATATTGTTGAATAAGAAAGATGCAAACAGGAAAAGTTATTTCCGATTTATTACCAAAATAGACTCAGAAAACGTGCCACCACCGCGATCTTATTATTTTGAGGCACGCCGTAGTGGAGGACTCTGGATTAATTTTGACACAGCAGGCAATCTTCCAGCGCCGTCGTCTTCTAGGCCGCACTTGAGCTATGCGTTGTCCCCGTCATGCCGAGGGTTGTAGCGAGCGATGTTATCAGGCCGGCTCCTGTGCAATACCTCGCAGGCATTGTGTTTGCGTACGAATTAAACTCATTTTTCATTCATTTCGGTTATCTTTTACTTAGTCTTCCTATTCTATGCGCATCTGAGCCTGAACCTCTACACTCGCCCACTCTAGACTGAGTCTCCGTTCACTGGTTCACAAGTTTATTTCAATAAAGAAACTAAAAGAGCACGCCCTTTTTCGCATGGGTGACATTTACAAGGACGTGTAATAAAGCTATAAGGTGATCGTGTGCATTTTCTGCCGCTGCTAACTAGCGGAACTGCTTTTTGCAGGAGCCCTTTCCAAACTTGCGCCTCGTACCCCCGATACTCTAGTGGTGCAGCCGGTGCACCGCCCGTCGCAATAGAAGTAAAGGCACGTGGCCGGCAACGGCCCACTGCCATTTGCCTTATTTGTGATTTTTCGCTGCACACAATATTACACTTCATTTTCGAAACTTATAGTTTTTGTTTCCTACCTCACCCAAACAGCAGCCAGAAAATTTAACGCTAACATTGCCATACGTGTTTGATTTGATTAGACATTGTTTAGGCTTTGTTAGCTGCGCATACAGCAAAGACCATGCGCCTTCGTTCTTGACCGGAGGCGTTGCCCTTGTTTCAAGTTTATCTTCTCAGGTTGAGCTTGGTTATGGTGGGTATCGTTTAAATCTTAGTATTCGCTGTATAATTTCAGCTTTCGCTACGGTGAAAATAAGGGTACGTAGGAACGACGCCATCTCTAAGAAGTAAACACAAATGTGCCCTGTCCGAGGCTTGCCTGTGTCCTTGTCTGTTGGCGCTATGTGTACCTGTAAATGTATTAGTAGCGTAAATGAATGGTGAACCTGTCGGTTGTAAGCTTGAACTTGATTTAATTAGGTTTGGCCGGTGATTTATCGCTTAGGTGAAATTTATAGGTATACATTATACATCTTGTGAAGAGGTGCCATACGGAGCGGAATTTCTATGTTGACGCACACATGAAGCCGGACCACAACGCGCGTCTGACCTTTCCAGCAATGTGGACGAGGTCAGACTAAGGCAAGCGGTCAAGATCGCGAGGTCAGTGGAAGCGAGTACTCGCTCTTCAAGAGGGAGCGAGGGTAATCGGGGCACGAGGACAAAGGTCGCAGACTAATGAAGCGAGAAATATGCACGGAGAGAAACAGTACTCGCGTCAGCGAAAGGAACGAACTCGAAAGCGTTAATCCTAGCCGGTGCAAGAAAGCAGCGCATTTCAGTGAAGCGAGCCGCTTCGCTTTAAAAATAGATGGACGTGTGTTCCAGTGATTCCTCGGCAGAGAGTCGGAGTGGTGACCGAGGAACTGAAAAGTAAGTTGTCACAATCGGCATGCAGTGGCTGTTCCAATAGCGGGTGGGCTGAAACAAGCTTTGGGGGACATTTTCGTGCAATTACTTGGGCCCACGGGCATGCGCTGTATTCCGGTCAATTCTATTACTTTCATCCTTCTTACTAGTTTTGTAGTCGTAATAGATCAATCTGATTGAATTTGATTGATTGATTGATTGATTGATTGATTGAGTGATTGATTGATTGATTGATTGATTGATTGATTGATTGATTGATTGATTGATTGATTGATTGATTGATTGATTGATTGATTGATTGATTGATTGATTGATTGATTGATTCGCAGGGCTCCACGACTGACTCGGGAGGCAGCTCGACGGCGGCACCGGAAGGGACGACGACGACGACCACGACCGGGGCGCCCCCTGCGGACCAGGTGGCCACATCGTAGGACACGGCCGAGTGCCGGGGCGGCATCGCGGGGCCGCCGCCTCGGCTGTACATACCCTCCGCTGGTGGGTGGACGCAGGCGGTGCTGCTGTTTTCGGGGCTTCATTATAGAGCAGCGATCAATAGCTATAGCTGAAGAGGGTCTGCAAAGCCGCACTAAATCCTGACAGGCTTCTCCTTCGCAATCGTTGAAGACGGAAAGAGCGGCGGAGGCAGTCACTGAGCTGTCTCGGTGAATGGGCGCTCAACTTCAGTGGCGAGCCGAATTGAAGATAGTCAGCCGGAAAAGAGAAAGCTGTCCAATAATGTAAAGAAAAAAAAGAAACTCTATACAGAGGGAAATTCCGACTTGTGCACGGTGTGCAGATTGGCCAAATTCTTAAAACACGCACAGACTGCCACAATGCGCTTCAGAATATTGTTAATATATAGTTAGGATCTCCTTATTTCATATTGTACGTGATTTGTCATCGTCAGAGTATTTTGGCTTTGACGAATGAATCAGTGGATACGTGTATAACAAGGGTGGATGAAGATAAAGGCGGCTCCGAAAACTATTTTCCACAGTCGTTAACATTCAGATTATTCAACTTTAGGCGATGATGAAGCTTCATTTTGTCTGCTAGGAAACTTCCGCTTTCAATACTTTCGTATGGCGAAAAATGGCAAATTACAGACCTCTGCGCTGTTTTCTTAACATCCATCTCGTATAACATTCTTCAGAGGCTGTCAAGCATTACCTAAAGTAGTGTTGAACTGCTGCTGTTCGAAATTCCAAATGTTTCTTTGGGAAACGTTGTTACGTGAATGCATGCAAGATACAACACGCAGACGTTTAGGTATATTCCTTCCCCTCTTTAGTCACTAAACGTAAGCTCCTGGAAAATTCTTGTGTGAAATGTGTGATTATACTACGGTTTTCCACCTGCCTTTAGTGTCGAACTTAATCACGACACAAGTGAACTTAGTGTGATGCACTCTTTCGGACTTGAAAAATATCGGCCTGCACGGAAAACAGGTCTCAGTCCTCTATTTTGCACATTTGACCCATCTCAGCGTTTCTTTATTTATGTATTTACTTATTTATTTACTTGTTTGTTTGTTTTTTGTTTTTTGTTTCTAAAGGCGGTGTGTGCAACTGTCGCCTCTTTTCAGCGATTCTTTCGACCGCTTTTTGTACCGCTCCACTTCGTTGCTGCACCGAGAGGCCGGCCACCACCATCCGCCGGCACCCATCCAACTTCTCCGCATGGAAGCCCGGCGGCCGACGTTCAACACGGCGTTGTACGGCGCTGCCCTGCGACATGAAGCATTATTAAACCAAAACATTCCAGCCACCATCCTGTCGTTCGCTCTTTTCACCGCGTGTCGCGATGACCCGTCAGCAGCGTCGCGCTGCTAACCGCGAGGTGGCCTGTTCCGAACGCGACCACCCCGACCGCATTTCAATAAAATCAGCACACGAACAGGCACAGGGGTTGGCTTCGCTTCTTCTACATATTAAAAAAAAAGAACCACAGGGGAACAAACCTGTTCCTTAATTTTCTGCACTGCACTAAGCCGTCCTTCACAGCGCAGTTTTTATTAACCTAGATGCCCCAAACGCGTCTTTTGTGTCGGCTCTGGCTAAACATGGCTTTAACCAAAGCACATTCAAAACATATTGGCTTGACTCAAAGTGATGTATTGGGTGTCAGCGGCTGCGATGAGAGTTCTGGTGACGTTGTGCGGCTGCCCTCGATTTGACCTGTAACGAAAATCCCTGTGCCCAATGGACTGGGATCTGCAGACGACCGTCGACTGTCCACTCAAACAGTGCCCGAGCATCGGTCTAACCACTTGGCGATCCTTGAAGCAATAGAAGGCACATTTAGGTTTGTTTGTTTTTTTTTTTGTTTTTTTTTTTTTGCAAATTGCTGCCCTGAGCGAATGTATTCGAGTATGGGGCAATGTCCGCGTGCGTGAACCTAGTAAACGCATATTGCATTCCTGCCGCCTTTCATCTTTCCACAACACCGTGCCTCTTTCCGACCAGACAATTTTCCTTAATTACCATATCTACCTTCTCGGTTTTCTTTCCCAAATTATTAGACAAAATAAATCTTCAGATTAACTCCGAGAAATTCGCGATGTCCCCTAACAGACCGAATATACATTTCGTTGCAGCGGATTCATTCATTCGGTCCTGCAGATAACCGCATTGTTCTTCCGAGCTACCATTGCGCCTCGTAATATATATATAGTAAAAGATAAAAAACACGCAATGTCCCACATTTTTTTGTTAAGATTAAATAATCTGATGAAGTAAAATAAATAGACGACGCTTCAGCTTGTACAGTTCTCTATAGAGAAGCAATTATTGCCTCTTTTACCCCGTCTTCCATCGCCGACTTTCGCAGTATTCGCTAAATAATAGATAATAATAGATAGATTGTTTCTATTTCTTGTGAGGCTCCGGGTATCCGGCAAGCTGAGACAATTGTTTTCGGGGAAAACTAACGTCGGCTGTGTTAAGCTGATTCAACAGTTGGAGGTATTCGTGCTTTGTTCCAAGCCAGGTTATAACAGAGACCAGATTGTCAATGATTTCTTTTGTTGCGCAGGCAGAGCAAAGAAAGGATTAGTTCAGTTCTAAAGAAGCCCTCCAAGTGACAACGAAAGGTTTTGGGCTTTTAAATGGTGATCCACGAGCAAGATAGGAGGCTGATTTATGGAAAGCTTCATTCAGAACAGTCAAAGAGTCCATAAGATGAAAGACAATCAGTAAATCGGAGAGAGAGAGAGAGAAAACTTTTATTTGTCAAGTTTGAGGGGAGGTTTCTTTCCCAGCGGTGTGGGCTTGCGTGGCGTCTGCTTTGCCGCGACGCTATCGGACCATTCCGCCAACCGTATCTGGCCTTGCGGGTTGGAAGTTTTCGTCTGCATCGCCCACTCGTCATGTGAGGAAGCTCGCCTAAAGCGTTCTCTCGGGGGAGGGTTCTTTTGGCATCCCCACAAGATGTGATTTTGGTCCGCCAGGGGGCAGTTACAATGTTTGCAGTTTGGTGGATATTCACCACCGGTCATTGCAGCTAGCCTTTTTGGACTAAGTACAGGTCTACTCTGTACTCTCCTGAGGTTAGTGGCCTGTATTCTTGTCAGTGTCTCGTGCTGGGATGGATATATTCGCCTGGATTCGCGGTAATAAACGGTCATTTCGTTATAGGTGTGGATACCTTCATGTTGGTCAACCCCGTCGGGCAAGCCCACCTCCCGGTTACTAGCTGCTCGGGTGGCTAGGTGGGCGGCCTCATTGCCAGGGTTGCCCGCATGAACGGGCACCCTCACCAACTTCAATTGATTGAGGTTTTTGTTGATGATTCTGAATGCTCGAGGGGAAATGAAACCTGAGGTGTAGTTACGAATCGCTGTTTTCGAGTCGGATACAATAATCTTGGTGCCCGGAATGGAGGTGCCCATGGCGATGGCGACCTCTTCCGCCTCCACAATGGAAGATGTGTTTACCGTCGCACAGCTGATGGTGTGTCCGTCGCCATTAGTGACGGCTGTGGTGTGTCGACCATCACTGGTACGAGCAGCATCCACGTATATGGCGGGATGGTTGTTGTAGCATTGCCAGAGTGCCGCCGCCCTAGCTTTGCGTCTACCGCTGTTTTCAGTGCTCATGTTTTTCGGAAGCGGGGGATAACGATCTTGGTCCGGATAGTGTTAGGTATCCGCTGTCGTTGCGGGATGTCTAAGGCTGGGCGATACCCTAAGGTGTCGAGGATCCGCTGTTTCGCGTGTGTGCCGGATAATCGAACTGTTTGAGCCCATTTCTGGGCCTCCATGATTTCCTCAACGTTATTATGCACCCCAAGACTCAAGAGTGCCTCCGTTTAGTCCATTTTGGTAGCCCAAGAGCCTGTTTGAATAACGTTCGGATTAGACCGTTAATTCGTTCCAAATCCCTCTTTCTGAGATGCAGGTAAGGGCAGACATATGCCACTCGGCTCAGGAAAAATGCCTGGATTAGCCTGCAGGCAACTTTCTCCTTAACTCCGTGCCGTCGGTTGGAGACCCTCCTAAGAAGGTTCTGTAATTGCCCAGCTGTAGTTTGGAGTCATGCTACGGCTTCTTGGTTGTGCGTGTTTTGCTGGATCCACAATCCTAACACTTTGATTTTAGGAACGGGTGGGCCCGGTTGTCCAGCTACCTGCACCTGAATGTGTGCGGGAATATTGGCAGCCGGATTTGCGGGATTCTTGTTCCGGACTATAAGCAATTCTGATTTTTTTCGATGAACAGCTGAGGCCATTGTTGCGAGCGTGTTTCTGCACTGCGTCAGCCGCTGCCTGCAGTGATTCTGAAATTTCTCCATCCGACAGTGCACGTCCAGATCCTTACGTCATCGGCGTAGATGGAGTGCCTGATATGAGGAATCTCTTTGAGCTGTCGGGATAAGCCACTCATGGTGGTATTAAAGAGGAACGGAGAAAGTACTGCTCCCTAAGGTGTACCTCTAGTGCTGAGCTCTATGGTTTTGCTTTCAATATCGCCTATGTTTACGGTGGCAGTACATCTCTTGAGGAATGTGGTAATGTGGTTACCTACGTTCATGTCGGATATGTTTTCTGGAATGGCTCGATGGGAGACATTGTCAAACGCTTTGTGTATGTCTAATGCTAACACTGTTCGAGTTACGCGTATAGGCGCTGGGTTAAGGACATCATTTTGTACTTGCCACAGTATGTCTTGGGTGCACAGTTTGGGTCGAAAGCCGATCATTTTTTAAATATGGGGTTTTACGTGCCAGAACCACTTTCTGATTATGAGGCATGGCGTAGTGGAGGACTCCGGAAATTTTGACCACCTGGGGTTCTTTAACGCGCACTTTCGCATTTCGCCCTCATCGAAATGCGGCCGCCGTGGCCGGGATTCGATCCCGCGACCTCGTCCTCAGCAGCCTAACACCATAGCCACTGAGCAACCTCGGCGGGTGAAAGCCGATCATTGTCTCTGGGAAGAGGTTGTTGGTTTCGGCATAGTCAACCAGCCTATTGAGAACTACATGCTCCATAGCCTTACCAAGACAAAAGGTAAGGGATATGGGTCTGAGGTTCTCTAGACTGAGTGACTTGCCCGGTTTAGGAATGAAGGCCACGCTAGCGTGCTTCCACTCATGCGGGAGTGTACCGTTTTGAAAGTGCTGATTAAAAAGCTTGGTCATCATTGTTATGGTAGGGTCACCTGAGCATGTTGTTGGTGATCTTATCCTTACCGGCTGATGATGTCGTGCGTAGGCAGCTGAGAGCGGCGCGAACTTCGGCCTCGGTGATGTCTTCGTCTAATGTTGTGTTTTCGTCTCCCCTGTACTCTATATATGCACCCGGCTCACGTTCTGTATTAAGATATTGCCCGATCAAGAGGTTTACGAATTCAGAGTCTGTTCCCGGGAAACTGTGTACGATTTTCTGAATGCTTTCATGAGCAGCACTTTTAGAGTGTTGTGGATCTAGCATGTGTTTAAGCAGGGTCCAGGGGTTCTTTTTGCTTAACTGGCCATTCATGCTGTCGCATAATTGGTTCCATTGCATAGTGCTGAGCTCGCTAGAGTAGTCCTGAATCTCTTTCTCTAGGGCGGCAAGTTCGTGGCGCAGCGTGCGGTTGATCTTACTCTTTAGCCCTCTCTGCTGAAGGTCTTGGTGCTTTTCCCATAGACCTAGGAGTTTTGAGTCTGGCACGGGGCCTTCCTCTTCTATCGGTGCCATGGTTGTGGCATTGTCCACATCCTGGATAAGCTCATTCATCCACGCAGTGAGGTCTGCTATATCGGTGAGCTGTTCGCGGTTTCTTACGTATCGGAATACATCCCATTTGGTATGTGGAGTTAGCTTCATTTTCCTTTTATGCCCTTTGGAAGGGATAGTGATAACGAGATAGTGATTGCTCCCAAGACTAGTTTCGGTGTTATCCCAAAGAGCCCCTTTGGCATTTTTGACGAAGCATAAGTCGGGTGTGGTATTCCTGCTTACACTGTTGCCGATACGCGTGGGCCTATCTGGGTCAGTGATGAGTGTAAGTTCTAAGTCACTTGTCACTGAATATAGCGCATTGCACTTCCTAGTGCAGGTTTGGTATCCCCAGACTGTGTGTGGAGCGTTAAAATCTCCTACAACAACCAGTTGTTCCTTCTCTGCGGCTTTACATGCTTTTCTTCAGGAGGGAAATAACTGTTCCTTTTATCTTTCGGGGAGCTGTACAAGTTAAGGATGAATACACATCTGTGTTCCTTTTTTCTAGGCAGTAGGTGTACAAACGTGTAAGGAATTTTGTCTTCCTCCAGATCAATTTGCATTGCGGTAAGGTTGCGTTGTATCGCAACTGCCGTAGAAGGTTTGTTGTCGGCTTCAGTTAATTCATTGAACGTGGTTTACCCAGTAATTTTGACTTGCGCGCCTGTTTCCTGTAAGGCTACAACATCTACCTTGGGATCAAAGCTAGCGAGTTGGAACTGCAGTGCTGCACGCTTTTGCTTAAAGGATCTGCAATTCTATTGTATAATCTTAATAGTTTCAGCCATCTTTTTTGGTCTACGGTTCTACCCTTACCGGCAATACAGATGTCATTTTAAAGCCCTTAGTGCTGAGCACTTTGGTGGCTGTGGTGGCAAGTTGTTCGTGTTCCGGGCTTTGTGTAAGGCCCTGTGTACATTCGGCTCTATACACAGCGCCTATCCTGGTAAGCTCATGGGCTACCATCTGCTGAAATTCTGCGGTAGACTTTATGTGATTCGAGACTGTCTCAGCTAGCTGAGCAATTGCTCCTTCTAACTTATCTACTCTGTCCGCAGGGTTTGAGGCTTCGGACTCCTTCGGTGTGTCCCGCACTGGCGCTTTGCGTTTGTTTGACGGTTCTGCGTCCATCGATTCGAGTTCAGCTTTCCAAACACAGGCCACTATTTCGCGTGCAGCCGGCGTCGTAGAGGCGCCTCGAATTGGCTGCCTACTTTCTAGGGCCCTGATTTTGGCATTGGCTGCCTCTAGTTGTTGTCTCAGTGCTCTAATCTCTTCAGCGAGCTCCCTCACCTGGTTTGCATCCTGTTGAGGTCGTGCGGGCGTGGGGTTGGGCTCGGGATTGGCTGACCAGGCGACCTTCCGCGATACCGCCTGGTCACTGCGTTGTTTGGAGTTGGAGTGGTTGCGAGACTGGCTGTTGCTGCGGCTGCGCTGCCTGCTGCCACTCCTACTATTTGAAGCTTCGCGCTGATCGGAACGCACGGAAGGGCGGCCGTGCCGCACGGCGTCTCGGTAGCTCGTTCCGCTCTCTGTGCCGGCGCCAGATGTGTTTTGTGCGCCACTCGCCGGTGGCCCTGCTGTCGTCGACGTGATCGCGCTTCCTCTTTTTCCTTCCCCGGCTGGCTGCGCAGGTGGATAGAAGCGATAGCGACAGCTGGGAGCGCCGGTAGGGTGACCGCCGCGGCAGATGATGCAACGCGCTTTGCACGCTGCCACAGTTCCCCATGGCGGCGTCTCATGTTCTTCGTCGCCGCAATGGTGACATCGTTGTCACACCGTTGATTGGCCATCGGAGCGATGGCCAATCCGGTGACAGTTAAAGCAGGCTTCAATCCGTTCGCGGAATGGATGCACATTAAAGATTGTAGCCCAAAGCGGACGTGCTTGGGTAATGTTTGTCCGGCAAATGTCACCACAATATGGCGAGAGGATCCTATCCTTCTTGCTCCAGCGATTTCCAATCCTGGATTTCTCGTGCATATTTCCTTGAATATGTCGGCTTCAGTCTCGTCCGAGTAAGCGTAATAGATAACGCTTTTCACTGAGTTTTCTGGGGCCGGTGCGTATGCAAAACCGGCACATTCCTGTTGCTCAATGTTAAGGCATTTGATGTTATAATAAGCTTCAGCTCTTACCCTGGATGGGGTGCTGATCAGCGCAGTGTTGCTGGTAGGGTGTACTCTGACTTGATCTTCTTGCACCGCTTCATCCAGGTTAGTTGGGGCGGCAGCACACACTGTACGCAGAATCGGAGAATCGGAGAATCGGAGAACAAATTGATTAAGTAGCACGGAGGCCAGACTGCTGGAATTGCCAGACTGAGAGAGTCGCGACATTGTTGTTGGTTTATTAGAACTGCCTTAAGCAAAACGCCGTGAAAGAGGTAGAAAGAAGGTGTGTAATTCAAATCCTAAAATAATCACTGCGGTCAGGCTAGCTGGTACGCGTCTACGAGTATGGCAGTGAAACACAAACGAATACAAGTGCGACTGACAGAAAGACGGCTATATTAAATAGAACATCCCTGACATATTATTATTATTATTATTATTATTAGTAGTAGTAGTAGTAGTAGTAGTAGTAGTAGTAGTAGTAGTAGTAGTAGTAGTAGTAGTAGTAGTAGTTGTAGTAGTAGTAGTAGTAGTAGTAGTATTCGAAATACGGAGGGAGCAGGCTGGCAAGTGCCACCGAGAAAGGAACATCGCCTGCCTACTGACCAGGAAGGAGTGAATACAAACAAAGTTTAGGATAGAAAGAGTAGATGTAAAGAGGAAAGAAAAAAATAAGATGACCAATCACAAATAATACATCAAATCATCAACAAATCTGCAGGCGCATGGAAAAACGGTACTTCCAGCAATGCTGAAAGCGACTTGGTAATGCGCAAAGCCACATCTGACATTTTTTGAGCATGCACCCCCAAGGAAACAAGGCTGCATTTGCATAAGCTATGTCGTCGCTTCTTTTCCGCGACCTTCACATTAGGGCAGCTATGCTGCTTGGGGTCTCCATAGAGACAATTACACTAATAAATAATCATACAGATCCCACACACTGTAGGAGTCGCCGTAACGGAAGCTTTGGTAAACAGGCAAGACGAAACTCCATGACGCAGCGGAACGAGGCGACGAACGCGCCCAGCCGCCCTCGGCCAAGGCGTCGGAGAAACGCGACAGGGCGACCACCACGAAGTACGAAAACCTTCGAGCGCCACAAAGCTCTCGCGAGAGAGCGCACGCCCTTGATGCCTCCGGTGTATGTGAGCATGCACACGCCAGTTTATGCATGCGCTTTCTCGTGCACGTTCTACGAGACACGGCACAATGGTCAACCGTTTCAGAAGGGCAAATGAGACCTATAAATACCAAGCAAAGACGTTAATTTTTTATAAATGTGTGCAAAACACATAAAGAAATATTTTGCGGAAATATTTTCAGCACTAGGTGCGAAACCCCCGGCAAGAAACTAGAAGTGGGCTTCACCCCAAGCCACCTATGGCTTCGTTTTTAATTTGTATGGACCGTTCTCATCATATAAAAAAATGTCCTTAGATCACATGCGTGACACCACTGCATCTTGCGTCGGCCTGTCCCCCCTGACCGCCTTGCTTTCAAAAGACAGTGAATCGCGTGCCAAGCTTCTTCCTCATCTAGCGTTCCTGCTCTAAATCAACAAATGACGCTTTCTGCCTATCATTCAGTGTTGGATGAAGACAGTTAGCCAGGAACTTCGTACTCAATACTAAAACTGGGCAAGAAAAAAAAAAGTGTTACTGGCAAGTTGCCAATAGGCAGCACTCGTTAACAAAGGATTAATGTGAGAGACAAAGCGATGTCGGCTGGAGGAGCTTTATGTCTGGCGTGCTACCGTACGTAGGAAAAAGGAAAGAAGGGAAAGGAGTGCAGATGACGATGATGGTGGACCGTGACCTATGCATATGTGCAATTTGCCTACCACATGTCACATCGCGACGGCTGGTGGAAGAGGTCGTCACAGGATGACGTAGCAGCTGTGTTGGGAAGTCGCGTGATGTGCTGGGATACCCGGCGGCTTTTAGCATGCGCGAGACGGCGGCACTCCTTGAGGATGGTATCGATGCTGGTGACGTTCGTAAACACCAGTAAATTGAAGGCGTCGCCAGCAATGCCTTTGAGGACGTGATTAACCTTATCCTCCTCAGTCATGTTCGGGTCAGCCTTGGCACAAAGGGCCAACACGTCGAGAATGTACGACATGTAGGACTCGGTCGACGTCTGCACACGTGTGGCAAGGGCTTTCTTGACGTTGACTTGTCGACCAAACGGATTGCCAAAAAGGTCTCGTAGCTTGTCTTTGAAGGGATCCCAGCTCGAGATCTCCTCTTCGTGAGTCTGAAACCACGCCAATGGAGCTCCGTCGAGGTAGAAAAGTACGTTGGCAAGCATAACAGTCGAATCCCACCTGTGACTGGTGCTGACACGTTCGTATAAGCGGAGCCAGTCGTCAACATCAGAACTGCCGACTCCGTTGAAAACACCAGGATCCCGAGGTGGGGAAACGGTGACGTAGGTCGGGGCTGCAGGCGGAGACGCTTGCGCAGATGAAGTGCCGCCAGCAGGAGCCGAAGTTGCATTGTCGCCGTTGCGACCGCTGCGAAGCTCCATGACGGGTACGGGGAACGTCCCCCTCCACCAATATAATGTTACGTGAAGCTGAAGCCGAATACTATTTACAATTTATTTACAGGTAAGCTCACGGAGGCCAAAATGGCGACGCTATATCAAACCGGCAAACACGTCGTCTTCGTCCTCCTCAGTGCAGCCACACTGTGGCGGCTGTTCCGTAGCAATATTTTAGCTGCGGTGGTTAGAAGTCACCAATATGTGACGTGAATTTAACATATATTCCGTTCTTTCTATCGAAATATCTCTGAAACATATAAATTCGTGATGACATCCTGTCATGCGGTATCCTCTACCGAAGCTCTTCCCTAGTTCACACTTGAAAAAAGAGGAAAGAAACAGGGCGAAGACTCAGTCACTCTCACGGCTACTTCAAAATCAGCTCATAAAGATGGATGCCTTCAGAAGTGAAATTATGCTTCGCCATTTTTACTTAGGTTGTCTTCAATTTAGCACGGCGACACACCTGACGCTAATGTCTGATGTTATGGTGAACCAGTCTTTTAAATAGTAGTCTACAGCTGGCCAGCCATGACCGCATAAGTTAGCTTCACCTTAGATGAACACGTGTTGGGTTGTTGACGGTCTTATCGTACGCTGTGATATAAACACTGCCTGCCTTCCAGTTTCTTAAAGCGGAAGCTTTTGATATTATTTCTTCTGATACTGTTTGTATATGGGGGGGGGGAGTAAATGAAACTACTAAATAGTCTAACACTGGTGTGCATATGAGACGCCCAGCTAGAATATTCTCTCAATTTACCATTAACGTAAAAACAAAACGCATTGATATGTATTGCAGGGCGATACTCTTCTTCTTTCACATCCGCTGGCATATTATTACCGAGCACCATTTATTTTTTCAGTATATCTCTCTGACTTCCTATTATCATGCACACTGAATACTCTATACAGTGCAAAAAAATGTGGTACGCATTTCAAATTACCCTGGACTCGCGCAGGCCGCAACCATTTGGGACGTCATTCGTGGTCACTATCTTTGAGTTGTAGGCCAAGCGTGCTTAGCTAAGCCGAACAATTCTTGACAGCTAGAAGTTACACACATTAAACGCACTTCAACCTCGTAAGCCAGAAAGCTTTCCGGGTCTTCAGAAATGTAGAATGCACGCACAGATTACCGCGTCGTTTATAATTACCTCGGCAGACGTAGTCACTCATCGCCTCCTCTATTTTTTCAATGCCAGTGCAATCGATCGCCCCACAATCTGAGCCGTTGGTTCGTTCATTGAGCTCCAGAGATGTGACGTCAGCCAGATGGTACGACTAGGTACGACTGCTTGCGTCACGCGTTCGTCTGAACGCGCGCCACTGGCATTCCGGTGGAGAAGACGCTCCGTCCTTGCGTCTATCAGGTTATCACGCACCTGTCAGTCTTCCTTCGACTTCCGTCGTGAGGCGCCACCCAGATGGTACTCTCCCCCACGACCGTAAAGCAGGCGCTAACGCTAACCGACGGGGGAGAGAAGGAAAGGAAGATAGGAGAGCATGATGAACGGTCCAATCAGCCGCATCTGGCTGGCATTGAAAAAATAGGGGAGGCGCTGAGTCACCCATAGGTGAATACTGACAGAACCGGTAAAAAAATACAGTACATTGGCCAAGTCTAGTTTAGTCGAAACATAAAATTTACCAGTTAGGTTGTCTCGCTGAAAATCAGCATTTACCATTCCAGGACTATGCGTTCATTCCATTCCAGCTCCATTCTGTAATCGTGGGCTCCCAATCCTTTCACATTTCAACTGTCTGACCGGTGCCTTCATTACATTCTCATGTCATTCCGAGTGTTCAAAAGTGTGGAATTATTCTGCAATCATTCCAGCTCCGGAGTTGTCACACCGCAACTCTAATGCTCACCAGTAGTCTCAGTGTTTCAGTGCAAAGGGATTTCCACCAAGCACGAAGAAGAGCGGCTCAAGAAGCTCCCCAATCTTTGAGTAGGCCTGGAAATAAGAGAGACAGGAAAATGTTTTGGCCCCGCAGGATCAGGCAGATTGTACTACGTGTGCGTGTTATAAAAGTAAGCGCCAGTACCGACATCCACACAGTTCCCTAATGACATTAGTAGAGGAAACTCTGGAGCTTCGGTCCTTCAGCTGTTTTGTAGATCTTTCAGATTTCTTTAACTTTGTGCTTGTGGCTTCAGACACTTTTGTGGCTTAATGTACTACGCGTTGTCTGCCCGTATCGCCCAAATTTTGAAGCAGTCATATTTTTTTTCTAATTTAGAAGGCAATAAGAATTTACGCACATTCATAGTCATTGCGATTTGTCGTACTTAAAGCGCAATATTTTGCTGGAAATGATCAGCTTGCGCAGCCGCAATGCCGTTTGTTGCTACAAGGACAAAGTTCAGGGAAGTCTACGCATACCAATGATCATTACCATACTGGCTGAATCCCCTCGCTTACAGCTACTACAGACACCAGCGTCACAGTTTGCCTTAGTATTTTCTACGGGAAAATCATTTTGCGAGCTGCGCCTGCCGAAAGTTAGACCTTCGAAATTTCAGCTCTTATAAGTTGAACCATCGCCACTGTTCCGTATGCCGCGCTTTGCGTCGCGAGGCACAAGGTGCGCGCAAGCCTCTCAATACAGACCCACGATCTCGATGCAGAGTGGTAGGACGATGTCTGGTATGGCGTTCCTGCAGTGTTAACAGACCGAAACTATCATAAAGGCCACCGCGGTGCGGCAAAGTAATACGGCCGCTTGCTGACTACATCACGTGCAGCTGTATTAGAGTATTAAAATATGGGTTCTGCGTGTGTGAAGCACACTTCGGTCGCTTTGTTCAAATTCTATGCTTCTACTTTGGCGGTCTTCCCGAAAATTAGCGAATATGTATGTTCCTGGTAAAGCATTTTAGAGAGGCTTATTGATTAAGAAAGCAGTCGGCAAAGCATGAAGTACTTTACTGCGTCACGAACACCGTACAAAAAATTTGGAGAGCGCTTAAGCTTCGCTTTTAAGGGGGGAACGCAATAGCATTCAAAGATCCTTGACTGTTCCTCACGCTTCCCGCCAACTGCAGCTTATGTAACCCCAATGTTTACCGGGAAACGCTGGAGTCGAACGCTATGCACGAAGGCGAGCTTTCTGGTAGAAACTCGGCCTGATGCGTGGGCCGATCCTGAAGACTGTGCAGAGCCACGCTAATGAAATTACATCATTTTCAGGTTTCTGTTACTGTTTCGCACTTTTAATATTTCAGTCTGACAAGATTTAACATAAAAGGCATGCGCTGGCGGTCTTTTGTTTCATGACATTTGTTTATGGGCTGCCATACTCAAAATTCCGAAGAATAACTTTTTCAAGAATGTAAGGCGAGGTACGAGCAACTTTAGTGATAGAGTGGTGCGGTAATATAACCCGCATATACCACATGCCATATAGAAATGCGTGGCATTCACATATACGTAAATACATAGAAGAATTTTCGCTCACGGACAACTGCGCCGACAACGACACCGGATTTGTTTTGCGAAGCGGGGCTCTTAACGCTCTCGCGTTAAAATAGCGAACAAACGACGCGTCTATGATACTTTTACGTAAGAGCTTCAGCCAGTGTAACATAAACAAAATAAAAAGAAACTCTTTCGGAAATTATTTATTGCTGCATCGTTCTTAGTATGGCAAAAAACAGTTCACCAAATACATGACTGCCGATCTTTTATGCAATATCTGGTTAGTGAACAATTGGAAACACCGATAACCTCACTTTCGTACAAGTTTTTTCCTAAATTTAGCCAACACTGAAGAACGTGAGGACAACTAGAGCTACTGCTTGCCAAAAGTACGCGTTAATGTAAGAAACTATTTTCCCAACAGTTTATCCAGTCTTTTCTTTTTTGTGTGTGTTTGTGTGCATTCGCTGAAGATCTTTTTTTGGCGATCCCTGTATTGTGCTTGTGCAGCAGCAAAGGATTTCGTGGGGCGAAAACTACTTTTTCAATGTACAAGCGCGCCTAAAATATTGTCGCAGCACTTGGAGCAGTGCGGTCGTTCGTCGCATGGGCTCCGTAGATTCCGACCCTCACGGACTATCTCGACCCACCGGGCCGCCAACTTTTGGGTTTGATCTGAGAGAGCTCACAAGCTGGATCACCCAGATACCGATTTCAAGACGGTAGGACCATTTTTTTGGCAAATTACCGGACTTTGACGGGAAATGCTCGCCGCTAAGCCTACCGAGGTTTAGCACAATTACGGGCGTTTGCGGGCAGCCAGGCCCGCTCAGCGATAGCGATGCAGCCTGGACCCGACTCCCGCTCCACGAAATATCCAAACTTTGAGCCATCGACGAGTAGACTAGCCCAGAATTTGCTAGAAGCACAAGAGATGGACGACGACCACCTCGGCGCCTCCGACTCCGAGAATTTGGCGGACCGGGAGATCGAGGACTCCGCCATGCAGGAGCAGCAAGACACTCACAAAGAAGACGAAGCAAATTGGGAATTGGTTATGACCAAACGCCAAAAGAATTGACAGAGGAAGAACGGACGGAACGCCGCCAGCGCCGGGAATTCCCCGGCCCCACCGCCGACAGCTGGCGCGCCAGCTTCCGGCGCGCTGACAAAAGACGGGAAAGGAGCGCAGCGGCAGCCTAGGCAGAGGCTACCCCCGCTCCCCAGAGACGATTTCAAGATTATCTTGCGACCGAAGGGACTCGTAGTCAAGTCGCTCCAGCAATTTCAAGTGGCCCGGGCCGTAGCCGTGGTATGCAGCAACAAGTTCGAGGGAAGAGACCTGATCACGAGGCTCCGCACAGGGTCCAACATAATAATCGTGAGCACGCCGAACGAGGAGGCCGCCCAGCTCGCGAGGCGCATCACTAGCCTCACGATCGAGGGACGCTCATATGACGTGAACGCTTACGTGGCCGCACCGGAAAACACCCGGCGTGGCGTGATACACGGAGTGGACCCCAGATCGACACCGGAGGAACTGAAAACCGACTTGTGGACGCGCACACAGGGTGTCACCATCCACAGCCCCCGAAGACTAGGCAAGACCAAGACGGCCGTCATCACCTTTAACGGACCCATCACGCCGAAACACGTCATCTACTGCGGAGCCGAGTACAAGTGCTACCCGTACTGGCCCACAAGACAAATCTGCTACGTTTGCTGCCAACAAGGTCACCGCTCCGACGTGAGCCCCACACCTGACGCCAAGGCTTGCAAACAGTGCGGGATGCAGAACCCGCCAAAGGATCACCAGTGTACCCCGAGATGCCTGATCTGCGGAGGCAACCACGCTACCGGATCGCGGGAGTGCCAAGACCGACTAAAGAAAGCCAGGGACGTGCGAGGCAAGGCCAACGGCGGCAACAACGGCGGCGGACGCGAGAGCAGACGTCGCAGCCGGGACGACCGCGGCAAGAAGCCGAGATGGTTCAGCTCGGAGGGGGAGACCGCGGAGCCGTTCGAGATGCCGGGCGTCGCGGAGCCGTTCACAGAGCCGGTCACGGTCCTTCCCGCCCCTGCCGCCCCTGGCCATTAAGGGAAGGAGCCAGCTGCAGCAGCAGCAGCAGAGGAAGAAGACGAAGAAGGAGCCTACCCGAAAGAGCGGCGGCGTCAAGGTGAGCTGGGGAGCCGAAAACCCTTGGTTTACTCCGAACTAGGGTGGGGTAGCTAACGAAAAGAACAACACAAACAGCAACCGCGAACAGCCTAGACAGGAGGACGCGGAGAAAATAGCGCTGAGACGCGAATTAGGACTATCACGCGCTAGGCAGAAAGATCTAGAACGCCAAATAGCAGAGCTAACGAAGGCAGTGCGAGACCTTAGGTCGAACAGCCCTCCGCAGCCACAGACCGTACAAACCCAAGCCCCATGGCAAGCATGCAACGAGGATTTCGCCACGTTTAGCAAATGATGCAGCAGATGATGCAGCAACAGCAGCAACAAATGCAGCAAGTGCAATTACAAGTCACAGAGCTCCGAAGCAGCATCCGCAAGCAGAAGTTTACCGAGAACATTAGAGAGAAGGCCTACCACCGCCCCGCGCGTGCATCCCTCGCCGACACATCCGCAAAGAACACCGAGGTTTAAACATGGCCAGTACAACTTTAAGCAAGCAGGAAACCTTAGATATATGGCAATGGAACTGCAGAGGCTACCGTAAGAAGCAGGGCCTCCTCCAACAATACATTCACATACAACAAACACCGCCCGACATCATATCGCTTAAGGAGACGGGCACGACACCAACATTCGCAGGATACACGTGTTACGAGACAAGAGAAAGGAAGAACGGCAACCCTAGTCAGCAAGGCACTCATCACCATAAGCCACGACAGGATAGCCGACACCGACGTAGAGCACGTGATTGTAGAAATTATACCAAAGAAGAAAAGAAAGAGGGGCAGTATATTTATTGTAAATGCATAGAGCCCCCCGAAACAGAGGAAGGCAAAATTCTACGAGCTTTTCCATGGCGCACGCAAACTAGCGAAAGACAGCACGCTAATCATCCTAGGAGACTTTAACGCCATGGACAAAAGCTGGGGATACCGAACAGCAAACCCAAAAGGCAAAACGCTAGCGGAGGCAGCAGAGAACACCGACTGCAACCTCCTCACAGACCCAGACACTCCTACCAGAATCAGAAACAGCGTTAGTACCGACACCTGCCCCGACCTCACGTTCATACGAGGAGGGGAACAAGCAGTGTGGGAGAACCTGTTAGAGAACCTGGGTAGTGACCACTACATACTCAAGACGCAAGTAACTTCGGACAGGCTAAGGCATCAGCTGGGATCGGCAAAAATTACGGACTGGAGTGCTTTTCGAGAGGCATGCGATAGGAATCTCGCCGAGAACGGGATCCAATCGATAGAAGAGTGGGGGAAAATGCTCATTGACCAACAGCGCAAGTACACCAAAGAAATCGCGCGAACGACGCAGACGCCCGAGGTAGACGCCAGACTGCTCAAGCTGTGGGAAGCTAGACGCGGGCTCACGAAGAGGTGGAAGAAACAAAAATACAACAGGAAGCTAAAGATAAAGATCGCAGAAGTCACAGCGAAAGCAGAGGAGTACGCGGCGCAATTGGCAAGGCAAAATTGGCAGCAATTCAGCGACTCCCTCATCGGGACTTTGAACACAGCGAGGACGTGGCATATCCTCAAGGCTCTCATTGATCCGACCAAGACCAAGACGGAAAAAAACAAAACCATCTACCGGTTCATCCACCAGTTCGAGGGACCAGACTCGGAACTCCTGGAGAAGGTCCGCGTTAAATGCTACGGGGACACAAACCCGGCAGCTTACGCAGAGCGCTACCGAGGAAGAGAAAACGTTAACCTGGACAGACCCATCACGCGAGAAGAGGTCTACGCAGCGATTCGAAGCACAACCTGAAACACGGCCGTGGGTGCAGACAAGATAAATAACGCACTCATCCGCAACCTCAGTGAAGAGTTAGTCGCAGAATTAACCGACTTTCTCAACAAAGACTGGGAAGCTGAGACCGTCCCCGAGGAGTGGAAGCATGCGGAGGTAGTGATGATTCCTAAACCGGGCAAGAAACTGCAAATTGAGAACCTCAGACCGATCTCGCTCACATCGTGCCTGGGAAAACTGTACGAGCGAGTGGTGACGCTGAGACTACAACAGTACGAGGAGGACAACGAACTGTATCCCTACAACATGTTTGGATTCAGAGCAAAATTATCGACCCAAGACGTACTACTTCAAATCAAAGAAGAAGTACTCGGGAACGTCCCCAGGAGCGGGAAGAATATAATAATGGCATTGGATATCAAGGGGGCTTTTGACCATGTAAGCCTCGAAGCTATCCTCACCGGCATGAACGACCTGAACTGCGGGAGGAGAGTCTACGGCTACGTCAAAGCCTTCCTTTCAAACAGAACGGCAACGATTGGCCTCGGAGGGCTCCGATCAGAGAAGTTCCTTACTCCAAACAAAGGGACGCCTCAAGGGTCCGTCATCTCGCCCACGCTTTTCAACATAGCAATGATTGGCTTGGCAAAACAGTTAAAAGAAATCGACGGCATACACCATGCCATGTATGCCGACGACATCACCATCTGGGTTAACACAGGCTCGCTCAGACAGAAAGAAGAGAAGTTACAAGAGGCAGCCACTTGCGTAGAGGACTACGTCAGAGCAAGAGGGCTAGCCTGCTCCACTGAGAAGTCCGAGCTCCTGAGAGTTTGGAGAGGAAAGCAAAACCGCACAGTCCCCACCAGCGACGAGTTAAAGCTCAACGTCTACCTCGAGGGGAAGCCGATACCGGAAAAGACGCTCATCAGAATCCTGGGGATGCGGATACAGTCAAACCAACGCTGCACCCACACCCTCGCCCTACTCAAGGCATCCACCCTACAAGTGGCCCGCATGATCACGCGCATCTCACACAGACGCCACGGCATGCGAGAGGAGGACACACTCAAGCTGGTCAGAAGCTTGGTCGTCAGCCGAGTGGCATACAGCCTCCCATACTACAATCCCATCTAGAGTGAGGTACAACAGGCGGACGCGATTCTACGCAAAGCCTACAAAACCGCACTCCCCCTTCTTCACAACACCTCAACCGAAAAGCTCCTAGCCTTAGGACTACACAACACCTTCGACGAATTGAAAGAGGCGCAACTAGTCCCCCAACAACGCAGACTACAGCAGACCCCATCTGGCAGGGAGCTCCTGAAGAAAATAGGCTGCGCCGATCAACTTCAAGAGATACAGAGGACCGAAACAATTCTGGATGAGTATCGCAACGCACTAAAGGTAGCACCAATACCCCGGTACATGGATCCCAATCTACAAAAAGCACGCAGAGAAGCGAGGGCTGAATACCTACAAAAGACACTAGCACCCCAAGAAACGACGGTATATGTGGACGCAGCCACATAGGCCAGAGCAGCGGGGCAGAGCAACAGCAACGCGGTAGCAACGGTGATTGATTCGAACCTACGCGAGATCACCAGCGCATCACTACAAGGCTGTACGATAGTCGAGGCTGAAGAAGCGGCCGTCGCTCTAGCGGCAGCGGAGGGATATCGGTCTAAACGGTCTCTAACAATCCTTACAGACTCGCAAACAGCGTGCCGCAACTACCTACGCGGCAGAATAGGGCACGGAGCACTCCGCATACTCCGCTCCGGAGACCACATAACACAACGACAAACAAAAGAAGAACCAATTAGGCATACGATAGTATGGACGCCGGGACACACGGGAGTGGCAGGGAACCAAGAGGCGGACATGATAGCTCGAGGGTACACTTATTACCGAGCATCCAACGTAGACTCGGTAATAAGACACCGAACCTGCACCCCAAGACTATTCCGCGATACTAAATTACTACAAGGGCTGCAGAAAGCGGTATCCACCACCGCACAACTCCCTTAGCAGAGAGGACTCTGTCGCGTGGAGGCAGCTACAAACGGGCTCGTACCCGAACCTAAACGTACTCAGCAAAATTTATCCCACACAATACAATGACAAATGCCCCTGGTGCCACGAAACACCCACGCTGTATCACATAACGTGGGCATGCCAGAAGATAGACGTGGTACCCGTTATACTAAACCCGAGTGCGGAGCAATGGGAGGGAGTGCTCTCCAGCGATCGCCAGGTCGACCAAGAAGGTCTGATTCGGCGAGCACAACTGGCAGCAGCATCCAGCGGAGCCCTGGACTAAGGGCAACCGACCGTTGTGCTAGAAGATGGACGATTCCATCTGAAGACCGCAGAAGACCAGCGAATCTAGAGCTGATAAAGTTTTTCACTCACTCACTCACTCGCAGCACTGCACGACTGAGCCAGAGAAAGAAGTAGAGCGAGGGCACGTGAGCTCGGCTGTACTCCAAGCCGGCCGGTCCTTCCCTGTGGATTCCTCCTGGACCCCGTTCCACTCAGGCAATAGCGTTAGTAGGGATACATCTCCAGATCTGACATTCTCGAAAAACGTGAAAGATCTAGAATGACATAATTCGGATCGAAATTTCGGCAGCGACCACTACATAATTGTTTCCATACTGAAAGAAAGCCTGAAAACGCGCAGGGCTCGCGCGCCGGCCGTCGTTGAGTGGGATGAGTTTAGAGATGTCAGGAGGGCGCTGGAACTGGGGCCCATCAGAAACATCAAGGAATGGCCGACGGCGCTCAAGTCTGATGTTATAGAGGTGACAAAAACGCTTGAAGGGCATAACACCTGGGAGATTGCAGACAGCCATCTTCTGCATATTGACGCGTGTATTCTATGCAGACGACGACGACGATGGGAGCACTGACGGACTCCCAGAAGGACTCCGACGCATCAGACGTGGTCAGCACCCAGCACCTCCACCAGTGTCACGGTACAACGCGGACAGAACACAGGGAGAACTTCTTCACGAACAACAGGACAATTTGTTCAAAAAACAAACAGAACTGAGACACGTCTTCTTCGTCATCACCCAATCTCACTCCGACCCACTAGGCGGAGTCCGTTAGTGCTCCCATCGTCGTCGTCGTCGTCGTCGTCTGCATAGAATACACGCGTCAATATGTTGGAAGCTAAGCAAAGCATGGACCGTCGGCTCAAAACAACAGAAATTGAACCGCAACTCAGAAGGAGGATTGCGAGGCATAATAAAGAAATCAAAGATTATACTTTCAAATTATGGGAGCGAAATTGGGGCAACAAGTGTCATGAAATGGAGGGGAGCATGAACCTCTCCATGACGTGGAGCATCCTCCGGCACTTGTTGGACCCCGAAAACTCGAAGACTCAATCCGGAATAAGATTGGTAAAAGCGAGGCACGCGTTCGAAGGGAACGATAATTATTTAATGAACAAATTAATTGAGACGTACGTGGAGGAAACATCGCGAACCCCACTTCCCGACTATGGTGGATCGCCTAACGAGGCTTTGTGCGCTCCCATCACAGAAGCGGAAGTGAGGGCAGAGATTGTAAGATTTCAAATGAAGTGAGCTCCGGGCCCTGACGGGATAACGAACAAAATGATCAGGAACTTAGACGATGTCTCCTTTAGGTATCTAACGGAGTACATGCAGGAATGTTGGGATAAAGGCGAGTTCCTACAATAGTGGAAGACGGCAAGCATTACTTTATTACCGAAACCCAGAAAGCCTCCGCAATTGGTAAACTTACGGTCAATTTCCTTAACTTCATGCGTCCAGAAACTGATGGGGCACGTCGTCCAGACCAGACTGACGGGCTTCATGGAGCAGGGCGATCTGTGGACACATGAGATGGTCGGGTTCCGACCTCACTTGTGTACGCAGGACATCATGTTCCAAATCAAAGATGATTAATAGACTCAAGGTCTAAAGATGCAAAAGTACTTCTGGGGCTGGACCTCACGAAGGCTTTCGACAAGGTAAAGCATGAGGCGGTCCTGGAAAGGCTGAACAAGATTAATGTAGGTACCAGGACATATCGGTACATCAGGGACTTCCCGACAGGACGAACTGCCTGCATGAAGTTCCAAACGCTGGAATCCCCCACAATTGAGCTAGGGACTAAGGGTACGCCCCAGGGATCAGTGCTGCCTCCCCTACTCTACAACGTGGCTATGAGGGAACTCCCCGAGCAATTGGCAAAGCTCGACGAATTAAAATTTAGTATATATACGGATATATCCCCCTCTGAGTCAACCGGGGAAGTGATTCGGCCATCGAAAGCCTACTCCAGGCCACCACCGACATCATAGTCGATTACGCCGCCGAGAGAGGTCAAGCGTGCTCGCCGCGGAAATCACAATTGCTTATATACAATCCCAAGCACTTAACGTGCAAGGCACCGTCGGAGATGAAAATTAATGTGGCGGGTAAGGCGGTACCAATAGTGGACCAAATCAGAATCTTGGGCCCGATTCTCCAGTCACACGACCATAATGGCGAGACCGCCAAGAGGCTGCTTAATCACGCGGTTCAAACCCTGAGCCTAATTAGGCGGGTGGCCAGCAAAGGCCAAGGGTTAAAGGGGAAAAATTTGATTAAACTAATACAGGCGTACATCTCCAGCCGGGTCAGCTACATCACGCCATATCTCGAGTTACAAGCGGTGGAAAAAGAAAACATTGATTCTCTAATGAGAAAATGCGTAAAAAGAGCGCTGGGACTGCCCATGTGCATATCTAGAGGGAGACTGATGGCTGTAGGGGTGCACAACACATGGGCAGGACGGACGGAAGCGGTGCGAACCTCACAAATGGAGAGACTTAGCACCACGAGGACAGGAAGAGCCATATTCACCAAAGTTGGAATAAATCTGAACAGAGGCCCCACCCAAAAGGTGAAAGTAGATAGGGAAGTGAGAAAAAATCTGATTATCCCCCCCCCCCCCCCCTGCCAAAAAACATGCACCCTGAACATAGCAAAAACAGGAGCCAAAAACGAAGCGAACCATTACAAATTAGATTCGGTGAAATCTCGGAACGTGAGGTGGCCTATGTACACGCGGCAGGAGGTGGCGGTGGTTTAAAGTGGCAACGGCCGTCAGCGCCCAGGGCAATCCTGTGGCAGCTGCCACTCTGCGCGGGCGGAGCATAGAAGTTGCCGAGGAAACTGCGATCGCGTTAGCTGGCGCTGGAACGGACGCGAAATTTGTAATCAGTGACAGCAAAATTGCCATACAAAATTTTAGCAAGGGAAGGATCACGCCCCTAGCGACCAGACTCCAAGGCTAGCGAAAGTTAAACAGAAAAATTCAAATAATTTGTACTCCGGCGCATGAAGCCGTCCGCGGCAACGAGGCGGCCCGCGAGCTAGTTCGATATCTCTACCGCCGAGCTGCTACGGGGCCCCTCGATGACCGAGGGAGCGGAGAGCGCATGGTGAAATGTGGGGACGTCACGCAGCATTATAGATTGGATCGTAGACTGGTATCCCCGCCAGACCCGAAATTAAACAACTGACAAGCAGTCGCGTGGAGACGACTGCGAACTCATATGTATTCGCACTCGGTTATGGCGAACCACATGTTCCCCGAGGCCAGGAGCGACAGGTGTACTCTTTGTGGAGCGAGAGGCACCCTCGACCACATAATATTGGAGTGCCCGTACTCTCCCGGGGGAACGCGCAACATAGGTGGTAGATACACCTGGGAGACCCTGCTGCATAGCTCGGACTCTGAACTCCAGCTCCGGCTCGTCCAACTGGCTGAAGAGGCTACTGGGACCCAGACCTCCTGGCCTGCATCTGAGGCGGCGGCACCCGCCCCCTGCGCTGCGAGTCGGAGGGCGGGTAGATCACCTTATCCGTTGGGTAATAAAGTTCATTCTATCTATCTATCTGTAAATAAATAGCTTTCGTAACATCCTTGGTGGAGGTACGGCGTCCATCCTGGACGATCCTGGACGACCTAGCTCTACCGACTGGGCGACGGAGTAGACGCTTGGCCTGATTACAACCCCAAGCAGCGTACATGGACAATTTCGGAGAAGGCAATGACGACCCCACCGGCGTCGAACCAGACAACCACCGTGCGGGGCAGGCTGGCTATTGGAGGCAGCGTGAGAGCCACCCACATTTTCGGGGCAGGCGAACGAATACGTCGACGACTGACTGAAGTATTGAAAAAAAGTCGCCACAACCATTGGAGCACTGCGAAGGAGCTCAATAACATGGTCTTTTTTTTTCTTTGGAATCGCACTCCTCTGGTTTGAAAACGACGAGAACGTATTGACAAGCTGGGATAATTTTCCAGAGGAATTCACAAAGTGCTTTGGGGACGCCATCTCTAAGAAGAAGAAGGCTAAGCACACGCTTTCCCGAAGAGCTCAGTGACCTCACGAAACGTGTACAACCTACATAGAGGCTGTTTTCAATCTATGCGGAATCGTCAGTGCCACCACGCCCGGCGAAGACAACTTAGTACATCTTAAATGAATCACTGCAGATGTTTATAATGTCCTTACAAAGAAAGAAGATCTTAGCATTCTGTCTGGTTTCAAGGAGCACTGCTGGGCGTTTGAAGGGCTGGAAACGAGAAGGTTTGTACCAGAAGTTCCGATGCTTGAATAATGTTACCACTATCGCTAGTGTGTCCGTCCCAGCCCATCACGGCACCGCTTCGGTCATACGGCAAGTGGTTAAAGTTGCTGACGACGCTCATGTGTGCCATCCCTGTGCATTTGAAGACAACTCTCATGTGCCACCGGCCACCTAGGCACGTCAGAGTTACCGAGAGCCTCTGAGGGCCTATGCTGATCGGCGGAAAGCAGAAACTTACGACCGCAACCGACAAGTCTGGGACGCCGGCAAGATGCACCCCAACGATTAGTTCCGCGGTCTCCTCCATCCTAAAACCTGTCTGCGAGTTTGTTTTTACCCGTGACACCCATGTCATTCGTGCCACCTGTGATAACATTTTTGTCGCAGACATGCATATTTTCCAAGTTTGGAAAAGATCGCCAAAGTGGAAGGATAGAACTCGAACCAAGCCATCAAAGCATACCTCATGTAAAACAACCCTATTTTTTTTTTACTCTGACATAGTCACCCACATGCGTAAGCCATGTACTTAAAACCCAGACTCAATTATTGTATCTTCAAGGTTGGCAACGGTCCCATCTATCTTGTTACGCCACTTTTTTGTTACGTCGTTGTTTCACTGCCCCAACTTTTTGTTTCTTCCTATGGGAAAGGTATGATACATTAAGGTAATCAAGGCTATTCCACGTTATTCCATATCTTCTGTTCCACACAAAAAAAGCTATTTGGTGAAGTAAATGATTCGGTGCTTTTTAGAACTGAACAAGAATATCCATAATTAAATTTTTTCGGGGCACAGAGTAATATTTTACTTTGGTTTATTAATGCAGTTTTTCTACATATGCCTTACTGGATGCTATATAAAAAGGTAAATAAATTATAGGGTTTTACGTGCGAAAACTATGATCTGATTATGAGGCGCGCCGTAGTGAGGGCATCCGGAAATTTGGACTACCTGGGGTTTTTTTAATCTGCAGTTTAATCTAAGTACACCGGTGTTTTCGCATTTCGTCCCCATCGAAATGCGGCCGCCGTTGCCGGGATTAGATCCTGCGACCTCGTGCTTAGCAGCCCAACACCATAGCCACTAAGCAAACGCGGCGGGTACATACTAAATGACATACTAAATGATTTTTTAAAGAAGACAGCTTACTTGCACGATAGGAACTTCCTATCATTTTTATATTATTGGAAGGACCGAAATGAACCTGGAATCGTAGAAATTGTTTCCGGCACCTCACTTATAAGCGAGTACAAATGTGCTATATTACTACCCTCTATAAACATTACGCAAACTAACGATTGTTTTTCTTATTTATTTATTTCACTTTATTTATTTACTTAAGACACGCTGCAGTCCGAGGACTACGCAGGTGGGCGCACACGGTACTACAAAATAACATAGTGCAAAACAAAATTCAGATATGTGAAAAAAGAAAAAAGAATGTTGTAACCCTAGAGAGAAGACAATTTCGGCAACACATTGACTACATGATCAGTATAAAGGCAAAGAGCTCAATGACACTTTCAAGTGCTTTCGCATCATCAATCCTTACCAGACGTTTCGGCAAGGCGTTCCTTTATGCGATAGTGCGAGAGAAAAACAAATACTGAAAAAGCGCAGTGCTAGCAAACTATGGCGCTGTCTTAAGATTAGGAGCGTGCCGTGTTGGTGATGGTAAAAGAGGGCGTAAATATGAAATAGGGCTAATATTAAATTCATTACAGAGAAACCACCAAATTTTTTTTCTGGACTCGGCTGTCTTCCTATCTAAAAATAAAATGTTAGTGATGAGCTGAGTCGGTGAATCCTTGCCATGATGGAAGTTAAGAATAAAACGAACTGCCTTCCTTTGAATCATTTCAAGTTTGCAAATGTTTTCTTTGGTACGCATCCCAAGCTGTGCTAGTTGGGGCTTTCCCAGCTGGTTCTCTTTTTTTATATGAGATGGGACTGCGTTTAGTTTCTGTCGAAGAAGCCCAAGATTTCTCGAAGCGGACACACATATATTATTATTGTGACTCAACCATGTCAGATTATAAGTGATAGTAACTCCTAAATATTTAATCCCATGGACTTAGGTTAGTAAATGTTTGATAAGTTTATAATCAGATGACAGAGTATTTTTCTAGTTAAAGATCTGGAGGACAGCAAGTTTGGTGTAGCTTAATTCCATCGACCAAACCTGGCACCACTTTAGAACGACGTTAATGCTAGTCTGAAAGCATTCTTGGTTTCCAGGGGTAGTGACAATTTCAAAGGGAATGCAAATAACCTGAAGCCAACTAATGTGAAGATTGGCGTGCTAATATCATCTATATAGATGATGAACAGTACAGAGCCAAGAGCACTCCCCTAGGTAATTGCAAATGATATCCGGGGGACCCCAGATAAGCATCCCTGCATTTCAACAAACTGAAATCAATTAGAGAAGTAAAAATGAGTCCATTTGACAAGAGTTTTAGAAAGAGCAGTGTTCTGCAGTTGTAGTATAAGTTTGCTCTAAGTAAAACGCGATCAACTACCTTACAGATATCTAAACATACAACATCAATTGGTTCGATTTCATGAATTCCTAGGGCCAATTCTTGAATAGTTGGGGGCAGTGGGGTGGTGGTAGACAAACGTTTCCTGAAACCATGTTGGAATTGAGAAATACTTTTTGATCTAGAAATTATACAATTTAATCGGAAACCAAATGTTACATAAGCTTGGAGGCAGAGGATGTTATGAAATTGGACGGTAGTTAGAAGCATACAGTCGATCACCTTTCTTAAACACAGGACCTACACGAGATACAAGCCAATCACTTGGAAGGAAGCCTTCAGCAAAAAATAATCTCAACAGGTGGGTTATGATATGCCCGATTTGTTCGGCATAGCGGCGCAGAAAGGCATTTGCGAATTTCATCTGGCCCAACGGAACTTTTATTTTTCAGGGTAAGTATAATATTAGGTATTCCTTCATAGCTTATAAAATTTGCCGAAAGAGTTAAAAGACAAGAGATGAGTGTGATGGTATGGTGGTTTGGTGAAAAGACGGAGTGAAAGTAGAGATTAAACCGGTTCGCCATCTCGCTTCAATTCGTTATGACGCAGCCAATTACCAAACTCTGGTTAACTTTCTCGCCAGAGTCATTTATATAGCGCCAGAATATCTCAAGACTATTATTGAAAGATGTTGCGAAGAGAATGTCAAAAATATGTGGCCTTATCATCGGACAGTTTTGGCGCTATAGTTCACTTCTTTAAGCCACTACAATTCCACGTAAACCTTAGGTTTTCTTTGTTGACGTTTTAATCTGGGATGGAGGTGAATGATATCTCTAGTCATCCATAGATTGCCTTTGCTTTTTCGAACGCGCGTGTTGGATAGATAACTATTAATATAGTAACGAACAGAAATTTTAAACTTGTTCCGGAAAGAAGCGACATCATCAGGAAGCTCATCCCACGGAGACCAAAGGCGATCTAAAACTTTTTCAGCATCGGCTTGGGAGTTGTCCTTCATAATTTTGGTGGCTTGTTTAATGCGCGTTTAGAATACCAAGAAGAATGGACAAGCATACAGTATCATGGTCTGAGATGCATCTTTAATATGGACTCTGTGCCCAGCAATAATAAAATTATTAAACATCAGATCTAATACAGAACCGGCTTTGGCGGCTTCTCTCGTAAACTCAGTAACAGTTTGCATCAGGTCACAGATCACCATGACACAAGTAGTGAATTTACATTGGCATCACACCCGCAATCAGCATCATTCCAGTCAACAAGGGGAAGATTAAAAGTTCCAGCAAGAAAAAATGGACAGTCACTTATGTATCTTTACGTGATTTGATTGTGAAAGCACTATGACTTCGCTAATTAATTGGTTAAATACATGATACGTGAAGTCATGCATTGTCCGCTGCCCTTCCCAAGTCTACCTTAATCGACCTTAATCCACTTCAATCCACCGTTTTCTAATTTGTACCACCCCTAATCCACCTTAGCCTATATTATTCCACCTTCATCCACTTTACTTCACCTTCATTGACTTCACTTCACCCTAATACACTTTACTCCAACTTACCTCCCCTTACTCTTACTTGTCCTAACATTCCTTCCTTTACCTGACTCTAATTCACCTTAATTCAATTTATTTCACTTTATTTTACTTCAATTCACATGAATTTCTCCTAGTTACTAGTTACTACTAATTAGCGCTGTTATACCATATACTGTCTTCTTTATTACTATCGACGTAATACAACACGCTAAAGACGTCACATTGATCTTTGGTACCACTCGCTGCAGACAACGTCGGCTTTACCGCCACATGCGACATATAATGCTTTCACATTAATAGTATGGTCATCCTTATATAACTACAAATGGACATACAACTCTTCTAAATATTCAGGCGGAGAGAGTGTTAGTCTATAATTAGCGCACATGGTGAAGATTTGACCCCAACAATTTACTTTTACAGCCAGACTTTCCTGATCTGCTATTTCGTTTAAATTTCAAAGCCGTCTAGCGGGTATTTTAGTACCACACCTACACCACAGCACCCATTGCATCTGTCTCACCGGAATATTTGGTGTGAGGGTGGTATTACAACAAAATCAGAATCAAGTGACTGATAAAAAAAAAAATTCTAATTACTCCCCTTCGTTTATAACACGCTGCGCGTTTCGATTTAAAACGCGCAATTTTTTGTGTGTAACAGATGTATCGCCTCAGTCTGCCGCAGCCATCCGAGAAGCCAAAACAATGCGCTCACTGTTCGCGCGATTCAAAATTTAGGTGATTCCCTTAATATTCAGCCTTTCGCGAATGAGTGACGCCTGCCTTGTCCTCTCTCGGTCAGCCCTGACACTTTCCCGTAGAAGCTCGCGCTTGCGTAGTGTGGAATGGCTGTAATCATTTTGCAACCTTCTTTCCTTGGAATCTTGCCTTATAGCTTGATTTTGTGCGAGGTTCTCGAAGTACTCCATTACAGCTGGCGCTTTCCCAGTCGGCCAAGACCACGAATACAAGTGACCGATTTGAATTTCATGCTTTGTCGCTTTTGTAATACCTCAGAGACAACCTTTACTTTTAGCGTATCTTGATATTCGGTGTGTTGTTCGACGGCGCCATAGATGATTACGCTCGATCGTGGACTCGATCCTCGAGGTTTGTTAATTTGATGATTTCCCATGCCGTCATAATTTTGACAGAGGCGATCGAGTCTTCTAGTGACGGTAATGGCGGGGATTTACCATTAGGTTATTTAAAGATTTTTTTTTCAATCGAACACACCCGTGAGTCGAAAACCAGCAGGAGTTGGCCGTTCCCACTGAAATGCCGCTAGTGCTAGTAATTCAGTGCTCATTTCACTTTGGAGGGACCTGATTTTTTCTCAACGTCTCCACAGAGCAGCATTTTTGCACACAAGCAGGCAGTCGAAAGCAACACTTTGGCGTGGGCGTGTATAAATTATAATAAATATGTATGATGAAACTGATCAAAAGCTTTCAAAATGAAACACTTCATTCATTGAGTTTAGAACCATCCGGTTTCTGTGGTAGGTAAAAAATTTTGTCATGTACAGCTCTAAAGAAAGCAGACTGCGAAGCTGGTCAAGAGGACCTTGACTAGTCTTCGAAAACAAACGCATATTTGTTCTGAGCTTCTGAATATAATACATACGTATTCGTTAGAATGTATTTTTGTTCAGTACTACGCATACTCTCAAGTCGCCCAGAACTATGCATCTAAGCGTTCGTCGCACATCCTTGCGAAACAGCACTGCCCAATGGGGGAAGCTGGCACGTTACCTGTTGCGATGACAAGCACAGAATCCTCATTACGCATCCCCTCAGCTTTCCATCATCGGAGCGGAGCGGGCTGCAGGCTGCGACAAAAGAGCGGCTCGGCTGCACGCCTGCGAAATGCACGCGCCCAAGGTGACGCAGCCGGAGATTATTGCGGCCCCGTGCTCTCAGTTATATAGCCGCGTGAATACGCACCCTGCGACTCATATGAAAGAGATTTCTTTGTTATTCCTCGCTGTACTCCAATCACTAACATTAAAATTCAGGCAGAAGCTCCTCTGGGAGTTCTCCAAGTATATGCGCAAGCATTGTTGCACTTGTTCATCTCCACGCAGCCCAGTGTCATTATCAATCCTTTGAAACTTGATCTGACCAGTACAAACGAAAGCGCCGCAGCGACACGAAAGGCTGCGGACGGCGGCGCAAGGTGAATTGGTGACGAAAACAAACTACTTCAGGTGGCGCTGCCAGGTGCTTTCATGACGTTCCGATCATTGTAAGACGTTGCTGCTCTTCCGCGTCGAACCATTATCAACCGTGACAAACCGTACTGCGGCAGCGACTGCGTATGGCGCGGCTGTGCAAGGAGGGAACGAGGCCAACTAGCGTGCCGTCTTCATCTATTGCGTGCAAGGCTCCAGTCTGGCGTAGGTAGGGGAGACTTCCTACTCTGGCTGCGGCTGCGTATGGCGCGGCCGCGCAAGGGAGGAACGAGGGCAAGTAGCGCGCCGTCTTCCTCCATCGCGTGCAAGGTTCCAGTCTGGGGGAAGTAGGGGAGTCTTCCTACTCTGGCTGCGGCTGCGTATGGCGCGGCCGCGCAAGGGAGGAACGAGGGCAAGTAGCGCGCCGTCTTCCTCCATCGCGTGCAAGGCTCCAGTCTGGGGGAGGTAGGGGAGTCTTTCTACTCTGGCTGCGGCTGCGTATGGCGCGGCCGCGCAAGGGAGGAACGAGGGCAAGTAGCACGCCGTCTCCCTCCATCGCGTGCAAGGCTCCAGTCTGGGGGAGGTAGGGGAGCCTTTCTACTCTGGCTGCGGCTGCGTATGGCGCGGCCGCGCAAGGGAGGAACGAGGGCAAGTAGCGCGCCGTCTTCCTCCATCGCGTGCAAGGTTCCAGTCTGGGGGAAGTAGGGGAGTCTTTCTACTCTGGCTGCGGCTGCGTATGGCGCGGCCGTGCAAGCGAGGAACGAGGGCAAGTAGCACGCCGGCTTCCTCCATGGCGTGCAAGGCTCCAGTCTGAGGGAAGCAGGGGAGACTTTCTGCTCTGGCTGCGGCTGCGTATGGCGCGGCCGCGCGGGCCCTACCTTGAAAGCAATCAAAAGCAACCTGTGACTGGGGCCGAGTGCAACGAATGCTGATAGCTTCGCTGTCGTCCCGCCGCTTAGTTCGCGTTAAAGGGAAAGGCAGCCCCAAGGTGAATTCGCTCGCTGCTGCTGCGCGCTCTGTCTTGATAGCGATCGCCTTACGTCACAGACGAATGAATGGCCCGTTTTTCTCGTTGGGTAAGCATAGAAATATTTACGCATTTCAAAGGATCGACAGTAGCACACGTCCCAGAAATAAGCCACTTATTACATATCCACAGCATAGACCTTATTTCATGCTTTAGGATAATCGTTATTCGAAAGAAAACCCTGCACTAGCGGTTTCATTCTTTTTTTACGAATCTGCAACCTTTACCTTACCTTATTCTAAAAGGCAACCGAGAGTGACGGGACAGAAATGACATGTGAAGACTTTATTTTTTTACTTAATTTTATTTTATGCAAGCACATTAAATACAAGATTGCGTTTCAAGATTGTTCGTTGTGGAACGCAAGCTTAAGTGGCTCCGTCTCCTTTTTTCCTGCTTCTGAAAAAAATCTAAACCGCAGAACAAGTGAAACATGTGAGTATCAATGAGCGTTCTGCAGCTCCCCAATTGCCAACAACAACGCTTACCTGTAACACCGAACAAATAAACAAAGCCCGTGGCACACAGGGCTATGTTTCTACGCCACTTAAATGAAAAAGCACCTTACGAACAAGCCCAAGTAAGTAATCTCTTCTAGAATACCGCAGTCCACGATTGCACGCCCCGTGTATCGTGCATTGGGTGCACACTGCGGAATTCCGTAGTTGGTCAAAATATTGCCTGTTGCAGATAACGTAATTCTATTGTCCAACTGTATTATTCAGTGAGGCGGACATTACTTGCACGACGAATTGAAACACATATCCAATTACTTAAAACAAGATCTAAGTAACTTCCTCATTATTTATTTTACGGCACATTTTGCAATTTATGAATCGTAGCTGGTGACGTTGCAAGTCGTATTCACACTGAATTTCGAAGTTTCCTCAATCGCATAACTTTGGCGATATGCGCACTCAAACTCGCCCTAAAAATGCAGTGTTGTTCCACTTACTTTTTTAACAAAAACGCTCTTTTATGCATTGAGGAGCAAAAGTAACTGTGGAACGCGCATGCATTTTGTCTGACATTTCGTCTAACACCACCTATATATACTGCGGCGAGGGAAGCATACGTCGCCTTGAAGAAGACAAATCCGCTTGTCGAAACGTTGGCTCCTGCTTTCACCTTGTTCTCGTTTTGCTCATTGTCTTGAATTTCCATCTCCCGCATTCCCTGTGCTTTTATCATGGGACATAATATCTCAAAACTGGTGCCAACATGGAGGTCCATTTTAAGTGGATTCGCCATGCAAACTCACCTGCTACAGAGCGTAAATTGGAAGATGTGTCGGAAAATAACTTATTAGAAACTTAGTGTTTTTTTTAATTATGTGAAAATGTGTTTTGACTTCCCTGCTCGTAATGTCCACCTTTTTGAATAACCCAGCTCAAGAACAAGAGTTATGCAATCTGCCACAGGCGATATCTAGAAATTCCGCAGAACTTTAAAATGGTCACCCCGTATACGTCCTACAAAAGTAAGGCTAGGTCGAAAAAAACGTAAAAATGGATTTTTAGGCTCGAAATTCCAATCTAGGCTCCGACGTGCGAATATGCATTTATAGGCAGAATCAAAGCACCTCTAAATATTTCTATACTCAGAGTTTCTGTTTAGTTGCTAAATAGGCACGATATGGACGCAGGGGAAAAAAATTTCATTTTGTCTAAGATTCCGGTCTTTAAGTGACGCTGGACAAAATGAAACAACCTGATATTTACTTATCAGGACATGCTTTCGAGCTATTCACCTCATTTTTGAAGAACGTAAGCGTGGCGCATGCAAGTAAAACACAGAGAAAATTATGTGAGTCTCATGCACTGTGACAATCGATGTAAGCGGAGCTTTGCTGGCTGTTTGCATTAATTGACGGTAATTGGCGGTTTACAGCGAACGTTTAGGTTCTCAGCGTTTAGTGCAATACTAGAGTGGTGTGTTGACGTTAGGCCTTGCCTTGCGTGCACCAATGCTGTTTGTCGGCATGCACAGAACACACAGCGAGACTTACCCGCCGTAGTTGCTCAGTCGCTATGGTGTTGGGCTGCTGATCACGAGGTAGCGGGATCGAATCCCGGCCACGGCGGCCACATTTCGATGGGGGCGAAAACACCCGCGTGCTTTGATTTAGATGTACGTTAACGAACTCCAGGTGGTCCTCCACTACGGCGTACCTCGTAATCAGGAAGTGGTTCTGGCGCGTAAAGCCACATAATTTAATTTAACTTAATTAACACAGCGAGACTTGTTTGCCTGAGGCGTTTTGTGCGCCATTGTTCCTAACCTTCGAGAAGCCTAGCACTGTGATTGCCTCACACGGTGAAACGCAGCGGGACATATGTGCTCAACATTAATTAAATTATGGGGCATTATGTGCGAAGCCCACAATCTGAGGCACGTGGCAGTAGGGCGCTCCGTTTCAGTTTTGATCTCCCGGGATTCTTTAGCGTGCACCTAAGTCTCAATACACGAGTGTTTTTTATTTCGCCGACCTCAAAATGTGGCTGCCGTGGTCGGGAGCGAACCCATGACCTCTAGAAACGCCATTGCTGTCACAGAGATACTGCGGCGGGCACAGCAGTGCTGATTTCACGGCCGGTCGCTGAGGTCTACATACTATACGGAGCTTCAATGCGGCTTTGCGTCCACACGCCCTGCGCCAATTATCAGCTTCATAAATTTGCACCGTGTTTATTTTTCTGGAGTAGTAGAAATGTACCGTAGCATACCTTGACTATAAATTTATGCAATTCCTCCGCAACTTCTGCCATGTCTAGTATTAGAGTTTCCTTGTCTTTTTACGTCGCACTTTCCCTTCTCCGCCCTCCCCCATTGGTGCTGGCTGCGAGCGAAGAGTGGTAAGGCTGCTATTCATTCGTTTAGTGACTGCGTCGGTTCTACCTATTGGATGCTTCCTCTCGCTACCTCCTCTCTAGCATTCTACCTACCTCCCCTCCGGACTGTTGCACGTTGGCACAAAGGCAAGTGTTGCAGTTTCTTCAGTGGTGCTGCGGGGCGCCACGAGTAATTATAGCCGTCGAAGTGGTATTGTGGCGACACGATGAAGAGGTCCAAACGAGTTTCTCGCGTTGGCTTCCCTGTCTCCCAGGCTCGTGCCGTGTATACATACGCTCTGAACCCCCTCCAGACGTGACGTGCAAGACAGCGACAGTAGCAGCAGGAGTAGTGGTAAAGTCGAAGAATGAGACAAAGAAAGCTTCGCTTCAAGAACGACGAGACTGATGCAAACATTCCGCATTCAACGCGTCAGATCCTATCTGTCTTTCTGTCTGTCTACTATCTGTATATCTATCCTATCTGTCTATCTATCTACGTTTATTTTCATCGGACTCACAATAAGCTTCTACACGATTTCACTGCAAGCAACCAATAAGGCATTCCACACACGACAGTTTCATGAACCGCGACAAGTGCTGGGTGTTCTCTCACCGTACTGTTCGCGCCTCTCGAGCTGCGTGCAGATGCTAGCCGCTAGTGGCGCCAAGTAAGGACCCAGTAACACGCAGACGCCAGTGACATCGTAGGAGCCCATGGACTGCTGGAGAGACAAGCCCGCGATGGTAGCCATGTCGACGGCTTCACGGAGAACCAGCTCGCTTTCCACGTGGACAGTGATTGTCGACGCCAGCCTTTGGTCATGCAAAGGAACAGCAAGCTTAGGCAACACAGTACGGAAGCTCCATATAAAGGAAACCAGTTTCTCAGAGCCGACAAATTCCATTCAATACCACACAGTAGACTGAAATCATTGTTAGCATATGCGAGGTATACCGCGATGTCCCCAAGGCCAATGGCATTCTTTGTTATTGTTGCCTGAAAGCATGGCTCGTAGGCTTTCCGTGCGCGAGACGTAATGACGTCGTGTTTGTGAACGAATCTTTCTTTGCCGGTCCTCCCAGGTTTGTTGTGGCTGCTGGCTGCTGATGGGTCGGTCATTCTCTAGGCGGATACAGTTGTGAATATTGTAACGCCGCAATGGAGGAGCGTGGGAGAGGAAGAAGAAGCGGCGCGAGGGTTTTGGGTGATCGGCTGTTTCAGACCGTCCCATGTCTTTCCTGCCCTTTTCACTGTAAATAAATACGTTCTACATCCGTAACAAGTGGTGGAAGTGCTGCGTACTGGACGCCCTGCACAACCCAGGCCTACAGATCTTGCAGAAACAGACGCCTGGCTCAACTACCACCAGAGCCAACAAGCATTGCCGACGCCCAAGCACGCCGGTCAATGAACACCATCGAAGAAAGCATCGTTCAAGCCAGCCAGAGACCAAGGCAACCTAGCTACTAGACGCCGGAAGCACGCATATCCTCAGGTATAACAGATGAAGACGTGGATGACTGGCTGAGACACTACGAAAGAGTAAGCTGGCATAACGGGGGGAGTACGTCAGCGCAGCTTGTGGAAGTTGCACTTTTTCTTGCCGGTACAGCTCTACTTTAGTTCGACAATCATGAACGTCTACTGGCCACTTGGGAAACTTTTGTCCAGAAATTGAAAATCTGCTTTGGCGATTCGAATTGCAAAAAGAAGGAAGCGGAACACACGCTTTCGCGCACAGCCCAATTGCCTGGTGAAACGTGTACAACGTATATTGAAGAAATATTGGAGCTATGCGGAATTGTGAACGCGAATATGCCGGATGAATAAAAAGTAGGACATCTGTTAAAAAGCATCGCTGAAGACGTTTACAATTTTTTAATGGCGACAGAAAACCTGAACACTCTTTCCGAATTCAGGCAGCAATGTCGCGCGTTGGAAGCTCTGAAGACCCGAAGGACCTTACCCAAGTTCGGGTGCTTGGACAACGTCCCCACAGTTGCAAGTATGGACGCCGCTGCTTGCGATGACATCGCCTCGATCGTGCGTCGAGTGCTTCACGATGAGCTAGCACGACTTCAGGGAGTAGGTTCTGCTAATCAGTACGCGTTTGACGAGTGCATTCCCGAACCACCATCCTGGTAGCTAGAACGTCGCATCGAGCGCCGACTGCCTTCTGAAGAACCACTCTTAAATAACACGTGTTTTCGATCTCTCCTGGCGAATCTCAGTCGCCGCCAGTCCTCATCAGTCCGTCGTGACAATACGGAGCCCTACTCAACACCACGAAGTGTTCCTGCGGAATACCCGATGCCACGACATGCTCTCGCGGGATCATACCCGGCGCCACGCGTACCTGCTCCATTTAGCTTCAACCGCGACCTACCCGCTTGCTACGCCTGCGGTTCCCGAGGACATATTGCGTGCTTTTGTCGCCGCCGCCGCCACCGGCAAAGAGCGCCACGTTTTTCGGCGTACACAGCTCGTGTGCACGAAGACGCGCCCGCGCCATTTGGAGTCCATCCTCTGCGGAAACAGTGGTCGTACCAGCCTTACGCGCCGCCGACGTGTGTGTGTGTGTGTGCGCGTGTGCGCGTGTGTGTGTGTGTGTGTGTGTGTGTGTGTGTGTGTGTGTGTGTGTGTGTGTGTGTGTGTGTGTGTGTGTGTGTGTGTGTGTGTGTGTGTGTGTGTGTGTGTGTGTGTGTGTGTGTGTGTGTGTGTGTGTGTGTGTGTGTGTGTGTGTGTGTGTGTGTGTGTGTGTGTGTGTGTGTGTGTGTGTGTGTTTGTGTGTGAGCCTTTGCTCATAAAGCAAAGGCTTATAAATGAAATAGTGACACCCGTATAGACCAGAGCAGTAGTATCAGTAGTATCAAGCCAGGTGAACGTCGGGGAAGCGAAGGCTCATGAAGCAAAGGCTCATAAATGAAATAGTGACACCCGTATAGACCAGAGCAGTAGCATTTACACACACGGAGTAAATACTACTGCTCTCGTCGATACGGGTGTCGCTATTTCATTTACGAGCCTTCGCTTCAACGATCGCTTAGGACAGAAAGTTATGTTCGCGTGGGATCGCAAAAAAACTTTCCGTGCCGTTGGAGGCGAAATGTTCCACCCTGTTGGTCTTTTTTCGGTTTTGGTCGCAATCAGGGCACAGAGCTTTAGAGCTGAGTTCACTGAATTGGTGCACGCCACTCATGATCTTATTTTAGGCATAGATTTCCTACGCGAATGCAGCGCTACACTTCATTGCGGGACTGGAAGATTTTGCTAAGGAACACGTTGCCATTGCCATACTTGATGATTTGCAGACCGATCAATTTGGCGTCTTTTCGCTGTCTGAAGATGTGTTACTGCCTGGTCGGACAGCCATGTTTGTTCCCGTGAGTTCTTCACGTGTCCAAATGGGATCATGCAGCGCTCTTGTCGAGCCAGGTATAACAACGCGATTAAGATGAATGTGTTGGTCCCTCGACCTCTTGTTCAAGCCATCGACAGGCGCGCTTTCTTGTGGACAGTAGACGCTTCTACGGAGCCTGTTACCCTGCCAGTCGAACTTAAATTGGCAACATTTCAGGAGCAAGCCACAACTGATGTACGAACAGCTGTAGCGTCTTCAGGCATCAGTCGACGATTCCCTAACTATTCGTATCACTTGCGATGTATGATGAACAAGTCATTGCCTACAGATCTTAACGGGCTACGCCATCTGTGATTCGTGACGGCCTTCTTTACCACAAGAATTATTCAAACAACGGTACTCCACTGCTACTCCTCGCCCCCAAATGCCTGCGTCTTGCTGTACTTCGGGCCGTGCACGACGAACTGATCCGGTCACCTTGGATTCGCTCGAACGCTTCACCGATTCCGACAACGTTTCTACTGGCCTCAACCGTGGAATGCAACCAAGCAGTATGTTGCCAGCTGGGATGTCTGCCAACGTCATAAACAACCGACTACAGCTCCTGAAGGAACTCAGCAACCGGTTAGAACGCTGACTTCACCTTTTGAGAAAGTGGGGATAGATTTGCTCGGTCCCTTCCCCAAATCTTCCCCTGGCTGCCGCTGGATAATCGTGTGCGTTGAGTATGTAACACGTTAAACAATGGTACTTGTCTCAGCTACAGCATCCGATGTTTCTGCATTCAATTATCCTCCGCCATGGAGCTCCTCGTGTGGTGATAATTTATCTAGGTCGGCAGTTGACCGCTAACGTCGGGGAAGAGTGGCTATGCCTTTGTGGAACTCAATATCGCTATTCCACGCCTTACTATCCGCAAACCAACGGTCTAACTGAGCGCACCAATCCTACCCTCGTCAACATGCTTTCAAAGTATGTCTCAACGGATCATAAGAACTGGGACGCCGTATTACTGTCCATCACGTATGCCTTCAACACAGCCAAATATGAAATCACAGGATACGCAGCTTCCTTTCTCCTCTACGCTCGCCATCCTCAAAGTTTTCTCGACACCACGTTTCCTTTTTCGCCTAATGACGATGCTTCTGTCGCGCATATATTTTGTCGTGCCGAAGAAGCACCTTGACTTGCCCGGCTCAGAACCCTATCGTCGCATGTTCATGCTAAAACACGCTACGACGCACAACATTTGCCCGTCAGATTCGCCACCGCTGACTTCGCATGGCTGTGGACAGCGGTTCGGTTCCAAAGGATTCTCTCAAAGTATTTAGGCCCGTTCGTCATTCTCAAATGCTTGAGTGAAGTAACCTATGTCATCGCTAAAGTGATGGTTAATGACCACCGTTCATGCAAGACTCAAGTTATGCACGTCGCACGATTGAAATTATACCATCACCGCGCACTCTGACTTGCTCGGTGAGCTTCGTCTGCCCCGGAGGAAAACGTAACGCCGCACTGGCGGAGCGCGAAACAGGAAGATGAAGTGGCGCGAGGGTGATCGGCTGTTTCAGAGCGTCCCATGTCTCCTCTACCCTTTTCACTCTAAATAAATCCATTCTACATCCGTAACAATGCATATTTGGCGGTGTTGTCTCGCACAATTGGCTGGTACCGTATATAATACACACAAGCACGGGATATATTGAAAACTGGGGCGGCCCTGGTGGCAGGTGATCTAACGTAAGCGCTGACGTGAGCTCTTAGACAAACAGGCCGGCATTGTCGTATTGTAATCGTAATTCCGTCATCGTAATTGCGCCGTCATCATTTCATCGCCTTCATTCGTTCTGGTAATTCCTTCATTGCCAAGTCATCATCATCCTTCCACTGTTTTCCCTCAGCGATCGCTGCATTGAGGCTTCATTCTGTTATGCTGCACTTGGTTCTCCAGACACTACAAGAACATATTTCACATAGTTTGCTCTCAGCGTTTGCCTACCTTTCACGCAAAAAGCTGGTTCGGGAGACTCCATCACGGCGACCGCGCGCAGTGGCGTTCACTGTACGCATTCCGTAAAGAGATAGCGTCTGTAAACAATTCTGGGCTTTCAGTTTGCCAAAGAGTATTATTTTGACAGCAAAAGAACTTCCCTCTTTTTGGAAGTACTTACACAAATCTCCAGATGGGCTGCCGCGTGGTGCTTTTTTTGAGCGCATCAAGCCAAACCTGTGGGGAGCGCGCGGCGTGATCCCTTACACTACGCAAGGGAGGCGACTCCATAAGTTCTCGCCCCCAATAGAATTTTTTTGGTCGTATAAGCTTGTAAACACTCGCTTACTAACTAAATTAACATTGGAATGTGAACCTGGCAACGTTTAACACTAGAACGTTATCTAGTGAGACGAGTCTAGCAGTGCTATTGGAGGAATTAGTGGGCAGTAAATGGGATATAATAAGGCTCAGTGAAGTTAGAAGGACAAAAGAAGCATATATAGTGCTAAAAAGCGGGCACGTCCTGTGCTACCGGTGCTTAGTGGAGAGATGACAACTCGGAGCCGAGTCGGATTCCTAAGAATACAGCTGGTAATATACAGCAATTCTATAGCATTACCGAGAGGGTGGCAGGTCTTGTTGTGAAGCTTAATCAGAGGTACAAATTGAAGGTCGTAATGTCTGCTAGTCATCGTAATATCTGCTAGTCATCTAGTCATGATGACCAGGAAGTCGAAAGCTTCTATGAAGACGTGGAATCAGCGATGGCTAAAGTCAAAACAAAATACACTATGCTGACGGGCGACTTCAATGCCAGGGTAGGCAAGAAGAAGGCTGGAGACAAGTCAGTCGGGGAATATGGCATAGGCTCTAGGAATAGCAGGGAAGAGCTATTAGGAGAGTTTGAAAACAGAATAATATGCGGATAATGAATACCTTCTTCCGCAAGCGGGATAGCCGAAAGTGGACGTGGAGGAGCCCGAATGGCGAGACTAGAAATGAAATAGACTTCATACTCCGCACTAACCGTGGCATCATACAAGATGTAGACGTGCTCGGCAAGGTGCGCTACAGTGACCATAAGATGGTAAGAAATAGAATTAGCCTAGACTTGAGGCGGGAACTAAAGAAACTGGTACATAAGAAGCCTATCAATGAGTTAGCGGTAAGAGGGAAAATGGACGAATTCCGGATCAAGCTACAGAACAGGTATTCGGCTTTACCTCAGGAAGAGGACCTTAGTGTTGAAGCAATGAACGACAATCTTATGGGCATCATTAAAGAGTGTGAAATAAAAGTTGGTGGTAACTTCGTTAGACAGGATACCGGTAAGCTGTCGCAGGAGACGAAAGATCTGGTCAAGAAACGCCAATGTATAAAAGCCTCTAACCCTACAGCTAGAATGGAACTGGCAGAACTTTCCAAGTTAATCAACAAGCGTAAGACAGCTGAAATAAGGAAGTATAATATGGATAGAATTGAACATGCTCTCAGGAACGAAGGAAGCCTAAAGGCAGTCAAGAAGAAACTAGGAATAGAAAGAATCAGATGTATGCGTTAAGAGACAAAGCCGGCAATATCATTACTAATATGGATGAGATAGTTCACATGGGTGAGGAGTTCTATAGAGCTTTATACAGTACCAGTGGCACCCACGACGATAATGGAAGAGAGAATAGTTTAGAGGAATTTGAAATCCCACAAGTAACGCCGGAAGAAGTAAAGAAAGCCTTGGGAGCTATGTAAAGGGGGAAGGCAGCTGGGGAGGATCAGGTAACAGCAGATTTGTTGAAGGATGGTGGGCAGATTGTTCTAGAGAAACTGGCCACCCTGTATACGCAATGCCTCATGACCTCACGCCTTGGATGAACGGAAACCCATACGGGTTCCTCGAAAGATAAGCCTCATAGTTGAAGAAAAATTCGTCCTGGTCCGAGGCTCGAACCCGAGTCCACCGCCTTTCCGGGGCCGCCGATCTGCCATCTGAGCTAAGCAGGCGGCTAGCAGATGGCAGGGCGAAGTCGAAGGGCAGATTTTCCCTTTATTCATTACTTGTCTCCACCTTACGTGTTTCCGCAGAACTACAACGTCAAACGCTAACATAATCCTAATCCATAAGAAAGGGGACGCCAAAAACATGAAAAATTGTAGACCGATCAGCTTACTGTCCGTTGCCAGCAAAGTATTTACTAAGCTAATCGCAAATAGAATCAGGAACACCTTAGACTTCTGTCAACCAAAGGACCAGGCCATATTTCGTAAAGGCTACTCAACAATGGACCATATTCACACTAACAATCAGGTGACAGAGAAATGTGCAGAATATAACCAACCACCATATATACCTTTCATTATTACGAGAAAGCGTTTGAGTCAGTCGGAACGTCAGCAGTCATGCAGGTATTACGGAATTTGGGTGTAGACGAGCCGTCTGTAAACATACTGAAAGATATCTATAGCGGCTCCACAGCCAGAATAGCCCTCCATAAAGAAAGGAACAAAATTCCAATAAAGAAAGGAGTCAGGCAGGGAGATACCATCTCTCCAATGCTATTCACAGCGTGTTTAGAGGAGGCATTCAGAGACCTGGATTGGGAAGAATTGGGGATAAGAGCTAATGGAGAATACCTTAGTAACTTGCGATTCGCTGATGATATTGCCTTGCTTAGTAACTCAGGGGACCAACTGCAATGCATGCTCACTGACCTGGAGAGGCAAAGCAGAAGGGTGGGTCTAAAAATAAACCTGCAGAAAACTAATGTTTAACAGTCTCGGAAGAGAACAGTAGTTTGCGATAGGTAGCAAGGCACTGGAAGTGGTAAGGGAGTACATCTACTTAGGACAGGTGGTGACCGCGGATCCGGATCATGAGAGCGAAATAATCAGAAGAATAAGAATGGGCTGGAGTGCGTTTGGCAGGCATTCTCAGATCATGAACAGCAGGTAGCCATTATCCCTCATAAGAAAAGTGTATGACAGCTGTGTCTTACCAGGACTCACGTAAGGGGCAGAAACCTGGAGGCTTACGAAAAGGGTTCTACTTAAATTGAGGACGACACAATGAGCTGTGAAAAGAAGAATGATGGGTGTAACGTTAAGGGATAAGAAAAGAGCAGATTGGGGGAGGGAACAAACGTGACCTAATGATATCTTAGTTGAAATCAAGAAAAAGAAATGGGGCATGGGCAGGACATGTAATGAGGAAGGAAAATAACCGATGGTCATTAAGGGTTACGGACTGGGTTCCAAGGGAAGGGAAGCGTAGCAGGGGGCGGCAGAAAGTTCAGCGGAAAGAAGTTTGCAGGGACAACGTCGCCACAATTAATACATTACCGAGGTAGTTGGAGAAGTATGGGAGAGACCTTTGCCCTGCAGTTGGCGTAACCAGGCTTATTATTATTATTATTATTATTATTATTATTATTATTATTATTATTATTATTATTATTATTATTATTATTATTATTATTATTGCGATGTGATCAACGCGCCGCGTGATCTCTTATACTTCCCAAGGGAGGCGCTTCCGACAGGTGGCGACTCCATAAGTTCTCGCCCCAATAGAATTTTTTTGGTCGTGTAAACTTGTAAACACTCGCTTACTAACTAAATTAACAAGTATGGCGTCACGCGTGCACAGGCAGAGATAAACACATCTCACTCGATGAGCGTGGACACACGCTGTCAAAACGCTGGCGTGACGAAGCGCGGCAGCAGCAGCGAGCGAAGTGACCTTCGTGCTGTCTATCGCTTCAACGCAAACAGAGCGGCCTGAACACAGCACATGCAAAGCTACGAGCCGTCGGCCCACCTAGACTCTGCCCCGGAGCAGAGCTCTTTCACGGCAAAGTCCGTGCGACCGCGCGACGGCGCGTGGTCGCACGATACGTAGTTGTGGCCGAAGTATAAAGCCCCTTCCCCTTACTTCCCCTTCCGCCGGTTCCTAAAGCGCGACGGAAAAATTGGAGGACGCTTAAGCTTCACCTTCAAGAGTGGAACGCGATAGCGTTATCGCACCCAGTTCGCACCGCCTACTCAAACGCGCTACGCCAGCCAAACGTCGCGATCGGCCCAGAGAGCCGGGCCCCGACGCGCCATGAAGGCGGACGCAATCATGGGGCGAGGGGCGCGCCACGTATCGGGGCAGCGCCGTACATTGCGAGGAGGGGGTCTTCCGTGTTTGCCGCAAGATGGCTCTGCGTGTGTGCAGAGCACAGAAGAAATGTAGCGTAAACGTACTTCGCTACTCGTGAAACTGCGACTTCGGTAAGTTACATGGTCATAATTACCGATATACACCGCAGTATAACTTTCTACGGCCCGTTTCTAAGGCAACACCGCATTCACCAGAGGCGATTTTGTCCCGTTTTGAAGGAACGAACTCGTGGCTGAGTGGTAGCGTCTCCTTCTCACACTCCGGAGACCCTGGTTCGATTCCCACCAGCCCATCTTGCAAGATGTTTTTTATTTATGAAGTGCCTTCTGGGATTTATCGCTCACGTCCAACGCCGCTGATGCCGACGCCGACGACACCGGCTTTTCTGCGACACAAGCTCCTTAACGCTGTCGCGTTAAAACGGCGTGCTTACACTTTCCTGCCTTGCACGCGCGAGATTGAGCCGCGATCGCTAAGAAAGCAAACGGGGGTTGCCTGTAAGTTTACGTTGAGAGAAAAAAAGATACGGGTTGGCCGGCCAGGTAATGCACAGGGCAGACAAGTTAGTTAGATAAGCCAGATAAGCCAGTCAGTCTAGTTAACTTCCCTGCCTTTCCTTGCACCTTTCTCTCTCTCTCTCTTCGGATTCCTTCAGTGCTGTCAAGGGTACGGCCCTCCACATCCTCCCTTTGTCTCTAAGAAACGTGAAACCATGGATTAAGCCAAAGACGCACAGTACTACGCTCGTGCCAACACCAACTACTCTTTCGGATGGCCGTCAACTGTAGATGAGGATCATGATTTCCAAGCTATGGCTCCTATTCACTACAGATAACTGACCAAGAAGCCGGCGGTGTATATCCTGCCACCAACTACCAACTAGCTGTTTTAGATGATGGCCGCGTGTTAATGATGATTAGGATTTCCAAAGTATGGCTCGTATCCGTAACGGGGGTTTGGCCAAGTAGAGCGCGGTAAATATTGTGGACCAAGTCCCTCTTTGAGATGATCGCCTCGAATAGATCATGACTATGATGTCTTAGTATCGTACATGCCCACATACGAACAACATTCATTTCCGGTTTCTTTAGTGGACACGCTGAGAATAAAACCATAATCAAGCTCATTGCAGAGTCCTTTGCGGGCATCCCTGCCTTCGTGTTGCGGATTCCAACGCGTGTCCAAGGGCATAGCCCTGTCAACCATTTTCTAGGGCCAGGCGTTTTTGACGTGTACGCGTCACGAAAACCTTCCTTTGGCCTTGCGATTCTTTGCGCCGTTATTGTCAAAGTAGTGCAACACGACTATATACACTCTGCTAGTCACTGCGAGTGCTAGAACTACAGGATGGGTGTCACCACAGAAATTCGACGCTATGTCCTTATATATATATATATATATACATATACATATAACACATTTGGATATTAAAAGCCTGGCGCACACGATACAACAAATAAACCGAGCAGGAAGTTCCATTTACATACCGACTAGTAAAACTCGGGCTGGGCTCAAATGTTCCTTACGAATACTGCCCTACTTCAATCATTGCAGCGACCCATTTCACGTGCCGTGTGTGCCACCTCTGCACCGCTTCGAAGCGGGTGAACGTACCTGGTCAGTGCCCACCGTTCGCCGTTGGCCACGCGTCCAGCGAGGTACCAGTCGAGCAGGACGACGTTGGCCGCGGCCGAGAGATGCGCTGTTTGTGTTTGGTCAAAGCAGGCGTCCGCAAAGCACGCCGTGATGTCGGGTAGCACACAGAGCAAAGCGCCATCTTGCACAGTGTAGGTACAGTGCTGCACCGACGACTCCCCGGGCTTCGACTGGTAGACCTGGTGGCGAACGAGTGTGTAACGCCAGTAACGCATGACATCGGGCACCGTTTACAATTACCGCCTGCGTTTACTGACAGACTAGAGCTGAATAAGTCATTGCAACCGTGAGTGGGGCGAAATTGACACAGCCAAAACGTTGAGAGCGCAGGCACTGGTAAGAGGTTGCACTGAAGTTCTACCTGAATGTGCACTGTTACACATACCGAGTTCATGTTCCAGTTATGGTAGAGCCCTTTTGATTCCCCTGATTCTTCTCCACCACACATAAGTAATTTGTGAGTCCATGTGACCACTGCATACTCATCACTCAAACGTATTTTCTTTCTTTTTTTAATAGTTTAAAGTTTTGGTTTTCACATCGAAAAACAAGAGGAACAACGGACACAGACAAAGGCACGAAAGCGCAATCTAACAACTATTGTGTTCGAGGCAAGAGCATAACTATATGCCGATAAGTAGGTGATGTCAGAAGCGTCGCAAATATTCCAAGTCAAGAAGAATGACCTGGTCTTGTGAAGACGGTAAAAAAATGTAAAAATATAACAGCATTGAACGCCATGCCAAATAATAATCGTTGACAACATCGGTAGTGGCGAACGAACCGGACGTCTATGGTGGTTTTCAAGCACACATAATCTTTAGCGAACTGTATGTCAATGTTTGCGAACAGTATTGATTGAACGTTTATGCACGCGTCTTTATTGTGATAAATTTATTTTACTTCTTCAGTGTTATTTTACTTCCTAGTAGGCGCTTTGGATACTAAAATATACGAATCAAATCGAACGAGAATGTTCGAGAAAAACTGCCTCGGAATATTGTATATTTTATTTTTCACACTTTGAAATAGAAAGTTAGCGTAGAACTTCTAGCAGAAGAAAATGGTCAGTTTCGCCCATAGGCGAAGCATTGAACGCCATAGCAAGGTCTAGCGCTGTATTTAATGGTGTCAGAACGTTGGTGCTATGTGGAACGTGCCAGCGGCGTAGCAGGTGCCGCACCCAAGGATGTCCCGGTCATACCTGGAAGGTTCACGACAGGGAGACTGTATGCCAGTTCTTTCTTAAAACAGCGCTCGGATCATTTACAATCCACAGTGCACGAGATGATAGGCAAGGAAACCCGTCGGTCAGAGTCCAAAGAATGCATATATTTAGCTTTACTTTCACCACGGTGTGATATGTGCACAGCTGCTCAGCGGGAAAGATAATGTGTGTGCGCACAGCATCCATGCAAGCATCTATTCAGGAACCCCACACCCTTCCTAGTTTTCCTCCGTATCCACTTTATGCTGCACATAAAGATCCCAATCAGGACCACCTCGTGGCTACGCTAGTAGGCGTATACATGCGGTGGTCGACTTTACATTGGATCACCAAGACCTTCCACGTGTCATGCTTGGACTTCTTCACACCAGCGCCCGCAAACGCAACACACAACCTTTCCGCCTGCTCAATGTCTATGGCCGCCCTCAAAAACGCCATACACATTTCGACACATTGTTTGAAGCAGCGTGGTGTAAGGGTAGAGCCACACTTACTGAGTGTAATTTCAACGCCCTCATACCACTTGGGGATATCCTCATGAAACACCCAAAGGCCGCAAGCTCCGCACTTTGATCCAGGAGCACAATCTCACTACCTACTGATCCATCGACACCAACTCGTCTTGGCCCAAACGTTTCTCCTGGATGCGTGCCCAGATCTTAGCCTTTATCATGGTCGCCACTCCTGCACCTGGCACAACTTTGACGAGCAGTTAGGTAGTGACCACTCAGTCATGTCTAACTGCATTAATACTATACTTAATACATTAGCCGACTTTGCGACAGCGGCGTGCCAGATTCGACTATCGGACTGGCCTTCCTTCCGCGCATCCTCTTGCGCCACTTCCGCACCCAACAGGCTCACCTATTGCGTACAGACACAGCAAACCCCGGCTAGATGTTCACTTACGCGCTATCACCACAACTCCGAATGTACCAGACATAGATGCCCCCTTGTTCACTCATGGGCTGCACGCCGTAGCTTAAATGAACGATGGCGCAGCCATCGCTATAACAGGATGCCGAGGTTGTGCACGCACAGCTCTCTGCTAAGGCAGCCCGTTGCGCTGAGATACTCACCAGTCAAAACTTCGCACTCACTTTGTAACCAAATAAATGGCAAACTCAGTACTGTGCGTACCTATTCTCTACTCGTTCATGTGGCAAAGACCAGCTAAGCAAATTCCGAGAAATCCAGAATCATAAGAAAACTTCTCCACACAACTAACACTCCAGACTCCGAGTGCCTTGCACAGTTAGGACAGCGTTATTTCCCACCACCAGGCACGCCACGTTACGCGGACTATACGGGTCCTCCCAACACAATGGCTTATCTTACATGCCTATCACTGTCACTGAGATTCGCGCAGTGCTCGCCTAAATTCATCGTAACATACTCCCTGTTCCCGATCGGATCCGGTATTCGTTGCTCTGTAACCTCTCTGATTCTGGCACCAATCAACTTAAGACTTACTCTATTGAAGTATAGGAATCCGGCACCCTACCAAAAGAGCGCAAAGAGACCATAGTCGTTCGAACGACAGGCTCCCTCGAGCACATCGGAACCCGGCAGCAGAAAGCAGCTTCCACCATCGAGAAATACGTCCGGCGTGGAGGTCTTGTAGACATCCCAGCTTGCTGAGCTACGTTCAACTCGGCTACACTACCCCTCACCATCCCTTATTCGCCGACAGGCTGTCTGTTGGCGACAACTACAGAAGAATAATTTCCCCACACCCCTTTTCTACTCCTATTTTACCCCTCCCGTGGTCCAGATGAATGGTCCAACCGAGTACTGCGGCGACCGCCTCGCCCTACTGCATGTGCTCTAGCTTTGCCAAGACATTCCCGACGTCCCTCCCTTTCCGAAGCACACCCTCACTTCCTGGGAGGAGCGGCTGTCTAGCAATAACTGGTCGACCATGTCGAGGCGGAGGCTGCGGCCTGTGGGAGCCCCGGAATAAGGGCTCCACTTTCGAGGCACAACTGGCCTTCACGATCTTGCAATGAAGTTTATTGAATCATTAAAGCAGCGGAGACCAGAACGTGATATCGTGTTTTAGACTAGTTCAATTTGAGGTCGCTCAGGCTCCGGGGAGCGCAGCGTAACGGTTACTCCACTTGGCTCGTCCGCTTTTGTAGTCAAACGCACTTCGAGTTTCTGGAGGCCTTCTAATCTCGCACGCGTGAACCGCGCATGCGCCGTCACTGGCAGGAGGGTATACGACAACAGCGGCGACGCAAATGCGCCTCGAACGTCCTTAAATTGCTATCGCAATAAAACAAAAACGAATATGCAGGCAATACGCATATGTTGTAAGCTAAACGAACCTTTAGTATAGCAGGGGCACTATAACGTAAATCTATTCCAAACTTTTCTATTCCAGTTTGGCAATCAGCCCTCCGCGATTCGTCAAAAAATTTTTAATCACCCACACTTCGCCTTTCTTTCACGCGACGTCACGAAAACCGCGATAGCTTCCCATCTAATATGACGCGTACACACTGAATATGCATCATTGGACCAAAGAAAAGAACTGTTATTTCTGAATCGGCCCCTTTTAGCCATGGTCCCTTGGCTATTGGTCAAAAGTTTTCGGGCTGCAGCCATTTCACCTGCCTGTCACGCGACGTCACAAGACCGCAAAAACTCAACGCGTCAAAGTAATGTGTACGCGTTAAAAATGCGTTAATATGGCGAACAAAACTGGTTTCTTTTTCTCAATAGCCGCAGGCTCACCCGTTCCGAAAGGAATAAAAGATAGCTGCCACCGATTCTTGAGGCACTGGCCACTCGCACCTGCATGGGCTCATTTGCGTACAATAAGCCTTTTCGCGTGACCATGTAACGTTTTCAAGCACTTTCGGCATGTTTGCAATCTCGCTCTGCCAACTCTTCTTTGCTGAGGATCCGTTTTAGCGATATTCTTAAACTTCCTTTGCATGCCGCCGCGATTTTCTACCAGCCACCTCAAGCCAAGTGAGGGAAAACGTACCAATCGCAGACGCCGGCCCCACACTTTTCATTCGGTTATCAATTTTCAATTCACTGGCTCGGCCCCATCGACTCCCTCTCCACTTGAGTGTGCTCCTTGCCTCTTGTCAGCGAATTAGATAAGGCAAGCCGCTCACTGTAGGCAAAGTTATTCGTTCTTAAAGCAAACAAAAGTGACCTCTTGTAAACGAGGAGAGGATTTGATCGGTCTGTTCAGACAACACTGCGGGTCACGGACCTAGGCTTGCGTCGGTGGTTACGCAAATTTGACGTCAGGAGATTGGAATAAAAACATGTTGGAATGGTATTACGTTATAGGGCCCCGGGTAATGAAATGCCTTACAATGAACGGCCATGAATGAGATATTTACCGTTTTTTTTTTTTTTATGAAAACTGCGACAATGTGGTAAGTTTGGCCACTGATGAGCCCGCTATCCCGAAATCGTAGCTAAAACACACATATAATAAAGAACTACACCAGAAAACAGTAACCCGCCACGGTGGATTAGCGGCTATGGTGTTGCGCTGCTAAGCACGACGTTGGTAGATCCAATCCCGGCCGCGGCCACCACGTCCCATGCATTGGGAGCACGTTAATGATCCCCTGCTGGTCAAAATTATTCCGGAGTCCGCCACTGCGGCATGCCTCATAATGAAAAAGTGGTTTTCGCTCGTAAAACCCCGCAATTCAATGCAATTCAGAAAATAATAATAATTTCACCATCGCACAAAGTGAGACTCCCTAAATACACCACAAATATAGAAAATTCTTGCATCAAATCCCGGCCGCTACGACAGATGGAATACATAGTCATGCATAATACAGACTCGGCGTATGTCCTGTTACAAGCACAATTTCACTGCCTCTGACTAAATGCACCAGTTCAAAGCAGAGTGCACAAGAAGCCTGTGGCGCGATAGGGTTGCCAGGATAATAAAATGACATAAAATAACAGAAAGCAAAACAAAGCACAAGAAATGTCATATGGTACTACAAAGTCACCATGACACTGTTGCAAGGCATAATGTATGTCAAATGAGAAAATACGCGTATGCTTAGATTTAGGTGGACGTTAAAGAACCCCGCGTGGTCGAAATTTCCGGAGTCCTCCACTACGGCGTGCCTCATAATCAGAAAGTGGTTTTGGCACGTAAAACCCCATAATTTTTTAATAATGTCTGTCACACAATAGCAGTATTCACAAGGAACTAATGAGATGACAGCCTACAAGATAATCGCTCAGGGCTTTTATAGCTTGTCTTTGTTTATAGGCAAGCGCCAGGAAACAAACCAATATTATTACTGATAAAGGACGTCTGTCTAAGGCGTGATGACCATCACGAAGTGTCTCCGAATTTTGGTGTAACTGTCTACATTAGATGATGACATATCCTACAATGTTTTCCGGAGTGCCAGAATGTACGCAGTCTCAAGAGGGTCTTTACCGTATGCAACATAAAAAGAACGGGGTGTGTATGCCATACTGAGACGTACATGATGCAAGAGTGTGTCTAAAGCCCGCTCTACCTTAAGATTTCTTGAAAAGCGTAATAAATAGTGAATGTTGTACAAAAAAATATAATTTTCTCGATTCACCAAACCACGTGCTCTTTGATAATCTGCATCTAAGTGCCTGAAGCACTGTTTCGGCGTCGGACACAGCGAATTATATAGTTGGGGGTTGATTCAACATATGCCCCACAGCAGCCAATCGGTCCGCTACTTCACTTACCGTTATTTCAGTGCGGCTTGTAATCCATTGCAAACGAATCTGATGACCGGGATAAGAAGCAAGGGCTAATGCTTTCTTAATTTCGCAACAAAGCGAGGGGTTATAACCATAAAAATAGCATTGTAATAGTGTATCCAGGGCTTCTTTGTAGTCTGAACAGATTACCGAATTTTGAGTGCGTGTACTTTCGGCCAGAAATGCCACAGGTTCTAGATTCCAAATTGTTCTGCTGATGTAGATGAGGCTTACTGGGACAGATGGTAGCATTTCTTTACCTCACATGCCGGGATGTAAATGAAGCGTTCGAACTGTCACCGGTCGCTGACGCATCTGCGACTAAAATGTATGGTTTTCTTGCAATCCACTCATCTGCAGTAGCGTCAGAAATGTTGCCTCTAATGTATTAGGTGGTTTCCTTTATATGGCAGGAACTTTCAGTATCACTGAAGGCGTCATCTGCCGTTCGTTGTCAGCCTCCGAAAAAGATGAATGACGCCTACTCATATTGTATGGTATCTTGGGGAAATTAACTCTGTAGGGCTCGCACCACATAACAGTTACTGCCATGGCTCAGTATAGGATTGCCTCTGAGTACATAATTTTCCTGTCGTGAATGCAGACAGATAAAATGGCAACACGTATCTTGTACGCGAAGAGCCTGGGTAGGTAGTTCCCTCGCTTCTGCTATGCCATCGTCCAATCTTCTGCTATGCAACGTCGAACAAGGCACTCCAAAGCATATCCTGAGACTTGTGGCTATTATATTTCTTGGTGGGCGTTCATGAGAATTAGGCAGATTATGAGCGACAGGCAAGGAGTCGGCAATAGCTTGGCGAATAAGTGCAACATGCAATCTCATCCGAGATGCAGACCTGCCTTCCCATTAGATACTGGTTATACATCAAAGCAGATTTAATGCGAAGGTAACACGCTTCTCAAAGGACCGTATGTGACCATTCCACGATAGTGATCTGTCAAGTATTTTTCCAAGAAAACTACGATTTCTAACCGAAATAGAGGTCTGGTCGACGTTGAGGAGAACAATGTCAACACAGTTTCTTGTGAAGAGCAAACTCTCATCCGACAGATCCATGCTGCTCTGGCGAACGTGTCGTAATGTCGATACCTTCTTGGAGTATTCCTTGTTGTTAAGGACAGGTCATGCCTGATGCCCAAACGCAAATGTCTGCATAAATAGAAACATTAACATTTGAAGGCAATATACTTCACAGACTAAGGTGAAATGTGTCGGCCTTAGCACGTTTCCTTGCGGTACGCCCCATTTTAATTCGTAGGGTGTGCTGCGTCCGTTCCTTTTCTTCATAAAAATATTTGGCTGCTCTAAAGAATGTGAAATCCCGCGCAGCATTCTTCCTTGTATACTCAGATTGGGCGCGTGATCTTAGATAAACGGAATGCGCTACCAGTGTTGTCTTTCACGACGTTTGTCTTCAGGCCACCATTCTCAAAATTATGAGTAATAATTTTGGTAAGAATGTAAGACCTGGTATCAGCATCCTTAGTGGTACAATAGTGTGGCAATATAACCCGTATATACACCATGTTATATAGCATAGCATGGCATATAGCATACATATCCCTAGATATATGCGGAGCCTCACGGAAACAGCGATAACGATGGTGAAAATACGCTAGAAGTGTCTACATATTTCGTATCGCAATAGTATTAATAGTATTTTCCTGCAGTATTTTAGTGAGAAAGCAATTATATGGACACTCCAGGAGCTTTCTTGTCGTCGGCGACGCCGTGAGGTTCCGTATAAATTCCACGGGCGATAAAAGCGTAGCCGGGCGCCATATGCTGTACGTGCGAGTTAAAGCGTGCGAGGGTGGCGGCTCAATGTCGCGCACGTAATGGCGGAAAGCAGGGAATAATCCCGCCGCCCTCCGTCGCGCGCAAGGCTTCGGGGGGAGGATCCGGAGGGGGAGGCCTGGGCCACCCGGAGTACAACTCCTGGTGGCCCAGGCGGCCGCTGGCGCCCGGCCGGGCCACTGTATTTTGAAAGCCATCTAGGACGGGTACAGAGTCCGCGCCGCGCTGTGTTTTCAAGGCGCAGTGCTCGTTGATGCCAGCACAAAGGTCAATTAGCCCGCTGCTGCTGCCCCGTTTTCTCTCTGCAGCGTTTTCGCGGTCATCAAGTGCCCTGTATTTATGATGGTTTGTGCACGCGCCACACCATGCTTGTTGATTTAGTTATACTCGAGGACAACTTTCTGTAACCATCAAGGGAAAGCTACGTAGGCAAAGCTCGCTCAAGTGAGAGCGCTTCTGAAGATAGTTAAACGTTTTAGTCCGCGTTAATTTAGGTTGGGGAAGACAAAACATAAACGCGATATTAGCAACAGTTCTACAACATAGAACACACCAATGAGTGTAAAGGTTTACTTATTTTGCGGCTTTTTCATTCCACGTCTGGAAAAAGGCGAAACCATCGCATATGGAAGCTTCGTCCATTTCCGAGCGACCAAAATCAGTCTCAAACGCTGCCGGACTACCTGGCGCCCTAGCGCATTTGCAGGAGCCACGCGCCCGTAGCTTTCCCTTCATTACCACAGAAAGTTATCCGCCAGCATAGTACGCCTATGCTTACAAGTTTATATGGCCGATAAAACTACTATCCTTACTTCTTATAGCTGTCCACTAATTTGTTATTGCAAATGATGCTTCGCCTCTGGGTCGTAACCGGGACTTTTTTTTTTCAAATGTACGAGTATGTGCTTGCATGCTGTCAGGGTATCCGCTATTTTTCAGATTGCTTACCTTTTGTTCGACGCTTTCTGATACGGCTTGCTGGCAGTATCGTTTGACTGCCTAGGTGACACATATGCCATAGCAATACCTCATTTCAGTGACCGTAATCAAAATGCTGCATTTCGTAGTCCTCGTGCCTTGTAAGCCAGCAGTGTGGCTGTCGTCTAGCATTAAATTCCAATCTTAAAAGTGTAATTTATTTTTCAGTTGTAAGTTTGGGCGTCAAATATAGACTTTTGTGCACCTTTCTGAACAATCCTTACAAACAATCGGCACTTGCTCTTTTGTTTGTACCCGTCTTTTTACAATATATTTTCTATGACAGGTGAATATGATGATTCCTTCACGCATATTTACCACGATCTGGGGGTAAAGAGTGCTCAGCAATAAAGTTGATAATATTATGCAGGCTGCTATTAATAATGCTGACTGTAAGTACATTTATTTCGCATGTTCTACATGCTACCCTCTTCGACAGGTAAGGCTCGCAAATCTTCCGACATTACCTACTTATATATCGCTTATACCTTCGTAACCGTGCTGTCCACGCCCCATATTTTCGTATCGTTGGTCGGAGGAAAGAAGCCATTGCTTTATCATGCTTGTGTCGCGTTGCGCATGGCGCTGTGCGCGCGCCACGAATGACCCAATCGAAGCTAACGTTAGCGTCGCGCATGGCGTTCAGGTAGCCGTACATCGGCAGTACGTTTGTTCACCCGAGCTGGGATAGTTGTTTTTGAGAGCGGTTACTATGGCATAGTAGATATGATGTATAAAACTCATATTGGTGCTAATCAAGAGCTATGAGGTCTACAAGCTTGCAATATTTTGCAGAAGCTTTATGCTTGCTCGGCTACGGCACCATTGCATTCGACATGTATAGGGTAAATAAATGACGTGATGATTCGGGAAGCAAGACAAAGGGATTTCCAACCACTATGACCATGGCAAAACGTGTCCGTTTCCACAAGGAGCGCAAGCGCAGGAGCACCAACCATCTCAGTATGGTAGCCAGTGAGTTCGCAAAGCATAAATTATGAGAATGGCACTGGTCTCAAGGTGGTGAGCTAGCAGAGTTTTGGTAAACAGGCACCATTGTTTCACCTACGTCTTTCACAAAACGCCCTTTCATGCATTGAAGCATATTAGTAAATGGAACGCCCGTATATTTCATCCAACACTTTGGGAATGAATGTCTCGAAAGTGATGTCATCCTCAAATTCCTTCTAAGTGGATACGTCTTCCGAACTCGCCGGCTAGAATTCGTAAAGTCTCACATGCGCCGTAAAGGAGTTATTAAAAAAAGGCAAATGAGTGATTTTTGGCTAGTTAGTCAAACTGCGCATTTCAATTTCTCGTGGAAGTAATGCCCACCTTTCTTGAGCATTCCACATCAAGGATGCCATTATGCTACCTGCCACAGACAATTTTGAAAATTGTTTATAGTCTAACAAAGCGCTAGTAAACAGACATCGCGTCTCAATTACCTGAAGACGTACATTTCCCACATTGTTTGTGGAGCACACGCGCACATGTAAGATACACAGAGTGGATAATTCTCACATACGGATACAAAATGTGAAAGCTGGCTGCACCATACACCATAGACAAAGATGAGAACGACTCACACATGAATCAGTCGCACACATTGCACGATTTATTCACACATTTCACCCAGAGTGAAAGCGATATGTATACTACAGACCGCGCTGCCCTATAAATTATGCTGTGTCACAAAGCGCTTTCACTGACTGCATAGTACATTTCTCTAAGTACAGCGTCTGGCTTTCCTGCACATTCCTCATAACATTGTCAAATAAAGTTAAAGCACCATCAATGCTTGCCCTAGCTTGGGGAGTGATGAAAATCGATTCCCTCAATGTCCTTCCAGTCGGGACACCATTGTCCCTATATGAAGTCCACGAACGAACGCCTGGCGATCTCACCTTAGGATACGACTGGCTCGTGAGCAGCACGCATGTTCCGACGGTCGCAGTGACGTCAATGTGGGTGGCGTCTCCACTCACTAGGCCACCGCCAAACACGACCGGGTAGACCCAGCGGCAGCTCGGCCGGCCAGCTTCCCTCGGCAGGAAGACCTTCAGCTGTCACAAGAGTGCCGTTTGTCAGAGACCCTGTTTCCCTCACATAGTGGAAAGCGATAGGCTCTCTCTTATTTCTAAGAATGCAAAGAGAGCGTTATGGTGTTCTATCATATTTTAGGGACACATCACAATTTCGTGTTGTTTGGAAGACTCTATATTAGTGTACTGTAGATGTCCTAACTTCAATTTAAACGGAGGGATGTATTTATCGTGTAACTTATGCTAACCGTACTTCAAAAAGAATTACAAATTCTGGAGCTTTACGAGCCATAACCACGGTCTGATTAAGCAACAAGCCGCTGAGGGGGACTCGAGATTGAGTTTGAACAGCTGGCGTTCTTTAACGTGCATCCACTGCGCGGTACACGAGCGTTCTTGCATTTCGCCCCCATCGGAACGCGGTCGCCGCCGCTGGGCATCGAACCGTGACCTCGTGTTCAGCAGCGCAGTGACGTACCCGCAAGTCACCGCGGCGTGAGGTCAACCGTATTTGAAAGCTTCGTCGGCTGGAGGGTCGGAAACTATTGAAATTCTATTGCTTTCCATTATATACTAAATGTCCCTGAGCTCCCACGCACTGTGGCAATCGCTGTAGGCAAAGCATTCGCTTCCATTCCTTCACCGCAGCCGACCATCAGCCATTGCTTCGCGCCACCCGCCGAGTGTTCGTGCTGTCTGCTGTGTCCACTCGCTGATTGGATGACAACGCTGAGGTTTCACGACGCCGCCGCATTCGCCAACATGTACAAAAAGCGTCGCTCTGTAACCGTGAAACGTCATGGCGTGCTCCAACCAGTCGGCGAGCGTTAGTGCGTCTTCCACTCCCTTCATCCTCTCCTCGCTTCCCCCTGCTCGCCACTCGCCATCTCCTCTCCAAAATCCAACCAACCGCTACCACAGCATCGAAACACATCCGACTCCACGCAATAAGCTTCGGTATTTTCTATGTAAAAACGATTAGTACAAATTGACGGCCTGCGGGCCGATGATTCCCGATGTCGCTAAATATGTCTCATTAGCAACCTCACCGGATAGCAGCAGACGCTCTTGGTTGCCTCGCTCCAAGTGAATGGGGCATCGTCGCCACTTCTCTCAGGCTCAGAGTCATCGGTGCTCTCGAAGACCAGCACTATCCTGCCTTCCCCATGGCCCAGCCGGCCAGGTCCATGTCGTCTGCGAGGGAAGAGGAAATAACGTGAACCGCAGTGTGCGAGGCTACCGAGTGTTGCAAGAAATGTAGGAACGTTGGAGCTTCAAAACCTTAAATTTATTATCTGCTGAGCTATTCCCACTCAAATTTGCCCCACCTTGCTGCGTAGCAACGTTCCCTCTGTGCACTCTCCCACCGTGTCCACGAGGCGACCGCTTGCATTGCACAAGGTATTACAGCGGAGATGGACTCGAGCACAACAGCTTTAAAAAAGGATGGGGTTTTACGTGCCAGAACCACGATATCAGGTGAGGCACACTGTAGTGTGTGTGTGTGTGGGGGGGGGGGGGGGGGGAGGACCAGCCAGAACCCACTCTGGTGGATTGGCCAAAAACTGTGCTGCCGTCTTCTTGTCATCGTCATTGTCGCTTCTAGAATCGTACGCTGCATAGTAGAGAATGGTAAGGGTAACTGTATGTAGAAATTTTAATGTGTCTTGTTTCCTTTTTCTGCTTTCTCTGCGCTGGAATAAATGGAAAAAACTGAGGGCGGAACTTATTATGTGAACTTACGAACAAATTTCGGCGTAAGAATGATTTTACGAAAAGGGTGTATTTACAAAGATAACACCGTTCGTAAGGTCAGAAAGGTGGCGATACCCTCCGCTGCAAAGACGAGCGCTGTAGTCGACAAAGACGTATATATAATGGTAACACAGGTGCAAACTTGAGTACTCGTGCCAATAGTAAACGTAAGTCGGTACACAAAACTTACGCAACCGTCGCGGCTGTCGGCATAAGAAGACATTTTTACGATAAAGGGACAGCCTTACAAATGTAGTTATGTCTATCTGCGCCGCTCGAGCTGGCGCGGGTAAGCGTTGGATCGTGCAGTTGCGGTTGATCGGCCCGAAGACACAACTAATAGCCGAGGTTGGCGCGTGATTCCATCTTTGGCGGGCGCTCTGATTTGTCATGTCAAAGTGCATTGAGAAGTTTTAGTGCATCGTTGTATTGGGCGCGCGCTGCTGTTGTGCAATAGGGTGCTATGCTGCGAACTTAACGTCTGCGAGGTTATGTTTCTCTGTGCGCGCAATAGCCTGATACTCGTCATGACAATCTATTGGGTGCTAGCAGATAAAAGTGTGGTTTTCCGCCCCTGACAACTGCCAAGTTTTTTATTGATGTGGTTAATTTTTCTAGTTTCAGCTTTCCTTCGTTCATAGGACTGTGGATTATTATGTTTACAAGCATTTTTGAGGCTATAATTCTCCATGCGAGATGAAACAACGAAAAATCCCTAAACGTTTCTAATTAGCTCAAGTTTTGACTGTTGGACACTTCTCCGTTATCTCCCGGACTGTTAGCCTCAGCATTATGTCATATTATATCATACTATATTGCTCATATTCTCCATTCAGCACTAAGTCGAAGCGACGTACTGTCATCGCTGGCGTGTTTGCTTAACCTGCAGTTTATGTGAGCAAATGCATGCGTGCGACGGACGGTAACCTTGACCATAATGCGAAGCGGCACGTCAGTAGGATGGCATATGCAAGAAAAGCGATGTTCAATGATATCACGTACTATCATTGACACGAAAATCACGTGGACTACTCGAACCAATGCCCTGCGTGAAACATTATACACTTAATGAACGGAGCGAATAATCGTCACATGAGTCATCTTGTAGACAATCGTGCTAAAGGAAAGTGTACGAATATTCTTCTGCGTGGGTAACAACTTTTACCTAGACAACACCTGCCGGTTCAGTCTATACCACTCGATTTCAATGGACTATCTATTCCACCATTAGGCGTTGTGTATAGGTCAGCAGGGTATCGTGATTAAGTGGCTTACGACCCAATGTACCGGGTGTTTCTCTTTAGAAGGTCCAAAATTTTAAAAAAATTGCCTCTGTTGCCTCTGGCAGATAGCAAAATTCTAACCCTTGATCTAAATTGCTCGATAAGGCAGCCATTAGTTTATTTATTCATTTATTTATTTATATATTTATTTGTTTATTTATTCAGAATACCCCTAAAGGTCCTCTCGCAGGAGGGCACTACTTAGGGAGGAGTGGGGCGTGCAGTAACGCATACAGATGTAATAAATGAGTAATAGGTCAAGAAAAAGCGAAAAAAAACGGGAACAGATAAACTATAATCACAAATAGTAATCATACAAGGCCAATAAGATTGTCGTAGTACTAATAATAATCAGAAGTGTACAAAAAGAGAATACGAATCACAAGCACACAAGAATGGAGGGTAATTGGTTCATATAAAGCACTCAGGCCCTTAATGTATAACAAATCAGAAAACAACACAACACGTCTACTTAAAACGTAAAGGTCAAACACCGCAATAAAAATAGAAACAAAAACCATAAAGATATGCATGTTCTTCAGAAGACAAGAACATTTTTAACGCCATTTGTAGCGTAAAAAAAGGGGAGGGGGGTGACATGACACATGAAAGGTTTACGCACTTTCATTAATGATTAGAAGTTTCTGGAATTCATGTATGTCGGTGACGGTTACGATGTGTCATGGGAAGTTATTGCACTCGGTTATGGTGCGCGGTATGAACGATCTGGCATAGGTTAGTGTGCGACACGTGAAGCATTCGATTTTAAAAGTGTGATGGCAGGGGGTGGCCCAAAGAAGTCTTCGCGAAGTGATGCGTGATGGTAGAGCTTATGAAGAAGTGATAAGCGAGCTATTTTACGGCGACATGATAACACATGCACTTCAGCACGATTTTTCAATGAAGTGGCGCTGGTGTGACGTGAGCAATCCGAAAAAATAAAACGCACAGCACGGTTCTGCAGGGCTTCGATGTATGTTTTTAATATAGTAGTCATGATCGGGATCTCAAATGGCTGAGGAATATTGTATTTTAGGACGGATCAAAGTGATATCAGCCAGTTTAGGTAAGTGTGATGGGGTCTGTTTCAGGTTACGTTTAAGAAACCCAAGTGAGCGGTTTGCTGAAGCAAGGGTGACATTAATATGGTAATGCCAATACAGGCCACACTAAAAGTTAACTCCAAGAGAACTCCAAGATATTAACTCCAAAAGATTTGTACGTGGTCGTAAGTTCCATTGCAGTATTATTTAGCAAGTAAGGCGTTGGAATGAGAGAAGCTTTTTTAGCGAAAGACATCAACTTAGTTTTTGAAGGATTTAGTATCATTAGCAACGTTGTGCACCACGAGGTTAAGGAGTCAAGGTCAGATTGCAGAGATTGGCGGCGAGCTTCAGAGGAGATGTTGCTGTACATAACACAAACGTCAGCGAATAGCCTAACTCTAGATTTGACGCAGGAGGGTAAGTCATTAATATTGCTACGGAACAGTATTCGCGATGACAAAGAGGAGAGCAGGGTGAAGACGACGACGACGATTAGAGGCTAGCGCGAGCTGTTGCCTCTAGGCCAAGTGCAGCGTATTGCCTTGTAAATATTCTTGTATATAACGTTTCGTCGGCGTCTTCCTACGTAACAATATAAATTAGGAAAAGCAATGGAACGAGCACACTTCCTTGAGGAACACCGGATGAGACTGGGACGAAAGGAGAGTCAAAGTTATTGACCGACGTGAACTGTTGTCTACTAGAGAGGAACGCTTGTACCCACGCCAGAACAAGTGGGTGAATATTAAGCTGTCTAAGCTGTAGTAAGAGCCGGTGGTGAGGAACTCGATGGAATGCTTTTGAGAAGTCAAAGAGTATGGCGTCAGTTTGGATGCCGGCGTCCAATGATGAGTGTAAATCCTGAGTAAATCCTGCAAGTTGTTTCATATGAGAAGCCCTTACGAAATCCGTGCTGGTATTTGTAGATGATATTGTGTTCCTCTAAATATTTAATCACTTGTGAGTGTATATTGTGTTCCAAAAGTTTACAGATGGTACTGGTTAAAGATATAGGTCTGTAGTTAAGTGCGGACGAGTGATCCCCTGATTTAAATATGGGCGCTACTTTTGCTATTAGCCAGTCCTGAGGAATGGTGCCTGACGATAATGATAGAGAAAAGATGGCTACCAGGCAACGATAGATACCAGAAGAAATATGTTTAAGTATTTTGTTGTTGAAGGCATTATGATCAGATGCAGATTAAGTTTTAAATTTTCCAAGTAAAGATAAAATGCGAGCTTCGTCAATTATTATTTCAGTCACATTTACACGGAAAACAACATCAATGTTAGGGCATGTAGTAATATCCTCAAGAGTAAAAACTGTTGAGAATGAATCATTTAATAACTCAGCACATTCGGATTCAGTAACAGAAGAACCATGGGTATTAGCAAGAGTTCTACGAGAAATCAAAATGATTCATTAGATATTTAAAATATTTACGCTAATTCACTTTTCAATGATTTACTTTACGGCACATATTTAAATCTAAGAGTCAGCTTGAGGTTATGGAGTTGCAGTTGTTGTGTTTTCCAGTTTATGCGAGTACCGCAAAGCGCAGGAATTTCACAGGCTGCTGTATCGGCCAATGACCGGAAACGAAGGACGCGAGTCGGTTCCGTGATGAGCGGGCACAGGAGACACCCAGGCGTGGAAAGAAGTGCGGCTTAGTGGGTGCGCCATAGAAGAGCCGCCAAGTCTGAACCCTCGCAAGGAACAAAAGGGAAGACGGCCCGAGCTGAGTGGGAGCGTTCGGGGAGACGGGCGTGAAGATAAAAGGTAAGGGTGTGCTTGAGGTCACCGCCACCGCTAACGCCCACGCACTCCCCACTGCTGGAGGAGGAGGATGGAGGAGGAGGAGGAGTAAAAGACTTTATTCAGGTCCTGTACAAGGTGTTTCCACCTGCCAAAGAATGATGACCTTGTCATTGTTAGAGATAACAAAGTACTCATTACGTTTCGGAAATTAGGTAAAGTTGTTAAAATCTTTAAGGGGAGCGATGGGTACGCCCCAGCATGCAAAGTCCGTCTAGCAGACAACACAGAGCTCACGAGACCTGTTCAACTTTTTGTCCTCTGTAACTGTGCAAGTGAAATTGTTGGCCGGGGATAATGTCGGAAATCGTGCTCGTGCGGCGCATCGATGAAGAGGCAGAGGCAGATGGGCTCGCGACCGGGAGAATACGGATGTTAGGCTTGTCACCTTGAGTGCGCCAGGTTAGGACGGCTGAACGCTCTGCGACAATAAATCTGACAGAAATGTCCTTTCCTACAGACCCTTCAGGCCGCCTGGTGCGGTGGAGCTTCAGACTGCAAGAATATGACATCACTGTAATATTCAAGTCCGGACGAAAGCATTCTGATGCCGACTGACTATCACGTGACCCCATTGATCCGCCGCCACAAAACAACGAGGATTACGACGCCTTCCTTGGAATAATATGCACGCGACTTCGCTGAACAGCAACGAGCAGACCCGGAGCTAAAAGGCCTCGGCGAGTATTTGGGAGGGAACACTAACGTTGTCCATAAGGCATTTAAGCGAGGATCATCTTCGTTCTTGCTCCAAAACAATCTATTCCTAAAGAAGAACTTCTCACCAGTCCGCGCCAACTACCTCGTTGTTGTTCCCTCAGCACTACGTCCATAAGTACTGTACTCCCTACATGACGATTCCACAGCTCGGCACCTCGGATTCTCCAGGATGCTATTGAGGATACAAGGAAAGTGTTATTGGCCGCGCCTGACCGCTGACGTCGCCCGTTACGTCAAGACATGTCGAGAGTGTCAGCGATGCAAGACACCACCGAAAAGGCCAGCGGGATTACTACAGCCGATCGAGCCTCCTTACCGACCATTATAGCCGATCGGGATGGACTTGTTGGGACCCTTTCCGACGTCAACATCCGGAAATAAGTAGATCGTCGTGCCGACGGACTACCTCCTCCGGTTCACTGAAACGAAAGCTCTGCCGAAGGTAGCGCAGCCGAAGTGGGGAAATTATTTGTCGAGTACATCCTGCTGCGACGTGGTGACCCAGAAGTCCTCATCACCAACAGAGGAATCGCCTTTCATTTCATTTCATTTATTGTACCTTCAAGGCCCGAAGGCGTTACAGAAGGGAGTGGAACTAAATACAGAGCATGTGCAGATTAAAAATTAAATTATACGGTTTTACGCGCCAAAACCACTTTCTGATTATGAGGCACGCCGTAGTGGAGGACTCCGGAAATTTCGACCACCTGAGGTTCTTTAACGTGCACCTAAATCTAAGCACACGGGTGTTTTCGCATTTCGCCCCCATCGAAATGCGGCCGCCGCGGCCGGGATTCGATCCCGCGACCTCGTGCTCAGCAGCCCAACACCATAGCCACTGAGCAACCACGGCGGGTGGAGCACGTGCAGAAAACAGGGTATAATAATAACAAGAAAAATATTAGAAAGTGCAGATTAACAGAAGTATTCTTCAATAGTAGTTCTAAAAGCAGATGCATCGGTTATGTTAACAATTGAGGCGGGCAGATGATTCCATTCATTGCTACATTTTAGGAATAAATGAATAAAAAAAAATCGGTTCGTGCGACAGTGTGGAACGCTCAATTTATGCCGATGGTCAGTACGAGATGATATATATGCATGTTCGGACAAAAGTTCACTTTTTAATTCCGGATTGTAATAATAAATTTTGTGCAGCAGTGATAAGCGTGCTAACTTCCGACGGGATGAGAGGAGAGGGAGGTTTAAAGTAGCCTTCATAGACGTTACGCTTGATGTCCGAGAATAGTTAGTAAGAATGAAACGCGCGCTACGATTTTGTATAGATTCTATTGCATTTGTTAAGTAATCCAAGCCAGGGTCCCATACAGAAGAGGCATATTCAAGCTTAGGACGTATTAGTGTTTTGTATAGAAGTAGCTTTAAGTTAGCGGGTGCCATAGAGAAATTGCGACGGAGGTAACCAAGCGTACGGTTAGCATTGTTAGTGATGTGGTTTATGTGTGTTTGCTAGGAAAAATTAGATGTTATGTGGACGCCTAAGTATTTATAGGAAATGACTTCGAATACAGAGTTCTTCAAGTGATAGTTAGATAGGTTAGACGAAGCAGTATTGCAGGAATTCCTCATTAGTTTGCACTTTTGGCTGTTAAGTCGCATTTTCCAAGTGTCGCACCAGTTAGTTACCTTGTGTAGATCAGACTGTAGTTTTAGAGTGTCAGAATTTGATGATATTACTGTGTAAATGACACAATCGTCTAAAAATAACCTTATGGAGGACGCTACACAGTTAGACAAATCATTAATATAAATGAGAAAAAGCAAGGGTCCGAAAACGGAACCTTGCGGCACCCCGGAACTGACAGGACAACGTAAACCGTCAAAATTGTTAGCTGAGACAAATTGTGTTCTATTGGATAAGAAGTGTTCAATCCATGAGATAATGTTACGGTCAATGTTAAGTGTATTTAATTTTAGACAATCTAATTGGTGAGAGACGAGATCAAATGCTTTATAAAAGTCTAAGAAGATGGTGTCAATGTGAAATCCATTATCCAACGCGGCACAGATGTCATGTGTAAATGAAATAAGTTGAGTATCACAGGAAAACGATTTACGGAACCCATGCTGACGAGATGAAAAAAATGAATTTGTTTCTAGGAAGTTGAGATTAGAGTATATTATATGCTCTAGAATTTTGCATGGCACACTTAGAGAAATTGGCCTGTAATTTAAAGGTGAATGCACGTCGCCAGGCTGCCTTTGCTGAGCTCTGCTACGCAAAGGCAGCCTGCAATAGAGCCAGACAAGCCACAGCAGGACGACTGCCTACCACCCGCCGACGAATGGTCTTATGGAGCGCCTGAACAAAACCCTCGCCGACATGCTAGCGATGTACGTCGACGGCGAGCACAAGACGTGGGATGCCGTTCTGCCGTACCTAACCTTCACGTACAACACAGCACTGCAAGAAAACTCAAATGGCGCCGTTCAAGCTGGTGTGCGGCAGGAACCCCGCGACGACTCTCGACGCCATGCTGCCACACGTCATTGACGAAGAGAATCTCGACGTCGCCGCCTGTCTCCAGCACGCCGAAGAAGCCCGACCACTCGCCCGGCTGCGCATCAAGAATCAGCAGAGGACCAATAGCCGGCACCACAATATTCGACGACGATACGTGGAATACGAACCTGGGGACCGTGTTTGGGTTGGGACTCCGATACGCCGACGAGGACTTAGTGTGAAGCTTTTGCGCCGCTCTTTCGCACCCTACAAGATCATCCGACCCGGCGCACTGGACTATAAGGTCGTGCCAGACGGCATTTCGCTATCACAGCGGCGCCGCTCACGACCTGAAATAGTCCATGTTGTGCGACTTAAGCCGTTCTACCAGTGCTGACGAACTTTGGGACTTTGCATAGCTAAATTTTGGACTTTCCTTTTTGCACTGTGTCACTTCGGGCTCTGTTTCTTTGTTGTTTTATTACTATGTCGTCTTTATTATTATTTTTACTTTTGTTTAACAAGTGTCCTTTTCTTTTTAGTTCTGCTGTTATGTTTGCAGCATCGGGACGATGCTTTCTGAGAGGGGCCATTGACACGTGCACTTGTTTATCTTTTCCGGGTGACTGCTTTTCACCGTCTAACAAATGTTATCGCTTAGCGCGGAACGCGCCGCTATTTGGAAGTTTCTCAAACGTTACCGATGGTTCTATCTGCTGTCTGTTGTCACCGAATCTTGTGTTATCTGATTACATGTGCGACGCGAATTGTGCAGAACTTTCTGGAACACAAGTGGTAATCAGCGATTACTTTGGAGCCTTCGATGTCTAATGTATAAAAGCCGATGCGGTTGACTGGCAGATCAGATTTCGACAATTACCGACCGTGTTCACCGCTATCGCTGTGCTTTGAGTGAAACTTGCTTCTGTGGGCACAAGTCCGTCCAACAAAAGTTCCGTCATCTATAGATTTGCCACTGTATTATTCACTGTTACTACTACGTGACACTATACAGCTTACGTGAACTCGTTACAATGTTTGCAAGTGCGTTGCTAAACTCATGCTCACAACATAATCATATACTTCATAGTGGTGTATGGTACATCAATTTTGTCCGCTTTAGATGTAATATTAGCTGCAGTTTACAAAATTGTGATTTCATTTTTCGTCCCTTAGTTACAAGTTTGTACACCTGATAAGATTGTTTTTCGAAATGTTGCAATATTTAGCAATTTTTATTTAAAAAATTTACTGCCTAAATGAGAATTCCGCTTCGAGCAGTCACTAGTTTAACTTTTCCCTTAAACTGCAACAATGAACTGCAACACGTTGTAGTGGTTGCCGAGAATAACGACTTATCCGTTTCCATGCATTTCGGCGGGGGGCCGCCCCGCTTCTCAACTTGCCATCCTCGCGGTTCGCTGCTGAGCCCTGATCCACGGGAGTGCACAGCTGCTCGCGCACACCCCGACAGACGCCTCCGCACCTTCTCCTTCTTCCACTGACTTCGCTCGCCTGCCGACTGAAAAGTCAACTTATGCGCACCTCTGTCACGCTCCGCCTGCATGTACGTTCCTGCCTCTTCTTAATACATGATGGACTCCCCTCTGAAAGGCAGTAAGGGGTCCTGTTGCCCCCGTTATTGATATAACTGCGTTATTATTATATCTTCCCACTCCAAAAGCTACATTCAAATAAAATGTAAGGCTATAATTATTGCGCTCGCCAAATAAAACATAATGCGACGTGATAAACCGGAGGCCCGTATTGAAATTGGAACGTCAGAATCTACATCCTATTTCGTTTTAGTGTATGCGGTGGGCGTTCTCATGAGGGCATTGCATTTTTTTTTATCTTTGCGTTAACACTTCTCCGAGAACTTATACGCAAGTACCAAATTTAGTTCATTGAATCTTTGCACAAATATTTCCTTTTCTATGACCCGTATATATATATATATATATATATATATATATATATATATATATATATTTATTTATTTATAAACGTGGTTGGATAGGCAGGGAGATTCTGGTTTGCTACCCCGCACTGGGAAAAGTGCAAGGGGAAATAAAAGACGGAAAGAATAGCGGAGAGATAAAGCAGAGGCACGAAAACAAAGAAACGAATACGGAAGAGGGTGGAAACGTCCGTGAGTACTACACTTGCAGTGATAAGGCTCCCAAACAAGTGACTTTCATTTTGCTTTTAGGAGTTGCTCGAAACATTCAGCTGCTCCTGATAGTGTGGCCACGTAAAGCAGATTTTGTAGCTGTACTTGCTGTGCCGTGAATGTCATATTTATTCTTACGACCATAAATGCACGCGATATAAAGAACATTAGACGATAACTGAAACTATGTGATGCTTAAAAAGCGCGTATTAAAATCTTGGCGCTTTTTCATGCTGGTTATTGGCTAGATGTTCCTATATACTGGCTGGACGTTCCCATAGCACCGACAACATTGTCTCGTCGTTCCTACTCTCCGCCGTGATGGCTTTGGCGTTGCGCTGCTGAGGGTTAAAATCCAGGCCACGGCGGCCGCATTATGCGCCATGGGGGCGAAATGCAAGAAAACGCCCATGTACCTGTGTACACATCGAAGAGCCCCACTTGGTCGAAATTAATCCGAACTCCAGCACTACGGTGTGCCTCATAATGATCGTGTTTATGGCTCGCAAAACCCCAGAATCTAATTTCATCGTTCCTCTTTTCAAGCACGCGCGCGCGCGTCAGGCCATTTTCCTGTTCCGCTTATGCATTTCCGTAGTCAGTAGCCGTTCATAAAACACAACAGGGGCTCGTCGAACAAAGCCTTTCTATGCGCCCTCCTTCCCTTGTGCCTCAAAGTAACCTGTTTCCTCACAATCGCAAAGACAGAAGATGAACCGACTTGGAGGGAGAATCCGAGAGGCCTTGCGCGCCTTTTGAAGGGCACTTATCACTGTTTCCTCAAGCTCTCTATACGCCGTCCATGACAGCACTGCGTAACATTCTTCTTGGTCGTTTCCGTGCTACGTTGTCCACAAAGCTCATCACTTGCCACGCTTATCAATATAGTGCTAAGCATTCTATTTTATTTTACCGCATAATGCTCGATCCTGCAACGAGTTTTCTAGCGGCTACGGATCGTACGGAAATTTTCCGTCCGAGGCTGTCGATGAAAATCGCGGCTAATGTCTCTCAGGCGTTTGGTAGCCACCACGCGCGGCGCGATCGAGTAGAACGTACTGGAACGAGGCGGCTCTACTCACAGCATGAAGGTCCGCTGCACTGGGCGCTTGTTTCTAGAGTCTCTGCTCCCGGCGACACGCGGTCAAAGGCTGATAGCGGCTGCAAGACGAGGCGCGTTCATAAGCGCAGATAAGAGTTGAGGGTGAAATAGCCTCTCGACAAAGAGCTCTTTCTCTTTTATGCACGGTACACTCCCGTTCCCTTAAAGACGCGGCAAACTGGAGGGAAGCCCAACTGCCGCCAAGACAGCGCGGAGTGCCGACCATGTATGGGAGCCCCGAGAATAGCCGAGGGCGCAGGCACGTGCTTCTGGGACGAGATCGCGCAAGCATTTCGCTTTCCGAACGTTCGCCCAGCGGTTGTCAGCACAGTGAGACGAAAGCGCGAACTGAACACGGCCCACTCAGTGGCGGAGCAGGCGAAGCGAACGTTCGGAAAGCGAGATGCTTGCGCTGAATTCGACTTCGGACAGCATCGAAGGTGTGACGTATGATGCGACAGACCCTTGTGTCCCGCATTGTATATCTGCGGGGCGTTGTTCTCCAGCGCTCATTCACACTCACCAAGCTCGTGACCCGTAGCCTCAAGAATGCGCAGAGTTTCCGTCAAGGAGATTCGGGCTGCAGCAGCCATCACACCTGCTGTCACTTGCAAGTGGAAGAGCTTTAGCCAGGACGACGATATAGCTTCGCTCCAGTGTACGACGCTTTCACATAACGTGGATGTGTATCGCTTGTCATGGGCTTCCCCATAGGCACAATACTTCCGGTAGATCTTGCTTAGGATGACTGGCCTCTGCAAGAACCGGCCTGATGACTTCGTGACGTGGGCTTAAGAAGGTTTTCACAACAGACCTTAAGCGAAGCTATCGCGTGGCACGCCCCCTTTCCCTTAACCCCCGTGTAGGATAGCAAACCGGACGCTCGTGTGGTTGACCTCCCTGCCTTTGCTCTCCTTGCTTTCTCTTCTCTAGGGATATGCGGACAGTTGTTTTCGAGACCGAATCGTATAGTGCCGTATAGTAAAATTCAACTGAATTGAATATTAAATACTTTTCAAATAATAAGCACTCGTTTTCATCATTAATATGAAGGCCGAATCTGGGTGCATTCACATGTCAGCGGAAGTATCCAAGTTTATTCCGTTGCTGCCACGCAGGATGACGTTACCACAAAAAGAAAAGCTGCTTAATAGAAAAGACATCAAATCCTAATATCGTTTTCATGTTATATACACTACGTCTATGTAGATAGGGCATTTGATTTAGACCCACGTTTTAATTTCGAAAACCACTGTCGGCGCTTACACGCGCCTGCAGGCAGCGGGTGGACCACTGTGGTTCCTTGTGGCCGTCTGGTGTGCAGTGTAGTACTGTGTGATATCAACGAGTACGAATAACGTTGCCGTTACGACGATACAGAGACTTCAAGTAACTGTACTGCATCCACGAAACGGCACCACATGTCGCCTGCTATAGATTGGCGGTTTCGAAGAGTCGTGGTGGCACTGCACCGACAGCATGGTGCCGACATGGATACGTGTATAGCAGCGCGCGTCATACACTGGTGCTCGTTTCAGTCGTGACAGCGTTTTCTTTATGTATATATTGTTTGGAGGCCCATATTGAGGCCCGTATATTACAATGTATCCGGACAGGGCGCCATTAGAATATGAACCTGGCAACGTTTAACGCTAGAACGTTATCTAGTGAGGCGAGTCTAGCAGTGCTATTGGAGGAATTAGAGGGCAGTAAATGGGATATAATAGGGCTCAGTGAAGTTAGGAGGCCAAAAGAAGTATATACAGTGCTAAAAAGCAGGCACGTCCTGTGCTACCGGGGCTTAGCGGAGAGACGAGAATTAGGAGTCGGATTCCTGATTAATAAGAATATAGCTGGTAACATACAGGAATTCTATAGCATTAACGAGAGGGTGGCAGGTCTTGTGAAACTTAACAAGAGGTACAAAATGAATGTTGTACAGGTCTACGCCCCTACATCCAGTCATGATGACCAGGAAGTCGAAAGCTTCTATCAAGACGTGGAATCGGGGATGGGTAAAGTAAAGACAAAATACACTGTACTGATGGGCGACTTCAATGCCAAGGTAGGCAAGAAGCAGTCTGGAGACAAGGCAGTGGGGGAATATGGCATAGGCACTAGGAATAGCAGGGGAGAGCTAGTAGTAGAGTTTGCGGAACAGAATAATATGCGGATAATGAATACCTTCTTCCGCAAGCGGGATAGTCGGAAGTGGACGTGGAGGAGCCCGAACGGCAAGACTAGAAATGAAATAGACTTCATACTCTGCGCTAACCCTGGCATCATACAAGATGTGGACGTGCTCAGCAAGGTGCGCTACAGTGACCATAGGATGGTAAGAACTCGAATTCGCCTAGACCTGCGGAGGGAACGGAAGAAACTGGTACATAAGAAGCCGATAAATGAGTTAGCGGTAAGAGGGAAAATAGAGGAATTTCAGATCAAGCTACAGAACAGGTATTCGGCTTTACCTCAGGAAGAGGACCTTAGTGTTGAAGCAATGAATGACAATCTTGTGGGCATCATTAAGGAGTGTGCAATAGAAGTCGGTGGTAACTCCGCTAGACCGGATACCAGTAAGCTATCGCAGGACACGAAAGATCTGATCAAGAAACGCCAATGTATGAAATCCTCTAACCCTACAGCTAGAATAGAACTGGCAGAACTTTCGAAGTTAATCAACAAGCGTAAGACAGCTCACTCAAGGAAGTATAATATGGATAGAATTGAACATGCTCTCAGGAACGGAGGAAGCCTAAAAGCAGTGAAGAAGAAACTAGAAATTCGCAAGAATCAGATGTATGCATTAAGAGACAAAGCCGGCAATATCATTACTAATATGGATGAGATAGTTCAAGTGGCTGAGGAGTTCTATAGAGATTTACACAGTACCAGTGGCACCCACGACGATAATGGAAGAGAGAATAGTCTAGAGGAGTTCGAAATCCCACAGGTAACGCCGGAAGAAGTAAAGAAAGCCTTGGGAGCTATGCAAAGGGGGAAGGCAGCTAGGGAGGATCAGGTAACAGCAGATTTGTTGAGGGATGGCGGGCAGATTGTTCTAGAAAAGCTAGCCACCCTGTATACGCAATGCCTCATGACTTCGAGCGTACCGGAATCTTGGAAAAAGGCTAACATAATCCTAATCCATAAGAAAGGGGACGCCAAAGACTTGAAAAATTATAGACCGATCAGCTTACTGTCCGTTGCCTACAAAGTATTTACTAAGGTAATTGCAAATAGAATCAGGAACACCTTAGACTTCCGTCAACCAAAGGACCAGGCAGGATTCCGTAAAGGCTACTCAACAATAGACCACATTCACACTATCAATCAGGTGATAGAAAAATGTGCGGAGTATAGCCAACCTTTATATATAGCTTTCATTTATTACGAGAAAGCGTTTGATTCAGTCGAAACCTCAGCAGTCATGGAGGCATTGCGGAATCAGGGTGTAGACGAGCCGTATGTAAAAATACTGAAAGATATCTACAGCGGCTCCACAGCCACCGTAGTCCTCCAGAAAGAAAGCAACAAAATCCCTATAAAGAAAGGCGTCAGGCAGGGAGATACGATCTCTCCAATGTTATTCACAGCGTGCTTACAGGAGGTATTCAGAGACCTCGATTGAGAAGAATTGGGGATAAGAGTTAATGGAGAATACCTTAGTAACTTGCGATTCGCTGATGATATTGCCTTGCTTAGTAACTCAGGGGATCAACTGCAATGCATGCTCATTGACCTGGAGAGGCAAAGCAGAAGGGTGGGTCTAAAAATTAATCTGCAGAAAACTAAAGTAATGTTTAACAGTCTCGGAAGAGAACAGCAGTTTACGATAGGTAGTGAGGCACTGGAAGTGGTAAGGGAATACATTTACTTAGGACAGATAGTGACTGTCGATCCGAATCATGAGACTGAAATAATCAGAAGAATAAGAATGGGCTGGGGTGCGTTTGGCAGGCATTCTCAGATCATGAACAGCAGGTTACCATTATCCCTCAAGAGAAAAGTTTATAACAGCTGTGTCTTACCAGTACTCACGTACGGGGCAGAAACCTGGAGGCTTACGAAAAGGGTTCTACTTAAATTGAGGACGATGCAACGAGCTATGGAAAGAAGGATAGGTGTGTAACGTTAAGGGATAAGAAAAGAGGAGATTGGGTGGGGGAACAAACGCGAGTTAATGATATCTTAGTTGAAATTAAGAAAAAGAAATGGGGCATGGGCAGGACACGTAATGAGGAGGGAAGATAACCGATGGCCATTAAGAGTTACGGAATGGATTCCAAGGGAAGGGAAGCGTAGCAGAGGGCGGCAGAAAGTTAGGTGGGCGGATGAGATTAAGAAGTTTGCAGGGACAACATGGCCACAATTAGTACATGACCGGGCTAGTTGGAGAAGTATGGGAGAGGCCTTTGCCCTGCAGTGGGCGTAACCAGGCTGATGATGATGATGATGATGATGATGATGTGGGATCGCACGCGCATCCCGATATCTCCGGAGCGGCCACGCGGTTACCCGCGATAATCACGCGCTCCCTCGCGGAGGGTAACGGGGAGAGGGCACGTTCGTCATTCCCGCTGCTCTTCGCGCCTGGCCGCGACGCCGCGGCCAGGACAGCCCGTTCCCTCCTTTCCCTTTCTTGGAATCGGGGAGACTAGGGAGACTCCCTCTCCGCCGCTCGGGAAAAAGCACCATTCCCCCGATTCGTTTTTGTCTTTCGGCTGAGGAGCTTGCGACTGGCCGCATTTCAATTCAGCCGCCGAGACCGCCATACGCCGTCCCCCTGCAGCACTCAGCCTTCGTGAGCGACTATCAGCCGCAGGGCCCGAGCCTGGATCCACTCTGTGTGAGCTGAACCCTTATCAGCCTTTTTTGTGGTTTCCAACATTGTGCGGTTTCTTTCGCCTCAGAAGTGCGTAACGCTCCACCGCTGTGGTTTTGTTTTGTATTTGTACTTGCTGTTGTTGTTCTGTTGGTGTATGTATCTTAAGGTGAATAAACACCTTAAATCAAGACTCACCCTGTCCCCCTGGCCTGAACCCGCCGTGGTCGCAACTCACTGCGAACCGCGGGTTAGGGGTCACACTGATGGGCTGCTGCGAAGGTGCTGGCGAGCCACTGCCGCTCGGCCGGCGCTGTGCGATCCAGAGAAGGGTCAGGTGCGCACGCGCGAAATTGAGTAATATCCCTATAATATATACATAAAGGTCGATGCCTATTTGGCCTTGAACACCACGTCGAGACACTACTCACAAAGAATTGCTCGTAAACGCAGAAGTGATGCGCGCCAGCATTGACGATCGACGTAGCATGCATAGAAGAATTCCTCGCAATTCTTTTGCAACCAAGGGACTTTGCAAAATAGGGGCGCCTTTTGACGATGAACAAATTTCAGACGTGCATTTCGCGCCACTATGAGCAAGCAGAAGCCCAGTAAGTGTGGCAACTGGGCAAGGGTCACACACCGTGGGTTTCGTGCAAAATAGGCGGACGATCTGGGGAAGGAATGGACGGCACTTCCATCGTTTGTGTGTTTAGTGCGCAACTAACGGCATGGATCGGTACCAACTCGCCCAGCTTTCAGTTCCAGTGGGGTCAGCAGTTGGGTGCGTGATGAATTTTGGAGCACGCGACACATACATGCTGCAGGTTGAGGCAACAGTACGTCTGCATCAATGGACCAAGTTCTGATAAAAAAAAACATTAATACAGGTGGCCCACAGCGGTCAATATTAGGCCACTTCTTTCTCATTGTATTCAAAAATGATGTCCCATCGTACATACAGATGAATGCGTCCTACACGTAGATGACACAAATGTGTTCATAATGGCTGAGAATTAAAAAGATTTATACAAAAGAGGTAATCACACTCTCAACCGGCTCTCTTACTGGTTACATAGAAATGAATCTATTCCAAATCATACTTAAAGCAATTTTATAATTTTTTCTGCTAAAACAGGCCGCTTAGTGAGGATGGAGATTTGCTGTTTAATGCAACTGTTCCCCAAAAAGTTAGTCATAAAAAATTCTTAGGATTAGCTATAGACGAACATCTGACGTGGCATAATCACGTACATGAAGTAAATAGGAAGATTTACACAAAATAGAGCAATATTTTATATGTGACCGTATCTATTTCCACTACGAGCCCTTCTAACCTTTTACTGTGGTTTTGTCGAATCGTATGTGTCATATTCTATATCAGTTTATGGGCTTACGTATCCGACAACATCACAGCCAATACACGTAGCTCAATATAGTGTTCGAATAATCAGTTTTGCCCCACGTGCTTAGTCTATATCATTTGCTTATCCTCTATTAAATATTTTAATATTGCATATTCACATTCGTTTCCGCATTGCACTTCTTGGGACAAATTTCTAAAAATATTATACAATCCGTCCGTTCAATTTCATCATCAAGTAACACTGTATCCAACATGATCCTCGTTATTAACGTTGTTAACTGTTTCACGTACACGCACAAATTGTGGAACATTTTATTTTACAAATACTGCTACTAGTCTTTGGAATACCTTTCCCAAAGTCATATGTTCATCATCATCCATTCAGTATTCTTCACTCACTGTGCCAGTATTTCCCGCATAATTCTTAATTTCACAAGAAAAATGTGTTTTCTTTTGTCTATTGTATAATGTTTTGTCTTTCTTTATTGTGTAAACCAATCTGTCTGATCTTCTTACACGAATATAAGTAACACTATCCATCATAGGGACCTCTTCCCCATATCACTTTAAACTCTAGGGTCCGAACTGTGTAAACATGATGCACTGTATTCTATTTTGCTATGAATAATTAAATATTTGAATAAACTGACGCGTTGAACTGCAGTCTAGGTTTCTATTAGATTTTTGTGCATTCAGACAGAAAAATTACGTGCGAAAGAAATAGTGACGCGATGTTTTATTCTGGCAAATGTCATTGTATAGCATGCATGATAATGCAGATCACTTCACTCTGTGCACGTATATGCATACATGTATTAATATTTTCTGAGTATGGGTGAAAGTACCTTGTTTTATAAATTACATTCAGTGCATAATTCCCATTCATCAGCCACCTCATCATTTAATTCCCGATATCTGGGGCCCTATAACGTAAAACTGTTCCAATATGTTTCTATTCCAATTTCCTGACGTCAAATTTGCGTAACCACCGACGCAAGCTCCGGGCGGTCACCCACAGGGTTGTCTGAACAGACCAATCAAACTCTCTCCTCGTTTATAGGAGGTCACTTTAGCTTGCTTGAAAAACGAATAACATTGCCTACACTGAGCGGCTTGTCGTGTCTAATTGGCTGTCAAGAGGCGAGGAGAACGCTCAAGTGGAGAAGGATTCACTGGGGCAGAGCCAGTGCACTGAAAATCGATAACCGGATAAAAAGGGTGGTGCCGGCGTCTGCGATTCGTCGGCTTTCCCTTACTTAGCTTGTGGGGGCTGGTCGAAAATCGCGGCGGCACGCAACGGAAGCTTAAGAATGACGCTAAAACTGACCCTCAGCAAAGAAGAGTTGGCAGAATGAAGTAGTAAACGTGCCGAAAGTGCTTGAAAACGTTACACCGTCACGCAAGAAGCTTTATTATGCGCAAATACACCTATGCTCTTCGGCAGGTGCGAGTAGCCAGCGTCTCAGCGATGGGCGGCAGCTATCTTTTATTCCTTTCGGAACGGGGCAGCCTGCGGCTATTCCGAAAAAAATTCAGTTTTGTTCGGCATATTAATGCATCTTTATCGCGTACACGTCACTTTGACGCGGTGAGTTCGTGCGGTTTTGTGACGTCGCGTGACAGGCAGGTGAAGTGGGTGCAGCCCGAAAACTTTTTACCAATAGCCGAGGGCTAATGACGAAGAGGGGTCGAATCAGAAATAACTGTTTTTCTTTTTTCTGTCAAATCATGCATAATCAGTGCGTACACATCATATCAGATGGGGAGGTATCGCGGTTTTCGTGACGTCGCGTGACAGACAGGTGAAGTGGGGGTGGTCGCAAAATGTTTTTGACCAATCGTGGAGGGCTGATAGCAGAATTGGAATAGAAAAGTTTGGAATAGTTTTACGTTATAGCGCCCCTGGGTTTAGTAAGCAATTCACCCTTGAAAACAGGTCCTGTATGTGACACTCCAATTGCTTTAAAGAATTAAATGAAAAGAGAAGAAGATATAAACATTGAGGTAGTGTTCATGAGCGTCTCTTTATTATTATTTTGCACAATGTGTCCTTAATTATAATGCAAGACCAACTAGGTTGATAGTCAGTGCTCATAGAGCATACATAGCTCCAAAGAAGTATTTAAAAAATATATTGTGCCCTTTGACCAAGATCTTGTGCTGTCAAAATGAGAAAGAGGAAAGAAAGTTTTATGTCTAAAGTGACCTCTCTATGCAATGAGGAAATAGGATTCAGATGCTGAACTGATTGCATAGTAATCGGATATGGTGCACAAGCAAATGTTCACTGCAGCCCTGTCTGCAATTCACATATTTGCTGCATGACATAAGCTACCACAATGTGAACGTCACTCGGACAGTGAATGCATATTTAATGACCTGCGCTATCATTATAGGCATGCTACAAAACGGATTGCTGAATTTCAATCTGTAGCAGTCATTTTGAAACTTCCGTTCTTTGGCTATATGTGACATACACCGTCTCCCCTGTCGGCTCACTTAAGTTTTGTGCGGCACTCGCTTGCCAAAGTCGCCCATAAGCGTGACGGCGTGACGAAGGCGCAGCGCCAGCAATAAAATGACGAAGAAGGAATAGCGTCGATCTAAAGACAAAGGCGATATGACAGCGGTGGCACGACGACAATAAGATGAATCTGACGTGCTAACGCTGGTATAACGATGCTGGCGTAAAGACCACGGCAAGAGGACTAAGGGACGACGATGGCCTGACGGCGGCGCCTTGACGACAACCAGACGACGAAGCTGGAGTGACGACCGTGGCACGGCCATGACGATATGGCGACGACGGTAGGACAACGAGTGCACGACGGCGACAGTCTGGGACGACACAATGACAATGATGGCGGCACAACAGACGCATAATCCCATGACGACCAGCATTATTACGACCGAATGACGATTAATTAATGACGTCGATGGAATGGCGAAGACGGTATGATGACAGTGGGATGACGTTTCTGAAGGGATAACGATAGCAAAATTACATTGTGACGGCGATGGTACAAGGTAGATGGCGCGACGACGACGGCATGACGAGGTTCGGATCACGAAGGTCGAACGACCACGAGGGCGTCACGACGACTGTATGAGAATGAATGTAGAAAGACCACTGCATGACAACGACGCAAAGAGAGTTTTCAATGAGGGAGACGCAAGCGTTGGGGCTTTTTAATCTAAGGCAAACTAAGGACGACAGTGGCAGGACAATGGTATGACGAGGAGTGTATGAGGACAATGCAGTGACGACGGCTGTATCACGAAGCCGACTTAATGACGCTGGTATGATGAGAATGGAATAATGAAGCTGTAGTGATGGCGATGGAACGATGGAACAATCACGACTGCCTCACGACTGTGGTTTGACAGCGAATACATGACTACAGTGCGACGACGATGGCGGGACAACGACGGCATGACGATAGTCGACTTATGAAAAAATTCCCGCAGCAACTGTTCTGGGAGCTAGTTGCCTAAGTATGCGTCAGCATTGAAAGACGAAAAAAAACAGAACTAAAGAAAAAACGAAATAACCTTTAGGTAGCGCATTAGGTACTTACATGCATCGTTGATGAGGTCGCCCTACAGCGCCATACGTTCACTTTACACTGCTGCTCATTATGTCTTGCAAGAACTCTGACACCTTCGATAGTATAACTTGATGCATCACCACGTATGCTACAGGCTTTCGCCTTCACGTATTACAGGAGTGTAAGAGCATGTCGTATTTTGTTTTATACTATTATTTATTTATTTATTTATGGATACTGCGATCTTGAATAGATATCATAGCAGATGTGATACATAAAATAGGGTTTACATAAAAATGCACAAACATGATAAAATAAAAACTACGTAGATGATAGTGAATGAATATAAGAATTTGTTAAATGTCGAAAGCAGAAAATTGATTGATAAACGAATAATTTAGAGATAAAACAGCAAACCCCAAATAACACTGAGAAGGCAGAACAAAACCAAATAACACTGCACGTCTCACAAACCCTAAATAGCACAAGAAGAAAGGCACACGCAAGCATTATTAAGTAACATCGCTCGAATAATTATTGTAAATATTTTTCAAATGAAGACAATGAATGCTGGGTTACAACATCATTGGCTAGGCTATTCCATTCTACAATGGTTCTGGGAATAAAAGAGTACCTAAAGCTGTTATTACGAGAAACTAAAGGTGTTATTGTAAAATAATGTTGTTGTCTTGTAGCATAGCCTTCGGAGTAAGTGATAATATGTGATGTACCTATGTTATAATGTCCTTTTACTAGCTCCTAGAAGAACTTTAGGCGGCAAATTCCATTTCTGTTCATAGCTGGAGGTAATCAACTTCACTTGATGCGTTCAGTAACTGACGTTCGCCCGCAAGAATTATAAATATGTCGCACTAGCTTTTTTTGTATCATTTCCAGTTTGTTGATGTTTGTCCCAAATGGTACTGCATACTCAAGCATAGGACTTGAAATAGACTGATATGCAAGTAGACGTACAGCAGGCGTGCATAATTTTAAAGAGCATCTCAGCAAAAACAGTTTGCGTAGTGCTTTACTTGTAACCACGTCTATGTGCTTTCTCCAGGATAGATTATTTGTAATCCCTAAAATTAGATATCTATATTCTCTTACCTCTGAGAGAGTAATGAGGTCTGCAGCCTAATGAAAGAGGAGTGGCTTCTTCTTATAAGTTATTTGCATAAAGACAGTTTTTTTTAAGTTAATGGTCATCTGCCACTTCTCACACCATGATGTGATTTTTCGGAGGTTCTCATTTAACCTTACTGGATTCTCAATTGAACTGCTTCATCAATCAAGCAGTCGTCCGCATATAGTATAATATTAACATTTATGTCAGTAATGATGTCATTTATAAAAATCAAAATCAGCAGAGGCCCAAGCAACAACCCCTGCAGAACACCAGAATCAACACCGACTCGATTTGAGGAAGAGCCGTTTAGGGAAACATACTGACAGCGGTTTGTAAGGCAAGCTCTAATCCTTGCCAGCAGTTTGTGATTTGGTATTACAAAACATAATTTATGCAGTAGTTTATTGTGAGAGACTTTGTCAAAAGCGTAACTAAAATCTTATATAACGTCTGTTTGTTCTCCTTTATTTATTGCGCCTGCGAAATTGTACGTAATTCCAATTTTTGTCTGCTAGTTGAGTAACCTCGTCCAAAGCCGTGTTGAGCGTTTGTTAGCACATTGTATGGTTGAAGAAAATCAACTACATGTTTGTAAATTATGGGCTCGAAAATTTTACAAATAGATGATAATGAAATCTGTCGACAATTTGTGACATTTCATGTGTCATCGGATTTGTGCAATGGTTAGATTCTGGCTTTCCTCCAGTCGTCAGGCAATACACCATCTTTAAGAGACTTATTAAACAATACAAACAAGTACTTGACACACCATTCTGCATACCTTTTCAAAAAGGCATTTGAATATCATCCGGGCCGGCAGATTTTTGAACATCTAGTTTTAACAAAAGGTTGAAAATGCCGCGTTAGGAAATTTTCACATCCGGCATGCGTGGTAAGGACATAATGAACATTGGAAGATAATTGTTATCTGTCGTAAAAACAGATTTGAAATGGTCATTGAAAACTGCACAAACCGCAGAGTCATCACTCAGAAAGTGGCCATTAAATGAAAACGAAGGGTTAGGGCATGAACTCTGCTTAATAGACCTCCAGAATTTTGGGGGGGTACGTCTTAATGAAAGAAGGAAGTGATGCACTGTAGTATTTTGTCTTATCATTCTCACTTTGCTGTTTCAATTACGGTGCTATTTTACAAATGGCTTGTTGTTTCAAAGGGCAAGCCACATGTTTAGATTTTTTTCTTTTTTAGTCTTCTAAGCTTGCATTGCAGCTGCAGTGTTTGTCGAGTAATCCAAGCATTGGTACCTGTAGATCTTTTAGTTATTATTGGCACAAAGCGTACAATACATTCCTGAATAATGTTTTTGAAAGCTAGACATAGATCATTTATACAAATGCTTTCTATAAAACCATTATAATGAGAATCCAGAAAACCAATGATTGATTCATCGTGGGCGTGATTAAAGTTTGGGAACTGGCGATTTTTAATGCGCTGATCATAAAAAACATCCGTTAAGGTTAAGACCACAGCTTCCTGATCAGACATACCAGCGATGACATAACACAAGACTTAGTTTTTCACAGTACCACTCACGAGAAACAGGTCTAAGATTGAAATGGCGTTCTGAATTCTGGTAGGTTCAGACACAATTTGTAACAAATCGAAATTAAAAACAGTGTCTAGCATTTTATTGTCATTCACATCTGAGGACTGCGTGAAGAAAGTGCCCCAATTTATATTTGGCAAATTAAATCACCGGCTAAAATTGATCTATCGTCTGGCTTTATATGAGAGATCATGCAATTCTGAAGATTTTCGAGGACCGAAACGGATGAGCTTGGGAGTCTATAAATGGCTCCGAAGAGGTATCGCATTTTGTTGATGTATGTAGTACAAAAAATGCTTTCACCGTCTGAAGTGTCAGGTATTCTGATGAGCTGTAAAGACGCCTTAAATAAAATGGCAACCCCACCACCTCTTCTGTCTCGATCTTTACGGCAGCACATGTAATTTTTTGGAACAAATTCCCTGTCCAATATATCCTTGCATAGCCAAGTCTCTATGAGAACAGCAATTTCTGGTTCATGAATAAGAAATAGCTTCAAGCTGGACTGCTTTATTTACTGCGCTACAGCAATTAATGTTTAAAATAGATAGTTTCTTGATATTTGTTTTTGTTCTGGGGAGTCATTTGTTACGTTTAGAAATTATACATCGCTTGCCCTTGACTTCGTCCCAGCCATAAAAAACGCAATCCACACTGAGCTTATCAAATACAAGCTTGACTTTGGAGCCATTTGTTTTCTCTTGTGATGCAGTTTTCCACAGTTTTTTTTTTTTCTAGTTTCTCTTACACTGGGCAGAAAGTCATCTGATACTGAAACTGAAGACCCTTTAAGCTTGAAACACGCCTTCAGTATAGAACTTTTTTACGAAAGTCTAATAACTTCATTATCACAGGACGATTTTTAGTTTCTTGTTTACCTAGTCTGTGGCATCGTTATGTGCCGTTAATAGTTACTCCTATTTTTTTTTAGGAACAAGTCATCTCTGATTGCACTGGTAAGGCTTTCAGTAGTTTGAGAGGTGCACTCTTATATGCCATATACTATTAGAATATTTCTCGTGCTGCAGTTTTCAGCTTCGCCATTTTTTGCAAAGTAAGCTTTTCCAAGCTCAGCCACTGTTAATTTTATTTCTTTGACTTCCTTTCTTTAGTGACAATAAGGGGGCTAGCTGATGTTCTAAGCATCCAATACGCTCGTTCAAATTCATAATAGCACTTTCGATTTTTTCTTGCTTAGTTACAATATTATTGACTGATGCGGTCATGTTTGTCTGTCCTAAAAGTAAGTGCGTCAGCATTTCCTGTTCGGTCGGTCCCGGATTAGACTTAATGTCACCACATGTCAAGAGGCCAACTTTGAAGGCACAAATATTTCTCACAAACTTTTGAGCGATCAATGCGCATGGCAGCAGCAGCAAGAACGGGTTGTGGCTTCTATAAGAACGAGTACGCATGTATCTACTGACTTGTGCGATAGAGCAGAAAGGGCTTAGCATCGTGCTAGATGCGCCAGATGCACTGTTGCCATGCACACTGATCGTCGCCAGCGGCACTGGTCTTCTTGTAGTGTCAAGTATGTGATGAGCTGTTCCCGAGGAAAGAGCATGCGCCTATGCTAGTATGGACGGTGAGATGACTTCATGGAAGGTGCATAAAGTCGTGCTGGATGATGATCTGATGCTGCCGCCGTGAACTTGTTCGAAGGTCCATTTTGCTGTTGCAAAGCGGGATGGCACTGGCTGCGGGTACAACCACATAGCCACCACCTGTACGATAAGGCAGTAAGGGCTAAGCATCGTGCTAGATGCTACAAATGCGCCGCTGCCATGCACACAATATAGCGATTCGTCTTGCGTGAGAGGCGGATGGACGGGTTTCCTCGTTGGGAAGGCACAGAAATGCTTATGCATTTAAAATTAAGCTGTAATAACCAGATGCAATGACCACTAGCCTTCACGAGCAGATACTTAATGTCCGCTTCATCAGGTATAATGTCCAGCAGGTATAATGTCCGCTTCATCAAGTGATTTCATTCAAGGATTGGAACTGTGGAATCTGCCAAAAGATTTTCTTATATATATATATATATATATATATATATATCGTAAGCACTATTAACGTAATTTGTCGTTTTGAAGCCGAACGCGTTCGCCACATCTTAAAAGGCATTGGGTTTGTCGCGTTCAACGCCTTAATCATGTAAAATCCGGCTTCTGTCCAAGACATCACTTCCACGTGTCAACGCCTAGACGAGCTGCAGTCTATTCGTCTTCCACATGACAGCAGCGATCCTCAAGTTCCCCATTCTCCAAATCTACGTGCTCTTATCCGCACCATCATCCGCGAAGAGCTTCAACTACAAGACCTAAGGCGTACACCTACTGCCTGCGACCCAACCCACCTTCAACTTGCGCGAGGTCGTAAAGCAAGAGTTGACAGCGATGACTACACCCACGATACACCTTGCTCCGGTAGCGCACCCCAAACCTACCTACGCGGATGTTGCTTCGCTACCCACCCCTATCGTGACCTCCGTGCCTATTGACGTTTCCTATGACCATTTGGCTTCGATGGGAACCAGAGCGCTTGCTGCGCCATCCTACTCTCAGTGGCGTCCACCTCGTCCGGTTTGTTTTTACTGTGGTATACGCGGCCATATATCTCGCTTCTGCCGCCGTCACCAGCAAGATGAAAGGCGCGGCTATGCTGAGCACGGGAGAGACCGCACTCGCCGACCAGACGCCTACTATACCGGGTCGTACTCGTTCCCTCCAGGGCGTTCTCCGTCGCCTCCAGCTGTTCCCAATCTGCCCCATAGTTGCCGTTCGGCCAGACGTCGTTCTCGATCGCCTTACCGGCGCTTTGCATCACCGCTTTGCCCCACTTCCCGTCTTGTCGACCAGCACTCGGAAAACTAACTGTTGCAGTTTTTGGAGGGGAAACTGCTTCTTATCGGTCTTCACAAATTCCTCCTGTTCGCCCGGCCAACGTTCTTTCTGTAACTGTCGAAGGTGTTCCCGCGTCAGCTCTCATCGATACCGGTGCCGCCGTTTCTGTTCTTCGTAGTGATCTGTGTTCCCGGCTCCGGAAAGTAAAAACGCCTTATCTTGGACCTATTTTGCGTGGTGCTAATAATGCATTCATTCACCCCGACGGACAGTGTACTGCTCGTGTTCTCATCGACGGCACACGTCACCACATAGAGTTTATCATCCTTCCAACGTGTATCCATGAACTTATACTGGGTAAGGACTTCCTACATTCTGCTTCAGCCGTCATTTCATGTAGAGAGGAAGTTGTCCATATCACGGATACAGCGCTTGCACCTGTTACGGACTCTTCACTTCCATGCGTGAACTTGGCCATCGCTGCAGACTACGTCCTGCGTCCTGGTCACGAAGACGTTGTAGCCGTAACATCCAGTCAGATCGCCGACGGAGACGCCCTATAGTCGCCCCTTCTTCCCGCTGTATTTCTCGCGGAATTCTCATTGCCACCTGTCTCGTCCGGTTTTCACGTGGCCGCGCCCTTCTATCTGCTGGCAACACGACCCCAGGTACTGTGATGCTGCCCAAAGGGATGACTGTGGCGACCCTCGCCGACACTCAACCTATCTCTATAGTCACGCTTTGCCTTTCTTCAGCGCCAGCACCAACCTCAGGTTTGGATGATTCGTTCCCTCCTCCAGCCGTTCTTGGTTCTGACCTAACAGCCGCGCAGTCCGAAGCATTAATGATGGTCTTGGCAAAGCACAAAGCCTATTTCGATAGCTGTTCCCTTGTGTTGAGCCAAACTCCTGCGGCTACACACCGCATCCAAACCGATGGTCCCGCTATAATACGACGACGCCCCTATCGTGTATCGCCGTCCGAACGAAAGGTCATTGAAGAACAGGTTGCTGACATGCTTGCGCGGAAGATTATACGACCTTCATCTAGCCCATGGGCTTCTCCCGTGGTCCTGGTAAAGAAAAAAGATGGCTCCGTTCACTTTTGCGTCGATTATCGAGCGCTCAATAAGATCACACGCAAGGACGTGTATCCAATACCTCGAATTGACGACGCTTTGGACACACTACAAGGGGCGGGTATTTCTCCAGCCTTGATCTTCGATCAGGATATTGGCAAATTCCGATGAACGAGACTGACAAACAAAAGACCGCATTCGCTACATCAGACGGACTTTATGAATTTAACGTGATGCCTTTTGGCTTTTGTAACGCTCCTGCCACATTTGAGCGCATAGTAGACAACATACTTCGTGGTCTCAAATGGAAGACCTGCGTCTGTTATCTGGACGATATTGTCATCTTTTCGTCTGACTTCAGCCAACATCTTCATCGATTAGACGAAGTTCTCAAGTGCCTTGCAAATTCTGGTCTCCAGATCAATACAAAAAAATGCAAATTTGCAAGCAAGACTATAAATCTATTGGGTCACGTCGTCTCAAAAGATGGCATCCAGCCAGACCCCGGAAAGATTAGTGCTGTTCTCCAGTTTCCTCGCCCCCAGCAACAGAAAGATTTACGTAGTTTCCTCGGCTTGGCGTCATATTTTCGTCGATGTATGCGCAATTTCGCTGCAATAGCAGCTCCTCTACACAAGCTACTGGTTATCGGTGCCTCTTTCACATGGACTAGCGACTGCGAGTCGGCTTTTCAAGCTTTTAAGCGGCATCTTACTTCCGGACCAGTGCTTCGCCACTTCGATAATCGAGCCCCCGCTAAACTCCATACTGACGCAAGCGCACAAGGTATTGGCGCAGTACTTCTGCAACGTAATGCAGCCTCTAAAGAGCAAGTCATAGCATATGCCAGCCGAACACTTTCTCCAGCTGAGCGGAACTACACCATTACAGAGCAAGAGTGTCTGGCTATCGTTTGGTCGATTCAGAAATTTCGCCCACACCTTTACGGCCGCCACTTCACCATCGTCACCGACCATCATGCTCTGCGTTGGCTGTCATCAATGAAAAACATGTCAGGACGCTTAGGATGTTGGATACTCCGCTTGCAGGAATATGACTAGCGTACAAGTCTGGAAAAAGTCCTAATGATAGAGACGCATTGTCTCGCTGCCCACTCTCACTCTCTCCAGGTAACGCGCCCCTCGTCTTCCTCACCAAGTCGTTCCGATGCTACGCCTGCCTCACACCAGCTCTCGATAACGCCCCTCGACCAAGTTGCGCTTTCATCACGCTCTGATTTCGTCTCGCTTCAGCGGGCCGACTCCTACTGTCGAGCTCTCATGGATCGCCTTAATGGGTTCGCCGAACCACCCAACATCCGCTTGCGACGCCAACTTCGACAATTCCGCCTTCAAGGTGGTGTGCTACACCGCTACGTTTACCACCCAACAGGTCACCGGTGGGTCCCAGTTCTACCTTGCTGCCTTCGCCTGCGAGTATTAGAGGCACTTCACGACGACGTATCGGCTGGCCACTTAGGCTTCCACAAGACTTACGAGCGCATAAAGATCCGCTGCTTCTGGCCTGGCATATCCACAACGGTGGCCAAATACATTGCCTTTTGTGCGTCATGTCAGCACCGCAAACGCTCGACATTCCCTCCTGCCGGTTTACTGCAACCTCTCTCTTGCCCGGACAAACCTTTTGATTTTGTCGGTATTGATTTATATGGTCCCTTGCCGTTGACACCCTCACCGTTGGATTGTCACTTCGGTCGACCACTTAACAAGATATGCCGATACTGCCCCTCTGCGATCCGGTACCTCTTCTGAGGTCGCCGACTTTTTCGTGCGCTCCATCGTCTTGCGCCACGGGGCTCCTCGCGTTCTTCTCAGTGACCATGGCAAGGCGTTCATTTCCTAAGTTCTCGAGGAAGTTCTTCGGGCCGCTAATACCGTCCACAAATCTAGTTCTACCTATCATCCGCAAACAAATGGCCTTATTGAGCGCTTCCACCATACGCTGTCTGACATGATTTCCATGTACATCCGTCCTCACCCCACTGACTGGGATAAAATTCTTCCTTTGTGACATTCACATATAATACTGCTACTCAACGGACTACCGGCTACAGCCCTTTCTTCCTTGTGTATGGACGATCTCCTACCAGCATATTCTACTGAGAATTCTTTTTAGCACCTTCTTCGCCTAAGGCGTCGCTTCCAGAAGATTTTGCTGCCCGAGTTGCACATTGCCGTCAAATCGCCCGGCAAAGCACAGAAGCTACCCAAGCTGAGCGCAAGCGTCACTGCGACAACAAACACCGTGACTTACGTTTTCACCCCGGAGACTAAGTCCTGCTTTGGACTCCAGTCCGCACCCCAGGCCTCTGTGAGAAGTTCCTTCAACGCTACATTGGTCCATACACCGTTGTGCAGCAAACATCTCCAGTGAACTATCTCGTCCGCCCAGTACACTCCGTCACTGACCGGCGCCGCCGGAATGCCGAAATTGTTCACGTCTCGCGGATGAAGCCCTTCACTCCCCGTTTTGACAATCTCTAATCTTCGGCCAGGCTGGCCGCTTCCATGACGGGGGGAAGTTAGTGTAAGCACTGTTAACTTACTTCGTCGTTTTCATTTGTACATAGCCATCATCACCTTTCCTGTTCTTCTACTTCTTCGCGCATGAGCTGGGGCGTTGCCTTTTTCGCAATAAACAGAGCTGGACAACTTGATCGGTCTCGGTATTATAATATATATATATATATGCTCACTGACCTGGAGAGGCAAAGCAGAAGGGTGGGTCTAAAAACTAATCTGCAGAAAACTAAAGTAATGTTTCACAGTCTCGGAAGAGAACAGCAGTTTACGATAGGTAGCGAGACACTGGAAGTGGTAAGGGAATCCATCTACTTAGGGCAGGTAGTGACCGCGTATCCGGATCATGAGACTGAAATAATCAGAAGAATAAGAATGGGCTGGAGTGCGTTTGGCAGGCATTCTTAGATCATGAACAGCAGGTTGCCATTATCCCTCAAGAGGAAAGTGTATAACAGCTGTGTCTTACCAGTACGCACGTACGGGACAAAAACCTGGAGGCTTACGAAAAGGGTTCTACTTAAATTGAGGACGACGCAACGAGTTATGGAAAGAAGAATGATAGGTGTAACGTTAAGGGATAAGAGCAGATTGGGTGAGGCAACAAACACGAGTTATTGATATCTTAGTTAAAATCAAGAAAAAGAAAGGTGCATGCGCAGGACATGTAATTAGGAGGGAAGATAACCGATGGACATTAAGGGTTGCGGACTCGATTCCAAGGGAAGGGAAGCGTAGCGGTGAAGAAAGCAAGACTGTGGATGGCGAAACTAGTATTTTATTGGGCTAACATGTTCCCTCAAAGATACGCTATACTCAAAGCACAACGATAGCGGAGAACACAGTCGGCAATCGTCGAAAATCTGCTCAGCGGGCCAAGCACGTCGGCTTTTATACATCAGTCGTGAAATGTTCCAGAGTAATCGGTGGGATCCGCGTGTCTTCCACAAAGTTCTACACTATTCCCGTTGCGCATACATGCAATCAGATTACACAGGCGCGTCCTACGCTGTACGATACCATTTCTTAGACGGTGATAAGCGGTCACCCGGAAAAGATAAACAAGTACACGTGTCAATACCCCCTCTTAAAGAAGCATCGACCCGATGCAGCAAACAAACGAAAGTAATAAACAAAACACCCGTAGAAAACAAACAACAAAATAAGGAAATTTGTCAGCGTACGTAAAAGGGCTTAAGACGCACCACATGGGCTACTTCAGATCGTGCGCGGCGCTGCTGTAAATGCGAAATGCCATACCTCATAGTCCAGTTCGCCAATACGTCGGATGACCTTGCAGGGTCCGAAATAGCGTCGCAATAGTTTCTTACTGAGTCCTCGTCGGCATATCGGGCTCCAAACCCAAACCCGGTCACCGGGCTGGTACTCGACGTAGCGTCGTCGGAGGTTGTAGTGTCGGCTGTCAGTACGCTGCTGATTCTTGATCCTTAGGCGGGCAAGCTGTCGGGCTTCTTCGGCGCGCAGGAGGTGGGAAGCGACGTCAAGACTCTCTTCGTCTGTGATGTGCGGCAGCATGGCGTCGAGAGCCGTCGTCGGGTTCCTGCCGTAAACCAGTTTGAACGGCGTGATCTGTGTTGTTTCCTGCACCGTCATGTTGTAAGCGAAGGTTACGCACGGCAGGACGGCATCCTAGGTCTTGTGTTCGACGTTGACGTACATTGCTAGCATGTCGGGGAGGGTCTTATTCGGGCGCTCCGTCAGACCATTCGTCTGTGTGTGCTAGGCAGTTGTACTTCTGTGCCTTGTCTGACTGTACTGCAGAATGGCTTGGGTGAGCTCCGCGGTGAAAGACGTTCCTCTGCCGGTGATGAGGACTTCCGGGGCGCCATGTCGCAGCAGCATGTTCTCGACGAAGAATTTGGCCACTTCGGCGGCGCTACCTTTCGGCAGAGCTTTCATTTCAGCGAAGCGGGTGAGGTAGTCTGTCACCACGACGATAAACTTATTTCCGGTTGTTGACGTCGGAAAGGGCCCCGACAATTCCATCCCGATCTGATGAAATGGTCGGCTAGGAGGCTCGATTGGCTGTAGTAATTCCGCTGGCCTTGTTGGTGGTGTCTTGCGTCGCTGACAGTCTCAGCATGTCTTGACGTAACGGGGGACGTCAGTGGTCAGGTGTGGCCTGTAACACTTTTTCTGTGTCCTCCATAACGTCCGGGAGAATCCGAGTTACCCAGCGGTGAAATCGTCATGCAGGGCGTGCAGTACTTCAGGACGCAGCACCGAGGGAACAACAGGAAGGTAGTTGGCGCGGACTGGTGAGAAGTTCTTTATTAGTAGGTTGTTTTGAAGCGAGAACGAAGACAATCCTCGCTTAAATGCCCTGGGAACAATGTCGGTGGGCCCTTCCAAATACTTGACGAGGCTATTTAGCTCCGGGCCTGCTCCTTACTGTTCAGCGAAGTCTTCCGCGCTTATTATTCCAAGGAAGGCGTCGTCATCCTCGTCATCTCGTGGTGGCGGATCAATGGGTGGACATGATAGGCTGTCGGCATCAGTGTTTTCTTCCGGACTTGTAGGTTGCACTGAGGTCGTGTTCTTGTAGTGTGAGGCTCCACCACGCCAGCCGTCCTGAAGGATCCTTTAAATTCGCTAGCCAACACAACGCTTGATGGTCGCTGACGACTTTGAATGCCTGCCATATAGGTAAAGGCGAAATTTTGCTGTAGCCCAAACGATGGCGAGGCATTCCTTTTCGATCGTAGAATAATTGCCTTCCGCTTTTGACAGCGACCGGCTAGCGTAAGCTATCACCCGTTCTTGTCCGTTTTTCTTATGGACTAGAATGGCACTGAGGCCTACGTTACTGGCGTCAGTATGGATTTCTGTATCGGCGTATTCGTCGAATTGCGCAAGTACCGGTGGCGACTGCATGCATCGCTTCAGTTGTTCAAATGCTTCGGCATGCGGCGTTTCCCACTTGAAGTTGACATCATATTCAGTTAGATGTGTCAACGGTTCAACGATGCGTGAAAAGTCCTTGACAAAGCGCCTGTAGTAGGCACATATGCCAAGAAATATACGCACTGCCTTCTCGTAGATGGGCTGCTGGAACTTGGCGATGACGGCTGTCTTCTGAGGTTCGTTGCGGACTCCAGATTTGCTGATGACGTGGCCGAGGAACAGAAACTCATTCTAAGCGATGAGGCACGTTTCCCGCTTCAGAGCGAGCCCTGATGACTTGATGGCCTCTGGGTCATTCCACGCCAAATCAACCAGCGTTTCTTCGACGATCACAGATATAGCTGAAAAAATTTTCACGTTTGTTAGAGTTCAAAACTCATCCTCCATGTTTATTTTTCCTTGCAAAATTTTTGTAGAATTTTGAGGACAATTTATTTTTCCTGCCAAGCTGAGCTAGACGGCATCAATCAACATTTTTTCTCAAAGACACATGTATGATACATTAGCCTGAACATAGCCCGTATCACTTTTAAAGCCGAGCAGGTGCCGGCTGTCGAACAGCTGTAACACTTCTTGTCTTCGACGAAGACGTGAATGCAACTTTTAGTTGAAAAAGTGATGTCGGCTGAAAATCATGTAAAGACCTGGTTTCTTTAATGCGCACAGCCTTCGCAAACCTGGACGACAGTTCTACCTCCCGCTTAGATATGGCACTCTCCGGCACTCAAATTGGTTTTATGTGTAAAAGGCTTTCACGTGCCCTGTCGTACAGCCCGAACGGTGTCAAAATCTGCCTTGAGAAAGGCCTTTGTAGGCTTGCCTTGGAGGCCAACCGTTTCAGGGTGCCACCCACCCCATCGCAGGCACTTTTTCCGTGTGATGTAGCAAAAAAATTCCATGTAGCATCCAAACTAAAATCTTCCTTGTGGTAGCACAGGTTTGCAAAATTATTTCTGTTCTTATACAGGGAAGCAGCCCCATCCGAAAAGTAGTGCACATGTTCTACCAGCGGCATGTCTACTTTAAGTTGTTCCATCAGCATCTGCTGCAATGTCGAAACAGCGGCAGTCGTATGGTCGAGTCAGTCGGATATCACTACGTACGATTGCACATGTGCTTCATCAGAAAAGTTCGTCGAGCGAGAGTAGACTCCAATCGGGTGTACTGTTGCTTGAGAGTTGTCCCAGTATATTGACTGTGGGGTGCTCTGAATGAGAAAGCTGTAGTTTTCAGAGAAATCCATTATAACTATGGCTTTTGCAGGCGTCAGAGCGGTCTTCAGATTGCGTAGGTGCCGAGCTTGGAGCTTGCTGACAAAGTGATGCGATTTTAAGTCGCTTATCATCTCAAGAAGACGGTCTACGAAGTCATTATGGGTAAACAAGAGTGTTTCCAATCGGCAGCGAACTCCACTAGCCCACTGACGGACAGAAATACTTGCTGCCAAATCCCGGTTCAGTGCAGGAGAGCTCAATATCAGCGATTTGAGCGACGAATCTCCTGGGCAATTGCTGCATATAGCGGTCATACAGCACTCATTCGTTATCTCACACATAGTCATCTGAAGGTGCGAATCGATTGTTTGTAAAATGCCCAAGGACTGCTGCATCAATTTTACATTTTGGTGGTAAATGCGAACGCAAACGGAGGGCGTTCCCGGAGCACTGGCAAGTAAACAGTGGCGTGGCCTCAGGTAGGCGAACTTAGAAAAGCCGCACTTCAGCTCTGTGTTACTTTTCTTGCATTCCTCGTGGGCTTCCTTAAGGTTCAGTAGCAGCAATCTTTTTCGCTTGCCTCGGACGACGTCTTTCTTGCCTGGAAGACAGACGGATGTATGTTTATCCTCATAGAACTTTATTATGCTTCTTATTGTTCTGTCGTCTAGCGGTCTACTTAACTTTGAAGTAGGAGAGCCCAAAATTCCTCCCTGTTGCCTAATTTTCATAGCAATGCGAACTTGACTTTCCGATGCACCAAAGTACTCAGCAACTTTTTTTCGAGACCATGAACGATGCGCCAATGCCAGAAGGGAAATTTTTTACGACCATTTTCTTTCTCGTACGAATCGATCACTGACGTCTTCAAGAAACATTTTATAGTCTTCATCAAGTGCGGTGGTTGGTGCCATTTCACAGGCTACGCCTTGCACTTGAGCATCCATACTATCATCATTGGGCAAGGTGCCGCCTGCAACAGCCGCTTCTTCCTCATGGCGCTTCCGTTTTCTGCTCGAGGTCCTTCCAGTCCCATCTCGTGGTGCAGCACAGCTTGTCGAGGTGGATGCATTCCCTTCAAATGTGGACTCTCATATTGTTTCACAATCTGCCAAGCTCTTATTGGCTGCGTCTAACTGAGCCCGCATTTCGAAACACCTGACTTTACATTGTGGACAGAGTCTTTCACCAGGTACCAGCCCCAAGAGAGACACTGCTGTAGCGAGGCCCAGAGATATGACCCACGTACCCCGACGGTTTGACCCATGGTCGGAGAAAGGGTCCGAGCACATCTTTGACGCACATAGTGTCGTGAAGTTCTTAATATAGACGTAATAACGGTGTGCCGATACTGTTTCTAAACTGACCTTGTCGCTTTTCGCACGCAATACCAGAAGACTAAGTTCACGTTCATCTAGGCTGTCAGTTCTAATCAGGAAGGTATTTTTCACTTGTGTCGTCTTATGACAGTCTTTGGGGCCCAGTGAGCAGGGCAAAAGGTGTTCATCTGAGATTTTATTTATAATGCTTTGCGTGAACGATGCGAGCGCTCTTTCTGCGTTTAATTTATACTTATGTGTAAATATTTCAATTGATGAATGTATGAAACATACCTTTCAAATGTGCAGAACTCTCTGGGGAAATTAAGCGGTCGTGAAGTTCCATGTGCAATTGGAGGATGCTTTACCTGGCACACACCAAGCACAAGCCGCATTGCACTGAAGCGTGCGTCTCTTCGCAATGAAATGCAGATGATCCCACCGTCTCCCTTTCGTCTGCGTTGCCGACAATGCTAGCTTTGTCGTCTTGATCCCAGGTCAGCAAGCCTGGGCCCCGGGGCACCGGAATCAGTGCTCTTCCTAGCTTTACTCGCGTCGGAAAAAGGCCGGTGCTGACACGAAAATTCAAAAAATCATTTCTTGTGTTTAAAAAACAAAACCTTTTTGTAGCTTCCCACATGAATAGTAGACACGTAGGGCTATCTAATGATGTAATGATCTAATGCATACATTTTTAGGCTGACCACCAAGGCACGTTTTCTTACCTTGAATATGGAGGTTTTTGCAAAAAAAAATTGAATTTTACAATTTGTTTCCATGCGAACGGCTAGACCTTCCATACTTTAAATATGTTTCCGCTGTAGCATGGTAACTGGGCTGCCAGTATATATTTTATATGTGACTTCCAGGTTTTTATACGTCCCGAGAAAAAAACTCAAACTTTGCAATTTCACATGCTTTTGATAGGGCAGAACCAATCAAAGTATTCAAATATTTATAAAATTTGCAATTTTTGCAGTCACATGGCATCTTTCGGTTGCCACAAACGCAATATAAAGGAGTGGATCATACAGTGTGTCTTTGAGAAAAAATGTTGGTTGATGCCGTCTGGTTCAGCTTGGCAGGAAAAACAAATTGTCCTCAAAATTCTACAAGATCTTCGCACAGAAAAATAAACATGGAGGATGAGTTTTGAACTACAACAAACATGTGGACATTTTTTCAGCCATATCTGTGATGGTTGACAAAACGCTGGTAGATTTGGCGTGGAATGACCCCTCTAGTACTGTCGCAAGCCGCCCAAGCTGATCGTGGAAATTTCCGGCGAGGATGACGACGTTATCCAAGTAAACATGACAGGTCTGCCACTTCAATCCTGCTAATACCGTGTCCATGACGCACTGGAACGTTGCAGACGCTGAGCACAGTTCGAATGGCACGACCTTGAACACGTAGAGGCCCTTGAACTCGTGATGAAGGCGGTCTTTTCGCGACCTCTCTCGTCGACTTCTATTTGCCAGTAGCCAGACTTGAGGTCCATCGACGAGAAGTATTTAGCATTGCAGAGCCGATCCAATGCGTCGTTCATCCGTAGGAAGGGGTATACGGCTTTCCTCGTGATCTTCTTCGGTCGACGGTACTCGACGCAGAACCGTAGGGTTCCATACTTTTTCTTCGCCATGACTACAGGAGATGCCCACGGGCTTTTCGACGGCGGGATGATGTCGTCGCGCAGCATTTCGTCGACTTGTTGCCTTATAGCTTCACGTTCCTGCGTCGAAACTCGGTAAGGGCTCTGGCGGAGTGGTTGAGCGCACTCTTCGGTTATTATGCGATTCATTGCCACTGGTGTTTGTCGAATCCTCCATGACGTCGAAAAGCAGTCTTTGTATCGCCGGAGCAGGCGTCTGAGCTCTTGCTGCTTAATGATAGGGAGACTTGGATTTATGTCGAAGTCTGGTTCGGGAACTACGGTCGTCGTGGGAAATGCAGCAGAACCTGAGTGGACAAGCACACTGCTGGTCTCCAGAATTTCTTCGATGTGTGCGATCGTAATGCCCTTGTTGATACGCTTGAACTCCTGGCTGAAGTTTGTCAGTAACACTGTCGTTTTTCCTCCGTACAGTCGAGCGATCCCTCTTGCGAAGCATATTTCACGGTCGAGCTGCAGACGTAGGTAACCCTCGATAACGCCTTCTATCTCTGCAGGTGTTTCGGTGCCGACGGAAATGACAATGCTGGAGCGCGGCGGGATTCTCACCTGATCTTCGAGCACACTCAAGGCGTGGTGACTACGACAGCTCTCCGGCGGTATCGCTTGATCTTCCGACAGCGTTATCGACTTCGACTTGAGGTCGATATTCACGTTCTGTTGTTTCAGGAAGTCTATGCCGGCAATGACGTCTCGTGAACACTTTTGGAGGATAAGGAAGGTGGCGGGGTAGGGCCGGTCTTGAACTGTAATTCTTGCGTTGCAGATTCCAATCGGTGTTATTAGGTGTCCTCCAGCGGTACTAATTTGAGGGCTTTCCCATGCCGTCTTAACCTTCTTCAACTGGGCGGCGATGAGTCCACTCATGAAGGAGTTGTCGGCTCCTGTGTCCACTAAGGCGGTGTCTGGGTGGCCGTCGAGAAGCACGTCGAGATCGGTGGTTCTTTATCTTGCGTTTTTGTTAGGCCTTGGTGTGAGATCATGGCTGCATCGCGCTGACGCGTAGCTCGTACGTCGCGTCGTCAGGTCCTTGGTCGGTGCATTCTTTTCTTTCAGAATTCATCGGGATGAGGGCGTGTCGTTGTTATGTCTTTTAGATAGTGTCTTCGGCGTCTTCGCGGGCGGGGGAGGATCTTCGTCATTTCGATGAACAGCAACTGCACCTCCATCGGTTGCTGCTTTTAGTTTTCCGGATATGCGCCGACGGACCGGCTACGGGCTGGGCCAGTGTACAGTCGGCGCAACGGCAACAGGTAGTGGCCTGGTGATGGTGAACGGGATGGTCGTCGGGGGCTCTACTGAGTGGTGGCCACGTAATCGGTGATCACGTAATCACCTTGCTGAGGGCGCGGTGCGTTGGCGGCGAACCCTCGCAGTCCCATCTCGCGGTAAGGACATCAGCAGTAGATGTGGCCTGCTTCCCCGCAATGGTAGCAGAGCGGGCGGTGGTCGAGGGCGCGCCAAATGTCCGTCTTCCTCGTGTAGCTGCACTGGGTGACGGATGGCCGTGCTGGCGGCCGCTGCGGCGGTGGACGTCGGAATTTCGGCGTTACAGCGCCCTGGCGTGGTCGCGGAGGAGGACCTTGACGGCTGGTGACGGCGGCGTAGGTCATCGCTTCCGGCTGTGGCTGCAGCGATTGTGGTTGCACCTCAGGAATTCCAAGCGATCAGTTAACCTCATATTTAGCGATTTCGGCGAATTAGGTCACTTGAGGCTACGACCTTGGGTACAACTTCTGCAGTTCTTCCCGTACGGCCGCTCTGATAGTCTCGCGCAGATCGTCGGTGGGCAGTGATTGAACTCCGGCGTAGTTTGTAGAGTTCGTGCGACGGTTGAATTGTCGGTGCCGCATTTCGAGTGGTTTCTCAGTGCTGGTGGCCTCGCGAAGAAACTCTTCGACAGTCTTCGGTGGGCTTCGTATCATTCCGCCGCATTATAGGCGGACTTTCTTTTCATTGGGCAGCGTGGCTGAATAGACGGCTCATTTCTTCCGTAAATATGGCAACGTTCTCGTTAGGTAGCTGCACTCGCGCGTCCAGCAGAGCTTTGGTCCTTTCTTTGCGGACGACGCTCGTAAAGGTGCGGAGGAAGCCGCTACGGAACAGGTCCCATGTTGTCAAGGTCAACTCCTGGTCCTCAAACCACGTTCTGGCGGCGTCTTCTAAGGTGAAGTATACATGCTGCAGCTTGTCGTCGAGTGCCAGTTGTTGAAAGTCGCGATTTGTTCGTAGGTCTCCAGCCAGGATTCCTCGTCTTCATTCACTGATCCATGGAATGTCGGGGGGTCCCAAGGTTGTTGCAGGATAATGGGGGCACTGGGGCAGCCATTGGGGTTGTGTTGGCCACGATCTTCTTGGTCGTCTGAGGTAGAAGTCCGTGTTCCGGGGGTAGCTGCTGCAGTCGGCGGCTTGCTTGATGATCCGGGACGACGTTTGTTTTGTCTTTGCAGTCCGGGCTTGGATCATGGCTTGTCGGGGGCGTCCGGTACATGAACGAACAAGCACCTCCACCAGATTTTACTTAGTAGTGACGGTGAAGAAAGCAAGACTGTGGATGGCGAAACTAGTGTTTTATTGGGCTAACATGTTCCCTCAAAGATACGCTGTACTTAAAGCACAACGATAGCGTCGAACGCAGTCGGCGATCGTCAAAAATCTGATCAACGGGTCAAGCGCATCGGCTTTTATACATCAGTTGTCAAATGTTCCAGAGTAACCGCTGGGACCCGCGCGTCTTCCACAAAGTTCTACACTATTCGCGTCGCGCATACATGCAATCAGATTGCACAAGGTTCGGTGACAGACAGCGAATGGAACCATCGATAACATTCCAGAAACTTCCGATACAAGCAGGCGCGCTTTGCGCTGTGCGATATCATTTCTTAGGCGGTACCAAGCGGTCATCCAGAAAAGATAAACAAGTACACGTACCAGTACATATATATATATATATATATATATATATATATATATATATATATATATATATATATATATATATATATATATATATATATATAACTTAACTTGAAGAAGTATCGATTTGCTGTTCGTCAGCTAACAACTTTAGGCCATGTCGTGTCAAAGGAGGGCATTCGCCCGGATCCCGAGAAGCTACGTGCTGTTACTGCGTTCCCAAAACCTACTACTATGAAAGAGCTACGCAGTTTTATCGGCCTCTGCTCTTACTTCCGGCGATTCGTTCGAAACTTTGCGTCAATTATATCGCCTCTCACGCAGCTCCTTGGTGGCGCTAGAGATCTCTCATCATGGTCTCCAGAGTGTGACGACGTCTTCACAACCTTGCGCCGTCTTTTCACACGCCACCCATTCTTCGCCATTTTGACCCACAAGCGCCAACCGAAATCCATACCGATGCAAGCGGTGTAGGCCTTGGCGCTGTGTTGGCACAGCGTCAACCTGGCCACCCAGAATACGTCGTCGCATACGCGAGTCGCACGTTAACCAAGGCGGAGACCAATTACAGCGTTACAGAAAAGGAGTGTTTGGCCATTGTGTGGACGCTTGGCAAGTTTCGCCCATATTTATACGGCCGATCGTTTGACGTAGTGACCGACCACCATGCACTATGTTGGCTGTCGACGCTCAAAGATCCATCGGGCCGCCTTGCCCGCTGGCCATTGCGAATCCAAGAATACGACATCCGCGTGGTGTGCCGTTCCGGGCGAAAGCACTCCGACGCTGACGCGCTATCCCGATCACCGCTTCCCCCGAAGGCCAGTCACGACTCCCCCTGCGAGTGCACATTATCCTCTCTAGACGTTGACACTATCGCTGCTGCACAGCGTAATGATCCCTGGACTGCATCTCTGCTCGACCTTCTCTCGGATACGTCGAAAGTTCCAGCGTCACGCACGCTTCGGCGCCAAGTGCCTCATGTTGCGATTCGCGACCAGCTACTATATCGACGCAACTATGCCCCAGAGGGACGCACCTGGTTAATCGTCATTCCGAGAATCTTGTGATCAGAGCTCTGCTCCTCGTTCCACGTCGACCCTCAGTGTGGCCATGCGGGAGTCTTCTAGACCTACGAAAGACTTCGACACCGCTATTACTGGCGGAGAACGTATAATTTCGTTCGAAAGTTCGTCCGCTCTTGTCATGAGTGCCAACGCCGGAAAGCGCCACCGCACAACTCCGCCGGTGAACTCCAGCCTTTACAATGCCCATCCCGACCCTTTGATCGCGTGGGCATAGATCTCTACGGGCCGCTTCCGTTGACTCCTGCCGGCAACAGGTGGATAATCGTTGCGGTAGACCACTTAACCCGTTATTCGGAGACTGTTGCTCTACCAAATGCTACAGCGCAGGAGGTCGCCAATTTCCTACTTCGTCGTTTTCTCCTTCGTCATGGAGGTCCACGTGAACTTTTAAGCGATCGAGGCCGCGCCTTCTTATCTGAAGTCATCGAACAACTGCTTGCTGAATGCGCTATTGTTCACCGTAAATGCACTGCTTATCACCCACAGACTAACAGTACCACGGAACGCTTTAATCGAACTCTTGGTGACATGCTCGCCATGTATGTCTCACCTGATCACTCTAATTGGGACCTAGTTCTTCCGTTTGTCACGTATACGACTACAACACCGCGACTCAGGCCACTAACGGATTCTCACCCTTTTACCTTCTTTACGGCCGTCATCCTTCGCACACCATCGGCACCATTCTGCCCTACCGGCCGGACCAATCTGAATGCCTGCCGATCTCGGAAGCCGCCAGACAAGCAGAGGAATGTCACCAGCTTGCCCGCCGATTCACCTCGGACGACCAGAACCGCCAAAAAGCCGTTCACGATGCCCAGAACTCGACTCCCACTTTTCTCCCGGGCGCTCTCGTCTGGTTGTTAGAGCCACACCGCACGCCTGGGCTCGCTTCAAAACTCCTTCCGAAGTACGACGGTCCATACCGCGTTCTCGAGCGAACATCACCCGTTAATTAACTGGTTGAGCCGCTAACGCCGCCGTCCGACATGCGACGTCGTAACCGCGAAGTCGTTCACGTTCAGCGTCTCAAGCCGTATCACAACTCTACCGTCCTTCCAGAAAACTAAGTCGCCAGGATGGCTCCTTTATTTCCGCGGGGCCATTGTAAGGAAGATGACGAACGTGCGCGCAGTCAGCAGCATCGGCAGCAGAGACTCGAGTTCGGGGACTGTGCTCGGTGCATCGTAGAACCGGCGGTCACTACGAACCCCAATAAACCTCCTTTATAATATATATAATCATTTATTAACCTTTAAGGACCCTTAACTGGGTACTACATAAGGGAGGGAGGAAGAGTATTGTAATTACATATAATGGAGCGAATGCTATTCAACAATAAACCAACTACGTTACAAGTACAGAGCGCATAAGGTAAAACACAAGGATGGAAGGGAGCAAGTAGTTAGGAATAAGCAAACAAACGAAGAGATACTTTATAACAAGAGAATGGCACCCAAGCGGACATTGAAATAGAAGTGAAAGCATACAAAGCATAATGTAAATCAATGTCTTCTATTGGATAACGCCCGTACCATAACAATGGTGCGAGCAAACAAAAAAAATGCGTAGTTCAAGTTATTTAACAAATAGTGTAGTTACAGACTGCCTGAATTTTTCTGGATTTCTCTCAAGAGCAACTGCTTCGGGAAGGCAGTTCAAGTCTTCAATGGCTGCGGGAAGAAACGATTGGTTGAATGCAAGAGTCGAACCATGAAAGCGTTGGACGCTGTTGGAGGTGAACAGGCGGCGAGAAGTTCGAGCGGGTTGCAGTAACAATGTACCATGCAGGTGAGAAAGGTTGCGATATAGCTTATAGAACAGGCTGAGTCGTGAGATTCTGCGTCTTACTGCTAAAAGGTGTAGTCCAAGAGATGATCTATAGTGGGTTACGCTGACGTGTGAATTATAGTTAGATGAAATAAATCGGGCAGCACAATTTTGAACCTGCGAGCTCACTCGCAGGTAGCAGGCAACACCATCGCCGACTACCATGCCCGAGAAATGTCAATCCGGGCCGAGCACGAGCCGGAAGAGCTACCGCACCCGGTTACCAGCTTTCGGGACATTACCCGGATGTACCGAGAGGAAAGGTGCAGACTGCCAGAACCGCACCCCAAACTCACCAGGCAACAACAGACGATCCTGCGTCGAGCGCAGGCGGGATCACTTGCGCATCCCGTACTCATGAACCGCATGTACCCTGCGGAATACGATATCCTCTGTCCTTTTTGCAGAAGAGAAAAGGGCACCCTGCCGCACGTCTTGGCAGAGTGCACAGAACTCAAGGCCCCCCCTCCTCCCCTTCCCACCAACACCCCCAATCCCCAATCCCTTGAGCGATGGGAGACCTTGTTATCCAGCCCCGCCCTACCCATTCAGCTCGCACTGACGGACAGGGGCCAGGAGCTGCTGGAAACATATGGGTCCCGTAACTAGGGAACCACCCCGTCTGGTGCCTGCGTGCACCACCGATTTATTTCGGGCCCAGCAAATGTTGCTTCATCATCATCATCGAGTGAGGTAATTAAATAATCTTGGTAGGGGCTCCAAATGGGAGAAGCATATTCGAATTTCCTCCTAAATAAGGTTTCGTAGGCTAATTTTCTAATGTCCAGGGGGGGATGGGGGACAGATGTGGTGTTCTTTTTAAGTAACCTAGCGACCTTGAGGTATCAGTTACAACATTCAAGATGTGCTCCGACCATGTCAGTTTACTGGTAATGAGGACGCATAGGTATCGGTAAGAGCTAGCATGTGATAAAGGAAACATCAGATTAGTTTTTTTACGTGAAACAACCATGCATTTGCACTTTGAGGCATTAGGCTCCATCAACCAGTGCGAGCACCAAGTTTCGATTAGGTTTAGGTCGCCTTGTAGTAATGATTGATCGCTGCTGTTTGACATTCGACGATATACAACGCAATCATCCGCAAAGAGCCGAATATATGACGTTGTTCCAGATGGCTAGTAATTTATGAAGATAAGAAAGAGAAGCGGGACGAGAACTGATCCCTGAGGGACGCTGGATACTACTTGTGCTGCTGTTGAAAGCTTACCGCCAATGACTGTGAACTGAGATCGTGCTGTTAGAAAGCTTTTGATCCATGACAAGGTAAGCGGGTCAAGATTAAGACAACTGAGTTTGGCCATGAGACCACGATGGGCTACGGGATGTAAATGTAAATGACATCGGTCTGAAACGACGAATCCAATTTCAAGGTAAGGTCTGCAGTGGATTCGAATAATTGTGTTTCACATGATAACCCGCGGCGAAAGCCGTGCTGCTTGCGGAAAAAGATAATTATCGAGATGACTGGCGACGTGGGAATACATGACGTGTTCCATTAGTTGGAATGCAATGCATGTCTGAGATATACGTCGACAATTTGACGGGTATGAGCGGTTGCCCTTTTTGAAAACAGGGGTTACTTTCGCAGTCTTCCACTAGTGCGAAATTTCAGCTTATAAAAGGGACTGCGCAAAAACTATCTGCAAGATGCGACTCGACACGTCCTTAGTACTTTTAAGGAACGTTGCAGGAATATTGTCAGGAATATTAACGCGAGTTCGCTCAGGACGGAATTCTGGGCCATTTCGAGGCGAGAAAGAGCGTTATAAATTGTTTCGAGCGTGGAAGCAGGGTTAGCGTCATCTTGATGAGGACCGGGGTTTACCTCAATTTTTTTTTAATTATGGGGTTTTACGTGCCAAAACCACTTTCTGATTATGAGGGACGCCGTAGTGGGGTACTCTGGAAATGTGGTTCATCTGGGGTTCTTTAACGTGCACCTAAATCTAAGTACACGGGTGTTTTCGCATTTCACCCCCATTGAAATGCGACCGCCGTCGCCGGGATTCGATCCCGCGACCTCACGCTCAGCAGCCCAACACCATAGCCACTCAGCAACCACGGCGGGTGTTTACCTCAATGTCTCCAGATAACATCATTAATAGGCACACAACATCAGCATTAATAGCAATTGAACACAATAGCTCGCCAAGTGCATTACGCCAACGGTCAAGCATGCCGGGGGGGCACGACACCGCAAACAAGAAGCGATCGCTAGAACAGCCGCAAGATGCGTGTGGCAGGTAACTAACCTGCACGAAAAAGGGCATTTGCGTGACCGAGTTCCCTGTGGTGAGGTGCCCCAATCTGGCATACGGCGAGGGCGGTATTTGTAGATACGGCATTTCTCCCGCCCTGATTGTTCCTTGTGGCGAGGCGAGAGAGGGGTTGATGACTGTTGTTGGCGGTAGCAGGAAAACCGCGCAGTGAACACTTTCGCCAACTTGAAGTTCTTGTGGCAGCTCGCAGATGCCGTCCTGAATGAAGACAGCGGCAGCGTCAGCGAATGCTGAGGCTGCAGTGGCCCAAAGAATGGCACCCTGCACGAAAAAGGGCATTTGCGTGACCGAGTTCCTTGCGGTGTGGTGCCCCCCAATATATATATATATATATATATATATATATATATATATATATATATATATATATATATATATATATATACACGTGTGTAGAGGAGAGAGAGAGAGATAAGAGAGAGGGAGATTGGGGTTGGCCCCCACTCGAAAAATAGTTGGTAGGCTACTAGTTATAGATAGCTGGCACACTTCAGTCATACTTCTAAAACGTGTAATCACCAGCAAAGTAAAAAAAGAAAGAAAGTATAATGTACGTCCTCTTAATGAGGCCAACTAATTATAGAATGGTCTGACTATTAGAGGACATCGTCTCTTGAATATCATGCCACACATTTTTTTTCGAACACTTCAAATATTAAGTTGGTTATTGCATCAATACACAGCTTTTTCTATCTCTATCTCGCTTAATTTCCGCTAGCACGCTTGAAGCTACGCAGAAGCCAAGAGGGCAAAGCCCTGCCCAAACGTTGAGTGCCTCGGCAGTGGCTTCCTGGCAATCCGCGCGTTCACCAGGCAACAAGCCACTACTATCTTGGGCGCCACGCGTAGAACGGCAATGCAAAGACAAAATTATTTTTTCTGTCTTTATGAGAATTTCAGGCATATATATTATGCAATTCTTCAACTCAAGGTTAGCAATTATGTATTGCCGACAAAGCGCTCGCGGTCACAAAATCAGCCAGTAGCGTTGGTGAGTCCAGTTGCTTGCGATGACGCTGCATGATGACATTGTGGAAACTAGAGCAAGCAATTTTTTCACTGTTTTTTGACGCGAAATTGTAAATTTTTTGCCGCATGCAAGTTATTTGGCTAACATGTTCACAACAGCCTTTATGAAAGATCGGCAACATTTTCCTACTGTGTTCAAAAACTGTTTCACGGCCCTATTAAATGACCACTATCTATATATCATCAAAATCAGATAGTCATCTATCATACTGCGGCTAGCACTAACTGTTTCGGGAGAATCCAATAAACATGAAAAAATATCTACAGGATAATTACAATACGCGGATGCGTTAATGGAAACGGAAAAAAATAAAGAATTCACTATGGAGAATTTCCAAAGCTTTCAAGCGCGAACCTCTTTGTTGCTGGAAAGATTTCACATAAATTAAGATGGGGAGGACTGTTTTAGTGTGCCTTCTGTTTCTATGCAAGCGAAATAAATCAAATTTCTCAAGGCGTATATCAGATACTCAAATTCTTTCTTTTTTCATAAGCAGAAAGCATTATGAGTACTTAAATTATTTGGTTACGTCCATGATACGTGATGTCAAACATTGTCACGTGTCCTTTACACATTAATTCTCCTTGATCCACCTTGCTCTAATTTGTGCCAACTTTAATCCACTTTAATCCACCCTATTCCCATTTTTACCAACCTTAATCCACCTTAATTCTCTCTAACATCGCAGCCAGATGACTGCGACATCTCCTGTTCAATGACGCACGCAACAGGCACACCTTTCGTCAGCCATTGCCATGGAGCCGCCATGGCATCGGGGAAGCGTGCTCGTCTCGCGCCCCGGCGCAAATGTACCGAGTTTTCTTTCAAAGGCATTAATATATTTTGTCCACAGGAACCTCTATGAGAGATCTGACGTCAATCCGAGGATGCTTTAATGTGTTTTTATTCTTTGGGCTGTTGGTCATTTTTTTCCAGCTTTCGCTTGACAGCGCCGGATTTTCTGCCTCATGAGACATGTAGTGCTCTCGCATTATTGAACAGTTAGTTGACAGTAGCACTTGTCCCACGTCTGTTTTTTGCGCTCTTAAGTCATCTCATATATTCACAGAGGTGCGCATACTAGGTCAGCATACGCGGGCTATATCACCTCCTTTTTTTTTTTTTTTGGTACTGCCAAGACGAAGAGATGCACTTGGGCGCCATGAAAGAAAAGGAAGTTAGAAGTAAAGCAGGCGCCGTATAGAATTGGGCGCACTAGCTTCGAGTTAAAGTGAACGCTCCTCCGCGTGCCATTGGAAAAGGAATACTCGTGTTCTGTCCCCTCCCGCGTTCCTCGGTTCTGGCTTCTCCTGCTTTGGGGGCTTAGGTCAAGTATCGGGTGGTATTTGCCTTGTACGGCTTGTTATTTTACGTTACTGTTATTTCTCTCTCTGTCTCTCTCTCTCTCTCTCTCTCTCTCTCTCTCTCTCTCTCTCTCTCTCTCTCCCTCTCGCTCTTTCTCTCTCTCTATCTCTCTCTCTCTCTCTTCTTATGTGTTTTTGAGTTAGCCGTACTTGATGTCTGTATCATTACCTGGCTACGGGACTTCCCCGTGGTCAGCCTCGTTAGCTCCTCAAGGAGCTGCCGCTTGAGTTTTTTCTTCGAATTGGAACCGGCAACGTCCCTACTGCCATGGTGACTACCAACGGCGGTATGATCAGTATGAAAAACCCAAAAACAATTCAGGCGGAATTGCAGAAGGCTTCAGCTCGCTTCCGACAGGTCACTGATGTCCGCCAGTTCGGCAGAGGGGGTATATTATGCTACTCGCCAGACCAGACCTGTGTCAAGGAGAGAGAGAGAGAAACTTTATTGCAATTGTAAAGATTTGAAGGAGGGGTGGTCGGAGCCTCTCAGTCCAGGGCCCCACTGGCCTCTGCCGCCTGCCTGACCTGGCTAATTAAGGACTTTTGTCCTGCCAGGTCGGAGCGGGCGAGCTGTGCCTCCCACTGCTCCATTGTACTACTGGTATTTGGCCTATGAGGGTGCTTAGTGCACTCCCAGGTTATGTGTATTAGGGTAGGTATGCCACCGCACCAAGGACAGTTGGCCCTAAAACGAGTGAGATACATGGCGTTTAGCAATTTTAAATGGGGGAACACCCCGGTCTGTATTTTACGCCAATCGGCGGCCTCTTCCCCGTTAAGTTGTGGGTGGGGCGGCGGGTATTTTCTGCGGACTCCACGTTGATGAGCAAGGATGTCTTTGGCATTTAAATTGGTGGAATTTTGTGAGGGATAGTGCGGGTGGTTGGGGTTAGAAGAGGACGCCGTCGCTCGGTTAGTGAACACTCGAGCTAACGCGTTAGCCTTTTCGTTCCCCTGTACCCCCGCGTGGCCCGGGCACCAGAGTAGGCGATGATGGTGGTTGAAGGATTTGGGAATTATCGCGAGGCTAGCCGCAGTCACGTGCCCCTTGAGAAACATGCGACATGTCTCCTGGGAGTCCGTGACCACGACCGAGTCCCTTTGCGAACGCTCCGCGTGGGCGAGTGCGATCGCCACTGCTAATACTTCAGCCGAGGTGGGAGATCCTGCCGTGGCCGACGCGGTAATTTGCTGTTGGCTGAAAGCGTTCACGGCTGCCAGGGCGTACCTCCTTTGGTAGCGCTGCCCGGTCGCCTCTGCATACAGAGCTGCGTCCGTGTAGTACGTGTTGTACCTATGGTTATTAGAGTACGCTGATTGAATGTGTTGTGCGCGTGCTTTGCGCCTTTCTTTGTTGTACTCGGGATGCATATTCTTTGGAATTGGGGCTACTGTAATTTTCGATCTCACCGAAAGAGGGAGAGGCACGGCCTGCTCTGTGAGATAAATGGGGTATGCTGGGATATTCAGTCTAGCCAATATTGCCCTACCAGTTTTTGTGAAGCTGAGGCGCTCCCTCTGTCGCATCAGGGTGGCTTGCCTCAGTTCGTCGAAAGTATTGTGCACTCCCAAAGCTAACATGCGCTCCGTTGAAGTACATTTAGGCAGGCCCAGAGCAGCTTTGAAAGCGGTTCGGATTATTGTGTTAGCCTGCTTTTCCTCCTCCCTGTTCAGGATTCGGTACGGTAAGCCATACGTTATTCGGCTAACCACTAAGGCCTGTACGAGCCTTAGGGTATCGTCCTCTCGCATTCCCGCTTTTCGATACGTCACGCGACGTATCATTTGGGCTACGTTGTTGGCTGTGGATTTGAGGGTCTTGAGTGTCTGTACTGCTCTCCCGTCGCTCTGAAGCCACAAACCCAGGACTCGCATCGTGGGTACCTCTCGGACTGATTGGCCCTCAACCACGATGTTAATGGATCCTCTGGATTTGTAGCCTTTCGCGTGTATCCGGATAACCTCAGATTTTTCGGGTGCGCACTTCAGGCCACTCCATCTAGAAAACTTCTCCACCGCTAATACTGTGCTTTGGAGCGTATATTCCTTATCCCCTAGTGAACCTCTGCTCGTCCATAGCGTGATGTCGTCCGCGTAGAGCGTGTAACCTAGGTCGGGTATCCGATCCAGATCGCGCGCGAGGCGACACATCGCCATGTTGAAGAGAAGAGGAGATAATATAGCTCCTTGAGGTGTTCCTTTGTCAGGCATTTTAATTAAATCCGAAGTTATTTGGCCTATACTGATGCTCGCCTCGCGGTTGGAAAGAAACGCTCTTAAGTAATTGTATGTGCGCTCACCACAACCCGCGAGTTCGAGTTCCTCCAGTATTGCGGCGTGAGAGACGTTGTCGAAGGCTCCTTTCAGGTCTAGTGCTAGGACTAGTCTCTCGTCGCCGTATGGTATATTAGTTAGAATTTCGTCTCTAAGTAGGAGGAACGCGTCCTGGCAAGATAAACCCGTGCGAAATCCTATCATGGAGTCCGGGAACCAGCTCCGCTCTTCCAGGTATCGCTGCAATCTGCTATGGATAACCCTTTCATAGAGCTTACCTAGGCAGGACGTGAGCGACACCGGCCGTAGTGTATCAATCGAGGGATTCTTTTTTGGTTTGGGGATCATGATTATTTTAGCCAATTTCCACTCTTGGGGCAAGTCTCCCTTGGCCCAGCACTCGCTATTAAACGTCTTTGTGATTTTCGCTAGGGCTACCGAATCCATGTTTCGAATCATTGCATTTGTGATTCAAGGAACTTCTCAATTGTTCGACATTCGCTTCCCATCCGGTGAGCTCTTTCGTACCACCACACCTCGCATGCTCTAGAGGCATTGTACGAGGGGTTGACGTCAGTTTAACGCCTGAAGAGATTTTAGACATGTTCTCGGTGGCTGGAGTCATCTCCGTTTACCAGTGAAGCCGAGTTACTGACAACAAGAAGATTCCAACAAAGGCAGTCATAGTTACATGTTCTGGGACGATGCGGCCGACAGAAATTAAGGTCTGGCCCCTAATTTACAAAGTAGAAGCTCTGGCTAGACGCATTCTACAATGTAACAAATGTTGTCGATTCGGTCACAGCGCCAGGGGCTACAGATATGCATCCCGATACCGAGCTTGCGGCGACAGCCACAATTTTAGTGAGTGTTCGTCCAAAGAAGAGCAATTTTTTCTCTGTGGTGGTGGTCACCCTGCCAACTACTCGAATTGCCCTGCAGTATCACAGGAAATTCAAATTATACAAGCAATTGAAAGGAGACCTTGCTCACACCATGATTCTGCTGCTGAGGTCCAGGGGAGATCTAAGGGATATGCAGGAGTGACAGCCCGTCAGCAAATGGTTGCAGACTCGGCCCTTTCCGATTCTATTGCGATAGCGGTCGAAAAGGCGTTGTCAAAAGCTATGGAACGACTAACATCAAGCCTGTCGGAGACTCTAGTTCAAGTGTTGACATCACGAATGATTCAGCTTTTCAGTTATTTAGCGAGTTCTAATGCTAGCTTGCAGATTCTTACTCATACCCTGATATCGAATGCTGAACAGCTAATGGATCCTTTATCTGTTATTGTAGAAAACGCAGAAAATGCAAGGCCATCAACTTCAACTCAGCAGACCGACAACGGATGCTTCTCTGGATGAGTGTCGGAAAACAACCAGGATGTTGTAATGGATCTCCCGATGCTTAAACGCACAATGTCGCCTAACGATAATTCATCGACCTCTGTCCCACACTAAAAAAGCAAAATGTCTGTGAAAGATAATCTTTGTAATCAGATTATATTCCTAATTCTTCCAGCTCTGTCCCTCAATCGAAACCCACAAAGTACGGTAAATACAGACTTTCGGAGAAACATTTTTTAAAGACAGTATTTTAGGGCAAGCGGTTTCCAAAGTAGGCATTAATTAATCATAGGGTATGTAAAGGTATTACAGTGAAACTGCCGTTCCATTATTTATGCAGCTACCGATTTATTATATTTTTCTTCACAACTTTCTCCCGCCATTACTTCTTTGCAGGAGACTTGGCTCTCCAATGGCCAAGATTTTCATATAAGAAATTATCGTTTATTTCGATTGGACCATTCCTCGAAAAGCGGAGGACTTACTTTTTTGAAAGCAACTCTAATATGCCACAAAGTAAAAATATCCTACCAGTATACGTCTACGGAGTGCGAGATACTAGTAATTGATGTAACTATTCCTGGTTGTTCCTCATTTTCCTTAGTTAATACATATTTTCCCCCAGGTGTTTAAGATATTCGTTTCCTTGATACTGCTGTCAAATCTTGTAGGAAAGAAATTGTGATAGCCGGAGACTAACTCGCATTATGTGTCTTGGGTTTTCAAAATGGTCTCACGTGGAAAGCGATTGTCGGACTGGGCAATTAATCAAAATTTTTGTTGCTTAAACACGAAAGTAGCTGCGTTTATTCAGGGTCTTTTTTCAATCGGCATTGGATCTAACATTTGTCAGTTCAAGAGTTTCCGTAACTTCCTGGTCTACTGTCGACTCAGCCTCAAATAGTGACCAGCTACCTATTAGGTTTGATATTGTATGCCCTGTTATTCCCCTAGAGTCTCCGGCGCGGATTTTTGACAATTGTCAGAAATTTCAGAGTATCTTGAAAACGGTCCTCAATTCCCAGATAACAGTACCCAATGACATCAAAGCCATTAGGCCTTGCTCTGTATTAAAAAATTCCTTTAGAAAGTGTCAATTTATTATTAACATAAGTAAAAGTACTACCTCTCCTTGGTGGAATTCGGAGTGCACGCGAGATTATAGACGACGAAAAGCCGCGTGGAAAAAATTACTTTAAAATCAGTGTCAGAGTAACTGGAGTGATTATAAATTTGCAGCTGCTGAGTTCAAGAGAGCAGTATCGAATGCCAAATACGAGTATGGCGAAAAATGTCATGACTTCCTCTAAGCCCAGCAACAAAAAAGATCTTGTCATTTGTTGGGCGTGTTGGTAAACTGACTTGGAAAGCATATTTAGCGCCAGCAAACAAGGACAGAAGGGAGACGACACTACAATGCGCTAACTTCAACAACTTCATTTTCAGGAAACACACACCAATTTAACCAATGCACAGTGGCACCACCTCATCCAAATCTTAACCATCCAAAAATGCCGTCTCCTTATCTAACAAGTCGACCGAAAGAGCACTAAAACACGTATCACTATTCTGACAGATAGCCTGAGCCTCAATAATCTCTCGCACATCTTTATCTTTTTGCTTCGCAAGAACCCGGCAGGATACGTACATCGGCGCACAGCCGCATTCCTCACAGGGCTCTGCTCAGATTCCTTCGATATAGAAAATTCACACTGACACCAGCGAATATTGAGTTGATAATTCCTTCACGACGCGAGATATCTGATTCTTTAAGATTCATAGGGAAGGGCTTAGCGCAACGCTTAACATCACGTTTGCGAATGGGCCATTGAGGTCTCCCATCGCAGATGACTCTGGAAGTCACAGTGTCAGACCTCTCTGATGTCCTTAGAGCTCTGCCTGCCTCAGCTCCAGGTCCTGGCGGCATTTCCATTGCCATGCTAAAAATGTTGTTTGCAATGTCTTCTGACGACCTTCTGAACACAGTCAGTCAGTCAATGTTTTATTTTCACCAAACAAAAACATCTGTAAAAAAGGGGAGACGGCGAAAAAGCTGCGGATACTGCAGCTTTTACTGTGAATTATTCTCTAAAAAATGGTTCGATTCCACAGGAATGGAGGACAGCCAAAATTAGCCCGCTGCTTAAAAACAGGGAGCTGGCTACATACAATCTTGACAACATTAGACCTATCTTTCTCACATCAAATATAGTAAAACTAATTGAAAGAGTTTTATATGGGCGTATGATGAATCATATATCTGAAAATTTGTTACTGAGTCCAAGTCAAATAGTTTTCTGGCCCGGTCTCTTCATTTGGCTTGCGCATGTAGATTTGGAAAGCCACACAACTTGCTCAGCATAGAAAAGAAGTTAGAGCTTTAGTGACTCTTGACATAGAGAAAGCTTGTGACAGCGTTGAGTACTCTCCACTGCTGTACATATTACAGTCCTACAATTTTCCGATATATATAACGGCATGTATTTTTGAGTTTCTAAGAAACAGAAAATTTCATTGTTTTCACAGCGGCTTTTCTTCAAGGAAGTTCGATCAGACAAGAGGAGTGTCCCAGGGAACTGTTCTGTCTCCTTTACTATTTAACCTATTGATGAGTTCAGTACCACTTCACCAGGATGTGACTCTGTATGTCTATTTTTCTGTATAGCATTTTTCGCGACAGCAAGAGACATCAATTCCCTTCACCTGTCCTTTCAAACGTACCTCTTTACTCTAGAGACGTGGCTTCACAATCTGCATCTGTCACTAAACGTAAACAAAAGTGCAGTCCTTGTTTTCTGCTTTCCGGGCCGATACAGTTATCATTAGTATATGATCAGAGAACCATTCACCAGCTAGAGTCGCTTAAGTACTTGGTTATCACGTGTGACGGAAAACGTAACTGGCATTCACACATAGAAAATATTGCAACGAAGGGGACACGAGCCGTGGGTATACTACTTAGAATCACTAACCGGCGTTCTGGTATGCGAAGTGACACATTAATTATGATTTATCGTATGTATGTACGACCTAAGCTAGAATTTTGGCTGTGTTTTATTCTCCGGAAGTGCAAAATATAAAATAAGACCACTTGCTCTTTTAGAAATAGAAGCTCTTCGACTACGTTTAGGTCTTCCTAAATTCGTTGCTAATGATGTATTATACCAGGAAGCGCGCCTACCTACTCTTCACACGCTATTCCGCATGCTTACGGTTCAAACCTACTTAAGAACTTATGAATATCCTCTACGACGCAGACAACATGCATTTATTAGTGAACCAAATTAATGTTTGAGAACACGTGGTCACGGTTGCATACCTCACAGGTTGCATTTGTGCAAGCACAATCAGCACCTTTATATGTTCGCCTTAGGGAAATCATACCGCTTCATAGGTCTCCAGGGTCGCTCAAAATTAAATTTGCAGACATTTTTCCAAACAATGCGAAATTTCTGCTCCCAACATATTTGAACGACCGCTGACAAGAATATTTGGCCCGTTTTCTAATAAATGTAATAGCGACTGATGCTTCTTCGTGTGAACAGAAGGCAGGCGTGGGAATCTGCTCACCATCCCTCGATTGGTCTTTTTCACTTCGCATCAATTTTTCAAGCCGAACTTCTGGCAATAGTTCTTGCCTTGCGGAAATTGTTCCGTCATACTACAAAAGTCATTATCCTCACAGAGTCTCTATCTCTATGCAGCGCACTTAATGCGTCTACAAAATCGACAGCATTGAACATGTTTTATACATTAGCTCCACCTCACTGAAGTTAAGTTCATTTGGTATGGGTCCCAGTCAACCGAGACATTCACATTAATGAAATGGCCGATTCCTTAGCATGAGCTTCTTTAACACGTCCAGTGATAGCTGTGCTGCTGGCAACTGCGCACATAACTGCAGGCAGATTTAGGCAGTTTTCTTTGACCGAAGACAAAAGAAGTCCTGTCATTAGCAAAATCTACAGATTTTATGTACCTAAATTATTCTTGTAACCGACAATGGTGTCCTAACCGGTAATTCGAAGTTTCCTTTACAAGGCTGTGTTGCCTATTCCAACACTTAATCTTTACTTGCACAGATGTGGTCTGGCGGTATCCCCTTAAAGCTACCTCTGCAATGAGCTGGAATCCATAGATCATTCTTTATTATCGTGTCAGCGGATTTCTACTCATCGAAAATGATGTCTAGAAATTCCAGTTAGCAGTGAAGTTTCATGAGTAAAAGGCGCTCAGCAGTGAAATGAACCATACCGCAGACTTTTCAAGAGTGCAATGCTCAGACTCCATGCACTTTGTCCATGTCTTTTGCACACCTCATTGCTTCCGCCGATGAAAAGACTCTTCAAGAACAGCAGGCACTCCGGAGGTATCAAGTACGACGCCATTTTGAAAAGGTTGCATGACGATGATTTTGTTTGCTTCTGTGATTGGCTAGCGGACTAACACAACCACTCGCGGTTCGTGTTCCTTGGTTGCGAACTGCTGTTCTTGTTTTAAGTTGTATCCTACTATAGTATGATTGTGAGGTCAAGCTTACGTCTCAGCTGTATGTAACGATTGAAACGTTTACGCTAGTTATTAGACTGTTCATCATTCGCACGTTCTAGTAGTTTTAGTAATGGAGAATGTTTGTCTCTGTTGACTGTTAAGTTTCTGTCACGCGGCTTCGGTGATTTACCGTGTCGCTTAAGCTTCGTCTACCGTTTGAGTTCTCTTTGCGTAACCGCGATTGCAAAAGAAAAAAAACGCGGAAGGGCCGAATAACGGAACTGTTGTATGAATTTGTATTTTAATGGCAGCACCTCTCGCTAAAGGGCGGTTGACCAACCGTGCTACTTCAGTTTTCTTTCCTCTGACGTAGCACACACGTCTAAACTGAAAAATACGAGAGTCGCTCTACAAGAGAACGCTTGTAAAGCTACGAGGTAGAGACGTAAAAAGCTGATAGGCTACCACACAACCCCACAACCTAAGATATAATCGAATATATATCAATAAAGAATGCTACGTCTACTGCAAAGAAACTGATAACGTCTGTGAAATAGATTCCACTAGCGCATTTGCATCCGGTAACCACGTATATACTTCAGATCCGCAAAACGTTGCTCGGGCACATGCCTCCGATAATGCTACAACTTCTACTGTGTCACACTCTCATAGTACTCCGACTTAGGAATCAGCCGCCGTCCGGCGAAGCACACCGGCGACTATTCATTTCTTCTAGCGAACATCAGAAGAATATCAAAGAAGCGTGATATCTTGTCATGTTTAATGGACACGTGCGTAGCCGATATCGTTGTTTTTACCGAGACTTGGTTGTCAAGTAAAGTCAAGAATTGTGAACTCTTTTCTTGTGAAAATAAATATACAGCGTCCAGACATGACTGAAGTGACCGATCAAGGGGCGGTGTTTTGATTGCCGTTTCTGAAGGCATAAATTCTTACGTTGTCCCGATCCAATCAGAGCTTGAATTTCTCTGTACATGCGTTACCTTAAACCATCACGATGTTATTGTTTGTGCATGTTATCGGCCTCCACTTTCTGCCACCATATTCTGTGATGAACTCCAGTATTGTATGAACAAAGTTTTCTCTCGATAGCTGAAAGCGCCAATATTCCTTATGGGTGACTTCAATTTTCCAGGTATTCAGTGGAACGATTCCAACCCCATTGTAACTACTAATTCATCCGAGTGTATAGCTTTCATTTACCTCTGTTCTACACTTAATCTTTTCCAGCTCGTACAGGAATCAACTCGCCTTACCCCTTCATGTGCAAATGTACTTGGCCTTGTGCTCACCAACTATTCCGATTCAGTCTCTTCCCTAACCCTACTGCCAGGTCTAAGTGATCACCTTACAATCCACTTTACTACGCCATCGCGCTCGCGCCGCACGTCGAAACATTCGAAAATAATTCGCGATTACGGGAGAGCAGACTTTCAAGCCATTAACACTGCTTTGCAAAAGTTCGTTGACGAGTTCTTTCCGCAGTTCTGGAAACGCACAGTGCAAGAGAACTGGCGGTTATTTCAAGCGCAAGTCAAAGCGCTCATCAATAAATATATTCCGCTGAGAAGAATATCTAACAAGAGACGTTCGGCGTGGTTCAACCTCTCGTTAAAACGCTTACTAAACAAACAAAAAAGCGCATGTTCCACCGCTGCAAGAAACTTATGACTGACAGAGCAAGGTTGGCTTATCAATCTACCACTGCGGAATATAAACGTGCTCTCATCGGTGTAAACACAATTATTTTCATTCAACTCTTCCTTCTTTACTTACTTCAAATCCACGCAAATTTTGGAATCTTATCGGCATGCGCAAATCTGATGAAGTTCGCTTGAAGAACGATCGAGGATTCTTTGTCTCAAATAAACAGTGCTGTATCTTACTCAATGGTACATTTTCATCATCTTTTTCACATGTTGCACCAATAACCGTTCCTATTATATCTGCACCTGACTTCTTCCAAATAGACCCTATCCTTATCGACTGGGTAGGCATTTCTAAACTAATTGAAGGTGCGAAACTTTCATCGTCAGCTGGTACCGGTGGTAATAACTACAATTATTTGAAAAACACCCAGACTTATTCATCCATTATAATGTCGTATGTCTTTTCGCACTCATTGCAGAGCGCCACGTTGCCGGACGACTGGAAGGTGGGAAAGGTGGTTCCGGTGCATAAATCGGGTGATCTTCATAGCCCCCACAACTACAGGCCTATCTCATTAACATCAATTTCATGCAAGCTGCTTGAACATATAATATATTCTAACCTAATATCGCATCTCGAATGGAACTGTTTCTTCGCACCTAATCAGCATGGTTTTCGCAAATACCACTCCTGCGAAACTCAACTGATCGCGTTTAGCAATGACTTGTTTTCCATTATGCATTGTTCATCACTTGTGGATGGCAATTTTTTTAGATTTTGCGAAGGCATTTGATACTGTGTCCCATCCACAACTACTTTTCAAGCTTAGTAAACTAAATCTTGATACTAATCTTATAAAGTGGATCGGGTGCTTTTTGCAGGGCCGTACCCAGTACGTTTCAATTAATGACTGTGACTCACCTGTATGCCCCGTAACATCTGGAGTTCCCCAAGGCTCCGTACTAGGTCCTCTGCTTTTTCTAACTTATATTAACGAGCTTCCTTATTCCGCTGACTCACAAATTATACTCTACGCTGATGACTGCGTATTGTATAGACCAATATCTAAACCTTCTGATGCAGCCACTCTTCAATCTGATCTGGATAAAATCTCCACATGGTGTCGCACCTGGTCTATGAAACTAAATAATGCTAAGTTCAAAGCAATGAGAATAACGCGGAAGCCTAACCAGTCTTCATGCACCTACTTCCTTAATAACTCTTCTTTAATTTCAGTCTCTGATTTTAAGTATCCTGGCGTATACATAACTGCCAACCTATCATGGAAAACGCATGCTGCACATATCACTAGCGATGCTAACCACACACTTGGTTTCCTTCGCCGTAATTTTTCCTTGGCTCCTGCGTCCCTAAAACTACTTCTATATAATACTCTTGTGTGCCCGAAACTAGAGTATGCCTCTTTCGTTTGGGATCCTCACACCAAATCACTCATGCAAGTCCTCCAATCCATCCAAAATTGTTCTGTTCGTTTTATACTTTCTAATTACTTTCGTTCAGTCAGTGTAACGCTTATGAAGAAAATATTAGATCATCCTTACCTTTCCTTACGGCGTCGTATTTCTCGTTTACGCCTCTTCCACAAGATATATTTAACCAATGACACTCTAAAGCAATCACTTTTTATTACTCCCACTTACTTTTCATCCCACATGGACCACTGGTTGGCGTGCCAAACTGCAGGACTAATCTTTATTTTAATTCATTTGTTCCGAAGACAAGCGCGGACTGGAACCACCTTCCTGCCTCCGTCGTCTCCATCGCAGTAACCGAAGCCTTCAAGTCTACTGTATATGACCATCTTCATTAACCTGCTTACTCCAAATGTATTCTTGTATACCCAGTTGCATTCTTGTATACCCACTCCTCTCTGTAACGCCGAAAGGCCCTGAGAGTAAATAAATGAAATGAAATAATTTGGGCCAACGTATGTTTTAAGGCGAAAGCCTTTAATGGCTCATGCTCGCGGCCACGGCGGCGTCCGTTCGCAGAACATGTCACAATTAGCTAGGGGCGCTCGTGACGTCATCGGAGTAAACATCGGAGTGGAGCACGTACTGCGCATGCGCCCAGTAGATGGCGCCACCCTCGCGCTCCAAAACGGCGTCATTTGCTCATCACGAGGGAATCACTTGACATCATACTTACTTCGTCCGCGATAACGCACTTGACGTTCTGTGGATGGTGATTCCTGCACAAGCATCGGCTGCCTTCCCCGTAGTGGCACACGCTATGTAAGCCTTAGACGCCCTATTGTGAAACTGCCTTATAGAAACGGTTGTACATGTCCCAGAGCAGTTCAGACAACGGCAACAGAGGCAGTCATAGAAAAGTTTTCGCCTACCGCAGTTTAGCTCAGCAAAGTGCCCATGCGTTTTTTGATATGTGTGCGCGACGTGCTGGACAAGATTACGAGACCGTTGCATCCACGTATTGTCACTGAAGCTATATAGTCGACATTCGCCTGATTTTTTTTTATTATTATTGCGATAGAAACTGTAGGGACGCTCCTGACGAAATTTCATTGATGCGAACGCGCGCGGCGGTGTGTTGTGGCTTCGTGAGCGCTGTTCCCGCGCTGCTATAGTGTCAAACGTCATGTAAACTTGGATCTGGAAACGCATTGTAGCTGGAAGCAGCAAGAAGCGATCGCGTGTCGCTGTAGCCTCGCTTCGTCACTCCACCGCTCCTACTGCGGGTTTACCGTCATCAAGTGAGATGTGTTAATGGTTGGTTTTGGACATGACACCGAGTTTGTTATTAAACAAGGAAGCGAAGGTTTACTATAATTTAGACTGGCGATAACACGTACAGCTGCTTAATTTATTACTATAGCTGTCTGCATGGTAATTTGCTGTCGCGATCACCGCTTCGCTTTTCGGCCGAAACTGTGACGTTTTTTTTTTTTTTTTTAACTGTTATCAGTTCGTTTGACAGACCTATGCCGATATAGAGACTAGGAGAGTTCATTTTCTATTTGCACAGAGTTGAAATTATTAGCACTTCTTTTCAGGTAAGTGTTAACTCAGGAAGTTTGTACAAAGTCCATAATATATGGCTCCGCGTGTTCAAAAAAAAGATATTACGCTCACCGTTGGACTGCTCTTGCTCAAATTTTGCAGAACGATCGCATTTTGTAGTCGACTTCATTTAGTATAACACTTGTCACGATTAGTAGTCTGTTTTTTAAGACACAAATGAGAAACTGTTTTCGCCTATGGGAAAAATGGCGTCTGAAAAGCCGACCCTGGCAGACTTGTGTCGCCGCCTGCCGGCAGCAGCAGGATGGAGCTGCTGCCGCTAAGCGGCCGATTTCAAGATGCCGTTTCGTCTGCGAAGCAGCTCCTTCCTGCTGCTGCCGGCAGGCGGCGACACAAGTCTGTGCAAAGACCGGCGTTTCCAACGCCATTTTTCCCATAGGCGAAAACAGTTTCTCATTTTTGTCTTAAAAAACAAGGGACTAATCATGCCAAGTGTTATAATACCTAAACGAAGTCAACAACAAAATGCGATCGTTCTGCAAAATTTGAGCAAGAACAGTGCAACGGTGAGTGCAATATCTTTTTTTGAACACGTGCAGCGAAATATTCAGGTCCCTGTATAAAGACACAATGAAGCAATGTTGCTGTTCGAACCAGCAGGCTGCTGTTAAAAGTGCAGGCTGTTAACATGCACATGGTGGATAGTAATTTTCGTACATATTTCTAATACGTTTTTTCTTGCATACTTTACAATACTGCATGCTGTCTGCCTACCATCAGCCTGGGGTCACTTTGGGTAGGCATCATTCTTCGTTGCTGATCTGTACAAAAACAAGCCCACAGAAATCTCCTGCTAACTTTTTTTAGTACCTCTAATCTTAACACTGCATTTTCGTGTCTGGGACCGTTGGAACGATCCTCCACGATGACTAGCAAATTGTGTAGTCGCCGACGTACCCGTGATCCCTTCTGCATCTGCAACCATTGATAAAAGGCAGCACGCACCCCGCAAGTGGTATAACTTCAAATGGGCCGATGTACCTGTGAACCCTGGGTTAATTCGTAGCTCTGTGACTGTTGAAGCAAGTCCACAGAAATATCCTACTAAATCTCTCAGTATATCTGTGACCAGCAATGTAATTTGTGTCTCGACTGCTGAAGCCAACCTGCAACGAGCCTTAGTAAATCGTTCAGTCGGCAAGATACCGGTGACCTTTACAGAATTATTTGTACCTGCTTCCACGGAAGGACCACACTAGCCGTGTGATACCCGTGAATTTTTAGAAGGAACTTTTGTTTGTGTGCGACCGCTGAAGCAAGCGCACACAAATCCTGTTAAAGGGCAACTCCGGCGATTTTTCGATGTCCACTGATCTTAACAAAATTTTGATTATACGTTCCATTTTGCACTGATTATCTTTGGCAAGCAATATGGCTGCAAGTCATTTAGTTTTCCAGAAAACGAATTTTAAAGATTTGCTGCGTTCTCGATTCATGACTTTTTACTGGCCACCCTGTGTTTGTCATGTAAGAGACTACATCGCCAGCGTCACTGAAATAGCCGCTGTCTGGTTCGGAAAATCCGTAAAAGCTCCCTGTGTCGTCAGGAGACATCATCAGCTTCGCTTGTTTGGCGTTAGCGCCATGTGTACTGCGTGTTTACATTATGGTAGTGTAGGACCTGACGTCATCGACTCATCGTGAAGTCACACGAAGCAGCTACCTGTTTCAGTTTCGCTATCTCGTTTATATTGATGAACTTCTAAGCAAATTGAACCACCCTACCGGTGACAGGACTGTCAGTGCCATTTGCATATGGCACTATGGTAACATGGTTAAAAAACGTCGGAGTATGCCCTTTCACTTTTGCTACAAGTGAACTTATATAATGCATATTTGTATCTGTGACTGCTCCCGGCTGTCGGCGCTGCTGTCGGAACGGCCAGGGCGGCTGTATTACAGCGAACCTGTACGGGGAACCAGAGCTGGAGTTTTCACGTAAAACCCCTTGATAATTTGAAAGTAGCGACACTCTCCTCCTCGCGGCGCTTTCCTCCTCGATTCTCCTCGCCCTCCGGCTGCGCACGGCGCGCGTTTCCTCCTGGGCTCCCGACGACGGGCCGCAGGATTCTATGGGGGCGTGTTATTTCGGGCCAGTCGCGAGCCCCAGTGGGGTTGAAAATTTTGAGAAATGCTAATAACAGCATCGATAATGCTGGAGGCAACGTTTATGAGGAGGTTGGCTTTTTCTTAAAGCCGCGTGAACAGAGTATACTGATGTAAAGGGCGCTTTCAGGCGAGTTCTATACTCCAGACAATTTTTCTGCCTCATGATCACATGCTTTACTTCGTGCATCTGATCTAGTATTGCTTGTGACACATCCCTTTGTGTGGCTTATTAAGCGAAAGCCTTGGACCTCTGGTTCAAGGTCCCGTTGTGAGCTACAGAAAATATCACGTGACTGAAGGCAGGCGGGAAGCGAACCAAAGCATGTGCAGCCGCGTATAAGAGATGATTAATGATTAGCAAAGTAATGATTGATTAGTGATTGGATTAAGATGAATTCGGGTGTATTAAGGAGGATTAAGGTGGATTAAAGTCGATGAAGGTGCATTAGGGTGAATGAAGGTGGATTAAGGTGCATAAAGGAGGACTAGTTAGGATTAAGGTCGATGAAGTTGAATTAGGGCGGATGAAGGTGCGTTGAGGTGCATTAAGGACGATTATAGTAGATTAGGGTGGATTAAAGTGCACGAAGAAGGATCAGGGTGGATTAAGAAAGATTAAGGTGCATTAAGGCGGATTATGGTGGGCTAGGGTGAATTAAATTGAATGAAGGAGGATTAGGGTGGATCAAGGAGGATTAGGCTGGACTAAGGTAGATGAATGTGGATTCGGGTGGATTAAGGACGAATATAGTGGATTAGGGTGGATTAAAGTGAACGAGAATGCATTAGGTTTGATTAAGGAAGATTAGAGTGCATTAAGGAGGGTTATAGTAGATTAAGGTCGATGAAGGTGGATTGGGGTACATTAAGGACTTTCGTTGATTATGGTGGATTAAAGTGAATGAAACAGGATTAAGGTCGATGAATGTGGATTCGGTGGATTAATGTGTATTAGGAGTATTATGGTGACTAATCGGTCTTCCTACTCAATGAACCCTAATTCATCTTAATCCACCCTAATCCACCTTAATTCTCCTTCATCCAACTTAATCCAGCTTAATACTCCCAATCCACCTTAATACAACCTAATCAACCTACATCGCCCCTAATGCACCTTAGCCTACCCTATACGGTCTTAATCTTCCTTTATCAACCTAATCCATCATAATCCGCCTTAATTCTCCTTCATCCACCTTATTCGTGCACCTTAATCCAACTTAATCCTGCTTAACAGTCCCAATCTACCTTAATACACCCTAATACATTTCTATCAAGCCTAATCCAGCTCCATGGACCCTAATCCACCTTAATATACCCTAGTCCATCCTAATCGGTCTTAATTCTCCTTTATCAACCCTAATTCACCTTAATCCACATTAATCGACCTTAATCTCCCTTTATACACCTTAATCCTCCCTAATCCTTGTTCATGCACCCTACTCCACCCTAATCGGTCTTAATACACTTTCATCAGCCCTTCACCTTATTCCACCATAATCCGCCCTAATCCCCCTCCACCCACCTTAATCTTTATTCATGCATCTTAATGCACCCTAATCCACCTTAATCTTCTTTAATACACTCTAATCAAGCTTAATCCTCCCTAATCCACCTTATGTCAATCACTAATGATTCATTAATTAACTTGGGTAATCATTCTCTTATACAGGGGTGGACATACTTTGGGTCACCTCTGGCCTTCCTTGGATCAGGTGATATTTCCAGTTTACAACGCGACCTTGAAACATAGAGATCTGAAGGCTTTCGCCTTAAAACTTAAAAAAAATTCAATGATGACTAGCTAACGCTCATCACCTGCAATACCACGGGTATACTTGCCACTAATTTTTTCAGGGCGCAAAGCAGAATCTATAATGCTGCACTTCCGACTGAATAACAAATCAGCGACGTACAAGGTGATGGAGCCGCCGCAGAATATTAAGCATACTGAGGACAACAGCAACAAAAACGCTGGTGAGCAGGCCGGAAGAAAGAAAAAAAAAATGCAGAATTACGGGATGCTTTGCTACGAGCTATAAGAAAGACGCCCCAGCTCGCAAACAACGAAGTTTTTTGTCTGAACAAAGTTCTTTCGGCCAATGTCATGCAGCCACTGATTCCTGTGCAAGCCGTCACGCTTTCCTTGTGGTATCATAAAAATGGCATAACCATCTTCAGGCTTCTTGCTGCAGTTATATGCGCAACAGACCGGCATAGCGCTAGCACACAGAGCACGAAACACACCGTACAACGTTCGCGACGCCGAGCTAAAGCGCCGAGCCAGCCGTACTCAGGAGGAAAATGGCGCGAACGAAAAAGAAAAACACAAGCAAAACTCAAGATCCGCGCGTTTCCGAGGGCAACGGCAGGGAGACCAATCGTCGTGCAGAAAAACGGCGGCAAAACTGGTTGCCGCGGGGGAAGGAGGAGGCGAGGAGGTCGCGCGGCGGCGGCAGAGTTCAAAGAGTGTCGCTACTTTCAAATTATCAAGGGATTTTATTTTCACGACACCTACAGCGCCGCCCTGGCGGTCTGAACGTGCACAACTCAGCCGCTCCCGCGGACGAAAATTGCTACTGGTAGTGACCTTGCGTGCGCTGATAGTCGAAGGAAAACAAAAGGACGCCGACGATACTGTTGCGTATACAAGTGCCGCAACTACGTCGGGATGAGGGAGGATGTATCCTTCTGCATCTTTCCACCTAAACCCTACGAACAAGAACGGAGGCGGCGTTAGGTCCAAGCAGTCAGGCGAGCGGAGTAAGTTCCCGTCTTGTCGCCCTGTCAAGCGGTGTCGGGCTGGTTTCTAAATCGAATTTCGCGTGTGTGCTTGGTTTATTCGATAGTGAAGACGGTCACCCGTGGCAGCCAGTACCAAACAGCAGAATGTGCAGTCGGCATTTCGTCGGAAACAAAATGAGCAATAGCATGCACTATCCGGCATATGTACCAACCATTTTTCCTTCGCAATACCACCGCCAAGCCCCTTCCAATGCCACCGCACCAAGCGAACGATACGAAAAGTAAATATTATCCATTCATTGCCAAGAATTATGTGGGAGGGAAGCTGCCTTGTACTACGAGTTGTGTGCGCATACTGCCGGCGCACGCGCGACTAAGCCGCCTATGTGTTTTCTAACATGCGCATGCGGATGAGGACTCGGCGATGAGATGCATCCGGTAAATTTATGTAATTAGTGCTAAATGTAGCCAGCGTTGTTACGGATCCAGCAGCGGAGCACTCAAACCCTTGCTTGAGCGAGTCAGCTGATGCGATAAAACTTTCTTCTCCATTGACTCCTGTGGCGAAGTAACATCAGAATTTTTTATGTCTAGCCAGAGAAATATAGCATGTCTTCAGGCCAGCTAATACTTCCGAAACCATAGCGCAGCACGACCGGAGCCATAGCTGCTAGATTTGCGAGGCAGGCTGCCACGCAAGCATGGCAACGGCACATGGCGCAACCGTTAAACACACGTGCTCGCCGCGACACACTGTGAAAAATATATAAAGCTTAAAAAGCTTCTTTCGTCATTTCTTCACTTGATGGCGCTAGCTTCTTTACGAAAACTGTCCACTTGAAGCGGCGCGAAAGCGGAAACATACGAACTATAATACGGCCGCGCACGTGTGTGTCGTCTGGTCGAGCGGCTGGAGCACGGAGGAAGGAAACTAAGGAGAGGCCCTACCCCCTCCGCACGCTAGGAGAAAAGTGTGGCGGAAATGACGTAGTAGGTTCTAATTTTTTTGCTGCTTTTTTTTTTTTTTGTATGGTCGCGCCTTTTGGGCCACAATGGCGGCGTTGTTATGGTTTTGAGCGCTCACACGTGTTGCTCTGGTAGGTTTCGGGCCGTGGCAAAGGCGCTGAGTGGGCGGGTTTGCGTTAGTCACCGTGTCTTGTTGCGCTGTGTTACCTGCACCATGCTCTGCCAGATGTTGCGCGAGCGCGCGCGCTTCACGCGCGACACCACGCGCAGCGCGGCGTGGTTTCGCGAAAGATGTAAACAAGGGAGGAGGTTGGCCCAAAAGGCGGAGCATCGCCATGAGCAACGCCAAATTCCGGCTTCACTTTTGCTTCACAAAGAGTGACGTCAGGGCCTCTCCTTAGTTTCCTTCCTCCGTGGGCTGGAGTATGCCACGTTTCGTCGCCAGGGCGGCGTGCAACGCACTCTTTTCGACGCGCCGCCTATCCAGGGCTGGTTCCCCATACACCGTGGACGCCACCATATTGCTACGCAGTGGCCCCATCTATGAGCAGTCGGCATGCTGGCTCTGGCGAGCGCGCCGTTTTGCATGGCAGGTGTACGCTCGGCGCTGGTTTCTGGTGTTTGTCTCGCGCTCCCGCGGTCTATTCTTTTGCCTCGCATTATGTGGCATGAAAAGTACAAAAACGCGTTCGCTTTCATGTGGCACTTCTATGCCGGCTACCACACAAGCATGATGTGCATGTTGTATATGCATGATGCAAATGCTACGATTATTCGGAGCGTCAAAAGCAACGTCGGCTTTCAGCACCGGGCCGATGCAATGCCGACCATTATTGTCGTCAGGGCCGTGGCTTGGCCGCGTGTGGCATGCGCTCGGCTGCGTTGGCCAAACAGAATGGCCTTACGGCTGGCCGACTGAATACATACCTAAAACCTTGGTTAGCCCTCGTATGGGACGCCGACGGCCAAGTCGGCCACAGTGGTCGGGCCTAAATCAATTGTCAACGTTCGGTCGATTTTAGGCCAATGTCAATCGGCGTCCCCAAAGTTGGGCCCCCCTTGGTTGCCGAAGTCGGGCCAACCGTTTTGCAGTCGGCCGGGCAGACTTTTTGCCACGGACTTTTTGTTGCTTGGGCTGCGTAGTGTAGTGTGACGCGCGGTTTTGTGAGACGTACTGAAGTGGTTTAAGCCGGTATGGTCGGACTTTCTGCTGGCATTGAGGCAGACGAAGCATGCGGCGTCATGTGTGCGCGAATGTTTGAGCCTACAATCAGCCTCGGAGATCAATTGTGTGTTTCAGAAAGTTCCATTCACTAATGTGACCTTATTGCAGTATTATCCTCTAGTTCTAAGCTGCGGCTTAAGAGCAATGAAACATACCCTTCTGCTACTATAGGAGCTGTACTGTTATAACTTGAGAAGCGTTCAAACTGTTAGCTGCAGATTACATTGCGTGACTACTTGGTTCGGTGGATGAGTTTTCCAACCATGAATTAAATAGTTTTGGTTAGTAATAACAGCATACCTTACAGTGTGGTGGTGGTGGTGATAAACTTTATTGAAAGGGGGAAGGGTAAAGAGGGACGTGGCTGAGGGTTAGGGCTCAAGTAAGGCCCTGGGCCTGCTTGGCCTTTTCCGCCCAGTCCACCAGTTCAAGTTGTCGGTCGACGTCCCCGGAACTGAGCCAGGCTGTCCAGTCAGTCTCGCTGCTGACGGGGGGATGAGAGAACGGGAGCGAGGTGCATTCCCACATTATGTGTGTGAGCGTTCCTGTTTCTGAACAGAGCCTACATTTGCCGCTTTCCCTGCCCCCTGTGATTTTGTTAATGTATTTTGGGTGTGGGTATGTGTTTGTCTGAAGTCGCCGAAACGCGACCGCTTGCGTTTTGTCGAGTTGCTTGGCCGGTGGTGGGCGCGCGCGACGCCTCAAGCGATACCGATGGGCTATTTCATAATAAGTCGCGCAGGGTTCCTCGTGTCTCTCCTCCTCATTCACGCCGTCCGCATTCGCGGACGAGGCTCGGCGCGCGAGATCTCGAGCCAGACTGTGATTCGACGCGTTTCCGGGCACAGCCGCGTGAGCGGGGGTCCACACGAGGGTTTTCAAGCCGCTTAGGGGGCGTCGTGTGAGGACATGGTACGCCTGTTTGGAAATTCTACCACGGACGAAATTGCCGATGGCCTGCTTGCTGTCGCTGATGACGGTATTCGCTTCCGCATGCATGGCCATGGCAATCGCGGTTTCCTCCGCTTCCACCACTCGGCCAGCCATGATTGTTGTATGTTCTAATAGTCCTCCGTTGTAATCCGCTACCACCGCGGTCATGTGGACTATACTTGTCCAGCAAAGCGACCGTTTACGAACTGCGCGAGCATCCTAAGCAATGGTAGGTGCTGGATTAAAGATATCTTCATTCTATATAGCACTTGGTCTAAGCATGTGGCATCAACGGTTATAGATCTATAAACGTTGTGCGGCGTGACTATGCGAAGTCGCACTGCGGCGTTAGCCAGTTTTATTTTTCGAGAAAGAGGATGATAACCGATTTTTTTTTTTCGGTTGTGTTCGTTCCGTTCTCTACGACGCACTAACACGTATTACAGAAATTTTGTCCTCAAAAATAGCCATCGCATTCTTTTTATGCGATCCCTCTCGATATTAAGGCTTTACAGGGCAAAAAGACAATGCCAAAGCACATAGCTAATATATGTATCATGCTGGTTCACCATGCGCAGTGATTGATGTGGGGAGCAGCGCCATCAGCTTCTTGCAGGGGGCTAGCGTAGACATATAGTGATTTCAAGCCTACTAGACTTGAAATGCGTGAGAACGATGCAGGTTCACCACAAATATTTTATAGCGGCTGCCGCTTAGATGTTTCGTGATTGCTTTAGGTTGGCCGTATACACAAGCATGCGCTCTTATGTTTTAGTCCCTACGCCAAACGATCAGACATTGAGCAGATTTACCATTTCATGGTGGCAATACAGAGACGCCGGTTCTCTTCGTTGAATTAAAACCGATATACGCAAAAAGTTCGCAACACATGCGCACACCGCGGCTGATAATGTGCGTCACATGTTCGCGCCCCCAAGAGATATTTCCGGCTACTGTAGTTACCAATGCACCGAAAGGCTTTCCGGACGACCTTATATGAACGGACATTGCGTAAATTTCACAAAGTACGATCTAAAACATCTCGAAGACACTTCGCAGCACGCGAAAGCAGTACTAGAGTTACTGTATATGCTACCGTAGGTAGCATAGCATGTACAGTAACTCTAAGCAAAAATGCCTCGCTACGTGCGTTTTTATGGTGCAGAACTCCGCTGCTACCCCCATCGACCCCGCCAACTGGTCTGCAAGATATGTCACAAGCTCGGCCATTGGGCTGATTACTGTCTTACGCCGCACGTGGTCATTTTGCGCAACGTGCGGGACTGACAACCCCACCCCGTCACATCCGTGCACTCTACACTGCAGATCATGTGACGGGACCCACCCTACAGCGGATCCAAACTGCCCGCGACGTGCTAGGCAGACACTGAACAAAGCTTGGGTGCGGAAAGCTCTCGAGAAAGAGCAGCGTGAACTCCAACCTTCCAGCGACCCGACCACTACCACAGATACGGCGGAGACCCGGACGTTGCGCGCCCCAACGAAGCAGACCAGACAAGTCCGGTCGGAGACCCGTTCGAGATCCCGTCGCAAGTTCCGGACCCGCTCCAAGTCTAGGTCCCGATCCCGCGAGGCATCGGTGCGCCTCCCAAAGAAGCGGCTCCTTCCCCATCTTCCCAACAACCCTACAAGAAGGCCCTGCAGACCAACGCCCCAGCCAAGGTGACCCTCGTCCCTTCAGGGGTGCAGCGGACCCCGGAGAAGAAAACAGCAATGGAGGCGCCTCGGGAGGTAGGTCGGGCGGAGGGTCCCCCACAGCTCGCTCCGCCCCGTAAATCTCTCCCTACCCCTTCTCATATTACCAATTTGTTATCAAATCCCGATCCTCTAATAGAAATAGCCCGCCTACGTCGTGACATGGAAGCGCGCTGTGAGCGCCTGCAAAAACAAATGGACGCGCTGGTGGCAGACATGAGCACTAGTATGCAGGTGGCTCTGGACAGGATAGAACGCCAAATGGAGGCCCTTCAAATAGGGATTACGGAGCAAGTGAAATCATGTATAGAGTGCACTTTCGCACGCATGCAAGTTCCTGAGCTTAGCGGTAACAACGAAAGCGCGCTTTCCGACCAAGGCTTTCGGCCGCAACCTTCAAATGTGGGCACCCGGCGCCCGCATCCCTATGCACGACCGCCTGCTTCCTCTCGCGATGATGATGGCGCCGCGTAACGCGGAGCAACTAGTGGTGTGGCAGTGGAATTGTAGGGGATTCCGCCGAAAACGAGGTTCCCTGCAGCAGTATATCGCCACATCCACGAACCCTGCCGATGTCATCCTCTTACAGAAGTCAATTGCACCCCTTCTTTATCCGGCTACAGCACGCTCTCGGGTGTCTCCTCTTGTGGGAGCCTTAGTTTCGAAACATGTTACATGTCGCATGCATACCACTAACATTGACATTCCTCACCAAATATTGGAAATAATTACGCAAGGTAAACGCAGCGAGAGTCTGTTTATACTCAATGCATACATTTCTCCCGTTCGCGAATTCAGCACCTACTAACAGAATTTGGTAGGTTTGGACGGGTTTGTGTGGTGGCCGGCGGCTTTAACTCTCCGCATATTGCATGGGGTTACGTTAAATCGCAGGCTAAAGGGACCCGCTTATGGAATGCCATCTGTAACATGAGATACACACTGCTTACCGACCCAGAGCATCCCACTCGGATAGGCAACAGCGTATCTCGTGACACCTGCCCTGACCTTACCTTCGTGCGCAATACTGGCCCAGTCGTTGCGCACGGGCCTTTAGAGGAGCACCTTGGTAGTGACCACTACATTGTGGCGACCACCTTGTCATTACGGGGTGCGCACAGGCCCGAGCGAAATGTGCATATAACGGATTGGGCGAAATTCAGGGAACGTCGCCAGGACCCACCTGAGTGCCAAGGGTACGAACGCTGGCTTGGCACTCTCGCACAAGGTCTAGAGGCCACCACGAGCCCACTGCGCACTACAACCGAGACACCAGACAAAGACCCGCATTTACTTCATATTTGGAACGCCCGCAGAGGGTTGACACGACAATGGAAACGACAACGCCTCAACCGCAAACTTAGGAAACGTATAGATCAAATTACACGGGAATCCCAGGAGTATGCAGAGATCCTTACGAAGAATAACTGGCGAGGATTTTGCGATCGCCTCTCAGGCACATTGAGCCCAGCAACAACGTGGTCGATTCTTCGCTCACTCACAGATCCCACCCCAACAAAGGGAAAAACATTTCAACAGCTGCGCATCCTAATGCACGAGTACAGGGACGATGTCTCGACACTCCTCAAAGAGCTAGAGGAGCATTTCATACCCACAGGTCCGCCGCCGCAGTACCCTGAGTATCCTTATGTAGGCGAGGCGAACGAATTGCTCGATGCAGACATCACATCTGCGAGGTGCGGGTGGTCCTACAAGACCTACGCCGCAACACGGCATCGGGAGCCGACCACATCCGATTCGCCACCCTTCGTAACCTCAGTGACGCGGATATTAAGCACCTCACCCATATCTTCAATAATTGCTGGCGCAAGGGCATGCTTCCCCAAGCATGGCGACACGCCGACATCACACTGATCCCCAAACCGGGCAAGCCAGTTAAGGTTGAAAACTTACGACCCATCTCCCTAACATCCTGCATTGGTAAGCTCATGGAGCATGTACATACTTTTGCGGCGTCTGCAGCCCTTCCTCGAAGAAAAATCATTCTTTTCTAAGTCTCAATTCGGATATCGGGCTCATCTATCTGCCAAAGATATGCTTTTACAATTGCGGGAGGAGGTCATAGGACCTCCGTCGACCGCCCAAACGAGAGCACTCATCGCCTTAGACCTAAAAGAGGCATTCGGTAATGTGGAACATGACCTCATCCTTCGCAATGTTGCATATTCACACTGTGGAATTCGTATGTACAACTATATCCGCGCATTTCTTCGAGATCGCACAGCCACCGTAGGAATGGGACCGTATCGATCCGGTACGATCCGCCTTGTGGGACGTGGGGCACCTCAGGGCTCAGTTCTTTCCCCTACTCTATTCAATATCGCGCTCGCAGGGCTCCCCCGGCTGCTCGACCAGATCCCTGATGTCGCCCACGCTATTTATGCTGACGACATTACTATCTGGTCGACACGGGGTTCCGACGGAGCCATCCAGGACCGATTGCAGCAAGCATTCGATACATTTTCCGAGTACGCGAGAAAATGCGGCTTAAGATGTGCTCCGAAAAAGTTGGAGCTCATAATCATTCGCCCCCGGAGCCGTTCGTCTACTCCCCCTATCACTGCGCACGTGGATGGCACCCCGATACCACAGGTTAATCGTGCTCGTATCCTCAGCCTACACGTCCAAGCGGATGGCAGGTCAAACTACACTGTTTCCCTTCTATCCAGACAGATTGAGCGAATTCTGGCCATGATCCGGAGGGTCTCCAACAGGCGCTCGGGCCTTCGAGAAGAGGACCTGCTGCGCTTGGTGGAGGCATGCGTGATCAGCCGCCTTACATACCATCTCCCATTTCAGCGGTTGACCCAAGCGCAACAACTTCGCATAGACGCAATGATTCGCAAAGCCACGAAGCTGGCTCATGGCCTCCCGAACTATACTTCCACACGCCGTCTCCTTAACTTAGGGGCACATAACACACTAGGCGAGCTGCTAGACGCACATTGGGTCAGCCATCGCCAGAGCCTCCTACTCACTCCTACTGACCGCCATCTTCTCACACGGCTAGGATACTCTGTCCCACCCCTTGAGTCTGAAACCCGTCCAACGATCTTATCGTCAGCGATACGCCAAGCACTAAGTATTCATCCATTGCCACGTACTATGCACCACGAGCATGACAAAGGGCGGCGCAAAGCCCGTGTACGATACATTGGCCGCATGCTTGCAAAAATCCCGGAAACACATACTTTATGCACGGACACATCACGCACTCAAGAGGGCTATATCTCGGTAGTTTTGGATGGCACCGAATCCCTGAGAGACTCTGCTGCAATGAGCGGAAGAAATTCCGCTTACGGAGAAATTCTCGGTGTTGCTCTTGCAATTCGATACGCCATCCGTGTTCCTGAGGAAGTGTATATATTGACGGACTCGCAACAGGCATGCCGGGCGTTCCTATCAGGACATGGCATCCCGAGAGCGGCGCACCGAATTCTCAAACAGATCCCGCAAAATACACCAACCACACCTCCCCGCATCCACTTACTCTGGACCCCTGGTCATACCTCGCTGCCGGGTAACGAACACGCACATGCGGTTGCCCGAGAAATTTCCCTCCGGGCGACTCGGCGTGGTGAGGCGACTAGTTCAGAGTGGGAGAATCCCTTGCTCCGTTACAAAGACATATTCCGTCATTATACACGCATTCGTCGCACCCACGCCGCACCACCGCCGTCCTTCTCGCGGGAGGAAGCAGTGGCATTACGCCAGTTACAAACCGCAACTTTTCCAAATCTTGTCTCTCTCAATAAATTCTACCCACACTGTTATGCAGATCGTTGCCCTGGCTGTGGCAGCTCGCCCACAATCTTCCACGTCACGATTGAGTGCACTGCAAACCTCTTTCCTCTCTTGCCAACTCTCATTTACCCCCTACGCAACAAAGAGCTGTGGGACGATGCCATCCGCGACGGACCTCCCGAGGTCTTCCGAGCTGTGATACAACGGGCTCGAAACATCGCCGGAATCATCTTAGGGACCCTGGACTGAGGGTTCCTCCCACACTGCTCTCGCCATTCAAATAATATTAATAAAGATGTTTTACTCTCTCTCTCTCTAAGCAATACTTTCAAGCAGCACCGCGCCGGATCGCACAAGCCAGAGAGGAGGAAAGGCTCGCCGCGCGCCCTTTCCTCCTCGCTCGATGAAAACGTCTATATGGCTAGTTTCCAGCGGATCGATGTCCGTAGATCGAAAACCGTCGGCAGATTCCGAAGATGCATTACCGGGCCGACCCGCGACGGAGACGAAACAGGCTTCAAGCACTCCGCCAACTTGCAAAGTTCAATATCTTGGGTCCAAATATAACCCGTATCGGATATTAGGCTGATAAGAACAGATACCACATTTTGACCCACGTCGGCCATGTCTACATTCGCACAGCCCTCTCTTTGTCGGCGTTCCAAGCGCTTGCATATCTCCTTTCCTTCCGCTCTCCCGTGGCGGCGGTCCCGTCGTCCACGTGAATGTATATAAAAAAAAATCACGGTAAATGAGTCCGAACCTATATTCAAAATTCTTTGTCACCTCTGTGTCGTATGCTAAACAGCTTCGCTGAGTGGAATGGCTCATGATTTTTGGAATACGGTTCAGCGGGCCGAGCGGCATGCTGCTCCCCAGTTGAGGCGCAAAACAACGAAAAGTAGGCTGAGGGCGCTGCGAACGAATTAGATGTTAGGGAGGCGCACGCGGCAGCGGATTCCGCGGGCGGGCTTCTCCGTCCCTAGGGTCTACATAACGTTAAGCTATTGCAATCTGTCTTTGTGCCCTTATGGGCGAGGCATGAGCCATTTTGACCTATTATGAAGGGATAATGACTCATTTGGAATAAAAACAGCTCGGAATACTTTTACGTTATACCGGAAAGTTAAGTATTGGGTGCTTTGGAACCGCCCGGGCCTATCATGTAAAGATGACTTTCATAAAAGTCGTAGTTTCGCCCGAAAGGCGAAGCATCGATCGCGATTGGCCTCGAGCTCCACCACTGGAAGAGCTGGCGCCACCGTCGGCGTGACGTGCCATGAGGGATCACGTGGACACAGCGGCCACGTCGGCTGCTTCGGAGGCGCCGAAGCGAGTTGAAAACGAAAGTTTAAAGTACCAGCTGCGCCGCGGTTCTGATTAAGTGATTAGGCTTTACCGCCTTGGGTGTCTACTTGACATTTGAAAGTACTATAATAGGTAGTGGCTGCCTTGGAGGCGTGCAGAATAGTAGGCTACTGCTCAGTACCGCAGTGCCCGACGTACGCAACGGAGCCCAACCTTATTCAAACGTAGCCGCAGGACAAGGAGCTGCGTGAAGCTTGGCTCGCGAAACTTAGAACCAGCAGAGAGCCATCGGTTGCAACTCGGGCATGCAGCAAGCATAGAGGCGAGGAAGATTTCTACGAAGGCGCAGGGACTGCGATGTTCCGTGAGTAGCAGAAAACGCGTACTGAGACGCTCGCCCGCGCCCGCTGCCCGGTAAATGCCATGGCGGTTTGGTCTATGAACTTGATGGTAGACACTGGCAAGTTCACTGGAACGGAAAGGGAGCGCTAAGACGCACATTAAAAAAAGAGCATGGGGTGTGGTCATGTTTCTCTTATGATTAATACACTGGATTACGAACAAGCAGAATGAATTCGCACGCTGCGAAGACCGATAAACATACAGTGCGACGCAACTTGAGAAATAATACTGACATGTCCAAGAACTTAGAAGACAAAATAGATTGAATCGTCGCGACGGCACATCACAGTCGCCGTAGGCGTCGAAGTCTCTATAACGTAATTATTTTTGAACAGTTCTGATGGCGTCTACGCAACAATGGTTGCTAGTGTACTGTCAAATGCTCATATGCTGCGGCCTAAAACTCGCGGCACGGTGCGAAAACGCGCTCACAGCGAAAGCGAAACATTGTGCGCGAACATGCATGCAGACGAGCAGTCGGTCGCTGTGGACCCGTGTGATCGCTGCAGTGAGGCTTCATTCTGTTATGCTCCATTTGGTTATACAGACAACCCCCTACAAGAACATATTTAACATGGTTTACTCTCAGCCGTTTACCTACCTTTCATGCAAGAAGTCGGTTCGGGAGACTCCATCGCGGCGACCGCGCGCGGTGGCGCTTACTGTACGTATTCGGTAAAGAGATAGCGTCTGTAAACGTTTCCGTGCTTTCAGCTTGTCAAAGATTATTATATCGACAGGCAAAAGCTTCCCTCGTTTTGAGAGTACTTACATAAATGTCCAGGAGGGCCACCGCGTGATGTTTTTATTGAGCGCCGTAAGCGAAACCTAAGAGGAGCGCGCCGCGTGATCCCTCATACCACGCGAGGGAGGCGCTTCCGACAGATGGCGACTCCGTAACTCCTCGCCGCCAATAGTAAATTAGCAGACAGTTATACTAAGGATCGCAGTTTCATCGGTCGTATAAACTTGTAATCATTTTCTCACTAAATTACCAAACGTGGACACAAGCAAACGTGAACACATCTCACTCGATTTCCACGCGCACTCGCTGGTAGGCGGAAGCACGGCAGCAGCAGTGGGCGAATTGGCAATCGTGCTGCCTCTCGCTTCAACACGAACTAAGCAGCGAAAACACAGCGCACTCGACGCGTGCACTCTGTCTCCACCGCAGATCGCTTTCATGACAAGGTTGCTGCGTCTGGCGCGTCAGAGTAGAAGGCCCCATCCTTCTCCCCTCCCCTGCTGCCTTGGGCGCGACGGAAGAGTTCGCGCTTTCCTCCTTTGCGCGCGCGAAATTCAGCCGCCATCGTCGGCTCACCCTCGCGCATCCAGCATACGGTGCGCGGCATCGTTATCGTCCTTGGACTTCAAACGGAACATCACGGCGACGCCGGCATAAATGCGCCTGGAGTGTCCATATAATTCTTATCACAGTGATAAACCACAGTAGTTCATAACTCAGGCTTTTCCGTATAGTCTGTTGTTGAAGCGCTTTTCCAGGCACTTCACCAACACTGTCGAGACATTAAAAAAAAATGTATATAAAATGTCTTGGGCTACTCTTCGAAATTTCAGACTCCCTGTTGCAGTGCATGCTTTCATGATTGTTGTCACTAATTAAAGACCTACAGGCACTATTATAAAAATTTGCACGTACTAGACTGTTTCAGTATCAGCGTAATCTGCTTCAAAATTCAGCTTAAGATGTTGTCCAAGAAAGTTGCAGCACAGGGCTCTTGTTGGTTTATTCTTTTATTGTGGTTTTGAAGTGTACTGCCATAGTCCGTGTTCAATTATTTCACCGAAATTCAGATAGGCCTGCTTCAAAATGAAATTTAGTTTGCTCCAAGCTGCTCCAACATGAAATTTTATCTGCTCCAATGTGCTCCAAAATGCAATTTTATTTTCTCCAAAAACTGCTCTAAAATTACTTTGGGCAGTCCCACTCCTGCTTTTCAAGTTTTTTACTGACCGAGGCGCAACTGCAAAATATTAGCTCAACTGAAATGGTCTCAACACTACTCGAAAGTGTCAATGTCAGCCCTGATGACCTTTACCACAAATCGTAATGTATGCAGCGCATATATGCTCTATAAATGGCTGACCATACAGCTAGCTGCTAGTTGGGTCTATGATCACTGAACTGGTCTCAAGTAACTTCGTTAATGCCTAATGTAGTTGTGACATCCTTAGCATAACTCTTGTTATCGTATTTACTCGAATCTAGGCCAACCGCGATTCTAAGCCGACCCCCTAAAGTACAAAGCCAAAAAAAAATATATATATATATTATCGCGAGTGTAGGCCGAACAAAAAAAGCGAGGACAGCGTTCACAAAATGCGAACAGCATTTATTGAATCTGAACGTGCAGGGCTCATTCAATGTCGTCATCGCTGCTAGACTCGTCACTGTGCTCCTTGTCACTGTCACCTTCAAACAGTGCACTATCTTCGGTACCGTCAAGCACATTAGATATGCTGCACTATTTCAAGGCGCGCATGATCAAAGTACCTCTGATGTTGTCCCACGCTGCAGCTACCCAGCCCGCCAGCTGCGATAGCGATGCACGTTTGATGCGGCCCGTTGCTGTTGATGCAGACATCAAGTGGGTGCAACTGGCCCGTCATGCCGCCCAGTATGACAGCGAGGTCCGTGTTCGCTTGGGCGAGCGCAGCCTTCACGTTGGCGGTCAAGTGCCCACGGTGAGAGTCGATGACAAGGAGCGAGTTCTTTGTCAAAAGGGCTCCTGGACGCCGTCGCCGCACAATCTTAACCCACTCTTCCCCCATCGCACCCACCATCCACCTGTTCTCATTTGCCCGCACAATGACATTTCTTGGGAAAGTTTCTCGAGCAGGCAGTGTCTTCCTTTTAAATATCATATAAGGAGGGAGTTTATGTCCATCAGCTGTGCAGCACAGCATCACAGTTGCATGCTGCTTCTCGTAGCCCGCAGGGCGCACCTTCACCTCCTTGGCACCCTTTTCATTCACGGTGTACGCCGCTGGTATATCAAAATACACAGCCGTCTGGTCAGCGTTGCCGATTTGCCCAAGGTTGTAGCCTGCCGCTTCTCTCTTTTGCAGCACGTAGCGCTGAAAAGCTATCAGCTTTTCTTCGAAATCGTTTGGCAGCTTCTGGGTGATTGAAGTGCGACGTTGGAGGCTGAAGCCGAAGCGCTTCATGAATTTCTGAAGCCAGCCCCGGCTGGCTTTGAAATCCATTGGCGTTAGGCCTCGCTCCCTCGCAAGTTCCCTAGCTTTCGCTTAGAGCACTTCTGTTGTCACTAGAAGGGCAGCTGCTCTCTGCGTCCGAACAAATTCGGCCAAAACTGTCTCCACTTCATGGTGACGGCCAGTCTCCTGGTACTTCAGCTTTTGCATGACAAAATGTTTGGTGGCTTTATTGGAGCGCTGGGATGGAACTTCAAGAGCCATGCAGTCCCTTTTCATACTTCCCCACAAGTCGACACAAAACCAGGCCAAGCTTACTTTGTTAGTGGTATATGGGTAAATACAGCAGGTCTGCTGCACTGCTAAGGTACATTCTGAAGAATGTCCCTATTATGTTAATTTATAATCAAAATGGAAGTCCTATGGATGTTCTAAATCCACAGATGAATGTCCCATAAATGTCCTTTGGAGGATTGCTAACACAAAAAGTTCCAGAAGCTTCTCTTACATACCGACACAAATGTCTTTAGGATGTACTTAGGATTAGCCAGTAAGAATAATCCATATTTAAAGATCTCCTGGATGTCCCACTATACCATTATGACGTTCATGGGGAAATTTATGAACATCAATTCGCATGTATGGGAGGATCCCATAGACATGCAAGGATGATCAACATTCGAATGTTCCGTTTTGGACATCTGGTCGACATCTGTAGGACGTCGGTGGTCTACAAATTTGGTGCCTTTTAGAGACCCGAAGAGAAATTGAAACATTGAGAGCCGTTTTCTCAAGTCCTTTTTCCTGTTTGCTCAGTTGTGGAACTGATTTCTTTGTTACTGTTTAACATATTTTGACTGCTTTTGCTACATTCCTTGGGCTACAGTGCAGGGCGTGACAGTCTCGCTTTTGTATCTCAACTTTTTATAACTTTATGATGTAGCTATTCACTCACCCCGAACGTGTGCTTGATGCGAAGGTACCATAAAAAAGGACACTAACAAATTTGTTGCGATAAAAAAAAGAAACAGTCACGCCCTTGAGCATGCATTTGCTATGCAGGCAATGCTCAACAAACCTTCTATCACATTTTTTAAGCTCCTCAGGCCCTCTGAAAAGTTCAAGGGAGAAAAATTCTGCTCAAAATGTTCTCTGGGTATCACTCCGAAACTTTTATAGATGCATCAGGAAGACATTATAAGCATTTGTGCCAATTTCAATCCAAAGCCATGAAGAAATAAGGAAGTTGATATTCAAAGTTGTGTGCCCCTTAAGTAGAATGAGATACTAGAACTGACAGCTTCATTCATAATACGCACCAAGAAAGCTTGGCTCAGCTAGAGGCATGTGATGCAGTTGTGAATACAAGCTTGTAAGCTGTTTCAAGGTCGACCTTAAATTTCTGAAATGTTCAAAAAGAATATTTAAATGGACTTTTTATCACTACCTACAGAACCATAGGTTGCTTCTGCAGAGCAGGAAGAGCAAGCTTCTGCAGCATTATTCTGGCCCAATGTCTAGAAGGTATGCAAACTGGAATATTCTGTACACTCCAGTATGAACTTGCCTACTTACATGGCTTCAAGCAGGAAATGCCGGTCGAGTGGTGCGGCAGCAGTGCCCCAACTGATATCACATGCAAAAGACAGGGCATCACTCAAATTAAAAAAAAAACAAAAATTAATTCTGGAGCTTTACATGCTAGAATTGCAAAGTGACCATGAGGAATGCTGTAAGGTGGGCCTCCGGATTAATTTCGGACACCTGGAGTTTTTTAACACCCACCTAAATCTAGGCACACAACCTCTTTTGCATTAAAATGCAGCCACCAAGGCTGAACCCGTGACCTCAAGCTCAGCAGCACAAGACCCTTAAATTTGTTGAGCCTAGTACCAGAAGTACTTCAAAGTGACAACAGGCAACAATTTCAATTGCACAAGCTTTGAAGCTTTACTATACTGTACAGCTGCCATCATGTTACTAGCAGCCCTGATTATGCAGAGCTAAGTGGGGCAGTCAAACATGTGCTGAAGACTGAAAAACCTTTTTCACAAGAGCAACGATCTGTACAAGGCTCAGTTGGCATATCATGACATGCAAAGAGACAGGCTGTTGTTCCGATTTTCTGTTAACATTAAACCAGTAATATTGTGCTGCATGCTAGAAAAGACAGCCAACAAAGCTGATGGACAGCCTTTTCAATGTGCCACGTTACGATACACTAAACGGACACTAACAGCACACATTTCCTACTGGTAAAAAAATATTGAAGTAATAGACATGGCTGCAAGCCAACAGAAAGTGCACAAATTATAAAACCAAGAATTTTAATTCCCTAAAAAACAAAACATTTAATTTCTCCAAGTGTGTGTTGCAGTTCGTATATGTATGTATACATATATGTATATAGCAGGCTTCTCCAACAACGACCTAAAAAAAAAAGGCATGGAAGCGGTAGCATGTCAACAAGAAGGGGGCCCCCTCCTCTTGCACACTTCCCATCACAACAGTAGTTCGCATCACAGAGCCACCACAGCTCCACAGGCTCACCCGGAAGGCAGGTAGACCACACATCTCGATCGCTCGGGGGGTCTTGCTCCTCCAGTCTATGGCCCGCTCACATCCACGCTGGAGCGGGATATTCAAAACGCATAATTATATAGAAGATTATCTTACTACGTGAACCTCGGCAACCGACATAAGAGACCGCGGGCCACCAACTCCTGGCCTGGCCATACATTTGCTCGTGTGGAGTTGGCTTCATCCCGGGTCTTGCGCGTGAACAATCACCAACAACGCTCGAAAAGTGAACAAGCTGCAGTCTGCACGGTCTGAGTGGGTGGGTGTTTGTCAAGGTGCAGGAAGGGCATGGCTTGCTAGCACCCGAGTGACACCATTCAGCGGAACTTGCCCTTGTCTGATTAGGGCACCAGCACTGGCTGGAGGCATGCCGGCTTGCACCAGCCCCAGCAGTCGTGGTACAGGAGGGGAAGGGGGGGTAAGCGACATTGCTGGTGGCTCAAGACAGATAGATGGCGGGGCAGCGATCCCACTTGGCCTTCTCCTTGCAGCCCCAGTATTCATTCTGGTAGACGTGGATTGGGTTGCCCGTGACGGGGTCGGTCTCTTTGCGGAACCAGGCCGGCTCGTGGCCTACGTATGGGCGACCCTGGGCGGCCGCAGCTTCAGCCTCGGCCTCACGCTGCCGACGTGTTGCACGCTGCTTCTCCTCCAGCTGCAGTTTCACCTGCAAGAACAGATATTTTTTTTAAATGCAACTAACAACCTTGGCAATGTTAGACCAGTCTTCTTTCCAGCTATGCACCGTATTTACTCGAATCTAGCCCAGCCCCAATTCTAAGCCGACCCCCAAAAGTCCGACGCCAGAAAAAAAAAAAAAAAGCTTACCTCGAATGTAGGCTGAACAAAGAAGCAAGAACAGCATTCAGCATTCACGAAATGAAAACAGCATTTATTGAATACGAACATGCCAAGCTCATTCTGCGTCATCATCGCTGCTGTGGTCCAGCAAATGCCATCCTCGTTGTGGCACATGCAACAAGCATTTTCCATTGCCCCCTCCATGACGGACATTTTTCTCGTCGAAGTCCTACGTGGCTTGAATGTTTGACGATGCCTTTGCGGCTAGCACAACTTTTCATTTCAAAGCGGCACAATAGTGGCATTGCCCGTTTGGTGCCATTTTGGTAACGCCATGCCGCATGCTGATACGACACAGGTCAAAATGGCGACATTGCTCATGTACTTCAGTTGGCTACTGGCAGTGCTAGTAGTGGCTGAGATACTGACTTTTCTAGATGGCGCTAGCAGGGCACCATATTAATCAATTTCAATTAAAACTGGCACGTCTTTTTATAACTCCTCGAATCTAAGCCGACCCTAGAGTTTGACATGTGACTATTTGAAAAAGAAATACTATCAGCCTAGATTTGAATAAATATGGCAGCTATCCCACCGAAAGTATGGGCCAAAAAATGTGGCCCAATTCTGAAGGTAGTACAATCGAACCCCGTGATAACTAAAGTCCAAGACAACGAAATGTTTTTGTAATCCCCGCCGAAGAATGCCCATAGGATTCGATGCATTTCATCTTATGATAGTGAAATGTCACTAAACTGCAATCCCACATTAACAAAATTTGCCAGAGCCCATGTAAAACTAACAGAGTACAAAAAGTACACAAATGCACTTTCTCTCCAATTAAGTTGTGTAAAATACTGTCACAGTATGCTTGCCACACCACTATCATTTTTGTTTACAAAGACAGCAAAATGAAGGAAATGATCTGTAGCTCTGGAAGTGCATCATGGCCACCATCTTGTTTCTTTACAACCCATATAAAATGACAAAGCCAGATTGCAGTCAACCTCTAAAGACTTATGACGACGACCCTGTGCAGTGAATAATCTGTGGGACAAAACAACATCCTGCAAAAACAAAGAAATCCACATCCCCGTAAGGTGTGCTGCCATGCCTCTGGGTGTGATTGAGATATGAGAATATGAGCCTCCTGCTTCATGAACGCTGGTTTCGTTGCCACGCAACAGGCACAACATGTGGTTTTGCTGTCGCTGGATGTAGGTTTGCCTGATGGGGTTGCATTCTCGGTTGATCGCTTTCATTGATACAATCACTCTTGCGAGGTTTCACATAACTTGCCACTAGACGCGTCGACATCTAGAAGCAACATATGCACTGGAGGAATGCTGTTGCTAGTAGGGGCTGACACAACGTTACTAGACTAGCTTCAGTTGTAAAACTCCCCGCCCGCGCGCTTACAGCCGCTGTCGCCACTTCTGTGACAGCCGCCAGATGGCAACGCTGTTCCATCGGGCTCCGCTGCAGACGCCTCGTCACAGCCTTGAGCTCGTGCGGACGGACAGTTTGCGCGTGTTTCACGCTCGCTGGCGTTCTCCCTTGTCCGCATTAGTGATACCACGAGAAAGCTGTATCCACCTACAGCAATAAGATTTATCGCGCCAGTTTATTAATACTGAAAGAAGGGTGAACTGCACGAAAGGAAGAAACGCATGCAGCGAATCGCAGAAGCTGCGTTTCTAAATGTCTGTCGTGTGTTTCTTCCTGTCGTCTTAACGTTTCGCACTGTTTAGGCTCACGAGCCTGAATATCTGGCCAAAGTGCGTGATTGTAGGATAGTCTTTATCTCCACCGAAGCTTCTCACCACGCCAAAGAAGCGCTACAAAAAGAAAGATGAGGTCAGTCTTTGTACACACAAGCCACAAAAAGAAAGAAAAAAAGAAGGAAAGAAAGAAATTGAATTTTTCATTCCGTGAAGCTGAAGCTGAGCGATGCTGAAACGTGCGCCCCCTGTGTTTATCACTGGGTTCATTAAAGTATTTCTCAGTTATGAGGTTACACACACAATCGGCTGCGACGGAGAGAACGACGTCTGACGGTATGCCCGCAGTCCGCAGTTCTCGCTTGCGTTCGACGTCTCGAGTTTGCGCGGCGGCGTGGTTAGCAGCCTTCGCCTGCGATTTGCCGCTTGTGATTCTTCGAAATTAAGTTTCTTCAAAATTAAATCTTTCCGTTACGTAAGACCATGACTGGCTCATACCCCCGTAAACGCGGCCTCCCCATTACGACGACATAAGTGAAGTGAAAGTCTACGCCTGGACTCACGCCTGTGATACCAGTTGTGTAATATGTCCTTCACCTCGTTCCTCCCATCATCCCCCATTGTGACCCTTTTTCTTCCCCTCTTCCCCTTCCCTTACGTAGAGTAGCAAGCCAGATGCTCGATTATCCGGCCGACCTCTCTACATTTTCCAATCATTCAAGTACTTCTTCCTTCTTACGCTGGAAAGATGAACGGCCATGAAGCCAGCTGTGGAAGATGACGACGAACGCGGGAGCAGTGGCACGAGCGCGTGCCGTTGATTTCGCAGAGAGTTCTCAGTCGGCACGAGGAATCGCTCTGTTTCACGCAGAGCGAAGCGTCGCATTGCTGGGAGCACACAAAAAGTGGCACGCCGAACTGTCGACATCGTTCCGATAGCGGCCTATGCAGCCAGGTACGCAGCACGTCGGCATCGTCTGCTGATATTCTTAAGAAACTCGGCGAAGGCTACAGTTCCACGGATGACATGCTTGCTGAAATTCGCTGTCAACAATGAACCACAGAATACACCAACGCTGCACCGCATGCTCAGTCCGGCCCAACCGCGTAGCCGGCTAGTGAGGTAGTGAAGCCGGGTGCGACTGCAGCGCCACGAAGGCGCGGACGTGCGGCGGTTCTGCGCAACGGTGCCGAGTTTTAAAACTGAAGCTAGCCTAGTAACGTTGGGGCTGACCCATCTGAAATTTCTCGAAAGCAATCAATGCTGTCGCTCGTAGATGCCACTGTGTCCGGCGCCAAGTTATGCAAAATCTGGCAAAAGTTACCGTATCAACGCTGTCGCTCGTAGACGTCAACATGTCCAGCGTTACGGAAAATCTCCGGAAACTGATTGTACCTGCCAAAGCGATCAACCAAGAACATGGCCCCATAGGGCAAATCTTAGTCCAGAACACTGTTGTCCAGATACAGTTAAACCTTGATATAACGAAGTATGTACTTTTTATAACTTTTTGTATACAGTCGAACCCACTTATAACAATATTCAAGTGCCATGAAAATTCCATTGTTATAACTGGGTTGCATGAAAAAAAGAAATCAGAACTGGAGATGGCATAGCTGCTCCAAGAAAACTATAATGGCGGGGAGGCCAGTTCTCCTCCCTGCCAACTTCCTCCTTCTGTCTTCCGATTGTGTTGACTCGTTTAACTGTTTAACTCTGCTTCCTGCGCACTGCGATCATGTGTTGTTAACAAGCAGCAGCTGTCAGCTTTCAAGTATGGCACTGCTATAACAACTGCAAACAGGGGTCATGGGCAGTAAGTGACATATGAGCTTCGCCGACGCGTCGCTTTGGTGGCCCCGAAAGGCGCCTTTTAAATATGCGGGATGGTTGCCGCAGCAGCATGTCAACTTGAGAAATCCCAAAGAAACGATGGGACGAGATCACCGCAAAGCATCTTGCCGCGTACTTCCCACTGGCTTGCACGAGAAAACCGCATGTCCGTCAGCTTTGCTCGCTTTACGCGAAGCTTGCCGACATCTATCTCCAAGGCATCCAGGTGCTCCACGTAGTAAAGCGGAAATTCCCTCATAAAAGACAAGCCCATGAGGGACTTAATCATCTACAGGACTTTCTGTGTGGACAATATTGAGGAAGCCTGCCCTAGTGCATCAGCGCTTCCGTCATGGCCGTCACTGTCGCTATCCAATGCAAGCATGTTCACGACGATTGACATTGTAAATTAAAATTAAATTTTACGTGCCAAATCACTTTCTGATTATGAGGCATGCCGTAGTGGGGGACTCTGGAAATGTTGGACCACTTGGGGTACTTTTAACGTGCACCTAAATCCAAGTACCACTGGTGTTTTTGCATTTCGCCCCCATCGAAATGCGGCCACAGTGGCCAGGATTCAATCCCACGACCTTGTGTTTAGTAGCCCAACACCATAGCCACTAAGCAACCATGGCGGGTGATCGACATTGTAGTAAGCAGGTTATTTCTCCATAGAAAACATACAAAAGTTGACGGTGCAGCAGCTTTTCATTGTCATAACCGATACATTGTTAAAACCAGTATTGTTATAAGTAGGTTCGTATGTATAGAACACTGCGCGTTTACGAGAGATATTCTGAATGTTTCGTGTATTCTTCTTTTTTTTTTTTTGAAAGAAGCTTTTATAAAAGGTGAAACAAACAATCGCCGCAAATATCCCCACCAGTTGCTGGTTCAACGACAGAAGGAATGACGCATGCGCAGAGCGCAGAAGAGAAAGTAGCAGCAGACCAGCATGCGCAAATCACGACGGCAGCCAGATGTGTGCTGACAACATGGTCGCCGATGGAAGTGAATGCTGTTATCCGGTATGAATGGGCGTCTGTTCCCTGCATTGAAAGCGACACTCTCGGGACATCACTTTCAAAACAATGCCGAGGTGGAGCAGGCTGTATGACAATTCCTTGCATCACAGGGCACCGAGTTTTACCAGAGTGGTTTCTTCAAACTGATTGCACACTATGACAAATGTCTCTGTCAGTGGTGACTATGTGGAAAAATAGTGCAAGATGCATAGTTTATGATGCCATGGTGTATTTTTTTTATTGGCAATAAAGTTTACGTGTGAAAATAAATGATGAAACTTATTTTCAGAATGTCCCTCATACAACCTCAATATAATGAAGTGTGTTTGTACCCGATTTCAATATAATTAAATTTCACGGCTGCCGCGATGAATACCGAGATAATAAACCGAAACTTCCACGGAGGTCAATGATGAAGTGCTTTAATTACAAGCAGTTGCTTACGTAGAACAACCACCCAAGCAGAGAAGCATCACGTTCAGCATAAATCCAAGTGCAATAAGATCCTATTGCACCCCGCGCACTGTATGCTTTGGGTGTGAGTGAAACCGTGCGAGGGCGAGTCAAGAACGATGGTGGTTTGAGGAGTGCCGTGTTCCTGATCAAGCAAAGGGAAAAGGTTGGAGGGGAGCGAGCTTGTGGTAACTCAAGTGCATGCGAGGGGCAGAACGAGGGGGAGTTGGGGGCAGGTTGGCAAGCGTCTCCTTTGCTAGCGCGGCCATGGCTGTGCATGGCTGACAGCGTGGCTGAGTGCATACACAGCCTGCGCGCCCTACTTTAGAGTTAATCCGTTGCATGTGCAACGAGCGGGCATGCCGAGATGGCGTAGCATTGTGTGCACAACCTTGCTGTATGTTTAGCACTGGTGGTTGTATTGTCTCGTGTTTCGGAGACGCGTTGAAGCAAGAGGCAGAAAAAGCATTCGCTCCCCCATTGTCGGCGCTCTGCATGATAGCGTCATCCCACTGCGGGCTACACTATCAGCCGAGGAGACAGCGTGGACAGAAAAGTGAGGCTGACTTCGTTTCTTATCGTCCATGTGAAGATATCGACATGGCATGAAACTGTATCTTTCATCACGGACTCTCAAATTCTACAAAACAAATTTGTTTTCTCATTCAAATCTGCCTTTTCTGATTGCCCGATAGGTCAGAAAATTTCACAGTCCTTTCGGTGTGAGAAAAATCCATCGGCGAATGTACTTATTCGCATAAAAGGTTGAATTTGAACACAACAAAAATTCCATATAAGGAAGCGAAATTGCTGATTTTACCGACTTCGTTATATAGAGGCTTAACAGTACGCTGACATGTCTGATGCTCAGTTGCACGAAATCTCACAAAAGTGATTTATCCCTGAAAGGCATCGGGGACACAAGCAGCACACTTTGTGATGTCAGCATCAAAGTAGGTTAACAAAATTTTGACAGTAAATCTTTGTTGTTTTGCGCCGCATTACCTGTCTGTGCTGTATCATTTTGCAACAATGAAATTAACATGAAAGCTCACTTTTCCCACCAGTTTCATTATTGCGGGCTTCAGCTGTAATGCAGCCTAAAATGTGGTCCATTCACGTGGCTGTTAGCCACTCTTCTATGAACCTCTAACGTCAACTGGTGTCACTGACGTCACGTCAGGAAACAATAATTCCTGATACTTTTTGTACGAACCCTGTATAATGTACTTCACTCGAAGCCATCGAGGGTCTCACCTTCTGATGCAATAAAAAAATTCAGCTACTTAGGCCGGCAGCATCGCTGGGTCATCGTTGTCAAATAGCCTTTGTGAGACGTAGACATGTTGCTCGCATTGCCTCTGTGGTATGAAGTGATGGGGGAAAAAAATCTCATATTGGTCGCGTGTAGCAGCAGCAGTAGCATTCTCAAGCACGCATCTAAGCAAACTTCCTTGGTTTCACAGGCTAGCTGCATCGGCTGTCCTTTGGATAGCTGTGGTGACTACCTGGCTGGTCATCCTTGCATCGTACACGTGCCTGCGTGGCACTGACTACCCTGCTGATCTCGGAGCGCACTCCGCTGAAACCACCCTCAAGCTGCACTCTATGCAGTCTGGATTCCTGCCATAAAAGCCGTCCCGGCGAGAGCATCACTGTTGTAGCAGCAGCAGTTGCATTCTCAAGCACGCATCTAAGCAAACTTCCTTGGTTTCACAGGTCGGTTGCTCTTATTCTCTATATTCTTTAGAATTTCTCAATTCCTGCAACTGCTGCTGCTACTGTTGTTGCTGCTATCGTTTTTCTCTGCTTCTGTGCTCCCATTGTGTTCACTATTTAGCCATCCTCGTAATGCTGACAAATGCTGAACTTTGTAAGCGAATGGACAAGCTAGAAGCTATATTCAAACATCGGTTGAATGAATTCGTCAACCGGCTTGTTATTAGCATACAAACTAAACTTCAGGACACAGGCTTAGACGTCGGTGCGATGAGAACTGAAGTTGGTCGCATGGATGACAGCCTAAAGCTTCTAAACGAAGCAGTCAAGTCAACCCGATCTCAACAGCTTGAGTTACCTGCGGCAAACCGCGTTCTGAAAGCAGAAAACGAGGCCCTTCAAAGGAAAGTCGCGGACCTTCAGCAATACTCAAGATTAAATAACTTGGAAATAAAGGGGTTGCCCTCAGTGGCGTAGCCAGAAATTTCGTTCGGGGGGGGGGGCTCACAATGCAGCTCGGCCACCTCCTAAGAGGAAATATTAGGTCGGATGCTCCTATCTAAATACATGTAGAAGGAAAATTCATTTTTCTCGGCAACCACTTCACCAAATTTGATGAGGTTTGTTGAATTTAAAACAAAAACTTAAATTCTAGTGATTCTTTGTTTCCAATTTTCGATTTAGGTCGTCAATATTTTATTAAAAAGTGGCAAACATCAAAAATTTTCAGAAAACGAAAGAATGAAGCTTACAACTTTGTAAATCAGCAATGAAAATTTATATCACAATTCTGCAAATTGCACATAATAGTACATCTTCAGCGGACAAAATTGATGTTACACATGAGTCTCAAAAAATTAAGTATTATGGGAATAAGGCTTTTGCAGAACCCTTGTACATAACATAACCAATTCAAATAGACATATTGAATTTGTCCGCTTTGAATGGTGTAATGGATGCTGTTTACAGAACCACAATATCTGTTCTTGATGAAGACCTATTAAATTGTAAACTTCGTGCTTCTACTTTTTTTTCGGAGTTTCGAATTTTTCAAAATATTTTAAACAAAGTTCGGGCCCTAAATCAAAATTCCGCTTCCAACAGACACTAGAATTTAACTTGCTCTCTCAACTGCAACAAATTTCATTAAAAGCGATTCAAGAGTTATTTCAGAAAAGCGTTTCTGCGTTTTACATGTATCTGAATAGGCCGCGTCGGAGTTGGGCCCGAGCTAAAGCTTCCGCTTAAACAATTTGCCTAGGGATCAAATACATAAATAATAACTGTATTGTCATTACCAAAGATGCTGCAAACGAATTCTTGAACGCTACGCACTGTCAATACAAGCAAAATATGTATTTTTTCATTGAATAATATACTCGTATGTGCCAAAAATTGTGCCCAACATAACTGATGTCGATGCTTCCATGTTTCTGTCTACTTAGTGAGTAAAGAAAATATCACACGAACTTTAGAACTACACTAGTTCGAAACCAGCAAAGCAGTGCATGCCACTGATATGAAAAATGTAAAGCCCATGAAATGAACAAGTTGAGGACAAATATGGTAATGAAACTTTGTCATTCAAGATCCTTGTTTACATTCTTGTACATATGCAAGGGCCAGTGAAGAATCTCAATGACGCTGTCATTTGTTCCAATGTATTACGCCGGAGCAGCTGTCACCGGTCATGTATCGTGAGTAATTGCAACGAAATTATAGTCGCAACAGAGAGCACGTATAAAAAGCAGGAGTTCTGCAGAATATACGAGGGCCAGTCAAATGAAAGTGAGCCAATGCGAATATATGACAGACGGGATACTTTATTTAAATGTAGCCACCATGAGCATTTAGACATTTGGCCCATTGACTAACGAGTCGCGTAATTCCCGTCTCATAAACCTCCTTGGGTTGTTGCTTCAAAACGTCTGCAACCGACTTTCACGTCGTCGTCCGAGAGGAATCTGGTTCCCTTGAGCTGTCTTTTCGGCTGCCCCAAATTGTGGAAGTCGCAAGGTGACAGGTCTGAGCTGTATGGCGGATGTTGCAGCGTTTCCCGCTTGAACTTTGCCAGTCTTGTGTTAACCACATCAGCGACGTGTGGACGGGCATTGTCATTGAATGACCCCATTCGTCAATTTTTCACGTAGTTTGTTCTTGATTGCAACACGCAGCCGATCCGGCGTTTCACAATATCTGAAACAATTGATAGTCTCTCAAGATTTAGCAAATTCTATCAGTAATGGTCCATGACAATCGAAAAATAAAAGTCAGCAACATCTTTCCGGCGGAAATGACGGCATTTGCTTTCTTTGGGGGTGGTGAATTCGAATGTTTCCACTGTAAGCTTTGCCATCGTGTTTCAGGCTCGTAGTAGTGGCATGATGGTTCGTCTCCGATCACAATTGCGGACAAGAAATCGTCACCCTTATTGTGATACCGGATCAGAGAGTAAAGGCAGCGCCGAACTTCTCCGTACTCTGGCGGTGGTTCAAAATCTTTGACATCTATAGCGCCCACAAGAGCTGATAACCGAGATGTTCATGAATTATGGCGTGAACGGTGACGGTGAACCGAACCGGGACTGATGTTCACACGCTCTGCCAGTTCATCGATGCTTATCCTCCGTTCTTGTGTCATCAGCTCATCAACCTTTTCAGTTTTGTTAGGAGTGATTGCACGTTGGTTTTGGTGCGGTCTGGGATCGTCTTTGCAACTTTCACGTCCTTCTTTGAACCGTTTGTTCTAACGCTTGACAGTGGCCAATGAAACGCAATGTTCAATGTTCAATAGGACTTAGTCAAGCTGCTGACGCAGCTTTCTTCCTCAAGACCTGTCCATATTCAAATGTATATTGTATATGGGAAATAAAGCACTTACTTACTTTACTTACTTTCTTTACTTACTTACTTTACTTGCTTGCTTGCTTGCAATGTACATGGCAGCCATACGGTCACTAATTTCTTTTTGGGAAACACCTTCAGCTGTCAAAAACATCACGGCACCACGCTACTCGACTTCTGGAGCGTCCGTTACCTCTCGCAACCATGTTCAACCCAGTGTATGTGCGCATTAAAGAACATTCATCCTCACACCTGCGTGTCACTTTTGTAAATGAGAGATGCCTGTGTGCTACGCGCAGGCCTTGCAGATAACTAACAGAACCGTAATTGCGCAGGATCGGTGGGCTCACTTTCATTTCACTCGCCTTCGTACAATAGAAACGCGAAGATACAATGGAATATACAAATGCCAAGATACAGCTTGATAAAGGGCAAAAAAGTGCCACTGGAAACAAAGTACTGCATACTTGCATACTGCACGTATGCACAAAACCTCGCAACAAGATATCTAAACGTACGTATAAGTCTCCAATAAATCGACGTATCTAAGAAAAAGTCGCGGTATATGATGGGTCAAACAAGGCAAATAAACATGTTGCGCAATCACAGATTTACAGAATCCTAGATCCCTCCCCCATTCCATCCACTCCCCCCGATGTATCGCGCGCGACGGCAAGCGGCGCGCTTGCTCCTCACTTTTCTCCCTTGCGCACACAAGACTGAGCCACCATCGTCGGCTCATCCATTGCAGCCCCCCCTCCCCGTCCTTACGTGAATCGCACATACAGCATGCGGTGCGCGGTTATGATGTTATCGCGCTTGGACTTTATGCGGAACATGAGGGCGACGGCAACGGTAGGAATGCGCCTAGAGTGTCGATATAATTGCTATCGCAATAATATAATAAGAGTATCCGGCAGCTGAAGTATCCCATGGCCCATTACTTTCCGCAAAAGAAGAAACAAGAAAATCGAACTTTCACCATGCGACAATTCGCTGTGCTACAACAATGTCCTTTTCCTTTTGTGGGACGGGGGCACCGAAATGCAGAAACGCAAAGGAAAGTATTTCCACAATCGAATGCCTACTTTGGGCACCTAATTTGGCTACCGAAAGAATATCGAAGAAATCGTGAGACGTTTGGTCCACCTAGAACCATACGCATACTGCTCGGTATTCTACACCGGCTAGACGAGACTTTCTGGAGAGGTTGCGCTCAGGCGAACGCGGTGAAATCCATCGAGTCCCCACAGTGATGGCGGCCAGCGACCATTGTTTCTTCTTCTCGTCTGCTAGCTAGAAAGCGTCCAAAACTCTGCCAGGCGAAAATGCACTCGGCCAGAGAAAACCGAACGCGCACCGAAGTGCGCCGCGCGGTGGTCGGGGCAACACGAGAAAGACGCATGCGCTCTGGCTGGCTGTGGCAGCCCGCGGGTAGGGGAGAGAGAAAAAAAAATTGAGGCTCAATGTGTCCTCGCGATTAAAAGTCAAAGTTGAAAAAATTAATAAGAACGTAGTTACCTTGTCTGGCTTTAGTACTAGTCTTCACTGGATGCTTTGGCGCAGGTGGAAAAAAATGTTCATATTTTTTTATGTGACATGACGGCACGAATGAACCACCACAACGATTCTTCTCATCGGGCCTCGCTGCGGGCTTTGTCAACTTGTCTGATAGTGTGTTGATTTGGCTTGTCTCGTTGTATGGCCCGATGTACGACTTTGAAAAAGTTAATGAACCTTTGGCGTCAAATATTTATGGGAACATTAAACTTACAAAGTTCCGCAATTGAAATCTAAAGCACACGTTTGGAAATGTCAATGCACCTTCCACATCAAAAGTTTATAAAAACTTCATACCCATAAAGTTTCGGAATTGACATCCACGCGCTCCGTAGATACCATGATACAGTGTAGATTCCGCGGCCTCTGCGAAACGCCCGGCTAGCCCGTTCGCCATCAAAATGTCCTTGAAACTTTGTGCTCGGATGGGGCTGCTTGCGCTATGTGACTCCCGGTGCATGGGTGTTGCCGCGAAATCCAGCCCGAGTTCGCAATTTTTGCGGTGAAATGGCTTTTCGAGCGTTAAAAAGAAGTTCTAGACAAAATCCAGAATGATTTCCGGCGCAGGTGTTTGCTTTGGTCGGCGGTGCATGAACAGCATGAAAAAATTTCGGGGGGGGCTGAAGCCCCCCCCCCTGGCTACGCCCCTGGTTGCCCTGTACCCAGAGGGAGGATAGTACCGCAATCCTGACTGCCATCGGTGACAAAATCAACTGTACAGTCTCAGCCACTGATGTCGACACAGTTCATCGCGTACCAGCAAAGTCTGGTCAAAAGAATATAATCGTGCGGTTTTGCTCTCGATAAAAAAAACTGAATTCATGAAGAAGGCGCGAAGGGCCCAACTGAATACCCGAAGTACTATAGGGTTTTCAGGAGAGCACTCGCAGGCGATATTCGTCAATGAACATCTATCGCCAGTCAATAAGCGTTTGTTCTCCAGGACGCTTGCCTTACAGAAGGAAAAAGGTTGGCAGTTCATCTGGACGAAAAACTGTCAGATAAAAGTGCGGAAATATCCCGATAGTCGGGTATTTCACATCGCTTCTGATTCTGATCTATCTATCATTACCTAACTTTGCATAAGCCTTCCAACTTTCAATTTTTAAGTTGTGTCCAATGGCTTCGTACTTTTTACCTGAAGAACTTGCGGCTTATTTTTCCTCACACTGCCATTCACTGATCCATTTCAATGCGCGAAGTCTGCAAAAAAACATGGATGGCATCAAATTTTTTATGATCTGCCCGTCATAATTTCTCTGTTATTTGCGTTAGTCAAACATGGCTCTCCGCATCCCACAATAATTTGTATTGCTTTCCTTCTTACTCAGCCGAATACTGCCACCGTGATAACAGTAATCATGGTGGTGCTGCTATTTTTGTGTCCTCAGAGTTGCATTTTCACAGGCGATCCGACTCGACACTCAACGTGGCGAACTGTGAATCTGTCTGGGTCGAATTTGACGATACATTCTTTTCACAAGATAAGAAAAACCTAATAGCTGGGTGCATCTATCGTTTACCCTCATCATCTGTAAACGCATTTTGCTTAGCTCTAGGTAATTTGCTGCATAATTTAACATTCGAACAGAAAAATGTCATTATCATGGGCAATATTAATATTAATCTTTTAGACACATCCAACACACTACTTAATGATTACGTTAGCTGCCTCAATGGGTTCGGATGTGAAAACCTAATTACTCGTCCAACTCGTCCCACGGATAAACAGGGCACGCTTATCGACCACATATTATCCAATCTTCTTATTAACCCTGACTGCGGTGTTGTCGAAGCTTCAATAACCGATCATTACCCAACATTTGTGCACTTAACTTCTACTGCTGGCACTACCGATGCAAGCTTCACCAAAAAGAAGTTTAATTCATCAATTTTTATTGAATTAATTGCCGCTTCAGACTGGTCCCCAGTAATGGTATGCGATAACCCTGATACTGCCAAAAATACATTCTCACAAATAATTTCTAATGCTATTTCAGATTCCACGCTACTAATGAATTGTAAAAAAAACGTTTTCAGCTCCTCGTAACCCATGGTTATCCACTAGTTTGCTAAATTGCTTAAGGAAAAAAGATAACCTTTACATAAAAACAAAAAAACAGCCATTTAACACAGCACTTCACGAAAGGTATAATAAATAATCTAACTTACTAGGAAAACTACTCAAACAGGCTAAAACGACGTATTATGAAAATGAAATTAAGTCTGCAGGCAATGATGTCAGAAAGCAATGGAAAGTATTAAACTCTTTTTGGGTCTGTCCAATGATAATTCTGAAATAACTATGATACAATTGGGGGATCTTCTCCTTGATAATCTCTTGGACATTGCAAAATACTTCATTAATTTCTTCTGTGCAGATAATGAAGGGTGCGACGATTCATTGACCGAGACTTACCCCCGTGTGCCTTATAGCTTTTTCCTTCATCCTGCGACACCTGAAGACATAGTCACAGTCATTTCCAGTCTAAAAAATACAGGGCCTGGTCTTGGTAACTTCAGCCGATCTCTCATAAAAATGATAGCGTACCTAATATCTGAAATATTCTGTCACATAGTCAATCTTATCTTTTGAGAGGAATCTATCGAAGTTCTTTGAAAAAGGCCGAAATTATTCCTGTTTTCAAGAAGGGAGTTAAGCGTCTAACATCTAACTACCGCCCCATTGCTATACTTTCATTCTTTTGTAAAATTGTTGAAAAACTAATCGTTATACGCTTATCAATTTATTTATCAAAATTTCGTATCCTATCAGCAAACCAATTTGGGTTTGGGGAGGGATACCCAACTGATTTGTCATTAATGAGGAGGAGCTTGTTCAGTCGTCGTCGGAAGGCAGCACTCATAATAGAAAGATGTGCTCCTGTATCGATGAGTGCCGTGACAGGATAGCCGTCAACGTCAACGTCAAGAAGGTTGCGGTTAGTAGGTAACGTGAGCAGAGGATTTGAGGGCAGGGTCGACAACGCAGCTTCACCTCCAGAAGCTGCAGTGCCTAGTTTTCCGGCTGGGTGCGGGAGGCGACAGGCGGCGAAGAAAAGCGGCGGGGTTGGGGCGAACGAGACTGGTGGCGTCGAGGTGAGGGCGAGCGGCTGCAGCTAAGGTTTTGAGCAGGGACATCAGCAGTAGTAGGTTCATGGCGGGTGGCATAGGGTACAGAACGTCCAAAGGTGCGGGAATAAGTGGGGGCGTAAGTCCGAGGAGGTGGTGGCCATCGGTTGCGGCAGTGACGAGCGACGTGGCCAATGCGACAGCAGTGGAAGCAGATCGGCCTGTCATCAGGTGTACGCCATTCGGACGGGTTGCGGCGAGATGTGGCAGAAAAGGACTGCCGGGGACGAGGAGGGCCGCTAGATAACTGGGGAACGCTGGGTCGAGACGTGGAACACACGGTGTTCAGACCCATGTTTTCAAATTCCTGTCTGACGACAGCCTGAATCATCGCAATGGTGGTTGCTGGCGGATCGGGATGCGGCGTGGAGAAGGCTGGCAAAGAGGCGGCCTCGAGTTCGCGGCGAACAATGCGGGTGACGTCGTCACAGGTGGTGGTCTGACGTGGTCGACCCTCGCATGCTACGTCGACGTAGCAGCAGTGTTGGGTAGGCGCGCAATGTTGTTTGAGATACGGCGGCTCTTAGCCTGTTCAAGGCGACGGCATTCTTTTATAATGGCATCGATAGTCGACACGTTGCCGAAAGCAAGCAAATTGAAAGCGTCGTCGGCGATGCCTTTTAGCACATGTGCCACTTTATCTCCTTCGGACATATGATCGTCAACTTTACGGCATAGAGCCAAGACGTCGAGGATGTAGGAAACGTATGGCTCTGTAGGTGACTGAACACGAGATGCAAGAGCCTTTCTCGCAGCAGCCTTGCGCGCAATGGGGTCGCCGAACAGTTCCCGCAGTTTTTCTTTGAAACTGTCCCAACTGGTTATTTCGTCATCATGTGTTTGGTGCCACACGCGGGGGGTGCCGCCGAGATAAAAGATGACATTGGCGAGCATAATCGTTGGATCCCACCTGTTATTAGCGCTGGCATGTTCATAGAGCTTGATCCAGTCGTCGACATCCTGTCCCTCCAGGCCAGAGAACACACCTGCGTCACGATGTGGGGCAACCGTGACGACTGGAGCAGTCGGACAAGCCGAAGCCGTTGCGGAGGCGGGTTCGTCACCGGGAGGCATGGTGACAAGCTCGGTGTGCCGACCACTTCGGAGTTCCGTGGCGAGGACGGGGATCGCTGACCTCCACCAGAAATGTTACGTGTGGAAAGACACAAACGAGAGATGCTATTTACACGCTATTTACACTGGAGCCAGGCAGCCAGGCTGACACTCGCTCGTGCCGAGGGCACCGACCAACTTCTTCGTCGTTCTCGCGGCTGCTCATCTCTCGCGGAATCATATCGTAATAATATTTCTAACAGACAAGATTCGGCAGGCAATTGACACTGGAAATTTCGCTGGCACATTATTTATTGACCTTTCTAAAGCATTCGATTCACTTGTTCATAACATCCTTTTTGCTAAATTAGACTATTGGTATAACTGGCCCGGCACTGCAATTACTACGTAATTATTTGAAAGATAGATAATACTGTATCAATCCCCAGCACTTACTCGCACAATAAAACAACTAACATTGGTGTACCACAAGGATCTATATGTAAGGAACTCTCTTGTTTTTAATATACAATAACGACCTCCCACAGGGCCTAAATTCCTCTGACTGTATCCTTTACGCTGACGACACTACCATCTTCTCCTCAGACAAAAGTCCTGATTCATTAACGTGCAAGCTTAACCACGACGCGGCTAATATTGTAACCTCGTGTCGATTAAAGAGACTACACATTAATACTGCCAAATTTAACTTCGCTATCTTGTCAACTAAACAAAAGCATATCCCAGTGTATCCATCGCTAACCTTTGCTTCCCGCACACTTTATCCTACTGATAGTGTACTGTTTCTTGGTGTCATATTAGATAAACAACTAAAATTTGACAAGCATGTTTTATCCTTAACAAAGAAGGCAGCATATGGAATTAGAATATTAATTAAAGTTCGCAATTTCTTTAATATGAAGACACTCATCTCCCTCTACTACGCTTTTATTCACACGCATATTAATTATTGCATATCATCATGGGGAAACACGTATCCCGCAAATTTATCCCCCCAACAGCATACCCGAAATCAAGCAATTCGCATCGTTACACGTAGCAGCTACACATCGGAAGCATCTTCATTACTCAGCTCTAACGGCATTTTACCGTTACAGAAACTGAATAAATACTGATTTGGAATACTTGTTTATAAATATGTTAACGGAAAGCTCCCATTGCCTATAATTACTACCAGCCAGTATCCATATTCCACGTCTACCCGTTTCGCTTCTAGCAACAGCTATTTACTACCAAAACCTAGAACTAATTATGGTAAATTTACTACTAATTTTTCAGCCACACTACTTTGGAACTCATTACCGTGTCATATTAAGATATTCTCTCATTTTTACACATTCAAATCAAACCTACGTAAATATTTGCACTCAATATAACGCTTTGATCGTTATCATTATATTAATAAGTGCTTTGTGTCGTTAAATATTTTACAGCGTAAGCTAGTGACTAACTTAATATGATGTCTTTTGTGTTTGCATATAGCTGCTTTGTATTTATATATCCTACTCATTTGTAATGGGAGGTCCCCTGTACAGTCTGTTGACTAAGGGACCTCCCTCTGTATATATGGATAATCCCCATTTGTAACCTTATTATTATGCAAATAAAAGAACAAGAACAAGAGTCAGTGTGCATAGTTTTATGCACAGTAGGCCGTACTGTTGTAAGATGCAGTGACAGTAATTTTGGGGAGAAACCACGATTTATAGTCCGGAACATATGGTAACTGCAGTTCTGTGTGTTGTGTGCTTTGTTTTAAAGAGCTTTGCGGATGTCACACGCTCATATAGTTTTATGTGATGCTTCCCCAGTTGCGGCTCCAAGGTCAACTGCTCAACACATAACCCGAAAGTCCTTGGATCAAATCATAAGGAGACATGAGTGTTTCTTCTGGTGTGCTATGTAGCAACTAGACAAGCTACAGATTAGTAAAACTGATGAGAACTGCCCACAACAGCTTTACACAACTTGCTGCTACCAGCAGACTGACCCAAAGATGTGTTATCATAATGCACAATAACTTTACCACAACTGCACTTGCAATACATGCATAACTGAAATGAAACACTCATCACAACTACCATTTCTTTCTGATCTCTGTGAAGATTCATAATATTTATCACTATATCCACTACAACAGACTATAGGTCCCCATGTCCGTACATTTCAATGACTACAGTCAGAATTTTGGTACTATATAATACCAGCCTTTCATCTCAAACATTATTGAAGGGAACTTCGTTCCTGGACCCATAGCAGCAAGCGTTAGTCAACATAAGCTTCACACTGCTTTAGCGAACATTAGTGACAAAGTTCACCAAGCTTGTCTATTGAGTTTAGCTAACGCTGGTGTAAATACTGTCATTCACTCTTCGTAAACGACAGATGCAACTGTTGGTTAATGACTGTGCTAATACTGTCATTAATTATTTGGAATCCTTCTCTCCACAATGCCTGTAGCGAAAAAACCATTGATAATAAAGAGCTGCTGTTTCCTTTCTGGGTGAGAAGTGGAAGAAGGCAGAAATATCTAGACATGCAAGAATCCAGACGCTAGCTGACCTGGTTGGCCTCGTCCCAATTTCCTTCTTCCATGAGACGCTGGTCAGGCCGTAGCCGGCTGTCAGTGGGCGCCACGCCGTCTTCAGGCTCATTCAGCTGGCAGGCTAGCACCGTAAAGCTGTACATGCGCTCATACTCCTCCCTGCACACATTATTGAGCAAGGCGATAAAGAGGCCATCCATTTTTAAACACCACAACATCCCTCTTACAACAACACGCTCAAAACAATCTTCTAGGCAGAGGCAAGCACTGCTTAGAAGATCAGAAAATTGGGCAAGTTGCTTTCAGATGACACTCAGTAAACAGCACTCAACATGCAATATTACTTCTATAGTTCAAATTATAATTTTTATAATGATCTGAACACCACTGGAAGGTAGGAATCAGGAGCTAAATGAGACACGCTGGCCACACAAAAGTTTGGCGACAAACTTTGAGCTTCAAGACAGTTAATCTAGAAATCCGCTAGGTCATCTGAAGCAAGGAGGACAAAGTGAAGAGGAAACTCTACCTCGGCGTCAACTCTCATTCAAATGCATGGGAAACATAAAAATGTAGCTGAACAAAGAATTACTTTGAACAAGGAAAAATTTGATGATCAATAGTTTTCAATCACCGGAAACAACCACACAGCTGCTAGTGACTGTCGGATATCTTTGGATGCCAAGCTAAAAGCAAAATCCAAAAACATTAAGCAGTGCGACAAAACCACCGGGGGAGGGGCAGAAGACAATAATAGCCTGTTATCAAGTTGCTGGATTACAGAAGCATGGTGTCTAGCAAATTCATTAATAAGAATTCCCTGAATTTTCCATGTTTTCTATGACTTTTGTAGTAACATTTCCATGACTACAAAAAAGGAAAAAGACAGCAGCCCTTTTCTTCAACATAAATTTTACCCATCCAAGAAATTCAGCAATTCAGAAAAAACAAAACAAGGGGGAAATTTTCAGTTTGCACTGGCAGCAGGGAAAATCTAAGTACAGTAGACTTACATTGACTTGGTTATGGTTAATTAAATTCTTCTGGGTTAATCTATCTTTGAGCATGCACATGCCCAACCTTAATGGTGACCCCAGTCCAAAAGCGGCAGCCCGTGCATTGGTAGCACTAAGGGTGCAGTCAACGTTTCAGGCACACGTCATCTCCAGCCTAAAATGCCCATTTGAGGCCCATGTACCTGTGCCAAAGACACGAAGACCACAAAATAGGAGCCTTTTGTTTCTATAGTCGGATACAACTTTAGAAAAAAGGGGGCGTTTACTCCTCCGAGGCGGAGGCACACGAGCATCCACCAATGGACGCGGGCTCTGGACAAACGTCATGAGCCAGACGGCCGGTGACCCCTCCCGCCAACGGAGAAGATGGCCGCCCACGCTTCGAACTGGGCGAGGTCGCGTCAGCTCTGTGCTTCAGCCCCTCGGCAGAGTGAATTCCAGAACTGTTTGTGATGGTCTATCATGCCGGAAATATTGCTGCGAGCTTACGATGCGCCATTTGTGCCGCGTGCATTTATTCTGAGCCGTGATCTGGCGAAGGAACATTGCACTGTAGTGGTCGCCGCTTTGCCTGTAAACAGGATCCCGCAGCGACCACTACGAGCACACATCCCGCGTGCTTCTTTCATGTTGTTTTATTTCGCTCCCGAGTGAAGTTACGCCGAGAAAGTTTTCCAAGGACTGGTGCCTACGGTAGCGGTGGGTGTGTTCGTATACTGTGTCGCTGTGTTTTTCGTTGGACGGGGTGAAGTGATGGAGCAAAAACATTCTCAGGAGAAATCAGAAAAGTGTGCGTGCCACAGAAACTATTTGAAGAAGAAGCCATCAACGCAAAGATTTGTCGCCGTCAACTTAACGTGAACTATCAACAGAGAGGTTTAGCTTTTCCGGTATTCCGGTAAAACGCAGGCGGATGGGGCATTGGAGCGTTGGGGCAGAGGCGTAAACGTGAGCGGTCTGCATGGTGCAGCCACCTGGTGGCGCAGTGCTCAAACAGACAGAAACAGTTAAATGTTGCATTAACCGAGCGTATTCTTCTTCTCTGCTGGTGTAAATTTTCGGCACTGGCATAATCGTGTTGCTGCCCCAACCTGCCTGCATTTTACCGGAATACCGGACAAGCTAAACCTCTCTATTGTCAGCAGTGTGATAGCCGAGCGTCTAGCGACAGTGTTCGAGCGTTGTGTAGCACCGTCGATTGATTGCTGTCCACCAGTTCTCACTGCACGCGCAAGCTGTAGAATGCGTGCTGTGAAATTGTGAATACACAAAACCAAAAAAATATAAATTTTATGCTATTTAAAACCAAGAGTATTTATTTAAAACGACGAATGAAGCATTTTTGCACCTTCCTGCCTCGACCGTATTCTCGCCTCAGGTTTGTAATGGTTGCGATAAATGCATTGTTTTATATGAGTACTTTTTCAATAGCAACTGATTCATTTTAAGCTTGTGAAACGAGTAGTAGATACGCCGTGTACATGTGAACAAGCGCAAAAGCGTTGCAGAGCTGCTCTTTCTACTTTTGTCACTTGCAATGAAGCTAAAGAGCAGACGACGGGCAGCGTTGTGAAAGGCATGGGGTTATTTTTCTGCCGCTATCCGGCATGTGCTCTAGCACATGAGAGCTCTAATAAACCAGTCATCAAAATGCAAAAGCCTTTAGGTATTTATTCCGAAAATTACGCGTTTCAGGAGCACGATGTTTCGAGCGGGACTATTTTAGTCGCAGAGGTAATCGGCTGTCGCGCTTTGGTCATCTGGGCGGGGCCTCCCCTTCGTTCTAAAGTTGTATTCGACTATAAGTTCTCAAACTTCTGTGTGCGTAAGATTATGTGGCTAGCTTATCATTTGCAAAGCCTGTGAACAGATGGTGTCAATTAGCTGAGGAGAAGCCTTGCAGGGCATCAGAAATTTCGACCATTGTTAAGATTAGATTTATGGGGCGTGTAATCATGCCGTGAGAAAATTCGACTATTAATATTACAGCTGTAAACAAAAAACACTCCTCGAGGAAAAATACCTATTGATGTTGCACAAAAGGGCTTCTTCAAAAAAGTCAGCAACCAGTGGCTATAGCACTAACAGCTAAGAACCTGTTTGCCAATTCCAGAGGGAATATTCCTTGTTATTTCTGAGTAAAAGTGCAGAAGGGCTATTTCAAGCCACATGCAACATTCTATGAAGTCTACCCACTGCAATTTATATTTATGAAGTTGTGGCTAATTGCCACACTTAGTGAAGTGCATTCCAAAAATATTTTTGGCAGGAAATGTTTCTCGTCTAAGTGCAATTACAATTTCATGATGCAAAGCGAAACATAGCGTCCAAGAAAATTCTTTCCAAAATTATGCCCAATTTACTGAGTACAGAAATATTTTGTAGGTAATTTAGAAAAGTTGTACTTTGATTCGTGCCCCCTATTATTGGCCATTATATTTTACTTTTGCTCTATGTATTGTTGAATCAAGCAGCTTGGGATGCGTCTGAAGTTTGTGGAACTTTTACCTTCACTTATCACTTTATTATCTGATATTGGCAGTCTGATATTGGATAAAAATGCAGTCATGCAATAAACACAATCAGAAGAGAAAAACAAGAGAGCACAACTCTTGTTCCCCCTGGTGCCTAGTGTCACTCAGCGTTGTATAACATTAGAGGAAATGCTACTTTTGCCATGAGTCTTGTTTAAAAGTTCACTTTGCTGTAGGCCATCTAAAAATATCAATGACAGTTCATCGGATGGCAAGACCCGTAATAACTTGTTTAAGGGAGTTCAGACAAAGTATTTTTTTTTTATGCAAGAAAAAGAAATGACAATGTTTGGTCACTGACTCACAACACATCTTCACTGCAATGCACCCCTTAGTCTGGCGAGCATTGATGCGCTAACAGAGCTTTTTGCTACACAAAAATGCACTGTGCCCTAAGCTGTACCCTTCGAGTAGAAGTTTATGCTGTATAGGGGCATTTCTACAAGAGAATGGACCTTTTATTCAGCAGCAGAAACATACTTAATTGTGGCAGATTTGGTTTGTGACACGTAGCTTCACTATTGAAGACAATGAAGGCATGTTAATACAAGCAAGTTTTAATAGTGCAACAAAATGCATCAGTGCAGCCATGACGGCAGCTCTGCTGTTAAGGTCCGTGCTATGTCCAGCCCCTTCCTCCATCTACAGTCTCTGTATGTCATTGCCCCATGTGTGTGACAGCACAACCCACTAGCTTTGTTACAGTATTAAAAACTGCCTGTTAAAACTGCAAAATTCTACTGGATACAATCCAGCTGCTATGCAGCACGAACTAATCCGTAAAGAAATCTAGTACTCCGCAGAAAGCTAAAGCCTTTGGTTTGTCATTGGCATGTACCCTACGTGCCAGGTTTGCCTGTGCCACTATCAATATCCTCTACTGCAACATACAAGATGCTTCCTGCATATGACAAGCCCTGTGTATGAACAATTGTACTGCGGTAGACGGTCGTGCTGTCTTGGAGGTGTATGCAGGGGCTAAGCATGCGCCTGCACCAAGTCAGAAGCCAGTGCCCTGCACGTCATTTACTACTGTAAAATTCTGATCAAGCGCCCCAACCTGTACAAGCGCTCCCAATCCACTTTTCCAGTGATCTGAAATTATTGGCGCAAGCTACCAAGCAAGCTACCCTTCCTGTTTTTCACCCTGTGCACCACTCGACTCGATCTTTTTACTGTCATTAAATAAATTTAAGAAAATGGTGGAATTTAGTGATGATGAGAAATTTATTGTTTAAGCTAGCACTCCTGGTGAGAAATTTATTGTTTAGCTGCCACTTCTGCTGTGGCCCGGTAATGCCCCCTTTATAGCCAAGTATCTTTCTGCATTGCTTATGTCAGTTGCCATTTTCGTCACATGCATCAGTTGTGGGAGGTGTTGCTTTCCGATGTGGATTTGGTGTATGGTGCCTTGGTGTTACCAGCATTACGCAATGCGACAGCTAAAGCACCTCCATACACGTTTCCGCCGACCAGGTTAAGTACCGCCAACCTGCCCTCCTCCTCCACGTTCCTCTCCCACTCACCCCCTCAGCTTCCGGCGTCAAGCGGAACTTACGTAGCTGCAGCTTCCTGTTCCGAGTGGAAGTGACTCTTTGTTTTTTAGCGTTGTTTACTTTCGCGTCGCTGGAGAGGCTTTAATTGCACGAGCTGCAGTTGAAACTGTGAATGCGATTCCATCAAAGAACCACCGCCCACTGTACCCAGCGATCTGCTCGTGTTCGCTACTTCGCGTCAACCTGCGACGGGTTGTGCCACGAGAGCCAACGTACAGTGGAATATAGTGCTTGGGTGCTTGGAGACCACTACCGTTTTTCGTGCATTTGGAAAACAGCGACCGTGAACTACTACTTCAGCGGAATACAACAGCTTGTCCCCTTTGCATTCTTCTTATGGTGACTGCCGCAGCTCTGCTAAGCACGCACAGGCGTCTCACCATCATCTAACAGCAGTCAAAGCGGAAATCCCCGCATCGCAACTCCAGGAAGCGGAAACGCCGGAACCGCAAATTTTTTAACCGGAAATGCCGGAACCGGAAATACAGGAACCGGATTTGGTGTGAGGGGAAAGGCGGCGCACAACAAAGGTTGTCGCTACTTAAGGACGAGGCGGTGGCGCGTGGATGCAGGGGCTTTAGCGACAGCCAGGTAGCACGCATTCCTACAGTGAAAAAAAAAAAAGCCATTGATGTTGTGGAGTGGCATCGGTGAACCGAGAGTATTGCACACTGCTGTTGGTGCTGCACAGCTGAAAGATTGTGGGCCCCTTTAGGCCGAGTGCATGGACTCATTTTTGAGTCGATCTCAGAGGAGTCATTTGATGGATTTTAAAGTGATGATGCAGAATAAAGGCAGTAAATATATGCTAGATAAAGCCTTCGAGTCAAAGGAAGGCTCTGGTTTTTTTGTTGCTGTTGTAATTTCTTCTTGTCATCATCTTTAGCCCTATAGGGGGCACTTGCTCAGAATTTTATGGTAATTGAAGTCTTTTCAGGAAACTGCCTTATGCAACGCGCTGTGCTTTCTGAGCTTCAAAGCTAATAGCGAAGGACCACAAAGACGGAGTCGCATTGCTGACAGCGGCGAACCCTTCCAATTAAAAACACGGCACCGAACGGCAAAAAGCTTAACAGCAACCGTCGAAGCAGCTGGGCCTAGCGCTGCCACGGTGGTGGCTACGGCTGCAAGCAGATCTGCGTGTGAGAGCGCCGCTCGAGGCGGAGAGGTAATCAAAAAGGCAGCGGTGGTGGCTTTGATTAATACCGTTTCAGACCTGCGGTCACGGCAAGAAGTCAGGAAAATTGGACGGCGAAGGGTTCTTGCGTCCAAAATTTCAGACGCTGACTCTATGGGGTACATGGTGGTGCCACAAAGCTGTCAGAATTATCGGGCGTCCGGAAAGTCAGTTGTTAGCTGTACACTGGCACCTTCTCCAGCCGACGACACGGCGTGAAAGTAGATTCGTTACAATTCCTCTTTGTTACTCGAGCCAGCATTACCGCGACTTTCGTTCCCTTTCAATAAAATTACAGCTAATTTTCCCTGACAGAAGCACAAATTCCCCGAGTTTTTCCTCAGTATTTCTAGATTATTAAAAATCCCTGAGAATTCCCGGTTTTCCCGGTCGGTAGACACCCTGCTCTTTGCGCTGAATGGCTATAAAGAAAAAGCCAGTGAAAAAGTTGTTCCCATGCACAATTCAATTCGTCGACTGAGGCACATGACCGTAATATCGCCATGCCATTGGCGGATTTTCGCCGTTGTCTGCTCGGGAGTTCGAAACTCAGAAGAAAACAATGTGGAATTCAGTTTTCTACAAGCCATGAATTAGGCAAATAGCAGAAGAAAAGAGGAGTTTTAATCTTTTCAAAGTGCGCAGTAGCTTTAGAAGGTGCTGGCAATAGGAGCACCGGTAATCGGCAAACAACACTTTCCTTTTTTTTTGATAACACACGTTTCACACTAGGGCATGCATCTGCTAGGGGCATACTAGTCTGTTACAACTGGTAACATGTAAATACTTCATTATATTCCTGAATAAATTGAGCTGTCTGTTTTTCTCAACACAAACTTTTTGCTCAGCCTTCCCGTTTGTGGCAACATTAATACGGCTGCAATTTTTTTCTTCTATATATGAAGCTAAATGCATTAAGCTTGAAGTGCTACAAGCAGATTACTACAGGGCTTACTAGTCAATTACGAATGCAAATATGTAAATAGCTTTTGCTGTATAGCACTAAGCAGTGCCTTGGCATTGCACTGAGCAAAATTTCTCAAAACATGGTTTTTAGTCACTTTGCTTGTTCACTGTATCAATATCTTTGGATCTAGGAGAGCTAGAGCTATTTCTTTTGCAGCACAAAGCTCAATCTATTCAGAAAGTAATGCTGAGAGCAGATTTTTTAAACTTTCAGCCCCCAAATTTTTTATTTCCATTTAAATTTGCTGTTATATTGATACTGTGAACACAGAATTTCAATGGGCTATAAAATGATAAATAATCGTTAAATTTCGAATCTGTTTCCAGCGTTGCTATCCTTATGCACTCTAGTATCCAACTATATTTGTGTGCAAATTTCTCTTCAGCAGGTAAACTTTAATTGTTTCAACAAGCAATAGAAGGTAATTATTCATTATCTCAACAACTACTACATATATGCAAAATATAGTTATATATTTAAAACAAACACAAAACACTGAATGAGCACATGCAGTTTTATCAGATTTGATCAAGAAATAAAGTTATCTCAACACTTTTGGAGACTCTTTTGCTACCACCACTATACATTTGTTTCAAAACAACGATCAGGGGCAGTATTCTGTAAGAGTCCACCTAATGGAAAGTTCATTTTGGCCGCAGCTGATTGACCAGGGCCGCTCGTCTCCTCCTCGCTCGTACAGCTGCAGCCAATCAGCGGTGGCTGAAATGGACAGTCCACAAGGTGGACTTCTATAGAATACCCCCCCCCCAGTTGAAGGTTGACTAGCCACGTTGCCTCACTAAACCGCATTTCAATTCTTTCCGTTTCAAAACACGTGCCGACTGGAACTACCTTCACGTGTCCACTGTTTCCATCATCAATACCAACAAATTCAGGAAAGCTCGTGTTCACTATTTGTTGTAATGCTACTACACTGCTAAAATGTTTTTTTTTTCATACCACCCACTCCTTTCTGTAATGTCTCAGCCCTGAGAGAAAATAAATGAAATGCAAGCGTTATGTTGTTGTACCTTGTTGGTGCAACATATTTTCTAATGTTTAGAGCAGAAACTTCAAACACAACAGAGAGCAGACAAGGCACACACAAGCACTCATGTGTGTCTCATCTGTTGTCTGCCGTGCTTGAAGTTTCCATCCTAAACACTAGAAAATCCGAAATACCATATGCACTCTCACCCAGGCAGGCGGCGTTTCCAAACGAGCCTCGGGCTAGCCGACTCAATCACGGGGCGGCTACCCTGGCTGCCTCCGCCGGTGGTAGAAAGGACACGCGCATACTCCATCTGGCTGTCCCAGGTGCCCTGCAGCACCCAGACCGGGTTGCCATCCGGGTCCGACACAAAGCCCGTCACGCGCCGCGGGGGCTCGCGCGAGAAGTACGAGTACGGCTGGAACTTGAGCCTGGCCACGTGGCCGTGCGTGTGGTTGCGGATCTCCATGTCCCCCTGGTGGTCGACCCAGAGCTTGCCCACGATGATGTTGTGCACCACGGTAGTCACCTTGTGCCACGTGAAGTGGCCCCCACGTAGCAGCTCCAAGTGCACCACGCCCAGCGGTATCACCTGTGGCCACAACACCACCCAGCCTATCATGCAGGGCACAGTGCAGGCAGGCTAAATTTCCATGCATATCATACTGACCGCTAATAAAGACAGGGGAAGAGAACACAAAACGTGCGGTCGTTTTGTGTTCTCTTTCCATCATTATTAGCGGTCAATATGATGCGCAGTAAATACGAACTAGGCCAAACTGAAGTTCTTCTGAAGCATAAATTTCTATGTGCTGTACCAATGCACTTTTCTGCATTTTTTTCTTTTCTTCAGAACACAAGACAAATATATTGTGGCAAAGTGTACAAGAGCTGCTTGGCAAAGGTCACTGTCCAAAACGGCTAACAGCGCACACAGAGTCACCTGTTCCTCTTACCTGGGTTTTTCTCTTAGCTCCCTGTGTGACAGAGTTGAGTTGCACTCCACAGAAACTCATTCCTGCTCTGCCTTCCAGGGTGCTTTGAGCCCCCATCATCAGAATACGTGCCTTGATGCACCGTCAGAGGCAGCAGACTTTTGCATGCTGCAGCGTACTTTTGACGCTCCTGCCGACACACGCCTTGTTGAATTCCTTCAGTGCGTCTGTTCTGCTTAGTTTTTAAAATGTAAGAGCATGCCTTTCCTTCCTTACGTGAACTCTTCTTTCGAAATAGCTTCCCTCGGCTTCATATTTCATTTTAATCATTTGTAGTAGCTTGCTAGGCACATAGCTAGGTCAACCTCACAAATGCAATCGTTAAGAACTGCTTCACAATTTTCACTGTTAAAAATCTAAACTCTTTCAAAAATTTGCTACATAATCTGCAACAGATAGTTCTCGTTAGGGCATGGTGATATACTCGTCAAGGACTCAAGATTAGAAAACAAAGCTAAGGCACTTCTAGCCTATCAGTGGATCTGAATTTTCTCATACTTTCATTTTATTATTTTTATTATATTTGCACGAATAATAATGCAAGCTTTATTTTTAGCAATATTCACGTTCAAAATGTGCCTCCCATAATGTTTGGCTCCTTCACACAAATATGGCTTGCCTTTTCTTCCCCATGCTCACACAGAGAGCTCAACCACTAGCCATCTGGCCTATGTAAAAAAACCAGCCCTACTTCGCCAAGCAACCCAGACAATCACGTTGTCCGATGAGAGAGGAAACTCAAGTGCAGCATAGCATCACGAACTCGCCTTGTCTTCTAAACATTAAAAAAAGTTTACATCCTTTGGGTTGTATTTTGTCCCCAAACAATAATCGCCATCTGTCTTCCAGCATTTCTTTTCTTTAATGCTGCGGGCCCGGTACTTCCTAGTCGTGAATGGCTTGTGCGTTATCAGCTTGACACAGCATTCCCGACAGCAAAGTAGTGAGCCCAGAGTTTTCAAGAGAGGAAATACAAGCAAGACTGATGACGATTATTGTTTGGGGACAAGATAAGCCCGAAGGGGTGCAAACTTTTTTCAGAGTGTATTGCACTTGCCTTTTATGCATTGTTCGACCTTATCTGGTATGGCAGCTCAGAGCAATGGCAAATAAAAACCCTGAAGTTATTTGCCTATTATGCACAATTTTCATTTCTTCCGTGACTGTCCAAGTTTCATCCTTTCTAGTGTGGCTATTTCAATTTTTCGGTTGATTTATTCCAAACCAAGATCCTGGCTGACACCCATACAATTCTATGGGCTAAAGCTTTCATTATTTTTATCCTGAAATTGGCAACTGCCAGATAATCAAAACTTAACTGGTCAACAGCACAAACGTGCCTAACCCTAATATGACCTTAATCACAACTTTGTTGGCTGCAACGTCTGTCTCTGTGGCAAAAATGAATGCATCAATGTATCTCCTGCCAAAAATGCTCCCATTGATTTAGTTGCCCTCCATAAACTTTAAAGTGAAAGTGGCAGCTCAGAAGGTAGAGTTACTATATTTACCCAATTCTAAAGCGCATCTTTTTTTCTCAGGAAAATTGGTCCTATATTTGCCTGCAGAGACAAACGAAAACTGCGTACACAAAAGCATCTGGTGTCAAAGCCAGCATAATTGCAAAAGTAGCTACAGAACAAGTTGTCACACAGCAAGGCGACGACAATGCATCACTTTCAGTCTCTGAGAAAGCTGGACCGTTAGAAACGCCAGTGGTCAGAGCTAGGTCTATCAGCGTCCGTGCCTCCGGGCACAGTTACACAAGTTTTGCGAAACGTAAAACTTGCATAACTACACACAGAGGCTTGTTCTGGATAGAATGGAGCCACGAAGCAGCGTGTCGAAATAACCCAGTACTTCTTACCTGCAGGTACTTGCCACGGAATTTGCTGGACATGGAGAATTCCTGCCAGCATCGCCAGCCTCGCCCCTCGCAGTGTTGGGCCAGCATCGGCGGGTGGTGGCTCACCTGCGTGACAGCGGGACTCACCTCCACAACTGTGGGACACACGACTGGTGGCACATGGGTTTCACTTGTGGACAGTCATTGCTTTTTCCTACAGTCGAACCCAGTTACATCAAACTCTCAAGAAAACGCCCATCAGTTCGATATAGAGCATAATTCGATATAAGCCTGCTAAAGAATTGGACGTCATAAAAGCACATACCATTTATAAAATCACTTTATTGATGAAACTAGCTTAGTTCCGCAGGAAATAGTCCTGTATTTTCTTCTGCTTGGGGCAATCTCGCTGACTGCGACACACGCACTTTGCCACATTGTCTAAAGAGTCGGAGCAGCTGAGGCCTCAACCTTCCATATTCGCACAGAAGCACCGGACTAGTGCGAGTGCACCGATCTCCTCAGAGGATGTAGGTAAAGGACCGTCGTTGCTTTTCACATTGTGCCCACTTTCACTTGTGCTCGGTACAATGTTGGCAATGTAGTCTTCGTTTTCTGGCTCTCCCATGGTCGCAACACTATCATCTGCATACACAAACTCGTCGATCGTTGATTCGTTAACGGCTTCCGGAAATTCTGACAGCTCGCTCTAAACTTCGGCTACACCAGCAACGACTTTGTCGCATTCATCAGAATTTACAGTAATCACAGAGCATGCAGAAGCCGGCAAGCCGGAAGCAATTTCGGATGAACCATTTGTACACGGCCGTGCATGCGCGTCGGGAGCCACAGGCCCCGGGTCGCGAGTTTGGCCGCTTTAGCCATAATCTCCCTCTTATTCTTCAAGATCATGCTGAGAGTTCTCCTCGGAATCTTGCTCACTGCGGGGACATCCGACTTCTCACCGTGTTCGACCCGATTTATGATTTCAAGCTTCACGACGAAAAGTGAATTCAGCCGCTTCATCACGGCAGCACTGCGGGAGAAGGCCCACAAGACGCGAGAACAATGAACCAGAAAAGCAGCGAGACAACTCGCGCTTGAGCCATCTTGCACGACGAGGGCACAAGAGCCTCTGATTGGCTATCTGAGCAAGTGCTGCAGGCGGGCCAGGATAATTTTTTGCACGGGGGTGTCGACGGCTCGCCCGAGGCAGCGCAGTCATGGTAGGGAGAGCGGTTGGATGGAGCCACGCCGAGAAGTTTCGCCGCCACCGCAAGGGAAAGCCAACTTCTGGGGCACTTTTCCACTGCTTTGTGTCTTAACTCTTTGGAGGTTTTTGCCGTACATGTATGGCGGCGGTTTTCTGTCCCGCAAGGTCTTTGCCGTACGGGTACAGTTTCAACCCTCCGTTTGAAATTTCGCGCCATAATGACAATGAGTGCTCACTAGGAGGTGCTGCCACCACTTAGGACTTACAAGAAGCGTTTGAAATTTGCGCTACCTTCTTGGGGAGATAAACAGAACTGATTGCTAGCTTTAGCGCATCGTGCAGACTGCGGCAACACCCCTTTTGCGGTTTCGGTTTCGCCGCGTGATCGCAACGGAGCCGCCTGAAACATCATTTTTCTCTTCGTCGGCACTCTCTTGCAGGGTGGTGGAAGTTGATTTCAATCTTGATTGGCGCTGCTCTAAGCTTGTTTATCACCGCCGCTCGCGCGGTATTCTAGCTCTCAATGGCAACGCGCTTTCGCGGTTTCGGTTCCGCCGCGGGATCGCAACGGAGGCGCAAGAAAGGTGATTTTTCTTTGTCGGTACGCTCTCGCAGGGGCGGCGGAAGTTGATTTCTATCTTGATTGGCGCTGCTCTTAGCTTGTTTATCACCACCGCTCACGAGGTATTCTCGCTCTCTGCGGCAGCGCGCTTACGCGAGAGGGTGCCTCAGACCTCTGCCCAAGGCAGCCGCACGCAGAGAAGATGTCGTGTGCGCCAACACAACTCGTCGCTCCAAGATGAGAACAGACATGCATTTTAGGTGTGCAGACTGCGATAAGGCGCTGTGCGTAGAGCCGTGTTTCAAGGAGAACCACACTCTGAAATACTATTGACCATTTTGCAGTTCTGAGTGATGCAGACACCAAAATACTGTTCCTTTTTTTTTACTATTTATTCCCGACTTTATACATTTTGTACATTTAAGATCCTAAGATTCGCAAAAAAGTAATGTGACCACCTGGGAAAGCTTTTTCAAAATAATTCGACCCTCAAAGGGTTAAGGGGGTGGGGGCCTCGAAAACCGAAAAATCGCGAAAAAGTTTATTTTTGAAAAACAATATTGTTGGGTTGTATGTCTCATACACTACCTGTTCTGTAATTATCAACACCTAATTCAACCGCAAAGTACAAAAATACTCTACTTGTGAGGCCACCGCAGCACATAAACACGAGCAAATTCTGAAATGAAGTCAAACTTCGCGCGCGCGCCATTCCCGGCCCATGCTGCCTGCCCGCGCCATCTTGGTGTCATTTTGACCATGAATTCTTTGTCTCTGTTTTGCCACCTTGCAAAATGGCAATGGCGGCGCGGTTGAGGCGCTAATGGCGTTTTCCCGCAATGCGATGCGCAGCGCTGATTGGCCGGAGCAGCACGTTCAAATCCCACAGGCTAAAGCGCGCCTGCCATTGGCTGTTGCTGCGAGGGCGGCACGGGCGGCTGCTCCCTTTGATGGCGCGCCCTGCGCGCTCGCGTCGTTGTTGCCGCTTGCTCCGTCCGCCTCAACAGACACCTGCTTGCGAGCTGCTCATCACCTTGCGCTATCTTTCAGACTATTGTCTCAGCCTTTTCTTTTTCGCTAGTTCTTTGCTGCACGCAACGCCGGCAACGAAGTCCAAGACACTGCAGATGTCCGGTGCGCGGAAGCGCGACATGCGACTTGTACGACCATCGAACTTCCGATCTTGCGCAGTGAGTGCCGACTGTGTAGACGCTTTCAGCAGCGGAACTGTGCTGTCGGCTGTCGCCAATAGAAAATTGGACACATTGAGTGTGCCTGGAGCCGTAAGAGCTAATTAGAAGCTCCGCAGGAGCTTTCTAATCAAAAACACGTGTTCAACTTTAAGGCCTGTTTTCTCGGAATGGATATTTTCGCTAGTAGTGGTGCTGGGGAAGGTGATATCTCAAGAACCGCTCTTCAGATTTGTGAACCGTTTTTTTTAGACTGTTCCTGAATGACTTTGCCAGAGGGTACCAAGCTTCTTTTTTCGAAAGGTAGTGCAGTTAACTTATAATAAGCAATTAATTTTTGATGAATGTGGTCATTATTGCCTACATCAAATTCAAAGTTGTGTTAAAATTTTTTGGAGGGGAAATTAAAGTAAAGAGCTTTGTGGCCCCCTAGGATATCTATCAAAGGATCATCACAGTGAATTTTAGCTTCCTACAATGTACTGGCATTTCTCCAGGCTCTTCCTCAGGCATATACACGAACCACTTAGTTAGACCTCAATAACTCTGGAACTAATAAACACATCTTCATGAAACTTTCCAGTTCCTTATAATTCGGTGGTGTGAACATACCCTGAAAGTTTCATCCGGATATATTAAAGAATAAAAAAGTTCAGTCTCCAGAGTAGCCTCCCCCCTTAAAGGCAGATCTGGCAAGCATCATTCCCCATGTCATCCTGGTTTGTTTACCAGTAAAACAGCCTGCTAAGAACTGTTTGTTATTTAATTTTATACAAAAACATGTTTTATTCAACCATGAGGACTTGTGCTTTATAGTACAATCACCCCTTTACTTTGTTATATTGAAATTCTGCTATATTAAAATTCTCCCATTCATGCAAGTACAGTCACCAACGAAATTTTCTTATGAGAAGTAATAATTTCCACATTATTAGGCAATTAGAAAAACAAATTTCAACGACCAAAAAAAAACCGCCATTTTTTTAAATTTGAAAGTTGGCGACCAAGCATAAGGTTTCATGTCATGTCAGTAATATTTTTACATTGGTGGTGTAAAGCGAAGCTTTCACATCCACTCCGCCGCCACGGCCGATAGTGTCACTACTAGTGGAGTAACGCTAACGGCAGACCGATCTGCACACAGTCCGACCAATGCAGCATCAAAACTCGCCGAGCACTGTAAAGAAAGCTTTACTTTAAAATCGTACGAAATCAGGGAATCGGGGTGACAGGTGACAACCCATTGTTGTTTGCAAAGTTGTAAATTTGCAACATTGCACATGTGTGTTATGTCAGAGAAATTAAGCAAGATGAGGTATGGCATTTGAAATTTTGGTAGCTCATATATTGTTTCTAATGGTGGTTTGATAAACAAAGAAGCCACAGTTTTGCTTGAAAGGTGAGGCACTAATAATGATAGTGAAGTTATTTGATAACTAACAAAGGTTCATAGTTTTATCGGCCCTATGAACTGCAGTAGATATTCAGTCACTAATTAAATTAACAAGCATGGCAGCACGTGTACTCAGGAAGACATGATCAAATCTCTGTTTATGACTGGAAACACTCGCTACCACAATGCCGGTGTGACGAGAACAGGCAGAGGGGAGCTAACGCTTTGTCTCCTTCTCGCTTGACCGCATCTCCAAAACTCAAGATTATGTGGCCTCTAGCACATAATGCACGGGAAGACAGCGCATTGCCTCCAAGATAGGATGCGGAGGCCATGCCATGTGTAGCGACAGCTGGGTTACAGGAGAGGAGAAGTGCACTTGCTTGCTCTCCCCCCCTTCAACCTCCCCCATCCCTCCCTTCAGCATGCACTTTAATCACGTTACCGCACGCTTGCTCACACCCCCCAATCCCGAGTAGGAAGGTGGCGGGCATGAAGCCACAATCCTGCTCAGATCACCCTGGCACGTTTTTCCTCCCAACACAACACATGTTGCATGGGGCACGATAGGCTATTACAGGAAACTTCCGTTCATTCAACTCCTGTTAATTCGATTTTTCGGTTATTTCAATTCCGGCCCAACTACTGGCCAGTGCCCATGCACTTCTATTGGCCCAAACTTTCTTTATTTTGATCCTAAGATTGGCTTTCGCTAAATAATTCGAGCTTGACCAGTCAGCATGCACGTGCCTAATCACTATGATGACTGCAATAGTGACCCCTTTAGTGGCAGCGTCTATCTCGGCAAAGCTTAGGGGACAGTGAATACACTGAACACGCATCAAATCTCCTGTCAAAAACAACTATTTTTGGGCTGCCCTAGGAAGGTTTCAAGCAATAACCGTAACTCACAATGTTTAATTACGGTATTTAACCGATTCTAGCAGGTGCTCCCCCTCCATTCTATTTTTCAAGAAAATTGGGCCGAAGTTTGCCAGCAAGAATGCAGTCGGACACGATACCAAAACTGCCTTTGCTGCAGTCGTATGCTTTACCACATAAAGACCAACCTCAATGGAGCAAAAAGGCGACAAACTTTCGGCAGCCGCCGCTTGGCGACGGTCGCCCACCGTCCAATGTCCAAAAACTGGATGTCTGCTGCCGGTCCACCCTTCCCAGATATTCGCCGCCCAGCAAACCGGTGCCACCGAAAGTTGTTGCGCGCAGTGGAGAGCGTGGACCAATCGGACCATAGCACAGCGGTTCGCTTCCGTCGGTCGCCCGTCGGAGGGCATTTTGGTTGTTGACGACGCTTGGCTACCGTTGGCGACCCTTGACTACGACTGCTATGTCCGTTGTAACATAAATAGCTTTTCCTGTTTCCTCGACTGCAGGGCAGGCTCGAAGGCCTGCCACGGGAGAAACTCACCTGCTTGCTGACGCACTGCAGTTGAATAACTGCGCGTGAATGAAGATTGCCATAAACAAACACAGGGTCACAGACGAAGGGGATAGTATTGGCTAAATGCCAACATGTCGCGTATAAAAAAAAGAAGAAAGAAAGGAATATCAACCGGAGTCCCATCTAAAAGCGAACACTTATGTACACACTTTTTAAAGTCAGTTGTTTTATTTTCGGTGCAAAAAACATTGGTTTAGGAGCATTTTTACCTTCTGCTTTCATTTGCAGACGTCGCTTTCGTAATCTAGCTCGTCTGGCCACAATGACTCCTCGCGGGCTGTCGACTGCACGGTCGGCAGTGTTAACCCGCTCTTGGTTGCATGGAGTGTGGTGTGACGAATGTGCGGCGGCGCTTTGTGCTGTATTTTTAGCCACGTGAAATTCATCACAAAAGTTCGCTCTATGGAAGATGGACTTAACGCGGATGTATTGCGGCGAATTTAACTTTAAGAAACTGGTACAACATGTGTTAGACCCTTGCCCATTTTTCTTGCTACAAAATTGGGTGCACATTAGATTTATACATTGTTTAGGAGCTTTAATGACATTTTTACATTAGTTTTCTACTTCGGGCACATAAAAAATGGGCACACAGATTACTTGGGGCCCTTTAGAATCAGGAAGATACTGCCAATTTAATCAGTGGTGTGTGTTGGCATTTTTTCTGCATCTTGTTTAATTCAACCCGCCGGATAATTTGATAAATTTCGTTTGTCCCATCAGGTCGGAATTAATGGAAGTCGACTGTATTGCACTTAGCCTTTGCACAGAACATGACGGTGAGAGGATCTTGCATTTAGTACCATAGTATGGCTATTCATGTTTTTCAGGCACTGCTCCACTTAGGCAGCTCTCTATCGAGCGGTGTGCAATTTGATAGGTGCATTCTTAAGCAACCACATGTATTTCAACCATTTGACCATCCTTGCCCGTGACAGTTTTCATTTGTTGACTTGGTATTCCTTCGTGGTGACGGTGAAATTTAGTTATAAACACACTTCGTTACATTAGGGTTCAATATACATGGTGTTATATGGTCAAGAAGCTAGAAAAGTTATATACTTTGTTATATCAAGAATTTCATTATATTTAAGTTTGTTATAGCAAGGTTTAATTGTATATGAAATGTAAAAAGTATCGGTGGGCCGCTATAGTTAGAGAACTGACACTAAGGTCCGCGGCTGCTTCGCAACAGTCTGTCATCTATTTTTACTTTTCATTGCTTGCCGATGCATGGCTGGTGAGTAATCGAGCCTCAGATGTGTGAGCATACAGCTAAACCTTGATAAAACGATGTTGGTTGCATTGAAATATAACCTTCTATGCACATAAATACAGTCGCTGATGGATTTTTATTACATGGAAGGGGCCGCAACATTTTACTAATTATCAGGCAATTGGAAAAAGCTAATTTCAACGACAAAGAAATAATTTTAGAGTTGGTGACAAAAGAGTTTCATGCCATGCTGAAGATATCTTTACATCGGCAGTGCAAAACAAAGCCAGCCACGCTTTTGCATCCACTACGACCCCGCGCAGGTCATGTGGGCTGTGTATGCACTCAGCCAACATGTCAGCCGTGCGCTGCCATAGCCATGCTAGAGAAGGAGACGCATGCCAAACTCAGTATTCTTCTGCGGCGGCAGTGAAATTCCGTTATATTGAAATCATGTATACAGTGCAGTCCCCTTATAATGATACGACATATAATGATATATCGGTTATAACGATGAGTCAACTTAAGAGCATCAGCTTATGCATTAGGGCTATGAGAAAAAAAGACATATACAGTTCAAATTTGCGTTAACGAAATCCTGCGACAACGAAATATTTTCGTATGCCGGCGAACGCCCATAGGATTCAACGCATTTCGTACCTGTCGACAATGAAATGTCGCTGTGCTACAATCCTGCATCAATGAAATTTGCCAGAACAGAACCTCGCATACAGTGCAGTCCACTTATAACGATATCGAGAAAGACGAAAAATATGATCGTTATAACCGATGATCGCTATATCTGGACTGCAGTTATCAAAAAAAAAAAAAATTAAACGTGTTTGCGCTCTTTGCCTTTGCAGCTCTGAACTCGATTTCGCTACTTGCTCTAAAGAATAGATGATGTATACAGCAGGCCGTGAAAAACAAACTTTATTTCTAGCGCCAATGACCGTGTCAAGGATTAGGCGCGGCGAAATAGTCCGAAATCTGCACTTGCTTTTGCGGCAGCTTCAGCTTCACAACCGCGGTGTGCATGGATTCCAGCTGCTGCGCGAACACTGGCGGCAATCTTTTAGCATGCACAAAATCAATTAAGGAGTCGATCGACGACAGTGCACTTTGCGTGGACATCGTCATCGGGGTCAAGGAGCCACTGTCAATCTCGTTGTCACTGTCGCTGATGCCGTCGCCACCGTCGCACAACTTTGCGTCTGTCAAGACAGCACATCTTCGGCGATCGCCTCGTCGGTGACCTCATCACAGAACGAGGCAGCACTGTCTGCAGTCAAAAACTCCTCCTTCGACACACCACCTGTGTCACCAGTAGGAACGAGCTCCCAGAGCTCGGTTATGTCAGCGACTTCCACCGGGTCGGTCTCAGCGGGTAGGGGAAGTTCGTCCTTACGCACAAAGCCCGCCTTCTTGAAGCAATTGGTGATGAACCATTGGTAAAGCACTAACCCCTTTTCCGCTGATCGGAATGGCCGCTGATAGCTCCTGCCTTCACAATCGCGGTGCTCCCGGTTTTCAAGATGGTTGATATCGTTAACTGGACGAGCTCATACTTCTTCACGAGGGCGCTCACCTTGAAGCCGCATCGAGAGTCCTGCAATATATCCATCTTCGTGTCAAGCGACACAGCTTTGCGCTTTGTCGGCGCCATCTTCGAACTGGGTTGAACCGTTGGTTGCACGCTGCTTCGGTGGCGTCAGCCTGCTATCGCGAGAGAGACGCCGGATGATAGTGATCTAAGGAATGCAAGAGACGCGGGACGGGCGCCGTCGCGCCGCATTGCTTGTCGCTTCTTTTTTTCTTTCTCTCTCTTTCGGAGCGACTGGGGCCGACGCGCATGAAGCAGCTAGCGCCATCTTGTGGCGCGCTGCGCCAACGTTGGCTGCGCCTACTCGTGCGCGGGCGGGGCGAGACGCGCTGCGCGCTAATGGCGGCAGATACGAACTTACAGAGGTAAACATCGCCTCGCCTCGACATCGTTCGTTTCAGGGAACTAAGCAACGCAAACGTTACGATTATTTGGCACGGAAAACGCCGTCCAGACTGCAAAATTTTGATCGTTATATCCGATATGCGGTGAATAACCTATCGTTATAAATGTTTTTTTTCCCCATAGACCTAATGCATAAAATGACACTCTCATGTCGACCCATCGTTATAACCGATATATCGTTATATGTGGTATCGTTATAAGTGGACTGCACTGTATTACCTACTCGCGCAAGGCTAGCAGGCTCCAAAACTAGTTCAAATGCGATTGCTTTGCCCTAAAATTGCATAAAATACCACCGCATTACACTTGTGTGGGTGCCGCAACTTTTGTTTACAAAACACCCAAGCACCGGTAGCAATCGCATGCACTGGAACTACATCATGGCTGCCATCTTGTTTGGTGATCACCCGTATGAAGCGGCACGCATGTTGCTACCGGCATGCAATGACAGTTTTTGCACACTTAGTGTGGTGCGTCATGTGCGCTTCAGTGAAAAAAATGCAGCAAAAACAAGGAAATCCACACCCACTGACGTGGAATTGTTTATGGTGCTTGAGATGGCGGTTGCAGCATGGAGTATGATGCATCGGGCAGTGATTGAGCAATCATCCGGGAATACGCATCCCTTGCTTCAAGAACGATGGTTTTGGTGCCACCCGACATGCATTGCGTGAGAGATGCGCAAAGAGGCCGTAATATCGATCGATTGCTTTCGGTTATGCGAGATACCATCGGTCTCGCACTCGGCACCAGATGTGTAGACACCTGCAGGCGACAGCATGCACTGGAGAAATGCTGCTGCATGCTTGGAATACCGTTGCCCTGCGTCCGGTGCTGAGTTCCGCAAAATCTCATAAAGCGATTGTATTTCCAAAAGCAGTTGACTGAGAATACTTGCTCCAGGGCAGTGCCAATACTGCAGATTGACACATGCAGCATACTTTTTACTGTCAGCAATGCGGTTTTATATCTTCGAACAAGCTTGCCAAAGTAGGCTAACGTAATTTTGGCCGCAAACTTCCGTTCTGTGACGCATTACCTGTCTGTGCTCTTATTTCGCAACAAAATTCTTGGAAAGCAAATTTTTTCACATTTATTGTTAATTTCGTTATTGCAAGGTTCAACTGTATAATAATATTTTAATCACACCATGTGAGATAAACCAATCAAAATTTTGTCTTCTGGATGGCATTTTCCCAGCAGAATAACCATGACATTTATGTCGCTAAGTTATCTTTCGACGAATGATGCCGGGACGGGGCAAAAAGTTTGCCTATGCGATTCGTATCTGCCGCCCAAACTACGCAGTGCGACCCGCCCGCGTGCCGATTGCGAAATCCACAGAGCAACGCAAAGCAACGAAAAGCAATGCCACCTAAAGACAGTCTAGGCGACGTTAACCAAAGTGGGCAAGGAGAGAAACAAGACAAAGCGTCGCAGAGGAGGAAGGTAGGTAGACGGGCGCTGGGTTGACCTCCTGTGGCAGTTGCTACAGGTTTCGCTTGCGATAGGGATGTACCAGGTTTATCTCGTGATAACATTGTCCCGTGATAACAAATCCAGAACTTCGAGCTTTCTAACGATACCAGGATGACGTCTTTCGGTGGCAGGAAAAAGACAAGAGGCAACTATGCAAAGTCTGGTGTTATTGTGCTATTTTGAGCTCCTATCTGGCCATCTGTGCTCTGACAAAATAATTTTATGTCGGACACTTGTTGCGAATTTTCAGCTATATCATCTTGATACACTGCAGATTAGGAATTGCAGATGCAGAACACGTGGTTTGCGAAAATCGATCTTTTTCACGATTTTCGTGACGTCATCGTCACTTTCCTCCTTAAATTCATACTGAAATGTAAAAGTCTATCCAAGTGGATGTTGTGGTAGGATTTGGTTTCGCTGTTAGTGAAATCCTAAACTGCCATTCGCAGAGAGCCCTAGCCTACAAGACAACAGCCCCGGCGGTGCAGCATCTCCAGTGCAGCATCCCATGCCCGGCGCCCCTCAGTGAAAAGACAGTGTCATCCATACTTTCCTGTGGAACGCATATCGAACTGGGAGGTGTTTCGTGTTCTTTAAGCACAGTGGTAACTTGCTGTTGCCGATAATGGATGACCAATTTGCACAAGCCATTCATATGCACAGCAAGCAAAACAGCAAGCACCTGCACAGGTTTCCTCCATAGCATTTACTGCTCTTCAGATTCAATCTCACATTTGACAGCATCTGTCACAACAAATATTTCCGACAGCGCAAAGTAGTGATCACGTCTCTGTTGGGAAAGCACATTTGCAGGGGCACAGCGCCATACTAAATATATGGAATGTGTTGTTGTATGGGAGTTCAATGTATGCATAGTACATTGCCATACTTTAGCATGGGCTTTTCAAGGGAATTTTACAACTGTTTGATATCGCGAAGTTTGATATATTCATGATTGATTGTATTGAAGTTCGTTATATCCAGGTTTATCTGTATATTCATGTTTCTGACAATAATCTACAGTTGCTATTCTACACTCGTACCTTTCTCGTCCCTTGTTTGTCGCGCTATTATTCGTCAGTATGGAAAGCCAGCTCGCCCCACGTTCAGTGCTTCTAAGTATCAAGTCTCACTTCTTGCGCTGCTTCCAGCAAACAAGCTATGTTGGTAGGCTTAAAGAATACCGTATTTATTCGAATCTAGGCAGATAGTTTTTTTCAAATAATCATATACCAAACTCTAGGGTCGGTTTAGATTTGAGGATTTTAAAAAAGGCCCCAATTTGTAATAAAATATTATATATATATATGGTGCATAGCTAGTGCCATCTAGAAAAGGGAGTATCGCAGCCACTACTGGCCGCGCCAGTAGCCAAGTGAAGTACACGAGCGACGTCGCCATTTTGACCTGTGTCGTATCGGCGTGCTGTGTGGCATTATCAGAAAGGCACTAAACAGACGGCACTGCTATAGTGCCGCTTTCAAACGAAAAGTTGTGCTAGCCGCAGAGAAATCGTCAAACGTTCAAGCCGGGCAGGACATCAGCATTGATGTGAAAAACGTCCATCGTTGGATAGGGCAACGGAAGACTCTTTTTGCCTGTGCCGCAACGAGGAGATGACAGCGATAAGGAAGATAAGCACGCGATAATAGAGAGAAGCTGTTCACCGTGACTGCACCGAGCCTAGATGCGTATGAGCCATGCCGCACTGTCTGCACATGCGTGGGTGCATGGATGTTAGCTTGCACGCGTCCGCAATCGCACGAGGCTAGCAGCGATGACGACGTAGAGTGAACTCAGCATGTTCATATTAAATAAATGCTATTTTCATTTTGTTAACGCTGTCTTCCCTTTTTTGCTTGGCTTACATTCAAGGTAAGTTTTTTATAATTTCTTGGGCTTTGGACATTTGGGAGTCAGCCTAGAATCGGGGCTGGCCTAGGTTCGACTATATACAGTAGCTGTCAGCTGGGCGTGTTGGTAAACGTTCGTGATGGAAAAGCACTGCTAAAATGGAGACTTAGGAAGAACACAGCACAAAGCGCTACTAGCAACTGGAAATTTTTCCAGTTGCTAGTAGCACTTTGTCCTGTGTGCTTCCCAAGCCTTAATTTTAGCAGCGCTTTTCCATCATAGACTCAAGGAGAAGAGAAGCCAACTCACCTGCTCGGAGATGGCCCGCCAGCCAAGGTCGTCACGGCGATCACACTCGTAGGTCTCCCCAAGGAGTGGATTGAAAGGCTTGCCAGTACGATTGGATGTGGTCGCATACGACGACACCGCAAAGGCTGCTATGTACACCAGCTGCAAGGAAGGATCATCGCACTGTGCAGCTCGATCCAGCAGGTCTGCATACTCATAGTCCTCTGTCAGCCGCTGTAGCGTTGACAGTGGCTCATTGAAGTTCACCTGCACACATGGCATGACTCAAGTCTCTTACCAATGCCATCCCATGGCTTTAGCAGTATCAAACAAAAGGGAGTCAAAAGGTACTTCTGTGTTGTGGTGAAATCTCTATGGTTTGAATTACATGACATATGCCTATAACACAAAATTTACAGAACAAAAGTGAAATCCAAATATTAGAGCAGCCTGCTTAAACACACATGTCTGAAATTGACAAGTGGGAGTCCCTACAGTCCCTAACCGATATCTTTTAACACAGGGTGGGCCATAAGGATGCCCAAATAATTTAAATATCCAAAAGTGTGAATTTAAGAAAAAATATTTTTCCACATGTAGTAAGTGCTGTCAGGCACAATAGCCACAGTCTTAATGAAAGAATGAACTAACATGATTGTAATGTCACGCCCACTCACACTAGCTGGCTGCCAGCCTGTAGTGGCCAGTGTAGCTGCCAGGCTTTGTTAAAAGAATGCACCCTTCTTAGCAAACACAGTGATTGCCTAACAAGAAACCATTAAGCCAAAAATATAGTGCACTCAGGAGACTTCTGTGTTAGCACCCTTTAAATTGCTTTATCAGAGAAGTTATGATTTCTTAGACACGGGCATACAATTTGAAATAAGTGTCATACCTACGCGTTTGCCACTTTTCCCGATGAACTACACAGCTAGACAGATTTTAGCAGCAAAAAAAAGAACTCTACAAGAATTTTGTAAATTACCTAAAATGCACTAATTAACTTTCTGATTATACACCTCAGGGCGCACATTGCAAGTGTGAAATTGATGCCAACAAAAAGTGAAGTCATGTCTGCTTAGCCGAAATTTGAAGACTAGCGCCACTTTCGAGATTCGCAACCTTAAAATGTGCTACGAAATACATCGGTGTTCCAGTTGACAGCTTCCCAAAAGCGTCCATCTAAGCATATAGGATGACCTTAACTGGAACGCCAAAGCATTTTTCAGCAGATGTTGGGGGTAAATATCTCGAGAGTGATGCTCATCTTGGGATTTCTGCTAAGTGGACAGGTCTTTAATATTCCCTGGCTTCAATTTCACAATCACCACGTCTGCCCTAAAAATTAAAAAGTTAATTAGCATAGCTATTGCAATCAACAAAGCTACAGTGGAAAATTTTTATGCAGTAAGCGTTCTTAGCCTACTCTGCCTAATTTGGTGTGCTGCTACAGTTTGCTATCTAGCACCTGAAACAGACTGTCAAGCGAAACAAAAAAATGAAGAAACTCCACTGGAGTTCTCTAAGTATGCATAAGCATGCCCCCAAATTTCAAGTTGGCCCACCCTCAAATTTAAGTTGGCCTACCCCCAAATCAAGTTGGCCCACCCCCAAATTTGAGTTGGCCCACCCAGAAATTTATCTCTGCCCGAACCCCATATTTAACTTTGCCCAAGCCCAGACTTCAAGTTGACCCAACCCGAAATTTCAAGTTGACCCACTCCCAAACTTCAGTTGGCCCACCCCTACTGTAAGCTTCCCCATGCATTTTCTAAGGAGAATGTTTGCAACTGATCCATCGTCCCTAATAGTCTTTTTTGCACTAGCCAGTACAGAAAGAAGTGGCACCTAAGTATACTCAAATAGGTTTAGTTTCTGTAAATATATGCATCTGCGTTCAACTAGTCGATATTCAATACTTACTATTTGTATATAATTCACATTAGAAAAAAATTATATTCACCCACTACAAGTTTTTGTGAAAGCAGATCTCATATGCAACAATGACTGTACATCTCTGACAGTTCAAGTCGCATTGCGTGAATTCAATTTGGAGTATTTTGCCTAACAAGCCTCCTCTGTTATGTCTCTTGAGCATACTAAGGTACTTTAACAAGCAAGCCGTAATAAATGTTCTGGCCAGTTTACCACAGACCTACTACTTCTGGTAAGTGGCTGCCAGCGAAGTCTGTGCATCACTTTTGCTTCATTGCCAAATGCAACAATGATGGCCTCTAAAGAGCTGAAAACTTGGCACAGTTGTAGCTAGCAGGTTCACTGTCTCGACGCTTCTGCCCATTCACCAAGCTTAAAAGCCAGACATATTTCAGAAGTTAACAGAAATGTGTTGCACAGCACCCCACAATGTTGATGTGCTACTAGCCACAAGCAGATCAAGAGGTCAACACGCTTCCAGCTTATAATCTGAAGGTGCAGTTGCGAGTAGAGGAACAATTTTGAATCAAGTTAAGCAATTAAGCTGCCAAAGAGTTACGAATGCGTGTTCACTAACACTGGTACTGAGTGGGCTTGGCAGCACACCTATCCCCTTGGCTACCCTTCCTGGCCTCGCATATGCTGCTGGAAAAAGCTCAGGTGCTCCTTCTCTGGGAAACACAGATGTTCACAGTTCCACCCACTGCTACTCAAGAAACATTGGGACGCTCTGATGATCAATGCCTATCGCTCCACCAATGCTGTGCAGTGCCCTCATCCTACCCGCCGTACTTGGTTTTCCTGTAGCCCACTCTGACACATGTCACCCAGCCAATCATGACGTCATCATGCATGGACAAAAGGCTAGACACCAGCCACATGCACTACAGTGGGCTCGGGGTACAGTGACCATGACTGGCAGATACCCACATCGCCTGCTATTTTAACACGTAAAAAATTCCTATTTGCTCTATGTGCAGCATACTCGTTACATGGCACTGATTGTGCTGCTGAGCCCCAGCTGTCATGCTATTATGATATGTGACTGTGCATTTATATTCTTTAAACTTCGAGGGCAATACTGAAAAGAACTCCGGTCCTCCTATCTATTCTACATCTCAGGAACCATCGTCAGAAATTTTAACTGCCTTTCAAGAGCTGAAAATCGGTCAATCAGCAATTTTTGATCGGTAAATCAAAGTCAAAACATCAGAGCGCTGGATGCCATTAGCAGAGGTGGAACAGCCATTTGACCTTCCGGCACAAGTTTTGGTACAGGGAAAAATCTTATTTGGCACAGCGACAAGCACTTTCAGCATAGTGTCCAATAGTATACATTTATATGCCACATATGGTCTCAGCATTAACTGAAATCGTGACTACTGAGTAGTCGACACATTTAGCAGAGCCGACTTTGTGTGCACGAATGAGGCATTGAGGCTAAAAATTACAGGCTAGTTTCATTAATTGTTTTCATAAAATGGCTTAACCTCCCCATAAATATTATGCAATAAGGTCGCTCCTATGATTTAGACTTCCTATAGGCATTGCGCATTACGTGGACTTCAAACAAGCTACAACAAAAACATTTGCGGAACTAGAGCATGTCGACAAGACCACGCCCTAGGATGCGCACGGCTAAACTGAAGCTACAGGGAAGACATCCACAGGCTTTTCCTAATGTGCACAATATCTCCTGCATAACCATGCTCTGGAGCATGTGAAAGGTGATGCAAACCTGCAATCCTGCAGGTTTGCAAAGAAGGTCCCCACACATAAGCAAATTATACAATTAAACCTCGATATAACAAACTTCAATATAACGAAATTCTCGATATAATGAAGTATTTAACTTTTTATAACCTCTTGTCCATAGAACCATGCATTGAAAACCTCAATATAACAAAGTGTGTTTGTATGCGATTTCAATATGACAAAATTAAGACGATAAATGGAAACTTCCACCGACGCAGATGGTGAAATGACTGAGTTACAAGCAGCTGCTTGCAAATGCATCTCTCAAATGGCCCGCGGCTCGAGTGACTACCAAAGCGGAGCTGTATCATGTTTCGTATAAAGTCCAAGGTAAATAAGATCCTAACGTGCCCCGCACACTTTGTGCTTTAGATGCGAGTGAAGGTGTGCGAGGGTAAGACAAGAAAGATGGCGACTTCACGAGTGCTGCCTTTCTATGTGAGCAGAGGGAAATACGGGAAGGGGAGCGAGCTCGTGGGAACGCGATCAAGTGCGCGTGAGAGGTGCGGGGGGGGAGGGCAAATTGGCGTGCTCACGATTTCTGGCATATATGTCTCGGCCGTGGCTGTGCATGGCTGTAAGTGCGTCTGAGCACACACGCAACCGCACCTCCTGCTGCTTTAAAGGTAATCTGCTGCATATGGAAAGACTGGGAATGCTCAGACAGTGTATCATCACGTAAGCTGTCTTCCCACGCGTTGAGCGTTGGAGGCTGTGTAATCTCGAGTTTCGGCGACTCGTTGGAACGAGAAGCAGACGAAGCATTCGCTCCCCTCTGCCAGTGCTTTTCATTATAGTGTCATTCCAGTGCAGGCAATGCTATCAGCCATAGGGGCAGAGTGCACACGAAAGCGTGGCTGGATTCACTTAATTTGTACCATCGATGCAAGATTTTGTCGATGTGGCATGAAACCTTATCATGCGTCGCCGACTCCCAAATTCATCAAAAGGAATTGTTTTCTCATTCAAACTTGCTTTTTTCAATTGCCTGATAATTCAGAAAACTCTTCGGCCCCTTTCTGTGCAAGTAAAATTAATCGGTGATTGTACTTGTTTGCATAAAAGGTCAAATTTCAATGTAACGAAATTTCGATACAACAAAGTAAATTGCAGATTTTACCTACTTCGTTATATCGAGGTTTAACTGTGTATCTCACAGTTGAGTAGATGTATTACAAGTTTTTTAGAGTCACACCCCCAACAACTATGGTAAAAAACGTGTGGCTGGATATTATCCACGGCTCCTTTTTGATCCAACATCCTCCTTAACTTAAGTGAGCTCCGAGCCACACTAGTAGAGGGACACCATGCTGGAGCACAACCAGCACAAACAAAACAGCTGCAGTACACTGTAGTACATTGGAACATTCACGGGAGAGAATTGCAAAAAAAGCAAAAAAATAACTGCGACTTGAGAATTCACGGTGTCAGCTATATCTGTGGCTGTGGCTGCTCCAGTGAGTGTCATGATGATGAGTCCTTTCGGTTTATGATTCAATTTTCCTACTGAGGCAGCGTGAACAGAAGGGGGCTCTTATTCTTATGCTTCATTTCATGCTAATTTGGCACAATTTTGTGCTAAAAATGCTGTCTTGAGCAAGATGACACAAAGGACCGCTCTTGGTGCATTTAGGCACAATTGATGCAGCTGTGTTCACCACTGCATTATCAAAAGACTACCTAAAATTGAATCATACTGTTCGACGCTTATTTCACTCCAAAGCAAAATAGAAAGCATTCATGCACCACCGTCACATAATTCCAAGTTAAACTCTACCCTTAAGGCAGAATAGACAATACCAAAGATCACACCTCCGAATCAAATCTAGTGTTTCTTGTCCTAAAGGATAGCACCACTGAATTATGGATAGAAACTGAAAAGTTAACAATCGATACCTATCACGAAAACATAAATGTTTCGATCGACCCAAAAGAAACTAACAAGAGCACACCATAGAGGCCAGTCAAACCATGCAGGTCGGTCGAACAAAAGCAGGCCTATTATTGTTCCTGCTTCGCATTTCGAAGTTAAAGAGCACATTCTATCATGCACAAGGAAGCTAAAAGCAACAGGCCACAGGGCAAGTGAAGGTTATTTTTAAAATGTTTTACTGAATTAGTGAAAACACAAAAAACGTTCAAACTATGTCACGGTAAGCTACTCACTGATAAAGCCACATACATGTACGATCACAGTGCCCATGAAGTCATTTCAGTTTCCCCATAGCCATCACCTTGTCACCCTGGACACCCCTATTGACTACACCCCTATTTTCGTTATTTACACAATCATCAGAAACTACATACATAAGCACGACCAACTGTGTGTGTTGCTGAATCTACTGAATGTTAACTTGCCCTTTTTGCAGAGGCATGGTCGAACTCATCCATCTCTGACATTGGTTCGCATCCTGTTTTCCAGAGTTTAACATTTTTTGTCTGGACCACAACAGCATGGCGTGGCAACAGCGTGCTCGTAGCTGCTAGCAAGGAATTACAATGATCTGTTATTGATATTCCATCAACGCTTAAGTTACTATTCGAATGATGCAACACACTTCCGCCCCTCGCACTTGTCGGCATGTGCTACTGCACTCCTGAAGCTGACCTGTCCTTCGTTGCAGGATTTCACGATGTTCTAAACACAATTTCTAACACCTACCCTAATGTTTCAGTCATCCTTTATTTCTGAGGGATTTCAATCCTACTAGGATATCGTGTCCTGACCCATCATTATTATTGTCTAACTTTAATAAAGAAAGTGATTTCATTGACACCTGTTTGACATTTCCGTTGTCATAACACATGCTTCGACACCAAGAAGAGTGACCAAACATTTGTCAAGCGTCCTAAAGCTCCTGCTTACATGTCACACCGATCACTTGATGTAAAAGCGTCAAATGGCCCAAAAAGCCAGCGTCTGTCGCCTAAACAGCAGAAATTCCCATTGGATGCAACGGCACGTCATGAGCGTGCCTTGACAGAGTAGGGCGGACAGAAGGAAACATCTGCTACCACGGTGGTGTGCCAGGTGTCGCATGAAGGGAGAAGGCATAGCTGCGATGTCGCGTCACCCTTGCCCTCACAAGCCGGTGCACAGTCCACATCTCTCTCTTTTACCCCCACTGGGCTTAGCTGCTGCGCGTGCCTGCCAGCCTTGGTGGCCACTGCTGCTTGCTCAGTCTCTCGTTGCACAGTATGTCAGTGGCATGCGGCGTTAGCACCGCAGGCTGCTGCTGCTGCTTGCCGGCTTGGGCAGAACGTAGCCCTAGGGTACATTACTCACACTGCAAAACGTGAAGGACAGCTCGGCAGCATTAAATTAAAGGGGTACTTAATTAAAGGAGACATTATAGGAGTACTGGCACGAAAATCTTCTATCTTGTTTCTTTTGCTATAGTAAGTACCTAATGACCACAGCTAGTAATCACGGTATGAAACATTCAATTACTTCAGAGCACAGCAGGTAATTATTTAGAGTCTTGTCTACAGCGACATGCCCAAGTTTCGATTTCGAAGAGCAACGAGATCGGATAGTAGGTTTGCAAACACCGCGGGGCACGTGACCCCATAAAACTGTGACGTGCATGCCAGCGTGCTCACCGGCATGTGAGCTTTTTGTTGCTAGTTCGCCTGCTACGCCTGCACATGCTTTGCAATGTCTTTCCATCATCATTGTCCTCGTTCTTGTTGTGCAGCGGTGACGATTTCCTGCAGGCGGGAGCGTTGCCGTATAGACGTGGCCACTACAAAGCAGCAACTCGGAAAGTGCAGCCAGTGGCAGCTATCAATATGCAAACACACTGCTACAAGTGGTACGAAACTGTCATCTAGGATGCTTTGGGAATGAAGCATATTCCAGAGCAGGACACAAGGCAGGGTAAATAGTCGACATAGCGCCAGGCTTGGGATTGGAAGTCTTGGTGGAAGATCATCGCACTGTGCTAACCTCGGCAAGTTTTGTTTATATCAGGCACGCTCGAAATGAAGCGAGCAAATCTGGCTGCTCTTCGAAGGGGTCCATAAGTGTCCAGTGGCGTGCATGAACTCGGTCCACTTCTGCTGCTTATTGTTGGCAATAGTAGCAAGCCAAGCAAGCTGGAGATTGATGGGAAATATTATAGGCCTACTAGCATGCTGGCCATCTGGGCTGACTTCCCTTGCGATCCGTCCGCAGCTCATAATAAAGCACTTATATTCATCAACACAATAAAGGTCTGGACATTTATGTTGCTAATAAGTGACAATACAATTACTTTTCCTGACACCATTGGTAGTGATGAGAAAACACGCTAGCCAGGCGAGCCGCTTCGCATAGAAGATTGCTGTGGCGGTTGCGCTGACCCCTTGAGAGTCGAAATCGTACCAACAATTTAGTATTTCGCGCAACATCATACAGTTAAACCTGGATGTAACGAACCTCTATGTAATGAATTCCTGAATTTAACGGAATATTTTCTTTCACCAACGCCACCCCCATAGAAGCCCATGTATTTCTGACCTCCACGTAATGAAGGCATTGTGGCAACTGATTTTGTTGTAACGAATTTTCGACGCTCATCATTTGCCGTACTTACTTGCATAGTGAATGCACTTGCGTAATTAACGTAGCCCTCACTTTTCCAATCAAGAAGTGCGTCTTTTTTTTCTTTTTCTTGCATAATGATCGCACCCTGAACTTGCTGCCGTGAAGTAGGAGACACACGGTACCAATTCAGTTCAGCAGGTGCAATAGTATCCCATGCCATGTCAGATGCTGAATAATAGCACGTCTTCTACTTTTATTGCAATTGCAATAATATGGATGATACAGGCACAATTCTGCCGTCGCTGCATGGTGTAGATGTGAGCGAAAGCGCACGAAAGAAGCCGACGATTGTGGTTCAATCTCGCATGCCATCTTTCGTCGCGCTAAAGGCCCTGGGGGGAGGGTAGAGAGGGATGGTGGCGTTGTACTCTGGCAGCAACTGTGTGTTGCACAATCGTACCAATGATCGCAGCTCAATCTCCCATGTACGCGGGAGGAAAGTGGGAAGGAAACACACCGTCTTCCATCCCACGCATGGGGTCGGGGGAGGGGAGGGAAGGAGGGAGGGAGAGAAGGGAGAGGGGGAGAGGGCGGCGCAGCGTTTTACTCCGGCAGCAACTGTGCATTGCATAGCCACGACACACCCTATCTTCAAAGCATAGTGTGCCGGGGGCTGAGTTGATGGCCGCACATACCTTTGTACATGTTGCGTTCTGGCCGCTCAGTTTCAGCTGAAGCAAATGTTTGGAAGTTTATAGTGCCGATAAAACTACTATCCTTACTTCGTGCAGTTGTCTACATTTGCGATCGCAATCAATGGTTCGCATTTCAGGCAAAACTGACCATTTTAGAGGTGGCCGCGGTAAAAACAAACACCTAAATTTTACCCCGCAAAATGAACGCACCCCCCCAACTTTGTGCATATTTTTCAGGAAGTGCATTCATTATTTGAGTAAATACGGTATTATCGTGAGCAGCAGCTATACCAAAAATTTGGGTAAATAATGTGTAACTTTTTAATTGATAAATAAGAGAAGTGGCCAATTGTGAGGAACACATCTGATTGCAGCAAGCCAGAGCGATCGATGCCATGTGCCACAATGATGATGATGATGTAAGTCGCTAGCTCCCCTAGCGTCGCTCGGTGACAAGCAAATCAGTCTCTGCATTTTTCACTTATGCGTCGTGACACTAGGTGTCACTACCGTGCCTGCCTATTTTAGTTATATTTTATTTTTTTAGCTTTTGCGTGTTGGCAACTTAGCATGGAACGGTGGAAGGTGCAGAACGTGAGAGCGGACGCGACGCGAGTGTCCACTTCAGCAGTGTATTGCACGTTGAGAGAAAAAGGCCATGATACCACTTTACAATGGATACCAGGTCATTCCACTATCATAGGAAATGATGACGCAAATAAGGCAGCCTGGACGTCAAACCATGAAGACCCCTGCGTACCCATTCCTCTCTCAAGGACAGATGTTGCAAGATAGCTTTGCATTCTAGCACGCACACTATCATTAGCTGAGTGGAACACCGCACCTACAAGGTGCACCACACTGCACTGACTCAACCCTTCGCTGCAACTCAGACCTCCGACCAAACTGCACTGACGAAGCATCTCGTCTGTGTCGGTTGTGGTTGGGAGTTGCCTTCACGAAAGCTTATTCAGCATTCACTGGAATGACTGACAGTCCTGCATAAGATGCCTGCGGCTGCGAGGAGAACATTGACCACCTATTGTGCCACTGTCCTTAATTTGAAGCACCAAGACAATCTATGACCAACGTAATCAGAAAAACAGATGATCGTCTTCCGAGTGAACAGACCATACTAGAACACCGTCCCCACCGATCATCGGCTCAGAAGGCACTAAAGGCTCTTTTGTGCTTTCTGAGAATATCGGCCTTGTGCGAGCATCTTTGACTTTGTAGTGCTGTTTGTCCAAGTCTCCCTACCCCCACCTCTCTGTTTCTCTACCTTCTTTCCACTCCCCTTCTCCCTTCCCCAAGCACAGGGTAGCCAGCTGGACTCTTGACTGCTTAACACCCCTGCCTTCCTTTTATCTCTCTCTTTCTCAACACAACTTAATCAAAGCTTATATTTTAATCATAGCAGTATTTGAACAATCCCATTCCATATTGTTCATAACAACATTAAGGTGCCTTAATAGCAAAAAGAAATAGCAATTCCGGCACACAAATGCTGCACATGCATCAAGTGCTTGGGAGAGCTATCGTGCCGCTGAAAAGCTGGCAATGACTGCGGCAATGTGAGCGTCTGCAAAACAGTGACCAATCTTGTCCAACAATTATAACATGTAGTTTCTGTTAATAACATCTTTGATAGTGTTAGCAGCAAATTAAGGTTAAGTGTTCTTTACATCTGCATTTACATAAGATGGGTTGCTTGAATGCTAAATTTATGACCTGGCAACAACAGTATTTTATGTGTGCACACTTGCCTCATTCGTTATGAGATTTCAAGCGAGCAAGTGGTTAAAAATGAACTGTGGTAATGCATGTTATAACTCAATCATAAGGTAAATCACTAGATCACCTAGCTGCAGCGATGAAAGCTGAGCACAGATATCCTCCCCCCATTCTTTATGCTCTCACGCGGCATGCACATACTAAGCACCATGACCATCAATGTGAATTCCTTCAAACAGCAGAGCACTCACAGGCATTGGGATCTTGGTGAGCTCCTTGCCGATGCAGTTCTTCATGATAGACCAGAGCGAGAGGCTGCACGATGGCTTTTCTGGAATGCGCATGCGACGTTTCCGGACGCTGCCACCACTGCCTCCATTAGCAGAAGGCATCAGAGCCATACTGTTGCCCTCAGAATATGGTGGATCAACCACTGGCGGCGGGTCGCTGCCACCACCAGACGACGGTGACGACACAGCTGGCAGCAGCGGTGGAGACGACAGGGGCTCCAACTCAGAGTCAGAGTCTGAGTTTCGCGAGTCCGAGAGCCCGCTCAGTCCGCTGGCGGAGCGACGATGCTTGGCGCGTGACGTAGACTCTGTCGACGGCATGGAGACAAGAAAGTGGTGCTCGAGGCCTGTAGCGCCGGTGGGCGAGTGCTCGGGCGCGTCGAAGAATTCCTCGTCATCCGAGTGGGTTCCTCCTCCACCGCCACCAGTGCCGCCTGAGGAAGGCCCGCTGGCCTCCTGCGCTGCACGCTCTAGCGACGAATGCTGCTTGGCGAGCTGCTCAACCATCTCCTGGAGGCGGAGGCACTGCTCGTGCTCATGCTGCAGCATGCGCACCCACTTGCGGCCCTGACTTTGAGCCAGCTGGACGTACTCGTTGCATGCCTGCACACACAAACACATGAAAATACAGCAGCTTCACATAGCAGCACTTGATCCACCATTGGGTTTGGAGGAAGTAACGAGTACATTGGCCTCATTAATACCTCAGCCAATGACACGGCCAAATAACAAAGGCAATGGAACAACGTAGAGCTCAGACAAAGAAAGACAGACACAACGAAGTGCCTGCCCATCGTCTCGTGTGTTTGTTCCATCCTCGCTCAACTTACTGCATCATGAACACCACCTACTAGCCTGAACTACATAGATGCCCTTTTTTACAATACCACTGCAATAGCACCTTGCTATGGCACTGCTTTTCCTTGTATGTCATGCTCCCATGTGTGAAATATGCACGAAAAGCCTTCAATATGGGCGCACGCTTCCACAAATGGCCCGCAAGATTGCGGCTTCTCTCCCTCCTCTGCGAAAGTATTCATAGTGACCATCGACATTAAAAATTAATTAACGGGGTACATGGCATCTGGAGGTTTCTTAATTTATTTATTAAGCAAAGTCAACCTAAATGCACAAATATATGTATTTTCTTGTGCTGAGTTTAAAAATGCAGCTACTTCTTTTGTGGCTCAAGTAATTAATGAGATAACTAAATGTTCATTAGCATGTTTTGGTGAAACAATAGATAAAAATATACTGGCCAGAAACTTATATTTATTGCACAAGTGGAAAGCAGAATGTATAAGGATTGCAGTGCTGCAAGCAGTTTTCCAATCCGACAACAAATAACAATTTAGCAGCTCATTGAAGTTCAGCGTTTACATGGGTTTACATTAGTGTTCACAGGGTTTTACATGCCAAAACCACAATCTGATTATAAGGCACGCCATAGTGGGGGACTCCGGATTCATTTTGACCACCTGAGGTTCTTTAGCGTGGACCTAAATCTAAGTACCCCCCACGGGTGTTTTTGCATTTCACCCCTATCGAAATGCGGTCGCGGTGACCGGGATTCCATTCCGCGACCTCGTGCTTAGCAGCACAACACCAAAGCCACTAAGCAAGCACGACAGGTCATCGACACTAGTATATTCAACTCCGGATGTTGCGGCTGTCAACTGCATTGCTAGGTCGATTGTTTGGCTTTCATAAACTGTTTGGCTTTATTATTGTGACCGCAATTATATGGACACTCCAGGCGCATTTCTGCCATTGCTGTCACCGTGAGGTGCCGCATAAAGTCCAAGGGCAATAAAATCATTGCCATGCGCCGTATGCTTGATGTGCGAGTGAAAGGTTGCGACAGTAAGTTGGCAAATGTGGCTCAATCTCCCGTGCGCAAGCGAGGAATGCGGGCCGGAAGTACACCCTCTCCTGTCACGCGCTAGGCAAAGGGGTGAGATAAGGGAGGTGAGGGTGTTCCTCTCGGCCGGCTGCTCCTTACAGTGCGGCCGTGCAGGCGCCGTATCTTGAAAGCGATCTGTGACGTGGCCAACGTGCACGCCCACACGGGTTTCATCTTCAAAGCGATCTGCAATGTTTGCAGAGTATGTGTGGTGCCGGTAGCTCCGTATGCACTGTGCTTTCGACGTTTCATTCATGTTGAAGCAAGAGGTGCATACGATCGCTGCTGCAGCTGCAATTCCTCACTCCAGCATTTTGACAGCAAGTTTCCACGCTCATCGAGCGAGATGTGTTCATGTTTACCTGCGCACGTGTGACATCGTGCTTGTTAGAAAGGTTTTTTACCTATTATGTATTAGCGTCCCAAATTCTTGCCTCGTACTATATGCGGATCCTAACAAAAATTTCAGTGAGAAATTTGGGCTAGAGGTTTTAGTTTCGTTATTGCTGCGTGGCTAAGGCTTGGCTTCCTTATTGCTGCGTGGCTACGGCTTGGTTTCGTTATTGCTGCGTGACTACAGCATCGTTTCTTTATTGTTGAGTGCGCACCTTGGCAGCACACGTGCAAAACATGCTTCACGAAGTGCATCTTTTTTATTTCGCATTGAAGGACCAAGCTGTCCAGACCACGAAAACAGTAATCGGCTGCTTTCAAGAAAAAGGTTATTTTAGCAGCACAGGCGGCAACAGCGCGGCCGGGAGGCAGTTTGGCGTCAATGAGGGAAGCATTCACGGATGGCGTCGACAGAAGGAAGCCCTTTTCGCATGTAGTGGAATGCGAAGAAGTTTTCGTGGCCCGAAGAGTGGGGCATCCCCAGAAATGGAACTTGCCCCGACGGAGTTCGTACGCCAACAGCGAGCCGCGCATCTAGCTGTGAGCGTGGAGCTTATACAGGCAAAAGCTAAGGATCTTGCAAGAGAAAAAGGGGCTACCAAGCTCTGCCTTCAAAGCGAGCAAGCACTGGATTTATCGCTACATGTGCCGTGCTGGTTTTTCCTTACGCCGCCGAACGCAGCCTAGCTATAATGAAATTTTTGAACAACTCTGATAGTGTCATGTAACAATGGTTGCTTGCATACTGTCAAATGCTCATATACTGTGGCATAAAGCTCACAGCCCAGTGCGAAAACGCGCTCGCAGTGAAAGCTAAACATTGTGCGCGGACATGCATGCAGACGTGCAGTCGGTCACCACGTTGAAGCTTCATTCTGGTTTGCTCCATTTGGTTACACAGACAGCTCACTATAAGAACATATTTCACACAGTTTTCTCTCAGCGATTGCCTACCTTTCACGCAAGAAACCGGTTCAGGGGAATCGATTGCGGCGACCGCGTGCAGTGTCTCAGCTTACTGCACGTAGTAGGTAAAGAGATAGCATCTGTAAACCATTCTGTGCTTTCTGTTTGCCCAAGATTATTATTTTAAAGGTAAAATACTTCTGTCATTTCGAGAGTACTTGCAGAAATGTCCAGGAGGGCTCCCGCGTAGTAGCTTTATTTAGCGCGGATAGCCATATATCGGTCATTCCAGCGACGCAAGCGGCGCCACGCGGCCCTCCTCCAAAGCAGTCAGCCGGTGACAGAAATCTGCGACGCAGTTCAGCGGTTCGGTCTCGCGGTGGTCATGGGCGCGCCGAAGAGAAAAAATGCGTATAGTAATCGCATGTGCAGCATGCCGCAGTGCTCAAACTGTGCCACTAGTCAAACAGCGATGCTAAATTTCAGTTTATTTGCTCCGCCATACGCTGCTCGAGGCTCTAGACGAGCGTGATCACCCCTGCACGTTACGAGTCTCGTAAATTGTTGTATTCTACAGCCATTTTTTCTTTAAAGTTTACATTTGGAAACGCTCTAAAGTTTGTTTCTTACTGCACAGCGTGAATTTGTTGAAAACAGGAGTGCTTGAAAAACTGCTAACTGTTACCGGTACGCACTTGCGTTTACTAACTGTTTGCAAAAACACAAATACCGTAGTTACACGATTGTAAGTCGACCCTCCCATATCACATGTGACAGAAAAAAAAAAAAAAGCATACCCAAAAGTGCATTCGATAATGAAAATTTATTGGTAGCTGGCATGGTCACTGGACTACTCGTCTTCACTTGTGCCATTGTCCTTACTAGTTCTGCCATCATCATCGCTGCTACGGTACCACAGTGTGTCGTTGTCCAGCGAAATTCCACACTTGGCAAACAACCGCACCACAACATCTTGTGGAACAGCAGCCCACGCCGAATGCACCTAACTACACGCAGCCATCAGGGACGCTCTTTTGACAGGTCCGGTTGGCGTAAGTTCACGATCTTCTGCCACCAGCCACTCATACCCACGGTGGAGGTCCTTAAAAGGCGAAGATCCGGGCTTGTTTCATGACCATGTCGCACTTCACTGGCAGAGACCGACCACACATTTCAGCGACGTATGCCTCAAGCTTGGCCTATAGCTCCGGAAAGCGTCCCAACTTTGGCCCGTGGGAAATTCCTCGATTGCCATCACAAGTGAAAATTTTGCCTAAGTGCAGTTGCCACTCTCACACTACCCGTTCAGAAACATTGAACTTTCGGCCCACTGCACAGTGATTTGTTTCTTCGGTGTAAATGATGGCAGCCCTCTTGAACGCTGCTGTGAATGAGCGCCGTACGTTTAGTGGGCCTGGAGCACTCATGACGACTGAGGAAGCATGGAAGTAGCACGTAACCTACAGTTGGGTCGAACGCGTCTAATACCTACAGGGAAAAGAAACACGTGAGCAGTGTCTGCTCTTCCATGAACTATCAATACTCCCTGCAAGCGCCGCCATTCTGGGAGTGCCGCCGCGAATGGAACAGCGGTACTTCCATCAACTATCGGCACCCCCCGTAAGTGCTGTGTCATTGGTTGTGTGCGCTGTAAAACTATGAAAAATGTTGAAAAACCCTTTTGAAAAGCGAACAAACGCACGGGATAGCGAAAACTACAGGTAGGGCCATAGAGCAAACATAAAATTGCAACTACGTTGTAGCTCCCCTGATATCTCATTGGTCTCACTCTTTCGGCGGTGCCATGCTTTAGTTTCAATTAAGTCGACCCCCCTCCCTCTCCCCACTTCAGATTTTCAAATTTTAAAGAATGGGTCAACTTAGAATCATGTGAATACGGTATATGGCTTCATGCCCGTGAGCATTTTCAAGGCTAGTAACAGCATTCTGAACTTTACAGAGCCTGTATCGTCATGTACTGCGACGTTCATGCAGCGCGGCGGGCTCTTGATTGCACTCGTCTGCAGGCAGAGCGATTCGACGCTGACCTCGGTGTCTGCAATGGACTTGATGCCGCAGCATATGATGTGACCGGCGTTGAATGCAGCTGCACCTTCATTTACGCACCTTTGTGTCTTTTTAGCGAGAGAAAGTATGGTTTGCAGCAAAACTAGGGGGCCTGACGTGCTTTGATGCTCGAGATGCACACGCTTGCGAGATCGCCTTATCACCGTCTCAGCAGCCATTTGTATCTACCATTGTACCGCCTATAGTCACTGGAATGACCGAATACGAAGCGCGTCGCGTTATCCCTCAGACTACGCAAGTGAGGCGCTGCTGACAGATGCCAACTCTGTAAGTCCTTGCCCCCATAGTTGTATAAAACTCTATGTTCGCCCCCAATACCGACATCGTTATAGTGACGGCCCCGTCACTACAGTGTTGTTAAAGTGAGGGGCCCCGTCACTGTAGTGCTGATGTTAGAGTACCGGGCCCCGTCAATGTAGTCACTAGCATTACGTTAAACAAGTGCAGAATGGCGGTATGCTATCCGAAAGGCAAACTCATCAAACAGAATGGCAAGAGCACACCATGTGCAGGGTTGCCGGAAGAGCCAAAAGAGGATGTTATGACCACGATGTTGATGAGACCTATATTTCAGGCAAAGCCTGGAAGATCGGCCTTTGCAGTTAAATCTCTGAAATGTGGGGCTCCAACCAAGACAAGGCCTCAGAGATTGCAATCTAGCGTGTAATTTCTGAAGCCATACTTGATGTCTCGTCAAGGTTGCCAGAAGAGATCATAGCGGCAGAGTCAGGGTACGCTACAGCCATGGATGGAGTCCAGATAATCGAATGTAGAGCTGGCGGCCGTACAAAACATCAGTCGCCTTTACACATTAAGTCTATGGGGCCTTTGGCAGCGTCACGAAGCTGTCCGAATTACCAAGCATGTCTGGATTATTGGTGTCTCATTTATCGGTCGGCGACTGTATTGAATTAACCGCAGAGGATATATTGGATGTCTACTACATCACAAAGAAAACACCTACCCAGACATTTGAAAAGTATGCTTGACGTAAAATATTGTGAAAAAAAAAAAAAAAAAACCTGGTATAACATAAAACTATTCCAATTTCTTTTCATTCCAAATCGGACATTAGCCCTGCACGATATGTCAGAATGATTCAAGTCCAGCGCATATGGGCAGGTGCCACAACCATATAGGCAGAGCCCAAAACATTTTGACCTGTCACGAGGGACTCATGGCCGATTTAGAATAAAAACAGATTGGAATAGCCTTACGCTATACCAGCCCTGCTACGCAAAGACGTACAACACCGACGGGAAATACCTAGTCGTTTACTTTCCAACTCATTCTTCTGAACACCTCACACAATTACTAAAACTTCCAGTAAAAGTCAAATGTGAGCTTTTCAAGGCGAATGTGACACATTTTAATTATTGACACGTGTCCGTGCTTATATCATCAGCTAGCAATTTTTCTGATTATGGTCAGTGGTTAACAAATGCGAAATATTATCGCCTGATGCAAGCCCTGCCTGCATGTGTTAGAATGTTCTCTATTGTTGTAGCCAATTTGTCTATGCTGTTGCTGAACCTTGTGCAATCAGATTTCATCCGCAACATGAACTGTGTTGTACATTCTGGAAGGCACCAGCGATTACACTGGAAGCTTTGGCGAGTCACGTACAGTCGAACCCGTTTACATCGAATTATTCTATATATTGAACAATTTCTGGGCACGGTATAGTTACAATGAGTATATATAGCAAAAATTACGCTTAGATCAAACTAAAATAGCCGCGACTCCCTATATATATTGAACGTCAAGCAGCGGAAAAGTACCCCCAGAAGTTGGCTTTCCCTCGTGACAGGGAAACCCGGCAGCGCGGCTCCATCCAACCGCTCTCCTTATTGTGATTTTGCTGCCTCGGACGAGCCGTTGACACCCCCTGCAAAAAATGATCCTGGCCCGCTCGCAGCGCTTGCTCAGACGGCCAATCAGGGGCTCTTGTGCCCTCGTCGTGCAAGATGGCGAAAGTGCGAGTTGTCTCGCTGATCTTCTGGTTCATTGTGTGTGCGCCTTGTGGGCTTTCTCCCACAGAGTTGCCGTGATGAAGTGGCAGAATTCGCCTTTCGCCGTGAAGCTCGAAATCATAAATCGAGTCGAACACAGTGAGAAGTCGGATGACCCCGCAGCGTGCAAGATTCCGAGGAGCACTCTCAGCACCATCTTGAAGAATAAGGGCTAAAGTGGCCACTAAAGACTAGGGCTAAAGTGGCCAAACTCGCGACTCGGTGCCCGTGGTGCCGCATATGCACGGCCGTGTACGAGTGGTTCATCCGAAATTGCTTCAGCTGTGCCAGCTTCTGCGTGCTCGGTGATGACTGTAAATTCTGTTGAATGCGACAAAGCCGTTGCCGGTGTTGCCGAAGTTTGGAGCCAGCTGTCAGAATTTCCTGAAGCTTTTGACGAATCAACTGTGGACGAGTTTGTGAGTGCAAATGATGGTGTTGCAACCACGGGAGAGCCTCAAAACAAAGACTACATTGCCGAAATTGTATCGAGCAAAAGTGAAAGTGGGCACAATGAGGAAAGCAACAACGGTCCTTTGCCCACATTCTCCGAAGTGACTGGTGCGCCTGCACTAGTCCGGTGCTTTTGCACGAATGCGGAAGGTTGCGGCCTCAGCTGCTCCGACTCCTTAGACAATGTGGAGAAGTGCGTGCATCGCAGGCAGCGAAATTGCCCAAGCAGAAGAAAATGCAGGACTATTTCGTGCGAAACTAAGCTAGTTTCATCAATAAAGTGACTATAAATGCTTTGTGCTTTTATGACGTCTGATTATTTAGCAGGCTTATATCGAATTATGCTCTATATCGTACTGATAGGCATATTTTTTTCGAGTTCGATATAGCTGGGTTCGACTGCATAACTTAGCCGACGGGCTTTACTCGCAGATCAGATTTCCATATCAACGCATGCTCGTCACTGTGTTTCTGCCCGAGCGTAACTTGCATTTGTGGGCACGCCCAATAAAGAGTTAGTTTTGCGACTCGCCGTTATGCCATGGTCTAATTCTTCACCATCACGACTAGGTGACAAGATATTTTTCAATAATTTTGATGCACTATTTTGGTATTCATAATGGCACACACAGTGCCCAAAGCAGATAATTTACAAGATGTCTCATAACGGTGCACAAAACCTCAGTTGTAACCAGCATATTAGGGTTATAGTAAAATTATAACCAATACAGTCAATTCCATTCTGGTTCGCATTGAATCAACAATGTTCACTTACATTCATCATTGCAGTGGAGGTGATACGGAAGAGCGTGGCACGCTCATTGACAGCGCGCACACGTGCGGCCAACTCCGGCCCTCCGCCCGCAGCCGCCGCGTCAAGCTGTTCCAGGTCGGACAGGGAGCGCTGCAGTGCAGCACCATGCTTCCCAATGAGCTCACTGCACATGGACAGGTCCTCGAGCTTGACATGCAGAAGCCTCAGCACCGTCAGCAGCTCGCATTTATCCAGCTGTGAGGGCATGTCCAGCTCCTCGTCTTCCTCTGAAAAGCGACAGGCATTCTCAGCATCAACTGTTCAAGCTGCTAAACCTGTATTTGGTCACAAATCGCAACAGTTCGTAGACCAAGCTGTCACACAGCAAGGCAAAAGGCATAGAAAAAAAACATTTTTGTCAAATAGCACATGGCAATCGTGAAAAGACACATCTATAGCTCACAAAGTTATGGCCATGGCTGACACATTAAAGGAGGGTATGTTTAATGCTGATGACAAAGTAGGCCCATTTTCTGGTTCTTAGCGCAGAAATCTGAGACGAAACAGATAGAAATCGAGACAAGACTTTGTCGTACCAACAAAGCCAAATCTCAATCCTTGCAAAGTAGGTATGTTTATCAATGAAAGCAAAGTAAATTTTACCACGCATTAGGAACTGCCATGAAACAGTCTGTAACGTTACTCTGCACAAAACAAACTGGAGATGTAAATACTACAAGAATGTCCAGACCCCCCTTCTACAATTTTTATTTTCCTTTTTAATTCACCCTTCTGAAACAAACAGCCTGGCACATCAACACTGGTGCCACAAGCCTGAGTGTTGTACTGGGTTTTGATGCTATTGCTGCAGCTCCAATGTAGAATGCACATCAGGCAAGAGAAAAATTATTTCTAACAGTGTTCAAGGTGGACACGATAAATATTGTAAACGCTGATCAGCTAAAAAGCCTAATAAAGGCAAAGCACTTCTGGTTGTCTGTTATTCAGCATCAGTTGTCTGCAGCTTCCTCCATAGTGGTCAATGCTGGCATCAGCTTATTTTGTTTGCCTAAAGAGGAGCTTCATCTGTCTACTTTGACGGGAATGGTAAACTTGGAGAGGGGGCAGCTGGTGGAGCTGCAGGTAATTAACTATAACATTCGCTAATTAAGCTTCTGTGTCTTGCTTACCTTGTCATGCCTTTACATGATCGTGTGCCTTTTGCACGCGTGAATTATGTACAAGCAATGCGGAATGATCTCTGTGCAGGTCTGGTTATTCCTTCTTGGCAAAAAAGTTTAACATAAGCTTCACAGGGCTCCAGATTGTAGCTCACTCTAGAGTGAAACACCGGTAATCACTGAGCAGCGAGAGCACAGTGTGCCTGCTACCCGGGGTTAAGCAACAGCGATTGAGAGCAAAATTCAAAATTGGCCAAATGCGAAAAGATGCAGCAACACCCAAGAAAGCAAAAGCCAAGAAACTTTGTCCCTTAATGCTGCTTGTAGAACCCTGTGGCAGACAAACTACTGCAAGAAGCCCCTATGCTACACTGTAAGGAGGCTGACAGATGAAGGCTCGGCAGGAGAATATCTGACTGTAAACAACTCGGCCTGATACACAGATGCCTGATGAGATGCATTTTGTTGCTAGAGGAATATTTAAAATTTGTAGCGAGTCCCTTTTAAATCCAGAGCCCAAGGTGTACTCCTTCTAGCACTCTGTGCCAATATCACCACAGATTAATCCTGATGTCCATACTTTAGCTGCATTTAATTCACTCACAAGAAACAAGTAGCACTTGACTTCTTTATGCAAATCTCAAAGTAGCACAGGGCTGCCATAGTGAACGTCTCCACATTAATTTCAACCACTCGGGGCTGCTTATGAAGCTACACCCTAAGCACAGTAAAAGTGGACTTTCGGATGCCGCCCTTAATTGAAGGCAGCCTCCCCAGCCAGAAATTGATTCCACCGCTTTACCATGCTCAACATTAGAAAGAACAACGTGGCTAGTGCACCACCACGATGGATGCAAGATGCATTTGTTTTATTTCGAGTGATGCAGCTGCATTTCCCACCCAATCAGTTTGGTTATTTACCATTTTGTTTGTACTAATTGCTCACATAATTGAAGATCACATGTGCATTAACGCAAAGTCTGTTTATCATATAGCTTATTATCACTGGATATATGAGAAGAAACACTGCCCACTTTACTGACTAACAATACACATGCAAAAATATTGCAGGCAAATTTTCCCAGAAGTATGCAGGTCTTTCAGGAAATTTTGAATGGAACACATTGAAACCAAGTGGGAGAAAACAAGAGAGGTAGCATTTTCAGTGAATGTACAATGCTGTTGTAACCCAGGAGATCATGCAAGAGGCTCTTTGCAGGTGTATTAGACACTTCCTGTCCCTGGCCCAACGTGTGTGTAAACTGTCCAACGTGTGTGTTCAATACTGTCAGAATTTGAAAGTTTTAAGATAGCGTAAAGTGAAGTGCAGATGTATGCTACAAGTCCAGAAGCAGCATGGAAAACTTTGCTTGTGTTGGGTGCAATCGTTGACCTTGAAGCTCATTTGCAAGGTCTAGAATCCGTCTTCCTTTTTTGGAGCCCGGCATGAGCTTTTTGTCAGCCTACATGCATACCAGCATGTGCACTGGCTAAAGTTCAGCTGGAAACTGCCCCACTGCCCATTCAGATAATCTGTCCACTGACACTGGTTGAATACAATAGGCACGTGTTGAACACCAAGTGACATAGATGACCACCTTTAGAGGTCAGCGTCCTCAAAGAAGACGCTGCCATGCTCTCAGCTCGCACTATCTTTTCAATGTAGCCATTGTTCAGTGTGAAGGGCTAGTAAGACAAGTGCCCTTTTTTCAGTTGCTTCCCATAATCTACGCTACACGATTTATCCTCTTTGTCCTGCAGCGATCTGTGTGTGCATGCATGTGTGTTTGTGTGCCTGTACATACATGCACATGCTGTGGGAAAGCCTAGCCAACAAATCCTCTGCCGCAAGTTATCTTTCTTCAGTCATGGGCATGGCGAAAGAAGTACTTTGGGAGGGAAATCTGCCCTGTGGCAACAGCATGCACGAGCGGCGTGATAGCATCACGATCTGGTGAGGAGAAAATGCAGTTTCTGTCGCAGCACATCAGATGGTGTGGCAGGTGGGTTTCCATCATTTACGTGCTCTTCTGTGGGCACGATGTACTTTGTAAATTCGCACTGATTTCAATCGATCATGTCAAAAAACAGAAGTGATGGACATTTTAGCAGCACTAATTTCTTAGTACTGCTCAAATTATGTGCTGCACTGCTGTTGAAACGAGCGACCAACAATATCCCTGATCAGACGACATCTGCCAGCCACACGAATTCACTTGCTCGCATGAGGTGCACATGTGTACGCGACCTTGGGAGGCAAAGCTCAGATTAGTGAGGATGCGATGTGCTCCAACAAGCAAGCTGTTGGGGTTTTTTTTTGGGTGTTTGCAGGCTCTGTCTCTCTTGTTCTCGTGAGCATCCGTATTGTGCTGCCGCCAGCGGCTTCTCTGATGTGCGCATGCGCTTTTGATGGTGCTACAGAGGAGAGCACTTTCCATCCAAGCCATTTGATAATGGGGAGGAAATGTGTCGGGCTGAACTGCAGCAGTCGCTTTGCATCTAGCAAGGAAAAGGTACTGATTGCCTTCAAGGTTACTAGTGACTCAGTACGGTTGCAACTGTGGGCTAGTGCAATTCCAAGGAAAGGTTGAGAGCTAACATTTCATGACTATGTATGCAAGCACTTCTCGGTGAGTGTCATAACCAGTAGGCCATGTTGCGGTGAACCAAGGGGTAAAGGCCTTTTATACAAGCAAGAACAGCCGTTTTGTTGCCACACCATGTGCTGCCCATATTTCCGGACTGCCCCATCTACTTGTCTTCAGTTTGCAAAATAAAGAAAGCCAACTGAATGCAACGAGAAGTACATGAAGCATGCTAAGACAAAGATTTCGGTGGGCCATGATACGAGAATTCACGCTGCTTGCAACTTGCTGCTGAGGATTCACACTGCTTGAGCAAGATGAGATGATGACTCAAGGCTTTGAAGCTCTGCATGGCTTTGAACCTCTTCAGTGAGCGTGCCTTGCACATCCACATGAGCGCACTTGGACAAAAGAGGGCGTGTCCTTCAACTGGCTTTTTGGTCACCAGAGCAAGCACCGTTTCACCTCCTAAAAAAATTCCTGTTCCGTTATCATGGGTCTTACAAGAGTTGCCTCTACTAATTTTATCAGTTCAATATCTGAAACATCGTTGCTTGGCTGCTCAAAAAATGCACTGCATCTACTCTTTGTAACTGTTTTTTTTTTATTCAGCCTTTAAGCAATTTCATGATTCACAAGACTACCTCATGATGCATAGTGGGGGGGGGTATGCCACTGCCTGCACATGAAATACTTTTTCAAGTTTTCCCAGGGAGTCCACATTTGAAGGCACAATGAAAATCCTTGAAAAGTTTACATTTTTCACCCTTGTCCTGTAGTTGTGTGAGCCTAATGAAGCTGAAACCGTGGGATATGTAGTGAAACCAAATTTCCAGAAGCCAGAATTAATGCACAAACAGAATTATTACCAACAAATTAGGGAAGAGCTGCAAATGCAGCAATGCACAATAAAGCAGAATCACCACTATATCCCCACATGTGACGTCCATCGCTGAAAGTCAATGCTTTCCAAGAGTCAGTTTGAGGTTAGGGAGTTGGTCTTGCTGTTGTGTGGCCCAGTTTACCGAGTACAGCAAAGCGCCAGACGATTCCACACGCTGTTGTATCGACCAATAACCGGAAACGAAAGACGTAGGTGGGTTCCGCGAAGTGGGGACGCGGGAAACACCCACGCTTGGAAAGAAATCGGATTAGTGGCTGCGCCTTAGAAGAGGCACCTGATCTGCACCCTCGCTCAGAACAAAAGGGTAGACGGTCCGAGCTGAAGAGGAGCGTTCAGGAAGACGGGTGTGAAAATAAAAGGTAGGGGGTGCTTGAGGTCACCGCCACCGCTAATGCCCATGCGCTTCCCACATGTCCCGTTGACCGTTTTGGTCACAGAAATTGGGCGACGCAACACTGCCCAGCCGGTTCAATTCAGTGTCAATGTTTGGCATCCGCGTGCGTGCCTGTGAAAACGGCAGTAGCTTTACCACCACCTAACTGGCTACGACTGACGGATGCTTTTGTATGCGATCGCCATCGGGTCCCAATTATGGTGTTTGAATTTCAAGCAAACTGGCCCACAGCTGCATGGGGACAGAGGTTTCTCAGTGCTGGCAGGGCAGCCCACTGTCCGGCAGACATGCACTCAATAAGCCGTAGTTTCATGGAAACATTCTCGCAGCTTGCGTGGCAGCCGCTTGCAGGAGAAAAGCGGAGGACATCAAGGGCCGATACTCGGAGCTTAACGTAGGGGAGAGGGAGATGACACGTGTCTTTGAGCAATCCTATCCCCTGGCGTGTTGTAAAGTGTGCCACTAATTCCACCAATGCCGTGTGCGGCACAAAGGTGGTGGTGCTATTGGTTGCAATGATGTGAACTCGCATGTGTGATTGGCTGGTTTGCGACACCTTTGTGCAACTGAGGGCTTAAAAAGTCACGTTTTGGTTGTGTGGAGAGAGCGGAGTTTAGGCTTGGACTCGACAGACACCTCGGCGTTTGAATAAAGCGTCACTTTATCGGACAACGGCTCTTCCTTCGCGCTACCACCGTTCACTCGAATCATCGAGGGGCACCGACTTCGGACCTTAAACGCCTTCCCTCGTTAACTAGTGTTGAAGCTACCAGAGGATAAAGGGAAAGGAAATTAACTCTAAGGTACACCATCCTGAGAATGCAAGACCATTACAACCAGGTCAGTATTAGAAGCAACCATGGCTTCAGAAGGGGTAACGGTGTGTAAGCTTCATTATAAAAACATTATAAAAGCCATACCTTGCTAGGACGAAGCTGTTTCAGAAACCTTTCTTTTGCCTAATACTACCGAGCAATGAAATTGTCTGCCTTATTTTGTTATTCAATGTCCAAATACAACTGCATTTGAAGTTGCTCTGTTAATGCCCCTTATGTGACCTCTCCTGCTTGGATAGCCCAGCTGCCTGCAGTACTGTTAAATAAATAAAAGGTATAAGAATTACTGCTCGAAGTGTGACCATAACTTAAAAACATTCTGTGCACATTGCAGGATATCATATTCATTTAGTTGTTACTACTGCGCTCTGGCAGCAAGGTCACCTATGCTTGTCGCATTGCCTAGATACAGTGTTCTGCATTCCCATTGTCACCTAAGTGTGCAGCAGCAGTATTTATTTTATATTTACCAGAACACGTCAAGCAGGTTTCTTTACTCACATTTGCCAACAAAACATACGCCATGCAACCTGTAAATCACAGTTTCCTTTGGGCTCAAACAATGGTCCCATGCTCGATGATCATGGTGGCAAATGCCGTTTTCTTATTGATATGCTTAAAGGCCTCAGCAGATTGACAAGAGGAACAGAGCTCACACTTTTCTACAGGTGTGAATTGTGATGAAGTATTTATTCATTGATTTTATTATGTTTACTGCATTTGTACAAATTTTAGTTACCGTATTTACACGATTCTAAGTTGACCACTTTTTTTAAATTTGAAAACCTGAAGTGGGGGGGTCGACTTACAATCGAAACCAAAACATGGCACCGCTAAAAAAGCGAGACCAACGGGAGCTACAATGTAGTTACAATTTTATGTTTGCTCTATGGCCCTACCCATAGCTTTTCGCTATCCCGCGTGTTTGTTCGCTTTTCGGAAGGGTTTTTCAACATTTTTCAGAGTTTTACAGTGCACACAACACTCATGAGGGGGTGTCGATAGTTGATGGAAGCGCTGCTGTTCCATTCGCGGTGGCACCCTCAGAACGGCGGCGATTGTGGGGAGCATCAGTAGTTCATGAAACAGCAGACACCGCTCGCGGGTTTCTCTTTGCCTGTTGCGCTTAGCTTTCTCTATAGTTTGATGAAAGGCATTGGTTTGACACGCTCCACTTGACTGCCGGCTACGTTCTACTTCTATGCTTCCTCAGTCGTCATGAGTGCTCCAGGCCCACTAATCATTCGGCACTCATTCACAGCAGCGTTCAAAAGGGCTGCCATCCTTTACGCCGAAGAAACAAATCACTGCGCAGCGGGCGGCAAGTTCAATGTTTCTGAACAGGTGGTGCGAGAGTGGCGACTGCAGCGAAACAAAATTTTCACCTGTGACGACAAGTGAGGAATTTACCACGTGCCAAAATCTGGACGCTTTCTGGAGCTGTAGGCTAAGCTTACGGCGTATGTCACTGAAATGCGCGATCAGTCCCTGTCAGTGAAGTGTGACATGGTCATGAAACAAGCCCGGATCTTCACCTTTTAAAGGGACACTAAATAGAAAAATGATTTCTGCATCAGTACATGACCGTTCTACAACACCAAAATCACCACTCTTACAACGATGAGACGTTTGGTAAGTCAGAAAAAGCGCAAGAACGAAATACGGGTGGCGACGCCTACTGAAGTTCCCGCACCTGGGGGCTGTGACGTCTTGGATTTTGATGGCATCTTCTAGGGCCTACTAATTATATACAGCGCTAAAGATTGACTACATTGTGCTCTAAAGGAACAAAATATTAAACATGGCAAGTTTCGGGAACCTTTATTCAACCAACGCGGCCCAAATGCGAAAACATACTTTGGAATCCCCGACGTCACGCTGACGTACCGGCGCTAGGGTTTTGGCGCGAAATTCAAATACTGATACTTGGACCTTCATTTTCTCATTATTAATCAAACTATTTTTTTTAAATGACTGCCTGCAGGGTTCTCAAACAATGCTTCATTAGTCTAAACTGATTTATTGTTTTGCTTCAGTGTCCCTTTAAGGACCTGCTCCGCCGTGAGTACAACGAGTGGCTGGCGGCAGAAGACCGCGAAATTACGCCAACCGGACCTGTCAAAAGAGCCTCCCTGACGGCTGCGTGTGGGTGCATTCGGCATGGGCTGCCATTCCACAAGATGTCGTGGTTGCGGTCGTTTGCCAAATGTGAAATTTCGCGGGACAACAACGCGCTGTGGGACCGTAGCAACAATGACGTTGGCAGCACTAGTGAACATGAGTAGTCCAGTGACCAAGTCAGCTACTAATAAATTTTCGTTATCGAATGCGCCCTCGGGTATGCTCTCCTTGTTTATTTTTTCCTGTCACGCGATATAGGGGGTTGACTTGCATTCGAGTCTACTTACAATCGTGTAAATACGGTACTAATGCCTCTATACATCAATTTTATGCTCACACACAGCTCCAATCATTGTTAATCAGAATTTCTAACAAGATAATTTTCCAATACACCTATAAACCTTTCTCAAGGGACTCCATAGCCTCGATTGCCCTTGCACAATAAACGCACTAATCATGAGGCCTTATATGACATATGAAAGACTACTTTTTTGAAAACTGGGAAAGAGCCACAAGTTCAAACTGAATTACATCATAACTCGAGAAAATGCAGCCCAAAATGCAACAAAGTAACGACATGCCCTATGTACGTTTTGTTCATTTTAGAACTATTCTTACACCAGTACTCTACCCTTTCTCTAAAGCAGTGAAATTCATTTTGGTGAAGCTTCCACAACACATAATCAAGCCTTCCCTGCCACGCACAAATGTGCTTTGCGATCAGAATGGGAAAACCAAAACAACCTAGCCAGGTTACAAAAGCCCCTGAAAAAAAGAGGCCTGTTCCTGCTGCTACCAAACCACATCATTTCTGCGATTATCCTGTGATACACAAATCGACACATCTTCCACCAGAAAGGTTCATAAAAAATTTGTACTGCAACAAAAACACACTGGAAACTAGCCTAAGAGTCAATTACTGCTTTATTCTGCAAACTGAACATCCAGTTGTAGTCACTGTCAAACATTTTTGCATGGATGCACAGTGTCTTTTGCCCACATACCTGCCTGCATTGTCTACTAATATCAGCTGTATTTTATGCATCTTTGATGTGTTCATTCTGTATTGCACTGTACTATGGCCTGCTACGTGCTGTGCTGCTGTCTGTATATATTCATTTTGTGTTGGTCTAATATTGTTGCACTACTGAAAAAGCAGGTTTCCTGGACATTTTCCAAGCTGCCAAGTGTAGCGTTAGTGCATTCCAGTCTTTCCATACCTTGGAGGCATAAAACTGAACTGAACAAAAGTGGCCCCACAATAGCTTCCCTGAATACTCACTGCTGCCCCAAGGTAAATCTCACCTCTACAAGTGTCACTTTTGCTATGTCATTCATCTTTATGTCCTGCTGTGATGGATTCAAGTATCCCGTGCCTGCCAGAATCATTTGCTGTCACTCTCCTCCAGGTAATGCCAGTGTGTTTCAAAAGACCACTGTATCATCTAGAACTTCAGCAGCAACACTTGAGAAAGTAAATGTTGTTATTGGAGGGCATGGGCAGTTTTGCAGTTTCTTACTCTAATCTGCAATCCCACATAAGATACTATAACTGAATGAACCCATCCATATGCTACACACTCTGCTACTCTGCACTAAGAGATTAGTTTACAATATACTCACACGTGTGCCTGCGTGCATGCATGTGTTTGGGTAAGGCCAATGTGAAAGACAACAAATTTATGTCACCTTTAGGCCGAGCACTATTGAAGTAAATTTGTGTTTTTCAACATGGCCTTACTCGAATACCAATACAGTAGACAGGAAAATTTACCTTTAAACTATACGTACACATATGTATATAATTCTGTTTAAGAGTCCCTTAGGGTTACACACTATACAACTGATATGGCAAAAGCCCTCAGTGTATAGAGTGTACTAGGCCTTGGGGCTGGTGGAGGACGACAAAATTTACAGGGTCAAGAAAAGCACAACCATAGCAAAGGCTCGTTCTCATAAGCAGCCCAAGCTTGCACCAAGTGCTCGGCCTTCCAATCCCCTCTCACTGCCTGTGGAAACACTGAAACTGTTCGCACTTCAATGGCAGCGCCCTTTCTTGCCCGCTAGTGCACTGGAATTAGGCTGTGTCAACAGTTCCCCACATTTCATCTGCACATGACCATTTCACATCTCGAGTTACACCTATGAACTTCAATTTAAAGGAATAATGAAATCACACTCTTAGCTTGCCATTTTCTTTAACTAAATGAAAGCCCACACCCTCTAAGCACAAGATAATATACAGCTGACTCCCATTAATTCAACATCAGATAAAGTGCGAGGCCATAATTAAAAGTTAATTTTCTTGCACAAGATTAATTTTTTGATTTTTACATTCTATGTGTGCCCCAACTTTCAGAAAATTGTTGCAAAAGAAATTATCTTCTACCGTCATTAGTTCGGGAGTTACAGCGAGTTTTCCAACCCATACCCTCGTATTGCGGAACCAAAACCACGCTGCATTGGTTCCGAAATTCAGTACTATTTCTTTCATATAAATATCAGTCAAGATACTTTCTCCATTTTACGTTGTCACAGAGCAGCCACACGAACAAAAAGAAGGCTCTACTAGTGCCCCTCGTGGGGGACCCATCTGTGAAGTTGGTTGCACGCTAGGCGCCTGTGTAGTTCTGACATCTTTCAGGTGATTTGAAACATTTGTTTACATTTCTCTCAACACAAGATTTTGCTCCACCTCATGTTACATAAACTTTGATAATTTTGCTGAATGAATTTCTTTCAATGAAGTTTTGCACACTCATTTCTTAGAGATGTGTGCAACGAACTAGGACAAAAGAAATTGATGCAATATTTTTTAATTCAGTGCTCACAAATAGGCAATTTTCTTATGCTTTGCTTATCTTTTTCAGACATTACTTGCTTAATATTTACCCCGTTACATTTATCCTAGTCCACTGCATAGGTCCCACACTTGGCCACATAAGTACCAAAGCTTTAGTCAATTCGGCAATTTATTATTTACTTATCAATGCTGACGCGACTAGTACTTCTAACACATTTTATGACAAAAATTACTTGCCAGAATATAAAATTAACCACTTTTCTGCACTGTATATAGTTGCGTAAGTTAAGCAAGACATTCTTGTACAGGAAAAAATGCTATTGTATCCTCGCTTCCGATTTAAAAGGTTTCTTTTCTTTTTTTGTGGCCTCCCACCTTAATTCAACATTTTGCTTAATTCGAACAGTGAAATGTCCCGGCGAGGAACCATGGAAGGAAAACTCATTTAGTTTGAACTCGGAAGCATGCCCCATTAGTTAACGTTATCCCTAACAACTGACACCAACGCCCCTTCAGGCATGCAGCAGCTATAATAAGCTTGAAAACACAAGAAATTCAGCTGACTACGCTAGTGCATCCTTAGGAATGAAATTGTTTCGTATAACTTTAGTTTTGTTTTTTAGTAGTCGACGCTACTTCTACCCATGAGGCAATCCACTGCCACTTGTTTGTGCACTGTCGCACTGAGCCAATGTTAAAACAAGTCGGCGTCCTTCGCTCGATGCTGCTTGAGTCGTGCTTGAAGAGCAAGAAACAAAATATAGTTACAGACTACTTAAAGCAATAAAAGAAAGATCCAAGATTGTTCAATTGGCTGCCATTGTTGCTATTGACCAAGCCTTACAGTCGTGCAAGGGTCCAACTGAAGGGAATACTAGCCAACGGCAGAGAATCCCAGATGTTTCGACGACCCAGTTTCATTTTCGGCACTCAAGAGGCAAATGTGTTACGATGTCTTGAGACACTGCATCACTCTGTTCCTATGATTGCAGCCACTGCCACACGCTGCACACAGCCAGAAAAAGTGCACACAGAAGTCTTGCTAATTTTAAAAATTTTCATAAGCAACATGATCATATCTAGTCTTATCACAACACAATAGGAGCAAGTTTTTCTTTGTGTCATGATAATGTAGATGATGCCAGGTCCAGCATTAAAGGCTACCTGTACTATCACATTAAAATAAGCTTGATACTCGCTAAGTGTCATCCTTTCATATGTGCATGAGGCATGCATAAACTTCCCGCAACCTCAAAAATGTGTATCAGTAGTACTCCCCCAGATAGGCTCGTTAAGCTTGATAGCTAAATGACACTTCCGACACACCAGAAATATCAGTCTACTGAGAGCACGATCGTAGCAGGCCAGTAAAGATGCACAAGTTAAAGACAGGCTTGCAGTCCCCCCACTAGTTCTTTGCAGCGTCTGCTCAGGAATAAAGTTTAGTGATAATGAAAAATTACAGTGCATGCTTAAAAATAAAGAATTAAAAAGTAAACACAGGGACTTTGAAGAACTCCTTCTGAACAAAACAATGAACACATGTGACGGTCTTTAAAATCCCCCCATCACCTCTTTCTGCTTTCTTACACAAAAGCTGACGTTTTTATGGAAACAGTAGAATGCTTTCAGTACTCAATTGTTACCTTGTGCAAGTGATCTGATCTGCAATACTCACAATACTGCTGACATTCATTCAGCAAACAAAACACTTGGTCTCCCTAGGCACCACGTGTGCCACAAACAGCATACTACACATAAAGACGAAAAAATGCCTGCTACCTAAGATATATTATTATTATTGCTGTTGTTGTTGTATACAAAAATAATAACAAGCAAAAAATAGCAAAATCAGGCTAGCTGTTGTCTCCTGAAAGGTACATCACGCCCATCTACTTGAAGAGGAGAAAGGAAAATGAAATACAGAGTATGACGTATAACATCACACAGACAGAGGAGGGTCACTACAGATGGTAACCAAGTCCACCTGCTGAAGATAATTCCACAACTTCATATTGTGTTGAAGCACTGCCTTATGGAGGACCTTGACCAGCATGTCAACACACACGTCTGTCCAATATTGTGCTACAAGGATGCATTCACTGCAATTCACAGGACTTAATTGTATGAACTCTAAATGCAAAATTTCGTACACCACTGAGGTAGCCAGAAATTTTTTTCGAAGGGGGCGCACACTTGACCGGGGACTGCATGGGTTGAGTGCTCCCTCCCTGGCTGCGCCTCTTTCCCCTTACCATCACAGTTACCACCAGCCTTTGTCTTCTTTATAAATTCTTGCACACTTCTCTCAACACTATGTATCACATCATCCGCAAGACAAGAACACTGGTAACCTTGAATCCTTAGGCAGTGTTCACATACTACTACCTTCTCAGCTTCATTTCTTTTTTTTCCAAGCAGACACAGAACAAAATGCCCTTCCCCATCATATTTCTGACATTGCCAGATTCCACCTATCATTTGATAGTGCCGCTTGTAGAAGATGTGTTCTCCCTCTACCTTTGTATGTTCACTGTTGTAATACACTCATTCTGGAAATGTAATTGTACCATCGTAGTGCCTACAGTGTAAATGAAAGCCCCGAATGCTGTTTTATTTATGCTTTGTGCAATGCGGCTGCCTAGAAAGGGGTGTTTCAGGAAATAAAACAGCACTCAAAAAGGCTACTCTGCAAGTGACATTAACTGCTTGTAGACTGTCTATACAATTTTACACTGCTGTTGTGACCTGGAGAGGGGGGAAGCTGGTCAAACTTAAGTAAGCTGCACTGTTGTGACATTTGAGTGCCTCAGGAAGTTACTGGTGGGTCGTAACGGCACACCAATAAGATGAAATCTGAGCCAAATGTATCCACTTGTTTGTGCACAGTTTCAAGTATGAAAAGTCAAAACATGCATGCAAACAATTGACGAACACGACTAGTCGCAACTTTTCCACGCTAAGGTCTGCTGTATGCGACCAGTAAGTGCGTCTGTCATTTTTGAAGTAGTCAGTGAAACTAACAGTATACGGCTGCGAGCTTCATTCTCGAGATGACCCCCGTTCAACAGGCGGGATACGCCACAACAGGCAGGATACACCACAGCAGAGGTTCTACGGAGCGAGACTGCTGCTGCGGTCAGTGTCCTTGACTTCTTTGATCGCACCTACGATCGAGCTACAATTATCACCGCCGCCCAACGGAGCGGCGGTCACAGCAGCTGAGCTCACCGGACTCCATCATGCGCACGGCACGGGCCTTGGCCAGCTCCAGCGCGGTGACCCATTTCTGGCGCTCGATCTCGTTGCTGGCCTTGAGGTGGAAGGTCTGCGTGCCCCCGTTGGAGATGACGAAGTTGCAGGAGTCCTCGGTGTGGATCACCGCGCTCACCAGGCTGATGGTGCCGCGACACGTGTGCGCCATCTCCGCCTGGTTCCTGCGTGTCGTCGCACGACGCGGTCAGCAGCTGCCGCCGCCACTGCGTGCACCACTGCCACTCGCCTGTAGTATGAGAGCAGCCCGTTGGAGAGCACGAACCAGCGCTTCTGGTAGCCCTTGAGGTAGTTGGTCCACTTGGCGAGCCATCCCTTCATCTCCGGCTCGCCCTGCTGCTGGCCCGCCTCGCTGCTGCTCATGGCTGTTCAAGCGCCGCCGGCGCTCCTCGGCGACACGACGCACAGTGTCCTCCGGCGGCTCGAGTCCCCGCTTACCATACGCTGGCGGCGGCGACTCCGTCAGCTACCGGCGGCCCTGCACTCGATGCGGGAAAAACAATCACGCAACGTCGGCCATGTTTCGCTGCGCCTCTCCCGGCGCCTCTGCCTGTACTCGCGGGGGCGGCTCCACGCCCCCGCGTGGTAACCGTTTCTCCCGGTGCGTACTGGCCACCAGCCACTCGCGTCGCGCCGTCACAGGACACACGCAGAGGATTTCGCGCCGGTCCTCACGTGCGTGGGGCAACGTGTTGATATTTCATGGCCCGAACGTCGCGATGCAGCTCTCACTTGCTGCATTCCCAATGACATCGACACGAATTAGCGCGACGTTCAACCGCACACCATTGGTTCTTTATTCTATGCGCACACTCCAGTAGGGACTTGGGGACTTCCTATGCGCACTTGCCACTTTTGGGCTAAAGTCCCTAGATTTTCTAAAAAAGCAAAAAATATATACGGACTTTAGTTCGGGCACGCGCTAATCATATCATACCGCTTGCGTTCAATATCCGTTTCTGATAGCGCGGCTCACACGTTTACAACACCACGATGCAGTATGTCACGTCTTGCTTCCTTATATCGGGCAAGTATAATGCGTGCCTCGTAGAACGTATTAAAATATGCAGAAAAAGGCGATGGTTTGGTAATATTTATTGCGAAAGCTATTGCACGGACGTTCGAGGTGCATTCTCGCTGTCCCGCTATCGACGGAGCACGCGTGACCCAGGCGCGGAGGATTACGGTGTTTCCAGAAACGCTAAGTGCGTTTTACTGTAAAAACGACGGAGCAATGTGGTTTTCATAGTAAAAGCAGCAAAAAAATGACAGCCACTGAAGTATTAGGTGATTTGAATGCGAAAGCATTGTGACTTCTCTCGTTAATTTGTTCTGTTCATGGTACGTGGCATTATACATTTTCACGTGCACTTCACAACTCTACCTTAATCCACCTTGCTCTGACTTTTACCAACCTTAATCAAATTTTAATTCACATATTACTCCACCTTAAGTCACCTTACTCTAACTTTCGCTAACATTAATTCACTTTGCTTCACTCTAATCAACCTTAATTCGCTTTGATTCACAGTAATAAACTTTAATCACTACAAGTTAACATTGCTATACAACTTACTACATTCTGTATTACTACTGACGTCATACAAGACGCTGATGAGGTCACATTGATTTTTGGCACCACTCCTTGCAGACAGCAACGCCAGGTTTTCTGCCTCATGGGACGTATAATGCTTTCGCATTAATAACGGCAACACAAAGCATTGAAGTACGCAGGACAGGCACTGAATTAACAATCTGAGGGCAGCGCCTGCTCTCTGTACTTCTCTGTCTTGTGTGGCACTTCTTCCTGCGCTACCTTTGCTCTGAAAATCAACCAACTCGACAAGTTTCACACTCTAGAGCAAAGTGGACCGTCAACGTGCTCCGATGAATCGGTTGACCCAGGATAGCTTTGTCTTCTACTGCTGACATGACCCAGTAAAAGAATGGTAGGCAACCCTAATGTTTGGCTTAGGTGTCTTTGTGGCACTCGCACCGCTGCACTGGTGTTCGTAAGGTTAACTTTAGGCGAACACAACGCACGAACCGAACTCGGAGGCCACTGTTTTCTATTAATTAGCTAGTTAAATATCACGCCACCGTCTTGTGTGATACGTCATTAGTGGCATCATTACTTCCACTTTCTACTTGTGGGTTTCCAGGAATTTCGCCGAAGTCATGCTCACATGGTGGGTCTCTAAGGTCTATGATTCTGCGCTTTGGTGTACGGTAATCGTCATCATCAGCCTATTTTATGTCCACTGCAGGACGAAGGCCTCTCCCTGCAATTTCTAATTACCCCTGTCCTGCGCCAACTAATTCCAACTACCACCCGCGAATTTCCTAATTTCATCGCATGATCTAGTCTTCTGCCGTTCTCTACTGCGCTTCCCTTCTCTTGGTATCCATTCTATAACCCTAATGGTCCAGCGGTTATCTAACTTGTGCATTACATGACCTGCCCAACTCCATTTTTTTCTCTTAATACCAATTAGAATATCGGCTATACCTGTTTGCTCTCTGATCCAAACCACTCTCTTTCTGTCTATTAACGTTATGCCTAGCATTCTTCTTGAGCGGTCCTTAACTTGTTCTTAAGCTTCTTTGTCAGTCTCCAAGTCTCTGCCCCATATGTCAGCACCGGTGAAATGCACTGATTACACACCTTCCTTTTCAATTATAATGGTAAGCTCCCAATCAGGAACTGACAATGTCTGCCGTCTGTAATCCAACCCATTTTTATTCTTCTATGGATTTCCTTCTCATGATCAGAGTTCCCCGTGATTAATTGACCTAGGTAAACATACTCCTTCACAGACTCTAGAGGCTGACTGGCAATCCCGAACTCTTGTTCACTTGCCCGGTTATTCATCATTATCTTTGTCTTCTGCATATTAATCTTCCACCCCACTCTTACACTCTCTCTGTTAAGGTTCTCAATAATTTGTTGTAACCCATCTACAGTGTTGCTGAATAGAACAATGTCATCGGCAAACAGAAGGTTGATCAGGTATTCGCCGTCGATCCTTACTCATAAGCTTTCCCATTTTAATACCTTGAATATTTCTTAGAAGCATGCAGGAAATAGCATTGGAGAAATTGTGTCTCCTTGTCTGACCCCTTTCTTTATAGGTATCTTCCTACTTTTCTTGTGGAGAATTAAGGTCGCTGTGGAATCTCTGTAGATATTTTCCAGGATATTTACGTAAGCGGTCTGTACTCCTTGATTTCGTAATGCCTCTATGACTACTGGTATCTCTATACTGAATCAAATACCTTTTCGTAATCTATGAAAGCCATATATAGAAGCTGATTGTACTGGATTTCTCGATTACCTGATTGACGACATGTATGTGATCCATTGTAGAGCATCCCTTCCTGAAACCTGCCTGTTCCCTTGGTTGACTAAAGTCCAATGTTGCCTTTATTCTATAGGAGATTATCTTGGCGAACATTTGATATAATAATGGGAGTAAGCTAATGGGCCTATAATTTTTCAATTCTTTAACATCTCCCTTCTTGTGGATTAGTATAATGTTTGCATTCTTCCAGTTTTCTGGGTCCCTTGCAGTCGATAGACACTTTGTATAGAGAGCCACCAGTTTTCCAAGCATTATGTCTCCTTCATCTTTGATTAAACCGACAGTTATTCCTTCTTCTCCTGCCCTGGGCCCCTGGGCAGGAGCTAGTGCCCCTGGGCTGGAACTAGTGCCCTGGGCCCTAGTGCCCCTGGGCACTATACAGATCAGTATAGAATTCTTCCACTGCTTTTACTATACCTTCGAGATTGCTGATGATATTACCCTGCTTATCTTTCAGTGCATACATCTTGGTTTGTCCTATTCCAAGTTTCCTTCTCACTGATTTCAGGCAGCGTCCATTTCTTACGGCTTCTTCGGTCTTTCTCGTTACAATTTCGTATATCGCTTATTTCCACCTTGTGGATTCTCTTCAATTTTTCTAATTATAATTTTGTCGCAATGAATTGGTTCATGCGGCATAAGCAAAAACAAGAAAGCAGGTGTTGTCGTACTGCTGCTTGTATTTCCCCAATGCACGCACATCACGCTCATCACCCTGCTTCGACTAAACATGGCACAGCATACTGTTACATGAGCCGCCTGAGCGTGAAGCTACCTGCTCGTGAAGTTGTGAAGTTTCACCTTGGTTCCTTTAGGTTACCAGTTAATTTTTATTTGATGAGTTGTGCGTTACGATTGCTGTGGTATACCAAAGGCATACGTATTTTGTACACTTTTGTAGGTAAGTAGGTGCGAAATGTTAATATAAATTGGTGTAGTGCCTGAGGTGAGGTCGCGAATTAAGCCAGGCAACTAATGTTCTGTGTTGGAGCCAGACTTATTAGCTATTAAGTTCAGATGTCTTAAACCCTTTAACTCCAGAGTTATTTTCGAAAAAAAAAAAGTTTCCAAAATTTTATTTTTTGAAATGTCTGGTGGAATCGGCACATTAAATAAGTGGCTGAAGTACACTCAGAATAATAAATTATTTACAGAACACCCATAAAGATTTATCTGACTCTAGAGAAAGTTGTCTTCACTGCAAAACTTGAAAGTGCCGGCGGCGGTGCACGTGGGGGCGGAATAGCCTCAGATACTTAATTGCTCCTGTATCATATTTGTCGCAGGTTTCGAGTCCAAGATGGCGTAGAGCTTCGAACGGCACTGAGTAGAGACAGGTGCTCAGCGACTTCGGCCTGAAGGAACTCTTTGATCTCGCAGAGCAGGGGGCCGTAATCGGGAACTACGGTTAAGCTTGATACAGAGGCATCTTGCGTGGGAGAACGCCGGGTCAGGATCGAGACGTTGTCGACGGAGTTCATCATGACTCTGACAAAGATCAGTGACTTCGACGACGGTCTGCGGGTTTTCCGATAAGAGCATTTGAACGGCGTCGTCTTGGACGCTCTTCAAGAGATGGCGGATCTTATCGGATTTGGTCATTGGTGCATGGACGGGCTTGGAAAGGTCAACTACGTCTCCTATGTAGTTGGTGAAGTTCCCACCGCGTGCTACTGAGAACGCTTGCGCTGCAAATTTTATCGACTAATGCATTCTTTTAGTCCTTGGCAGCTATATTGCGACGTTATTGCTTCAAACAGAAAGTGAGCGGTGGCGTACAGAAGCCAGTGCAATGCATTTGCAATTTCGCGATTATGTGGTGGTGATCCAAGATAGCCGCCATGCCAGCTTGCTGTATGACTGAAGGAATCTCTCTCAAAATCTGTAGACAATCGTCACCTAAGCCTTCCCCTTCCAGAACATCCCACAAAATGTTGCAGTCTACGTTGTAATAGGCTCCTGTAATGTCTAAAAAGGCCACATATAACGGTCTGCTTTCTACTTTTGATATTTCAATTGGCCTCGAGCTCCACCACTGGAAAAGCTGGCGCCACCGTCGGTCTGACGTGCTATTAGGGATCACGTGGACATAGCGGCCGCGTCGGCTGCTCCGGGAGCGCCGAAGCGAGCTGAAAACGAGTTTAAATTCCCTCCTACGCTGCTGCCCTCATTTAGTGGCGATATTTTCCCGCTTCCAGTGTCTCCTTTACAACGCTTGAAAGCACTACAATAGGTAGTGGTTGCCTTTGAAGGCGCGCAACATGCTGGGCTACTGCTCGGTGCCGCAGTGCCGGACGTACGCAACGGAGCCCGGTGTCACCCTCATTCACACGTAGCCGCAGGACAAGGAGTTGCGTGAAGCTTGGTTCGCGAAACATAAAACTGGCAAACAGTCATCGGCTACAACTCGGGTATGCAGCAAGCACAGACGCGAGGAAGATTTCTGCTACAGCGCCGGGTCTGCGATGTTCAGAAAACGCGCACTGAGACGCTCGCCCGAATCCGCTGGCCGACTAATGTCATGATGGTTTGGTCTATGAACTTGTCGATGCTATAGATACTGGCAAGTTCACTGGAGTGGAAATGGAGCCGTAAGAAGCACACTAAAAAAAAAAGAAAGCATGGCGTGTGGTCGTGTTTGTGTTATGAATTAATGCACTGGATTACAAAAAAGAAGCAGCGGGAAATCGCACGCTGAGGACACCGATAAACATACAGTGCGACGCAACTCGAGCAGGAAGGAAGGAAAACTTTATTTGGTCCTGCAAGTAGTCATAATTAACCACTAAGCGGGCCGCTCCCACATCGGGACCGGAAGGCCAAGCCTCACGGCCACGTCGTGAGCCTGCTGGACAGCCCAGAATTGTTCATCCAGGTCCGGGCTGCAAAGTGCAGCCTCCCACCTGGACGCATCCTTAATCACCGAGTCTTCAATTCTTTCGCAAGACCAGAACATACATTCGAGCGTGGCTAAAGCTCCACAATCTTGGCAATAAGCTCTGTATACGTCTCCGGATAAAACATGTTCAGTCTCCGTGGGCAAGGATAAGTACCAGTCTGTAGTAAGCGTAATGTAAATGCCTGAGCCCTGTTTAGTTTAGGATGCGGCAAACTATAAACCCTGCGTTCAAGAAGGTAATACTTCGTGATTTCATTGTATGTGGAAGGGGAGTCTCTGTTCTCGGGGAGTACCGCCACGCCGTGGCGCGGCACAGAGCGGTGGGTCAGATCTCGCGCTGCCTCATGAGCGGACTCATTGTGATTCGGAGGGGCTCCCTCAATCATCCCAAGGTGAGCAGGGAACCAACATAAGTAGTGTTGAGAGATCTCACATGTCTGCATAATTTTAAAAGCAACCTTAGCCACCGAGCCCATCTCAAAGGCCCTAACGGCCGACTTTGAATCGCTATATATAAAAGGCCTGCGCCTGTCAACCAGGGCGAGCCCAATAGCCGCTTGCTCCGCGACCTCTGGCCTATCAGTCCGAATGGTAGCAGCGTTAACGACACTGCCCTCATTGTCCACGACAACTATGGTAAAGACCTTCCTCTCCTCGTTAAAAATAGCATCGACGAAGCCAACCTTCTGATTCTCATCACGAATGATTATCAGCAGGCAAGTCCCCCTGGCCTTTCTTCTACCTACATTTCGCTCCGGATGCATGTTCGTGGGAACAGGCTTGACGTGATACCGATTACGGACCTTCAAGGGAATACCGACATGAAGCTGCGAAATCTTCTCCTGAGGAACACCTAACTCTCTCAGAATTCCCAGCTGGAGAAGTCGGTTGGTGCTGGTGCACATTGGCACTCCCAACGTTTTCTTCGTGACCTTCCTAATCTGCGTGTCAAGCTTCTCATTCTCCGATGGTTTCCGCTTGTGCATGGCCGCCACATAAGTAAAGTGACACAATACAAATGCGTGCATAAGTCTAATCAGACTATCTTCCTTGATCCCCGTCTGCCTGTTGGCCAACCTCTTCACTAGGCGTACCGCATTTTCTGTCTTGGCAATGATCTTCTGGATCGTCAGCGTGTTGGCGCCGTTCGACTGAATAATCATACCCAGAACCCTGATCTTATCAACCCTAGGTATGAGATCGCCATTTCTTGTACGAAGCTGAATGCTCAGCTGGTCCACGGGGATCAATCCCCTTGGCTTGGGTCCCCTTCTAGTGGCACTGTACAGCAACAGCTCCGACTTGGAGGGGGAGCACCTTAACCCCGTCGGGTCCAAATAATTCTCAATTACATCTACTGCCTCCTGCAGAACACTTTCGATATAGCCCTCACTACCACCGGGACACCATGTGGTCACGTCATCTGCATACATGGTGTGCCTAATCCCCTCAATCTCCAAGAGCTTCTTGGTGAATCCGACCATGGCCAGATTGAACAATGTGGGCGAGATGACGGCCCCCTGAGGAGTGCCCCTGTCTCCAAGATTTAACGTCTTTGACTCCAGCTCCGCAACCTTCAAGGTAGCCTTCCTGCCTGACAGGAAGGACCGGACAAAGTCATGAAAGCGCGCTCCGAAGCCAAGATCCGAAATGGACTTAAGAATATAAGAGTGCCGAACGTTGTCAAAAGCCTTCTCCAGGTCCAGCCCTAGGATGGTCTTAACGCCCCTTCCATCTCCATCAGTGACCTGATGCTTGATGAGCTTCATTGCGTCTTGAGTCGACAGCCCGGCCCGAAAACCAATCATAGTGTGTGGGTAGACCCACTTCTCAAGGTACCTTGTAAGCCGATTAAGCACCGCATGCTCGGCTACCTTGCCCACTCACAAAGTGAGCGAAATAGTCCTTAAGTTATCAATGCTCGGGATTTTGCCAGCCTTGGGAATCAGCACCGTGAGAGATGTCTTCCACTGCTCCGGAACCACCCCGTCTCTCCACATAGCGTTAACCTCCCCGGTAAGGTACTTGATTGACCTATCGTCCAGATTCATCAAAAGCTTGTTCGAAATCCTGTCCGGTCCGGGAGCAGACTTGCTCTTAAGATTATGCAAAACCGTGCGTACCTCTTCCACAGAAAAGTCCTCATCTAGGGAAAAGTTGTCATCTCCTGTGTAGGCCTGCTCCGTCAGAAAAGCATCCGGGTCCGCAACAGGAAGGTATTTGTTGGCCAGCTTTTCAACCAGCTCTTCCTCCGAGGCAGACCCCACTGCTTCGTGTACAGCTATAGCAAGGACGTGCCCCTGACTAACCCTCGTATTGGAGTCGTTCAGCAAATGTTTAAGCAAGCCCCACGACCTCCCGTTGCGCAACTGCTCGTCCACCGAGTTGCATACCTAATCCCACTGTTGCCTAGACAAACGCTTACAGTGCTCTTCAATCAGCTTATTCAGCTCGGAAATCTTTTTAGGCAGCCTGCGATTAAGCCGCTGGCCCTTCCACCTAGCCAGCATAGACCGCTTGGCTTCAATCAGGTGGGCCAGCCTGCTATCAACACTATCGACCTCCAAATCCGTAGTGATCTCCTTCGTAGCCTCCTTTACATCCTCCCTCACCTGGGTGACCCAATCCTCCAGGGACGGCCGGTACAGGCCTCCGAATTCCTTCCCCCTTTCTCCTCTCTCCTCCCGGATCATCCGAAACTTATCCCAGTCTAGAAACGTTAACGCCCTAGGGCGCCTACCCTCAACTTCAAAAACGACTTGGTTAATATACTGATAACTACCTAGGTCTTCGGCAAGATTGGACCAACTAGGCTTGGCCGCGTTCTTTACAAAGCAGAGGTCAGGGGTCGTATCCCTACACGTCGACGTCCCTATACGTGTCGGAAAGGCAGGGTCAGTGACCAGCGTAAGGTCAAACTCCGCAGCGTTCTGCCAAAGGTCTCTCCCTTTAACTGTGTCATGCTTGTAACCCCACACGTGATATGGAGCATTAAAATCCCCAGCCACAATCAGCGGATGGTCCCCGGCAAGCTTAGAAGCCTTCTGCAGAAGCAGCTTGAATCTTTGCACCCTGTCCCTCGGGGCACTATACACGTTCAGAATAAACACGCTTTTCTTGTTCACCCGGTTAGGAATCACCTCAATCATGACATATTCCAGGGAACTTAAAGGTATCTTAAGATCATGGACCACATGCGTCCGTTTGCTATCCACCAGAATGCAGGTCCCCCGAGCTTTGGATCCGCGGAAGACGGTTCGGTAGCCCGTCAGAGAAACTTCTTCCGTCATTGTCTCCTGCAGTAGAATAGCCTGCGGCTTACCCTTACACGCGCGAATATACTGCTGTAGAGGTGCCCGTTTACGAGCATACCCCCTACAGTTCCATTGCCACACACAAAAAGCCTCATTTTGTCGCGCGATTTGAAGCAGTTGCTGCGAGCCATCTTGCTGAACCTGACACTTTCCAGGCGAGGAACCAGCCGACTCATATCCGGACCTAAGAAGGGGAGAGGCACTCAGACTGGATTTGTTTTCGAACACCTCTATTCTACATTGCAGCTCCTTGAACCTCCCATCAATCGAGCCGAGCGACTCTGTGAGACCCGTATTCAGCTGCGCCAGACCATCGTTGACCTGCTTAACACTATCTACAACACTCGAGAGCATCTCCTTCACCTCAGATCTCAGCTTCCTCGACGCGGGCTCCGCCTCATGAGTCATTGCCTTCCTCTTTGAGGGGCTCGACCCACTAGCCTCACCTACATCAGCAAAATCCATGCTCTCTATGGGCTCAGGCATTGCCCTCTCGGCCGGTGCAGGTACTGCCACACCCTTCAGGGTCGAGATTTCTGCCCTAAGCAACCTCACCATTTCTCTCAACTCTGCGTTCTCCTGTTCTAGCCTCTTGAATCTCGCCTCATTCTTGCTTTGCTCTGGCCTTACCAAACTAGGCATCTCCGTTCGAGCACTTGCGCGCTCCGCCCAGGTAGTACCACTTGCCGCTCCACTGGGGCCCTTGCCTTGTAGACCTTGTAACACGCCACTCTTGCGCACACCCTGTCCCGCAGTCCCGTTGGGGCCACGCGCAGTCTCAGTTCCCAACTGTCCGTCCAGTCCGAAGCGCACCTTAGACGCCGATCTGTTCCCAGACCGGCCACCGGAGCGGCTGCGAGATGATCTACCTTGTTTCCTTGATCTTGATCTTGAACGTCGACGCCCAAGACCTTGTCCTTGCCCAGTCTCCAGCGTCTTCTCCAACGTCGGGAACTGGCTTTTGTCGTACCTGAAGCCTCCCTTCTCTTCATCCTCCGCCTTGATGTCCGCCATAGCCCGCTCAAAACGACGGCGCCGGACGCAACTCGAGAAATAATTTTGAAACGTCCAAAAATGTAGAAGAAAAAGAAGATTGAATCGTCGCGAAGGCACATCACCGTCCCCGTAGGCGTCGAAGTCTCTACAATTAAGTTATTTTTGAACAGCTCTGACAGCACCCACGCAACAATGGTTGCTTGTATACTGTCAAATGCTCATATTCTGCGGCCTAAAGCTCATGGCACGGTGCGAAAAGGCGCACGCGGCGAAAGCAAAACAATGCGCGGACAAGCATGCAGACGCGCAGTCGGTCGCTGCGAATCTGTGCGATCGCTGCATTGAGGCTTCATTCTATTACGCTCCATTTAGTTACACAAACACTACAAGAACATATTTCGCATAGTTTGCTCTCAGCGTTTACCTACCTTTCACGCAAGAAGCCGGTTCGGGAGTCTCCATCGCGGCGACCGCGCGCAGTGGCGTTCACTGTACGTATTCGGTAAAGCGATAGCGTCTGTAAACGATTCTGTGCTTTTAGTTTGCCCAAGATTATTATTTAGACAGTAAAAAACTTCCCTCGTTTCTAAAGTACTTACAGAAATGTTCGGGAGAGCTCGCGCGTGCTGTTTTCAGTGATCACTGACAGCAAAACATATATATGAGGAGCGCGCCGCGTGATCCCTCATACTACGCCAGCGAGGCGCTTCCGATAGATGGCGACTCCGTAACTCCTCGCCGCCGATACACTGAGTAAGAACAAATAAGTGGTCATCTAGACGCCTACCTATTCTGAAGCCATTCTGAAGTTCTCCAAATGCTATTATTCTCTGCCCATGCTTGAAGCTTTAATTTGATTGCCTGCATTGCTAGCCTGTATAATACCGATGTAATGGTCAACGGTCTGCACGAGGAAATTCTATATTTCTCCCCCTTACCTTTATAAATTAAATTCATTCTACTTTGTCGCCAACTGTTTGCTATTCGTCTATCTTTTAAAGTTTTTTCCACTGCTTTCACCAGAGCTTCCTTACTTTTTGGTCCTAGTTCATTAATCAGCCTAACGGGAACCTCGTCTAGCCCTATGGCTGTGCGCTTAGGAATTTTCTCTTCGGTTTTCTTCCAGTTAAAATTTGTCAGCACCAGCTCCTTTTCCACCTCGGTCTCTTTCATGCTCTGTTTTTTCTTCAAATAGAACCTCGTCATTGCCTTGGAAAGATCCAGCTGTTATTTTTCGGATATAATTTATTGCCGCTTCTCCTTTCAGTCTGTTTTCATCTTCGTCTAGGAGATGCTGTTGTATTGTTGTTGACTTCCTGCCTAATAATTTTATGTGGTTGAAAATATTCTAGGTGCGGCTTTCTTTTTCTCACGTATTTCTGACAACCAACGTTCACTTTCACCTTTTAATTTTGCTTGTATTTGAACCATAGACTTTTTCTGCCGGTATATTTCCCATTCACTGGTTACTTCATCCTGTGGCAACTGCGCCTTCTTTGCTTGCCTGTGTGATGGGGAACCAGCGCTGGATAAGCGGCGCGTCGAAAAGAGTGCGTTGCACGCCGCCCTGGCGAGGAAACGCGGCATATTCCAGCCGCACGACCAGACGACACACACGTGCGCGGCCGTATTATAGTTGGTATGTTTCCGTTTTCGCGCCACTTCAAGTGGACAGTTTTCGTAAAGAAGCTAGCGCCATCAAGTGAAGAAATGACGAAAGAAGCTTTTTAAGCTTTATATGTTTTTCACAGTGTGTCGCGGCGAGCACGTGTGTCTCTAACGGTTGCGCCGTGTGCCGTTGCCATGATTGCGTGGCAGCCTGCCTCGCAAATCTAGCAGCTATGACTCCGGTCGTGCTGCGCTATGGTTTCGGAAGTATTAGTTGGCCTGAAGACATGCTATATTTCTCTGGCTAGACATAAAAAATTCTGATGTTACTTCGCCACAGCAGTCAATGGAGAAGAAAGCTTTATCGCATCAGCTGCCTCGCGCAAGCAAATGTTTGAGTGCTCCGATGCTCGATCCGTAGCAACGCTGGCAACATTTAGCACTAATTACATAAATTTACCGGATGCATCTCAGCGCCGAGTCCTCATCCGCATGCGCATGTTTAAAAACACATAGGCGGCTTAGTCCGCGTGCGCTGATAGTATGCGCACACTACTCGTATTACAAGACAGCTTCCCTCCCACATAATTCTTGGCAATGAATGGATAATATTTACCTTTCGTATCGTTCGCTTGGTGCGGTGGCGTTGGAAGGGGCTTGGCGGTGGTATTGCGAAGGAAAAATGGTTGGTACATATGCCGGATGGTGCATGCTATTGCTCATTTTGTTTCTGACGAAATGCCTACTGCAGATTCTGCTGTTTGGTACTGTCTGCCATGGCTGACTGTCTTCACTATCAAATAAACCAAGCACACACGCGAAATTCGATTTAGAAACCAGCCTGACACCGCTTGACAGGGCGACAAGACGTGAACTTGCTCCGCTCGCCTGACTGCTTGGATCCAACGCCGCCTCCATTCTTGTTCGTAGGGTTTAGATGGAAATGCGCAGAAGGATACATCCTCCCTCATCCCGACGTAGTTTTGGCACTTGTATTCGCAACAGTATCGTCGGCGTCCTTTTGGTTTCCTTCGACTTTCAGGGCACGCAACGCCACTACCAGTAGCAATTTTCGTCTGCGGGAGCAGACGAAAATTGTGCACGTTGCACGTTGCAAATTGTGCATTGTGCACGTTCTGACCACCAGGGCGGCGCTGCAGGCGTCGTGAAAACTCCAGCGCTGGTTCCCCATAGCCTCCTATATTAAATATAGGAGGCTATGCCTGTGCTCTCGGGATGCTTTCTGTTGTTCTGTGATCGCTTCTTGCATCTCCCTGTTTCACCAGCTTTTCGGTTTCTTTTTTCCTTTCCAACGAACATGTTTGGCCATTTGTCAAATTCTTTCTCGACTCTAGTGACTATATTTGTTATTTGTTCAAATTTGGACTGGCCATTTTGCACTCCTTGCTCTCTTTCCCAACTACACGTCCCATGTTCAAAATGATGCGTTTATGGTCACTCCCTATGCTGCTGTACCCTTCCTCATCAATGACCATTTCTCTCAACTGATCATGAATTCCTTCTGTCATCAGACAGTAATCAATGGTTGATTGCCGGTTTCCAACTTCCCACTTTCTGGATGGATGGATGGATGTTATGAGCGTCCCCTTTGGAACGGCGCGGGGCGGTGGGTTGCGCCACCAAGCTCTTGCTATTATACTGCTTAATGTCCTAGATAGGTTAAACAATAAAAAAAAACCACTATGAACTACCACACACAAATTTTCTGATCCCTTATTTCGAACTGTGCTTTTCTACGTCTCCGTTTTTTGTCGTTTCCCTACTTTTATTCCACCAATCCTCCAATCGCCTCTTACTAATGCCTATTGCAGACATGTTTGCTTTTCCACTGCTCTCGCTGAACCCAAGTGCTTCAAGGAGGCCAGTGGAGCCTAAATCAACTGCTGGGTAGACGTCTTCATATTCTAATAAAACATGCTCCATAGTCTCTCTAGCTTTACAGCAGCAAGCACAGGCTTCTTCTTCCGTCTTATATCTCGCTTTATAGGTGCGTGTTATGAGGCATCCCGATCTCGCTTCGAAAAGTAATGAGCTTCCCTTTGAGTTATCATAAACATCCTGGATGGATGGATGGATGGATGGATGGATGGATGGATGGATGGATGTATAGGTTGGATGGATATTATGAGCGTCCCCTTTGGAACGGGGCGGTGGGTTGCGCCACCAAGCTCTTGCTACTATACTGCCTAATATCCTACCTAGGTTAAACAATGAAAAAAGAAAAAAAAAAGACAATCTGAACAACCACGTCCAAATTTTCTGATCCCCTATGGCGAACTGTGCTTTTGTACGTCTCCGTCTTTTGTCGTTTCCCTACTTTTCTTCCACCATACTTCCAGTCGCCTCTTACTAATGTCTATTGCGGACATGTTTGCTTTACTACTGCTCCCTCTGAACCCAAGGGCTTCAAGGAGGCCAGTGGTGCCTAAATCGACCGCTCGGTAGACGTCCTCACATTCTAATAAAACATGCTCCGTAGTTTCCCTAGCTTTTCCGCAGCAAGCACATGCTTCTTCTTCCTTCTTATATCTCGCTTTATAGGTGCGTGTTCTAAGGCATCCCGATCTCGCTTCGAAAAGTAATGAGCTTCCCTTCGAGTTATCATAAATAGTTTCTTTCCTGGTTTCGTTTTTTCCTCTTAAGTAGTTACTCATGGCAGGTTTCTTTTCCATTGCCGCCCCCCATGAGATTAATTCAACGATTAATCCATGAGATTAATCCTTTATTCAGCTGTTAGGGGCACCTATTGGACCGCGCAGTAACTATACGGTTTACTAATTTGAAGCCTCTCTAGGTGGCGCTAAGCGCGTTTTTTATTGTTTAACTTAGGTAGGACATTAGGCAATATAATAGCAAGAGCTTGGTGGCGCAACCCACCACCCCGTTCCAAAAGGGACGCTCATAACATCCATCTATCCATCCACATAAGCGTGTGTGTGTGCGACGGATTGATGTATGCACGAAGGAAGGAAACTCAGGAGAGGCCCTGACGTCAAACGAAAGTGAAGCCGGAAGTTGGCGTTGCTCATGGCGTTGCTCCGCCTATCGGGCCAGCTTTCCTCTCTTGTTTACATTTCTCGCGAAACCATGCCGCGCTGCGCGAAATCGTGCTGCTCGGACCCGCGCGCTCCGCAGCAATACTAAACAATCCTTAGCACGTTAGCATGATTCCGCCAAAGAGGGCAAAATTTCCCGCGGATATTCCTTCGTCCATTGCTATTGCCGTGGCGCGGTACATTGCGTACAACGTTGCATGCGCGTTCATTTCACGAACTTTAGTTCCTCCTGTCCCACCTGGCCACAGCAACATCCGGTAGAGCACGGTCGAGATAACGCAGCGCAACAAAACACGGAGACCAGCGCAAACCTGCCCGCACGGCGCCTTTGCCACGGTATGAAACCTACGGAGCAACGCGTGTGAGCGCACAGAACAATAACAAAGCCGCCATTGTGACCCGAAAAGCGGGGCCACTACAGCAAAGGAATAACAAAAACAGCAAAACAAAGGCGAACCTACTACGTCATTTCCTCCACACTTCTCTCCTAGCGCGCGGAGGGGGTAGGGCCTCTCCTCAGTTTCCTTCCTCCATGGATGTATGGATATCCCTATGTTCTAGCGATGCCATTCCTTCTGGCGCTTGAACAGTGGTTAGAGATGGGTTAGAGCGACGCTCCGCCCGCGTTGCCAACATGATCAGCCGGCCTTCAACGGTGGGTGATAAGCGGGGCAGTCGAGCGGAAGGCACCGCAACAAAATCGTTTCGTACTAGCTTGCCCTGGTTTCTTGTATGCGCTGTCAGGATTGGGGGCTCAAACTCATCGCTCGTGATCCGTTATCAAGATTGGAGTCCGGCATGAATTCGAAGGTAGCTGGCCCATTCCGTCGTCCAACTTATCCACGCTGAGGACGTTGATGAAGGGATGGACTGCTTCTCATCGAGAACGAGGAATATGGGTTTATTGACAGTATTTATATCAGTCTAACATGACTGCTTGAGAAAGTACATCAGTATAACATGACTGCTTGAGAGAGAGTCTCAGTCCAACATGACTGCTTAAGAAAAGTGTGTCCAGCATCCGCACAACAGCAGTTTTTTAAGCACTCGATCCTCCCGCGATACAAGGCGACGCGAACGTTCGTTTAGTCATCGCAAACTAGACGCCTCTCCGCAGGACGGTTTACATACACACATGCACACACACACGTGTTCACGGTCCGAAACCGACACCACACGAATTTCGTAGAACTGGGAACCGTCGCGAGTAGCAGATTGTCTTGCGTCTTGGTCGGTGCGTGGGCAGGAGCCTTCCTCGGCGTTCCCGCGTCAACTCCCCCACCCGTAGCAGATCAGGTCCGCGTTGTCGTGTTGCGCACAAAGCCTGCTTCGTCGAACTCCTTCAGTCACAACGCATCCTAGCTGAAGCGACGGAGAGTGGAGGATGCGCGTATTGTTACCGACACAAAGTCGGCTTAGCCACGCCGTGGCTAGAGGTTGGCGGCGGCATTCCAAGATGAGGTTGCCACCGCTGGCGTAACTGGCTGGCAAACTGGCACTGCAGCTGGCCGTTCTTAACAGCGCCATAGCAAGCTTAGCGATAGTTTTTTTTTTATCTTGTTTTCTAAATATCAGTAACGTACACTATGCTTATGACGCGTACGTTGTTTTCCAGCTGCGAACTAGCACAGTTCGTAGGCCTAGTCTCATCAATCGCTTCGCTTGCTTGGAGTCGGCCATGTTGGTTTTGGAGAGGGAGGAACCGTTGCTCCCATGCATGAGGGAGGAAGCTTGCTCCATTTAAAGACGAACATAGGGGACATCGCCGTTTCTTCCTTAATGGAGCAAGTGTCGCTCCTTTTTTCTTAGAGTGTACAATAGCCAATACTTGCTTTTTTTTCCCATACAGGGGTCCCGTTCACAAAGTTTTTAGTTCGTTTAAATGTAAAAACGCAAAGATTAATCCTGACTTCATCATCATATCGCGATTGTTAGCGTAAAACCCCAGAAAAAAACAATATGCAGGTCCTACGCACTGTGGGAATAGATGTAAGCGTAGCTTTCCGTGCTGGATGCTTTGATTGACAATTATTAGCGGCAATGTTGACGGCTAAAGTTTAATTTCTTCAACGTTTCGGCTAACACGAGAGTGGTGAGTTGATGTTAAACGTTACCTTGCGTGCACCACTGCTGTTTGTCTGCGTAGTACACAAAACACACAGGGAGAGGTGGTTGCTTGAGGCGTTGTTGTGCGCCATATTTTATAATCTCATAGGGTTGGGCGTTGTAATTTCCTCACATGGCACATCACATTGTGGCAAAAGTGTTAAACTTGAGTTGGATTATGGGGTTGTACGTGCCAAAACCAGACTCGGATTATGAGGTAAGCCGTAGTGGCGGACTCCGGATTAATTTTGACACCGTGATGTTCTTTAACGTGTCCCAAAGTCCAAGTGCACGTGCGTTTTATCTTTCGCCCCCGTCGAAATGCGGCTGCCGCAATCGGGATCAAATCCAGGACATCTAGCAATGCCATAGCCGCAAAGCTAACGCGGCGGGTGCAGAAGTGTTGCTTTGACGGTCGACCGCTTCCGTAGTGTCTCCTGGACCCTGCGGTGGACTTTAATTAATGCGGCTCTGCTTCTGCACGCCCTGCTTAATGTGTTTGCTTGACATATTTGCATGACGCTTATTTTTTCCAAAAGAGCAGCAACGTACTGTACCGTACCTTGAACTTAAGCTTAACCTGTTTGGTCCCAGCAACCGCTGTCGTATAGTAGTGGGGATTCCTTGCCTTCTTACGTCACCTCTCCCCTCTCTTATATGGAAACTGCCTCTTTTCCTCCCTTTCCTTCTTGTCATCTTCTCCACTCTACAGTTCTATCTGCGTCCTCTCTGGCCTCGCACGTTAGTAGAAGGGGAATCGCCGAAGTTTCTGCAATGCTTCTGGGGGGAGTGACGGATAATTACAGCTGTCAAGCGGCTAATGTGGCGACAGCCAGAGAGCTCTAGAGGGCATTGTGCACATTCGACGTGGTGGCGTGAACACGAGTTTCTCCCGTCGCCTTTCCTCTCTTACTCGCGCCTGTCATCTATATACACGCTCTGAACAACCCCGTGACGCGTTGTGCACGACAGCAGCAGCGGCAGCAGTGGGAAAGTCGAAGGAAGAGGGAAATAAAGCTTCGCTTTAAAAAACTGCGGGACCCAGTTGAAACTCCGTAGCAACCCCGATTATCCCTAGTACCTTGGCGACCACATCACTGCAGTATCCCATGTTGTCCCCAGTGGACCGTGTTGTCTGCTCGGCAGGACAGCAGCCAGCACATACATGTTGGCCCAATATGGTAGATAACTTGGGTCACTGAATATGTGAAAGAGGCTAGATACATACCGCATACTGGGTGAAGTTCCCAAAGAGTACTAATCGCATTGAATTGTGTACCAGTACTCCTTCAAACACCGCAAGGTTTTGCAACCGCTGAATACCATACTCATTAAAATATTCGGCATGTTTTCTTTTCAACATAACTCCGGCGTGATATATATTAGACTAGAACATTGTCACGATTGCAGCTTCTATGACCTGCCGCAGTGGTACAGCGGTTACAGCGTACTAATTCTGAACGCGGTGGCTCTGGATTGAAGCCTTGATGCCATGGCTCCACTGAACGGTGCGAAGCGCAAGTGTTTACGCCGAGGTTTCAATGAGAACTAACCAATTCACAGTGGGCATATTTAGAAGCCCTGCACTATAATGTGCGACGTAACATTAACAGATAAGCAGTGGTGGTAGTGGGATAGAATCTGTTCAGTAATCGTCACATAAAACTTGAGATGTATGGCATGAAAACATTTGATGGCAGCGCAGCTAATACCGATGTCACGCAGGCACTTTCGATGGCGATATACAGTTCTATTAGGATCGAATTTCTCGGTCTTGGTTTACTCTTTTGCGCAAGCTGCGGAATGTAGTCAATCTCTTTCGAGAAATTCGACCTTTATCGAACTCAATTGCGATGGGAAGTTCCCGTGCAACACCGGTACACGACTTTGTTCTCTTAATGACAACACGGACATTGCCACGTTGTTTCTTGCTTCTGCCCGTGTTCTCCCTGTGTGCTGTGCACCCACTAGCAGTTTGAAATTTTCACTCTGTCTGGCACAAGCAACTAATGATTGTCAGTCTCACACTTTTTTCATTTGAAACAAACTTGTGTTTCCACGCGATTATATACCACGTAATAAAGTGCAATTATGCGTAATAGCGAAGGTCACTTCGGACGTGTTCTCTTCCAATGTGTCACAAAGTGGGCGAAAATCTCTTAACAAGACGTAACTCTAAGAAGCACTTACATAGATCTTTCTTGCTTATCAACAAAGTTACACCGTATTGAATCTCTAAAACAGTGCACTGCCCTTTGGCAGCTTTGAAATTGTCTGGCGCACTGCGCCGCCAGGCAGAACAAACGACAGTAGACACACAGCTAAGCCACCATCACTGGGACTTTGGTTTCTGGCTCACGAGAGTTTATGAAAACAACATTTATTTTTTGATCTCATGCCACCGCCTGTAGAGTTTCCGCAGATGACTAGAGGAGGAGCCGGGTTGAAGTGTAGCTTATAGCTGCCATGGCTGCGAAGCTTCACTTCCAGGACGACAACGCCGTCACGGTTGTTGAGATCACAGATATCTGCTTCTGAATGCGGCCACACTACACAAACTGTACATCCACAGCGAGAGCGGTTGTTCCCACGGTCACCTCACCAGATGACTAGAATCGTTGGTTTCATAATTGCACCGCACCCTGTCCTGCCCCGCTAGCCTTTTCCACTGCAGCAGTTTCGGGGCACACGTGACAATCGGGCGGCCCAGGTGCCACCTGGCCAGTATTAGACGAGGCTCCTGCGTGTCACGAGGAAAGCCGCACCTTGCAGGCCTCGTGACGTAGTCGGGCATGCCCCCACGGTGGGTTCGCGTGACGGACAGCCACCAGTAGATGGTCTGCCGGTCTGAGTGGAGCGTGGCATTCCGCACTGTAGCTTCTGCAACTGAGATGAGAGTCTTTTGTAAATCGACACATGTAAAAAAGTGCGCATGATTTTTGTGGCAAGATTACTTTCATCTCTCTAGCACAGCGATGTACAATCGAAAAATGTCATGCCATATAAAACGGAAACTTGGAGCCCATGTTAAGCCACGACAAAGCTATGAGGAAAACAGCCTCCACGGCACAAATATCCATAGTTAAAATGTGCGCATCCTGGCGTAGAAACCGAACATGGTCCGTACCAGGAGGTCCGCTGAGCCGGCTGCGTAACGACTAAGCTAGCTGGCAAAAGATGCTAGTGCATCATAGTGCGAGAGCGAAATAATTGAAAACATGCACTGTAAAAGTAAGTACAGGAATCCATTTCGTGAACTAGAAATATGCAGAAAGGTTAAAAAAAAGTAAAACTTAGCCTGTATCTAGAAGGGAGTTGAAATTATGGGATTTAACGTGCCAAAACCCCTTTCTGATTATGAGGCACGCCGTAGTGGAGGACTCCGGAAATTTTGACCACCTGGGGTTCTTTAACGTGCACCTAAATCTAAGTACACGGGCGTTTTCGCATTTCGCCCCCATCGGAATGCGGCCACCGTGGCCGGGATTCGATCCCGCGACCTCGTTCTTAGCAGCCCAACACCATAGCCACTGAGCAACTACGACGGGTATAGAAGGGAGTTAAGAAAGAAGCCGGGCATAAGGGTTTTTTGGAAGCAGAGCATCTGGATTCTAGAAATCTCCGCTGAAGGGCTTTCGTTCTAATTTCACGTGAATTCCAACTTTCTTTTTCCAGAATTTTCCGACTTGTAAAGGATGTTTGGAAAACAAATTCATCTAATCAGTTTTGTGATCTTCGATTATTCGTAATACATCATCACCCCGACCGCGACCTGATATTTTCTTTAATCGGTAGCTCATGTTAGCCCAGTGATTACCACACAAAAGTTTCTATATCGGGATTAGAACGAACCCCACCGGCTGAATATATTAGAAGATATATGGACATTACAAAACTATAAATACTAGCATCTCATCCACACATCCCCTTTATTCACACAGATTGTAACTGAAAGCACTCAATATAGTTGCTCCTCAACTTTCCGCAAACTTTGTTACTTAAAACACAAACTTCAAGATTATCCTCCTAATGTTGAAGTTCTTGGCTATCTCACATTAATACTACATAAGTTTGGATATTTTTTTATTGTATGAGATCCTTATAGTAAACTTAACATTGAAAAACTCGAATGGGTTCAACAAGAAGCTGTCAGGTTTATCTATGTTAAATATAAACACTGATTCTCCTACTGAACTAATGAATACTAGCAAAATTTAACTGTTTGAATTAAGAAGAAAATGTTGTTTACACGTCTTGCTCTTATTTCTTAACGGTAAATTCGCCACTCCTCATGCACGGTACTTTTCCCCGTGGTCCACAACACCTATACACGCGACATCTGCAAGCGCAGTTTCCAAAGCCGTATTTTACCAGAGCTAATATTTATGTTTTCATACTTCGCGCTTTCTGCATCCAACTGAAACAACCTAGCTGAATACAGACAATGTAGCGCGAAGGCACGATTAAAAAGAAGAGACACAGAACACGTCACAGGCGCTACTAACAATTTTAATTGAAAAACAGGGAGAAGCGTACATATACAGCTCCCAACACGCAGACGCACCTACGACTACCGAGCGCGATTGTCAGGGCTGGCAAAATCACTTGGCAGAACTACAGAAAGTAAGCTCCGCGTTGTACAAAACAGCAGAAGTCTGGCTTACAGAAGCACTACTTTTTTCTTTTATGTAAAACGCTCCTGATAGCTCACTCGCCGCTTTATCTTTACTTCTGCCCAGGATTTTCACATCATGAAATACCGGCTTACGAGGGCAGGCTTTACAGTGCGCTGAAAGATGCGCAGTCATGCTCTTCGGCTTATTCGCATGCTCCCTCATTCGGCCATTGACGCAGCGGCCTCTTTGTCCCTCTTTGTCCTAGATGGGACTTTCCACAAGACAGGGGGACTTCATAAACCGTGGCGCAACGCACGTAGGGTTTGGCGTGTTTGGCAGCCTAACACTGAGCTGCCCATTATGGGGTGACACAGTTGGGCCAGCCTGTTCGGAGCGGAGAACGCGACAGGCACTCCGTACCTATTCGCCGCTTTTTTTTTTCAAATTGTGGCTCATCTTATACACGCAGGGCACAATTTCCGGCCACTCCGCTCAGCGGCTCTTGCCTCATTCACTGGTGTGCCCGCTTTTGGCTTCTGTCGCAGGGATTCGGCCACTGATGTCAGGACCAAGCGAGGGTAGCCGGCTATTGAATGCCTAGTGAACTGCTTCTCAAAACTGTCCTGCATCTTGTGTTCGCACGACTTCTCGGGTGCTGACCCCAGGCAGAGTGAAGCCATACCTCTTTTGACAATAACAAAATTTGTTGCTGAGCTACGGTTCATGCTTAACAACTGAATACTGGAAAGAGCAATTCTAAGACTGGACAGATGATAGACACAGAAACACAGGACAAGCGCCAACTCGCAACTAAATTGAAACTTAGAAGCCGCAAAGTTGTAAGGCAGAAGCTCATTTTTTTTTTGCTCGCGGTGAATAGCACCAGCAAACATGATCGTTAGAGAACGTGAGGCTTAACTCTCACAACTGGAGGGTATTGTCTACGGAGAGTTCAAATGTGAATGACAGGCCCTTGCCGCGAAGTTTGAAATCTAAAATCTTTATAACATGAAATCAGTTAACGGTACTTCCTTGGTTCATCACAACGAAACAATACTTTAAAAACATGCGAACCGTGAACACTGTTGTCAAGGTTTTTGTCTATTTCCGACAGGTATATGTCACGCAGTAGAGGTGCTACGCATGATCTTATGCATATGCCATTCTTTTGCACAAAAAACCGGTTATTAGAGTTATTAGAGATATTAGAAGCGTTTTACATAAAAGAAGAAAGTAGTGCTTGTGTCAGCCAGACTTGTTTTGTACAACGCGAAGCTTACTTTCTTTAGATGTACCAAATTATCTTGCTAGTCGTGATAATCGCCCCGGTAGTGGCAGGTGCGCCTGCGCGTTGGGAACAGTATGTACACCCTTATCGCTGGCCTTCGAATAAAGTTGTTAGTAGCGCCTGTGACGTGTTCCGTGTCTCTTCTTTGTAACTGTGCCTTCGCGCTACATTATGTCGGTAAGCAAACATCAACTAGCCCACAACAAGTCCATCTACAACCTAACTGAAGTTTATGAGAAAATGTACGAATAAATTTTGATTAAAGTTCCTTTACAGTTCTTTTTTCTTTTTCATAGCACCACGTTTTCTCTATAACACAAACGCTTTTTATTTGTGTGGCCCATCTTGCTTGGACCTGCTTGGTCTGGAGTACGTTAAAAGTTAAAAATAAATAAATGGCACCGTTGCTTGGCGCTATGACGTCCTCGTATAATGAATCTGTCTTTTCTGGGACAACATAGAGCCATTCGGAGTTTTATATCAAATCGAATTATGACGCCTATGCAGTACAAGTACTATAATAGTCGTATCGTATTAATTTTGATCGCCTCAGGTTCGTTAACATGCACCTAAATTTAAGTACTGTAATCTAGCATGGTTTCTGCATTGTGCCTCTACGGGAACGCTGCAGCCGGAATGGAACTTCGCGCTCAGCGGCAGACCGCGCCATAGGTGGAGAGTTATTCAGCCTCTGAGGACATGCTTAGTAGGCACGTGGCGCTCACCTAAATCGCCAAGGCAGTAACTTTCACGCAGCTCTGTTTCCGTGCAGGGTCGGCAGTCTGAAAAGAAAAAAAATCAAAGCACTAAATACAGGGGCTGTGCTAGAGGAAATTGTCGTTACGCTCATTATGACCCATAACCAAAATCACAAGAGCATCGACCCGCGGTTTGGTTCCAGCAGAAAGTATAACAAAGCACGTGTTTCGGCTGAAAATATGTTCGTGTGCAAAGAAAGAAAGAAAAAGAAACGCATCACTGGTGAGGCTATATTATGTTGAAAGATAAACAAAATGCATTCCTAAAATTTGACGCTTACTGCATGAGCATCTCAAAGACCGGCAGTGTTGACTCTCAACGAAATACATCGGAAATATGCTTCGTTTTCTCTCTTTTTTAAAGAAGAACGCAGTACGTGTAGTGCTCTGGGCACAAACGAGAGAAAACGCAAGGAATTAGCAGCAAAGCAGGAAATGTATATTGTTCGTAGTCAAACGATGCGCTCATACACACCTTCCCATCCTTCGAGCCTCTCGAACGACGCCACGGGCTGGCTCGTGGTGTACGTTAGGGTTAGCTTAGCCCTCTTGCCCGTTCGGGCAGTCGAGGCCACGGCGTAGACGACCGCGGAGCCTCGGTTGGAGAGCACGCACTTGGCCCGTACGCCAGGTCCCGGAACGAGGCCGCCCTGAGCGGTCTCCGCGTACACCAACGCCCCGGAACTGTCAGCTGCAACCCGGAAGCAGGCTTGGAACTCTCGCTGCGATGGTGGACCGCGTATCACGATGCGCAGAGCCCCGCGAGGGTAGCTCCAGCGGACCGTGCCGGAATCGCACGAGCTCAGGTATACAGGAAGCACGTCTTCGGGGGACTGCCCTAGGCCACTGTTTTTAAAGGTCAAGGTGAGCTTTAGGCTGCAGAACTTTTTCACATCCATACACTCTTTACCGGGTGTCCCAGGCAGAATGAGCCAAACATTAAACATACGGGACTAGCACGTAACTGAACAGAACCAATGTAATGTTGTTTGCCGTCGCTCGGAGGTACTCAGATTATCTTTCGCATTCCGCCGAATCATATAATTAGTCTTTATTAATTATTCAACTTCTCCAATCTTATATTTAGATAGAAGGTGTCAATGAAAAAAATTGTAGAGCAACATGAAAAACACCCGATACAGCTTTTTGTTGCTGAATAAGTGCTACATAAAAGTGTTTTTCAAAGCATGAGAGAAAGCCGCGTATGCACGCAAAGTGCTTCGAGTGGCCAATCGCGCGGCAATTTTTCGTGTATTCTCGGGCGTCTTTCGTGCTTGGAAAAACATTCTTATGTAGCCTGCATTGAGCAACAGAAAGCTGTATGGGGAGTTTTTCACGTTGCTGTACAATTTTCTCATTGACACTTTTCATCTAATGATATTTGAGAAGTTGATTACGTAAGACTAATTATGTAATTAGGCGCAACACAAAATATAATGTGATTATCTCCGAGCGATAGCAAACAACATTGCCTTTTGGTTCTGTCCAGCTACATGGCATCTGCATGTCTTGAAAATTTTGCTCAAGTTACGTGGGGCACCCTGTAAACACATATCTGCCTACCCCCACGTTACACCGTCAATTAAGTTGGAGGTGTCGTGACTGTATCAATATAGCAATCATTTGCATGGCACAGTGCGAACAAGCAAATAACGAACAGAAAACGAATGGTACAAACACAGAAGACATGAAAAAAACGCCAATACGAGCGCTCACTAAAGACTGATCGCTTATTCAGGATACCTTATTCAGGTACGCTTGTTGGAGAATGCTTCTGTTCGTAAGGACGAAAACTCCCGCTCAGCACACTTCTGTACAGTGTAACTCGCGTATTCGCAAAATTTACCGCGTTCTCGGAGACCTTCCACTTACGCGCACAAAACCTTGCGCCGTTTGTGTAATCTGATGAGGTGCAAGCGCAGATGCGTCGAGACGTACCTTTGCGTCCAGTCGCAGGACATGTGGCGACTGCTCTCCTTCGGGGAACGACGGATCGCAGCGTTCTGGACCACCGGCAGCATTACCGCCGCTGCCAGCAGCCTGACTACGCGCGTCATCCTGGCGATCCGCTGGCAACGCACTGTTTTCATCCTCGCAGTCCAAGCATCGGAGAAGTTCGACGGCGAACTCGCGCAGGCAGCGCCGACGAACAGAGGCTGTCCGCGTGCGCCCGTGGCACGACCGAGATTGAGCGCCGGGTCGCGCTCGCAGCGCGTTTTGTAGTTCGGGCCCCCGTGTCCCGAGGGAGCTCGCGGTCCGCCGATCGTGGGAACGCGCGAGGGCGGCTCGGGAGCTCCGCGCTTGCCGTTCCCACGGTTTTTCAATAGGCGCGTGGCGCACCGGCTGCTTCACCGCACCACTGACGCCTGCTGCGGGGAAGCCGCCTTTTCGCGTTCCTGTTGCTCGCTCCGTCGAACCGCATTGGCAACGGTCGGGGAAGCGTTCAGAAACGAGCTCGCGTCTGTGCATTGGGGATTGGCTTCTTTTCGGGCGCAGGCGCCACGTGAGCGTACGCTCTAATTGGGTTATAACTCGAGGTCGTGGAGCGTGGGAGCTCAGAGTGAAGCTTGTTTATAGGTACCCACTCCGCGTGGGAACGTAGCTGCAGAGAGGTTGTTACGGAAATTTCCAGCATCGAAAATGAACTGTGAGAATCGCGAGAATTTCTGCTAGCCATATTCCGGAGAAACTTAAGAAATCTCCCCTTCGTGTCTAATATTGTCATGCTTCCTTTATATTTTTATTGTATACGCATAACCTGAGTATATTATTGATATTTTCGCATTTGTATTTACTATTTCGCCACGGTTCTTACTACCTACTATTCAGCTGATTAGTATTTCCATACGCTCATCGTAACTTTTGTTGGTGCATAGATTATGTGCACTAACTTTTACTGTATTCCATTGTCGATAGCTATTGTGTAATCTGCGCTTTGTGAGCAGTATGTAAATGCATTCTCATTTTACTTAAGAACTGCTGTCCGCCGGCAGGTCCAAGTTTTCTGTAAGGGGTGCAGGACTCTGTTAAAGCCTTCGCATAGGCTTTTTGGCTGAGTGCCGAGACATCCGCGTGATGGTCAACATCTTGATTTGAAATTTAAAAAAAAGGTTCAGCTGCCTGGCTCAACATTCAAAGCGTAAATCACAAGCACGTAATCACAGGCCCAAGTTAGTAGACAAGATGGTCCACTGGGTCGGCATAAGTTCCTGTTATGGTAATTTCATGCCATGCATGCATTCATGCACGCATGTCATGAATTTCTGTCATTTTTGTCGTGCATGTGATCACATTCATGGGAATCATGTCACGACTTGATATACAGATCATGGCATCCATGCCGATCATTTAGTGGCATACATCGCATGACATGTCATTAATGTCACAGATGCATGTCAGGAAAAGCACAGCCAGAATACATCCAATCAGAGAAATGCATGGCATGTCATTCAATCCATTAGAGTACTTTTATTTCTTACATTCATGTCATGACATGCTTGACTTGATTATCATTCATGTTACTTCCGTTTTATAACGAGCTATACATCAGAGTTCCATGACATGAATGAAATGACCTGTTTGTGATGATGTGATTGTCACGAATGGCGGCAAGGACATGAGGTGATGGCGTCGTGGTTATGCATTTCTTTAACTGAATATCTATCACGACATGCGCACCTGCCGAGGTTGCTTGGTGGCTATGGTGTTGGGTTGCTAAGCACGAAGGCGCAGGATTGAATCCCGGCTACGGCGGCGGCATTTTGAAGGGGGCCGAAATGGGACAACACCCGTGTACTTAGATTTAGGTGCACGTTGAAGAACCCCAGGTGGTCGAACTTTCCGGAGTCCTTCACTACGGCGTGCCTCATAATGAAATCTTAGTTTTAGTACGCAAACCCCATAATTTTTTTAGGATATGTGTGGCGAAACATGCGTGCATGACCCTACAAGAATGGCACGGGATGACATGCTCAGGCATGCATTGTCATTAATGTCATGCAATTCATGATACGCATGCCATCCATGGGATGACATTTAAAACATGTCAGGTCGTGCACATGCGTGCACGACCTGACATGAATCGATCGATAGATAGATACGAGGGCGGATTAGAAAGTCTTTGCCCCAATTTGTTTAGGCAAATTGCGGCTGTAAATGCGAAGTCAACATAACCTTTCTCAGCGGTGAACCTTTCTTGGACCGGCTCGGCCTCATCTGCCGGTAGCTCCGGGCCACTGCGCTGCTGTCAATCGTTGAAGACGCAGCAACTCCCAGGTTTGTTTTATGCGGATGACATTGCGTTGCTAGCTAACAAGCAAACTGATTTGCAACGTCTGGCTAATATCTGTTGACAGGAAGGCTACAATTTAGGCTTGAAATTTAGTATTAGAAAATCAGGTGTTATGGTATTCAATGAAAACAGTGAAGAGATTGAAAGTGACAATACAGGGCCAGGAAATACCTCGGGTAAAAGACTATAAATACCTTGGTATATGGATAAACGAAGGCGATAGATATATGGAAACACAGCAAAAACAATAACAGTAAAGGGGAATAGAAATGCGGCCATAATGAAGCCCACAGCGCGTGGGGAAACAATGGGTACGAGGTGCTCCGGGGTATGCGGAAAGGTGTAATGGTTCCAGGACTTACTTTTGGAAATGCGGTTGTTTGTTTGAAATCAGGGGTACAATCAGGACTCCATGGGAGCCTAAGGTCAGTGGTACGCCTCGCATTGCAATTGGACGCTCACGGGGAGACTACAAATGAAGCTGTGCAGGGTGATACGGGCTGGACAAGCTTTGAAGTGAGAGGTCATAGTAAAATTGATTATGAATAGCGACTGAGGAATATGGAAAAAAGTAAACGGGCTGGGAGAGTGTTCAGGTATCTTTACAGGAAAAACATTGATTCACAGTGGAGGAAACGAATTAGGAAGCTTACCAGCAAGTATGGGGCCTCTATATGGTGAGCAACACAGCAACAAAGAACGTCAAGCGGAAAGCCAAAGATGCTCAGGTAATCTCATGGGTGGCGGCAATGAAAAAAAAAAAAAAAACCTGCCATGGGTTAACTATACGTAAAAGAAAGAAAACGAAATCAGGAAAGAAACAGTTTATGAAAACTCAAACGGAACCGTATTACTTTTCGAAGCGTGATCAGCATGCCTGAGAACACGGACTTATATGGCCAGATATAAGAAGGTAGAAGAAGCATGTGCTTGCTGAGGTAAGGCTAGGGAAACAGTGGAGCATGTTTTACTAGAATGTGAAGATACCTGCCCAGCGGTCGATTTAGGCATCTCTGGCTTCCTTGAAGCCCTTGGGTTCAAGCAGGAGGAAAGAGCAGGAGCAGGAGCAGGAGGAAAGAGCAGGAGGAAAGTAAACATGTTCGCAGTAGAGATTAGTAAGCGGTGATTGGTGGAAGAAGTGATTATAGGAAGTAGGGAAACCACAAACGGAGTCATGCAACACCAAAGTTCACAATGCAATACGTGAGAAGACCACAATCCGGGTACTAGGCATGTGGCTACAATCAAATCAACACTGCCAACACGGGCTTAACCTCATCAAGACGGCAACACAACAAGTCGCGAGAATGATAAAGCGGGTAGCCACGAAAAGGACGGGGATGAAGGAATCAGACACCCTTCGCCTAATCAGAAGTCTGGTGGTTAGCCGCTTCATTTACAGCTTGCCGTATTACCAGCTAACGAAAACAGAGAGGGATGCGATCAATTCGTGCTTAAGGAAAGCCTACAAGATCGCCCTACAAATTCCGCAGTGCGCCCCAACCGAAAAACTCATGTCTCTAGGGATTCATAATACATTCGAGGAACTGGCAGAAGCTCAACTGATAACTCAAAGAAACAGACTCGCACAAACGACCCCGGGTAGGAAACTCCTTGGTAGACTCGGGTATCATGAGCTCCTTGAAAAACACAACCAAACTAAGCCAATCCCCACAATAATCAGAAACTGCATCAAAGTGGCGCCAATACCCAGAAATATGGACCCAACTCTACATGCAGGCAGAAGAGAAGCCAGAGCTGCATACATTGAAAAAACGCACGGCGACAAACCAAACTCCCGCTTCGTGGACGCGGCAAGATACCCAGGCAGGCAGAAAACAACGGTAGCTGCTGTCAATGACTACATGGGCAGAGAAATCATTAGCGCCTCCACTCACAACACCACTATCGTGGAAGCAGAAGAAATCGCAATAGCCCTTGCTATCAAAGCGACGGAACCAAACAAACAACAAATAACCATCCTATCAGACTCTCAAGCGGCATGCAGAAGCTACCTCAGGGGACGAGTATGCACCGCAGCCTATAGGATTATAGGAGATATAAAACCCCGAGCCAGATTTCACCTTATATGGGTATCCAGTCATGAGGGAATCAAGGGAAACGAAGAGGCTGACAGAGTAGCTCGTGCGCATGCTACACACCACGGGTGCTCCCAGGACGCCTCTGAAGAGCTGATCCCGATTGACCAGAACTACTCTGCAATTTTAAACTACCACAGAGAAAATAGAATGAAGCTACCACCCCCAGATAAGAACCTCAGTAAGGAAGAACAGGTTATATGGAGAAAGCTACAAACGTATACATATAACAACCTGCACATTCTCCATAAAATTCACCCTGAAAGATATGCGGACACATGCCCATGGTGCGGAGCTACGCCAACCTTAGACCACATCTCATGGGCATGCACGGCATATACACAAAAGACAAACACAGAAATTACGGATCATACACAATGGGAGGCGGCGCTGTCCAGCTCACAGGAAGAAGTCCAAAGGGCCATCATCCGACAAGCAAGACGGCGTGCGGAAGCCAGTGGGGCCCTTGTCTAGGGGCTCCAACCATTGAGCGTTTTATTTTTCAATAAAGTTATTCAGTCAGTCAGTCACAATAGGGGTTCAGAAAGTTTGCTCATGGGAATTCATCGTGGATATTTTTTCCTTTCCTTTTTTTAACATAGGCGAGACATTTGGCAATATATATATATGTATACCGGGTGTTCTTCTTCTAGCTGCAGCAAATTTTTAATGTTAGAAAAATATAAATCATGGTAACTTTCTGTTTACCATTTGGGTGTACGGATAGGCGGCCTCTAAATACAGAGCAATTTCCACACTTACGTGCCTAATCAGCGAAGTTACGTTAAATAACTTTCTAATCGTCAACAATACGTGGCTACAGCAAATGAGTACTTTGGGGCCCTTCCTCGACACTACCTATCCCAACGATCAAATTTTGAATAGCGGATTTCATGTGGGAGCTGCGCGAACAATTACAATTAGTTACCCTAGGCAGGCTCCTTCAAATCGAAACTGGCTGGAAAAAGAGCGCCTGTGTCGTCAATGTCGCCGCCCCCTGATCCATCCATCCATCCATCCATCCATCCATCCATCCATCCATCCATCCATCCATCCATCCATCTCCATCCATCCATCCATCCATCCATCCATCCATCCATCCATCCATCCATCCGTCCGTCCGTCCGTCCGTCCGTCCGTCCGTCCGTCCGTCCATCGAAGATGTCGGTTGTGCTTCACCATCATGGAGTGCTTCGCACTTCCACGGCGTACGAGCAACGAAGTGTGAATCGTTGTCTACGGAGCAATCGAGAAACGCCCATCTAAATTCACAGGGAAATGTAGCCCACGTAGGGGGAAAGGTGTGTCAGTTTGAGAAGTGTGAGGTGGTGGTGTTATGAGTTGGCAAAAGGCCGTGAATAGTTGCATGACAGTGAGCGCCCGGGGAGGCCGCGTGCGTCGCTGACTGGCGACAACATTTCCCGCGTGGATGCAATGATGAAAGCGGATCGGCGTGTGCACCTCGTAGCGACACGACTATCGTATCGAGAGCTGGTGAAGCAGATGAGCTCACGTGCATGTGACGCGAGAATAGAATACGCTAGCGTACTCGGCCTGAGCAGCCGAGGTGTCGGCCACTCCCGAGATCGCACGGCACCATGGCTGGCCGACCTAAATAAACCGTGGCTACGGCGGCTACTTCTTCGGGCCACCTCCCACAAATTGGTCACACTGGACGACCGAGCTCAGCCGTGCCAGCATCAACGTACTGACTCTACCGAGGCGACAGTGGCGCGGCCTCACGCGGTCCGGCAGACGTCCTGCGGCTGTAGGGTGTCCGGGAATTCTACATCGGCATGTCGGGCATCTGGTTCATACAGCTGGACAGCCATTTGCTTGTCAACTAGGTTCCTGGCTGCGGCTGCATTCCAGGCCCCGGCGGCCACCCTCCGGCAGGACTTCTACGAGGACTTGCGGGCAGCCGCCCCTGCTCAACACGCCACCTCGAGCGCTCAATCACCACAGATCTTGCTTATGAACTGTCGCGTCACTGCGTCTTGCCGTCCCACATCGCCTGCGTCCACCCGTGCTGGCCGTCAGCACGCGCCAGCCCCCCCCCCCCCGCCCCCCCCCCATATCAAACCTCTACTCTCTCCGTAAGTCTCCTTCCAAACTAAAAGGCAGCTGCGCGACGACTCTTTTCAAGGAATTGACTGGGCCAAACGTAAGCGCCATCGGCTATTCTACGGCCCACCGCTCTCCTTCCTTGGACGTTCCTACAAGCTGTCCGCTTTCCGTTAAAGGGCACCTCACTGATCACCGATCCAGAGGTTCTCCCACCGACTACACTAGGCGCAAATTTCACTCTCGCAGGCACAGTGACGCCACAGGCGCAACCTTCGCGATTCCTTCAGCGACCACCGCAACTCTGATGCGATCAGCATGCGAGATTCCACCGGTAGCAGCAGCAGGCGAGCCTTCCAATGTTGTGTTCTCACACCTTCCGCGGATGCGTGGCCTACCGAAGTTGCACAGGTGCAAAAGTGTAGCAGTTTGGGTGAGTTGGTATGTCATGACTTTTTAGGCTTGTAGCGCAGCCATAGAGTAACATAGCAAACGAAAAGAGCGGACACTCTAGCCGCTGCGCGGCCGAGCCATATGGCCGAGCTATGGACCTTCGCCAGTTCCGCGAGGTAGCAGAGCTTATCAAGAAAAATGCGGCTGTGGCTGCGGCTGCGGCTAGCAGCTTGATAGGCGGCACGAGCACGACCACTGGGCACGACCCAGCATGTGCGAAGCCTTGTCAGACCACTCCGCCGGGCTCTTTCTGTAAAATGCACCTGAGCATCGTTGTTGGGTTCTTATGCCAGCGTCTGCTTCGTCGCCGTTTCATGGTAAGGCCACAGCAAGTTCTTTTGCGCGTTGTTAACGACTTATTCTCTTCGCATTTCGTTATGTCACTGTTAGCCGCATGAACGAGTGACGGCGGGCTTGCAGCCATGAACAGCTGCTGCACATTTGCTACGCTGACTGTCATTTCGTATTCATTTTTTTATGCGCAGCAATGAGCGGTGATGCTAGCGAAAACAGCGATGCGGCAGCGTCCGAGCTGCGATGCACGTTCGATACTATGACGAAGTTAGAAAATAAAATGGTTCATTAAGAAATGTGGCCTATGAACACATGCCGTTCGGGGCAGAGAGCTTTATGATACGCGCGGCGACTGCTGAAAAAGTATGGTGCTCTACTTCTGCAAAAGAAATGTAGTTATTTCTAAAGCGGTACACGTACAATATTTGCAGTATGGCAAAAATGCGCTCTCTCCCAACCTCTGTAGCAGGCTATGTGCACTCGAGCGTTGTTAGCTGTTCTGCATTGGGCTGAAAATACGTGTTTTCATGTTTTAATTGTGTATGGACTCGTTACCGTAGAAAGTTCCTTGTACAACAAAGCTTCCTTAACAACAACAAAAAATAAAATAAAAATAAAATACGCATTGCATGAACAAACGCAGCATCTCCATTATAAAGCTTTGCAGGCTGCAATATTGCTTATACGAAGGAACGTAGGGTCTACATTCAATAGCTTTGAAGCCTACAGTATTGCTTACCTTCTGTCTGTCATTCTACGTATTGCAGGAATCTCCACCATTTCCTCAATACACACTGCACAGCCAAAGAACACCACGCATACTCAAGGGCAAAATTCCAAGTATCAGAAGACGATTGCAAGGCTTCGAAGACAACAGGTGAAGACCCCCAACACAAAGTGCTTAATTGCAGCTCTTTAATGACGGACACACTGGCTTACACATTCGAGATGAAGATGTTGGTGCGTGCTCAATTATTTTTGCAGCCATTTTATTTCGGCACGCTACCATTCACATAATTTTGCTGCCCTAATTCACCCTCCTTCGCAGAAGTACAAGAAAAAACGTCATGTTTTTTTTTCCTTCTAAAACAATCCCATTTTAAGCAAATTAATTGCTGTCGTGTATTTGCAGTTTTCTTTTTCATTATCTGGATTGTTGCAACACGTCTTCTATGTATTTTGCTTGTGCAAAGTTATTGCCATCCCGCCATTCATTTCCGACTATTCTCCGTCATACCGGTGTCACACGACCACTTTCAATCGCGAACAAGTCCGATCCGGATTGAAATTCGCGACTGATATTGGCGCCATCGCGCAGTTTGCTCAAAAGAACCAATCGTGACTTAGAAATTCAAACGGGATTGGGCTTGATCGCGTTTAAAAGTGCGCCGTGTGACACCCGTATTACTTGCATTTCGCTGTTTCTTCCCGCGAAGTTACACGCTACACCGGGATATAGGACCTTTTTCAGTGAGTGGACTGTACTTGATTTTACGGCCTTTCTCGTCTACACTACGCCGCCGGAGGTGTTAACCCCTATCGCCGAACCCGCCGTGCTCGTGGGCCGCGCCGGCTCCCCGCCGCCTGACGCTTTTGTCATGATGGAATACGCTGTGGAAGGCGAAGATATTGCTCCGGAAGACGTTTCGGAGGATGCTGGCTGGAAAATTAACACCCAGAGGAATTCTACGACGAAGCCAAGGCCATCATATGGTGGCAACGCTATTAGCCCTAAGGACGGGCCGGGACCCAAGAACGGCAAAGTGAGTCCAAACTCGCCTGCTAGCGTCAAGAAGTGTATATCATCCTCCGCGGTAAAATGCCTCCGCTGCCGAAAAATGATACCAAGATTATCGTCCGGATTAGGGGAGGCTTGAATATTGCTAAAATTGGTGCGGCCGCGGTGGCTGATGTAATCACGGCTGCTGCTTGCATAGACGAGGTAAAGCGAGAAGCGGACACGATCTGCCCCAATTATCAGCAGAATATTGTGGTGGTTAGCACGTCGGAAGAAGAAAATGCTGCGAAGTACGTGAGGGTCAAGGACTTATGCATTGCTGGGCACATGCATGAAGCTGCGGCATATCGTGCGGCGCCGCATGAAACGTGCAAGGGAATCATAAGAAATGTTCCTTTCAGCGAGGGACCCGAAGCGCAAAGTCACAAGATTGTTAACCCGCGTAATCCTCTGGCCCTGGCAGCAAAACGCATCAAGGAGTCGTGTATGGTCATCATCGCCTTCGATGCATACAAGGTGCCAAACTACGTTCGTTATGGTAATGCGCTGGTTAGGTGCACGCTTTACCGCAAGCAGCTTGGCGTTTGTTATGCTTGTGGAAAGCTGGGGCATCGCGCTGACGCCTGCCCCTCGCCGGAAGAAGTGGTTTGCAGGGGCTGCGGTTCAACCATTCCCGGTGAGGCACACATGTGCACGCCGAAGTGGGAACTGTGTGGGGGAGAGCATATCACGGCTGCCAAGGGGTGCCAGCAGCGGTTCCGCACCCCATATGTGGTCCTGCGCCGTCGTTTTGAGCGGGCTATGGCGGATATCAAGGCGGAGGATGAAGAGAAGGGAGGCTTCAGGTACCACGAAAGCCAGTTCCCGACGTTGGGGAAGACGCTCGAGACTGGGCAAGGACAAGATCGTGGGCGTCGACGTTCAAGATCAAGATCAAGGAGACCAGGTAGAGCATCTCGCAGCCGCTCCGGTGGCCGGTCTGGTGCAGATCGGCGTCTAAGGTGCGCTTCGGACTGGACGGACAGTTGGGAACTGAGACTGCGCGTGGCCCCAATGGGACTGCGGGACAGGGTGTGCGCAAGAGTGGTGTGTTGCAGGGTCTACAAGGCAAGGGCCCCAGTGGAGCGGCCAATGGTACTACCTGGGCGGAGTGCGCAAGTGCTCGAACGGAGATGCCTAGTTTGGTAAGGCCAGAGCAAAGCAAGAATGAGGCGAGATTCAAGAGGCTAAAACAGGAAAACGCAGGGTTGAGAGAAATGGTGATGTCGCTTAGAGCAGAAATCTCGGCCCTTAAGGGTGTGGCAGTACCTGCACCGGCCGAAAGGGCAATGCCTGAGCCCATAGAGAGCATGGATTTTGCTGATGTAAGTGAGGCTAGTGGGTCGCGCCCCTCAAAGAGGAAGGCGATGACTCATGAGGCGGAGCCTGCGTCGAGGAAGCTGAGATCTGACGTGAAGGAGATGCTGTCGAGCGTTGTAGATAGTGTTAAGCAGGTCAACGATGGTCTGGCGCAGCTGAATACGCGTCTCACAGAGTCGCTCGGCTCGATCGATGGGAGGTTTAAGGAGCTGCAATGTAGAATAGAGGTGTTCGAAAACAAATCCAGTCCGAGTGCCTCTCCCCTTCTTAGGTCGGGATCTCAGTCGGCTGGTTCCTCGACAGGGAAGTCTCAGGTTCAGCAAGATGGCTCGCAGCAACTGCTTCAGCATGGCGCGACAAAATGAGGCTTTTTGTGTGTGGCAATGGAACTGTAGGGGGTATGCTCGTAAATGGGCGCCTCTACAGCAGTATATTCGCGCGTGTAAGGGTAGGCCGCAGGCTATTCTACTGCAGAAGACAATGACGGAAGAAGTTTCTCTGACGGGCTACCGAACCATCTTCGGCGGATCCAAAGCTCGGGGGACCTGCATTCTGTTGGATAGCAAACGGACGCATGTGGTTCATGATCTTAAGATACCTTTAAGTTCCCTGGAATATGTCATGATTGAGGTGATTCCTAACCGGGTGAACAAGAAAAGCGTGTTTATTCTGAACGTGTATAGTGTCCCGAGGGACAGGGTGCAGAGATTCAAGCTGCTTCTGCAGAAGGCTTCTAAGCTTGCCGGGGACCATCCGCTGATCGTGGCTGGGGATTTTAATGCTCCGTATCACGTGTGGGATTACAAGCATGACACAGTTAAAGGGAGAGACCTTTGGCAGAACGCTGCGGAGTTTGACCTTACGTCACTGACGCTGCCTTTCCGACACGTATAGGGACGTCGACGTGTAGGGATACTACCCCTGACCTCTGCTTTGTAAAGAACGCGGCCAAGCCTAGTTGGTGCAATCTTGCCGAAGACCTAGGCAGTGATCATAATATTAACCAAGTCGTTTTTGAGGTTGAGGGTAGGCGCCCTAGGGCGTTAACGTTTATAGAATGGGATAAGTTTCGGATGATCCGGGAGGAGAGAGGAGAAATGGGGAAGGAATTCGAAGGCCTGTACCGGCCGTCCCTGGAGGATTGGGTCACCCAGGTGAGGGAGGATGTAAAGGAGGCTACGAAGGAGATCACTATGGATTTGGAGTTGGATAGTGCTGATAGCAGGCTGGCCAAGCGGTCTATGCTGGCTAGGTGGAAGGGGCAGCGGCTTAATCGCAGGCTGCGTAAAAAGGTTTCCGAGCTGAATAAGCTGATTGAAGAGCACTGTAAGCTTTTGTCTAGGCAACAGTGGGATTAGGTATGCAACTCGGTGGACGAGCAGGTGCGCAACGGGAGGTCGTGGGGCTTGCTTAAGCATTTGCTGAACGACTGCAATACGAGAGTTAGTCAGGGGCACGTCCTTGCTAGAGCTCTACACGAAGCAGTGGGGTCTGCCTCGGAGGAAGAGCTGGTTGAAAAGCTGGCCAACAAATACCTTCCTGTTGCGGACCCGGGTGCTTTTCTGACGGTGCAGGCCTACACGGGAGGGGACAACTTTTCCCTAGATGAGGACTCTTCTGTGGCAGAGGTACGCACGGTTTTGCATAAGCTTAAGAGCAAGTCTGCTCCCGGACCGGACGGAATTTCGAACAAGCTTTTGAAGAACCTGGACGATAGGTCAATCAAGTACCTTACCGGGGAGGTTAACGCTATGTGGAGAGATGGGGTGGTTCCGGAGCAGTGGAAGACAGCTCTCACGGTGCTGATTCACAAGGCTGGCAAAGTCCCGAGCATCGATAACTTAAGGCCTATTTCGCTCACTTCGTGTGTGGGCAAGGTAGGCAAGCATGCGGCGCTTAATCGGCTTACAAGGTACCTTGAGGAGAACCAGGTCTACCACCCCACTATGATTGGTTTTCGGGCCGGGCTGTCGACTCAAGACGCAATGAAGCTCATCAAGCATAAGGTCATTGATGGAGATGGAAAGGGCGTTAAGGCCATCCTAGGGCTGGACCTGGAGAAGGCTTTTGAACACGTTCGGCACTCTTATATTCTTAAGTCCATTTCGGATCTTGACTTCAGAGCGCGCTTTCATGACTATGTCAGGTCCTTCCTGTCAGGCAGGAAGGCTACCTTGAAGGTTGCGGAGCTGGAGTCAAAGACGTTAAATCTTGGAGACAGGGGCACTCCTCAGGGGGCCGTCATCTCGCCCACATTGTTCAATCTGGCCATGATCGGATTCACCAAGAAGCTCTTGGAGATTGAGGTTATTAGGTACAGCATGTATGCAGATGTCGCGACCACATGGTGTCCCGGTGGTAGTGAGGGCTTTATCGAAAATGTTCTGCAGGAGGCAGTAGATGTAATTGAGAAATATTTGGACCCGACGGGGTTAAGGTGCTCCCCCTCCAAGTCGGAGCTGTTGCTGTACAGTCGCACTAGAAGGGGACCCAAGCCAAGGGGATGGATCCCCGTGGACCAGCTGAGCTTTCAGCTTCGTACAAGAAATGGCGATCTCATACCTAGGGTAGATGAGATTAGGGTTCTGGGGATGATGATTGAGTCGAACGGCGCCAACACGCTGACGATCCAGAAGATCATTGCCAAGACAGAAAATGCGGTACGCCTAGTGAAGAGGGTGGCCAACTGGCAGACGGGGTTCAAGGAGGATAGTCTGATCAGACCTATGAACGCATTTGTATTGTGTCACTTATGTGGCGGCCATGCACAAGTGGAAACCATCGGAGAAGGAGAAGCTTGACACGCAGATTAGGAAGATCACGAAGAAAGTGTTGGGAGTGCCAATGTGTACCAGCACCGACCGGCTTCTCCAGCTGGGAATTCATAATACCTTGGATGAGATAGCTGAGGCTCAGGAGAGGACGCAGATGGTGCGTCTCTCTACGACTAGCACGGGTCGGCAGATTCTGAGAGAGTTAGGTGTTCCTCAGGAGAAGATTTCGCAGCTTCATGTCGGTATTCGCTTGAAGGTCCGTAATCGGTATCACGTCAAGCCTGTTCCCAGGAACATGCATCCGGAGCGAAATGTAGGTAGAAGAAAGGCCAGGGGGACTTGCCTGCTGAGACTCATTCGTGATGAGAATCAGAAGGTTGGCTTCGTCGATGCTTCTTTTAACGAGGAGAGGAAGGTCTTTACCATAGTTGTCGTGGACAATGAGGGCAGTGTCGTTAACGCTGCTACCATTCGGACTGATAGGCCAGAGGTCGCGGAGCAAGCGGCTATTGCGCTCGCCCTGGTTGACAGGCGCAGGCCTTTTGTATATAGCGATTCAAAGTCGGCCGTTAGGGCCTTTGAGAAGGGCTCGGTGGCTAAGGTTGCTTTTAAAATTATGCAGACATGTGAGATCTCTAAACACTACTTATGTTGGTTCCCTGCTCACCTTGGGATGATTGAGGGAGCCCCTCCGAATCTCAATGAGTCCGCTCATGAGGCAGCGCGAGATCTTACCCTCCGCTCTGTGCCGCGCCACGGCGTGGCGGTACTCCCCGAGAACAGAGACTCCCCTTCCACATACAATGAAATCACGAAGTATTACCTTCTTGATCGCAGGGTTTATAGTTTGCCGCATCCTAAACTAAACAGGGCTCAGGCACTTACATTACGCTTACTACAGACTGGTACTTATCCTTGCCCACGGAGACTGAACATGTTTCATCCGGAGACGTATACAGAGCCTTATTGCCAAGATTGTGGGCTTTAGCCACGCTCGAACACATGCTCTGTTCTTGCGAAAGAATTGAAAACTCGGCGATTAAGGATGCGTCCAGGTGGGAGGCTGCACTTCGCAGCCCGGACCGGGATGAACAATTCTGGGCTGTCCAGCAGGCTCACGACGTGGCCGTGAGGCTTGGCCTTCCGGTCTCGACGTGGGAGCGGCCCGCTTAGTGGTTAATTATCACTACTTGCAGGACCAAATAACGTTTTCCATCGATCCATCCCGTTTTCATGTATCTGCCTCTTACAATTTTGCTGCAATAAATTGTCTGCTATTTTCGTGTTCTTGACTGTGCAGCAAGTTCTTTTATGTTTAAGGGACACGACACATTTATCTACCATACACCTTTTGGCGTGAGTTACTAGACGTACAATATCATAAGCGATAAAGTTCTATTTTCTCAACAGTTGGCATGATTGTTGCGCTAAGTTACAGCTCTAAACAGCAAATACGAATTTAAATGAAACTAACATGAGTGAAACACCTTTGCGCGCTCGTCGTCACAACATATAAACAGCGGCACAAGCGCCTGCATGAAATCACGCGATTTAAGTAAAGGTATGGATCACAAAAAAAAAAAAGAAAGATACGAAACTGAAATTGGAGCCTCCAAGATCAGCGTGCGCGGCCATTTTGAAGGCTGGTGCGTTTCGCCGATTCCGCTAGGTACGCTGAGAGCCAAAGTCGGCCGCAGGCGCCTATGGGAATGTCCGCTCTTTACGTTTACTATGTTACTCTATGGCGCAGCTCAGTACGAACAAAAAGGAAGGTGGAAAGGGTAATGAAAAGGAACGGAGAACAGGGTCAACGCATATTTCAACTGATGGTTTATTTCGCGACTCGCAAGGCTACTTATACACTCAGCGAACTATGTGACATGAAAAGACAAAGACACAAAACCAAGCCACTAAACCAAACGTAACCATGTAAAAAAAACATTCAGACAGCCTGTGCCGGCAGTCCGAGGTACGCCAATTCATTGCTTGATAACGATAATGAAGGGGAGCTTACACATGCATGGCCAAGAACTATGATAGCTTTTGCTTCAATGATTTCTCTTGTAAGCTGATTATGAGTACGACCTAAAATGGCGCATTCTTCTAAAAAAGGTTCGCAACCACACCTTTTGCAGCGCTGTGCAAGAAACCCCCCAGCTGTAATGCAGTTCTTAGCATTGCAACTATGTTCACGAAGCCTATCATTCAGACACCGGCAGTTCGGCCGACGTAACATTTTCTGCACTTGAGTGGAAAACAATAAACAACACAATGTGAGCAATTAACGATCTTTTTTTTATGATTCTTATCACAGCTAGGAGGAGCCTCCTTATTCGGATTAGTGAGCTTGCAAGTCCTCATAAGCTTCTTAGGGGCAGAAAACACCACACGAATATTCGCTCGCTTAGCCATTTTCTTAAGATTATGTGAGACGGTGTGGATATAAGGAATAATGCTTGTCCTACCCTGAGTAGTTGTAGGATTATCTTCGTGCTGGTTGTCTTTTCTAAACTATCTTAGAGTCCGTTCTGCTACTGGCACTTGTAAGGACATGGGATAACCAGCCTGCGAAAGCCGTTCGCACTGAGAAGCAAAGCTAGACAAAACGGTATGGTGGCACGATTTTTTGAAAGCATTATTTAGGCAAAGGTTAGAAATGCCTCTCTTGACCAACTTAATATGAGCAGAAAAAAACGGAAGAAGTGTTTTGTTGGCAAGAGGTTCATTGTACCAAAACGTGTGAATACCGGAACAACCTAAGCGCAGATCCAAAAACTGGATCGTATCATTCTGTGGGAGCTCGTGGGTAACGTCAAGGGGGACATGGCACTCTTTGACTATTGGCACCACCATGGCAACCTCAGCCTCAAGATCAGCCGGAGAACACCGAATACAAACAAACAAAAATTGTCCACACAATAAAATAATTTAAGAACATTAGTCTGATCAAGGTTCACTGACATGGCGACATCTAGGCGATCTAAACATAAATCACTGAGGAGCGGGGTCATGCAAGAACCGATGCGCACTCCGGTTTTTTGCAAACAGATGGTATGATTTCATGTAATGAACGTTGATGACAAATAGAAGCTCAAAAGTTCTAAAAATTGGTTACTTGACAGCCCAGCGTTATTCTGAAAACGGGTAGCACCAAATTCATCAGTCGTCTGCGAAATAGCTGACAGCAGGTCATTGTGAGGAATAGAGTACTATAGGTCCTTCACATCGACGGAGACTTGGAAGCCTCGATTGGAGTTCTCCTTTAAAAAGTCAATCGCTTCGTCGGAGTAACGTATTAAAAACGGGTCATTCACGGGTAGAACGGCTAGCTTGACTTGCAGAAACAGCGCGATAGACTTCTGCGAAGTGTCCTCCGAAACAATAACCCTCAACGGTACGTAAGGTATCTACGTTTTCGCGCTAAAAACACCTCTAGGCGGTCTCGTTTGCTGCTGGCAATGTTTTTCAACACTTTGTCCAAGTTATATTCTTTGCAAAGTTTCTTAGCATTAGATTTACCTTACTTAAGGACACTGTGTCCTGTCGCCTAAAAATGCCGGGAACTGCCTGACCAGCTCTTTAATGAAAATACCCTCCTGGGAGTACTCAGAACCCACCTTCTTTATCTGCCGGTAACACGCAAATTGAATTGTCACGGAGATAGTTAGCTACACGTTTAGCTGCACCATATCCCGCTCTAGACAGGCACTTCTGAAGTTTTCGTTGACGCTCCTACTCACGCACCAACTCTGCTACCTGCTGTAGCGGCCTGTCGACTGCCTTCCTCTGTTCCTGATCTAGTAAAGCAAACAGCTACATTAAAAAAATTGGCCGAAACGTGTTAGCTTAGGATATCGACGACTAATAAACCTCCGGAACACTTCTTTTCTCATGTTTTTCGTGTCCTCCCGCAAGAACTGCGCCAGGAGGGGGTCCAATCTCTCCTTAACGCTCCGGACGTTCCGCGCCACTTGGGTGAGGTCGCCGAGATTTTCCGTGGCCTCCACCCACATTTCGGCATCGTCGAAGGGGTTGAGCGATAAGATTTCTTAGAAGATAATGATATTGTTACGAAGAGAAGGCCCGATGCACAAAAGTATTTACAACTATTTACATGGGAAAAAGCTAATCCGCAGTCTGGTACAAAGTCGCAGCTCCAGAAGACCGTCTACCACTTCCTCTTCATCTCCCTCTTGCTCGCACGGTCCTGTCCAAATGCATCGTAACATACCCCCGGGGGCTGGAGTGCTGTCCTGGCGCTTCTTAGAATGATAGCGAAACAGGTGAACAGTACGGTTTTAAACGGGAAACTTGGACGACGTCAGTGCGTAGCTGGGATGAGGACGGCGTGTCTTTAATACGGGCGATTTCGTAATTTAATTGCCCTAATCATCGCAATACGTGGTAGGTCCCGGTATAGCGTGACAGAAGTTTTTCGGAGAGGCTGAAATGGCGACTTGGAGCCCACAGCAGAACAAGATTTCCGGGAGAGAACTGAAAGCTCCGGCGGCGACTGTCGTTTTATGACGGCTGAGCCGCTGTAAGTCGATCACACGCAATCTGGCGAGCCACACGGGCCCGACCAACGGTGTCATGGGCATATTCCGCGGTATGTCGCGACACCGAAAGTAGCAAAGAGTCAAAAGACAGAGCGGGATGGCAACCAAACAAGAGGTAGAAAGGCGAGAAACCCGCGGTATCATGACGTGACGAATTGTACGCAAATGTCGCATAGGGCAAAGTGCTAACCCACTCGCGGTGGTCTGCTGAAACGTACATAGACAACATCTCTGTAAGGGTGCGAATCAGTCGTTCAGTCAGTTCGTTTATTTGTGGGTGATATGCGATTGCGAGTTTGTGTTTGGTGGAGCAGGAACGAAGTATTTCTTCGACATCTTGGGACAGGAAGTAGCGGCCACCATCTGTCAGCAGCTGCCTTCGTGCACCATGGCTAGGAATCACGTCTTGAAGTCTGCTAAAAAGTCTGCTACATCTGTAGCACAGCGGGTGGGCAGGGCAGGTTTAATGGCATAACGCGCCGCATAGTTTGTGGTAACGGCTATCCATTTGTTTTCTTTCATGCATATAGGGAAGGGGTCAAGAAGGTCCATACCGACACGAAGAAAAGCTCCGTGGGAACATCGTTTGGATGAAGGTGGCCAGCAGGTCGCGCACATGGCCTCTTTCGACGGTGGCAGGGGTCGCAAGCCGCAACGTAACGTCGCACAGAGTGGTAAAGGCATGGCCAGAAAAAGCGACGCCAAATTCTGTGGTAGGTGCGGGAGGTGCCAAGATGTGCGGTAGTGGGTGCATCGTGGAGTTCAGCAAGAACAACAGAACGGAGGTGACGAGGGACAATTAGCAGTAAATCTGGTCCATGAGAGCAGATGTTGCGTCGATAAAGAATGTCGTCATGGAGCAGAAACATTCTGGTTGAGCGATCTGATTGTCTTTAAGTCAAGCGGTCAATGATCGACCAGACCGAGTCGTCCTTCTGCTGCTCAGCAACGAGGTCGCGAAAATTAGAAATGGCAAGAAGGTGAGTGTTGGTACCCTGTTCGTCGTTGTCAGCAGGATCGACGGGATGACGAGACAAGCAGTCGGCGTACACAAGTAACCGGCCGGACTTGTACATCACAATGAAAAAAAAATACACTCCTGAAGTTTGAGTGCTCCGTGACCAAGGCGGCCAGTCGGGTCTTTCAGTGACGACAGCCAGCACAGGGCATGGTAATCCGTAATGACAGAAAATGGGTGGCCAAACAAGTAAGGGCGAAATTGAGCCACTGCTCGCACCAGAGCGAGGCGCTCGCGCTAGGTGATAGAAAAATTGCGCTCTGAAGGGGACAAGATGCGACTGGAGTAGGCAATGACGCTCGACTCTTTTATGCAGGTGGGCGAGGACAGCACCTATGCCATGGCCACTGGCGTCTGTGTGAACTTGAGTTGGTGCCGATGGATCAAAGTGACCTAATATCGGAGGCGTCGATGACAGGTGGATGAGGGTGCCGAAGGCGTTGGCTTGTTCACCACCGCAAAAGGATACCGTGTGCTTCTTGAGAAGGTCCGTCAGTGGCCGGGCGATATCTGCAAAATTCTGAACAAACCAACGAAAATAGGAGCATAAGCCCGCGAAGCTCCGCACACCTTTTGTTGAGCAGGGTACAAAAAAGTTCTTGACTGGGTGAATCTTCTCAGGATCATGATGTAGACTGGCAGCACTGGCAAGCTGGCCAAGAAGTTTGACTTAGTCGTGTCCAAAATGGCACTTAGAAAAGGTTACGTTGAAAGCCAGCCTTTCTAAAGACCAAGAATAGCGGCCAAGCGACTGAGGTGGCTGTCAAACGTAGGGGAAAATACGATGACATCGTCCAGATAACATAAGCAGGTGTACCACTTATATCCCCGAAGGAGAGAGTCTATCATTCTTTCGAAAGTTTCTGGGGTAAAAGCCGTCCGACGTAACAAAAGCGGTCTTCTCACGGTCGAGTTCATCAACAAAAATCTACCAATAAACGTATTGGATGTCGGTGAAGAGAAGTATTTCGATCCGTGAAGGCAGTTGAGAGCGTCATGAATCTGCGGGAGAGGATACACATCATTTTTCGTGACCTTGTTCAGTTGAAGGAAGTCGACACAAAATCGCCAGCTACCATCCACCTTTATGACCAAGACAACTGGCAATGCCCAAGGACTCGAAGAGGGCTCAATTACACTTTTGCTTAGCATCTTGTCTACTTCAACTTGGATAACGTGGTGTTCTGCATGAGACACGTGATGAGGTCGTTGGCGGATAGGATTATCATCACTGGTCTTATTCTTATGGGGCACAACGGAAGTTTGTCCCAGCGGGCGATCCTCAAAGTCAAAGGCTTTGAGATAAGCCTCCAGGACGCGACAAAGATCCACGGCCTGTTCGGGAAGCACGTCTTGAGCAATTATCTTCGTAAATATTACCGGGATCGGACGTTGCGGAACTGATCGGACAGCAGGTTGCTGCAGATGAGCGCGGAACATCAATACAGAGATGGCGGAATCGTCCATGAAGAAGCGTTGCCGAGCAACCTGCCTTTCGGGATAACTTGCGTACTTAAACCAATATTTAAAACGGGAAGGAATACGCGGTTATCGGCGATAGTCACAATAGTATGAGGAATGGAAACTGTGCGTAACAGGCGAACATTCACATAAGTCAGCACATCGTCACCGTCAGGAACAGCTGGGAAGCACGTAAGAGTCATATACATGAAGGCCTGAGCGGCAACCGCTTAAGCCTTCATGAAGTCTACACGAAGTCTTCACGAAGTCTACAGAACATAAACGAGGCTCAGCTGATTTTGGAGCACAGCAGTGAATAGGCAGCTCGAGTTGGAGGGGTCCAGCAGCCCAGTCAATCAGGGCTGAATGGTCAGATAAGAAATCAAGGACGAGGATCAAATCATAGGAACACCGTTCCAGAACAGCAAACGGAAGTGTTGAAACCAGCAATAGTTATTCGGGCAATGTACATAGCAAAGATAATAGACGGTGCTCCATCAGTGACCCAGATAGCAGGATATGCGGCAGGTGTAAGGGCATTTTTCAAGCGGCAACGAATACGGTTGCTCATCACCGAGATATGGGCTCCAGTATCGACAAGCACTGGAGCAAATACGCCGTCAACTTCTACATCGACTATATTGCGTCTTGTCGGCAGGGTGAGAGGCTTCGGCAGAGGCGTTGGCAGTGCGTTGGTGGAGGCGTTGGCAATTTGCTGGGCCTGGCATGGAGAAGGAGGTATTAGAGCATTGTCGTCCATACTATCAATGTCAAATTCGCTCTGACAGGCTTCGCACGGACAGAGTGCCTGTAACACCGCTCACTCGACCAGGGCACCCTTTTCAAATTGTGAATGGAGACATAATTGGACCCTTAGACACATCGTCAGCGAGAGCTCACAGGTATATTTGCACAAGGCGGCCAGAGGTTGCCCTGCTGCGTTCTTTGATAGATAAGGCGAGTTATGACACATCGACTGAAATCTTGAGTCGTACTGGCGTTCCGGAAATAATCTGTTCCGACCAGGGCACTAATTTCAAATCGCAGCTCACACAGTCGACGCTGGAGAAATTAGGCTGCACACCAAGATTCCCAACCCAAGAACACCCAGAGAGCAACGGAGTTGTGTAAAGACGGAATAGGGTACTGAAAAACATGTTGATCCATGCAATTTAAATAGACTCGAAGAATGGGGACCAGCTGGTCTCACTTGTTTTATGGGCCTATCGGGAAGTTCTCCCTCAGGTTACCAGAACAGCTCTGTTTCGTGTGTTCTATGGAAGAAAGCCCACAGCGGATGTGGACGGGAGGATTGGCACCACCTACAGCCGTAAGAGAACCCCGCTAAGTGCTTACAGCAGCTTCAGGAAACACTTGAGACGGCCGCTAATATTGCTGAGCTGACAACACGTCAGGACAGTTATGTTAGTGGTTCCAATCGCAACACCAGAAACAAAGCTTGCAACGCTGGCGATGAAGTTCCGGTTTTCGACAATGATCCGAATTGTAATTTGGCACCTAAGTGGCTGGTCCCGTTCAGAGTATTTGGATGTTTGGATGGGAGAGAAGACATTCTTGCTGGGCTGCAACAATAGAGGGTAAAGGTCCGACCACAAGGAACCAAACTTCAACGGATTTTCGGCGTCGTCTTCGGCCGACGGCACGCGGCGACGACGTTCAACGAGGTTTATTGACGGCTCTCAACCATAAAGCCGAGACCACACGTACAGTTGCGGACGCGCGCAAGCTCGCGTCGGCGCGCCTAGCGCCTGCCGCGCCTCGCGAGTAATGGCGGTTTGCATCCATAAAGACGCGCGACAGCGCGCGCTCACTGGGCTCACTCACAGACGGGTGATTCCACGAGAGATCAACACGGGTCAAAAATTTCATATTTTAGATTTTGTTGAATATTTTATATTTTATGCGCATATCACTAGGTAGCTCTAAAGGGAGCGTGGCTTCTTTGCCAAATGAATATTTTAGGAGGAAGAAATAGCGACATTCTTAAGTGTGGAGGTGCCTATTTAATGCACAAGGCATTTTTACAAATTCACAACGATGTGAAATACAGTATGTTACAGCTACAAAGAATACATTCTTGTGTGTAAAACCTAGACGTAAAGAAGGGTCAGCTAGCACTGTTTCAGGCTTCCGTGCAAAACGGAAGTGTTTTTATAAAATTGCTTAATTTGCTAGAATCTTAAAAAGTTGCTATATTTACGATTTTTTATCAACTAAACCAATGCATGTAGCCTTTTAATATTCGCTGGACTGCGAGACCTTAACCTATTCAACAATTGCGCTGAATATTGTTGCTGTATCACAAATTTCCATTTCTACAATTCGCCTCAAATTTGAAGTTTTGACAAAAGTGAACGCTATTTAAAAATGAAAAAAAAAACCATCGTAAATTTTTCTCAAAATCTCGTAAAGAACTATTCACAGGCACGTGAAAAAGAATATTAAAAAAACATGTAATATTTTGTTTGTAATCACAATACAGGTGGTAGAAATGAGAGCCTTGCCAGAATGCAGCAAGGTGCTAAGAAAAAGGGACATCGGGGTAAAAACAGCGTGCATAAGGCTCTGATTTGCCTAAACATGACCGTAATGGAGACGTAAAGGCAGTTTTGGTAAACTATAATTATTTCAACCACGCCGTTCTAAAATGTCTGAATTTGCGACATACATTCGTGGAGTCATGCCTCTCCTCGGCCATCATTGCCGCCCATATTTAGTTCACGCTTTCAGATGCGGCTGCTGTAAAAATCGCCTCTTTTGATCGAGTGGATAGAGTGTAGAAGAATGGGAAGTGAATCCACGGGAGGCGAGGAATTCTTGCCGGAAGAACTGGGAGGTAGAAAGAAGTGCCACTTGAAACTTTGCCTCACGTTCATCAGCAGAAGTCGGATTCGCGACGAAGGAACTTTCGCCCGGTGCTAAAGCGAATTCAACTCGGTGGCACTGCAAGGTCCAAATCTTACTTCGTATAGTGCAAGCGCCATTTGGACCCCTCAGGTACCAAATGCCGCATGTGCACCGAATGGTTCACCAAATTTATAGAAACCTATGACATGTGCTCTTCGTACCAAAAGCGAATGCGCTTGTTGACTCTACTGCGAAGCCAGCTGGAGCGCCGAAAAGTTCAAGCTCTCATTCCAAATTTGTGAGCCTACATTACATACGAATCCCGACGTTGGCGCGAGAAACGTGGAATATGGTCAGCACCAGACGCCCCTGATAGAACACGGTTGAACCCTACAGATGTTTAGACCGCTGTAGAATATTATACCAAAGACGAGCATGGGGATGTGCTCGGCAGAGTCCCAACAAAAAGGACGTAGTATCTGTTTCCATTGATGGAAACAAACAGTATGCTGCCAAGAGATTCATGACCCGCTCGGTACGGGAGACATATGGTCTCTTTAAGGAAGCCAATCCGGATACATCTATTGGGCTCTCAAAGCTTTATTCTCTCCGGCCGAAATGGGTTCTTCTTGCTCCACAACAAGAAGTGTACCTTTGCATGTATTGCGCCAACGCCACACAGTGTGTTTCCGCGCTAGAAGAGCTCATTGAAGGTGCCTACACAATTATCCACCTCAAGGAGCTATGTCTTTGCACGTCGCCCACGACCGATTCTTTCCTGGGCGATTGTGATTATTGTGCAAATGAGGATGCTTTAACTACTACAACTTTGGGAATCCCTGAAGAGACAGAGGTAAACAATGCGGTATGGGAAAATGGCGACCTCTTCAAAAAGACAGCACAGGCTACTATCTTTCTCCAGGAGCTTGGTGTATGGCTTGTCAAGTGGATCACCCGTGATTATATGAGGGGAATTCAAGCATCAGCAATGCACGACGCCAAACGGAATCAACAGCACGGATCCCGTGTCTTTGACTTTGCAGAGAATTGGACAGCTGTTGTACCGAACGACGTACAATCATATCATTGGCACAAAAAAACAGGTCTCGCTATTTACGTGTGTCGTCACGAGTAGTGGATCCACTCAATGTTTTGCGGTTCTCAGTGATGACGTATGTCATGATGCTGCACACGCTTGCTTTGCGCTGGAAAAAAATCTATGAGCGCATGAAGCAAGAACTTCAGCTTGGCAAACATGCTACATACGTGTCTGATGGTGCCAGTAGCCATTTCAAAAGCAAGTATCAGCTTTAGCAGCTGTCACAGAAGGAGCACGCGTCAAAGTGGCTTTTTTCGGCCACAGGACATGGCAAAAACGCTTGCGATGGTGTTGGTGGCTTAGTAAAGCACCAAGCCTCGCTGTGCAATCTCGGAGCAGACAGCACTACAGTCATTAGGCCAGCCTCTGAAATGGTGGTGCAGATGGCCGCAACGCCGAAAAACGTGAAACTGCTCGATGCAGATGTGGATAAAGTAGAGAACTTTCGCCGCCTCAAAAGGAACCAGTCGAAATCTTTGCCACGTGTTCCGGGCATACGGTATGTCACATTTGGTTAAGCGAGCCTGATGCCACCAATTTCGATCGCGTTGTATTAGTGTCTCGCACTGCTGCAGGTAATTGGAAAAGCATCAAGCCTTTCTGAGCGTATACAGTGGGTATGCTCGAAGTTCCTTGTGCCCTCTCCCTGCCTCCATGCGGCATGTGTGGATCATCAACAAGTGTGCACTGCCAGGTCAGTAAGTCAACAGGCAATTCGCTCCATTAGAACTGCGTGATCTGGCCCTCTGGATCAGCTGGTCCTATAAAAAAAAGGCGGAAAGAGCTGCCAGTACTGCAGCGCTTCGTAAACTTAGGACGTGTTCTCAGCACGCTATCATCCTTTAGCATTCGTCAGTGGTGCTTCAACAACTATCCCACACATTGTATACCAGCAAGTTTGGCCGAGAGTTCATCTGGTCCTGCCAACACTTCAATGAAGAAATAAATGCTCTACCAGAGGCTTTGCACTGAAGGCAATTTCCTCAAGATTGCGCGGACCAGGTAATGTTTCGCAAAAGACCCAAGTATATGAAAGAGGAAGTCTCGTGCTTTTTTCCAGCTTTTCTAAGAAACTGTGAACTTTGCGGCAAGTGGTGATCCTTAGGGACTGCGAACTTTTGATTATATAGTATTCTAACAGTTCCTTCTTTTTTCTTTTTCTTCAGAGGCGGTAAAATAAGCAATCGCTGGAACTGTCTGCCAGCTAAGCCTGCCTTAACCAACACCATCGCCACTCCGACCACAGTCTATTAGGTTGTATAATTATATTCATGTAATGACCAGTACGACATTTTTAGAGGCATTTATCTGCTGTACATTCTGTTACCTGTGTACATTCATACAGAGTTAACTGTTAATTCTGTAGCACACAATTAAACAAAAACCCTGCATTAACAGAAGGCACAAATTATCTACGCTGCAAGGCGCACGCACTTGCTGTTAAATAAATTGAGCCACGTAATGGTTATGCTGACGCTTCGTTATTCCCATTCAAGCGAATAAGTAGTGTACTAAACGCACTTTTATGCAGAAGTAATAATTATAAGGTCAAAACTGCCTTTACGTCACCATTAAGGTCGAGTTTAGGCAAATCAGAGCCTTATGCACGCTGTTTTTACCCCGATGTCCCTTTTTCTTAGCACCTTGCTGCATTCTGGCAAAGCTCTCATTTCTACCACCTGTATTGTGATTACAAACAAAATATTACATGTTTTTTAATATTCTTTTTCACGTGCCTGTGAATAGTTCTTTACGAGATTTTGAGAAAAATTTACGATGGTTTTTTTTTATTTTCATTTTTAAATAGCGTTCACTTTTGTCAAAACTTCAAATTTGAGGCGAATTGTAGAAATGGAAATTTGTGATACAGCAAGAATATTCAGCACAATTGTTGAATAGGTTAAGGTCTCGCAGTCCAGCAAACTTCAAAAGGCTACATGCGTTGGTTTAGTTGATAAAAAATCGTAAATATAGCAACTTTTTAAGATTGTAGCAAATTAAGCAATTTTTTAAAAACACTTCCGTTTTGCACGGAAGCCTGAAACAGTGCTAGCTGACCCTTCTTTACGTCTAGGTTTTACACACAAGAATGTATTCTTTGTAGCTGTAACATACTGTATTTCACATCGTTTTGAGTTTGTAAAAATGCCTTGTGCATTAAATAGGCACCTCCACACTCAAGAATGTCGCTATTTTTTCCTCCTAAAATATTCATTTGGCAAAGAAGCCACGTTCACTTTAGTGCTACCTAGTGATATGCGCATAAAATATAAATTATTCAACAAAATCTAAAATATGAAATTTTTGACCCGTGTTGATCTCTCGTGGAATCACCCAGACGCCTTGGCAGGCGCCGCTTCGTCATTTGTTATCGACAGTGTTTCAAAATGCTTCAATTTCTATAAACGTAATTGTAATATTTTTATAGCGGTTAGATCAATGCAAAAAAAGGAAAGAAGCATTTTCTTGCATAATATAAATCTGCTTCACTAAGAGTTCAACGTTTCGCGCCGTAGCTGCGTAGCCAGGCGCCCGACGCGAGTCAACCGAAGCGCGCGATAACAGAGAGGAGCTGTTCCCCGAGATCACGCCGCGTTTCGACGCGTACGAGCCATGCCGCACCGTCTGCGCATGCGTGGGCGCGTGAACGCGAGCTTGCGCGCGTCCGCAAGCGTACGTGTGGTCTGTGCTTAAGATACTCTCGGCTTCGACGTATTTAAAGCGTGGCGCAATGTGGCCAGGTCCTCCTTTCTTAAAGGCGCCGAATTTAGCCGGACAGTTTTGCAAAATTTGCGCTAACCGAATACTTGCTTTTACTTCATAAAGACTTCATGTTTTTTTTAAAACTTCATGAAAATTGTCTTTAGCTTTAGCACAAATATGTACAGTGTTTTGCTTGTGCAGCCGTGCTCGCTTGTGTGTTCTCCGCGGCATCTCCCTGTCTGCCAGTGCTGGCACGGAACGTTTCTTTTTCCTACACTGCAGTTACGACCGAGAGTTCTCGATGAACAGAGAAGAGGAGGAAAAAAAAAACACGGGAGGAATACCCATCACTAAAATTTTTGAATCACTACTGCGAACTTTGCTTTTGTACGTCTCCGTTGTTTGTGGTCTCCCTACTTTTCAGCCACCAAACCTCCGATCGCCTCTTATGGCCGAGGCATGCTCAATCCGCTCGTCCGTTCCACCCGCGTTCGCCTGCGTGCGTACTGAGGCGTACGGATGCAGAGTGGAACATGTCGCGAAAACGTGCGCAATCTTTCAAAAATGTATTGCGATCGCATCATGTCGCAACATGGGACATATTCTCGGATGATCGCATTCAGAGCGCGCTGCATTGGCTGGTTGAGCAAAACTTATCGAATCATTCAACAAGCCGTGATCTACGTCACGCAAAAGTGATCCGTCCGAGAATCCCCATATACCGCTATCTATACTCTGTTATGTTCGGCACGATGGCGCAGTTTCTGTACTAGTTTCTGTACTGCGGTGGCACAGTTTCTAGTTGTGCTAGTTTGCTTGCAAAATCACGAACAACTTTCGCAGAATACAACTGCGTAGGTCGACAAGCCACTCCTCTTAACCATTGAGCACGCGTGTGGGACTTCGAGTACAGCTTTCTGGTTTGCTTGCATTTGCTTGTTCATGCTTTTTTTACCCTGCCAATGTCAAAAATGTGCTTAAGACAGTTTGATGCACGAGATGCCTTTTCCTTTTTTTTTACATATATAAGATTGCTAAAGACAAAGCACGGCATAAAACATGCCTTTTAGAAATTAAATGCCTGCTGCTTGAAAACATTCCAAAGAAAATAAAACCTTAACTGAAGCAGAAAGAATTAAAGATAAACTCAGCCATGAGTGAAGTTCTTACCGTGTGTAAATGCGTTGTATATAAGCGGTTAACTTGATGCCGCAAGGCAGTGAAGGTTAAATGTACAATTCATTAAAAGCAATATGTAAGTTTAATTTTCCCCTTATGCAGATATATACTCATCAGATTTTTAAGGGACAATATTGTCACGTGGTGGTGACGTTGAATAACACAGTAGCAATACTGTGAACGACAAAACAAACTTTTATTGGGCGAACCTGTGCCCACAAAACAGGCTACACTTATAGCACAACGATAGCGGCGAACACGCTCGGCGATCGTCGAAAATCTGATCAGCGAGTCAAGCGCGTCGGCTTTTATACAGCAGTCGTCGAATGTTCCAGACTAATCGTTCGGACCCGCGTACCTTCCACAAAGTTCTACACCATTCGCGTCACACGATGAAATCACATAACACAACGTTCGGCGACAACAGATAGCCAGGTAGAAGTATCGATAACTTTCCAGAAACTTCGGATACATGCAGGCGCGTCCCGCGCTGTGCGATTACATTTGTTAGGTGGCGAAATGTGGTCGCCCGATAAAGATAAGTACACGTGTCAATACCCCCCTCTTAAAAAAGCATCGACCCGATGCTGCATACAACCGAAATAAGGAAATACACCCGTAGCAAAGAAAACAACAAAATAAGGAAGTTCGTCAGCGTCCGTAAAAGGGTTTCAGACGCACCACGTGGACCACTTCAGATCGTGCGCGGCGCCGCTGTGAATGCGAAATTCCGTCTGGCACGACCTCATAGTCCAGTGCGCCAATACGTCGAATGACCTTGTAGGGTCCGAAATAGCGGCGCAATAGTTTCTCACTCAGTCCTCGTCGGCGTATCGGTGTCCAAACCCAAACACGGTCGCCGGGCTGGTACTCGACGAAGCGTCGTCGGAGGTTGTAGTGTCGGCTGTCGGTCCTTTGTTGGTTCTTGATCCGCAGGCGGGCGAGCTGTCGGGCTTCTTCGGCGCGCTGGAGATAGCTAGCGACGTCAACATTCTCTTCGTCAGTGACGTGGGGCAGCATGGTGTCGAGCGTCGTCGTCGGGTTCCTGCCGTAAACCAGCTTAAACGGCGTGATCTGTGTTGTTTCTTGCACCGCCGCGTTATAAGCGAAGGTTACATACGGCAGGACCGCGTCCCACGTCTTGTGCTCGACGTCGACGTACATTGCTAGCATGTCGGCGAGGGTCTTGCTCAGGCGCTCCGTGAGACCATTCGTCTCCGGATGGTAGGCAGTTGTCCTCCTGTGGCTTGTCTGGCTGTACTGCAGAATGGCCTGGGTGAGCTCTGCTGTAAAAGCCCTTCCTCTGTCGGTGATGAGGACTTCTGGAGCACCATGTCGCAGCAGGATGTTCTCGACGAAAAATTTCGCCCCTTCGGCTGCGCTGCCTTTTGGTAGAGCTTTAGTTTCAGCAAAGCGGGTGAGATAGTCCGTCGCCACGACGATCCACTTATTCCCGGATGTTGACATCGGAAACGGCCCCAACAAATCCATCCCAATCTGCTGGAATGGTCGGCGAGGAGGTTCGATCGGCTGTAGTAATCCTGCTGGCCTTGTCGGTGGTGTCTTGCGTCGTTGACAGTCTCGGCATGTCTTGACGTAACGGGCGACGTCGGCGGTCAGACGCGGCCAGTAATACCTTTCCTGTATTCGCGACAGCGTCCGAGAGAACCCGAGGTGCCCAGCGGTTGGATCGTCGTGTAGGGCGTGCAGTATTTCTGGACGCAGCGCTGACGGTACAACAAGAAGGTAGCTGGCGCGGACTGGTGAGAAGTTCTTCTTCACGAGCAGGTTGTTTTGTAGCGTGAACGAAGACAACCTGCGCTTAAATGCCCTAGGGACAACGTCGGTGTTCCCTTCCAAATACTCGACGAGGCCTTTTAGCTCCGGGTCTGCTCGTTGCTGTTTAGTGAAGTCTTCCGCGATTATTATCCCAAGGAAGGCGTCGTCGTCCTCGTCGTCTTGCGGCGGGGGATCGATGGGGGCGCGTGATAAGCAGTCGGCGTCGGAGTGTTTTCTTCCGGACTTGTATATTACCGTGACGTCATATTCTTGTAGTCTGAGGCTCCACCGCGCCAGCCGTCCTGAAGGGTCCTTTAAGTTAGCTAGCCAACACAACGCGTGGTGGTCGCTGACGACTTTGAATGGCCTGCCATAGAGGTAAGGGCGGAATTTAGCTGTAGCCCAAATGATGGCAAGGCATTCCTTTTCAGTCGTAGAATAATTGCTTTCCGCTTTTGACAGCGACCGGCTAGCATACGATATCACCCGTTCAAGTCCTTCTTTCCTCTGGACTAGGACGGCACCGAGGCCTAGGCTACTGGCGTCAGTGTGGATTTCGGTATCGGCGTCCTCGTCGAAGTGCGCAAGTACGGGCGGCGACTGCATGCGTCGTTTTAGTTCTTGAAATGCGTCGGCCTGCGGCGTTTCCCATTTGAACTCGACGTCACATTTGGTTAGCTGTGTCAGCGGCTGAGCGATGCGTGAAAAGTCCTTGACAAATCGCCTGTAGTAGGCACACATGCCAAGAAATCTACGCACTGCCTTCTTGTCGGTGGGCTGCGGGAACTTTGCGGTGGCAGCTGTCTTCTGCGGGTCAGGGTGGACTCCAGACTTGCTGATAACGTGGGCTAGGAACAGAAGCTCATCGTAAGCGAAGCGGCACTTTTATGGCTTCAAAGTGAGCCCTGATGACTTGATGGCCTCTAGTACTGTGGCAAGCCGCCTAAGGTGATCGTCGAAATTGCCGGCGAATACAACGACGTCATCCAAGTAAACGAGACAGGTCTGCCACTTCAATCATGCTAAAACCGTGTCCATCACGCGCTGGAACGTTGCAGGCGCCGAGCACAGTCCAAATGGCATAACCTTGAACTCGTAGAGGCCGTCTGGAGTGACGAAGGCCGTCTTTTCGCGATCTCTTTCGTCGACTTCTATTTGCCAATAGCCAGACTTGAGGTCCATTGACGAGAAGTATTTAGCGTTGCAGAGCCGATCCAGTGCGTCGTCTATCCGTGGGAGGGGGTATACGTCCTTCTTCGTGATCTCGTTCAGACGACGATAATCGACGCAAGAACGCAGGGTTCCGTCCTTTTTTTTCACCAAGACTACAGGAGATGCCCATGGGCTTTTGGACGGCTGGATGATGTCGTCGCGCAGCATTTAGTCGACTTGGTGCCTTATAGCTTCACGTTCTCGCGTCGAAACTCGGTATGGGCTCTGTCGGAGAGGTCGAGCGCCCTCTTCGGTTATTATGCGATGCTTTGCGACTGGGGGTCGTCGAATCCTTGATGACGTCGAAAAGCACTCTTTGTATCGTCGAAGTAGACTTCTGAGCTGTTGTTGCTTAATCGTGGGGAGACTTGGATTTATGTCGAAGTCTGGCTCGGGAACTACGGTCGTCGGGGTAGATGCGGCAGAATCCGAGAGGACAAACGCATTGCTGTTTTCCAGAATTTCCTCGATGTATGCGATCGTCGTGCCCTTGTTGATGTGCTTGAACTCCTGGCTGAAGTTTGTCAGCAACACTTTCGTGTGTCCTCCGTGCAGTCGAGCGATCCCTCTTGCGACGCAAATTTCACGGTCTAGCAGTAGACGTTGGTCGCCCTCGATGACGCCTTCTACGTCAGCGGGTGTTTCGGTGCCGACCGAAATAAAAACGTGGAGTGAGGCGGGATGCTCACTTGATGTTCGAGCACACTCAAGGCGTGGTGACTACGAGGGCTCTCCGGCGGTATCGCATGATCTTCCGACAGTGTTATTGACTTCTACTTCAGGTCGATGACTGCGCCGCGTCTGTTGAGGAAGTCCATGCCGAGAACGACGTCTCGTGAACACTGTTGGAGGATAACGAAGGTGACAGGGTAAGTCCGGTCGTGGATGGTAATTCTTGCCGTGCACATTCCGGTCGGCGTAATCAGGTGTCCTCCAGCGGTCCGAATTTGAGGGCCTTCCCATGCAGTCTTAACCTTCTTCAACTGGACGGCGATGTGTCCACTCATGACTGAGTAATCGGTGCCTGTGTCGACTAAGGCGGTGACTGCGTGGCCGTCTAGAAGCACGTCGAGGTCGGTGGTTCTTTGTCTTGCGTTGCAGTTGGGTCTTGGCGTCGGATCACGGCTGCGTCGTGTTTAACTGAAGCTGGAAAGTGGCGTCGTCAAGTCGTCTTTCGTCGGTGTAGTCTTGGCTTCCTGACTTCGTCGGGACGGCGGCGTGTCGTTATTATGTCGTTGAGATGGTCTCTTCGTCGTCTTCGTCGGCGGTGGAGGATCTTCGTCAGTTCAACGAACAGCAACCGCACCTCCATCGGTCGCTGCTTTTAGTTTTCCGGATATGGGCTCGCTGACCGGCCCCGGGCTGGGCCAGTGTATGGTCGGCGCTGCGGCGACAGGTAGCGGCCTGGTGACGGCGAACGGGACGGTCGTCGAGGGCTCCACTGAGTAGCGGCGAGGTAGTCGGCGATGTCACGAGGGCGTTCACCTTCCCGAGGGCGCGGCGCATCGACGGCGAACCCTCGCAATCCCAGGTTGCGGTATGGGCATCGGCGGTATACATGGCCGGCTTCGCCGCAGTGTTAGCAGAGCGGGCGGTGGTCGGAGGCTCGCCAAATGTCCGTCTTCCTCGCATAGCTGCGCTGGGCGACGGGTGGGCGTGCTGGCGGCGGCGGCGGCGGACGACGGAATTGCGTCGTCCGCCGGAGGGGGCGGCGTACGACGGCGTGCGACGGCGGCGTAGGTCATCGCTTCTGGCTGGGGCTGCGGTAATTGAGGTTGCACCTGAGGAACCCCAAGCGATCGCTGAACCTCATCTTTCACGATGTCAGCGATCGAAGCTACTTGAGGCTGCGACGAAGGCAGGACCTTGCGCAGTTCTTCGCGCACAACGGCCCTGATGGTCTCTTGAAGGTCGTCCGAACCCAGTCCTTGGATGGCATACTGCGGCGTGTGCCCCTGGCGGTTATACTGCCGGGTGCGCATCTCCAGAGTTTTCTCGATCGTCGATGCCTCTGCAGAAAACTCAGCCACAGTCTTCGGTGGGTTACGAATAAGTCCGGCGAAAAGGTCTTGCTTGACGCCACGCATCAGGAAGCGAACTTTTTTCTCCTCCGACATTTCCGGGTCGGCGTGCCGGAAAAGACGGGCCATCTCCTCCGTGAAGATCGCGATCGTCTCGTTTGGCAGCTGCACTCTGGTTTCTAGTAGAGCTTGGGCTCGCTCTTTTCGCACGACGCTTGTAAACGTGTGCAAGAAGCCGCTTCGGAAAAGGTCCCACGTTGTTAAGGTGGCTTCCCGATTCTCGAACCACGTCGTGGCGGCGTCTTCCAATGCGAAATAGACATGCCGCAGCTTGTCGTCGCTGTCCCAACTGTTAAACTTAGCGACCCTCTCATACGTTTCGAGCCAGGTTTCCGGGTCCTCGAATGTTGATCCGCGGAACGTCGGAGGTTCCCTGGGGTGCTGCAGCACGATGGGGGACGCTGGGGCTGCCATGGGGTTGCCTTGTCCACAATCTTCTTGGTCTTCTCAGGTAGAAGTCCGTGCTCCGGGGGCAGCTGTTGAAGACGGCGGCTTGCTCGATGCTCCGGGACTACGTTGGTGTTCTCTTTGCGGTCCGGGCTTGGATCACGGCTTGTCGGGGGCGTCCGGTACATGAACGAAAAGCACCTCCACCAGATGTCACGTGGTGGTGACGTTGAATAACACAGTAGCAATACTGTGAACGGCAAAACAAACTTTTATTGGGCGAACCTGTTCCCACAAAACAGGCTACACTTATAGCACAACGATAGCGGCGAACACGCTCGGCTATCGTCGAAAATCTGATCAGCGAGTCAAGCGCGTCGGCTTTTATACAGCAGTTGTCGAATGTTCCAGACTAATCGTTCGGACCCGCGTACCTTCCACAAAGTTCTACACCATTCGCGTCACACGATGAAATCAGATAACACAACGTTCGGCGACAACAGATAGCCGGGTAGAAGTATCGATAACTTCCCAGAAACTTCGGATACATGCAGGCGCGTCCCGCGCTGTGCGATTACATTTGTTAGGTGGCGAAACGTGGTCGCCCGATAAAGATAAGTACACGTGTCAATATTTATATGACAGCAAATAATCATTTATATTGCTGGTAAGAAACCTCATTTATAGTGAAAGCAAATAATTACATTCTTTCTAGCCGGGCTGGGTGGCAAATCTGTTACACCCTTACTAATTAGACAGGCCCTATTCAGCAATTAAACAAAGCTCAAAGCTCAAAGCGGTTAAACAAAGCTCAGAACTACACTTCAGTTCGGCATTCAGTAATTTGTTGTGGCCGTGTACAGAAAAAAAGGAGCCACGAAAGACATTTGTTCCACAATTAATTTTTCTTATTTTCCATTGATGATCACATCTTTGAGATATAAAACGTGGGGGCAAAAGGTATGCTTCCCTGTTTACTTTAACCACGCTGCAATAAATTTTGAAAATCATCTGAATCGCATGTTTTTTTATGCAGCGGCTTAATAATTTCCATCCCAGCCCATCTTTAAGTTTAGTAACACTAGAAGAAAAGTTATGATTATAAGAACCAAATCGAGCAGTGCTGTTTTGTGCTAGTTCAAGTATATTTTAAAGGATTTTATTTTGCGGTTACCAGACCACACAGGCGTACTCTAATGTGGATCTTACATTAGTAAAGTAGTTCTATAATTTTGGGAGCCGCTGTCCTCGCAGTTAGGTTTGAGAAAATTCAGCATTTTGCAAGCTCTCACTGTTACATATTGAGCCTGCTTAGTCTAAGTCGGGTGAAAAATAAAGCCGAAGATATTTATAATCACTCACTTACTCCTGATAACTGTACTGTATCTAATGTATAATCAAACGCGTAAGAATTGCGTCTATGTGTGGAGGAGTTTAACTGACACTTACTGGCGACTAATGCACAATGTGTTCTGCGTAAAGCTGCAAGATTGGTGTGCTCTATTACCGAGCCACTACTCGACTAGTCAAATAAATGGTACTCCCATGAGCAATGTGAAAGAGAGCACAGGAATCTGCAGTCAAGAGAGGCAACAGTGGCTCAGCCTCTGTACCAAACATAAAGCTGCCCCACAAGAAAACATGTAATTACGGCAAATTGGGTGTGCATTCACATGTACTATTCAAATGTGCATGTCACAAATAAAATTTCATTTCTTTCCACTTCGCTGACCATTGTACACTTTATTGCAGCGCTGTATGTGTAGGTATACAACCAAAACACAGAGTAAAAAAAGCTGAAAAATGAAAGCTGTGGTAATTTAGTATAGTGAAAGCAACGTTGCATGCGGGTTAGGTAATATCCTCATGCATATGGGTCACCTTAGTATCAGCTGTTTTCTTTACTACTTGTTCAATGTTACGCTAGAACTACACGGTGCCTTTTCCTGCAGGCACGCTAGAACAGTTCGACTATGCACAAACATCCCTTTCGATCATTCTGAAATGAAGGTGGTGCACATTTGCTGTCAGAATATGCCTATAGGCATAACTGCCTAGCACTAAAAAAAAGCCTTTCAAATCTAAGGGTTGATGCTTAGCTTTTCTGGTGCCACATTTTACATTTATAGTGCAAGATCACATCAATGGATAGGTAGGACACAATCCAAATATTTGTGTTGTATCCTCCCAGTAACAATGCAGGTAGATTTCTGTGGTTTTTCTCTGTGGTATTTAACTATAAAAATATGAAGAAACCTGTAGATTCAAAACTGTTCTAAGTAACCTGAGACACCATGAAAAGCAACACAACCCTCAAGTGTACACATTTCTTGTCACATCAGCTGTTTGTGCTGCAGGCCAAATATATATATATATATATATATATATATATATATATATATATATATATATATATATATATATATATATATATATATATATACATATATATACGTAAACGTAAACGTAAGGAACTTGAGCTGTCGTACAAGATAAACAGAACAAGTATTTAATTCCAACAGTTTCGACCGCTGGACCAATCTTCACCCGGGTTTACAAGAAAACGGCAGTTCGGTGCTGCTAGTGAAGGCGCCAGACCGGGTGCCCGGTCGTTCTCAGATACATCAAACCGAAAGCGACAGTTGTGACGGTGATTGACTTTTCCTCAGCGCTTCGGCAGATTTACAGCTGCCTTATTGGCAACGATGCAGGGCATGAAGAAGGCGGAGTCCCATGTATGTAGGGTAAGGAGGTCAGTGAAAAAAAGAAAGAAAAGGAGAAGGAAAAGAGAAAAAGAAAAAGAAAAACACAGGAGGAGGGGGACAAGTCGAAGAGTGAGAGGGGGCGGGGAGTAGCGGTAGCTAGGTTCCCGTTGACACGAGGCAAGGAGGGAGAAAACGGTCACTGCGCAGCACCAGTGCGAATGGTTACGTAGGGCCCATGCGGCGGCGTTCTCCATCCCGTGCGGGCGATGCCAAGGCCGCCCTCTGTGACAGGTCTGACCAACACGCTGTACGCGCCCGGAGTTGTGGCACGACCAGGGGCGCCGGTTGTCGAGAGAGGAGCGGACACCGCGGAGATAGTCCCAGCTACGCCGAGGCTGTCGGCTGCTCAACGCCAACGCCGAGCCATTGACTGGCCAACCCTTCTGGTACGGCGTGATCCGGCAATTTTTGGTCCCGCGAGTTCATGACGTTGCGTAAAACAGTTGACCAGCGGGTGCGATTTGAGATGCATGCCTCTAATCTGAATAAATATTTAGCCTCAGGCGTGGCTCTGTTAGAGAGAATGCCAGTAAGCTATCGCAGGAGACGGAAGATCTGATCAAGAAACCCCAATGTATGAAAGCCTCTAACCCTACAGCTAGAATAGAACTGGCAGAACTTTCCAAGTTAAGCAAAAAAAAAAAAATATGGGGTTTTACGTGCCAAGTCCAAGTTAATCAACAAGCGTAAGACAGCTGACGTAAAGAAGTATAATATGGATGGAATTGAACATGCTCTCAGGAACGGAGGAAGCCTAAAAGCAGTGAAGAAGAAGCTAGGAATAGGCAAGAATCAGATATATGCGTTAAGACACAAAGCCGGCAATACTAATATGGATGATATAGTTCAGGTGGCTGAGGAGTTCTATAGAAATTTATACAGTAGCAGTGGCAGCCACGACGATAATGGAAGAGAAAATAGTCTAGACGAATTTCTAATCCCACAAGTAACACCGGAAGAAGTAAAGAAAGCCTTGGGAGCTATGCAGAGGGGGAAGGCAGCTGGGGAGGCCCAGGTAACAGCAGATTTGTTGAAGGATGGTGGGCAAATTATTCTAGAAAAACTGGCCACCCTGGATACGTAATGCCTCATGACTTCGAGCGTGCCAGAATCTTGGAAGAACGCTAACCTAATCCTAATCCATAAGAAAGGGGACGCCAAAGCCTTGAAAAATTATAGACCGATCAGCTTACTGTCCGTTGCCTACAAAGTATTTACTAAGGTAATCGCAAATAGAATCAGGAACGCCTTAGACTTCTGTCAACCAAAGGACCACGCAGGATTTCATAAAGGCTACTCAACAATAGACGATATTCACACTATCAATAAGGTGATAGAGAAATGTGCGAAATATAACAAACCCTTATATATAGATTTCATTGATTACGAGAAAGCGTTTGATTCAGTCGAAACCACAGCAGTCATGCAGGTAGTACGAAATCAGGGTATGGACGAGCCATATGTAAAGATACTGAAAGATATCTATAGCGGCTCCACAGCCACCGTAGTCCTCCATAAAGATAGCAACAAAATCCCAATAAAGAAAGGCGTCAGGCAGGGAGATGCGATCTCTCCAATGCTATTCACAGCGTGTTTACAGGAGTTATTCATAGACCTGGATTGAGAAGAGTTGGGGATAAGAGTTAATGGAGAATACCTTAGTAACTTGCGATTCGCTGATGATGTTGTCTTGCTTAGTAACTCAGGGGACCAGTTGCAATGCATGTTTACTGACTTGGAGAGGCAAATCAGAAGGGTGGGTCTAAAAATTAATCTGCAGAAAACTAAAGTAACGTTTAAGAATCTCGGAAGAGAACAGCAGTTTACAATAGGTAGCGAGGCACTGGAAGTTGTAAGGGAATACATCTACTTAGGACAGGTAGTGACTGCAGATCCGGATCATGAGACTGAAATAATCAGAAGAATAAGAATGGGCTCGGGTGCGTTTGGCAGGTATTCTCAGATCATGAACAGCAGGTTGCCATTATCCCTCAAGAGAAAAGTCTTATCAGTACTCACGTACGGGGCAGAAACCTGGAGGCTTACGAAAAGGGTTCTACTTAAATTGAGGACGACGCAACGAGCTATGGAAATGATAATGATGGGTGTAATGTTAAGGGATAAGAAAAGAGCAGATTGGATGAGGGAACACGCACGAGTTAATGACATCTTAGTTGAAATCAAGAAAAAGAAATAGGCGTGGGCAGGACATGTAATAAGGAGGGAAGATAACCAGTGGTCATTAAGGGTTACGGACTGGATTCCAAGGGAAGGGAAGCGTAGCAGGGGGCGGAAGAAAGTTAGGTGGGCGGATTAGATTAAGAAGTTTGCCGGGAAAACATGGCCACAATTAGTACATGACCGGGGTAGTTGGAGAAGTATGGGAGAAGCCTTTGCCCTGCAGTAGGCGTAACCAGGCTGTTGATGATGATGTGGCACCAAAGGGTCTTCAGGTAAAACATAACCTGGCAATGGATACATATGACGAAAAAGAAAGATAGCAGTGGAATGCTATACTACGAGAGGCCTCGCTTGGGCTCACTGGGCTGATGGCACAACATAGCGTGCGTAGAGCGTCACAGCTTAAAAATGAGGAGCAGCTGGTGTTGTGTCAATCAAAGCTCACAGAATTGGAAGCGCTGGAACTGATAAAATACGAGGGAAAGAAAAAATGTCAACATCCAAGAACAACAAAGAAAGAAACGCGAGCGTGACAATACCACAACGGCCATCAGAGGTGATACTCAAAGCCATAACCTTGAACCCGAAGCGACCGGTTGTTCTAATGTAATCAGCGGAAAAAAGCTCGAGACAGTGGGAAATGCCTCAAATGTCATAAACTTGTCGAGTAGCCCATTGTCCAGTGCACAACTGAATCTCCTTTCGAAAGGTCGAACTTTTTGTCCGGCGTCCGGAAGGATAAACTAGTTTCAATTGTACCAAGATTTGGATAATTTAGCGAGAAATTTGCGACTGAGTACTTTTATGATCGAAAGACCACAGAGGGGCGTTGTGATCAGCTACCTGAACTCTCCTAAAAATCATGGACACCTGGCGAGGCACACGATAAATACTTGGACATGTATATTTGTGCGATTCAAAAAGTCATTATAAGAGAGTACGAGAGGCATCTACCCTGTGCGCAGTATCCTCTCAAAAGAGGAAGAGGAGGAGCGGTAAACCTTGCGTGACGATCAAACAAATGTCACTAAGCCAGCGGACAAGGGTTGTGCAGTGGTGGTAGTTGACCGGAGTGTTTACATAGGCGAAGGTTTCCGTCAACTGGGCAACTCCAACTTTTGTACAGAACTCCCAAGCAGTCCTACCGAGTAATTTGAAAGCGAAATAAAGGACGCCCTAACCACTTTGCGCAAGGCAGGGCAGATAACCGATGAAACGTTCAAAGCATTGATACCAAGAAACTCTGACCCCGACCGTTTCTACTTACTAACCAAAATTCACAGAATAAACAATCCCGGTCGGCTTATCGTTTCTAGCAATAGAACAGAGACTGAGAAAATATCCAGCTTTATTGATAGTCTCATTAAGGACATTCCATCTTCATTCCCCTCGTACATTAAAGACACAAATCACTTCCTTCGGGAGGTATCAAACCTGACGGTACCGGCGGGGGTTACTTGGTCACTATGGATGTCGCGTCTTTGTACACCAGCATACCTCACGCCGAGGGCATAGCTTCCGCAGTTTCAGCTTACGCTGACTCCAGCCAACCTAGGCAATTAGAGAAAGATACAGTTGAGACTCTTCTATATTTAGTACTGAAATATAATCACTTTGAGTTCGAGGACAAGCGTTATCTGCAAATCAGCGGAACCGCCATGGGAACGAAGATGGCGCCAAATTACGCAAATATCTTTATGCTATCGTTATAAGTACCCTTCCTCGTAAACTTGGCCATAAAATAAATATTTTATATTCGATTCCTGGACAACATTTTCTGTGTGTGTGCCGACAGTGAACAAAGTCTCTTGGACTTCATTTCCAATTTCAATTCTCTGCACCCGTTAATCTGCTTTACGCACAACTTCTCCAAAGATAGCATTCACTTCCTTGCCATCACTCTGTTACTGAGTGGCGGTCGCATTTCTACGTCCCTATACAAAAAGCTGTCAGGTCGTCAGCAATATCTGCAGTTCTATAGCAGCCACCCCTATCACTGCAAAACAAGCGTCCCCTACTTCCAGGCCCACAGATACAGAAGAATCTGTTCCGAATCTGCACAATTTGAGCCACACGCGGAGGAACTGAAATCTGCTCTTATACGCCAAAAATATTCGATAGTAGTAGACAATGCCGTTGAACGCGCCCGCAGCTTAGATCGAGCACATATAATGGGAGAAATGGTGAGCAATACCAATACCCAATCAGATCCGAACTTGGTCCTCACATACACTACCGGTGCTCAGCGGATCAATGCCATTCTCAACCGCCATTTCAACATCAGGAAACAGAGCATCCGACTCGCTACTATCTTCAAGCGGCCGCCTCGGGTTGTATATAGAAGAAGCAAAAATTTAAGGGATTTGTTAGTCAGGGCGAGGACACAGAAGCCAAACACGCCCAAGGGCTGTCGACCGTATGCGAAACCTCGTTGCAAGCTATGTCGTCACATGACAACAACAGACACGGCTGAGGCATCGAACAATGTCATTCGTATATAAAATTAACGCAAATCTTGGCTGTGATTCCAGTAACGTCGTGTACAAAATTCGATGCGAGGTGTGTACGCAGAAATATATCGAACAAACAGAGACCCCTTTTCGCCTGCGGTTCAACAGTCACCGCGCGCATGTGAACAGTCTCCCAAATTTACTCTTCTCAAGGCACGTTCGACTGCCAGATCACTCCTTCGAACGCGTGAGAGTTGTGCTCTTGCAGTCTGGTTTCCAACACACCCGTGCACGCGAGCAGAAAGAATCTTTTTTCATCCATAAATTTGGAACGCACACTAAAGGAATTAATGACAGCGCGGGCAGGCTGACGTGCCTCCGGGACATGCTGTGAGAGTGCATGGGAAGCGCGAATACATGTTCTCTACTCTGAAATTGAGACGCTGGCCACTGCTTTCTCCTCCGTCCGCGTGCGCCTCAAGGGGGCGAGCGGAAAACTAAAAAATCCAGTTTCCTCCCCCCTGCCGCTGAAGTTGTCATTCTGAGTGACCTATTGCCTCTTCTGGGAATCCGCACGAGCTGACGTGATGTCAGTTGTCGGTTAAACGTTCAAAAACTGGACCACAAGGAGGCTCCTTAACTCGGCTACCTAAACCTAAGCCCAGGGGGGCACTTGGTTTGCGAATCCCACGTATATATTCTTTTTGGACTTATATATATTTTTCGCACCTTATATGGAGCACAGAGTTGCCGGAACGGACCGTGCCTTGTATATGTGTACTGCGACACTGTGTTACTTTCCACAAGTTGCCGCTTTTCTGTCTCCTCTCCCGGCCCCTTCTCTATTGTGCTCCCCGCCGCCCGATTCAACTTGCCCTCTCTCCCGCTACAACGGCGGCACGCGCACTGGTGCTGCGCAGCGACCGTTTTCTCCCTCCCTGCCTCGTGTCAACGGGAACCTAGCTGCCGCTACTCCCCGCCCCCTTCTACTCTCCGACTTATGTCGCCCTCCTCCTGTGCGTTTTTCTTTTTCTCTTTTTATTCTTCTGTTTTTTTTTTTTCACTGACCTCTTTGCCCCACATACATTGGACGCCGCCTTTCTATTGCCCTGCATCGTTGCCAATAAGCCAGCTGTCAACCTGCCAAAGCGCAGAGAGAAAGTCAATCACTGTCACAACTGTCCCTTTCGGCTTAATGTATTTGAGAATCGAGCGCGCATTCGATCTGGTGTCTTCACTATCAGCGTCGAACTGCCATTTTCTTGTAAACTCTGATTCCACCGGTTGAAACTGTTGAAATTATATACTCGTTCCGTTTACCTTGTAGCACCGCTGAAGTTCTTGATATATATATATATATATACATATATTTACATATATTATTTGTAGCCGAGCACATCCGTAATGTCTCATTTAGAACTCAAACTGACCAGTGCCAAAGGTTTCTGTGTCAGGCATACGTATGGTTACTGGTCTAATGGTTGCTGGTACAATGCTTTGCACACTAATAGGTATGTTTGGTGCACCTTGAGTTGCGCATTCATAATGGACTACTACAGATAACATGTGCATACTACATACAACTACATACAACATCCATTTTGCACCTCTCCTTTGATATTCTACCCTCTGACGCAGAAGACAAAAGCCCAGACTGGCATATTTCTTTACATCAATATTGAAAAGGCATGCCGGTTTCCGGCATCACACGTCTTCATTTTTCACACATGGTACTTCTTGCATGGTCTGAATGTGCATGTATTGCCAGTGGTATATCTTCTAATGCGAAAATACATTGATCCACTTATTTTTATCTGTATATTTTCTAACTTGCCCCTTAGTTCTCTCTGCTCTACATGTGCAGACACCTCCTTCGGTAGTGGTATGTGTGCTGTGCCTTGATTAGTGCAGCAAGTGTTATGAAAGCTGTGAATTCTTAAAGTATAAAGCCCATTAAACATAAACACGAAGCCTGCAAGCAAAAAGCAAAAACATCACGACAAACGAGTTGAGATAGTGACACTATACTAAAGCTTAGTTCCGCCTTGTACTGTTGCATGGTTGTGACCAATATGCTCATGAAGGTTTGGGCCACACATTCACATATCAAGTGATGAGTGACGGTTGCATAAGTGCGACATCTTCCTCTGCCTCTGTCAGCGACTTAAGTACATGCAGCATGTTGAGCTGTGTGATTATTGGTGTAGGCGATGTGATGTATCAGACACAGTTTCCGCACTGATTGGCCAACTGATTGGCCAACAGCATATAGGAATTGGTCTTGGAACTATCGGTTCTGTGGCAGTCCATTAAATTGACTGTTAAAGAGGGAGCTTTAACTTGATCGAAAGGCCCAAGCGAAAGTCGGCCTAAATCTCATGACACCAAATGCTGTCACCATGTATGACTGAAGAACACACGAGAGCACTAGTATACAAAGTAGTGTAGCTGAATTCAGTATTTCAATGCTCGTGTACTAAACAAAGCTTTGAGTTGCTCAGATGGCATAATCAACAAGACAACTCCAATAAGCGATGGCAAAGGCTAAATAAAACGCTGTTGCCTCAGGTACTGTTCTTGGTCTAATATATGCATTCTCACATGCAGCGCATACAGTCCATAAATTGCTTTACATACAGGTATGAAATGTTGTAAGTACAACACGTGGTAAAATTAAAATAAGAACAGCTGAATACTCTATAGAATATCTTTGGTGGGGTCTAGTTGGTGCCACATGTCTTGATGGGAGAAGTTGTGGTTTTATTTACAAACACATGCACGTGAACGCAAGGTCCCCGAACATTTTGTATTTACATGTTACTGTATCCGTCAAATGAACAGCAGAACGCATACAATCAAGACATAAGTCCGTATTGGATGTTTTACAGGACTAACTCTCATTATTCACATAATTATTTTTTTCTCATATGAAGCAGGTCAACTGCGTGCATAAGTTAAGCTGATGATAATCCAAGCTGGGCTTGGGTATTAGCAAATATGATAAAGCAAGTAAGTGTCCGTGTCTATGGTTCTAAAATTGGAGGTCTGACAATATCTTATCTGGCTGGGTCATAAATGTATGTAAAGAGGGAAGTGTATCACACTGACCAAAACATTGTGACTAATGAAATACAGTAAGCAGATATTCTGTCGGCAGAGTCAACTGAAAATTTTGTCAGCAGTTCGTCCTCATTGGCTGGCTTCAATCACACAACTAATGCTGACATATTTGTGAGAATTTTTGTTCCGAATATTCTTGTGACAGCCAATAAGCACTCTTTATATTGTAATATCAGCTGAATTCTCAGGCGTAATGCACTGTGGCCACAAACATGCTAAAGAGTGACAAGAGGCAAGGCGAGGCACCTTTTCCCATAATCTTGCAGTGCAGCTGAAAACGGTTCGGTTAATGAGTGGAACTATGGCCTGTGCAAAATAAAGATCAAAGAGATGCATGGCCACTTAAAGTGTCCAATATCCTGCGCCCACGAATGATTGGTAGCATACGCTTACAGCTAGATGAAAGAGTACTGGAAAAACTCTTAATGGGCATACTTTGCAGGCACAAGTCAGTTTAAGGCACATTATTTGGGAACTGGCTATCGGCAGAATCAACAGGAGAATAGAACCTAAAGCACTTCCCAGGCAGATTATAGTGGTGCTAGTAATAAATTGTGTTCGCATCATACTGAAGGCTCGTGCACAATTGGTAACGCGAACCACAGAATGAACTAGGGTGTATCTACAAAGTAACGGTAAGCTTTCCTTTAGCGTGATCGGCAACACTTATGCGCTGCGCAGTTCATTTCTGAGGACACGCACATCGCATAAAATGAGCACTTTTACACCTAGTGCCGCTGCGACACATCGCATATATATCATGATTTGTATCTTGTGAAAACATTTCGTAACAGAAAACACACAGCTCGAACGTCGCGGTCACCACAGTGCATTGCAGCCGGCAAAATCGATAATGTTCGAGGCATTAAAGCTTATCGCTGATCGCGTCATCACTTATGAAAGCTGTAAAGGACTGGCGGTCACCATTTCGCCGCCACGAACCAACCGCACGCACAGAACACATACAAGTCGCGTACGCTGAGTCCGCCGTTAAGACTTCATTGCGCCACGCCCTGAACATGCGTCGTGCTGAGAACGCACGTGTATGTGATGGACTTCTCGTTTGCAAAGCATAAGCGAAGCGCGGCATAGAAAATCACGAAGTCAACGGCTTAAAATATTTATTCCGACGCTCTCGTAAACAAATCACGAAGTCGATGGCTTAAAATAATTATTCCGACGCTCTCGTAAACACATGTGTTTACGATAGCGTCGGAATAAATATTTTAAGCCGTCGACTTCGTGATTTTCTATGTGTTTACGAGAGCGTCGGAAGAAATATTTTAAGCCGTTGACTTCGTGATTGTCTATGTGTTAACGAGAGCGTCGGAATAAATATTTTCAGCCGTCGACTTCGTGATTTTCTATGCCGTGCTTCGCGCGCAACACACACTTCCTGCCCTCCGTCCGTTCCTGTCGGCGATTGCACGCACTCATGAGGCCTGGAAGGGTACATCGGCTTGCTGCCTTGGATAACTATTTCCGTGTATGCTCGCTAACTGCAGCATAATTACACGAACGAGAAAAATAGACTATTTCCGGCGCGGCTGTAGCGTAGGCCTTACGTCCCCGCTTCTCTTCGCTTCGAGGAAGCGCCATCAGGGGTAGCAGACTCTATAAAGTTCAACTAATGGCCACAGAGGGCGAAAAAAATCGACCACGCGCCGCTGTTAATAAAAGCAGCCCAGTAGAAACACTTAGGGATGCATTCGTTAGTTGCAATATCTCCCGTTAGAGGCGCCGTAATAAGCGCAATTTCATCTTACAAACTTTCTCCTACAATTATCGAAGCATTTTGGTTACATATAAAGAGCACAAAGTTATCATTTCAAATTAGATATTATACTCTTTATTTGTAAGTTTATTGTTTTTGTCATTATAAAGGTAAATAGCGTTCAGCATCACCGATCTACCACTTGACCTCTGACCTAGATTTAAACGTTTTACCGGCATTTTCGAATACACAGCGGCACGGATTCATTCCTTCTTACACTTAGGCTGGTTGCTTCTTTGTTGCTAAAATTATTTGATTGCGCTTCGATGTCTCGTGTTATTTAACTTGGGGTGAAGTGACTTGTTTGCAAGCGGAGATGTAAGCCCGAAAGCTAGGTTTCGGTCGTCAGCCATTCAGAACACGTCTGCATCGAAATGGGAGCTAGATTCTGATGAGGCTGACAACGGCAATAACGGTGAGTCGTTTAACAGCGCTGCTTGATTCGTTATAAGATATTCGTCTCATTAACTTACAGGCGGAGGCAAGTTATCAAACTAGGTCCTGCATTACATATGTGCAGTCAGGACCCTCCGTTGCTCTTTCCGAAATAAACCTTTGGTTGAGAGGGCGTCGTTATACACAAACAATCAGGAAAGAAAGATAGAGCGATATTTTTCATCTTATTGTAACCGTGGCCATAGGTGACTGCGTAGCCTTATTGCCTCATTGTAGCCTTATATATATATATATAGTTGTTCAGCAGTGTATTCGCTGCAGCTGCAGCACTTACAACCTGCTCCACTGGTAGCGAACACAAGGCCGACAAGAGTATCTTTCAGCCTAGGAAGTCTGAAAAACCGTGTGGCATATTCTGGTGAGTGAGTGAGTGAAAAAACTTTTATTGCAGGTCCGGCGAGGACGCGAACTCGTCGCGCACCTGGCTAGTCCCACGTCGGGACCGGCAGGTCTAGCCCACCGGCCCGGTCGCGGGCACGCCGGACAGCCAGGATTTGCTTTTCTAGAGCGGGGCTACGCAGAAGCGAGTCCCACTCCTCCTTGATGAACTTGGGGTATGTCGACCCGCACTCCCACAGCATGTGCGCTAGAGTGGAGGTCTGCCCGCAGGAGGGGCAGGCGTCGTCGCGATACACGTCCGGGTAAGCCTCGTGAAGAACGGACAGACACGGATACGTACTGGTCTGCAGAAGCCTAAGCGAAACGGCTTGCGCCCTATTCAGCTTGGGGTGAGGTGGTGGAAAGACCCTTCTAGACATGTAGAAGAATTTAATAATCTCGTTGTGAGTAGCGGGAGCGTCCCTGTGGCCGTAGGGAGGAGGGGAGTCGGTGCTTCTTGCAGAGGAAGCGTGGTCGGTGAGTTCACGCGCAGCCTCGTGAGCAGACTCATTGAGGTTCGGGGGAGCACCCTCGACCGACCCTACGTGAGCTGGAAACCAGTGGATTGAATGATGCGTGCGAGCATATCGACTCGAGCTGCTAAGAAGACGAGCAGCTTGCTTGGCGATGCAACCCTTCTGAAAAGCCCTAACTGCCGTTTTGGAATCGCTATATATCTCGGACCCACGACCGTCTAGCAGGGCGAGGGCGATGGCGGCTTGCTCGGCGACTCCGGGGTCTGAAGTGCGAATGGAGGCGCAATTGGAAATATTGCCGCTAGAGTCGACCACAACGATGGCAAAGGTCTTCCCATCGCTGTACTCCGCGGCGTCGACGAAGCTTGCTGTAATGTCTCGTTGCTTGATATGTTTCAGGATGGCTGCTGCTCTGGCCTTGCGCCTGCCCTCGTTATGGACGGGATGGACATTTTGGGGCACAGGGGCCACTTCGAACTGGTGTCCTGAGCTTGTCCAATATAATTTCAGTAAAGAGTACAGCATTAACTACAACTGCTCGTGGAAACTTCAGACCACCCCTCGTCATCTTCGTGATTAATGCATTCTCAGGATCATCTCGATCGACGTCTTGCATCACAAGGGTTTTCATTGCAAGATCCGCATGTCAACTTTCCTAAAGCTGCATGGGCACAATAGCCGGCAACATAGGTTAGTGATGGTAGCCTTGGCGTTTTTTTTTCCAATGTCAGAGTCGGTCACAGTAACATGAAACTGGCCGTTTCCTGAATTTACACTTGTACCAACGTGCTCGCGCTCGGTGGTTGTAGCATGTCCAAATCTGGCAGATCCAGAACCTTCTATAAAAGCAATTTGTTTTCTAATTCATATATCTGCCTTATAGACACGTGGTTTTGGCACCAGACAATTGCCGGTACTTTCCGAAGCGATCCTCCAAGCTGTCAGTTTGAAATTTGCCCAAAAGAACATACTCAAAATGAAGCTCTTCAAGACAGTATATGGCAAGTTCGTGCAAGACGTGGGTAGTGTGGCTGAAAGCTGTGTGCGTTTCACGTGTCAGGCAGCCATTGTCATGTTTGAGGCTTCCCCAGTGATCAAGTCATTGAGCTGTTCTCTCCAAGAATGCTAGTTGATGACATGACGATGAAACTATTGAACCTTGTAAATGATCTCGCAACCACTGCGCTTCTCTTGGCGTCTCACATTAACAATGTTCCACCAAGCAGAGTATATTTGACCGACGTTATAGCTGGTGGACCAGCCTTTGTCAAAGGCTGGTCCACGAGCCGAAACGTCAGTCAAATATACTGTGCTTATTCAACGTACGTCGTACTCTTTTTCTTCGTTTTACTACCGGGGCCAGCGTGATTTCCTCAAGCCATATATATATATATATGTTATAGCAACCGTAGTCCTTCCTAAAGAAAGCAACAAAATCCCAATAAAGAAAGGCGTCAGGCAGGAAGACACGATCTCTCCAATGCTATTCACAGCGTGTTTACAGGAGGTATTCAGAGACGTGGATTGGGCAGAATTGGGGACAAGAGTTAACGGAGAATACCTTAGTAACTTGCAATTCGCTGATAATATTGCCTTGCTTAGTAACTCAGGGGACCAATTTCAATGCATGCTCACCGACCTGGAGAGGCAAAGCAGAAGGGTGGGTCTAAAATTAATCTGCAGAAAACTAAAGTAACGTTTAACAGTCTCGGAAGAGAACAGCAGTTTACGATAGGTAGCGAGGCACTGGAAGTAGTAAGGGAATACATCTACTTAGGACAGGTAGTGACCGCGGAACCGGATCATGAGTCTGAAATAATCAGAAGAATAAGAATGGGATGGGGTGGGTTTGGCAGGCATTCTCAGATGATGGACAGCAGGTTGCCATTATCGCTCAAGAGAAAAGTGTATAACAGCTGTGTCTTACCAGTACTCACGTACGGGGCAGAAACCTGGAGGCTTACGAAAAAGGTGCTACTTAAATTGAGGACGACGCAACGAGCTATGGAAAGAAGAATGATGGGTGTAATGTTAAGGGATAAGAAAAGAGCCCATTGGGTGAGGGAACAAACGCGAGTTCATGACATCTGAGTTGAAATCGAGAAAAAGAAATGGGCATGGGCGGGACATGTAATGAGGAGGGAAGATAACCGATGGTCAGTAATGGTTACGGACTGGATTACAAGGGAAGGGAAGCGTAGCAGGGGGCGGCAGAAAGTTAGGTGGGCGGATGAGATTAAGAAGTTTGCAGGGACAACATGGCCACAATTAGTACATGACCGGGGTAGTTGGAGAAGTATGGGAGAGGCCTTTGCCCTGCAGTGGGAGTAACCAGGCTGATGATATATATATATATATAGTGAGAGATAGAGAGGTGATGGAGAAAGGAGAATGGTAGTGGCCACTGTAGTACCTCCTACTGAAATAAACTTCTGGCTACGCCATTGAATATCTTTAATGCATTGCGATAGCAGTAGTTATTGCAAACACCATAGGTACCTGCGAACCTATTGAGCCTATTCCTGTTTAGCATGGTGATGGATGTTTTCCCGAGGAATTATAGAAACTGTACAATAGAATGTCGTCTACCACCTATAATAACTATGCTGTAAGAAAATAGAGAGGCTGAGCTTAGATATTGTAGGAAACCTCTTACGAGGCTCAAGGAGAGGTAAAGACGACTAACTCCCGTATTCTCCGCTCAACACTCCACCTGGACTCAAGAAAGTGCACAGCAGCACCGATCCACGACAGAAGTAATTATTTAGCTTTAATCAAACTTCATGTCAATTAATGTGAAGCGTAGCGTCATCTTCAGTATAGGGGCGGCGCTGTGCTTAGCTGTGCTTCAACAACATATATATTTTTGTCTGAATAGATTCGAAAATTGCTGCCAATTTAAGATGTTATGCAGCTGACGTCTAGCTGTTTACCTGTCTCTCAAGAGCATACAGCTTTGGATGAGAGAAGCACTATATCGGATAATACAAGGGAGTCTTTTTAGACTGCTTGTTTATTTTTTCGTGAAAAACAATTGTGAAGGTTTTTATCGCAAAGTAGTCTAGTAGGCGTTGGCAACGTGAACGAACCAAGCAACGTGTGTGCACTAGAAATGAACTATCCAGATTATAATATCAAATGCTGTGACATTTAACACATATTGCGACTAAACAAAACGAAAGATAACTAAAGCAAGAACAGCAATAATATAACAATAACAATATAAACTGCAAAATTTATATTAGTTTTCTCACTTTTTCTTTATCTTCGCATAAACTGTGGCCTCACATACTGCGGGCACCTTTGCCAACAACGTTCTCATTTCACCAGTGCTGATTCTAGTATCCATTAAGCTCAACTACAATGTTTTGAACGTTAGGGCATGTGCAAGTGAATATTAGTTTGTGGTGGCCATGTGGGTCTCAGGGTCTCTCTGCCTGAATAATAGGGCTATTATAATTGCTTTGAGGAGAACTCTTAAGCAGAAAAAGCTTGGTGGATGAGGAAGAGCATTGGCCAGGATGAAACATTTCAGGAGTTCTATGTAATAAGGGTACCGTAGTGATATGATTAACTTTACAAGAATATGAGACCATAATAACTCTAGGGGAAACAAAATGGTCAATCACAAAATGAATTTTTAAATATTATAAATGGCCTAGAACACCTTGCATAACTGCTGCACTTAAGAAAAAAAAAGTAGAATTGTCCGAAAAGACTGCTTTTTTGTTTGTTTTTGTTTATTCTGCTATGCTACTGTACACATTATTACTATTACTTTTTTTCTTTTGTAACAGGAAGTCACCATATGCCAGGAGGCGTTTGATGACCTTCTTAGTGTGCTCCTAATATAGGAACTGCTCGAAAACATTAACCCTGTTGCGTGGTTTGTTGCCTGAGTAGACTGGCACGTAATGACTGACTAAGGAAGCAGGTGTGTGAATATGCACACACTGCATCGAATCAAACCCAATATCAATTAATTTCGCATAAGTAAAATTAGACCTCGACATACTGAATTTTAATGTGAAAAACCGTTTTATTTTGCAGACCCTATTCGGTGTGCATATAGAATGAAAGCTTCAATTTATTGAATTCCTTTATCTGCGATGTCAATTTAATGAAATCATAAATTATTCTAAAATTTAAAGAACATATGTGATCCATTTAAACTACAAATTATATGGACGTCGCAACACGTTTTTGAAGTAAAGCTTCACGATTTTCTTGCTAGGTGTATTGGACTTCAGGGCAAAATTCAGCAACAAAGTTATAAAATGACCACAGGCGACACGCAGCTGAATGCAAGGTATCTGGTGCAAACAGAAGGGGGTAAACATACAAATCCCAATAGCATACAAGCAGGCGAATATGTAAAAGGGCGAACTAAGCAGGGAACAAAAACAACACGGAACTGCTTTCGTAGGTCCCGACTCATCAACTTTTCGTCAAAGTTGGTGCAAGCACACATCCGTAGGTATACACAGGCTTCCAGCGTGCATTGACGCCTACACGGCCTTCTTTCTGCCCTGATCGTATAGTGTGCGAATGACGTCGCGACAACACGAGTACTATTTGCGAAAGAGGCGACGACCTTCCACAACTCTGCACATTGCTAAGCAGCCAAACAAACTAATCACGGCCGCGATGAAGACCACTTAAATGGAACATACAACGCAGAAATACCTCGAAAAGATTTCACCATGTTTCCCATTTGCTCACAAGTCATGTCCAAATCGCCCTAGCACCGCCTTTTAAAGATCTACTCTGAGTCAAGGTAGATGAGCATTAGTTGGCTATTTGGATGAACGTAGCGAGGGCGTTACCGCAATCCGGTCAACGCAACGCACCCATTCGAACAACTGGATGCGCTCAAAGCCGGCCCAAAGTGTATGGGTCTGACTATTTTTGGGTTATCTTTTGAAATCACGTGGCCATTTTTTGTTGGGGCCATCTGGAAACCCTGTCAATGCTTGCTCGCCCGGCGACATTTGGCGGGGTAATCTGGTGCGAATCCGCGGCCCTTGTGAACCGCAGCCATAAAATTTTCTGTTGTATTCCTGCTAGCATTCAGCGAGATGTATCATGCGCCATACAAGGTTTACTGAAAAGATGCCAAGTTTATTTATATTCTTTTACCCTAGGTATTTCCTGGCCCTGTATTGGCACAGTCCGTTCACTGTTTTCATTGAACGTGTCCCCTGGATCGGGAGCGCTTTCTGGGCTTGTGGAGTGGAGGCTACTGTAACTAATTGTTGCTCTCGTTGCAAGGTGGCGCTGGCTATGCCCCGTTTCTCGAAGCTTCCACCGCCGCTCTCTCCCGTCGTTTCCTTCTGACGACACACGGGATCTGGAATCTCTGCTTGCTTGTATTGTCCGCCGTAGGGTGTGGGCCTTGGTGTACACTGTACACTTTGGTGTACACTGGTGTTGGTAGTCTGGGTCACGGCCCCACATCCCCTGCAGGTTAACTCGTCGGGAGTCGGGCAAACGTCGGCACGATTTCCGAGTCTGCCGCACGCGTAGCAGATATCGACTTGCTCCCGATAAACGAAGTACCTCACAAGGACTGGGCCATCGCGTACAAAGTTCGTAACCTTGAGTCCGTCGAAATCTATGCTGATCGTGCTTGTGTTCTTAATGCCCTTGACCGCCAAGGCCAGCGGGTTTCTCTCGTTTACGATGTTGCTTTCCAGGCCCTATGTACCGTCATTGAGATCGAGGTTTCTGATTACCTTTTAAACGTGGTGACGGGGGCGGCCGCGTGTGTACTGGCTTTAAAGAATATTTCAGCTACATGAATTGCCCTGATTCTCGTGTATCTTGCAGCGTTGTCTCGGCCGGGCTTGCTGGCCACCATAATGTTTTGCTGTATGTTGGAACAAATGGTGTCCGAGCTCATCTGCGTCGAGGGAAGACCCGCCGCTTCCAGGATCGCCTTACCGATCACGGTGGGTCCTGTCTTGGAAATATTCAGCCCTCAGCAGGGGCGCATGATACTTTTGACATGTTCCTTGGGCATGAGAGGCATCCACGATGCCCTGATGATCCTGCTCTTGAGTTTATCTCCATTTTCCCGAGTTCTGAGTGAGGCGCCTGCGTTAGGCGTATCCTTCCATATGCCGCCGCCGGGGCGGTTATTCCGCCCTTGCCGAAAAATTTTCAAGGGGAAGATCGTACCTTTCAAATGTCATCTGCACATTCGCTGACATCTCAGAATTGTTGCACAAGCAGCACTTAGTAACGCCGATCGGCGCTATGCCGGGCTAGGCCTAGTTGTTGTTAGGGCCAATAAGGCTGCGACGTGGTCCGAGCACAAAAACGTTCATAAAATGGAAAAGACGCCGCCCACTGGAGAAAGTACGATATCCGTGTGATCCTCTTCAACGTAGACGTGCCTAGGTGCGAACATTTTGGAGCTTAGAGGTGAAAATCTTGCCGAAATCGGTCAAGAGAACAGGAGCCGAGATGGAAACCTGGTGCTTACGTTCTTCTTCCAAAGTGGCAAATGCTCGTCAAGAACTGCTTCGCATTTAAAACCGACAAGCCAACACGACTTCTCTTAAGAACCGTGAATGGGTCCGTCGTACTTGTCAGCCACGAGCACATTGTTAGGCAACATTGCTTCAAGCGGAGCTGGCAGGCTGATCGTAAAGACGGGTTTTTAGGTCTCTAGCAAACATGAACCGGTAGAACATTTGACGCAAGAAGAGGTGAACTAAACCGAATCCGCCGTTGTTGACACGTCAGAAACGGTTTATAGATGGCTCCTCAACAGAAAAATTGTGAGCACTGGATGCAAACCTTGCACATCCGCCCACGAATAGTGCAGCACCCGAAGGGCACCCCTAATTTTCATACCAAACTTATGTTACAAAGATTGAATTAACGAAATATAGACTACTACCACTCTGTATTTGTCTCCTTTTTGAAGTATATCTGTGCGATCATTAGGCCACGACTTTACTCATAGTTCTCGTGCTAACGCGAGCCAACTGTTTCAGACATCTGTAACGTGTGACTAGTCGCACAGCAAGAGCGAGAGCAGTTGTACAGGCGCTGGTTTCCATTCGGTCACAGGCTTTGGAACGAAATACGTGAGGGATATTCAATCTTAGTAGTGCGTTTCGTGTGCCTGATATCGTATATCAACAGGTTGCTTATAGAAGCCAGAGCTTGCCGCGTTCTCCATGCGTTTTCTCGTGGCTGCTAGCGCATTGAGACTGTTTGACTGTGCGGAATCGGCCGGAATTGTGACTGTAATAGTTTCGACAGGGCGGCCGGACGCGGGACCTACGGTATGAGGCCTAACGACCTGGCGCCAAGCGCCGCAAAAGAAGAGCAGGACTACTGGAGTCGGATACCGGACAAAGAATGCGTTTATTCCGGTGAGGGGAAAGGAAATACATCAGGGCACACTTGCAGCGTTAAGCGCGGAGTGGCGCCAGCGGTCATAACCATTCGAAGCCGAAACTGGATACCGAAACAGGATATTACATCACCTCTCCCTTGAAAGAACAATGCGGCACTCAGGGTTCATGCTGGTTTATATGACAAAACTTCAAGGGTTTTCAAGGACTTTCAAGGACCTGTGTGTGGATTTTCAAAGACCACATTCTCTGTTAGAAATCTAAATAGACAGATGTTCAGGGGTAGACAGAGGCGCGAAACGATGAGAATTCGCTGAAAAAGGAGCGCCAGTCTGCCCCAGTCTAGCGGCCAGTCTGCCCTGCGTAGCATCTACCGCAAGAGAGAGAGGTATGCGGTATACGACCCTAGCAATGCAGCGTACAAACTTGCATGCATGTTTTATGTCGCAGACCGGTTTTTTCTTCTCGTTTACGGCTTTGCACATGCGCACCAGCTTTTCGGGGGCAGTGAGCATCACGTCCGCGCCGCACTTCTCTCCAACTTTCCTCAGTCGGTGCGATAGCTCATGCACGTACGGTATAGCTGCAGTATCAGCTTCTTGCAGCTTTTTTAGGCTGCTACGCCAGGACGTCCACCTGCTCTGATTTCTTTCAGGAGGCATTCCACCACAGCCGTCACGATATCTTTCGGAAAACCAGCGTTCTGCAACAGGAGCACTTGCATCTGCAAGCTAACCTCAATTTTATGGTGGCAGGACTTTTCGAGAGCACCACGCATGCAATTTTTTGCAATGCCCCTCTTAACCAATTTTGAGTGAGCCGAATTATATGCTAGAATTTCCTTTTTTGTGCGTGGCTGGTACGACCAGCAGATGTGCCATGTGCCAAAGTACAAACACAGCTCAAGGAATTGGAGACACCCGTTCATCGGCACTTCATGCGTGAACCTTAGTTTGCCAGAACAATCACCGAAAATTTCTAAAACACTTTTTACAGCCTGTGGTTTGTCGCTCTCGTTTTCAACATTCGCAAACACAATAAAATCATTGACATATCTAAAACACCTCACAACACGTTTTTCCTCTTTTATGCGCGCTGCCACGCGCTTGTCAAATTGGCCTAAAAAATTTCACTAAGTATAGGAGCTATGCAGGAGCCTATGCAAATACCATCTTTTTGCACGAACAACTTGTTAAAACAAATGTAGGTGGAAGAGAGGTAGCACTCAACTAATGCTACAAAGTCGTTTACGGAAACCCCGCTACTATTTCGGAACTGGACAGCCCCACAGTTTTCAATCCGCTCTTTTACTGCGTCTAACAACTCTGTTTGTGGAATGGAATAAAAGAGCTCCTCAATATCAACTGAAAAGGCAAAATTGGCTCGTGAAGCACCATCTTGCTCACCCAAAAATTCAATCACATCCTTTCAGTTGCTCACACGAAAAGGATCGTCTACGTCTATTTGGCTAAGATGCTTTTGTAGGTATTTTGATACCAGACCTTGCCAGGCTTCTTTCTCGGATACAATTGCTCTGAGAGGCATGCCTTCTTTGTGGGTTCTTGCAGAAAAAAATACATTCAGCCCCGGCATATTCGCAGCTTTTACAGACTTGTGTAGTCCTGTCAAATTGATTTGTTCACACAATTTTAGTGCCTCTGCCTTTACTTTCCTGCCAGATCTTTCCAAGGGAACAAAATTCTTTTCAATAGCCAGCTTAGCCTTTTCATGATATATTGTTTTGGGCAACACGACGAAACCACCCTCCTTATCAGCAGTCAGGAAAAAGAGATTATTCTTCCTGAGGTAATGAATAGTTTTGCTCACCGCTAGCGTTGCCCCAAGTGAGCATGGTTTTCTACTTGTCAGGCAGTCGATACCTTCAGAAATACATCTAGCTTTCTCTTCCGCATCTGCACATTGCCCAACCTTCCTAACCATAGTAAGGAGTCCAAGCGGTATCTCGTTAACCTCATTACAAAATTTAGGCCCGCAGCTCAAAACCCTTTGAACATTATCTGGCAGACCACATTCCGCTAAACACAACACTTTTTTCTTCTTATGAACATCTTGGGAATATTCTTTTGCTTTTTTCCAAGCACACAAAGATGGCAGGCCAAAAGACCACAGAAACTCGGTAACATCAGCTGCCTCCCTAGCCCAAGTCCTCACCAAGGCGTCACAGGTTACCTGGCAGCTTGTCCTAGTCGCGGCATGCACACGTAGGCACGAGTGGAAATACGGGATGTGTCTCCAGAGTTCGGCACGGAAGATCTTGGTGATTCTTCTAGTATGTCGCACGGACGCTTGGCAGGGATGGAACAAGGCTTGCACATCAGGCGGTACCAGTCCATTCTTCAGGGCGAAGGATAGCACTCTTGTCCGATAGGTAGTTACTGCTATTAGTTTCACATAAGTAACAGAGGGATCTCGACACATAAAAGAAGGAAGCACAGGGCCCGATGTACGAGAAATCAAAGCGATCAAGGCAGAAAGCTGCGCTAGTTGGTGTGTCATCATTATTCAAAAGACTAGGGCAATATAGCAGGGACAAAGACAGAGAAGACGACAGGACGAGCGCTAAACATCAACTGAGGTTTTTACTGCGAGCGAAGATACATATATTAGCGGGGGGCGGCCATTTGGCCATGCACTGTAAGCGATGCGGGTGCGTGCCTGCGTTTGACACCACATGTGTGCTTGGTAGGGGAGGCACAAGGTGGGGGCACGAGATTTGTGAGGCATATCACATTGACGGGGAAGGTGATAACTGTGTTAGCACGGCTTCACTTGCCTTGTCCAAAAAAGAAAAAAAATGTACTCACAGAACAGTCGGCCACATTTTCATTAGAATGTGCTTGTACTGTTTTAACCCTGTGTGCACATGCACCAACGAAATGTATATATGTACCTTCGCTCGCAGTAAAAACCTCAGTTGATGTTTAGCGCTCGTCCTTTCGTCTTCTCTGTCTTTGTCCCTGCTATTTTGCGCTAGTCTTTTGAATAATGATCACGCACCAACTAGCCCAGCGTTCTGCCTTGATGGCTCTTCTGCAGGATCTTTTTTGTGACTTAGAAGAAACTCGTTGCATTGCATGCGAAATGCAAATGCGGCTTTCACACTTACTGTGCGGCTTTTAAGAAGCTGCTTGGCTGTGTGACCAACATCTATCTTCTCGAGTGGCACATGGTTGTTTAAATCTTCAAAGTCAATCTTCAGGAGGCCAGTGATTTCCACTGATAAACAGAAAACAGAAGACTTGAGAAACTTTGTCAGCAGTTTTCTGACAACATTCTCAAGGTACTTTGCCAAAAAGAACATAACTGGCTTATCTGTCTGAAAGCGTGTCAAAAATGGCTGGAAGGTCATCGCAATAGGAAGTGCAAACTTGAGGTTTGCCACCACTAGAGGATCACAGTGAAAGTCACAAACATTCTGAAAAGAAGCACACTTGGGAAGATTCACTTCCTTGCTTCTTGCCACTTCCACATACTCTTTGACGTCAAGCCAGAGAAGCAGAACCCGCTCTATCACCGGGACGTTCTCAATCCACCGATGTGCACAGAACTTGAGAGGAAACAGGATTGGTCCGGTGACAGCTACAAAGTCTTCTCTCCGGGCAGGTGCATCAAAAAACAGCCTGCTCATACTGAGAGCAAAATGTCCAAGCTAGATTTGCTTGCTGCAAGACCTGCCTTGTAGGCATTATGCACAGTGTGCAAGCTACAGCTGCCCAAGTTTAAGCACCCCACCTGATTGTTCTTTTGTAGGTGCTCCTGCAGGCCTTTGAATGCCTTGGAATTCAGATTGGGTCAGTCCATTGATACTTGCACTAGTTTATGTAACGGATGATGATGTGTGGTGTTTCATGGCGCAAGGGCCAGGTTTGGCCAAAGAGCGCCATGACAAGTGGTAATGTTGACAATGTATTATGGAAGATGTGACTTGGCTGTAATCTGGCCTAAAAATAGTCGCTGTAAAGTGCGTAAAATCTACGTGCTATAAAATTATGGCGATGACTAATGACGAATACTATGAACATTAAAATCCATCGTAGAAGAATGATGCAAAATAGAAAATATATAATATGGTAAAATTACTTGGAGCACTGCTGCCTCGCCAGAGCCCTTGAAATACAAGGGCCTAGAGGCATGTGCTATACGAAAGAGCTATCACAGCGGCATCCTCTGAAGAGAGGACCCGCTACGAACATGTGGGGCTAACAACATGCAAGACAACATCTTTCAAAAAACTTAGAACTGCGTTGGTGTCAAATAAAGGTTCTGGACCAAGTAGCATTACGGGATGTAGGGGGATGTGCTGCCGGTGCTAGAGAAAAATGTTTCCTTCTCTCAGATTCGGCTGCCCCACACTCCAGGAGGACGTGGAGGACGGTCAGCCTCTCCCCGCATCTACCGCAGATTGGAGGATCATTTTCAGTGAGTAAAAAGTTATGCGTGAAAAATGTGTGTCCTATTCTGAGGCGACAGAATAGGACATCTGTTCGCCGTGATTTTGTTACGGAGGGCCAAGAACCTAACTGTGGCTTTATCAAGTGCAGTTTGTTATTTACTTCTGCGTCCCATATACGTTGCCAGTGGTTTCGCAGTTTCCTTCTTAAGAGAGGCTTCAGGTCTGTGACAGGGACCGAAGCAGTAGGATTAACTGGATGCAATGAAATTTATGTGGCCATCTGGTCAACTAGAACGTTACCCTGAATGCCTCTATGGCCAGGCACCCAGCATATAATCACATGCTGGTTAGATACATATGCTTTACATAACACGGAATAGAGTTCAAAATAACAGGATTTTTGTGCTTACAGACCGATATCAAAGACTTCCCAACACTTAGGGAGTCCGTATATATAACTGATTTTTTGAGTTTTGATTTCCTTATATGCTTCACGGTCGACAACATTGCGTAGGCCTCAGCTGTAAAGATACTAGTTTCCGGATGCAGTACGTCGGATTCCGAGAAGGATGGACCGACGGCTGCATGGGACACCCCGTCGTGTGACTTCGATGCGTCTGTGTAGAACTCCGTGCAGGAGTGTTTGTGCTGGAGTTCCCGGAAATGCATTTGGATTTCAATGTCTGAAGCGTGCTTTGTAACTTGAGTGAAAGATGTGTCGCATTGTATCAGCTGCCACTCCCAAGGAGGTAGCAGCTTGGCTGGATGCATTAGGCGGAGCTCGAGGAGCGTAACATGCATTTCTTCACTAAGAAGGGACGATTGCGAAAGAGTGTAGCATATGTCATGTCATTAACGGTATTAAAACACAGATGTTGAGGATTTGAGTGGACTTTCAGAAAATATATTTGGCTGATGTATATTCTCTGCAGATGAAGTGACCACTCATTCGATTCTACATATAGACTTTGTATGGGACTCGTTCTGAAAGCGCTAGTGGCCAGTCGGATTCCTAGATGGTGGACCTGGTCTAGCATCTTTAGTGCGCTCGGGGCGGCAGAGTGATAAATCACGGCACCATAGTCTAGTAGTGATCGAATGAGGCTTTTATGGAGATTCATTAAACACTTCCTGTCACTACCCCATGTAGTCTGGGATAGAAGTTTCGTTATGTTCATTGTTTTTAGACATCTTTCTTTAAGATGTTTAATGTGGGGGACGAAAGTTAGTCGGTAGTCAAGTATAACACCTAGAAATCTGTGTTCTTTGTTTACAGGTATCTGTTGTCCACACAGTTCTAAGCAAGGATCTGGGATCAGGCCTCTCTTTCTTGTAAAAAGAACACAAGAGCTTTTGTTAGGATTGATCTTAAAGCCATTCTTGTCTGCCCACATTGACACTTTGTTCAGGCCATGCTGTACCTGTCTCTCGCACACTGCGAGGTTACAGGATTTGAAAGCTATTTGTATGTCGTCCACGTAGACACAATAAAAGATGGCTGGTGGTAATGAAGCGCGAAGCGTGCTCATCTTCACGATGAAGAGCGTGCAGCTGAGCACGCCTCCTTGGGGAACACCCGTTTCTTGTGTAAAAGGACGTGAAAGCACATTGCCGACTTTTACCCGGAAGGTAGGATTGGACAGATAGCTTTCTATTAAGTTTAGCGTATTCCCATGGATGCCCATTTCTGACAAGTCTCTTAAGATTCCGTAATGCCACGTTGTATCGTACGCCTTCTCCATATCGAGGAACATGGTTAACAAAAAATGTTTGTGTACAAATGCGTCCCGGATATTTGCTTCTACACGCACAAGATGATCAGTTGTGGAGCGCCCTTCTCGGAATCCGCACTGATAAGCATCAAGCATTTTGCTCTGTTGAAGGAAATGAATGAGTCGCCGATTGATAATTTTTTCAAACGCCTTACAAATGCAACTTGTGAGTGCTATCGGGCGGTAGCTTGCCACTACGGAAGGGTCTTTGCCTTGTTTCAAAACAGGGACCACAATGGCTTCCTTCCATGCGGTTGGTAGGTACCCTGCATGCCAGACGGTGTTGAAAAGTGTGAGTAGTGTAACTTGCCTGTTATTGTGTAAGTTTTTGAGCATTTCATACATAATTCTATCATATCTCGGTGCAGAGCTCTTGCATGCGCTCAAGGCAGCTCTCAACTCGGCAGCACTAAAAGGACTATTGTACGGTTCATTCTGTCGACGTTTTCTGATGAGTGGTTTGCATTCTTCTATTTGTTTATATTTCAGGAAGGATTGCGAATAATGGTTTGAACTTGATACACTCTCAAAGTGCTCCCCATGTGAGTCTGCCTGATCTTGCAGTGTATCGCCGTGTGTATTTACTAGAGGGAGTGAATATGTTAGCCGCCCTCTAATCCTATTAACCCTGTTCCAGGCTTTGGCCTCATTTCTAAGCGAGTTAATACTCGATAAAAACTTGTGCCAACTTTCTTTTCTGGCCTGTCGGCGGGTTCTCCTACCTTGGGACTTTACTTTTTTAAGTTGACAAGATTTTCTGCAGTGGGCGAAGCGCGTAGCAACCCCCACACTTTGTTCTGATTCCTACGTGCGATTCTGCATTCATCGTTCCACCACGGGACATGTCGTTTGCATGCCGAGCCACTTACTTCACGTATACATTTAGATGCGGCATCTATTATGACGGCTGTAAAATACTGCACAGCAGCATCAATTTCTAACGAGGAAATGTCATCCCATGATATACTAGTTAAGTTTCGGAATTTCTCCCAGTCTGCTGTGTCAATCTTCCACCTAGAAACCTGTGGTGGATATTCGTTTTCTTTAAGTGTTCAAAATAGTTTGGGGAAGTGGTCGCTTCCGTAAGGATTGCTCGTAACTTCCCATTCGAGTTCAGGCAGTATGGACGGGGAAGCTATGCTCAGATCAATTGAAGAAAAGGTATTGTTTGCAAGACAGTAATATGTTGGTTTCTTCTTATTCAGAAGGCACGCACCAGAAGAAAAAAGGAACTGTTCAACGAAGCGACCTCGCGCATCGATACGAGAGTCTCCCCACAGGCTGCTGTGTGCATTGAAATCACCTAGAACAACATAAGGTTCTGGCAATTGATCTATAAAGGACTGAAATTCATGTTTGCTTAGTTTGTAATGTGGGGGTATATATAGCGAGCAAATAGTGATGTTTGTTTAGCAGAACAACTCGAACCGCCACTGCTTCAAGGGGCGTTTGTAGCTGTAAACGCTTACAGGAAATACTTTTATGAATAAAAATGGCAACACCACCTGATGATACGACAGCATCACCCGCCGTTGTTGCTCAGTGGCTATGGTGTTGGGCTGCTGAGCACGAGGTCGCGGGATCGAATCCCGGCCACGGCGGCCGCATTTTGATGGGGGCGAAATGCGAAAAACACCCGTGTACTTAGATTTAGGTGCACGTTAAAGAACCCCAGGTGGTCGAAATTTCCGGAGTCCTCCACTACGGCGTGCCTCATAATCAGAAAGTGGTTTTGGCACGTAAAACCCCATAATTTAATTTTAAATACGACAGCATCATCGCGATCTTTGCGAAACTTGACATACGGTCGGAGAAAGTTTGTGTGTTGTGGTTTTAAGTGTGTTTGCTGTAGACACAGCACTTTTGGATTGTGTTTTTGGATAAGCTCTTTCACGTCATCAAGGTTCCTAAGAAGACCTCTGACGTTATATTGAATAATTGGTGTATCCATATTGGAAGTAAATAGGTGCTGTGTATACGGAAACAGAAGTATTAATTACAGAGATTTCAGAGCTTAGATTCCAGAGCTCTTTCGAGGCCCTGTAACTGGGGTTTTGCTCTTTTTGAAGCGTTCGAGGGAACCTCGCCGCTCCTTAGGCGCTTGGGGCGCCTTGGGTGCCTCTTGTGAGGCGCCGGACACGTGCTCTTGCGAGCGAGAAGTTTCCCGAGAGGGTCCCGCCTTGGAGGGCAAGACCCCTGCGCCCACCAGCCCGGAGGTCGATGGGGCTGCCTGAGGGATTTGGCTGCGCCGGCTGTTGCCAGCGCTGGAAGAGGCCGAGGAGGTTGGGGCAGTCTCGGCTGCGCCCACCTTCGGGGTGGGTAGTCCCTTCTGCTCGGTTGGTGGAGCAGCGCTAGCTGCGACCACCGTGGGGGCAGATGGCGTAACTGCCGACTCACTGCTTGTGGGTCGGAGAGCCGCCGGAGGCTGTTGTGACGCTGCCCCCTGACGCGCCACTTCAGTTTTTCTTTATAGCACTGCAATCAATATAGCCACTGCAAACAATGCTGCTACAAAAGTTGGGTCACTGACTTACGTGTAAGGCCACTTGGCCCAGCAACAGCTGCAGGGCCCGACACCACAAACGCAGTTGTTGCTGGTGCACTGCGGGAACCTCTGGGCCCTGCAGCATCCTCCGAACTTGTGTCCTGCAGTCAGAGTAGTGTTCAGACATTGCGAGCAGTGTGTGCAATGCGCATCACTTACACAAGTTGCTGCTCAGAGTACATAATCTATATTGTCACTTACACAAAAAACGAAAAAAATGTGGTTGAAGAGATTTTGCAATATTAGAATGTAATTCTGAAAATTAGTGAGGCCACAGCAGCACAAACAACACTTTTTAAACCCAATGTACGCACTTCGCTATCGGCGAAAAACTGGGGGGGGGGGGGGGTAAACAAAGGAGGCCGCCTGTCCTTGCAAGATGTCGAGGACGTGGCCGTCCACCCCACCCATTCTGCCGCCTCCAGTGGCCCTGCAAACACGGCAACAACGACAACAACTACGTGAAACGACGTCACTGTCAGCATCATAAGAAAGCTCACCTCTTCTCGCTCGCGGCCCTGGTCGCTTCTTTTTTGGCCTTATGAGCCATTTTGGCCCAGTGGCTCTGCCAACGGCTCGTTGACTCCACCGCTGGGCCCTGACCGTTTAGGACTGCCGCCACCTGCTCCCATAGCTCGTTCTTTCGAGCAGCAGTCATACGTGGCGAGAACTCTGTAGAAGCTCTCGCTAAGTGTCGGTGCTGCTCGATGAACTGCACCAAAATAGCTGTTTGTTCTTTCGACACTCTGGGCCCTTTTGCTGCCGCCATTTTCGCTTTTCAAACTTAGGAATTTCAGCCGGCCCGCAACACAGTACGAAATTTACAGGCAAACATTCTGTCTACGCTAAGGGCCTGCATAAAGTGCTTACTACGAATTGATTATTTTTTGCCTTTTTATACCACTAATATAAAGAAAAGTGAAGTCACTACTCACATTTACCGTTGTAGCAGCTTTTTTTCTCGGAGCGTAACGATCAGTGCAGGGGCGTCAGGCCCAGAGTATTAATGTTGCTGCGATCACTTTGACGAATCTATTGTTCTGTCGTGGCGGTGCTCTATTGAAAGGTGCTGAGTGCCTTGACAGTTTTCGATCAACTATGTTGCAAAGTTTGTCCTCGGGTGTTACGGATAATTCTTGTTGGCCCTTCGTAAAGAAGAAATTATCACACGTCAGGCATGCACCGAAAACCACACGACAACGTAAGCACTGCACGAGCAATATTTACTCACCTAACTCCTGTGCTTTATCTCACGGCTCCTTCAAGCAGCGCAGATTCTTCTCAGACGCAAGTATACCGCTGTGGGCCGCAATTAGTTGCGCCGCGTTACGGACACGCTAGCGGCTGTCAGCTGTCGGGTAACAGAGGCCGCCATTTTGCGTGCGCTCAACGGCATGGATTGGATGCACATCCGACCAATATGTGGCTACGGCTTCGAAAATAGGAGTACTTGCGTTTGCATTTCTTTAAGCTTCGACAGCTTTTACGTTGTAAGGTTACAAGATAAATTTGCTTTACGCAGCATGGAAGTCCGCTTTTATTAAGTGTTGTTTTGCCAAACAAATTTGCTATACAGCCCCGGAAAAAGAGAAGAGAACACGAAAGAAACATTCGGCCAATGAAGGCAGCTTCTGATTGGACTATCCAAAAAAACGTCGTGCGTACGCAACCACCATTTCCAAAAGCGGTGACGTCAGGCGAGAAGGCATAAAGAAAGGCATTCCTACAAAATAGCACCCCAGTACTAGCCCAGCGATTGGCGAAGGGGGTGGACGACTTGCGCGAGCTATCGCCTCAAGTGCAGATCATGGTGTGCACGGTGCAGGAGTTGCCTGTACGTGACAGTCACGTACAAAGAGCCGTAGTGGCTGCTAATGAGGCAATATGGAATATGAGCCGAGAGAAAGGCTTCGAGGTTGTCGAAGTAAACAGGGAAGTGAGAAGTTGTGGTGGTTTTAAACGAGACGGGATCCACTTCAATGACAGGCTGGCACGAGAAGTGGGCTGGCGACTTGAGTGTCGCGCCGTCGCTTTTTTAAGGGGCCCGCGGGCGCTCAGGAGGTCAGAGTAGATAGGAATGAAGAAGGTCCCCTAGGGAAACATCAGAAGAGCATCGCCGTCGATAACAGAAAAAGGAGGAAAGCAAGAAAAAGAGCTCGCCATGCAATAGGCTACATAAACATGCGGGGCGGCAGAAGAAAGGAAAAGTGGGCAGAGATTGAGGAGCAGTTACATAGAGAACAAATAGGGGTGTATGCGGTTACAGAAACGCACCTTAGAGACTCAGAAGAGCCCCCAGTTATTGAGAATTATGTTTGGGAAGGGTGCAACAGAACTAAGTCGGAAAGAAAGGGAATGGGAGTCGGAATGCTCATCCATCAGGGAGCCAAATGGAAAAGAGTAAATTCGCAATGTCAAGAGCATCTTTGGTTATCAGGTACAGTGAGTGGAAAAGAAACTTGGCTGGGCGTTACGTATTTGTGGACCGGAAAAAAATTGTACAGAGAAGAATAAAGAGTTCGTGGAATGCATAAGCGCTGATATTAAGGGTTTAGGGACTAGTGCTGAAATTATCCTATTAGGTGACAGGAATGCCCACATACAGGATTTAGATGGCTATACCGACAATAAGGGGAAGTCAATGCTAGACCTTTAGGAGCAACATAACCTCGTTATCGTGAATACAGGGCCTAATTGTGAAGTGCAGATCACGTGGGAAGTGGGAAACTGGCAATTGACCATTGATTACTGTCTGATGACAGAAGGAATTCATGATAAGTTGAGAGAAATGGTCATCGACGAGGAAGGGTTTAGCAGCATAGGGAGTTACCAAAAACGAATCATTTTGAAAATGGGATATGTAGTTGGGAAAGAGAGCAAGGAGAACAAAATGGTCAGTTCAAATTTGTAGGCTGAACAAATAGCAAATATAGTCACTAGAGTTGAGGAAGAACTTGGCAAATGGCCAACTAAAGAGTGGGAATATGGTGAGCTTCTAAGTGTAATAACGACAGAAATACGGAAAGAGAAACAACATGTTCGTTGGAAAGGAAAAAGGAAAGCGAAAAGCTGGTGGAACAAGGAGATACGAGAAGCGATCGCCGAACGACAGAAAGCATCTCGAGAGCACAGGCAGGCAAAGAAGGCGCAGTTGCCGCAGGATGAAGTAACCAGTAAATGGGAAATATACCGGGAGAAAGTCTATGGTTCAAATACTGGTGCAAGCAAAATTAAAAGCTGAAAGTGAACGTTGGTTGTCAGAAATAGGTGAGAAAAAGAAGGCCGCACCTAGAATATTTTGGAACCACATAAAATTATTACGCAGGAAGTCAACAACAATACAACATATCCTCGACGAAGATGAAAACAGACTGGAAGGAGAAGCGGCAATAAATTACATCCGAAAAGTAACCGCCGAATCTTTCCAAGGCAATGACGAGGTTGTATTTGAAGGAAAAAAAGAGCATGAAAGAGACCCAAGTTGAAAAGGAGCTGGTGCTGACAAATTTCAACTGTAAGAAAGCGGAAGAGAAAATTCCTAAGCGCACAGCCATGGGGCTAGCCGAGGTTCCCGTTAGGCTGTATAATGAACTAGGACCAAAGAGTGAGGAAACTCTGGTGAAAGCAGTGGAAGAAACTTTAAAAGATAGGCGAATACCAGACAGTTGGCGACAAAGTAGAATTAATTTAATTTATAAAGGTAAGGGGCAGAAAGATAGAATTCACTTGTATAGACCGTTGACCACTACATAGGTAATATACAGGGTAGCAATGCAGGCAATCAAATTAAAGCTTGAAGCATTAGCAGAGAATAATGGCATTTAGGGAGAACTTCAGAATGGCTTCAGAATAGGTAGGCGTTTGGATTATAACTTGTTTGTTCTTACTCAGTGTATTGAAATATCAAAAGCAGAAAGCAGACCATTGTATGTGGCCTTTTTAGACATTACAGGAGCCTACGACAACGTAGACCGCAACATTCTGTGGGATATTGTGGAAGGGGAAGGTTTAGGTAACGATTGTCTACAGCTTTTGAGAGAGATTTACCTAGAAATTACCGTTTGCGTTGAATGAAAAGGGATGAGGAGCGAGGAGAAAGTTCATATCAACAAGGTACTGAAGCAAGGGTGCCCTTTATCCCCGCTGCTGCTTATGATGTACATGGTGAGGATGGAGAGCGTGCTAAAAGGAAGTAATATCGGGTTTAGTCTCTCATACAAACAGGCGGGTACAGTAGTAGAGTAGCAACTCCCAGGTTTATTTGATGCGGATGACATTGTGTTGCTAACTAACAAGCAAAGTGATTTGCAACGTCTATCTAATATCTGTGGACAGGAAGGCAACAATTTAAGTTTTAAATTTAGTATTAATAAATCAGGTGTTATGGTATTCAATGAAAACAGTGGACAGGGGAGATACAGGGCCAAGAAATACCTCGGGTAACAGAATATAAATGCCTTGGTATATGGATAAACGAAGGCAATAGATATATGGAAACACAGAAAAGCACCATAACAGTAAAGGGAAAAAGAAATTCAGCCATAATGAAGCACAGATCGCTATGGGGATACAATAGGTACGAGGTCCTTCGTGGTATGTGGAAAGGTGTAATGGTTCCAGGACTTACTTTTGGAAATGCGGTTGTTTGCTTTAAATCAGGGGTACAATCAGGACTCGACGGTAACCAAAGGTCAGTGGGTCGTCTCGCATTGGGCGCTCACGGGAAGACTACAAATAAAGCTGTGCAGGGTGATATGGGCTGGACTAGTTCTGAAGTGAGGGAAGCTCGCAGTAAAATTGAGTATGAAGAACGGCTGAGGAATATGGAAGAAATAAATGGGCTGGGAGAGTGTTCAGGTATCTGCTCAGTATTACTTATTTCGTGATTTGTGTGATTTTCGGCTGGGTGCGACCACATAATATGGAATAGATCCGCTTTTTGCTTACAATGCTTACATGTATTAGGGTATTGGTCCGGGTAGTAGTAGTGATAGGCTACGGGGTTGGGGTAGGTGTTCGTCTGAAGTCGTCTCCAAGCTACTTCTTGTCGCTTGTTAAGTGATTTGTGTGCTGGCGGGTACACTGCCTTGGCTAACCTGTAGTGTTGAGTTATTTCCTGGTAACTGACCATGCGATCCCTCTCTGATCCTAGCGTGAGCCGTCCGGGTGCTCGGTTGGCGAGTCCTCGAGCGGCGGTGTGGGCGGCATCGTTGCCGGGTAGGGAGGAGTGTGCTGGGGCCCAAATGATCTGGATTGGTCGTGGGTGTTGGTTGGTGTCGACTATGTGTTTTACGGGAGCCTAGACCCGACCTGTCGCAAAATTGCGTACTGCTGCGCTGTAGTAGCTAATGATGTAATGACAATGTGTGGAGGCTATTGCCAGAGCGATAGCCGCCTCTTCCGCTGTTTCGGAGCTTCTGGTGCAAATTGAACCACCAGCGCGTATTTGACCTGAGGAGTCCACCACTGCAAGGGAGATACAGTTGCGTTCTATGTATTCTGCTGCGTCGATATTGACTACGTCTTTGAAGGCGTGGAATTTCTGATGTAGGGCATTGGACCGCTTGTGGAATTTGGGGTGCATGTTTTTAGGGAGTGGATTAATTTTGAGATGGCACCTCTGATCGTGAGGAATGTCTACTTTAATGCTTTGCATCGACTCGTAGTTGATGCCGAGATTCTGGAGGTTGTTTCGCCCGGCAGCACTCTGAACTAGCCTTTCGTATTGAGATATAAGGTGCGCTTCTACAAGTTCATCGAGGGTGTTGTGCACACCTAGGGCTAGCAATTTAGCGTTGGCCGTTCTTATACGTAGCCCAAGCGCCTGTTTATAGGCCCTCCGGATAATTCCCTCTATTTTGTCTCTCTCAGCCGCTTTGAGGCAGAGGTACCGGGTGATGTTGGTGATGCGGCTGAGAACGAAAGCTTGTACCAACCTTATGAGATTGGCTTCTTTCATGCCAGAGTGTCGGTTGGCAATTCTTGAAATGAGTCGCATCGTCTGCTGAACGGTAACGTACTTTTCAACCATGTCTACAGCTTGTTGCAGCGTGGTTTCTATATCTCCATCGGTACCTTTAACCACCCACAGGGCATACAGATTGGCATACAGATTGTGGTGTAGATTTGGAATCTGATTAAGTTGTTCCGGTAATCGGATCATCGCTAAATTAAAGAGGAAGGGGGATAAGACTGATCCCTGCGCTGTGCCACGACTTCCAAGAGGAATCTTGTCCGATTGTAGTTCTCCTATTCTTAGTTCCGCTTTGCGGTGGTTGAGGAAATCTTTGATGTAGTTGTATGTCCTCTGGCCCACACCTAGGTACTACAGATTCTCTAGTATAGCCTGATGCGCTACGTTGTCAAAGGCCTTTGTAAGATCAAGGCCCAGGACAGCTGGGGTACCATTCTTGGGCATGTGGTCCAGAACTTCATGTTTAAGCTGAAGCATGATGTCTTGCGTGGAAAGTTTTGGACGAAAGCCAATTATTGAGTTCGGGAAGAAGTTGTTGTCCTCCGCAAAATTGTGGAGGCGCTTAAGTATAACGTGCTCCATGATATTTCCTACGCATGAGGTCAGAGAGAGCGGGCGTAAGTTCTCGAGCTGTAGTCGCTTACCATGTTTAGGTATGAGTATTATTTGTGCATGCTTCCATTGCGAGGGGATAGAACATGTTTCCCAACAGCGGTTGAAATACTCTGTTAGGGCAGTGATAGATACGTCATCTAGATTTCGGTGGGTCTTATTTGTTATGCCATTGGGGCCTGGTGCAGATTTGGTTTGGAGTTTCAGCAAGATGGCTCGTACTTCAGCCTCTAAGATGGGTGCGTCTAGGTTAAGATTCTCCGGACCAGTGTATGGCTTCTGGGCGATTTGTGCATTTGTGCCTATGTACCAGGTTTTGAGCTCTGTTAGGAGCTCCTCGTTCGTACCCTGGTATTGGTGAGTGATCTTATTGAAGCATTTCCTCTGTTCGGATTTGTTCTTATCCGGGTCCACAAGATATCGGAGGAGATTCCACGTTTTGGCTAGACCGAGTTGTCCTTGCATGCTGTCGCATACCTTTTCCCATTGGTTTTCGGTCAATTGGTTAGCGTATTCCTCGATTTCTATGTTGATTTGCGCGATGCGCAAGCAGAGTGTACGGTTTAGTTTATTCTTTTTCCAGTGGGTTTGCATGCTCTTTTTGGCTTCCCACAAGTGTAGGAGGCAGCTATCCACCTCGACCAGACCATCGTCTTCAGGGATTTCCCTCGTGGCGCGTTTCACGCAATCTCTGAGATCCCCGATCGAGGCCTCGAGATCCTTTATATGCTCGGTGGCGGTTGTCTCCGGAATCTGGCGGAAGCGGTCCCATTCCGTGAGCGAAACTCGTTTGCCCTTCTTGCGCGGTGGACCCGCCTGAATGTGGATTTTTATGATATAATGATCGCTACCGAGGCTTTCCCCGGTATTAGTCCAATCATAGTTGCCTATGTTTTTGATAAAAGTTAGGTCGGGAGTGGTGTCAACACTGACACTGTTCCCGATACGGGTGGGTTTCTGGGGGTCTGTGATGAGCGTCAGTCCCTGTTGTTGGGCTTCTAGCCAAATATTCACATTGGAGGAAAAGAACTAGGAAGCTTACCAGCAAGTACACGGCCTGTAGCGTGGGCAACACGGAAACAAAGAACGTCAAGCGGAAAGTCAGAGATGCTGAAATAATCTCATGGGTGGCGCGAATGGAAAAGAAACCTGCCGTGAGTAACTACTTAAGAGGAAAAAACGAAGTCAGGAAACAAACAATTTATAATGACACAAAGGGAAGCTCATTACTTTTCGGAGCGAGATCGCGATGCCTTAGAACACGCACCTATATATCGAGATATAAGAAGGAAGAAGAAGCATGTGTTGCTGCGGTAAAGATAGGGAAACTATGGAGAACGTTTTAATAGAATGTGAAGACGTCTGCCCAGCGGTAGATTTAGGCACCACTGACAAATGTGGCCTTTAGGTTCAGCGAGAGCAGTGGAAAAGTAAACATGTGCGGAATAGGGATTAGTGAGAGGCGGTTGGGGGATTGGTGGAAGAAAAGTGGGGAAATGACAAAAAGCAGAGACGTACAAAAGTAAAGTTCGCAATAGGGGATCAGAAAATTTTGTTGTGGGAGTTAATAGTGTTTTTTTCTTTTTTTTTCTTGTTTAACCTAGGTAGGACATTAAGCAGTATAGTAGAAAGACCTTGGTGGCGCAACCCACCGACCCGTTTCAAAAGAGACGCGCATAACATCCATCCAGCCATCCATCCTGCCCGGTCGCATCATCGTTACGGCGATCGCGTGCTGCCTTAAACGCGATTTACGCAGTTAATTATGGGTAAGGAGAGCTATTTTCGAAATAGTGAGCAAATTTTATTTCCAGTGCGCTACTAGAGTATCGTTTGAGCCACTAGAGCGATGCCACTCGGCAGAGGTGCGACTGAGATTCCCGAATCTAGCTACGGCTACGCGGGACTCCTATCTATTCACCTGTGAGGATTCATCGGTTTCCTGTTCTTTTGAATTCAGTTTTGTATAAAATTACGTGTTAGCGGTGAGCCACGTAAAGTAGGTATCTGATGCCGCCGAAAATACTGTAACCTAAAGCTTAGAACCACCCTTTTATTCGAGAACACTCAATGCTAGGATACGCGTTCATTAAACGTAAGATACTGGTCTTCAGAAGAGTCTAGGCTTGGGCTGGTTGGTAAAACATAGTTGCACTGGAAGCATAGTGCGCAAAGGACGATCCACAAAGACTAGACAGGACAAGCGCTTGTCCTGTCTTGTCTTTGTGGATCGTCGTTCACGCGCTATGCTTCCAGTGTAAGATACTGAACTACATTAGTGAATGCTCGCCGCATTTAAGGCTAGAAAACGCTAAAAATGATGAGAACAAAAGACAAATCCAACACAATTAATTGAATCAATGCAATAAACATCAATCGGGAACTACTTTTCAAGAGTCAGGGTTACAAGAGACGCGCTTTCTTGTTTCGTATAGCCACCTTTTCCTTGCTTTCTAAGCAAAGGTTAAAATCTCAGAAGAAAATGCGCATTCTTGTCACAATGACAAAGTTCAATATCTGGCATGTGAATATCTGGCATTACCAGCTTGTGCACCACAAATGTAGTGCCGACAACCTCAAGTGACCAGCCCTGCAACCGTTGGCCTGCTGCTGTCATGCCACACAACCCATTGAAAAGCTTTATGTTGCACTCCAGCACAACATTGCTGTCAATGTTACCACTGCTTTCCTAGAAATGCAGAAGTTTGACGTCACGCCTTCTTGGGCGTTCTTTTTTTGCTCATTCTGACGCTTAGGCCCAGGCGGTTCACGCACGTTTGCAGCCTTGAGTTTTCGCGCTGGATTCTACAAGTATTTAGGGCAATTGGGGGAAAATGCGCGGCACAGCATCTTCCTTATGAGCCCACTTGTCACGCGGTATGACAACTACGTCACCATGAACTTTGTGAACAAAGTCTTTCACAATATCTTCCTCGTGAAAGTGGAGGTCGCAAACAGCGCATGAGCTGGACAGCTTCTTATCCAATGTGGGTATAGCCCGTGGCCACTATTGAAGGCGGACTTCGTCAGCGGGTGGCTTAACCCATTAGGGACCGGTTTCTTTTTTTTCTTCCTATCTTGAAATAAATCTGATATATTAACTTACCGTTGTACTAATAATTCACGTGCAAAAAATTATTACTCTTGCCTAATTAGTTTTTGAAATATAGCCCGTGACCATATGGTCACACTGGGCCCTTACGCTATAGCAAAATCCGCGAATTGAAAAACATTTATTTCAAGCAATGAAAAATCACAAGAAACTTACATTGCGAATAGTCGAGCAATTATTTAGTGTGATATGGTTTAAATCATGGAATACACAAGCCGTAGTCATACCTTGCGCATTGTGTGTGCATTGCGGTGTTGCAATTATCTCATGCACACCTCCACCTCTTGCCAGTAGGTATCGGTGCAATAAAGTGGGCCACTTGGTCATACCGTGTACCAGTCAGGACATCACCAGTCTTTGGGATTCTGCGTTTACCAGGTCCTCTATTCTTATTGTCCCATCGCATCAGGTAGCTTTGTGCAATTTGCCTGCGGAATTCTACCTGCATGACGTTGCACCCTGTGCTACGAATTAGCGCCCAAGAGTTGCTGATAGATACATCACAAAGTCAAGTGAAAATCGGCCACCACCACTTTTTGCCACGGATTACAATCCTGTGGGCGCCTATATGTGCATCCATGTGGTCCGTACCTCCCATAAAACTTGTACTGAGCAAGAGTGTTTTTGCGGGCCACCTTGATTTGCTCTTTCTGAACACGAGAGTACCTGTCTGCAGATGACATTGGCTCTACGCCATGAATGGTGCTTACGATCGTTACTACAGAATTGTCCATCCAGCGGACAACAATTATCCCATTGTCGCTCAGCACGGGCTCTTTGTGCCCGCGAGGTTGGCGCTTGACGAATTGTGGTTGAGCGATAGGGCACTGTTTGGGAACACGGTTCTGCTTCACCGTGCCCGTGCCTTCGTAGCCCTGTGCCTTGAAATGCCTGAGTAGCGGCATGCCTGTGAATAAAGTATCAAAAGAGAAAAAGAAAGGAAGGTCTTGCGTCTCTGCTGCGAGTTCATCCACCATTTGAAGTGGCGTCGCTGCTTTTCCAAAGTCATTTTCATATTTTTCAGATGTTCCGGGATCCCCTGCTTGCCTTGATGCACTTTGAAGTTTACAAGGCATCCGTTCTTGGCATTTAGGCACCATACTTTATACCCGAAGCGGATAGGCTTTCCGCGTATAAACTGTTTACAGCCATGACGACCATAATACTCAATCATACTTTCGTCATAGCTCAGGTGACGCACAGGTTGAAAGTGCCCCAGAAACCTTGCTTTCAACAGTGCCATCAATGGACGCAACTTTGCCAACATGTCACTAACCGTTAGGCTTGCATTTCGCACAGTGCAGGAATCGCATTATCTGTACGAAGCGATTTTTTCCCATAGCATTGTAGGCCATCGTGTTGCGCATATCCAAGCCGCTGTCCCAATGTCACTTTTTCCCTGGCAAGCGGTTTTAGCCGGACAAAACGAGCACTGCAAGAAAACCTAATTCTTCTTTGGTAACCTCCAGTAACCTCCGGATATTGAAAAATAACGCATACTTTCTTGTTTGTTGGACTAGCAGCTACACGACGGCTTCGTCAAGAAATATTTCGAACAACTCAACAGGTGAAAAGTCCCTGTAAGCAGCAAAGTTTGGGTAGAGAAATATGCCAAGGCTTCTCTGGAGATCACCGTTCGTCCACTTAGAAGCAGTGGATAATTTCGCAGCAGTGGCCGCATCAACTACACAGAAGAAACCTCTCATGCTCCGTTACCTAGCCCGCCGGGGTCGTCATCGTCCGAGTCGGATCCACCAATGCGGCGTCCGCCAGAGAAAACAGTTTCAGCGCCGGCTCATAGCTGTCGCCCGGTTAGATTGTCGATGAGGTCGCCTGAGTCTTCATCACCAGACTATTAATCCGAATAGGTGCTAGCCTCTTGCGGGTCGATATATATCACTGACACGTCGTCATCGTCTTCTTCGAGTATCTTCGCCATTTATTCCAACATCAACCTATTCAGACAATAAAATAAGAAATAACTACTGCGGGAACATGCCAGCAGCCGTGCAAGAGATGAGAATGCAGTTTAAAAAAAAATAGAAAGTTAGGTAGCCTAAAGGCCCAGCGTGACCATATGGCAACGCCCAAGATAGCACGCTCGTTCATGGATAAATCAAACATTAATCTTTCACAAATGCTCATCGAAGGTCACATATTCAAAGAGCAATATGGAGTTAAGGATATCCGACTATTTCTCAAACAAGTAGTGAAAAAAAAAATCATTACGCCTTGGAGTGATGCATGGCGACGCTACTCGCACAGCAATACTTATTCCTGCCCTTGGGAGGGGCTCCCACAAAACGACTGACACCTGCTGCCACTTGGTATCCATGAAGGGAACCCTAATCTGTCTAACGGCATGTCAAAGGCGATTTTGGTGCCATTTTGCTAATCTTAATTAATTGAAATGCACTGTGCAGACTAACGTGACCATATGGTCACGCTGGTCTTTAATGGGTAAATAAAATGTCTTTCTTCAGCCGTGGATTTCGTCGAGTCGTAGCCACTTCGGCAACTAGTTACAAAGCAATGAGGCATATTTTCTCACGTTCAGGACACGTCACAGCCAGACACGATATATATGCACTTGCGATAATCAACGGTGATCGACCATAGTCGCACATTACGTTGAGAAGCTACATGTTCTTGCCTTAATTTGAAGCAAGCAAGACAAGCTGCGTCGCACGATCCGCAAGACCCACAGCTCGGGCGCAAGGACACCGCACGCGGTTGCGAATGTGACAAGTTGCAGCGACAGCACACGCTGCACGAGCTGCGTCGATATATCTCGTTGGCACTCACAGGGATAGTCATCACTATGCAACGCAGTTGAAGGCAGCGGAGAAACACTCGGCACGGCGCTAAGCCTGCGTTGACTTCACCACAGCATTTGCAAAAACACCGACGCACCGCCGACGCACGTCGCCACCGTCGGACCCAACGAGACCGGTGAAACCTAAGTCAAACCGCGACGAGCGCACCCTATAGCGTGGCGGAACATGCAAGGGTGACACCCGCGGCGCGGGAATTGCAAACTGCAAAGGGAAAGAGGTAGTCTAGTAACGTTGGCAAACACTAGAACAATGAGTTTATGGATATGAGCTTACACTGCCAAATCTGGTTCGTGTTCCCAACCAACGACCCTTACCCACTACGGGGAACCGCAGGAATGGAGGAGCTTTAAAATCGAAAGGAAGTTTGTATGTTTCCTTTTTTTCTTTACCAAACAGTGAAATGGAAAGCTTCAGCAGAGCAGCGTCGTGTCATGTGCTCAAAATTATTGCTCACTTTCATAGTTTTGTGATGCAACATTTACCTTACAAGCAAATTACGCAAGTATTGTCACTCGCTGTACATGTATCGAGAGGTGGTCCTTATAATAGCTATGTAGTTCTGTAAAAACCTCCACATTAGCAAACAACCCACTTTGCCTGCACTTGGCCAGTGAAAAAGGTAGAAGAAAGCGAGCACGCATGAGTGCGAGCGCGATCTCGAAAAGAAAGAAATGATATTGCAGGCAAAAGAAGCTCAACGTACTCGCCGATCGGACATGCCGACCACGGTGCCTTCACACCCTGGTAAGCCTGATTCACCGAGTTCACAATCTCTCCGGCTCGTGTCAAGTCCAGTGAACATCGAAGCGAGCTGCTGCGTAACTTTATTTAGGTTCGATACCATCGCAGATAACCAATCTCTTAAGCAGCGGCCACACTGGGCACTCCGCGCTCTCAGGCGTAGCGATGTCTGCACACGCGAACGCGTTGCTCTGTCTTGGTCGAACTGTATTGCGCGTTGTTGTCACCCGAAACGACCTGCAAGCAGTGGTACGCGTTCCGGCCATCATAACCGCGTAATTATCTCTTGGCACTTAATGTGCGTGACGACGCCAGAGTACGCCAATAGTCATCCTGGAGATTCATTCGAAGTGTATATGCCTTGCAAGCTCACCCGTTACGATCTGTAAATTGCAATATGTACCGTAAAACAATTAAGATGTTAATTAGGGAATTATTGTTAATTAGTCCAACATGTCTTTCAATTTCTCGTGCTAGTATAATGTTCGCGTCTTCGAATAATCCAGCTCAAGTACAAGAATTATCCCCCGCAGGTGATATTTGAAAATTCCATAGAACTTAAAAATGAGCATCCTCTGTAATGTGTCATGCAGCAGGAAATAATCCTAACATATGGATTATATTCGTGTACATCTAAACAGTCTCTAAGGGTTTCTTTCCACAAGGACACTTCTGTAACTCCACGACAACCCGTCAGGAGCTAAAACATGTATTGTTCGCGGTCCGCAAACGCCAAAAGCTGTGCAATCGCGCTGCGCTGACTCAGATGATTATGTGTCAGTTGTCTAACCATCGTCAGAAATTGGTCTCTATTAGTTTTTGTTAGCTAATCAGGATGAAAAGATGGTCGCCAGGTAAGCGTATAGAACTTGATATCCCGTCATAGTCGCTTTGCAAAACGACAGTCAGTTGGGTTCAGACTATAGCAAGGATGCTAAAAAGCCAGCATACTTACCCTTGGAAATTATAGATGCGTGCAGCAATTTTGTTTCTCTTTATTTTAAAAGTAAATAGTCTAAAGAAAAAAACATTGAAGTTTTGCTGAGAATGCGACGCTGCGACACTACAGCTGACGCTACTAATGCGCACTAAGTTTTGTACGGTTTAGTGCGGTATCGGTTGGAGTTATGCGTCACAGAAGTACTTTGTCAGCTTTCCCATCTGCAGCCGTACAAAGTCCTAGTTAAAATAGAAATCAAGACATTCTTGTCAACTGAGATGGACGGGCGCAGAAAAAATTGTCCACTACAAGCGCCCTCCCCCATTCCCCCATCCTCCTTCCCCCGTTAACGGGTGGCTGGTTGTACAAGTTGGCGATCCATTACTGTCAATGCATAGCCCGAAGGGTAAACGTGGATGTAGAGAGCGCTTGTGCTTGTCTAGTCTACGTCAGAGTTTCACTTTCCCACTGTACACGCACTAATGGGCTATCTTCATTAGTCGCTTCGCCCTTAGAGCGTCGATGAAGCCTGCACCAATAAAGCCCTGCATAGATTTTCTGAGTATCCTCAAGCTCAGTGCCCCAAAACAATTTAGGCGTTTTCTCCGTTATGTCAAGGACTTCAAGTACTCTCTCACAGAACCTTGTCGATGATGTACTATGTAAATGTATTAAATGATTTGGCAATGTCAGGCTCCAAAACGTGTTCGGTATTACCACTGAGAAGCTTTAGAAGAACATTGTTTTTATGCGTTGCATATTGCAGTCACTCAGTTCAGCCCTTGGGCGTGGCCGGGCAGCCACCATTGGGGGTATGAGCCATCATAGTGGCTCATACCCCTACACTAGAGTTCTATGCGTTGCATATTGCAATCACTCAGTTCAGCCCTTGGGCGCGGCCGGGCAGCCACCATTGACCTTTAGCGCAACCACGTGACGTGACGTCACGACAGCCGGAGGAAAAGCTGGGCCCCAACTCGCGCGGTCGCGCGCGGCCGCAGCCACCACCTGACTACCGCTCCTCCCGCTAGGGGCGCTGCGCCGGCACGTGACGTCACGGACCGCGCAATATGCAACGCGCGCAATATGCAACGCATTCTTGGCTTAACCAAGCTAAGCCTGGCCATTTTTTACCGTGAGTCTAGCTTCATTTGCCGTTGCGAGACCCCCTTCATCCAACGTGATGGCGTCTGTATTGAGCAGCGATACACAGCGGATCAGGGAACGCAAAAATGCTGCCAGATGTTTCCTAGCGCTACCTGCAAGAAACTGAAAAGGGTAAGGGTGGAAGTACACACATGACAGCAAACGTATAAAGCAAAACAGGTATGACTCAAGGTCAGGAGACGGAAAAGCGGGGACGAGGGTGTAGATGGTCATTGTGGGTTGTTTGGTGAAACACGTACGACGGCATTTCAGGGTTGGTTCGTTGTAATGTGGAGGATGTCTTTGCTTAACGGATAGTGGATGCGAATTGCTGTCGCGGGATTCCACGACATGCATACGCCTCTGTTCCAACCCTACAGAAGAGCATGTCTAAAGCAAATGCATCACATGCCTTACACGTACCGCCCTTTTTGGAAGCTCATCAAGGAACATATAGCCGCACTGAGAAAGTGGCGCATTAAGTAAGCCCGCCTTAGGTAGATCTCAAAATATGGTATTGAGCGTGAGCAAAGGCTTCAGGCAAAGCATGAACACCGGCTGTGGTGTACCGGGTGTTCAAAATTAAGTTTTATGGTTTTATTAAGATTAGTGACTAGAAGGCACGCGAAGACCACCTGTGCAAGTAAGTTTTGTAGCGAGGAGGACACAAAGTTAGATGAGAATTATCGCTGTCTGCAGCCTACTTAACTAAAATTGAATAATTAACTTTTTATTGACTGCAGAAAGTGTGTATATTTCTCTTGAAAAGTAAGAGGCAGTCGTGTTTCTACACAGTTTCACTTGGAAGACTTCTAGGATGTCTGTGCTCCGAGATATCCGACTCCAAATTTTATTTGTTGTTTGCATGATTACACATGCAAGAGATTGAGGATCGGTGCAAAGCTCCTCCCTGATGTGACGCGGTTGTTGCATGTGGCGTTTAGCCTTATCTTATCACAGGGCGGAGGTTTACGCAAAGATGGTAGCCGTTCCCCTTCCCTCTCGGCTGGCGAAACCGAGATATGACAGAGTGGTGTGCCGTGCAGTTGTTGCTCTTGATTTCAATACAACTTACAGTGCTTGCAAATCAGCAGTCACTTTATTTTAGTAGTCCAGACAAGCAGCATGCCCACTCGTCTAGTCACCATTACGCATGCTCACATGCTCACTGCCCTCCGGCTTCTCCTCTCGTGCCATTATCTCGGCATGGCTGCTCCCGCAATCGTTGCGGCTGCGCGGTTGCGTGTTACGACAGCGGTTTCGGGTTCTTCGATTTTTTTATTTCGTCAGCCGAGAGGGGAAGGGGAACCGTTATCCTTGACAATGCCTCCACCCCTTTCTCAGACTAAACGTCGCACGCAACAGCCGCATCACATCAGGGAGGAACATTGGGTAGATCCTAACTCCCTTGCATGCGTAATCATGCGAACGACAGATAAAATTGGGAGTCAGACATCTCGGAGCACAGACACGCAAGAAGAATTATTTTGATACTGTGCAGAAACATGACTGCCTCTAACTTTTCAACATGAACACACAATTACTGCAGTCAATAAAAAGTTAATTATTCAATTTTAGGGAATTGGGCTGCTGACAGCGATGATTATCATCTCACTTTGTGCCCCCTAGGCACATAACTTATTTGGACAGGTGGGCTTCGCGTGCCTCGCAGTGCCTAATTTTAAGAAAACTATAAAACATAATTTTGAACAACCTGTATATAGTCCAGTGACGATGGCGTTTCGCTGCTGACCTCGGGGTAGCGGGTTGGATTCTATGCGCTGCGTTCGCATTTCGACGAGAGCGAAGTCCAAAAACGCTTCCTGCATTTAGGTGCAGGTGCGCGCTAAAAAATTGTCAAATTGTCAAAATTGTCACGGGGTCCCACACTACGGCATACCTTATAATGAGATCGTGGTTATGGCATGGCAAATTGCAGAATTTGCTGAATTTAACTAAGCAAAGTACGCATCGAAGCGTCGCAGAACTTTTGCCGTGGATCGCGAACAACGTGAAGCTCAAAGTGTAGCAAAACCTGAACCCTAGTGTCGCAAAATATGGGCAATAAGAATTAATGGGCGCATTTTGTGTCTTTGTGCACAATATCGCTAAATCGACATCGCCGAACTTTATGTGCGTGAAAAGGTTGTGTTCTAGAAATATGCTACATTCTGGAAACTTGGCGATCTTTGGCCATATCTGGCCCTTGCGCTATTAAACACTATACATCGTCATCATCATCATAAGTTTGAAAAGACTGCTTTCAGATCTCAAGACTTGCAAGCATTGTACTGATCAGTTAAGCAGTCCCAAGAGAGTCCGTCCGAGTCAGAAGGTCAACAAGGCCATACATTGGACTCTGTAAAGACATGCATACGCCCTTGGACGCCACCTGCCGCGAATCATTCTTAATGGTACAGACATAAGCGCTGTTTTCAACAATATTTATCATCCGAACCAAGCATCGCTTGACATACATTTTCACAAGTCTGTTGGATGTGCATAACGTTTGCAGCACTGGCGATCCGAGTCTCCAGGCATTTCTTGAAAATATCTTTGACGTGCTCCGCTGTGAAATGAAATGACTAGTTTTGGCTCCTGCGCTTCATTGTGCACACCAAACGATACAAACGCTTACACGTGCCATTGGGTGTCAACAGTGGGCGAAATAAATACATTACCTGGCCATATCAGACGTATTCGGTTGTGAAAACTATGGATGAAACCTTTTGTGAAACAAAGAAGTAACAGAAAAAAAAGACAAATAAAATAATGAACCGTGGATGTAACTGGAGCCCTTTATTCTTGAGGAATTATACTGATATACTTAAAATAGAAACTAATTATGCAGGTCGAACGCAGATGCTGAAATTAAGTGAAGCGAAGCTTTCGCGAAGCAGGTAATTAAATGCAATAGAAGTAAATGCGATGCGCGGAGCTGTCTTTAATTTATTTTCGTCCTATGCAAAATGCATAATCTCATGCATTCTTTGTTCGTGCACAATTCCGTTCACAAGCTATGCCGAAATGCAAATTCCAGTTTATTGGGAGGTGCCGACGCAGCGATGTCACGAGGACAAAAGTAATACTTATCGAGGGAAGAATGGTGAGAAAAGAGGTGTACGCCCAATAGGGGGGTACACACGTTGTGTCACAGTGGCGCGCAACTTTTCTGGAAGAATAGTGAACATTAGGCACATACGGCAGTAGGACATACCCGATGGCCCATTAATGGGGTAGGCCAAGATTATGACAGTAAGGAAAGAATAAGCCATTGAATACCATGCCCCATTTTATAAAGAAGTCTGAGCACTTTAGTGATGATTGTGAGCCGACATTATATGTAAAGGTTTAATTATTCCAACGGTACTATAACCGATCGGAATATACAGCCATTATAGCAAATGACGACACTGATTCAATTTGGCGCACATGTCCTTAATGCTACCGTTATTGCTATGTTATGACCGCTGTAATTTATACAAAAAGGTTACCCTGTGAATAGTGTTGCCTATTTTGGCATTTTTCTTTCTTCTGTATTATTCTCGCTATTCTATGTAAGCTTGTTTAACAACTTATTTCTGGTGTTGAGTGCCCTTTTTCTCCGGAGAATGGGTTCATGAGCTCGTTTGTGCGTATTACTTTGATTCTTGAACCACCATGGTTGCTTAGTGGCTATAATATCGGGCTTGTAAGCACGATATCCTGGGATTAAATCCCGGCCACGACGACCGCATTTCACTGGGTACCAAAACATTCGTGTACTTAGGTTCAAATTAAGAGACCCCAGGTGGTCCAAATTATACTGGAGTCCCCCACTATGGTGTGCCTCATGATCAGATCGTCATTTTCGCACGTAACATCCTCTAATGTATGACATTGTTATTAGGTGGATAATTGCTGCCTCTAATTACGTCTAAAATTTGGAGAACGCTTCAATTAACTTCCCATTTTAAGGTGAAACGTGATAGCATTCAAAGATTCTTGCCTGCTTCTTACGCTTCCCGGCAACTGCAGCTTACGTATCCGTAATGTTTACCGGGAAACGTTGGCGGCGAACGATATGCACGAAAGCGAGCTTTCTGGCAGAAACGCAGCCTGGCCTTTTGCGCAGGCCGCGAATGCGCGGAGGCTAGCGCCATCTGGATGGTGTTGCGAGAAACCGAGCTCGGCGCGCCTCTCTGTGAATGGTAGAAATGCTGGAAAAGGCATTAATGTTTCAGTTACCGCGTAAGAGAGTCATGTTATCTTGTATATTCAATTTACACTGCGGCGTTATCATACCTTTAGGTTGTGTGTAAGTCGTAATTCACGATTTTTCTGGCGCACTCTACTTTCAGAAATTCCATTAGTTAAATAACGTCCTTTCGGCACTCGGAGGACCTGCGTGGCTGGGTATGCTGGTGTGGAATGATTTTTTGCTCACGAGACAGTCGACGCGGGACGCCGAGTATTCTGCAACACCGGGTCCTTAACGCTATCGCGCTACTGCTATTTTAACGTCATCATCGTCAGCCTGGTTACGCCCACTGCAGGGCAAAGGCTTCTCCCATACTTCTCCAACAACCCTGGTCATGTACTAATTGTGGCCATGTCGTCCCCGCAAACTTCTTAATCTCATCCGCCCACCTAACTTTCTGCCACCCCCTGCTACGCTTGCCTTCTCTTGGAATCCAGTCCATAACGCTTAATGACCATCAGTTATCTTCCCTCCGCACTACATGTCCTGCCCATGCCCATTTCTTTTTCTTGATTTCAACTAAAATGTTAAAGCAGTTTGTTCGCGAGGAAGTTGTACGATGATTCTCCCCTGTGCCCTGCATTCCGGAGGCTATGCAATTGCTCGCTCCATCGCTTCAACACGTCTTACAACAGCAAGTTTTGCTGTTGGTGGTGAAGATGGAGCGCTGGTCATACCCTTTATATATATATAGTTACGGGGAAAAGGACCTTAGAGAGTATATTTGCACGATATATACAACGGGCAGAAGTCAGGCATACAAGGTGGAGCCCGTGCGCACTACGATCGGCGATCGTCGTCCCTTCGTCGTTCCCTCCTGCAGTGCCTCGTCGCATGACCCGCGGCGGCCCTGTCCCGGCGCTTGGTAGGTTTGAGTGATATCACTTCAGTCAAGCGACGTGAACGATATCACAGGTGGATCGCGGTGTGGCGGTATCGAGAGGTTGTAACTCGTAGACGATGTCTGTCACTTGACGCAAGACACGGGATGGGCCTGAGTAGGGTGAAATCAACTTCTCACAAAGACCAACTCGCCGGGCTGGTTTCCAAAGAAGCACGATGTCACCAGGGTTAAAGTGGGCATCGCGGTGACGAGCGTCATATGTCCGTCGTTGCTTTTCTTGGGAAGTGGTCAGACGCAGACGTATAATCACACGTGCCTCGGTCGCTCTAAATATGGCATCTCGGGCATATTCTGGCGTTTAATGGAGAACGACTGCGAGGATCGTGTCAAACGTTAGTAAAGGGTCTTGTTTATACAAGAGAAAAAATGACGAGAAACCAGCAGAATGATGGCGGGACGTATTGTAGGAGAATGTGACGAACGGCAGAGCGGCAACCCAGTGATAGTGGGTGGTGGAGACGTACATAGCGAGCGTTCCTATGATAGTCCTATTTCGCCGCTTTGTGAGTGTGAGGCCGTTGGTCCGAAGGTGATACGCCGTTCTAAAGTTGTGCTTTGTAGCGCAGGTGTGCAAGATGTCCTAGACAGCCTGTGAGAGAAAGTAGCGGCCCCGGTCGGTAAGGAGTTGAGGGGTAGCGCCGTGGTGAAGTACCACTGCGTCGAGAAGAAAGTTAGCGACGTCGGTTGCACAACTGCTTGGGAGAGCCTGCGTGACCGCGTACCGGGTGGTGCAGTCCGCAGCAACTGCTATCCACTTGTTCCCACTAAGCGATAGCCGAAAAGGGCCAGGAAGATCAAGACCAACTCGAAGGAATGGTGAAGATGGTATATCAATGGGCTGAAGACGGCCAGCTGGTAGGGCTGCTGGTTTTATGCGGTGCTGATAAGATTTACAGGAGGCGACGTAACGGCAGACGGAACGGTAAATACCGGGCCAGAAGAAACGACGTCGAACATGGTCATATGCCTTTGAGACTCCCAGATGGCCAGCGGTTGGGACATCATGCAACTGTGCGAGCACAGTCTCATGCATATGCTTGGGAACGACCAGCAGCAGTTTAGGGCCATTAGGGTGCATGTTGTAAACGTACAATATGCCATCTTGCAGCACAAACATACACGAAGAGAGTGAAGTTCGCAGGTCCGTCAGGCTGAGAATGATGTCTCTCAGGTTAGGATCGCGTCGTTGCACATCGGCGATATCACCAAACGCGGTAAGCGGGAGGACGCAAGTTGACTCGACAGTCCAAGGCTGGTCTGGTAGGTCTACACGATAACGTGACAAGCAATCAGCGTCCTCATGGAGTCGGCTTGTCTTATATACCATTGTGTAAGAGTACTCTTGGAGCCGTACAGCCCACTGACCGAGACGTGCAGCTGGATCTTTTAAAGGTGAAAGCCAGCATAGGGCGTGGTGATCGGTAATAACTGTGAAACGGCGTCCATAGAGGTAGCGACGAAATTTACCTACTACTCAAACGAGGGCAAGGCATTCACGTTCGGTGACCGAGTAATTGCCATCGGCTGGTGACAGAAGACGGCTAGTGTACGCAATGACAAGGTCGCAACCATGCTGTCGTTGCGCCAAAACAGCGTCGATACCGGGGCCACTGGCGTCGGTGCGAACTTCCGTTGGGGCGGACACGTCAACGAGGCCGAGAATCGGTGGCGATGTGAGTCGCGTCGTCAGCTCAGCGAATGCAGTAGCTTGGCCGGGACCCCAGACAAAAGCCGCGTCTTTATTAAGAAGTTCCGTTAGAGGGCGTGCGGCGTCAGCAAAATTTCGCACGAATCTGCGGAAGTAGGAGCAGAGGCCTACAAAGCTTCGGTTGTCGGTTGCGCAGGGAGTGGGGGAGGGGGCACAGGAAAATCCTTGACCGCGCGAACTTTCTCTGGATCGGGACGAACACCGGAAGAGTCGACGAGGTGGCCGAGCACAGTAAGTTGCCGGCGGCCGAAGTGACATTTCGTCGAATTTAGCTAAAGTCTCGCCTTGCGGAACACTGCACGAACTGTCGAAAGACGCTCGAGGTGCGTGTCAAAAGTCGGCGAAAGGACAATCACAACATAGAGGTAACACAAGCAGATTGACCACTTTTAGCCGTGAAGGAGGGCGTCCATCATTCGTTATAATGTGGCGGGAGCATTGCGTAGCCCGAATGGCATCACCTTAAGCTGATAGAGCCCATCAAGTGTACCAAACCCCGTCTTTTCACGATCCATGTCACCAACCGCAATCTGCCAATATCCGCAACGAAGGTCTATCGAACAAAAAATATTTGGAACCACTGAGACAGTCAAGGGCGTCATCTATCCGATGTGTGGGGCATAAGAAGCGCCAGCGCTGTTTTCCTTCTTTCCGACGAGCACGACAGGAGATGCCCATGGGCTTGAAGAAATTCGATGTTATGACAGGCAAGCATTTTGTCAACTTCGTTTTGTATAACTTGGCGCTCAGCGCAGAGTACACGATAGGGACGTCGGTGTATGGGTTTGGCATCGCCGGTATGACTACGATGCTTGACAACTGTTGATTGGCCCAGTGGTCGGTCATTGAGATCAAAAAGTCCTGGTACGACATGAGTAGGCCCCGTAGCGCGTGTACGTATAAAATAAAGGGAAAATCAGACATCCACCCATTCGTAGAAATTGCTACAAAGGAAACCCAAACGGATTCCTCGAAAGAAAAGCCTCACAATTGAATAAAAATTGTTCCTGGTCCGGGAATCGAACTCGGGAGCGCCGCCTTTCCCGGGCTGCCGCTCTACCATCTGAGCTAACAAGACGGCTAGCAGATGGTAGGGTGAAGTCGAATTTGTCAACAACTCGAAGCAAAGGCGAGAGTTGGACGTAATAATTCTGTGGAAACACGCAAGGTAGAGGGAAGCAATTCATAAAGGGAAAATCAGACATCCACCAGTTCGTAGCAATTGCTACAAAGGAAACCCATACGGGTTCCTCAAAAGAAAAGCCACGCAGTTGAAGAAAAATTCGTCCTGGTGCAGGACTGGAACCCGGGACCACCGCCTTTCCGGCGCAGCCGCTCTACTAATAATAAATAATAAATACTGGTGGCCGGCAGCAAATTGGACGCTGCCGCCCGTGGCAAGAAGCCCGAAAGAGATGAATGAAGGAATGCTTTCTCTCGAGGTCACGTCCTTTTCGGCCAATCGTTGAGGCCACTCAGATATCGTCATTTTCGGCCAATGTAAGTCGCCCGTGCAAGTGCATTCACAATCGGCGGATGGGGGTTGCGCCAAAGGCTCCACCGTAGGAAAAGTGACTTGCCACCGGCGTTGCCACGTGGCTTGCAAGCGCTGTCACAATCGGCGGAGGGAGGGGAAGTTCCGAGCGCTTCACGGTGACTTACAGCCGTCATTCCCTCCGGGTTTGCAAGCGCTCAGCGACGCGGAGACGGGTTGTTTTCGAGCGACCTTTCAGAGCTCCAAAGCAGCCTTGCTCGGGACCCAGGTTACCTGGAACCGTGCCAGGCTCCCGTTGCACTTTCGGGAAGAGTCAAGCAGTGGGACACTAGCTCCACGGGCGGCGCACGAGGTTGGGGACGCCAACTCGTCTGGACGTGCTGTGCCTCGGGAACGTGGTAGATGCGCTTCTGCGCACCTTAATTAGGTGCGACGGCGATTCGATGTAGTCTGGTGAACTCGAAGGATGCCAGGACAAGGGCCCGTATCTAACAGCGTGAGGTGCTCTTATCAACGAGACGGCGCGGCGCCGTTTTCCATCCATTTTCCATGGCACTTATGTTTTTACTACTAGAACTAACCCTGCGAATCTTAGACAGCGTGCACCGCTCTCTCTCTTTCTCTCTCTCTCTCCATATATATATATATATATATATGTGTGTGTGTGTGTGTTTGTGTGTGTGTGTGTGTGTGTGTGTGTATGAGTGTGTGTGTGTGTGTGTGTGCGTGTGTGTCACCTTCCTTAGACCGTAATTGTTCATATATTCTGAAAGCATTGTTGGCTCCCTCTGTACACATGTACCGCCACATCTCGAAGGTATCCCGTGTGACGAAACCTTTCGTACTGTTCAAACAAAATACAGTCGTGTACAGTTGTTAGTGGAAAATTTGAGGGCCTCACGTAGCGCATGAGTTACATGTCCAAAGCTTAAGCGCGTCTACTCGTTCTGTACCCTAGTGGTGCTATCTCTGCTATTTCTGTTTCATTTCCTCTGCTCAGTACTACAAAGTGAAGCGACTACGCCCTAAGCGCACCGACATTCGCATCTCGTTTTCTTATAACTAATTCCGTGCCTTACATTAACGCACAGCAACCACTCCTCAGACGTCGTTTTCAAGACGACGATGGTTTGCCATTTATCCACGCTTGCAACCTCTCGGCCGTACGACGCTTTCAGCATCAAAGTTGCGACGCGTCTTCCTTCTTTAGGCACGCCCCTTGCGTAGTGAGGTATGTACCACCGAGGCTGACGCGAATAGTCAGCTTCAGCGCTTAGAAAGCGAGGGACTTGAGCGTTCCTTTCAATCAAATCATCAGACGCAGCGCAATTCCATCCAATCAGCGCGCCGTTTGACCTCTGCAACTCCGCTTATCTTTAGGCGGCAACGTAAGCGCTCCTCTCCCCCGGCGTTCTTTTAGGCTGCGGGAAACTCTCGCACCGGGAAACTCGCGACATGCCGCGCCCGCTGATACCCCCATGACGATCTGTAGAAGCTATACAAATAATGGCGCTGATGCTAGTCACATAGGGGGAAAAAAACAGAAAAGGAAAAGGCGATGTGTTGCCTACCAGGCAGTTTTTATCGATGGGCTTGTTTCTAGAGTCAAGAATGGCCCCTTTATTCCGGCTACACACATGTGCGTCGTTCGTTCAACACGTGGGATTTTCTGTGCGTGCGCCATCGATAACCATCAAAGAACACATCCCGCCCTCTTGAATTCTCACTTCATGTTGCAGGAATTTGCATGAAACGACTGTCACTCACCAGAAAGCTCCTGTATAACTATGCCGACGCGCTGAGGTCCCTGAAATATGGCTATCCGTGTTCTCCGTGGGTTGTGCGTTTTATTATTCCTTCTCGTTTTCGCAGACCTGGAAGAGGAGCACCCCTTCTATACCAGACAGCGCCGATACCGCCCTCTGGTGCTCGTACTGCTGCTGCCCATCTATCTCTCTCCGTTGCTGCTCCAGGAATCGCAGGTGCGCAGTAATGCTGTGCGGCGTCTACGACACCTGTTGTTATGCTGTGTTCCTCTGTAACATTCGGAGGTTCGTCAGATGAATATATCAAACAGCTACGAAGACGTGTCCAGAAAAAAAATCCACTTTTGTCCTATTCTTCAATAGCCATTGACCCGTATGCTAATGTGAGACCGCCGTTCTCTGAAATACTCTGTGAAAAAAATTCGGTCAAATGCAGTGTTCATTAAATAGCCCTTTTCTCGAGGGTTTCCTCGATAATTGAACTGGAGGGTGCTGTTCTCTGCAGATGACATAAAATTATTCTGTAAGATTGAGAATTTAGAAGACTGCCGAGGTTTGCAAGCTGACATTGACAACATCGAGAAATGGCGCGTGATGAACAGGCTTAAATTGAACATTAAAAAACTTCTGCTTCGTCTGTTACGAGAAAACACGACACAGATATGTTTAATGATGGTCTTCTTGGCGCAAAAGTGTCTCGTGCAGACCATGTGCGAGACCTTGATGTTATTGTTGACTCAAAGCTGGATTTCCGGTTGCGTGCATCTTCAATTGTATTGCGCGCCTTGAGACGTATTGGTATTATTTCTGAGTTAACAAGAAAATTTCATCGAAACGAGTGCCGGCGCACTCATTACTGTGCTGTCGCTAGACCACATCTCGAGTTCGCGTCAGTAACCTGGAAGGACGTCTACAATAGCTATTCCAATCGAATCTAAAATGTTCAGCATAAGTTCGTGCATGTACTCCATGATAGATATATTGGTCGCCATCGTTTTTATAACTATGATTTTCCCCTAGCAGTTTGTCTTAGTCCCCTTAGTTTGTCTACTCTTCATGACAGGTGACTTGTACGGGACATGCAGTCCTTTCATAAAATTGTGCGTGGCTCTATTGATTGTGACCACTTATTGACGTCACCGGGATTTCGTGAGCCTCATGCAAAAGCCGCCAAATGTTGTGATACATTTTATCCTGAGATGCGTGCCATTTGTCCCATTACTCGTTTACAGACGACCTATAATTGATCCTTTCATAGCACGGACATATTTGCCTGAACTGCTGTTTTTCATCGCTCTTTTTAGATTATTGTTTTATTGTCTGTGTTGTATTTGTGGTTTTCTTTTTTTTCTGTAATATGTCTGGTTCCTGTCAAGGTGCTTGTATCTGACCTAATGTGCGCTCGTTTCGGCCAACGGTTTTGAGGCACACTCAAAATAAAATAATCTATCTATCTATCTATCTATCTATCTATCTATCTATCTATCTATCTATCTATCTATCTATCTATCTATCTATCTATCTATCTATCTATCTATCTATCTATCTATCTATCTATCTATCTATCTATCTATCTATCTATCTATCTATCTATCTATCTATCTATCTATCTATCTATCTATCTATCTATCTATCTATCTATCTATCTATCTATCTATCTATCTATCTATCTGTCTGTCTGTCTGTCTGTCTGTCTGTCTGTCTGTCTATCTATATCTATCTATCTGTCTGTCTATCTATCTATCTATCTATCTATCTATCTATCTATCTATCTATCTATCTATCTATCTATCTATCTATCTATCTATCTATCTATCTATCTATCTATCTATCTATCTATCTATCTATCTATCTAACGAACACTCTTTCTTGTGCAATTACTATGAAACCGGGCTGCCGATTGATTAAACATGATTTATGCCCATTCTGTTCAGCCTTGTACTTGGACGGGGAATTTTTCTTTTGTTGTAATGTCATTCATTAAAAGGAATCATCACAATAAAATCCTGGTTAGTAGATATGTTACTGTCGATTTTAACAGACCGAAAGGCCAAAGGACCTATTGCCCAATCTCATCAGGCGGAAGCGCTACGCCACCGCGGTGCATCGTGCTGGTCCTCCAATGTATTCTCTATTAGCTACTGCCGGAAACAACACGCACGTTAATTTTTCTAATCAGCCATGGTGAAGCTCACGTGCCACTGTGTGCGACAATTGCACACACCAACAACAAAGGAAAGGCCTCATGCTTTACCACTTTTCGAGACGACCAATGATTTTGCTGGAAATACAAAATAAATCGACAAAACGGAAGATGCGGCTACATAAAAATAAAAAGTCGTAGCGAAGCTTGAACTGTTACTGCAAATCAGCTGAACAATGATTTTGCACGAGAGAAATCTGGAGGGACATTTGGGAATCGCCTGAGTGCATATATTGTCCAGGCATCGCCAGAATTCTTTTATGACTGGTGGGTTTGAGTTGACTTGCCATAATTCCTTATAATTACACAAAGAGCGAACTGGAGGTGCTGTGCTGTTGTACGCATCGGAAAGTCGGGGTGCCATAACTTTTGGTTTAGAATCTCCCTCTGTGAGGAACGAAACCGTGAAGGCGCATACGGCTACCACAGTTCCGCCTGTCTCAACGGTTCATTTTTTATTATAATGTCCAGTAAGGTACCGGCTTCTTTATTATTAGTTAACATTATCTGTATTAAACTATGAAACCTCGTTCTCTCTGGTGGAATGTTGTCAAGCCGGAACGCTATCGGTGGCCGCGCAGCATGACACAAGAACTACGAGGCCTCATCTTAATGTGTAAATGTCGTGGTAAACGTGAGTAAAAAATTATGAAAAATTCGTTTTCGGCAATGAAATACCCTTTTTTCAATCGAAGCAATATTTGTGCGGAAATGACCATGTTTTAGGCCACAAGCATGGCCTAAAGAGTGGAACGTCATCGAATTCACAGATCCCTGACGCTTCTGTCACGCTTCGCGGCAACTGCAGTTTATGTAACCGTAACGTTTACCGGGAAACGCTGGCAGCGAACGCTATGCACGAAGGCGAGCTTTCTGGTAGAAACGTAAACTCTCGCCTGGGCCGCGTATGCGTGGAGGCAAGCGCCATCTGGATGGTGTTGCAAGGAACCGGGCGTGCCCTTCTATGTATGGTAGATACGCTGGAAAAAGGGCTTGTGTTCGAGTTTCCGCCTAACAGAATTATGCTTTCTCGTATATTAAAATTATGAACCCACTCCATAATGTCTGTAGGTTGTGTGTAATGCGTACTTTACGAGTTTTCTGATGAATTTTACTTTGAGAAATTCCAGTAGTTGAGGAACGTCTTTGCGCTACATGGAGTGTCTGCGTGCTTCAGTATGCGTGGTTAGGAATGATTTTTCACTCATTAATACGGCCGACGCGGGACGCCGACTCCGTATATTCTGCTACACGCGACCCTTAACATGATCCCATTAATGAGCTTCGCACACCCGCATTCTAGCATTCCCATCATAGCGCAGCGCCAGCTAGAAACCGCGCATTGAGTGTGCCGCCACATCTCCTTCTAGGTAACGTTACAAGAGACTGCGCATAATGACGAATGCCCCTTCATGGCTGAAAATTGAAGAACTAAATATAAGAGGGTTATAAGCTCTTCTCTACTCAAAAAAGCCTGAGTGCACCTGAGCAGTTCTTATGAACTGCCAATGCGAAAGCATTACAGTCCAATTGAACACTCCTGAGTGGTCCTTCGAGTTATGAACTCCTCGCGGGCAAGCCAGCCCGTTGGGACGCGTGGACAACGCCTCCTACAGTCAGGTACAACTGAAGAAGGCACGAGAAGCCCCACCCACATGAACACAGCGCGGCTGCTGATTTGACTCCGCGACTAAAGAAATAGTCCCACCCAAAAATTGCGCTTCTAAAACGCATGTTTCTCGGCATGAATAAGACTTCATATCTTGATGAATGGTTTGGCAGAACTCTCCTTATGGGAATGCGACAGCACATGCCGGCTGGCAAGAGAAATATAATCCCATGCCTTCTACAGCGCGGCGCGTCATCTACAACGGTGCAAGATCTATGGCCGCGGGCACTTGTTTGTAAAGAGCGTAGTCACTGGTTTAATCCACTGGTGCTCTCTCAGGCGTGCAGTTCTGCAAATACGTAATTAAAATGCTTCCTTTTATTGTAAAGAAATAAAACAATGTGGGATATAGCTTCGTTGCAAGCTGACCACTAGATCCCAGGTTCGAATTTCGGCTGCGACGGCCGCATTTCGACGAAGGCGAAATGTAAAAACGACCGTGTGCTTGCGTTGTAGTGCACGTTAAATCAACTCAGCGGGTCAAAGCTAATGCGGAGCCCTCCACTACAATGTCCGACTATACTTTTTTAAGCTTCGTTGCCTGGGATAAACGTGGACAGAGCAGCCCTGCATGGTTTTGAGCTGGATTACATGTGCACAGAACACTTACTACTATTTTTCCGCACTTAAATGAATGAGTTGCTTTTTAACAAATACTTGAACGAACAATTGATTTGCCGAAACCATTACAAACCTGGGGCGAGAAGACAAAGCAGGCAAAATAGGAAAAGGCTTAATTCATCGGTTTCAATTTTGATCTTTGCCTCCCGGTTTTAAAAAGCAAAAGGTTTATATTTTTTTGGTTTTGTGTTTTCACAAGCTTAATTTGAAAATGTGATAGGTTTTATTTTTCTTCGTTCTCACGTATTTCTTTTTCGAAAACACACAATTTCGCCTGTTCGCGCATGGCGTTCCGTGCGAGTTTTCTGTCATGAAACCAAGTGAATTGACATCTGAACGCAATCTTTTGTTGCCGAACGAGTCTTTTATCACCTCGGCATCCACACGAAGAAGCATCGGTAAGAAGAACAAGCGTGGTCATATCCTGAACTGCGAGTCACGCAGCATGACCTTCCACTGCTACATATTGTCATACCTACATATTGTGGCGTAACTGGAAGCCTGAACAGAGCGTGGAGGACACGAGCAACTTCTTCGCCGAGATGCATGCTATCAGCGAAAAGACAGGGTTCAGGGTGGGCGAGGAGGTCAGAGCTTCGCATTTTTCGGATGGCAAGCTGTCGATGCCCTCGCGAAAGCGCCCATCAAATGCGGAGAAAAGAAGATGCAGCACGAAGTGTGACAGCCTCACGTTGTGTGCGCTGAGGTTATGTGTGCACGATTTCTTTCGCCCCAATGAGATACCGATGGTCGAGAAGATAATGAACGACTTCTAAATGCATGTGGATCTCCCATCACAGAAGCACTGTACTTACTGTGCACTGCATGGCCACCGAGATTGGCTTCAAGCACTTGGAGTTGCAACTCGCTCCTTATAGACGAGGATGACATGGCCGAATTGTGCTTCGTGACGTGGAGCGCATCAGGGCGGAAGGCCTAAAGGTTTTCTTCCTGGACGAGACATGGGTGACAGCAGGACACACTCGGTCGACCGCGCGAACAGACACCATCGTGCAAACGCACGCACGCCAGCACCCTCAATCAAATGACCTGTCGACGGGTCTAAAACAACCTTCTGGAAAAGGCCACCGATTGATTGTGTTGCACATCGGCAGCGAGAATTGCTTCGTCGACAGCTGCTTGGATGTATTCCGAGGCAAAAAAGTACAGGCAACTGCCACAAAGAAATGGACGACAATCACTTCCAGGGATAGATCAATGACGTTCGGCTGAAGTTGCCAGCTGGTAGCATCATATTTATATTGAATGTACGTTATCATTCCCGGCAAGAAGAGAAATTGTTGACGACGCCTGGAAGAAGGAGAAAAATATAGGAGTGCCTCAAAAGCAGGAACATTGCCTACAGTTGAAGGATAGCTGAGAAGAAGCTGGTTGAGTTGGTGCTATCTGTTAAGTCACGCTCTGTGAACTACGTTCTAGAAATCGCAGCTGAAAGAGTCAGTCGCATTGTACTCAGGTTCCCGCCGTATCACTGCGAAGTTAATCCCATTGAGCTCGTGTGGTTACGATGTTACGATGGTTGACGGTCGGAGGCAACGCCCCTCCCGTAGTGAACGAGATAGTCGTTCCGGCCGACGAACGCCGGGTTTATTCCCGCTCGGAAATATAAAGAAAAGATAAGGGGAGAGGGAAGGTGTGACAGAAAGAGTGCGCACATGCGCACTGAAGGAAATAGCTTGCTTTTCATGTTCATGGGTTACCGCATTTCTTCACCCTTAGTAACCAAAACGCACAGCAGGTTTCTTTGACCTTGTGGAGCGACGTAGCTCCTGAGGTTGCGCTTCTGGTATTCTCTCAGATGTTTCAGAGGTCCTTGTTTCCTTTAATACCGGGGAACCCGTTGTAGGAAGCCTCGACAGGTCGACGGCTGCTGGGGTCTCATCTGTGCTCCGCTTACGAACTTGACCCAAGTGGCGGCGGACAAACCCGTCCGCAGTCTTAACATCCAGGAGGCGAGCGCCGGAAGTAGCTTCCACAGCGCCTGGGGTCCACTTATCACCGACGCCGTAATTTTGCACGTACACATAGTCTCCCGGTGCAAAGTTCCAGCTCGAGTCATTCACAGCTTTGGCAGGGCAGGCTCTGGAAGGAAAATACATGTCCAGTCTTGTGCGCAAGCGGTAACCTAATAGCATCTCTGAAGGAGAAGTGCCTCCTTGGTGTCGTGCGTTTCGATAATTGCACAACAGCCGGGCCAACGACGTTATGATGCAACCGCCTCCTATCTTCTTCAAGCCTTCTTTGACGGTGCGCACAGCTCGCTCGGCTAGGCCATTACTCTGGGGGTGATAGGGGGGTGCCCGAATATGCACTATTCCATTTCGCTTCATAAACTGCTCGAACTCCCATGCTGTAAATATTGTCCTGAGGGCATTAATGGTACTGTGAGCGCTAGCCTGCGACATGGGTACCGCCTCAATCCACTTTGTGTGTGAATCGACGACTACCAGAATCATTTTCCCTTTGATTGGTCCCGCATAGTCGATATGCAAGCGCGACCACCTTTCGCGCGTATCGGGCCAACTTACTGGTTCTTTCGCCTGAGGCATCGGTAACGTTTGCACGCAGTTGTGGCATGTCGCTGCAATGCGCTCGATGTCGTGGTCTAAGACGGGCCACCAAAATAAAGACCTGGCTTTCGCCTTCATAGCGGACACGCCTTGGTGGGCTGCATGTAGTAGTTTAGCAGCTTTCCGTGCGCATTTGTCGGCACTACAAGGCGATTACCCCAGTAGAGCACTTCTTCAGTGACAGACAGCTCATGCCGCTTTTTGTAGAACTCTGCCATCTCTTTCGTTTCCATGTCAAAACTGCGCGGCCAACATTCCCGTGTGTACTTGCGTACCTGTGAGAGCATCAGCGACAGCGAGTGCTTTGAGTTCCTTTAACGGCACGGCAGGCTGATCCCACTGGTCCAGGGTCAGTACAATTTGGGTCTCATCCTCCTGGTCCGCTTGGTCCTGTAACGGTTGAGGTAGGCGGCGCAGAGCATCGGCATTGCACATGAATTTTCCAGGCTTATGTTGCAATCGATATCGGTAGGCCCCGAGTATGATTGCCCATCGCTGAATGCGGGCAGCGGCCATAACCGGCGTTTGCCTGTCCGCTCTTAGTAGACCCTACAATGGCTGGTGGTCAGTTATTAGTGTGAATTGCCTGCCCAGCAGATAATCTCGGAACCTCGTGACACCGCAGACGAGAGCTAATGCCTCACGCTCGATCTCCGAATAATCTTTTTCTGCGGCAGTGAGCGTCCGAGATCGGAATCCTAGGGGCTGATACTGTCCTGCAATGCGATGGAATAAGGCCGCTTCCACGCCGTAAGGTGACGCGTCAGCCTCCAAAAATAGCTCTTGTGCGGAGTCGAAGTGAGTCAGCACCGGAGCGGAACACAAAACGGCTTTAGCCTTCCGGAATGCCTCATCCTGAGGCCCTTCCCAAGACCATTTCGATTTCTTTTCCAGAAGTCGGTATAAGGGGCTGAGGAGCGTGGACAGATTAGGCAAGAATTTGTTATAAAAAGTGAGCATGCTCAAAAAGGACCGAAGCTCCGTTACGTTTCGAGGAGTCGAAGCCAGCTTAATTGCTTCGATGTTTTTCTCTGACTGGTGCAGCCCTGCGGCATCAATTCTATGTCCTAGATACGTAACCGACGGTTCGCCTATTCGGCACTTGTCCGCCCGGAGCTTGATGCCGTATTCCCTGAAATGGTGCAGAACTGCTTGCAGATTCGTATTTGGCTGATCCTTCGCATCTGCTATTAAGACATCATCTAAGTACGCTTGAACCCCTGGAAGACCTTGCAGAACATACTCAATTGTTCTTTGAAAAATCGCAGGTGCAGACGCAATTCCAAATGGCAGTCGATTATAGCAGAAGAGGCCCTTGTGTGTGTTTATAACAGCTAATTTACGCGAATCTTCGTCTAGAAGGATTTGGTTGCAGGCATCGCGTAAATCCAAGATGCTGAAGTGCTGTCCCCCGCCAAACGTAGCGAAAATGTCCTCTACTACGGGTAAAGGATACCTTTCCATTTCACACACTGGGTTTAGTGTTACTTTAAAATCTCCACAGATGCGAGTTGTCCCATCGCTTTTCAATACGGGAACCACCGGGGTAGCCCATTCTGCATAGGAAATAAGCGAGATAATGCCTACGGCCACGAGTCGGTCTAACTCGGCGGAGACCTTGTCTAACAGAGCGAACGCAACGTTTCTTGCCTTGCAGAACCTTGGTGTTGCTCCGTCCTTTATATGCAGCCGTGCGGGTGGCCCCTTTATGAGTCCCAGGCCCTCCGTGAAAAAGTCAGCCTACTGCTCCATCACGGGTGCTGCTCCTTGGCTCTCCAGCTTCACTTCGGTTGACTGCCACGTGATCTGAAGAAGCGGCGCCCCGTTTATTTCGAGTTTCTGCAGTAAGTCAGGCCACAAAGGCTAGGGCCTTCGCAGTTCAACACTACGATATTGCAGTCAACTGTCGCAGACTTATAGGAAGCTTGCATTTGCAGAACGCCCAGCACTGGTAGTTTTCCAAGGTAACATGAAAGGTTAGTGCAGCCTCACAAAACGGTGGCCACCTATGACGATGAGCTTCGTATATTGCTTTAGGCACCGCGCAGACAGGCGAACCGGTGTCGATTATCATCTTCAGCTGAATTCCATTCCACGTGACAAGTTTCTGTATGGGCGGAACCAGACATTCATTACTTTTTACTGACCATATTTGCAATGCATTGCTGCCGCTGTCTTCAATTTCAGCTGAACATTCGGTTATCGCCAAGGTTCGATGGGCGGGAACTGTTCGCGAGCATACTCGCGCCAAGTGACCTTTTCGCCCGCATTTGTGACACCGGCGCCTTCGCAGCGAGCACGCAATGGCTTGATGCCCCTGTCTGCCACAGCAGCTACATTGTTGCACTGAAATACTCAGTTCATTCCTTGATATTGCGGGTTCCCCTTTCCGCTAAAAGTTGAGCCCATCGATGGCGTCACCTTGACTGTTCTTCTGTTGCGAATCTAGCTCTGCGCTTTCTGTCGCTGAGCAAGTGCTTCGGCTTCCGCAAGAGTTAAATCCTTCTTCGCTAGTAGCTGCTTCTGCAAGTTTTTCTACCGCACTCCGCAAATGATGCGATCCCTCAGCATTCGCTGCAAGATCGAAGAGAAATTGCAGTTATGGGCTATTCTACGAATGTCGACGATAAACGCCTGCATAGACTCTCCTTCTTGTTGGCTTCCATAAAAGAACTTGAAACTTTCCGATATCTCGTTAGGAGATGGAGCATAGTGCTCATTCAAGGTTGAAACGACTTCTTCATAGCTTAGCGAGCTCGGTTTTCTAGGTGCTACTCTACCGCAAAGAATCTCCACGGTCCCAGATCCTAACGCCGCAACCAACAAGGCTCTCTTCTTGGCGTCGTCTGTAACCTCGTTTGCTTCAAAGTAAGCGTCGACTTCTACGAGATATGCATGCCACTTATCTGTGTCCTCTATAAAATCCGGAAGCTTGAGGGCCATGGCCGCGGCTGTGCTGATGGGCGACTTCGTGTCGTGGCTGGTGTCCGGTCGCTGTTGCGTATCCGTGGGGGTTCTCGTCGCCACTGTTACGATGGTTGACGGGCGTAGGCAACGCCCCTCCCGTAGTGAACGAGACAGTCGTTCCAGCCGAAGAACGCCGGGTTTATTCCCGCTCGGAAATATAAAGAAAAGATAAGGGGAGAGGGAAGGTGTGACAGAAAGAGTGCGCACATGCGCACTGAAGGAAATAGCTTGCTTGTCATGTTCATGGGTTACCGCAGAGCTCGTGTGGGCAAAGGTCAAAAACGGCATAGCTGTGGACAACATACAATTCAAGCTCTCCGCTGTCGAAGACATCTTGAGGGAGATATTCAAGCACGCAACAGCGGAAGACTGGAGGAAGAACATCAGCACGTGAGGTGCCTGGAGGCAAAGTTCAGTTGGGCGCTATAACGCGAAGCTAGGGCGCTATTACGTAAAGCTATTCCAAACTATTCGAATTCTGCAATCAGCGCTCCGCGATTGGTAAAAAAAATTTTTTGGACCGCCCCCACTTTGCCAGTTTGTTAAGCGACGTAACGAAAGCCGTGATAGCTCCCCATCTGATATGACGTACACACACTGATTATGCATGATTGGACTTAACAAAATAAAAATAGTTCTTTCTGATTTGACGCTTTTCGCCATTAGCCCTCAGCTATTGGTCAAACGTTTTCGGGCTACACCCACTTCACAAAACGGACGTCACAAAACCACGAAACCTCACCACGTCAAAGTGACGTGTGCGCGTTAAAAACGCATTAATATGCCGAACAAAACTAAATTTTCTTCTGAATAGCCGCAGGCTGTCCCGTTCCGAAAGTATAAAAGATTGCTGCCTCCGATCGCTCAGGCACTGGCTTCTCGCACCTCCCGAAGATCATGGGTTCATTTGCGTACAATAAAACTTTTTTACGTGACCGTGTAACGTTTTCGAGCACTTTCAGCAAGTTTACGACCTCGTTCCGCCAACTCTTCTTGCTAAGCGTCAGTTTTAGCGGCATTCTTAGCCTTCCGTTGCATGCAGCCGCAATTTTCGACCAGCCACCACAAGATTAGTGAGGGAAAGTTGATCAATCACAGGCGCGGTGCACCAATCGCAGACTCCGCCACCACCCTCTTCATCCGGTTATTGATTTTCAGTGCAGTGCCTCGGCCCCATTGAATCCCTCTCCACTTGAGCGTGCTCCTCGCCCTTTGTCAGCCAATTAGATAAGACAAGCTGCTCAGTGTTGGCAATGTTATGTTTTTCAAGCAAACAAAAGTGACCTCCTATGAACGAGGAGAGCGTTTGATTGGTCTGTTCAGACAACCATGCGGGCCACCGCCCGATGCTTGCGTCGGCGGTTACGCAAATTTGGCGTCAGGAGATTGGAATAAAAACATATTGGGATAGTTTTACGTTATAGGGCCCCATATTTGACACGGCTTGGAGTGACCACATCCAACCCATCCTCATATAATGGGGTCAAGATGATGCTGAAGAATGCGACTCCTACGGCGAGCTATCTGGCCCTGAGCCACTCCGCAAAGCATAGTGGCTACTTTATAATGAAAGAACAGCCCTTGTTATGGCTACCAAAATTTTTCTGGTGGGGACGCTACTCGATTGTCCACCCCGTGATTTCTAAAATAAATAGGCAGTTCATTTGATGACAGATTTCTTTTAATGCAAGCCCAATTCTGAAAAAGCAACTTGAGGCACACATCGTGATCAATTTAAGTACTGGCATGGAAACATGTTTACATGCTGGTGAATCTGGATGCTAACAAAATTATTGACCCTGAATGAATGTGCGTGGCCCAGCATGCTCTCTCGCGCAGCCATCGTAGGGCTTGACAGGCCCTATGGTGAAATAGCAGCGCTTAGTCAACACGAAACTGACAGCCATGTTAGCAGCTTGCACGCTAAAGCATGGTCGTCTGGTTGCGTTGTTAATTTAGGTTATTTGACTAAGGCAAGTAATGCGAATAACACAATTATAAAAGATAATTACCTTAGTGAGGCCCAAAGTGCTCATTCGGGCAACCATTGACGAACTTATCGGGCCCTATGGGGAAGTAGCAGTAACAAGGCGAAATTGACCGCGAATGTTGGCAGCCTGCACGTCGAAGCGAAAACACGCTATGTCGAAAAGAAAACACAAGCAGTCAGATTGGAGCCATTGTCAAGCTTTACATGCCCCTAAAGGCCAATAATTGCAGCCAAGCGTAAACAAGAACACACCGTCTGGTCAGCTTACCCCGACGCCAGTCATTGTTAATTCCAATAAACCACTTGAACAAATAACCATATAAGTGCAGTGACATGCCCCTGTTGCCTGCTTCAAGGTAGTCGTGCTGCCCCTGCCGTTCTTTACAGCCTATTGATGTGAATAATGACGATGTGAAAGAGGCCAAAATGCACATTCGGGCAGCCACCGTCCAGCTCGACGGATCTTGTAGGGAAATAGCAGTGGGCGGGGCACGCTTGAAAGGCATCGTTAGTAGTCTGCATTTCAAAGCACAGTCATGTCGTAGCAACTCTCTACTTTGTCTAACTGATTCGGGTAAGTCATGCGAATGCAAGCGCAATTATTAACCCTGAATAATTTTGCGAGACCCAATATTCACCTTCTGGGAACAACTGCCATAAGCATTGACCTGGCAAAAATAATAATGCAAGATGGCTACTGCGACAGAAAACCACAATGTAATTCCATGTAAACTCTATAATGACAGGAAGCCCGTCGAACTACTACGTTAGTGGCTTTGTTTTTTTGTGCTAGCACTTTTGTCATATTTCGCACCCAAAAATGCTGAGTAAGGTTGAACGTGCTTTACTGAGGCGTTTTGTTCATTGTAAAAGCCCTAAGAAAACGGACGATCCGGTTCAGGCTATCAAATTGGTGAAGTAATAAATGGTGAAAGTTGCAAAAGTTCTCAGTGCACTGCACTACTGGGCTCCATTTACTGAAAAATACTATTGTAATAATGAAAGCATCAGACAGGATGTGACACACTACGCCACAATGTTATCCGTGTTAAAAAAGTGTACCACACTATGTGCTGGGCAGCAAAACCGTCTCTTTACCAAGAGCGGAAGCGTGAAAAAAGGAACGGCATTGCAAGTTGCCGTTTCACAAATGGCACCTCTTCATGTGAACTGACGAGCTGCCGCATGCACTGATGCACAAACACATAAACAGAGGTAGAAGGCAAAGTTGCTGTGGAATCGACGTGGTGCTTTGAATATATTCCATGCGTAAACTTTTTATTGTCATAGCTGATATAACTACTTTTTTGTGCAAGTTGACTAATCACAATGCGGCAACAACACAAGAAGCAAGGACAGAATAATGGGAGGAAACTCAGCAATGAGGCTGATTGAGAAGATGATGTAGACGAGAAAGAAAGGCTTTGACGGAGATCGAAGAGGCCAGCCCTGCTATGAAACGAGTTAATGACAATGTAAAAAAGACGTAGCTCAAAGTAAACTTGGAAAAATGAACGCAAACATGAAAGGACAGCAATAAGAGTAAACGCGCACACGCACGGAATGCGCACACATTCACATACATGCACACAAACACGAGCGCGAAAACAAAGAAAATCTGAAATATAAAAATAGAATATGGTTGATCCCTCTTTCATAGGAATCGGTAGAACACGAAATGGAAACATGTCTTCACAGAACCCGTTGCGTGTTTGCTTCAGGAACTCCCGGTGCACTGCAGCGAAAGGCACACTATTTGCTGGTAGCGACCATGTTGCAGGTCCGCTTGGTGCGCGGCGTCCTGTTGGCGAGTAGTGTCCTGCTGCCGAGCCGCTTTGGCGAAGATACGAGCATTTTGGTCCGGCTCCATAGTGTTTTAGGCAGTCAGTTGAGTTGCGATGCACTCAGCTTCAGGAATGTGAGTGGCAGAGCTCGCAGCCTGCACCGTGAACGCGCAAATGCACTCTTATTCACGCTGGAGTGTCTCTCGCAGGACCAGATTCGCTTGTCGACGTAGTTGCCTTTCTGCGCCGTATAGCGCAGCTATTTTCTTAGTTAGTGCCCTCGCAAGAAAAGCAGTAGGCGATGTGTAAGCACTGCTGATGCATGTTGAAGCTCTACCGTGTAGGCGACGAGGTGCCGCATACTCATCGGACGTGAAAGGCAAACCATATGCCGAAACTGCGTCATCACCTCAGCAGAAGGCCAAGACAGCCTACACCAGGCTACACCGCCTTGGAGCCTCCGCTGCGCTGAGACTACAGAAGCGCTCACTGTCGGCGCTCCTTAGTGTCATGATGCTTCCCCTCTCCTAGATGGTGGTGCTATCCCTGTCAAGACACAGCCTATTTTACGCGTTCATGCCGACGTCACATTCGTTGCAGGAAGTTGATGGTGCAGCCCGCCATAAAACACTTTCTTGTAAAAAAAATGAGGGAAATAAAAGTATACGCGAACCTGCTAGAGAAAATTCACACACATTTACTCACAGACGTGGATAGAGGCACTAGGAGTCAGTTCTAAGCTTCTGTGCATACCTTGTACGTTTTCTTTCCTTTTTTTCACCATTGCCTTAACACTGTCACAGGAGCTTTTAGTAGTAACTTATCACGAGAATCGAAAAGCAGTGCAGAGCCGTGTTGTATGTGCAGGGCTGGAAGCACAACTTACACATCATTGTGTGACATCAAGCATTATGCTGATGGCGCGTGTAGTGAGCAAAGAGTACTAAGCCAACCAGTGAGTCCGATTTATGCAAAGGTTCCGTGTAAAAGCAACAATTAAACGGTAATAATTTTATACGAGTTCGTACTGGTGCTGCCATTAAGGAAACAAACCCTGCAACCGAACAGGTGACCGTTGCTAATTCAATGACATTCGCTCAAACAGCACAAGGCTCGAACGACGCTGCTTGAGGCACCACTATCTTACAAAGCTGTCACCAACGATCGTTTGGATGCTGAGCTGGCAGCAACGAATATTTGCATTGAAGGTTGCTTTCACAAGTTTTTTCTGTTAAGACATTAGTAGGTTTGTTTCAGAACAAAAGCACGTGGGACAAATAGTGCAGCGTAAGCTCGCAATATTTTGCCCGGCTAGATAGACCGGCACAAACTGTTTCAGAATTAATTGTGATGAGGGGCAGACGCGCAGAGCTGATGCAAATCACCCTGTTTGAAGCGCACGGCCGCCGGGTTCCCTGTCAACGCAGTCACCGGCCGTCCGGCTCATCACGTGTCTAGAGTGCACGCCCATTGGTGGAAGCTTGCGTGAATCCGCCTTAGAGGAGTAAATGCCGCTGCCTTCTGAAGTTGTGTCCAAGTGTAGAAAGCACAAGGGCGATGCACTCAAATTCGTGGCGTTAAAATCTAATGCAGTGATTTAGACATCACCGCTGTAGTCACGCCGGGCTTGCCAAAGGAAATTTCGGTGCTAGTAGCCTCACGTCATAAAGCAGGGTGCACTGTTCTGCTTTTCTAAGAGGTCTTGGTGCGTTTTGACTTGGCCTTACCGAGCCGCAGTTAGCACGCAGGCGAGAGCTTGCGCGGACAAGGAACCCTTGGATAACACTGAGTTCGGAGAGCGACAGCGAGGATGACGTGTCGTCGCGGCGATACCCTCTCCCCTCACGCAGCACCTGGCACGCTATCGCTGCAGCTGGTTTCCCCCTTTTGCCCGCTATACTCCGTCGAGGCGAGCTTATGACTCGTGACCTGGCGTCGCCGCCAATGGGTGCAATGCCGTCTCTCGCTTGTCCAAACGACCGACGCCAGCATTTTTGCTCAATGGGCTATTAGATGCCGTAGTATGGAAAGGAAAAATAAGTAGTGATTTAGCGGTGAGTGCGAGAGAAATAGATTAGCATATAACGCCAACACATCGAGGTCCCGTATCCATCCGTTTAATTGCGTTCAGCACATTGCAAAGTGTTGTTCTGGAGGTTAGCCGACACATGTCCTGCCCTTTCGAGGAGCAAAGTGCACCTAGCGGTGGTCTAGAGGAGACGAAATCTTAGTTGCACAATGTATATATATACCGGGTGTTTCAGCGAACACTTCCAATTTGTTTTTTTTTAGTTTCCTGTGGCCAGGGTGTCTACCAACCGGGAAAACTGGGAAAACCGGGAATTCTCAGGGATTTTGAGTAGTCTGGAAAAACTCAGGGAAGACTCAGGGAATTAGTGCCTCTATCAGGGAAAATTAGCTGTACTTTTATTGAAAGATTCGAAAGTTGAGGTAATGCTGGCTCGCGTAACAGACAGGAATCGTAATGAATAGTCTTTGACGCCCTGTCGTCGGCTGGAGGAGTTGCCAGTGTACAGTCAACGACCGACTTTCTGGATTCCCGATAATTTGGACGGCTTCGCGGCACCACCACGTACCCCATGGGGTCAATGTACCAGAACGTCTGAAATTTTGGACGTAAGAACTCTTCGCCGTCCGATTTTCCGGAGGTTTTGCCATGACCGCAGGTCCGAAACGGCATTAATCAAAGCCACCACCACTGCCAGTTTGATTACCTTGCAGCCTCGAACCGGCGCTCTCGCACGCAGATCCGCTGGTGGTGGTGGTGGAAAATCATTTATTAAGTAAGAGAGGTGTGGACTCGCGCAGGAGCCCTACATACTAGGTGGAGTCCCTAGTCCGGGACCCCATTGGTCGAAGCCGCCAGCCTGGCCCTCTTGACCAAGGCCTTTTGGGCCTGAAGGTCTGAGCAACCAAGCAGGGCCACCTCCCAGTCCTCTCGGGTAGGGTTGGGGTGGGGGGTGAGAGCCGAACTTTGCTGGCAGGCCCACACCATGTGATAAGTGTCAGCCACCTCGCCGCAGTGTTGGCACCTGCCAGTGATCGCAGGATCAAAATGTTTCATTACTGCCGGGCACAGCATTGTGTTGGTGTATAAGCGAATTAGAACGCGTTCGTTCGCTTTCCCCAGTCCTTTAGCTGGGGCTGGGTACCGGCGATGGCTATCCTTATCATCATCATCATCATCATCATAATCAGCCTGGTCATGCCCACTGCAGGGCAAAGGCCTCTCCCATACTTCTCCAACTACCCCGGTCATGTACTAATTGTGGCCATGTTGTCCCTGCAAACTTCTTAATCTCATCCACCCACCTAACTTTCTGCCGCCCTCTGCTACGCTTTCCTTCCCTTGGAATCCATTCCGTAACTCTTAATGACCAGCGGTTATCTTCCCTCCTCATTACGTGCCCTGTCCTTATAATAGGTAGAAATGTCTTTGAAAGTTAGGAAAATTCCGCCTTCTTGTTCCAGGATCTCAGGGGCCAAAGGGGACGCCCGGTAAGTGAGCGCTCGGGCTGCCGCATCAGCACCTTCATTTCCTTGAAGACCCTGATGGTCAGGAGTCCAAATTATACAGCGGGGGGTTGGATCGACATCCTTGCTGCAGTTTCTCAGTATTCGTTCGGCCAATAGGGTGACCCAACCAGCCTCGTAATTACGGCACGCGCCACGCGAATCTGTAATGATATATTTAGAATTAGAGGCCGAGGCAGCTGGCGATGGCTACCTCTTCTGCTTCTGTTGTACCTGGTGCACGAAAAGTGACCCTATCCACCTGTGTTCCCTGATGTATGACTGCTGCTGTATACCATCCCCCGTGGCTTGGCCCAGCGACATCTACATAGTAAACTCCATGTTTGTTGCCATAGTGACGCTCCAAAGCTTCCGCCCTAGCTTGGAGGCGTCCAATATGGTCTTCTCTATCCATCTTGGTTGGAAGAGGTCGAACTCGGACGACGCGTCTCCATAATTCTGGCACTGACTCTTTCTTGTATGTGAAAGTCGTGTTGGATGTGTAGTCGAGCCAGAAGTAGTCGGCCCGATCGTGTTTGGGCTAACCTTGCGTATTGATTTGTTAGATGAGCTTCTTTGAGCTCCTGGAAGGTGTTGACTATTCCAAGATCGAGAAGTCGTCCATTGGAAGTGGATACCGGGAGATCAAGAGCCCTCTTCATCATTTTTTCAAATCAAATCAAATCAAGTTTATTTCAACATACAACTGATGCTGAGGACCGTGGACGAAAAGCCAGCAATGCTTGACGTGGTCCACGGCCCCGTTTTACAGGCAGCAACAAATGCAACACATGCTCAGTGGCTATGGTGTTGGGCTGCTGAGCACGAGGTCGCAGGATCGAATCCCGGCCATGGCGGCCGCATTTCGATGGGGGCGAAATGCGAAAACACCCGTGTACTTAGATTTAGGTGCACGTTAAAGGTCCACAGGTGGTCGAAATTTCCGGAGTCTTCCACTACAGCGTGCCTCATAATCAGAAAGTGGTTTTGGCACGTTAAACCCCATAATTTAATTTTTTTTTAACAAATGCAACAAAAGATTAGCACGGTTAAATACAATAATAATTGGAAAAATAGGATTTCCACACTAATAACTGCGAAACATTAATCATGATAACTATGAGCAAGTATAACAAAACACAAAGAAGCACAAAAAACAGCTAGTCATGAAATACATCACAAATACACAAGAGATAATAAAACAAATGCAGCACTATGTACATCGCTATTACGACACAATATATAAAATTATTTAATACAATAACATATGCAGAAGGATTTGATACACACAATACAAAAAGAAATGATTATACAAGAATTGAGCCTGTTCAAAGAAGATTCATGCGTCTATGTACATATTCGCATCTAGATATATGTTTATCGTAGCACCGAAATAAGCATTACTTTATGTTTGCCTTGTTCAAATGGTAGGGTAGTCGAAAACGCAACATCTTATAAGTATAATTTGTTCTACGCCTTGGTAGATCCCATATTTCAGAACTCCTTGTACTGACCGCCTTATGTTTTGCCATTAAGTTGGAAATACGTTTTAGGGTGTCGTTGTTGGTCACCCATTGCTTGGATCTTCGGCTTGCCGGACGAACCAGAGCTGGTCTGCCTGCTCTGAACTTTTGATAGCCGCCTCCCAGCGGCGGCGACGCCTACGGAGAAGGTCCCCGGCGGCTCCCGCATCCGGGGTGGCGTCGGGAAGAAGCGAGCTAGAGCCTCAGGACATCGTTGAATGTGTTGATTCTTCAGAGTGGGTCTCACCAATTGTCGCAGCCAGAAAAAAGGATGGCTCAATTCGCATGTGCGTAGACCTATGAGAGCCAAACAAAGCTGTAGTAGTGGACAGTTTTCTGCTGACGCAGACTGGGAACTTTTGACCAGCTTGGCTGGTGCACAGCGATTCTCCAAGCTAGATTTAGCTTCTGAATACCATCAGTTACCGCTATGTGCAAAAAGTTGTGATCTTACGACGTTTATAACGCACAATTGACCATCTCGCTTCACAAAGGTTTGCTTCGGATTGGCGTCGGCACCGCCAGCCTTTCAGATGATGCTGCATACGATCCTCAAAGCATGCAAATGCGTATTATTTTACATTCACGACATAATCGTGCATGGACGCTCCCGAGTGTATCACTTGGTCAATTTGCATGCTCTTCTGAAACAGCTATCTGATGCTGGCCTCAGGTCCAACAATAAATGTATTTTTGACGTCGCAGAGTTGACTTTCCTAGGCCATGTTTCAGCGCCAAAGGTTTATTCCCACTGATGTCATATATCGAGGCGATAACCAAGGCACTATCACCTACAAAATATCGATGAACTTCGCTCGTTGCTGGAACTTGCAGGCTTCTAATTCAAGTTCATCCCATATTTTTCTCATGTTGTGGAGCCAATGCGTGCTTTGCTTCGAAGAAATGCGTGTTTCGCTTGGACTGCGGCAGCACAAAGCGACTTGGAGCACATGAAAACTTTGATAACATTTTGCGAAGTTCACCTTTTTGATCATCGGTTACATATATACGTTACAAGTGATGCCTCAGGACATGCATTAGGTGCTGTATTGCAGCAGGACAAGGGAACATTACTGCAAACTGTTGAGTTCGCCTCACGTACTCTGCAACCGCATGAACGGAAGTACTTAGTCGGTGAACGTGAGGCCCTTGCCTGCGTCTGGGTTTGCGAGCCCTGGCACCAATACTTGTGGGGCCTACCTTTTACCTTGCGGACAGACCACGCTGCTTTGGTTACACACCTTTCAATGAGAGGCCGAGGTCACCGCCCGTTAAGGATTACGCGCTGGTCACCTTGGCTGCTGTGCTAAAACTACATCATCGAATACAGGAACGGTAGTGAGAACGTCGTGACTGATGCTCTCTTTCGGCTGCTTTACAGAGGGTCACCGATTACGCACCCGGCGAAGAATTTATATGTCTCTTGTCCGCAGTAGTTACCATGCAAGGGCTACAAGAAGCAAGTGCCTCTGATCAGGCTATCTCTCAAGTTAAGCAGTTTACCACCACATTTCTGCCTGACAATAAATCTTTGTCAGAAGAGCTGCTACCTTACTTTCACGTGCGATTTGAACTCTCTGTTGTTTTCGGCATTCTGTGCTGGCATGACAGCATCGTCGTGCCTACAATTTTGACAGGCCATCTTATGAATCTGGCTCATGAATTACTCCCAGGAATTAGTCACACCAAAGATCGTCTTAGAGAGTCGTATCGGTGACCATGTATGAATAATCACATTGAAGAATTTGTGCGCACATGTGTAACCTGTCAGTCATGTGACAAATCAGCACGTACATCTGCAGCTCCAATGCAACCCGTCACTCTTCCCGAGAAAGCCTCGGAAAACGTCGCTATCGACATTGTAGGACCATTCACGCAAGCTTCAGCCAACTGCTGTTTTGCCATTACAATTATTGACTATAAGAGCAAGCGGCCAAAGGAGATTTTTGTACGGGATGCGACCATGTCTACAGTGAGAAAATTCTTGAACTGTTTGCAAGAGAAGGATATTCACGTCGTATCGTATCTGATCATGGACCACAATTTTTTTCAGTGAATCATAAAGAATTTCTTACAGAGCGTGGAACCAAGCATTGGAACTCTTCTGTGTGTTAGCCGCAATCTAATGGTTTGGTTGAAAGATTTAACAGGGTATTCAGGTAATATATTCAATTGGCCTTGTTAGAACGCCGTGATATAAGAACAGCGATGCTTGATTACCTACAAACATCACTGTAGGCTTCATGCGACTACTGGTGTTGCGCCCGCTCTTTTTCTTCATGGACACCAACCTCGAACCAGACTTGACATTGTGGGATTGCCTGACAAATGTTTCAGCACGGACTATTCAATGGCACTACAGCAGTTGAGAGAGCGCATCAGGAACAAGCAAATAAAATCGAAGAGTTACACCGATGAAAAGTGCGTTGCCAATGAACCCAACTTCGTCCTTGGTGATTACGCGCGGGTTAAATTACCTGTAGTTCAGGGGAAGCTATATGCAGAGTGTTGTGCGCCAAAGGAACTTATTAAAGAGCGCGGACCCACCTATTCTCACTTGGAAGATGGACGTGTGTGGAATGCTTCCAAATTAGCGCCCGTTCACTGTGAAGCTATCACCAAAATGAAATTATGTACCTCTTCTGTCATGAACTGGTCACCGGCATCTGATTATTCAGGTATTGCAGCTATAACTCATTCATCACAACCTGGCACAACAAGCACGGATAACTAGGAAAAGGCACCCCTGAACCCTGAACCACCTGCTGCAGTGCGCACGCAACAAGCTTCATTGAATTGGCCACGATGAGAAGCGCGTATGAGAAGAAACGCCTGTAACAAGAAGACACCGAAGAAGCTGCGGGACTACGTTGGACAGTAATGGGCAACCGTTCTTTTTTTGTTTTGCAAAATGGGATACGTTATATAAGGCGTCGCTGCCGAATGCAGCGCCATTAGAAGGCGCGTGCTGGGAGCCGCGTGAAGTTGAGAGAAAAGAGGATGGAAGAAACGGTTAGTGGGTGAGTAATGTCTCCATAGATATCGCATTGAGCACTATGCACGATACAATAGGGTCGAAATGTGAAATCACCCGTGTACCTAGATTTAGGTGCACTTTAAAGAACCCCCAGCTGGTCCAAATTTCCGGAGCCCACTATAACGACGTGCCTCATAATCAGATCGTCGTTTTGGCACGTAAAACCCCATAATTAAATGTTTAAATTTTACCCTACTTGAAAGCTTTCTTTAAGTCGTTCCAGACTGATCAAGGTAAGGAGCGTGGCATAAAAGTAATACATATACACTACATGCACATATTGAAATCGTGCAGTTTTTGCTTGTTCTTCCACTCGCAACCGCGCCTTGTTTGTGCGCATTAGGCTACATTGCCTGAAATGTGTAATAGGGGTTTGGGTCAGTTGATTGTACCTAAACTGACAGCGTGAAAGTGGTGACCTGGACACTATAGAAGGCACAGGGCACAGCGCAGTGCTTTAGCTAATGGTGTAATCGATGCGTAGTGCATGTTTTCGTCCGCACCCGTCTACAAAAGCGGAAATAATGTGACGTCATATCATCACTATTAAGTTTGTATGGTGACAACTTTCGTATTAAATGTTTTCGTGAACGTTCGGACACTTAAGTAAATGCCTCTTCACTAAAAGATATAAAGGGGGCTTGGAAGTTCGCAGACGCTATAAAAATAGAAACAATAACAAAACAAAGCAAAATAGACACAAACAAAATGTTTCTTTCTATAAAATAGAAACAAACAAACCGAATTGTTTGTTTTATGGATAGGAGACGATGCGTTTTTGAATGTTCGTGGTATACGACACTACGATCTTTTCGAAGAGTGGCTGTCGACGATCGCCGTGTGTGACGCTGGTTGCAGGCGTGGAAGAGCGTGTACTGCATGGCGCTGACGCTGTCGCTGCTGCTGAGCAACGAGTTCCCGAGCATGGCGGCCGCTCTCCTTCCCCTCGTGCTGGCGCCGCTGCTGGGACTCGCGGACGCCCAGATGCTCGCCCCGCACTACATGGACGTGAGTGGGCGCAACCTCTCCTGCGCGCGACGCTCCGCACGAGTGCAATTTTGAAGATGAAGCCGCAGCTCAAAGACAATGTAGTTCGATTGGCCTATTCAAACACGCCGAACAATGCTGAAAGATTTTTATCGGACAGTCACTCGACCGACTACAATGAAAATTTTCGCTGTCTAGTGTCGATTTTTAGGCCACCTCGATCAGCACGGGGCGCATATTTACTATAGCTAGTAAGTACAGCGAGACGTGGCACATTCGGAGGCGTCCGACGTTTCTGCGCAGGCGCGAGTAAGAGTGCGTGCGAGAGAGAAAATCTGGTTGCTTTTGCTCCTTGAATATCTGACTTTGCCTAGGCACTACGGAGGACGAGTTTCTTTGCTCGTGTTGTATGCGGTTGTCCGCTAGGCGTGCCGCCATTGCGGAGTGGGGTCGAGTTTACGCTTCGACGCCGGCTGCCCGCGCCGTGAGGCAGTGAGCGCGGACGCCCCATTTGGTGATCGCTGTGTCTGAAGGTACGTCGGACAGACTTTCTCGCACCTGCGGCGCTGGTGCTGAGTCAGTCATGCCGGATTGAACCTTTCTTGCCCCTTAGGGAGCTCTACCTTCAAAACCACATCACTGATTTTTCCGGGGCGCCTTATCAACCACGCCTGAACTTCACTGCCTGATGTCACGCAGTGAGGACTAGTGGCTTTGCGTATCGCCCACGTTAGGTTAGGCTACCTTCGGTGTCGGTAAGTTTAGCTTAGGTTAGATTTGGTTAGCGTACAAGGCGTTAGGGTGGTGCGGCATATTCCCACAGTGGTTAAGCGGTGCGGATATTTGTCTTTGCGTCTCAGCGACGTTAGGTTAATTTAACGATAGGTTAGGTTAGGTTAGCGCAAAAGGCGTTACAGTAGTGCCACGTATTTTCATAGTGGTTGCAGGGGCCTCTAGCGTCACCTGCGGCCTCTCAGCCATTTGCTTTCAACCCCAGTTGCTAAGGCTGTTCCCCACATATGCGGTCCGGCCTCTACTATGGTTCCTACAGCTTCCATGGAAACAACTGTAACCTTATTTGCAAGGTACATCGCCGTAAGGCGCGAGAAAGCTATGATCCGGCATGACTGATTTAGCACGAGCACCGCAGGTGCGAGACAGTCTGTCCAACAAAGCTGTCGTCAAATGGGGCTTCAGTGCCCGCTGCCTCACTTGCTTCACCACGCCGGCAGCCAGCGTCCGAGCGTAAACTCGACCCATGACTCGACCATGACCAATGCCAGTGTGCCTAGGGACAAATGCATGCAACACGCACTAAAAAAACTCCTCCGTAGTGCCTAGGTAGAGTCATATATTCAAGGAGCAAATGCCCCCCCCCCCCCCCCAATTACGCTCTCGCACCCGCTCTTACTCGCGCAAGCGCACAAATGTCTGGCACCTCCGGAAGTGCCACGCCCCGCTGTACTTACTAGTACAGTCGGGCACGGGACACCGCGCCAATAGGCCGTGGCTTCGTTGGGTCCCGAGTTCAGAATCCACACTAGTGGGGTGCCGAAGAACCCTGCAGCCTTTCTTTATTTATGTGTATTTTTTGCTCGTGCATTTGAAACAGGAAGTAATATTGCCACGCGCTTGTGCCACGTGCTTAGGCCACTTGCTCCTAGAAGAATACGACGACTGGCTAGCTCGCGAGCTCGCGCCTTCATCTTTTGTTGGTGCTGCGCTACCTCTTCGACGACTTGGACATTAACGCCTGTCTATTAAACGTGACATTTTTATGGTGGGTGTGCTGGGTATTCTCGACCCATGCAACAAACCCCTCCCAGCAGCAGGGACGCTAGACCGATACCTGAGCTCACGCCTGTGCAACGCGCCAGCCGGAGTATCTAGGGATTGGCCCCTGAGTTTAAGCGTTTACCTGCGAGGACAAATACAACGTCGGCAGGTATGGATGCTACATCCGAGACTACCATGACTAATTCTGCGACGGCTGCTCTGGTACCTCCTCTTTACAGGCTGCTAAAACCACGTGTGCCAAGTCCCTTGCATGGTGACCTTCTTGAAGACATGAAAAAGATGGCTGTTCGACTTCGAGCGCGTAGCGGAGTTCAATGAATGGGACGGACGAAGCGACGCTCCGAAATGCCTACTTCAGCCTGTTGGATGGTGCTCGCACGTGGTTCCAGCATCGTGAAGACGTCCTGACACCATGGCGTGAGTTCTGTCGCAGCCTCTTGTACACCTACGTCAGCTCCGATTGGCGGGAACGAGAAGAATGGACCCTCCAGTCTCGAATTCAGTAGCCTAATGAGAGTGTGGCTATGGACGTGGAAGACGTGGTGCATCTCTTCAGGCGAGCTGACCCTACTTTGTCGGAAGACAAGAAGCTGCGTCACTTCATGCGAGGCATGAAAGAGCAGCTTTTTGGTGGACTCGTTCGTAGTCCGCCCCAAAATGGTCAAGAGTTTCTCACTGGAGCCGTCGCCATAGAGAAGGCACTGCACTAGCACTCACACCAGTACGATCGGCAAGTGAATCTCTTCCTCTGCTTCCAGTGGCCTAGGAGCGCTCATGACTGACGTCGAGTCGCTTCGCGAGATCATTCGATTGGTAGTCTGCGACGAGCTACATCAGGTGCAGCAGCCTTCAGCCAACTTGATAACTAGCGTCATGCGTGGCGAAGTGCAGCATACGCTCGGCGCACCAAGTTACGAAGCAACACTTCAGGCCGCTCCACCACATCAGGCGTTCAAAACTTCAAGTGAACTTCGACGCACAACTGACGCTGATATTTTAAGACGCACCGTCGCGTCGCCGACGAAACTTCCTACCGTGAACGAATATCAGCATGCGACTTATGCTGACGCATTCGGGCACCCTATCCCTGCACCAGTGCTGCTACCTGTCATCACCCCGTACGCCATGGTTCAGTAAGTGCAGGCGGTTCCTTATTTTGGATAGACTTGACCAGCCGTGCGTAAATCGGAAATTTGGCACATGTCCTGCCGACGACCGCTGTGCTAGCGCTGTGGTGAGGCGGGCCATGTCTACCGTGAATGCCAGTACGGCCGCCTTGGACTCCAAGGGACTTCTATTAATTCCCACCGACACCATTTCGGACAACGGCCACCCTAGATTGAATATTTTATCGCCCGATAGCGCACACCACCGTCATCAAGGTGCCAGTCGTGATCGCCGTCACCACGACCATCCTATCCGAGAAATACAAGTCGGATGTCGCAAGGGCGATCTCCGAGCCCTCGCCTGGAAACCTAACTTCAGCGACCTTTCGAGGCGAGGCCACTGATACTCGACGTGCGGAAGACCTCCAATCAACCCGACCTCAGACCCGCGGAGACTTGACGGCGCCAGTGTCTCAGGCTGGAGACAACTTTTCAATGAACAAATGGATTTTCCAGTCTCTGACTGTTCATGGAAAAAATGAAGGCTTGAAAGAGTTACTATTAGAAAGAAAAGGTGTTGTTGTTAGTTCATGTCTTTGGCGCGTTGAATAACCGGAAGAAAATGTAATGCATTCGCTAACGTCGACGTTATAGTGCCCCTTAACTAATTGATATAAACATTTTAGATGCGATCAGCGGTTTCTATCGGATAATGGGATTAGGTTAGCTCGAGCTTGTAGTTCTTTCACTGAGCTGCATCGAAAATTATTAAAAATGAACTGTACGGCTCTTTTTTGGACATTCTCTAGTTTCAGAATATTACGTTTTGTATAGGGGTCCCATATTATAACAGTAGTCTAATACTGGAAGGACAATGGATCTGTATGCTAATCTTCTTACAGCAGGGGTATCCAGAGATAACGTTCTTCTTAAGAAGAATAACTTCCTATGAACATTAGCTGTAACGTAATGAATATGTTTATTTCACCTAAGATTGTTTGAAATCCATAGCCCAAGATATTTGTATTCGAATACGTCAAACAGAAGCACATTGTAAAAATTGTACGAAAATGTTAAGGGCCTCTTCTTTCGAGTGATCCGCATAAAAACAGTCTTGTCAAAGTTTATACACATCTGTCACCGCTTACACCATGAAGAAGCACTCTGAAATTCATTGTTTAACAATGGCTGATCCGATTGATCATTAACCTCCGTATATAGAACACATTCGTCCGCGTACATTTTTATTTTGAAGAGATGTCTTCTACCATGTCATTTATATACATGAGAAAAAGGCGTGGCCCTAGGACCGAGCCCTGCGGGACACCTGATTTCACTGATAATCGGTTAGATTGATGGCTTTTAAATGCAACAAACTGGTGGTGATTGTTCAAGTACGCTGAAATCCAATTAACAAGTTGAGCGTTTCTAAGCAGACTATTTAAGTGAAATAACAATTTACTGTGTGATACCTTGTCAAAAGCTTTAGGAAAGTCCATAAGAATTGCATGAATTTGTTTTACGTTATTTACAGATACGGCAAAATCATGGATGGTAGCAACTAGCTGTGTACAAGTTGAGTACCCTTTCCGAAATCCATGCTGACATTCTGTTCAGATTTTATGTGTATCCACGAAATGTTTATGTATAATGTGCTCTAATAATTTGCAAGCGTTATAGGCTAAAGGGACTGGACGGCAATTCTTTATACTCTGTTTGGCACCGTGTTTATGAAGTGGTATTACTCGGACTGTACTCCAGTCATTTGAGAGTTGACCATCTTCTAAGGAACGTAAAAACACAATGTTCAAATATTTCGAAACCCATTCGGCATACGTTTTTAGGAAAGTGGTGGGTATATCGTCTGGGCCTGAACTTTTCTTTTCATCAAGTTTTAAAAGAATGTGGTATATACCCTGTTCACTTACTGACACGTAAGAAATAGGGGACAAAAGATTACCAAACGCAGGTAAGACACCATCATCCCAAGTAAAAACGGAGTGAAAGTGCTCATTAAATAAGTTAGCAATTTTTTCTTCATCATTCAAGTTAATACTATCAACTTCAATTACATCGCATTGGTAATATTTCGGTGACACCTCCCGCCAAAATATCTCTGGAGACGTCGTGATGAATTTAGGAAATGATTCTCCATAGTAACGTTGTTTCTCAGTAGATAGTTGGATCGGAAGTTTAGATGAAGGAGAGAGAAATTTCTGCCGTTGATCTGGTGAAGCACTCCTTGATTTTTCGTTTTATTTTTTAACCTGTTGAGCTGCCTTTTCAATCTTAGCGTTTCCCGAGAAATCCAGAAATTATTTTTTTCTTTTCGTAATAGCTGGTGCATATGTATTAGTGCAATCATTAAGAATACTCTTAACGCGTTCCTATAATTCCTATACATGTACATTATTTTCTGAAAATGAATCTTAGTAAAACGAAAGCGTGTCTATAATCGATACATCATCAGCTCGGGAGAAGTTGCGGAATCCGACAGCATTACAGCTGTCTTTCCGATTCATATTATTTATTGTCGGTGAGACAGCCTCGTGATCCGATATACCGGGAAATACATCGCACTTAGTTTGACTACTTATGGTCCCACTTACATAGAAGAGGTCCAGGATTGTTTCAGAATTACCCTGTATTCTAGTATAGGTATCCACTAACTGTAATAAATTAAAAAACGGCAATGACCAGCATGGCCTTCCCTAAGCTGTCGCTATCACTGTTGACCGACATCGTTTCCCAATCAATGCTTGGTAAGTTAAAATCTCCCGAGAGAATAATGCGGTCACCGGGTTTCACACGCTCGCTCATGTGTAGCTTCAAAGAATGCAAAACTTCAACACTAGAATTAGGAGGTCTGTACAGAGCAGCTATGACATATCGAATATTTTCATGGTAGGCCTTGCAAAAAATGCATTCAACATCGAATAAATTAGGCATATTTAAGAGCTTAATGTTATTCTTGAAAAGGATGGCTACATCTCCACCCCTAATATCCCTGTCCTTTCTGAAAGCGCTATACCCAAGTGGAATGATCTCCCTATCATATATTTCTTCATTTAACCATGTCTCTGTCCAGACAACAATATCTGGGTTATACGACAAACGAATTCCCTCTAAATCTGTACGCTTGCTCATATCGCTCCTACAATTTACATTGTGTATTCATAAAGGGCCCCGCTTGCACTTAGTTCGTCAGTCTTGAGGACCTGATTTCTTTAGCTTATAACGGGATCTTTCTTCAGCATCCCAACTAAACAAAGTGCCGTCGATGCTCAACTTATCGTAAAGCAGCTTTACTTTCATGTTTTTCTGCTCTTCTTCCTTAGAACTATCCCATAAAAGCCTCCGTATGTCACGTACTCGCATAGAAACGTCTTCAGATAGTGACAGTTAAGTGATCAGTTAAGTGACCTTTTAGTTTATGCGATGCTCTGAACAGGGCATTTTATTTTCTTGGTAGTGAAGAAATTTTAGAATCACTACACGGGTTTTATTTTCGCTTTTTCTTCCGAGTCTGTGACACATTTCAATGCCGTTTACGTTAATGCCTAGTTCTTTATTAAAGACTCCATCTTTTACTTTTCGTTCTAAGCCTTCTGAAGCTTCAACTCTAGGTTCATGTAAGCCATAAATTATAAAGTTATTTCTCCTGCTTCTGCTTTCTAGCTCATCAACATGTTCACTAATGTTGGCTACTTATTCCTCGAAGTTCGTTATTGTTGATTCGATGCTGGCTACCTTTGAGTTCAGTGCACTTAAACCACCCAGTCGCCGCTCGATGTAATAGTTCATTCTGCTAATTTTGATGTTTCTTTGCATGTCATTTTGTGTTATCTGTATGTCCTGTATAGTTGAAAGAATTTTACTTCGCCTATTTAAAAGTATTGGGAAGAGATCTTTTTCTGTTGGGCCTGAATATTCCTCTACGTCTCCGCAAACCAGAAAATCTCTGATTAATAGGCTAATTATACTAGGCAAAAAATAAGTAACACACAGCGGGCAGAGCAGCAGCAGCAAAAAGCGGTTATCTGAAGGATAACCACGAGTTAGCATATATCTAGCAGCCTGTAGCATGAAACAAAAGGGACTGTTCAGCATGCTGCCGGGATTGCTGCCGCCTCGCCCACTGGTGAAGCACAGTTCGTCAGGTGCCTTTATATCTGTCCCATGGGGCATGTGACTTGACGTCACTGTTGCTGATGCGATATCCAGACTTGTGACGCATGGAAAAGTTTGTCAATTTATGGTGCCGCATTCACCGCGTGTCGATGAATGCACCCCAGCGTCGTGGTCCACGCCCACCAGCGTTGTCGAAGCAGCGCAAGTGCTAGTTGAAGCTTCGTTTCCAAGAACAAGAACCGCAACCTGTAGCATGAAGCAAAAGGGACTGCTCAGCATGTTGCCGGGATTGCTGCCGCCTCGCCCACTGCGTGGGCGTGGCTGGAGGAGTCATTGATGTTAGGGATGGTCAAGCTGACGTCTTGATCCCTTGTTTTACAAATGAGCACGACACCCTTCCGTCGCACTACCATCGCTTACGTTGAAGCTTTGGTGGACTTCATTGAGTGTTTTGCTTGTGGAGAAAGCGGCAGGAATGAAGAATACGTTACAAATATCGACACCAACAACGAGCTGTCGGAGGACAATAAGGAGGCGCTGCGAGGACTGTTGTGTGAATTCAAGGACTGCTTCGCTCGATCGTCTAAGTCAGTCAGACGCCAATCACGCAGCGCAGAATAATTACTTACGACGATGCACGTCCTTTTCTTCAGCAGCCGTATCATGTTTCGCAGAAAGAATACGAAGCAATTCAACAAGTCATAGATATGATTGAATATGGCGTCATCCAACCTTCAAACAGTCCGTGGTCGTCACCGGTTGTCCTAGTAAAGGAGAAGGACAGCACTGTCCGCTTCTGTGTTAATTACAGAAAACTCAACAACGTTACAAGGAAAGGCGCCTATCCGTTGTCACGCATAGGTGACTCACTCGACCAGCTACGGCCAGCCAAGTATTTTTCCTCCTACGAAAAGTAGGTACTGGCAGATTGCTGTTGACAAGCATGACCAGGAGAAACAGCCTTTGTCACTCCGGATGGACTTTATGAGATCCCAGTGCTTCTGTTCGGGTTGGGCTCTGCTCCGGAAAGTTTCCAATGAATGATGGATACTGTGTTAGCCGAACTAAAATGGCACAACTTACTAGTCGAACTGGATGATGTGGTCACGTTTTCAGGCAGCTTCTTCGGACATCCTAAGTGACTGCGGCAAGACCTCGAGGCAGTCTGATCGGCTTATCTCACGTTAAAGCTTCAGAAATGCCACTTAGGTTATGGAGAACTCAAGTTCCTTGGACACGTCGTGAATGCGGAACGCGTCCGTCCCGTTCCCGAGAAAACTGCCATTGTAGCTGCTTTCCCGACTCCTACCGAAAGAAAAGCGTTCGACGCTCCCTGTGACTCTGCAAGTACTACCGACGCTTTGTACGCAATTTTTTCTAAAATTGGCGAACCACTTACTCGTCCCCCTAGAGACGACACGCCGTTCATCTGGAGCTCTGAACAAGAAGCGGCTTTCACTGAGCTTCGACACCGCCTGCCATCGTCCCCTGTCCTTGGGCATATCGACGAGGAAGCCGAAACGGAAATTCATACCGACGCCAGTAACGTCGCTCTGATGGGTGCGGTGCTCGTAGAGCGGCATGAAAACGTCGAAAGGGTGCGGGAGTCACACCCTATCAAGACCTGAGTCTAATTACACTACCTCGGAGGAGGAGTGTCTTGCTGTCGTATGGGCACTTGCCAAGTTCCGACCTTATCTACATGGCCACCCATTCCGGGTCGTGACAGATCATCACTCCTTATGCTGGCTGGCAAACCTAAGAGATTCCTCTGGACTACTGGAACGGTGGAGCCTACGCCTGCAGGAATACGACATTATTATCGTGTACAATCCAGGCCGCACACATGACGACGCCGACACATTGTCGCGCGCGCCTGTTGAACCTGCGGATCAACAGACCGAAGAGTACAGCGCTTTTCTCGCCGCCATAAGCGAGGCACACGTATCTACATGGCTGGGAGCATATTGTGAATTGCTACCTATCAGGGAACATCTAGAAGGCCGCAACGTGCCTCTGCCCCCTCCCCACAAATTGCTCGCGGATTGTCGCCGTTTTGTTTATGACAGGATATCTAATACAAACAGAATTCTGCTGCCAGCAACAAACCTATATTTTGTTCATACCAGCAGAGCTTCGTGACGAAATCCTGTTCGCAAGCCACGACGAGCCTGCGTCTGGCGACTTGGGTTTCACTCGAACCCTTGCTTGGGTGCGGAAATCATACTACTGGCTAAAACTCGCCACTTAAAGCAAAATGCCTGATAACAATGAACTTACTTAATATCCTATCCCACACTACATGGGGTAGTGACATGAAATGTTTATTGAATCTATACAGGAACCTAATTCGATCACGATTGGACAATGGTGCCATGGTATATCACTCTGCGGCATGGAGCGCGCTTATGATGCTAGATCCCGCCCACCATCTGTGTATCCATCTGGCCACTGGCGCATTTAGAACAAGCCCTGTTGAAAGTATAGCCGCCGTGGGTGCTCAGTGGCTATGGTGTTAGGCTGCTGAGCACTAGGTCGCGGGATCGAATCCCGGCCACGGCGTCCACATTTCGTTGGGGGCAAAATGTGAAAAACACCCGTGTACTTAGATTTAGGTGCACGTTAAAGAACCACAGGTGGTCGAAATTTCCGCAGTCCTCCACTATGGCGTGCCTCATAATTAGAAAGTGGTTTTGGCACGTAAAACCCCACAATTTATTTTTTTTTGTTGAAAGTATATACGTAGAGTCGGATGAGTGGTCAGTCCATTTTCAGACAATTAACATACATCTGCTTCCCCTATTTTGTCAAAGCGCACTCTAATCATGAATATCCGTGTTCCGCAACCATTAACAATTTATCGTGTGCAACACTTGTTTGTAATAGACCCTGTATGAGGCTACCTTTCTCACTGCATGTGCGAGAACTCAGTGAAGAAACGAATGTCTTTGTTCTCGAAGATCGCCTAATGCCTCTAGCTAAGCTGTAGCTGCCCTGGGAGAGGCGCGTGATAGAATTTGACGTATCCTTTTTAGAGGTCACAAAGCACGCTCCTGAGCTCAAAATCGCTATGCATTTCCGTGAACTTCAATCGAAGTACTCGTGCTCCCAATTCTACACAGACGCACCAAAATCACATGCTGGCGCATCTTACGTTGCCGCTGGTCCGTCTTCTTCTAAATCTGACGTATCGAATGCCCTGACAAGTATATTCACTGCAGAAGCCTATGTAGTATTGTCCGCGGTGAAACGTATAAAGAAATTAAAACTTGACAGCAATAATATTCAGAGAGTCGTTAAGCCTCGTAAAAGCATTGATGTCCTTACATAAGCATACAAATCCTGTTTTTATCGAACTTTATGCAACGCTGGGCAACATTCATTTATCTCGTAGACATGTAGCAATGTGCTCTGTCGCTGGCCACAGAGCAATCAAAGATAATGTGCTCAAGTAAAACTCTTGCCTGGGCTAGTTGGTTCATGCTTGAATTAGTAAAGGTAAGGCGCAGAAGACGATGACACATGAAGAAGAACACAAATGACAGGACCGGCGCCACTCGAGACTGGCAAGCTCAGACGGCGATCAGGTTGACACTTGTGCCGATCCCGCCATTTTGTGCGCCAACCTGATCGCCGTCTCAGCTTCCCAGTCTCGAGTGGCACCGGCCCTCTCGTTCGTGTTCTTCTTCATGAGTCCTCGTCTTCTGCGCCTTGCCTTTACTAATTCAAAGGTAATGTGTTTGCCGACGAAATCGTCAAATCAATAACATCGCAAGATGTTCGTTCTGCTGCTGTCGCAGCCACAGACATGAAGCCTTTCCTACGAAACAAACTGCGAAGTCACTGGCAACGGTTGTGGGAGGCTGAAACGAGCAATAAGATTCACGTGATTAAGCCGAAGTTAGTTTCCGGCTCCCCACTAGGAAAACAAGAAGAGGAGGTGTCCTATTTAATAGACTCAGAATAGGACACACATTTGGCACTCAAAACTTTCTCTTGACATGTGCTTATGTATTGCTGCTATATTGTATAACCCATGTTATCTTCTTAATTATTAATTGCCTATTATGAGACTGATATATTTATGTACGATCGCTCCTCCCCTCTGTAATGTACTGCAATGTACCCCGAGGGAAAAATAAATAAATAGATAAATAGATAACGGGTCTCCAACCTGTCGAGGATGTGGTGACTAGCTGACCGTCCTTCATGTCGTCCTGGAGTGTCGGGAAGATGAAACAGGCAGAAAGAAACATATTTCTTTTGCATACCGCTGTTTAGTCCCTCTTCATCCGCCTATGTTTCTTGGTAAAGAATCGCTTTCTAAGACCAAAGCAGTCCTCGCTTTCGTGAATGATGTTGTCTTACATCTTACAAGCCCATTAACTTTGTAGCTCATCCTCTTTCCAGAGGATGCCGCTATGATAGTTGTTATGTATAGCACATGCATTTAGGCCCTTGTGCTATACAAAGGCTCTGGTGAGACAGTAGTGCTCTAGCCAATTTTGGTGTCTGAAATATCTTGTATATTACATCATTCTATCGCAATGCATTTTAATGCTCATAGCACGCGCCATTAGTCATTGCCATACTGTTATTACATGTAGATTTTACGCAGTTTACACCAACTGTTAGGCCCCTTTAGAGCCACGTCGCATCAGCTTCACAGAACTCATCAGTCCACTGCGAGCTCATTAACACTGGCATGGCGCTCTTTGACCATCCCTGGCCCTTGCGCCACCAAAAATCACACATTCATTCATTCATTTATTTCCACTTTATTAATTAATGAAGATTTTACATAACCTAACTCTTCCCCCAGCATTTTGCGAGTTTTCTTGAATTTGTACCGTCAGCTTCGGCCGCTCGATTAAAGATCGCTTTATTGGAGCAGCCGTCCATCAAGCTCGCTGCAGCTACGTGCTTATTTTAATTCTATCTGAATGAAAAATTCAGTCTCTGTCGCTAAACGGAATGACTGTACATTCGGCATTAACAATTCGTAAGGCGTTTTAGTAAAACGTTGTTTTAATGCTCCAGCACACATTCCTATATATTATCTAATGATATGTTACTGGTCAGATTTAGCTTAAATATCATGTACAGCGACCTCATAGGCCACTTGAGCTCGATTGTGTTGCTTGTCATCGTCTCAACGCAAAACGTGCATCATCTTGATTCCTTTATATATTACTGGATTGAATGTTTTCTCACCAACCGCTCGCAAAACAATGTGATTGACAACCATCTCTTGGCAAGTATTAAAGTTCTATCAGGTTTACTGCAAGGTTGTGTGCTTGGACTTCTGTTTTTGATCTTCGTTAACAATCTTCATAAAAGCATTCCTTCGTATATCGGATTATTAGGCAACGATTGTGCCTTGTATCGTAGTACATCATCATACAATGACCAAATAATATTTCACGGTTACTTAAACAAATTAGCAAATTAGTGTTCCCTTCGGGTAATGACTGCGTATTTTTAAATACAAGTACTTGTGTGTATCCCGCAAGCGTAAGAGTATCCACCACCAGTACTCCCTTAATCATAGTGCTCTCACGCTAGTTGACTCAGCGTTACTTTGGGATAACAATCTCTAATTGACTCGAATGTTCAGAACACATTTCGAAGGTTGTAAAAGACTTTTCCAAATCGCCTGGCCGTCTCAAGAGATAACTTTTTCTGTCTCCTGGTTACGTACGCCCGCGCCCCTAGAAAGCTTTCATGCGGACCAAATTTAAATATGCCTCTGCTATTTGGAATCCTCACCAGGCATGCCTTATTAACTCTCTAGAAGCACTACAAGATCGCGCGGCACATTTCATCAACTTTAACTAAGACTGGCAAAGAAGCATAGGCAGCATTAAATTTCCCTCAATATCCCTATTTGAACTTTGTCAAAATATTTCGCAAATTGCACACCTACACTATACTACAGCTTCCTGCACTGTAGGAGACGCTTTTACTCCCATCTGACCGCACTTCACAACGTTTATTTATTACGTTGAACATACAACATTTGCATAGTACCACCAATGCCTTCGAAAAATCGTTTTTACCTATTGCTATTGAACACTGAAACACGATACCCGACGCTATAGTGAATGAGAGTGATCATAATACATTTATTAATTTACTGTATCATTTAAGTCCTTAATCTACCATCGATGTGTTGTCACTGCACTTTACTAGTAGTTGTACCCTTATATATATATGCTCTTTAGGAATTTGGAATTCAACTTTCCCGTGAATCGTTCAGGATACATTGTCATAAGTAACGTATAAGTCGTTGTATAGCTTGCCTTTTGTAAATTTCACTTTTCACTGGTCGTTTCGCTCACATATTTCAAACATGTGTACCGAGTAGAGTTGTTATTTCTTTCTGTGTTTAACTGCGACACTACTGTTTCCAGAAGTTTCAGCTCCGCCCCCCTCCCCCTTATAAATTATCCGGTAGCGAGTCTCTAAGATTTCAATAAACGATCGTGATAATGTCAAGCACTGCTTGTGTCTAGTTCGTGGTCCATTCCAAGATTCCAAGATTTTAAATGAGTTGAATGTTGGACCACTTGGTATCTTCAAATGAGGGCCATCTAGGAATAGCATGCGACGGGACGGTAAACAGAAACGTCTTAATACTGCAAAAAATTACCAAGCAACACTTTCATTGTTTGTTATATCTCTTGCGAGCCTTTGTAAATCTAAACGTTTGCAAAATTCTACTCTTTTACTCTTAATTATTGCCTGACCTTTTCCTATACGAAATAAATTCTTGTTGAAGGCCAACACATCTTTTTCGTTGTACATGTTCCTTGGCAAGGCGACAAAACCACCTATTTTATCTGCTTGCAGAACGCTAAGGTAATTTTCATTCAAAAATTTCCCAACACATTTCAAACGGTTTTAGCAAACATAGGTCCAGGCCGTTTTACATTCTTGGCGAGGCAGTCAATCCCTTGTGTTCACGATCTTCCTGCGGGACCTTAACCGCAATCCGTTGGTTCATGGCCGTGAGTTCATGTGGAGGAACAGAAGGCTTCAGTTCAGACTTGGAGCCCTTCTCTGGAAGATTTGAGATATTGCAAGGAGTGGGCACTTCGCCCATTAGAATTATGGTTCCTTTTAAGACTTTCCAGATTCTTCGCTTTCGCCACGTTTCCAAGGATGCACCTTAGGCTGTAGCACCGCCATAGTTCTGTTAAACGACTGGCTTCGCGTTTCAGAGAGAAGAGATGACTTTGCGCTGGCCATTCTGGGTACCCAGCCAAAGTGCTAATTCTCAGCCATTCGAAGTATAAGCGTTCTTGTCGCCAAAGTTCGGGTCGTAAAATCTTCACTAGCGTTTTCACTTGACCCTACGAAGGTGCAGCGGGACGAAGCAAGGCATCATTTTCAACGCTGCCATGCCCTGTCTGACGCAGAAACCAAGATACCTTGAACGGCAGCTCGCTGAAACGATGTTCGCCAGGAACTTGCTGATGCCCTGAAGGTCATTTACGGACAAACAAAGAGAAGAGCCCAATGCAGAAGAAATACACATTAAAAGAGTTGAATGCTGAGCTAGTTGGTATTTTGACATGACCATGTTGAAATAACACGCGGCGGGACGGCACAATAGAAAGGAAGACGAACACAGGCGCAAACTAACAATTGATTTTTTTTTTCGTGAAAATCCTAGGCAAGAGCAAGTAAAGAAACCGCTAGTAAAACGTTAGAGACATTTTTTATCAGAAAAGCAGGTCACGAGTGTATAAGCGAAACATCGATTGCAGTGCACAATGCAGAAATAAAATTACTTTCCCGCCTAGTTTAATCACTTACTGTTTGACGAATTGCAATTTTCCTTGCAGCAGTGTGCCTGTGCAGCTTGTGGATACATGTAGCTGCTGATAGCCGGCTCCAATAAAATGAGTTGTTAGTGTGCGCCTGTATTCGTCTTCTTTTCAGTTGTGCGTTGGGCGCTATTTCAAGATGGTGTCCTCATGACATTCCAAGATTGTCTTGGTGGAGGTAGGGGGGGGGGGGGGTTAATCAATCGAAGCGCGGCAGAAAACCTTGCTCATTAAGCGTCCAGGCGTGGGCTCAGGGCACAGCGCAGCAGTTCAGGCTCCTACAAACAGACGCGCACGCGCGCAGGGCACCGTGCTGAGCCTCGCGTGCGCCCAGTGCCTGGTGGGTGTTCTGGCCAGTGGCAGCAACCTCGTGGCGCGCTTCTCGTGCGCCCTGCTCGGTGTGCTTGGCCTGCGGCTCCTGGGCGTGGGCATCGTGGCTGCCTCGCTGGTCGCCGGCAGCGTGCTGCCCGCCTCGCACCCGGCGCTCCTGCTCGCCGTGCGACTCGTCGAGCGCGTCGTCGGCGACCTCGAGGCCGACGCGCTCGACGCGCAGCGCAGGGGCGACGGCTGGTTCGACTACGCTGCGCCCAGGTCTAGCGTGCTTGAAGCTCTCGCGCCTACTCTGTAAATGGCCTTAGCCAGTGCGCAACTATCATGTGCAGCGCAATCTTAGCGCTTTTGCCCGTTAACCTGGCAGTGACTCTTAGCAGAGCCCATTACTTCTGACCGTTCTCGTCACGGTGAGCCCGACATTGTAATTCGCTTTCTACGGGCTGATGACGTCCAAGTTTTCCGAAATCTTTAAGAATCGGCTGTTGCCGATACAACTTGAGTCCCTAGCTGAGCTGGACTGTTCAGAAAAGCGAACATTATTGCATGAGAAATCACTTCATATACAACTAACTAAACAGGTAACTAATTAAATTCTTAATATCCTGGCCCATACTGAAATTTACGAGTTGTAGCTGGTGAGCTTGCACGGCGTAACAACTTCGATTGAATTTCCAGAAGGACACCAGTTTAAAGACATGCGCCATAAACATCGGCATAATAAATACAATGCTGTTCCACTTAATTTTAACAGGACGCTGTTTGATGCATTGAACCACAAATGTAACTGGAATGTACATGTATTATTTCACACTTTGGAAAATATCTCGGAACTGGTCTCATCATGGGGATTCAACTGGATACGTATTGCAAGCTCGCCGGCTAAAATTAGTCAGTTGCAATATGTGTATTAATGTAATAAACAAGTTATTTAGTGCATTTTGTTTATTATTTCGATATGTGTGTCGATCTCTCGTCCTAATTCCCCCCATCTTCGAATAGTCCTTCTCAAACACAACAATTACGCTATCTGTTACGGAAGAATTAAAAAAAAAGTTCCGAAAACATTAAAATCATCACCCAGTATTCTAAGGGCCAACTTTCTCATCTGGTTCGTTTAGCAAACCGCGAAGGTAATTCGACCTTGCGATTGACACATGAAAAAAGAAGAGTTTTTAAAAAAAGCAACTGTTAAGCCCTCTGAGCAGCAAATGAAACAATGTGATGGTTAAGCTCTCCAAGTACGCAGTGCGCTAAAAGACAGGCTAACTCGGGTATGCATGGGCGCTAACGTACTAGCTGCCAAGGTGCTGCTCGTCTGATACGAGTGTGACGAAGTAGTACGCATGTATGCGCGTGATGTAATAACACTGAGAAGTCTCGCAGGTGGCAAAGACAAACTGAGGGTTCTGGCTTCTCGGCCGTTTCGCACGGACATAACTGATTGCCTGCTGTGTGCACGATGCACCGAAGGCCATATGGAACGACTAAACACTTAACTAGGAGCGTACGCTGCATCTTCAGCTTTCACGCAGACTGTCGACGTCGCTACGCACTACGGGCACGGAACATATTAAGCGCGCAAGGAAAAACACGAGATAAAACACACGTTAAATGTGTGCTTACTAACTCGAGAGAGTTATTTCGTACAGCTATGCATCTGATTGCCTTAGGTAGCTCAATTGCCGCAGCATGCATAAAAGACGAATTAATGTGACCATCGCACTAACTAGCAAAAGCTGCAGTAGAAGAACAGGTTTCGTTAGTCTTAACTGTTCCACGTTTATTTAGATTTAAATTATTTGATTTACCTTCCAGAAACAGCACAGTAGATTATGAGGATCGTTATGGTAAAGGATGATTAATTAATTTGATTCGATGAGCTTCTTTAACTTGCAACTTTGTAGCGTGTGACTGAGGGGTGCTGGACGCTTTTAAGCTGAAAAAAAAAAGGCTTTTGCTAAGCTTTCCCTCTTCGTGGTGCTGCAACTCTGCGCACTAGAGAGAAATAAATCTGGATATGCATCTGTGGCTAAGTGTAAATGGCCGCTTATACAGACACACGCCCGTGTTTGGTCCATGCTGCAGGACGACGCGAGCTATGAGTAACGACGACCTGTTCGCCCAGCTGGCCTCCACCGTCGTCTCGCTTCCGGCCAAGCGGTCGACGGCTTCTCACCGCAGGTTGTCCCGCTTCCATGTGAGCACGCCCGCTAACTTTGATGCCGCTGTTCCAGAAAAAGGCGCGGCACAGCCTCGTGAGGGCAATTCGCAGGAAGCGCCTGAACAGTCTTGTCATGAGACGTCCACACCACGATTTTCGAACACCGAGTTCGCCGACAGCCACGCCGACGTGTTCCCCGTACGGCGGTGCCGTATCATCACATGACAAAGAGCTAGCTCAGGACGTCAGTTGATGTCACTAACCTAAAAGTAGATATGTAAGGATCGGAAGGGTACGCTGGGGGTTATAATTGCAACGTTATAGTGCCAGCCGTACTTTCAAATAGATGACTCACGCGAAGTTTTTCGCTTCACTTGAATATAACCATTTCGAAGGAATTATTGTTTCTCTGGTTGCAGCTTGTCATTAGTTAAGCTTGTATAATTTCGCATGGCCTATCGCACAACATACATGTGGGTTAACTAGGTAGCATTACCTTGTTCACGGCGTGGTCTGAGTTGCACTATTGCAAAAGATAACACAATAACATTCGCAGCACTTTCGCTCAGCTGAATCGGGATGCTCACAATGACATTTTGATTTAGAGGACACTGCAGCTATTCTACCAAGAATGAGTGGGTCAGTTTTCAGTGCAGTGAAGTCTGTAATATGCAGAAGCGACTATAAAACTAAATTGGTATGCTGAATACACAACGCAATAAGGCATTTGGCTCAGTTCAGTGGTGGAAAAGATTAACGATGGATAAAAACCAGTGTTCTCGTGCAAAACACGCAAGATAATGTCAGGACAAGTTCTAAATGCGCAAAAATTATCAATCGAAGAGTTTGTTTTCCAGGTTCGGCAGAGTTTGTAACAGTGACTTCATGCTTACTCCAAAACATATTCGGGACCCTACTACTGAGTTACACATTGCACTCCCACATTTTACGCGACAGTGGATCACTGATAGCTTTTTTTATCTCTTCGTGTTTCAGTTTATTAAAGAGTTATGGGGCTATACGTGACAAAACCTTGACTTGATTTTTTCATCCCCTGGGGTTATGTAACCTGTCCCTAAATCAAAGTACACACAGGCATTTGTGCACTTCACCCCCGTCGAAATGCGGCTGCCACGGCCGGGATCGAACCCGCGACTTCAAGCTCAACAGTGCGACACCATTGGGCTACCGTGGCGGGTTGTCTGGATTGATTCATTTTATTATTGCGATAGCAATTATATTGATACATGCATATTGCGTGTTTCTTGTGGACCATGCACGCGGGCGCCCCGACGAAGATGACGAACGCTCACTGACTCTCGAGCTGTCGGCTAAACTGGCCAGCGCTGCAGTCATCCTTTGTAAATATGCACTGTAAATAGTCTCCAGTTCTTAATCCTTCGTTCACGTAACATTTTGGTGGAGGGTGCCGTTTCCCGTTATCGCCGCGGTCGCACCGGTCGCAACGGTCGACGGTGGCACCGCAACGGTCGCACCGTCCTGCTTTCCGCCATGGCTCCCGGTGACGACACCTCGTCTGCTTCTACTCCTGCGACCCCAACAACAACGTACTTTACATTTACCAATCCCCACGGTCCTTGCAAATTCTCCGGCCAAGATAATGTCGACGTTGAGGACTGGCTCAGCCTGAATGAGCGTGTTAGCCAAAACAACCGCTGGGACAATACCATTATGCTAGCGAATGTCCTACTCTACTTGGGGGGAACTTCGGCGGACACGATGGGACGCGGACAGAGGGAACTTCGGCGGACACAGGAGGACGAGATCTCTAGCTGGGATGCTTTCAAGGATGCTTTCAAGAACACGGCAGCGATGTCGTCTTGCCTCGACCTCACCGCTTCACCACCCTTAAATGAGCAGGTCATACGTATTGTTCGCCGCGAGCTCGAGTCTACAAGTTCTGCGCCGTTCCATCCGCACCCACTTGACCTCACCATTGACCAACCAGCCCCCGCGATCTCTCTCATTCAGGCAGCTACGAGCCAAGAATTTGCAAACCTAGGTTTTCCTGCTGCTTGCTCCGTCTCCCGACCAGCCGCCCGACCGCTACCGAGCTACGCCTCACGGCGATCTGTGTTCCCCTTCAAGACAGCGCGACCCGTCCGAGTGAAGAACTCCGGTCGACAATCCCGATTGCTTCCGTTGCCTCTGCATTGGCCACGTCACTCGCCACTGCCACATTTCCTCGTCGTTGCCATGTTCGAGCTCCTTTTCCCCGTCTCCTTGCCCATATACCGACCTGCGCCGTTACTCGCCTCGCCGTATGCCTCCTACCTCCGACGTATCCATCGATGACAGTCGTCCTGCTCGCTCGCGGTCACCTTTGCACCGTCGGTCACCGTCACCCCAGCCGCGCCCCTATTCGTTGCCGACCGATTATGGACCTTGCCGGGCGGAAAGCTTGACCATGCAGCTCCTGGGGGTAGTGAGTGAGTGAGTGAAATAACTTTAATAGGCCCAGAGAAGACGCAGGGGAGACCCCGCGCCACCCGGCAAGTCCCACGTAGGCACCGCCAAGCCGAGCTTGACGCCCGATCGAGGGCAGTCTGGACGGCGAGTGTTTGGTAGTTGAGTTCGGGGCTGCCCAAGAGCGCAGCCCACCTATCCTCGCTGAAGGAGGAGCCGATGGCTTCGCACTCTCACAACACATAGTCCAATGTTGCCGTTAATCCACAGGCAGGGCAGTCCGCACTGGGGTACCTTTCAGGGTATATTGCATGAAGAACCACAAGGTTAGGATACGTACGGGCTTGTAAAAGTCGAAGGGTCACCGCCCACGCCCTGCACAAGGCGGGGTGCGGGAGGGGGAATGCCCGTCTTGACAGATAGTAACGTGTGGTAACCTCATGGAACGTGAGCAAGGGTTCCCCGCGGGGCAGGGGGACTGCGGAGGCGGCGCGGTCAGTGAGTCCTCGCGCAGGCTCGGGCGCGCCTTTGTTAGGGTTAGAAGGAGAGCCCTCAGTCGACCCCAAATGAGCGGGAAACCAAGTGACAGAATGCGGAGAGATACTTTTGGCGCTTTGGAGAATGCGGAGGGACTGAGGGGAGACCACCCCGGTTTGGTAGGCCTTAATGGCTGCCTTGGAATCGCTATGTATTGCCTCTCTGCAACCCTCGAGCACAGCCAGCGCGATTGCAACCTGTTCGGCTACCACGGGCCTCAAAATGCGTACCGTAGCGCAGCAAGTGAGCATGGAATTGGAGTCGACCAAGGATAGTGCTGCATTATCTTCGTGGTGTCGAAATCGTCAATTGACGCTCTCAACAAACCAGAACACCAACTGCTCACTGACCGTGTACGGACATTTCTTCCCAAAGTCATCGCCGACATCCTGCAGTCCTGCTCAACCAAGAGCAAGCGGACTACATCTTACCATCCCCAGACTAAAGACCTCACGGAGCGTCTGAATCGCAGCTTAACAGACATGCTTGCAAAGTCTATCGCGCCCTCCCATACTGATTGGGACCTTGCCCTGCTCTATGTCACTTCTGCCTATATTTCTTCGCGTCACGACACTGCCCGTTATTCCCCGTTCTTTCTGTTGTTCGGCCGAGAACCCACATTGCCACTGGACGCATCCTTTTCATCCGCTGCAGCAGAGACCAGCGAGTATGCACTTGACGCCATCACCAGGGCAGCCCAAGCACGCGAAATTGCCCGCGCTCGCCTCCTGACCTCCAAAGAGAAGCAACGGCGTTCGTACGATCGCCTACACAGAGACGTTCACTTTTCACCTGGATCTCTGATACTCCTCTGGTCCCCCACTCTTCACGTTGGCGTGTCAGAAAAACTCCTGTCTCGGTACACAGGCCTATATCGAGTGCTCCGTGCCGTGACTCCAGTTACGCACGAAATCGCCCCAGTCGGTGCAAGTGCCGCATCTGCCCCGAATTCCACCGCCGTTGGGCATGTCGTACGCCTCAAACCATATTACTCTCCTGTTATCACCGCTATTTAGACGCACCGGGACAGTGCTTCTGCCGCCGGGGATAATATATGCTCATTGCGTCTTTCTTGTGGACGATGCACGCGGGTGCCCCGACGAAGACGACGAACGCTCTCTGGCTCTCTAGCTGTCGGCTGAACTGGCCAGCGCTGCAGTTATCCTTTGTAAATATGCTCTGTAAATAGTCTACGGTTCTTAATCCTTCGTTCGCGTAACAATACGGTTACTCCAGGCGGATTTATGCCGTCGCCGTCCCCATGGCGTTCCGTATTAGTGAAAGCGTGTGAGGGTGCCCCGGCAAACGCGGTTAAATCTCACGTGCGCGAGCGAGGAATGCGGCGTGGATGCGTGCCCTCTGCTGTGGTGCGCGATGCAGGAAGGTGAGGTGAGGGAGGGGGGAGTCATTCTCCGGTGGCTGCTACGGTGCCTCAATGTCCTCCTCGCCCGCCGCTCCATACAGAGTGGAGACAACTGTGGGGTCTACTACGGCGTTGACCACGCGAACCGCGGACGCTGTTTTAGACCCTGACGCTAAGTGGCGGCGTGACGTGCGGACGTGTCTGCATCAGCTCCGCCAACCGAAGTTGACCTACTTGTTCGAATCTACTTTTCCCTGACAATTTATAGTGGAACGACTGCGGGAAGTTACAAGCAGCAAATGGATGGCGCATCTATCACGGTAGGTCCGCTGAAACCTTTTTTGTGGGTCCTTTCTCCGACACCAAGGGTTAAGCCTATTTTGGCTTAACACGACATCGGCTCCGCCGTAGCGCGGGAAGGCGGGAAGGCGCGGCCGCTAGCTTAGCCGATCCCCAAGAACATTCTAGAACATTCCACCATGCCCTACGAGGCAATGGTAGAGGGCGAGCGAATCTCCAAAGAAGACGCCGATTCCAACGGCTGGATTACCGCTCACAGAAAGCGGAACGCGGACAAAACCTGCGTCGAGAACGAGATGCGCAAGGCAAAGCAAAAAGGCGCCCGCGTTGGCGCCAAACAAGCTAGCCAGCTAAGAAAGGTTGCCGCAGCCTCCAGGCTACCGCGCCTGCCTAAATCGCACTTTCGAGTTGTCGTCCGCCCTGGGGGAGGGCTGGACGTGCGAAAATGCAGTCAGATCAAAGTCGCGAACGCAATTTTAATGGCGGCCAAGCTGCCCCCGGCGGCAGCCGAGGTGGATATCGGGTGTGCGAATGCAATGCAGAATAGCTTTGTTATAAGCACACCCTCCGAATCGAGCGCCAATGTATACTCCCAAATCCGGGAGATTATCTTGGCGGATAAACGGCACTCTATCGCGGCTTACATTATGCCTCCGGGTAATACTAGCAGAGGCGTGGTCACAGGCGTCGATGCCGATCTGCCCGAAGCTGCACTGCAAAGCCTTTTTGTCACACCCAGAAACCCGATGGTGCTCGGAGCCAGGCGCATAAAAGAGTTGACTGCCGTGATCATACTGTTAAACGGCATGAAAGTGCCCAACTATGTTCGTTCCGGCCCCAACATGGTACGCTGCACGCATACAAAAGGCAAATAGACACTTTCCGCAACTGCGGACGAGTTGGTCACAGGCACGACGTTTGCCCCAGACCGACCGAAAAAGTGCGTGGGAAGTGCGGAACTTTGCAAACCACAAACGGACACGAATGTGTGCAACCCAAGTGCGCGCTCAGCGGAGACGCTCACCTCACCGGCGACCGAAGCTGCAAAAACAGGTATCAAGTTCCTTATGTCGTGAGGAGACGACGCAGAAGAGGAAGGAAACGCGGCAAGAAGAAGAAGAACGCAACGAGCCACGCTGGGGGTCGAGGAACCCCAGCTCCAGCCACAACGCCAACTACGGACGCTTCCAGGAACACCACCGCAGAACGCTCTAGATGGAGATCCAGGAGCAGACCCCGTGTCCGGATCAACTCACAACCTCAAGGGCGGGGAAGGCAGCCAAAACAGGTGAGACCCACCCGTGCCCCCGCACAACGAGGGCAACTCCAAGAGCAAACGCTAGGCGAAATTCAATCACTCGAGCGCGAAAACGCGTCTCTTAGAAAGGAAATATCTGAAATTAAGTCATTATTGCAGGAAATGCAGCAGAGAGAACGCGCGATCGGCGGCGAAGCTACCGCAGCAGCCGCCTCTCTCAACAGAGGCGCTAAACGCAGATCCAGCCTCGAGCCCATGGACGAGGAGACGCTTAACGTCTCGGGCATCAAGCCACTGCTTGACCAGCTAAGATCGGACATAGTTACCGAAATTAGCCCCATCAAGCTCCAACGGAACGAGCACACAGCGAGGCTCCAAATTTTAGAATCCGACAGACAGCTTGCGCTGCTCGGTACGCCCCCACTACGTAAGTAAAATGGCTAATGAAAGTAATCTAGTTATCTGGCAATGGAATTACGCCAGCTTCTACAAAAGGAAGGCAGTCTTGCAACATCCACTTAGCTCTGCTAACGAAAGGCCATCAGTAATCCTCCTCCAAGAAACATTCACCGATGTGACCGCTCTTGGCGACTACCATGCAGAAGCGCACTTTTCGGAAAGCAAAAGAGGAATAGCGACACTCGTCTCAAACAGTCTCGATTATTTACGTCATGACGTTAGGCCGAACTTAAAAGTCGAACACATCATGATCGAGCTCATCCAAAACGCTAAACTCAACCGATCCGTTTTCATTCTGAACGTCTACAGTTCGCCAGCCGACAGAAGGGAGACGTTTAACGCTCTCTTCCGGAAGGCATGTCAAATTGCAGGTGATCGTCCGCTTATCATAGCAGGGAACTTTAACGCACAACACCAAGATTGGAGTTACATCAAATATACCGCCAAGGGCAAGGCCCTCGCGGCACAGATAGCAGCCTGCGGTCTCACCTTGGCCACCGATCCAAAATTCTCGAACAGAATTGGCAACTCGATCAGCAGGGATACCACGCCAGACCTTGCCATAGTTAGGGATGCGGAGTAACCGGTATGGATCAATTTACAAGAGAACCTACATCAGCAGCCTCGCGATAAGAGTGTCATCACCACCTCTCAGAAAATTCAGAGTAACGGATTGGGACCTCTTTAGAGCTATCAGAAAGAAGGACGAGACTAAATACGGCTCGTTAGAGGAATTATTCGCTCGCCTCAGAGAAGACGTTGCTGCTTCCACAAAGGAAATAGAGACGGACAAAGAGGTAGAGCGCATGGACAGTAGATTAGCACACCTGCTAGAAGCTAAAAACGCGCTACAGGCACAATGGAAAACAGAAGTTAAATAGACGCCTACGCAAAAAGATTGCAGAACTTAATAAGCAAATAGATGAACTTAGCCGAACCCTCGCTCGGCAACAATGGGTCGAAGTATACAATGCCGTCGACGGGCAAATGAGGAGCGGAGCAAAATGGAACATCCTCACGCATCTGCATGGGGACAAACAATCCAAAGCCAATAGAGGCTCACTATGGATAGACTCATCCACAACTTAAAAAACTCTGGCATGACCGAGAAACAAATTACAGACGAGCTGGCCTCGAGATACCTCTGCATCGAATCCGGCTCAAACAATGACTACGCCTCTGCGACGCACGAGAACGAAACGGACCCTCCGGGCTCCCCCTTCGCGTACGCGGAGGTGAGAGAGGTATTATACAAACTCAATTGCAGATCACCACCGGGTCCCGATGGCATCACAAATAAACTCTTAAAGAATGTGGATGATGGGGCCATCGAGCTCCTCACGAATAAAATCAATGAGGTTTGGGAGGCAGGCGAGGTACCACTGGAGTGGCGTAACGCGACCGTAATCCTCATCCCGAAGAACCCTTAGAGCTTGGCTCGCTCCGGCCGATTTCACTCACTTCCTGTGTGGGGAAGGTCGCCGAGCACGTCATTCTCAATAGGGCCACTAAATTCACGGAGTAAAGGAATCTCTTTCCGTTTAATCAAATTGGATTCAGACCATCCATGTCCACACAGGACGTAATGCTGCTTCTAAAACACAAGATTATTGACAAGGCCTCCAGAGACACCAGGGCCGTTCTGGCACTGGACCTAGAAAAGGCCTTCGACAAGTTAGCATACTCTCACATACTCAAATCGATAAAGAAGCGGGTCTGGGAGAATGATTCCACAAGTACGTCAGCTCCTTCCTAAAGGATAGAAAAGCCACTATTCGCCTAGGAGCTCTGGGCTCGAGAACATTGGATCTCGGACACAGAGGAACCCCGCAAGGGGCAGTCCTCTGCCTGTTTTTATTCAACTTATCCATGAGAGCTCTTTCCCAAAAACTGGTCGAGATTGAGGGTGTCGGTCACGCTTTCTACGCCGACGACATCACAGTCTGGTGCCAGGGAGGTGGCGACGGGCACATCGAAGAGAAATTACAAACAGCGATCACAGTCGTTCAGGATTTTCTCTCGAAATCAGAACTGCTACTATGCCGACTCACAATCACTACAAAGAAAGGGACGCCTCCCGATATCTATGTCACTACCGAGACCGGATCCGTCATCCCGGTAGTACACATAATCAGAATCCTGGGCATGTTGCTGGAGGAGGACGGCAGTAATGACTACACCTTAGAGCGCATCGAAACCAAAGTCGATTCCATGACAAAGTTAATCACGAGGGTGGCCAATGAAAAAGGGGGGCTATCGGAGGATAATCTTGGGCGACTCTTCCACGCCTTCCTAATCAGCCACATTAACTACATAACACTGGCGCACAAGTGGAGCAGAAGGGACGCGGCTAGAGTAGAAACAGTCATTCGCAAGAGCATAAAAAAAACACTGGGTCTCCCACAGAGCACCAGTACCGAAAGGATGTTGGAGCTAGGCGTCCACAACACCTTTGAAGAGATAGTCGAAGCGCAACAGATGGCACAAGTTGCAAGACTGGTTTCCACGGAAGCCGGCAGACAGCTACTAGCGCATATCGGTCAAGGTTCGAGTATCACCAAACAGGGATTGCGCGCTCCCCGTGAAAGTCAGAGAAATGTATTCAGTATCCCAGATACCTAGAAATGTGCACCCTGAGCATAATTACGACAGACGTAAAGTGAGGGCCAGGACCCTTCTTAGCCTGGCGGCTAAGATTGAAAACAACGTCGTCTTCGTCGACGCTGCGCAATACGCAGCTTCCAATCATTTTGTTTGGGTGGCTACCTCGCTGCAGGGGGAACTGCTGACGTAGATTACGCATCAAAACTTGAACGCCGACAAAGCCGAACAGGTGGATGTAGCCATCGCCATGGCCACCACGAACCGTTCCACTCTCTTCTCAGATTCGCAAGCTGCCGCCAGAGCGTTCATGAAAGTCTCGGTATGCAATGAAGCCGCTCGCGTTCTCTCTGCAGCATCTTGGGCAGGCAAAAAGCACTTAATCTGCTTCCCCGGTCACATGGCCAGCGATGCTCATGAAGGCGTCCTCAACGCCAACGAAGTTGCTCATTCCCAGGCGCGAGATCTCACCCGCCGCGTCGGAAGTGCGCAATCGGAGGCTGGGGGATGGCAATGGTACAGGGACCCTCTCCTTACATTTAACGAGGTCTGCAAGCACTATCAGCTAGGGCGTCGGAAGTTTTCACTTCCACACCCACACTTAAACAGACCACAGGCAATCACCCTGCGAATGCTGCAGACGGAGACGTATCCGTCTCCATTTATTTGCTCGAAATTCCTAGGCGGCATCAACCCAGGCTGTCCGCGCTGTGGACATCTCAGATGCACTCTTGAGTAGATGCTCTGGCAGTGCCTCGACTTGTGCGGGGGCTCAGGGTCTCCCTCTTCGGAGGAAGACTGGCTCCGGCTCATCACCAGCTCCGCCAAGGAAGAGCAACTCAGGGCTGTCCAGAGAGCCCGCGATATCGCCGAGAGTCTCAACCTCCCGGCTCGGTCGTGGGCGCGGCCCGCAGACGCTGCCCCCTAACGTGGACACTCATCGTCTTCTCAGGACCAAAATAAAAGTTCTTTGTCTGTCTGTGTTAGACGCCTTTGGCGGATGCCATAAGGACGCGTTGCCGGCGCTCATGTGTCTTGAAAGTGGTATGCGACGCGGCTAAAGTGCGCGGCCGCGCAGGCCTCATCTTCAAAGCGAGCTGCGATGTTTGCAGAGTGCGCCAGTGGCGTAGCCAGAAATTTCGTTCGGGGGGGGGGGGGGGGGGGGGGCTCACTTGCAGCTGCGCCTCCTCCTAACACGAAACATTACGTCGGATGCTCCTATCTAAATACATGTAGAAGGAGAAATCGTTTTTCCCGGCAACCACTGCACCAAATTTGATGAGGTTTGTTGCATTTACATGAAAAACTAACATTCTAGTGATTGCCTGTTTCGAATTTTCGATTTAAGTCGTCAATATTTTATTAAAAAGTGGCAAAAATCGAAAATTTTCAGAGAACGAAACAATGAAGTTTACAACTCTGTAAATAAGCAATGAAAATTGATATCATAATTATGTGAATTGCACATAATAGTACATCTACAGCAGACAAAACTGATGTTAAACATGAGTCTTAAAAAATTAAGTATTATGAAAATATGGCTTTTGCAGAATCCTTGTACATACCATAACCAATTCACGTACGATACAAATAGACATATCAAATTTGTCCGCTTTGAATGGTGTAATTGATGCCGTTTACAGAACCCCAATATATGTTCTTGATGCAGAGCTATTATTTGTAAACTTCGTGCATCTATTTTTAGAATTTTTCAAAATATCTTAAACAAAGTAAGGACCCTAAATCGAAATTCCGCTTCCAACAGACACTAGAATTTAACTTACTCTCTCAAATGCAACAAATTTCATTAAAAGCGATTCAGGAGTTATCTCAGAAAAGCGTTTTTGCGTTTTACATGTATCTGAATAGGCCGCGTCGGAGTTGGGCCTGAGCTAAGGCTTCCTCTTAAACAATTTTCATGGGGATCAAATACATGAATAATAGCTGCATTGCCATTGCCAAAAATGCTTCAAACGAATTCTTGAACGCTACGCACTGTCCATAGAAGTAAAATATGCATTTTTTCATAAAATATTATACTCGTATGGGCCAAAAATAGTGCCCAACATTACTGATGTCAATGCTTCCATGTTTTTTGTCTATTTAGTAAGTAAAGAAAATATCACACGAACTTTAGAACTACATCAGGTCGAAACCAGCAAAGCAGTGCATACCACTGATATGAAAAATGTAAAGGCCATGAAATGATCAAGTTGAGGACAAATATCTTAATGAAACTTTGTCATTCATGATCCTTGTTTACATTCTTGTACATATGCAACGGCCAGTGAAAAATCTCAATGACGCTGCAATTTGCTCTAATGTATTACGCAGAAGCAGCTCTCACCGGTCGTGTATCGTGACTAATTGCACCGAAATTATAGTCGCAACAGTGAACAAGTAGAAAAGCAGGAGTTCTGCAGAATATACGAGGGCGAGTCAAATGAAAGTGAGCCACTGCGAATATATGACAAACGGGGTACTTTATTTAAAAGTAGCCTCTATGAGCATATATACATTTGTTCCATTGACTAACGGGTCGCGTAATTCCTCTCTCATAAAGCTCCTTGGGTTGTTGCTTCAAAACGTATGCAACTGACTTTCACGTCGTCGACTGAGACGAATCTGGTTCCCCTGAGCTGTTTTTTCGGTTGCCCCAAAATGTGGAAGTCGCAAGGAGACAGGTCTGACTCAGCTGTATGGTGGATGTTGCAGCGTTTCCCGCTTGAACTTTGCCAGTTTTGTATTAACCACATCAGTGACGTGGGGACTGGTATTGTCGTGGAACAAGATGACCCCATTCGTCAATTTTTTACGTAGTTTGTTCTTGATTGCGACACGTAGCCGATCCGGCGTTTCAAAATATCGGAAACAATTGAAAGTCTCTCAAGATTTAGCAAATTCTATCAGTAATGGCCCCTGACGATCGAAAAATAAAAGGGAACAACACATGTCCGGCGGAAATGGCGGCCTTTGCTTTCTTTGGGGGTGGTGAATTCGAATGTTTCTATTGTAAGCTTTGCGGTCGTGTTTCAGGCTCGTAGTAGTGGCATGATGGTTCGTTTCCGATCACAAGTGCAGAGAAGAAATCGTCACCCTTATTGTGATACCGGATCAGATGAGTAAAGGCAGTGCCGAACTTCTCCCTATTGTGGCGGTGGTTCAAAATCTTGGGCATCCATTGCGCGCACAAGAGCCGATAACCGAGATGTTCATGAATTATGGCATGAACGGTGACGCTGAACCGAACGGTGACTGATGTTCAAACGCTCTGCCAGTTCATCGGTTTATTCTCCGTTCTTGTGTCATCAGCTCATCAACCTTTGCAATTTTGTTCGGAGTGATTGCACGATGGCTTTGGTCCTGTCTAGGATCATCTTTGCGACTTTCACGTCCTTCTTTGAACCCTTTGTTCTAACGCTTCATAGTGGCCAATGAAATGCAATGTTCAATGTACACGGCAGCCATACGGCGACTAATTTCTTTTTGGGAAACACCATCAGCTGTCAAAAACCTCACGGCACCACGCTGCTCAACTTCTGAAGCGTCCATTACGTCACGCAACCATGTTCAACCCAGTGTATGAGCGCATTAAAGAACATTTATTCTCACACCTTCGTGTCACTTTTGTAAATGAAAAATGCCTGTGTGCTACGCGCAGGGCTTGCAGATATGGAACAGAACCGTAATTGCGCAGGGTGGGTAGGCTCACTTTGATTTGACTCGCCCTCGTACATTAGAAATGCGAAGATACAATGGAACATACAAATGCGAAGATACAGCTTGATAAAGGGCAAAAAAGTGCCACAGGACGCAAAGTTCCCTGCACGTAAGCACAAAACCTCGCAACAGGATATCTAAACATACGTATAAGTCACCAATAAATCTACGTATCTAAGAAAAAAGTCACGGTATATAATGGGTCAAACAAAGCAAATAAACATGTTGCACATTCAGAGAATCCTGCATCCCTCCCCCATTGCATCCACTGCCCCAGACGTATGGCGTGCGACGGAAGGCGGCACGCTTGCTCCTCACTTTTCTCCCTTGCGCACACAAGACTGAGCCACCATCGTCGGCTCACCCGTTCCCCCCCCCCCCCCCCCACCCCCCACATGCTTTAATTCGCACATACACAGCAGCATGCGGCACGCGGTCACAATGTTATCGCCCTTGGACTTTATGCAGAACATGAGGGCGACGGCGATGGCAGGACTGCGCCTAGAGTGTCCATATAATTGCTATCGCAATAACATAATTAGAGTAACCAGCAGCTGAAGCGTCCCATGGCCCATTACTTTCCGCAAAAGAAGTAACAAAATAGAACTTTCACCATGGGACAATTCGCTGATCCGCAACAACATTTTTTTTTGTGGGGCGGGGGCACCGTAATGAAAAAAAAGAAACTCAAAGGAAAGTATGAATGCCTACTTTGGGCAACTAATGTGCCTATTAAAATTATTGCCTTGACAGAAACTTGGCTTCCTGCGCATGTGCGCGATTATGATACTTTATGTGGCGCCGGTAATTTCGCTGTCTACCGCTGTGACCGATCTGCACGTTGAGGAGGAGGCGTCCTTCTCGCAATTTCTAAAGATATTCCATCATTTCATATAGATAGTAACACTGAACTTGAAACCATGTGAGCTTGCCTAACTCTCGGTCACACAAAGATAATCCTCGGCGTTTGCTACCGCTCACCCTCGTCATCTGCCACTTTCACTGAACAGCTACACAATGCTATTAATCTAATTTTTTTCCCGTTTTCCTACAACACCGTTATTCTTACTCGGTGATGTTAATTTTCCAAATTTAATATGGTATACGCATCCACTCACCATAAAGCCTTTTTACGTTCAGGCTAAAGATTTCTGTGAACTGTGTTCCCTGTTTTCATTTTCCCAACTTGTGGATTTTCCCAACTTGTGGAATCAGAATGGATAACACGCTTGATTTAATCCTAACTAATAGACCAGAACTTGCTTCCTCTGTAACACACCTACCTGGTATTAGTGACCATACCTTACTGACATTCGGTTTAAAAGTCTGCTATACCAAAATGACAAAAATTAAGAAAGTAATACGCGATTACAAGAAAGCCAACTTTGAAGCCATTAACAATGAATTATTGTCATTTATTCAAACATATTTGTTGATTTTGAGAACCGTACGGTCCAGTCAAATTGAGATATATTGTAGACCAAGTACGCCTATTAATTGAAAAGTTCATTCCTAATCGCATCATCACTTCTAATCCTCAATCCCCTTGGTACAACTCTTATATAAAGCGCCTACCTAACAGAAAAAAACGTCTCTATCGCTTAGCTAAATCACCTGCAAGTAAAACAACCTGGAAAACCTATAACGTTGCCAATGATCTGTACTTAACTGCATTAAAAAATGCTAAAGACAATTACTTATTCCATACATTACCTGACATGCTTACGACCGATATCCGAAAGTTTTTGCGCGTCATTAGCCCGTCTTCTGATAACTCGATCACCTTGAAAGATGAGTCAGGTGAAGTTATTCCAAGTGAAGCTGGCGCAAACATTCTCAGTGAATCATTTGCAAATAATTTTTCCACTTCAACGAACATTGATATACCACACACAGAACACTACAACTATCTCTGGTGCCGAGGGTGTCAGCGACACTTCGTCCTGTCCTATAAAGGCAGCGGATTCAGGAGCCTGCATCAGTGGGCACGGTGGCACCGCAGAAGCCATGTCACCTGTAACTCGTCTTCTGTTCCTTGAACAGGTTGGTTTCTATTCGTATTATGGTTACGAGAATGACAATCGCTTCATTGTAGTGCTGCCGTGCCCAAAAGTGCTTTGTCATTCGCTTCTCTGTGTCTGTTGTTATCTGGTGACATTGAGACGAATCCAGGTCCGAACACAACAACGCTCTTGAAAGAACTGCTTGACGGGCAACAAGCCATCGAAACGGATTTAGCCGCCTTGAGCGAGAGAATAAAACAAGTTGAGAAGACGGTGCATGCTGTCAGGGACCAAGCCAAAGTGACAGCTGAGTTGACTAAGACAAACAAAACCCTGAACGCGTCTGTAAAAACGCTGCACGATAGGCTTGTGTCATTGGAAGACAGAAGCAGACGAAATAACCTCATGGTTTTCGGAATTCCGGAGGGCGAAAAAGAAACAGCAGAAGAACTATCTACAAAAGTGCTTACCGATTTATTTGACAAACAGCTGAACGTAACTCTGCACACAGTTGAACGAGTACATAGGATCGGGAAACGGCAGAGAAAACACCCGCGACCTGTTATTCTAAAGCTTTACGATTCCAGAGAAAAGTCAAAAGTATACAAAAACTGTAAAAACCTCAACGGAACTGGCATATCCATTGCTGATAACTACAGCAAGGAAACAGTTACCAAACGCAAGCTTCTTTGGAATTCTGCACAGGATGAACGAAAACAAGGACAGCGCGTGCGTCTTGACTATGATAAAATGTTCATCGATGGTGATATGTACACTTGGGACGACGAAAAAAATCGTCGAGTCAAGCTCAGGCGCAATACGAGTACTTTATCAGCTGTAAGCGAGGACTGACCGAAAAAGAGACGGCATCATGAATTTCGTCTAGTTAACTTTAATGCCAGAAGTATCTTGAATAAGACTATACAGGCTTAGAGTGCATTTTAGGGAATTATGATCCGGACGTTGTCACGATCACAGAGACATGGTTGCGTTCAGAGATTCAAGATAATGAGATAATACCTCCCGGATACAAGATAGTACGTCGGGATCGACAGTCTCGAGGAGGCGGCGTTGCAATAATAATGAAAGAAAACATTGAATTCAAAACACTAAACGGTATACCAGGACACGAAAGTCTTTGGTGTGAAATGAATATTGGAACGTCACGAGTCCTTCTCGGTATAATTTACCGACCCCCAAACTCACCTCTTTCATTCTTAGAGTCGATACAGAGTTACTTAGAAGCAAACAAAAAGCGTCACTGCCGACTACTCCTAACCGGTGACTTCAATTTACCTGCAATTAACTGGCACACATTCGCAACAGAATTGCGGGAACACTGCGATTTGCTCCTTGACATTGCATTCACCCATGACCTTTCACAAATTGTTCGTCAAAGTACGCGAAATTCAGGGGAAAGTCCATCTATCCTGGATCTGGTATTCCTTGAGGGGCGCTTCGACCAGTTTGAAGTGTCGGTTGAGGAGGGTATCTCAGACCATGAAGTTGTCTTCGTTCAGATAGCACATAACGAGGCAAAGACAAAATATAAAGAGGCGGTTACATATGTTCCAAATTTTTTGGAAGCTGATGACACAAGTATCATTGACTACTTGTCATTTGCACTGGACAATTTTGATTCTCAAAGTGATATCAATACCATGTGGCAATCGTTCAAGCATATTATTTTCCATTGTATTAGCAAATTTGTGCCGGTTCGTAAAAGAAAGAAAACTAAACGGAACCCTTGGATCAAAAGGGACATCATCCAACTAAAACGTCGAATAAGCCGCCAGAGACGGAAAGTAACAAAAGACCATGCCAAAATAACTGAGTTGTCTGCACAACTGCGTTCTATGATCACTGAAGCCAAAAGTAAATATTACACAGAAACACTGACAGATTTCATGAGGTCGTCTCCCGATAAATTTTGGCGTCACGTGTCAAAAAAGGACAAGGAGTCGCATAGCATTGTAATTGGCAACACTGTAGTTACTGATCCTGCAGTGATTGCTTCTGTTTACAACGAGTTCTTCCAGTCTGTGTTTTCTGCTCCATCACAATACAGTACTGAATCCATACTCTCCCCATCGTTTAGCTCGGAAGAGATGCCAGACGATGAAGTCTCATATGAGGGAATTGTAGTTCTACTAGACATTGACGTGAAAAAATCGGTAGGCCCCGATGACATACCCAACGCAGTTCTTCGCAGGTATGCGGAATGGGTTGCGCATTACTTAAAAATTATGTTTGACGCATCACTTGCGGAAGGCTGAGCCCCTGACGACTGGCTTACGGCAAAGGTTATACCTGTGCACAAATCTGGAGATAGCCAGCTAATTGAAAATTATCGTCCAATATCGCTGACCTGCGTTTGCTGCAAGCTCCTAGAACATGTTGTAGCCAAGTCAATTTACACGTACATCAAAAATGCGAACTAATTCTTTCCCAACCAACACGGATTCCGACAGCGCCTTTCCACAATAACGCAGCTTCTTGGAACAATCCATGACTTTGCCAGCGCATTAAACAATAAGAAACAGATAGATGCCATCTGTCTTGATCTGTCGAAAGCATTCGACAGAGTGGTGCATGCAGAATCGATTGTGAAACTGACTAATAAGGGAATAAACGCGAAAATAGTAAAATGGATAACCGTGTACCTCCGGGGCAGAACCCAATACGTAGAAGTGGAACACACTAAATCAAAGCCGTTGAACGTAACCTCTGATATCCCACAGGGGTCTGTCTTAGGTCCTGTACTATTTTTAGTATATATTAATGACATTTCCTTTGCAATTCACGAAGGAATCACGGTGCGACTTTTTGCCGATGATTGCTTACTATACAAAGAAATTAATAGCACTGAAGATCAGAAATCGCTCAGTGACGCTCTTAGGGCTATAGAAAATGGTGTGACAAATGGAAAATGAAAATAAATGAGAGTAAAACTGTTGTATTGCGCGTAACGAACAAAATAAATCATATTTTTGACTTTAATTACACAGTGAATTCTTCGGTGCTTTCCACGGTTGACGTGCTGAAATACTTAGGCATACATATATCTGCGAATTTAAGCTGGTCGAACCATGTTACAAAAATATGCCAAACTGCGGAGAAGAAGCTTTGGTTCTTGCGATGGAAATTGCGGTTAGCCTCATAGTCAGTAAAACTAACAGCTTATTTAACGTACGTTCGACCGACGTTAGAATATGCCAGCATAATCTGGGACCCTTATCAGTCAGGGTTAATTGAGAGACTGGAAAGAGTTCAACGTCGAGCAGCTAGGTTTATTCTATCGCGCTATTCTCGCACAGATTCAGCCTCCGAAATGCTCGATTTGCTGAACTTGCTTACGCTCGCTGAACGCGGGCGCATAGCTAGGTTAAAGTTCTTTTTTCTTCTCACAAAAAACACATTCAACATCAACAGCGAACACTTCTTGATAGAAAGACAACGTAGAACACAACGGAAAAGCAAATATAATACTTTTCAAATATCTCAGGTGCACATTAACGCTTACGCATTTTCCTTCTTCCCAAGAACCATTAAAGAATGGAATGAATTGCCGGTGTTAACGCAAGAAAGCATCAGTGAGGAAGAATTTGAGAAAACCTTAAAGCAACATTGAAAGATGTACGCACGCATACTTGCTCACCCTTTCCTTTTTTTTTCTTTTTTTGAGGGGGGTATATAACCTCTTTTATTAACACTGCATTTATAGTCATATTGATCTTAGTATGTGCAGAATATTTCGCTTATGTATCTTCTTTATTCGCTTATGTTCACCTATTAAAACAATATTCATGTAATGCCTTAGTCATGTACTGTACTAATTCCCGAAATACTGCTATTGACTTTTGTTTTTGTGCTAATGTATTATTGTAATGCCATGTATTATACTAATTGAAGTGCTGCTTTGACCCACCCTGTAACGGCCGACAGGCCTACAGTATGAGCAAATAAAAAAAATCGCATTATGCAAGCCATTGCTGTTGACTTTACAGGTATTGCTAGGCTGATTGATGATTTGCCTTTAAACTCAGCTCCCGGTTATGATACCATTAATAGTAAATTTTTGAAAAACACTAACGCATACAGTTCTGTAATACTTGCTAATATTTTCCAGCAATCAATAAACACTTCAACTCTGCCTGCTCAATGGAAAATAGGCAAGGTGGTTCCGTTGCATAAATCTGGTAACAAAAGCTCACCCCTGAATTACCACCCGATTTCGCTTACCAGCACCAGTTGCAAATTTCTTGAACATGTTATATTTACTAATCTCGTTAACTTTCTTGACTCGAACTCATTTTTCACCTCTGCTCAACATGGTTTTCGCAAAACATTCTCATGTGAAACCCAACTAATATCTTTCACTCATAGATTACACTGTATTTTAGATCACGCCTCTTGTGCCGGCTGTGTATTTTTAGACTTTAGCAAAGCATTCGACAAGGTTTGCCACAAAATGCTGCTATTCAAGCGGAGTCTTTTAAACCTGGACAGTAACCTGCTGAAATGGATTGAGTGTTTCCTTACTAAGCGTCATCAATTTGTTACTGCGAATAATTATGATTGATCATTGACTGAGGTTCGTTCTGGTGTGCCTCAGGGATCAGTACTAGGGCCCCTACTATCCCTGATTTATGTTAATGACCTACCTTCTTCATTGACATCTCACGTTCACTTGTTTGCTGACGATTGCGTGATATATCGTGAAATAATTACTAACGACGACACTAACGCTCTTCAGTCTGACTTGGACTATGTGATTGATTGGTGTAACACTTGGCTTATGGAACTTAATATTAAAAAATATAAGGTTATGCGCGTGCAGAGGAACACCAGTACTCTTCCTACTTACTATCTAAATAATATTCCTCTAGAACCCGTTAACTCATACAAATAGTTAGGAGTTCATATAACAGCAAAACTAACCTGGAACATTCCCACTGAGTACATAATAAGTAAAGCTAATAGCATGCTCGGTTACTTACGCCACAAATTTTCCAAAGCACCACCATCCTTAAAATTACTACTTTACCAGTCATTAGTGCGTCCTAAATTAGAATACGCTGCAGCTGTGTGGGACCCATACCATGAAAACCTTATTTCTTCACTCAAGCTTGTCCAAAATAACTCAGTCCGATTCATATTTTCAAATTATAACCGTACCGCTAGCGTAACATCAATGAAGGACAATCTATCTCTTCCATCACTTGCATCTCGTAGAACAATAGCACGTTTGACGCTGTTTCACAAATTTTATTACAATTCCTCCCTTCACAGTAACTTCATTTCTCAACCTCATTACCTATCGAGCCGCATCGATCATCGCCATAAGGTCGGACTTCAAACTGGCAACACTAACACTTTCAGTCAATCTTTCTTTCCCAGATCATAACGGCAGTGGAACCACCTTTCCTGTAAAATTGTATCTATTGTCGACAACAAACTGTTTCGTAAGGCATTAGCTAACATTGTATAATTAGGAATTATTGACATGTTATTTTATTTACTTGCCGTACTTACAAGCGACTAAGGACGACACTGGTTAACATTGTACTAACAGGAATTATCAAGATGCTACTTTGTTTACATTGTCTGTCGTACTACAAATATTGGGCAAGATATTACATAGTATTGTATAATTAGGAATTACTAACACGCTGCATTGTTTATTTTATGTACTTCATTCTTATACTTCCCGTTTTCCCACTCCCCTCTGTAATGCCTTAGGGCCTTGAGGGTACCATAAATAAATAAATAAATATTAGAAGAATATCGAAGAAAACACGAGACGCTTGGTCCACCAAGAAGCATGCGCATACTGCTCGGTATCCTACACCGGCGAGACAAGACTTTCTGGTGAGGTTGCACTCAAGCGAACGCGGTGCAATCCGTCGAGTCCCCACAGTGATAGCGGCGAGCGACCATTATTTCTTCTTCTCGTCTGCTATCTAGAAAGCGTCCAAAACTCCGCCAGGTCAAAATGCACTCGGCCAGAGCAAACCGAACGCGCACCGAAGTGCGCCGCGCGGTGGTCGGGGCAACACGAGAAAAACGCTTGCCCTCTGGCTGGCTCTGGCAGCCCGCGAGTAGGGGAGCGAGAACAAGGAAATTGCAGAGGCTCAATGTGTCCTCGCGATTAAATGTCAAAGTAGGAAAAATAAATAAAAACGTAGTTACCTTGGCTGGCTTTAGTGCTTTCACTGGATGCTTTGGCGCAGGTAAAAAAAAAATGTTGATATTTTTTATGTGACATGACGGCACAAATGAACAACAACAACGCTTCGTCTCATTGGGCCTCGCTGCGGGCTTTTTCAACTTGTCTGATAGTGTGTTGATTTGGCTTGATTCGTTGTATGGCCCGATGTACGACTTTGGAAAAGTTAAAGAACCTTTGGCGTCAAATATTTCATAATCATCATCATCGTCATCATCATCATCAGCCTGGTTACGCCTACTGCAGGGCAAAGGCCTCTCCCATACTTCTCCAACTACCCTGGTCATGTACTAATTGTGGCCATGTTGTCCCTGCAAACTTCTTAATGTCATCCGCCCACCTAGCTTTCTGCCGCCCCCTGCTACGCTTCCCTTCCCCTGCAATCCAGTCCGTAACCCTTAATGACCATCGATTATCTTCCCTCTTCGTTAGTTGTACTGCCCACGCCCATTCCTTTTTCTTGATTTCAACTAAGATGTCATTAACACGCGTTTTTTCCCTCACCCAATCTGCTCTTTTCTTATCCCTTAACGTTACACCTATCATTCTTCTTTCCATAGCTCGTTGCGTCGTCCACAATTTAAGCAGAACCCTCTACGTAAAGCTCTAGGTTTCTGCCCCGTACGTAGTATTGCTAAGACACAGCTGCTATACACTTTTCTCTTGAGGCATAGGGGCAACCTGCTGTTTGATTTGATTTGATTTGTCTGATTTGAGAATGCCTGCCAAACGCACCCCAGTCCACTCTTATTCTTCTGATTATTTCTGTCTCATGATCCGGATCCGCCGTCACTACCTGCCCTAAGTAGATGTATTCCCTTACCACTTCCAGTGACTCGCTACCTATCGTAAACTGCTGTTCTCTTCCGAGACTGTTAAAGATTACTTCAGTTTTCTGTAGATTAATTTTCAGACCCACCCTTCTGCTATGCCTCTCGAGGTCAGTGAGCATGCATTGCAATTGGTCTCCTGAGTTACTAAGCAAAGCAAGATCATCAGCGAATCGCAAGTTGCTAAGGTATTCTCCATCAACTTTTATCCCCTATTCTTCCCACTCCAGGTCTCTGAATACCTCCTGTAAACATGCTGTGAATAGCATTGGAGAGATCGTATCTCCCTGTCCGACGCCTTTCTTTATTGGGATTTTGTTGCTTTCTTTATGGAGGACTATGGTGGCTGTGGAGCCGCTATAGATATTTTTCAGTATTTTTACATATGGCTAGTCTACACGCTGTTTCGGTAATGCCTCCATGACAGCTGAGGTTTCGACTGAATCAAATGCTTTTTCGTAATCAATGAAAGCTATATAAGAGGGTTGGTTATATTCCGCATATTTCTCTATCACCTGATTGATATGGTCTATTGTTGAGTAGCCTTTACAGAATCCTGCCTGGGCCTTTGGTTGACAGAAGTCTAAGGTGTTCCTGATTCTATTTACGATTACCTTTGTAAATACTTTGTAGACAACGGACAGTAAGCTGATCGGTCCATAACTTTTCAAGTCTTTGGCGTCCCCTTTCTTATGGATTAGGATTATGTTAGCGTTCTTCCAAGATACCGGTACGCTCGAGGTCATGAGGCATTGTGCATATAGGGTAGCCAGTCTTTCTAGAACAATGTTCCCACCATGCTTCAACAAATCTGCTGTTACCTGATCCTCCCCAGCTGCCTTCCCCCTTTGCATAGCTCCCAATGCGTTCTTTGCTTCTTCTGGCGTTACTTGTGGGATTTCAAATTCCTCTAGACTATTCTCTCTCACATTATCATCGTCGGTGCTACTGGTACTGTATAAATCTCTGTAGAACTCCTCAGCCACTTGAACTATCTCATCCATATTATTAATGATATTGCCGGCTTTGTCTCTTAACGCATACATATGATTCTTGCCTATTCCTAGTTTCTTCTGCACTGCTTTTAGGCTTGCTCCGTTCCTGAGAGCATGTTAAATTCTATCCATATTATATTTCCTTATGTCAGCTGTCTTACGCTTGTTGATTAACTTAGAAAGTTCTGCCAGTTCTATTCTAGCTGTAGGGTTAGAGGCTTTCATACATTGGCGTTTCTTGATCAGATCTTTCGTCTCCTGCGATAGCTTACTGGTTTCCTGTTTAACGGCGTTACCACCGACTTCTATTGCGCACTCCTTAATGATGCCCATAAGATTGTCGTTGATTGCTTCAACACTATGGTCCTCTTCCTGGGTTAAAGCCGAATACCTGTTCTGTAGCTTGATCCGGAATTCCTCTAGTTTCCCTCTTACCGCTAACTCATTGATTGGTTTCTTATGTACCAGTTTCTTCCGTTCCCTCCTCAAGTCAAGGCTAATTCGAGTTCTTACCATCCTATGCAGCGCACCTTGCCGAGCACGTCCACATCTTGTATGATGCCAGGGTTAGTGCAGAGTATGAGGTCTATTTCATTTCTAGTCTCGCCATTCGGGCTCCTCCACGTACACTTTCGGATTACCCGCTTGCGGAAGAAGGTATTCATTATGCGCATATTATTCTGTTCTGCAAACTCTACTAATAACTCTCCCCGGCTTCCCCCATTGACTTGTCTCCAACATGCTTCTTGCCTACCCTGGCATTGAAGTCGCCCACCAGTATGTGTATTTTGTTTTGACTTTACCCATCGCCGATTCCACGTCTTCATAAAAGCTTTCGACTTCCTGGTCATCATGACTGGATGTAGGGGCGTAGACCTGTACGACCTTCAATCTGTACCTCCTATTAAGTTTCACAACAAGACCTGCCACCACCCTCTCGTTAATGCTATATAATTACTGTATGTTACCAGCTATATCCTTATTAATCAGGAATCCGACTCCTAGTACTCGTCTCTTCGCTAAGCCCCGGTAGCACAGGACGTGCCCGTTTTTTAGCACTATGTATGCTTCTTTTGTCCTCCTAACTTCACTGAGCCCTATTATATCCCATTTACTACCCTAACGTTCTAACGTTCTAACGTTAAACGTTGCCAGGTTCAGATTCCAATGGCGGCCTGTAAGGAGCCAGGGATTCTTAGCACCCTCTGCTGCGTCACAGATGTGACCGCCGCGTTGGTCAATTGCTTCGCGGCTGCTGGGGACTGAGGGCTGGGGTTTGAATTTTTTCCGATGCAAGATTGCGCGGCACTGGGATTCGAACCACGTTACTCTTGCACGCGAGGCGGATACTCCACCTCTTCGCCACCGCAGGAGTTGTACGCGTCATTTAACCTACTGTGGTGCCTTCTTCGATCAGTCAAGGTCGATCAATCTGAGCTAGGTTAAACCGCACAGATGGCACTCAACTGGAGAAACCTGGTAGTTTATGACCTGCACATCAGTGGCCATACATAATAAAGGAGAAGTTTTTTTTTAAGAGGGTCCCCGTGTGGACGGTGATGGTGAAGATATGCATTTCCTTAGTATAGTGATAAACTAGAAGAAAACAGACAAAAAAAGGGGAAAAAGGAAGAGAACAAAAAAGAAAGAGAACTGGCGATATGAACTTGTGACCCTTGGATGTTGCCCGGAGAGATAGCTCAGTCGGTTGGTCCGTCAGGCCCCAGGTTACATTGAAGCGCCATAGCTCCTGTCCAGAGCCTCGTACTTACGTGGAAAAAGACTGATGTTGTCCGCGATGGTCGATGGTGGTTGGAAGGCATACTTTCTTGGAAAAGATGGCCGCCCGTCGATGAGAGGGAACTCGAGCGGCTCTAGAGACTAGGAAAAACTTAAGCAGGTGCGAGCACGGCACGCTTGGCGTGGGAAGCTAGCCCGGGTAATTCCCAAGGACTGCTGCTCACGAGAGCGAAATACCTTTGTGTAATTATAATAACCCTAATAAAACTAATTTCGAAAGGTGAACGGCCCAGAGGGCTGTACTACGAGTGCTATGACTGATAATTCTCTCTCTCTATATATATGTAAATATTTTTTTTTTCATGTATGGGATCGAATGCGAGCGCTGTTGCTTTGTTTCCGCGTGTAGTAGTTAAGAGAACGAGTTTAAGGGAAGAGAAAAGAAAAGAAAAGGAAAATTACTGAAGCAAAATTGTAGCGCCGTGGTTCTAAAGCGCACCCGCGGTAGAGAAACGGAAGGAGATATAAACTTGGGTGGCCTTGGTACGCACGCAAAAAGCTGCCTTAGTAAATTTAGAGACTTGAGAAAAAGTTTCGTTAACAACCGATAACATGGCAATCAGCACTCGAATACGACAAGAGAAATTATTGAGTCATGGAAAATTCCCTTGAACTAAGTATGGTTTGCGAGAGAAATGCTTGCAAGTATTAAACATTTTAAAAGATGAGGGAATGTAAGATAGTCTCCGCGCTTACCGAGAGGATGGCGTCCGCACGAGACGACAGCAGGCACCATAGTTTTCAATTGCAGTTCAGCAATTAAAAATTTAAAGCACACGTTTGGAAATATCAATGCACCTTTCACATCAAAAGTTTATGAGAACTTTATACCCATAAAGTTTCGGAATTGACATTCACGCGCTCCGTAGATTCCATAATAGAGTGTAGATTCCGCGGCCTCCGCAAGATGGCGCAGCGAGCCCGTTCGCCATCAAAACGTCCTTGAAACTTCGTGCTCTGATGGGGCTGCTTGCGTTACGTGACTCCCGGTGCATGGGCATTGCCGCGAAATCCAGCCCGAGTTCGCAATTTTCGCGTTGAAATGGTTTTTCGAGCGTGAAAAATACGTTCTAAACAAAATCCAGAATGATTTCCGGCGCCGGGGGTTGCTTTGGTCGGCAGTGCATGGACAGCACGAAAAATTTTCGGGGGGGGCAGTGAAGCCCCATAAGCCTCCCCCCTCCCTGGCTATGCCCCTGGAGTGCGCGTAATGCCGGTAGCTTCGTATGTGCTGTGCTTTCGACGTTTCGTACGCGTCGAAGCGCCATATGCACGGAAGTCCGTTAGCTCGCGGCTTCTGCAGCGATTGCTAACTCCAGCGTTTTCAGAGACACTTTCAGCTGTCATCGAGCGAGGTGTGTTCATGTTCACCTGTGCGCGCATGACACCGTGCTAGTTAATTTATTTAAAACACGTTGACAGGCTAGTTGGTTTGAATCTATTATAGAACGTGTAAGCGCCACTGAACAAGGACGTAGAAAGAAGCAGACACACAGAGACAGTGCTGTCTCGGTATGTGTGCTTCTTTCTACTTCCTCGTTGAGTCACGCTTACGCATTCTATCATTGTTAACTTAGTAAGCGAATGTCTAGAAGTTTATACGGCCGATAGAACTAGTATCCTTACTTCGTAGAGCAATCTACTAATTAGCTATCGCAATCGGTGCTGCGTCCTTCCGGCGGAACTGAGAATTTTTTCTGATACTGTCAACTCAGCTTTATTACGGGAGCGGTGTTTTGAATCTAAAATAAAAAGTAATATAAGGATGACCAACAATACTTGCAACGGGCAGAATACTTTTGGCTGAAAGTTGAACAAAACAAAATCAGGGGAGAACTGCTACACGTAGAAGACGGTGTTCTGTACCACACTATTAAAGCTGCTAATGATCGCGACATATTTAATGAATCATTTACATAATTGCGCTCACGCTATGTCACTTGGTACATGCAAATTAACTTGCAAAAAACTGCTTCTATGTGGTTTACTAAACAATTTTTTTATTCGTCTAAGGGTTCTCCACTTGAACATGTGCCGCGCTACAAATATGTTGTTCTGACATTCTCGATGGCTCTCTCTTGGTCACATAACACTGAATAGATGTGCGAAGATGCGCTTAGAAAGATAGGATAACTGAAACGTACCCTACTTTCATCCCCCCTTAACAGAAGGCTCCTCACTTATAAAACACTAGTTCATGTGTTCAGTACTCGAGTATGGCTCGGTCGGCAGAACCCAGACAAAAAATCTGATAGCGACAAAATCGAATCTACCCAGAAGAAAACTTTATGCTTCATTTGTCGTCGCTACATGTATTTTTCACCTTGTTCCCATGTTCGAAATATTCAGCGTGCCACTCTCTCTTCCCGTTGTCACTTCGAATTGTTGAAGTTTTTCCGTACTCTAGCTCTCCACGATTTACTCTACTCAGAAGCTACATCACACTCGCTGTACGTACAGTCTCGGTGAAAAGTTCCGTAGCCATAGCGACCGTGCCTGAAGCAGCCACGCTCCGCTATCGCGGCGCTGCCATCAACGGCTCTCGCAGACGCTCGCTGGTTGCGGGGATAAAAGAGAGCGAGAAGGAACATCGTTCTTGCTGCCATGCTGGGATGCGGCGAGAAATAGTGAGCTCTTCCGCAAGCCCCTTTGCATATCTTGCCCACATTGAGGGCGCTCCACGTGTTAGAGAGGCATGTTTGGCGGGGTGCAGTGGTAAGATGCTAGGCTCGTGATCCTCAGGCCCCAACTTCGAATGCCGGTCAAGAAGTATTTTTTTTTTACAAGAAGGAAGAAGAAGCATGTGCTTGCTGCGGTAAAGCTAGGGAAACGACGGAGCGTGTTTTATTAGAATGTGAAGACGTCTACCCAGCGGTCGATTTAGCACCACTGGCCTCGTTGAAGCCCTTGGGTTCAGCGGGAACAGTGGTAAAGCAAACATGTCCGCAATAGGCATTAGTAAGAGGCGATTGGAGGATTGGTGGAAGAAAAGTAGGGAAACGACAAAAGTCGGAGACGTACAAAAGCGCAGTTCCGCAATAGGGGATCAGAAAATTTGGGCGTGGTCGTTCATTGTGTTTTTTTTTTCATTGTTTAACCTAGGTAAGACATTAAGCAGTATAATATCAAGAGCTTGGTGGCGCAACCCACAGCCCCGTTCCAAAGGGGACGCTCATAACATCCATCCATCCAGCGGTGATCCTGGGGACGTGGCGCTTCGTCAGGAGCGTTTTCCCGATATGTTCGTGCTCCTGACGAAGCGTTCCAAAGCTTCTTGCGCCATCTGTGACGCGTCGCCCAGCCCACATCTTGGGTTTGGCTTTTGTGCATAGAATGTTTTTAGCCCGAAAAATCGGAGAGCTACTTCATAACATGCAGCGATATCAATTTCAAAATTTTTGGTCTGTGGTTGGGGCAACGCTGAGGTTGGTTCCCATTACAACTGCTATCGCATGTTAAACCCAAGACTTTATCTCGCCAGAACAGCCCGGTCGTGCGGTTAAGCTTCGCGGTACCAAACAGTAGGCTATGGAACCTGGGGGCATCACCTTGGTGGCAGACCTTTCTGTTCCACAGGGCATTCGCGCGGCGGAAGCCCGAAAGGTAGAAGCGCAGCTGAATGGCATGCTAGCTGACGGGCAACTTTATGATCACTGAGCGTACGACAGCAGTAAAGGGAGAGCGATGTTCGTTCTCACTCTCTTTTATCCCCGCAACCAGCAAGCGCCTGCGAGCGCCGTTGATGGCAGCGCCGTGACCGCAGAGCGGGTGTGCTCCGGGCACGGTCCCGGCGGCTACGGAGCTTTTCACCAAGACTGTACATCGACCAGACACAATCATGAATTGAATCTGTATGATTTTCAACACTGCACCAAGTCGTTTAGTTTTTTTTTTGTCGCACTATCGATCTGTGGAATCTTTTACCCGTTCATGTTCGAGCGTCATCGCCTGCTGAATTCCTCTTGGATATTGTTAATTACTGATTTTTATTTCGTCTTGTTTTGCTTTGTGCTTGATTTTATTGCGATAGAAATTATATGGACACTCCAAGCGCGTTTCCGCCGGCGCCGTGATGTTCCGCATAAAGTCAAAGGGCAATAACACCGTCACCGCGCGCCCTGCGTTGTCTGTGGGAGTGAAGGCGTGGCTCCCGAAGGGAGCTGACAATCGCTGCTCAATCTCGTCTGCTCGAAAACGACGAAAGCGGGCAGGAAGCGCGCTGTCTCCCGTCATGCTTGAGACACCCAACGTTGTGAGGCACCGGGAGGGGGGTGGGGTTAAGAGGGAGGGAGGAGGGAGGGTTCTACTCCGGCTGCAACTGTGCATGTGGCAGCGGCGCGCGGTCGCCCGGCTATAACTTAAGAGTGATCTGCGTTATGGACCGAGTCTAGGTGCGCCGGATGCTCGTAGCTTTGTGCGTGCTATGTCTTATCGGAGCTCACTTTAAAGAAAAATTATGGGGTTTTACGTGCCAAAACCACTTTCTGATTATGAGGCACGCCGTAGTGGAGGACTCCGGAAATTTCGACCACCTGAGGTTCTTTAACGTGCACCTAAATCTAAGTACACGGGTGACGCTCACTTTTCTTTGAAGCGATAGACAGCGCGAATGTCGTCACTTCTCTCACGGCTGCTGACGTGTTTCCCCACGACAGCGTTTTGAAAGGGCCTTTCCGCTGTCGTCGAGTCAGATGTGTTCACGTTTGCTTGTGCACGCGTGACAACATGCTTCCTAGTTTAGGTAATGTGCCTTTGTTTGCTTGTTTATACGGTGGATAAAACTACTATCTCTACTTTGTGTAGCTGTCCACTAATTTGTTATTGCAATCAATGCTTGCCTTTTCGGACGAAACTGCGTGTCTTTATTTTTTTTTTCTTTCTTTGCAATCTCTATTTTTTGTACTCCTCACTCCTACGATAGCCGTTCGGGGCTGCTAAGTGTATAAATAAATAAATAAATAAAAAAATAAATAACATAGGCGTAAACAAGATTCTGGGCTAGAAAAATATAGTAATGAAGGCGCCAGTAAAAGAGACCACATTACCAAGAATATGGGGCACATTATATATGATATGTACGCTTGCAATCTTATCAAAATGTACGAACTAAAGGGTAGGTGTCACGGAATTTGCAGAAGCTCCAGAAATTCATCCGTTGCACGCTGTTGTATTATAAGCTAGTCGAGACGGTTCCAATCTCACGTGGCCCTAAAAAAAGAAGAATATGAAGTGTGTCGCTGATACGCGTAGATTCTTAAATTGTGAAATGATGTACGTAACGTATTTGTCTCGTTTTCTTAGTTTTAACGTATCTTGTGTGCTTTAGATTCAAACACTTCTTTAGCAGTATATGACAAGAACGGACAATTAGACATAATTTTCCTTGACTCCCGTAATGCATTAAATACGGTCCCTCATGATAAACTAATTCTAGAACTTGAAAATGCAGGAATCCCTCAGATGTTTATCTCTTGGATTTCTGCTTACTTGTCTAACAGGAAACAACTCGCTGAGATACATGGTGAAAAATCGGGCTGCCTTCCGGTAACATCGGGTGTTCCCCAGCGCAGTGTGCTCTGTGCTCTTTTTTGTTCTATATTTATTTATTTATTTATTTATTTACTTATTTATTTATTTATTTCAAGATTACTGCCAGCCTCTGGTTAGAGGCCTTAAGCAGGAGTGGTTACATACATGACGAACAATACATTGAGTACAAGGTGTGAAGCGTGACCAAAATGAAATAGCACTGAATTTGAAAATATAAGCAGCGTGTCATTTTAGAAAACGTAGCATCTAGCGCTAACAATGTGAAATTATTTCAGAAGAACATGTAAACTGCTCTTAGCGCCAAGTTGACGAACACTTAAGAGACAGAAAAACTAAACTAGAAGAATATATGTATACCACGCGTGGCAAACGATTTCAGAACATATATCCTATCAGACAAACAATGTAGTAGTGTGTAAAAATGTGTAGCAGTGGCAGAAGCATCAGAAAGCACGTGCGTTCAATTATGTGAAAGGACAGGCCGAAAAGAAAAGAAAAAAGGAAAGGAGGGCAGGGATGTACCCTGATAATTTATACAATTTCTTTAGGCAGCTTTAAGAATGATTCAATTGTGTCGCAGGCAACCACCGCAGCAGGAAGTACATTCCATTCCCTAATGCTTCGGGGAAAATATGAATTTCTAAAGGCTTCTGTTTTGCAGTAGTAATCTTTAAGCTGCTTAGCGCGGCTAGACCAAGTTGATCGACGAGCGAGAGGCTCGGTATACGTGTCCTTGTCGATGCCTAATTTTCCATCATAGAGCAGATACATGTACTTTAATCGTTCCTTATATCGCCGTTTTTGCAGGGTAACTAGTTCTGCTGTTTCGAGCATAGCACTTGGTGATGCATACCGGCTGAAGGAATTGAATACAAATCTTATCGCCTTTCTCTGGATTTTTTGCACTTTTTTTTTATGTTAATATCGCTATGTGGATCCCAGACGACGGACCCATACTCAAGAATCGGGCGGACGAAAGTTTTGTAAGCTAGTAGCTTTATCTCATGGGGTGAATTTCTTAAGCAACGCCTCAAGTAACCAAGCTTCTGCATGGCTTTCTTTTCTATGTATGACACGTGCTCATTCCACTTTAAATCCGAGCTGATAACTACGCTGTCTAAAATTTCCCCATCGATCGAATACTGATTGTTTAAAGGGTGTCGTTTCCGCGTCACGGTCATCGCTACAGTTTTTTTTTTTCGTAATGATTTTCATTTGCCATGTGCTGCACCATAATTGCACTGTAGACAGCAAGGTATTTACCAGCGATTGGTCAGCGGGACTACGGATTTCTTTATATGAAACGCAATCGTCAGCGAACAATTTTATTTTAACTGGCAATTCCTGTGCAATAATATTGATAAAAATTAAGAAAAATAAGGGCCCAAGCACTGACCCCTGTGGGATTCCGGATAGTACAGGTCTTGAACGTGAATGTGTTCTGTCTATGTTTACAGTTTGCCGTCTCGAAGTAAGGTATGCTTGAATCCAAGATAGAAGGGACTCATTTTTAAGTGTAGGTTTCAATTTTTTCATGAGTTTGGTGTGCGATACCCGGTCAAATGCTTTCTCAAAATCTAAAAAAAATAATATCAATTTGCCCTTGCTCATCCACAATAGCTGCGAAATCATGAATGGTTTCTAAAAGCCGAGTAGTGGTTGAAAACCCTTTAAGAAATCCATGCTGCCTGGGGTCGAGAAAACCATGAAGCTCAAGAAAAGCTGTTAGATGTTTAAAGATAATGTATTCAAGAAGTTTGGAACATGTGCAGATTATAGAAATGGGTCGATAGGAAGAAAGCAGCGATGAGTCTCCTCCTTTTGGCACTGGAACAATCTTTCCAAACTTCCAGTCATAAGGTAACTCGGATAGTTGTAACGACTTATTAAAAATCACACATATTATCACATATTAATGATATTGTTAACATGGTTGAAGGTGGTGTTCAGATTCGATTATTTGCCGATGATTGCGTGCTCTTTAAAGATATTGTTTCTCTCCATGTCCAAACTAGTTTATGTTCTAGTTTAAATAATATCCTTGCATGGTGAAGGTGCTAGGGAATGACACTAAACACAGGTAAAAGCGTACTACTGCGAATGACACATAAGAAATCACCCCTACTTTATACGTATAAGTTAGGTCCATCGCCTCTTCATGAAGTCACTAGCTATAGATACCTAGGAGTGACCCTTAACAATACAGTATCATGGAATGATCACATCATTAACACTTCCGCCTCAGCTTTCAGAAAACTATGACTGTTAAGGCACAAACTTAAGAAAGCCCCATGTAACGTTAAAAAGCTACGCTACATCTCCCTAATTAGACCTAAGCTGGAATATGCTTGCATAGTTTGGGACCCATACACAAAAACTAATATCAGTAGTCTTGAGAGGGTTCAGAGAAGAGCGGTCAGATTTATATTTAACTAAATTTCCACATGTGATTCCCTCACCGAAATTATGGAAATTAACAACCTTGAACTACTCGAACTTAGAAGAAAGAATCACAGACTTGAATTCTTTAACTACTTCACACCAACAATTTGCCCCTTGACCCATCTGAACATTCATCACATTTAGCGACCAGAACTACACGTCACCGCAGACATGATACATTAAGGGCCCGTACATGGTCGATCCACCCGTCCGTTCCGCCCTAGCCCGCCCACGTGCGGACGCCCAAAAGGCGGATGGTGTCGCAAAATTCGATGCACGCTCAATCCGCACGAGGGGATCGCACGCGCACTCCTATTGGGCGACGCGGCCTGTTGACAGCTGGCAATCGTTCAGCGGAGCAAAGGTGTTCAAGGTTGGCAACGACCTTTGACAGCAGACGTTTGCTACTACCACCGCTGTTTTGGAAACGATGCTTGTCACTGTCGGCGTCCCTGCGCTTGGCAGGGAAACAGGCCGGCCAACCTCTAACGGCGACGAGTGGTCCGGCCCAACACACAAGTCGCCTTTTCTACGTGACGGACAGAGTTACGGGACAACGATTCTTAGTCGACACAGGTGCTGACGTCAGCATTCTCGCCGCCCAGCACTCCAACCGAAAAGTGACACCTGTGTCGTTTTTGCAAGCCGTTAACGGCACCAGGATTCCAGTTTTCTCGTCATGCTCCGTCATGCTAAACCTTGGCCTTCGACGAGCGTTCCGCTGGATATTCCTGGTTGCAGACGTCCGTCGTGCAGTGATTGGAGCAGACCTCTTGCACAACTACGGACTCCTTGTCGACGTCCAACGACGCCGTCTCATCAACTACATGACTCCACTATCCGTTCCCGGCGTCCCATCATCAGGCACATCGCCCATAACGCCTATTTCTGCCATGTTGGACGAACCTTTCGCCGCGCTCCTACGCGAGTTTCCCACTTTGACGCGCCTGCCGGACTGGACGCAACCGGTGCAACATGACGTGTGCAATCACATCGTCAACTCCGGCCCACCAGTCTATTTCCGACCCCGGCGTTTGTCCCCGGAGAAACTCAAGATCGCTCGCGCCGAGTTCGAACACATGCTGCAACTTGGCATCATCCGCCCTTCCTCCAGTAACTGGGCATCACCAATTCACATGGCGCCTAATACGACGGGCGACTGGCGCCTATGCGACGATTACCGGGCACTAAACAACGTCGCGGTTCCTGATCGCTACCCTCTACCGAGCATTCAGGACTTCACGGTAGCGTTGCACGGTGCGACGATCTTTTCTAAGATCGATCTCGTTCGCGCCTACCATCAACTACGGATCGCTGAAGAAGACATTCCCAAGACCGCCATCACCACACCCTTCGGTCTTTTCGAATTTCTCCGCATGCCTTTCGGTTTACGGAACGCGGGCCAATCCTTTCAGCGTTTCATCGATTCCGTCACCCGAGGTTTGCCTTTCGTTTTTGCATACATTGACGACCTTCTCGTCGCAAGCTCTTCGGCAGAACAGCATCTTCACCACTTGCGGTTGTTGTTTTCACGCTTTGCCAGTAAAGGAATTGTCATCAACGCCGCCAAGAGTGAATTTGGTCAAACCGAACTCGAGTTCGTCGGCCATATCGTCGACGCTAACGGCATTCTACCACTGCTGTTCATGATTCGCGTCATCGAAAACCTCCCCCAACCGACCACACTCACCAAGCTTCGCCAATTTCTTGGATTCGTCAATTTCTACCGCCGATTCACTCCCGAGTGCGCACGACTTGTGGCTCCGCTAGACGCTCTCCTGGTAAACAAACGCAAACAAGTGCTTCAGTGGACTGAAGAGGCCACGATGCTTTCACAAGAGTGAAGTCTGCCCTCGCCGACGCCACGCTGCTTAGACACCCAAAGCCAGGATGCACCCACTGCCATCATGACCGACGCTTCAAACACCGCCGTTGGTGCCGTTCTGCAGCAATTCATCGACACTGCGTGGAATCCACTCGCTTTTTTCTCCAAGAAACTGAAGCCTGCGCAGTCCCGCTACGGCGTGTTCGGCGGTGGATTACTCGCTGTTTACCTGGCTATCAAGCATTTTCGCGATTTCCTAGAAGGCCGTGCATTCACCGTCTTGACTGAGCACAAGCCCCTTGTGCACGCAACGAATCGCTCGGCATCCTGTTACTCGCACTGGGAGATTCGACACCTTTCCTACATCTCCGAGTTTACAACAACTTTCCGCACATCAAGGGCACCGACAACGTTCCAGCTGACGTTCTGAGTCGTGTCAATGTCGTTTCCACGTTGACATCGGAACCTTTCATCATCGAGGCCGACTTACTCGCTAGTCAACAGCGTGACGACACTGAACTTCATACAGTCCGGAATTCGTCAACGTCCCTGAAATTGGAAGACGACGTTGTGACCCCAGATGGTAAGTCCGTCGTCTGCGACACTTCTAACGACACACCTAGACCATACATTCCGGCATCCCTTCGCAGACGTCTATTCAAAACCGTGCACAACCTGTCGCACCCTGGCATACGCGCGACACAGAAGCTTCTTTCCAGTCGTTTCGTTTGGCCTCGGCTAAACGCGCAAGTTCGCGATTGGGTTCGCTGCTGTTTGTCGTGTCAACGTTCGAAGATCCACCGTCACCCCATTCCGCCTGCCAAGTCTTTTCTTCCACCGGATGCTCGTTTTGACACCGTACACCTCGACCTCGTCGGCCCTCTCCCACCTTCGAAAGCTTACTGCTACATACTGACATGCATCGACCGCTATATACGGTGGCCAGAAGCTACACCTATATCTGACATTTCAGCGCCCACTGTTGCAGTAGCTTTCGTGTCTACGTGGATCGCAAGGTTCGGCTGCCCATCCACAATAATCACAGATCGCGGTTGACAGTTTGACTCAGCACTCTTCAATGAGCTACTCAAACTACTCGGAACGACACGTTTTCGCACAACTGCTTACCATCCGCAGTCCAATGAACTAGTTGAACGTTTTCACCAGCATCTCAAGGCCTCCCTTATAACACATGAATCACCGGAGAAATGGGTCCTGCATTTGCCCCTCGTCTTGGCATCAGAGCCGCACTCAAGAGTGACCTAGGTTGCTCCTGTGCTCAGCTAGTTTACGGCACTCACCTACGCCTTCCGTGTGATTTCTTTGCCGCCACCCCCAAAACGCCCATGCCATTACCTGCCGAATACGTCGCCGAACTGCAAGCCTTCTTCAGCCAGATACGCCCCGTGCCTACACGTTCAGAAGAAGCAAGGTCCCCGTACGTTTCTCCCGCACTCACCTCTGCTACCCACGTTTTCGTGCGTAACTGTGCCGTGCGGAAGCCTTTGCAACCGCACTACTCTGGGCCATATTGTGTTCTAGAGCGTCGTCCGACGACGTTTGTTGTGAATGTCAACGGCCGATCAGACACAAATGCCCTGGAACGTCTCAAACCCGCCTACATCGAAGCACCCGCGCCATCAGCTCCACCAGTATGCGACGCGACCCTGCTCCATCCTTTGTCGCCGCCTGCGCACGTGACACCCAAGACCAACGCCAAGACACGCCGCGTCACGTGGACTTTCCATCGTTCATCTAACTTTCCTCCTCTCTAGGGGGGGGGGGGGGGAGCCCTGTGTAGCGGCAGCAGCATCGGCGTCGCTCGAGAGATGACGTAGACGCTCGCGTCTACACGAGGCACGAGCGGCTGGCACGCTCCGGCACGGGCTAGCATTCCGAAGGAGATCATTAAAAAAGAGAACGCTACTCTAAGAGCTGGAGTGTTGGTTCTTCCTGTCCTGGTGAGAGCCCGAGACTTTACCGGTCTACGTGGTCGCTCGTCGCCACAATATATATATATATATAATACAAGGAAAAGTTCCGTAGGTCCGGTGCATAGGTAGTTGAAGCAACGGAGCACACTTACGAAAATTGCATCTTTAATGGTTTAACGTTTCGGCCGTGGCACGGCCTTCGTGACGAAGGCCGTGCCACGGCCGAAACGTTAAACCATTAAAGATGCAATTTTCGTAAGTGTGCTCCATTTCTTCAACTATATATATATATATATATATATATATATATATATATATATATATATATATATATATATATAATGTGCTCGTAGAACCTGAAATGTTTATTTTTATTTTTGAATCCAATGCCATACATGAGGGTAGTTTTCCCAGCTAGTCCAGCACCTTCCGCTTTGTATAGTAGCTGCAGTAATTAAAGCTAGAACTGACTTGCGAGCATCCAACGCCATTTTAGCGAGGAAAAATGCGCATTGCATCGCTGCCTGTTAAGGCATAGGAGGCTAAAAAGATAGTTGCTTAAGTAAGTCTTATTTATTGAACATATAACTAGGCGAATTTATTAGGAAGAGAGTAAACTTACAGCGCTTCTTTATGTATTCGTGTCCCGATAGCGCGAATTTATTACAAAATTTTGCTGGAAACCTCAGTTGCTCGCATTTCTTTTTTTCGCCTTTCATACGCGCTCTATTCTGACGCATGCACGGGCGCTCCTCGCACTGACCTCAACGCAGCACTTTCCTCGAACGAACGTGCCGGACGTGAGTCCCGAGGACGCTTCCCAGCTGTCGGCCCAGGCCTTCGCTGCACGACGCCGCTCCTCGACGGTGCGGAGGCGCCTGTCGCGCATGCTCTCCTTCTCCGCGGCAGCCGGGGCGAGACGCAAGTCCCGCGCGAAATCCATCTGCCTGCCGAAGCTGCAGCCCGTTGAGGTGCCTCCAGCCTGGGCGGCGCCGGTGAGGCAGACGCGCACACTGCTTTTCTTTTGTTTCTACATAGAAGATATTAAAGCGAAAGACCCCCCGACAGTCAGAAAGTGCAGCGGTGCTTCTACTATTTAGTTGCATAAATAACCAATAATAAAAAAGAAGTCAATTGCGATTAGAAATAAATGAACGTTTACAGGCGTTACACAATGGTGAAGCGGTAAAGCTTAACGGAACACATCACAACACTAAAAGTGCTTATACTGAGTAACCGCATGATAAAAGCAACGTATATATCACATTAGGAATAGAGTTTGCAAAGTAGCAATATAAGCTGTAAGTTATAGGTATAAGATGTAGGATTTTGCATGAGACAATAAACTATTCCAGATTTTCACACCAGCAAAAGCAACAATTTGTTCGCCGTAGTCGCTATGTGACCTTGAGAGCGAAGGGTTACTCTGTAAAGGAAAAATTAGTGGTTCGGGGTTACTGCCATCACTTGACACTTGGCGTTAAGCACTCCCCATACGTGGACCGATCCCGAAGGAAGTGCGATGCCGGGCCGACCCACGGCGGAGGTGAAGCAGGCGTTAAGCACTCCCAATACGTGGGCCGAACCCGAAGATACTGCAATGCCGGGCCGACGCACGGCAGAGGTGAAACAGGCGTTAAGCACTCCGAATACGTGGGCCGATCCCGAAGATACTGCAATGCCGGGCCGACCCGCGGTGGAGGCTAAGCAGGCGTTAAGCACTCCCCATACGTGGGCCGATCCCGAAGATACTGCAATGCCGGGCCGACCCGCGGCAGAGGTGAAGCAGGCGTTAAGCACTCCCCATACGTGGGCCAATCCCGAAGATACTGCAATGCCGGGCCGACCCGCGGCAGAGGTGAAGCAGGCGTTAAGTACTCCCAATACGTGGGCCGATCCCGAAGATACTGCAATGCCGGGCCGACCCGCGGCAGAGGTGAAGCAGGCGTTAAGCACTCTCAATACGTGGGCTGATCCCGAAGTTACTGCAATGCCGGGCCGACCCGCGGCAGAGGTGAAGCAGGCGTTAAGCACTCCCCATACGTGGGCCGATCCCGAAGATACTGCAATGCCGGGCCGACCCGCGGCAGAGGTGAAGCAGGCGTTAAGCACTCCCAATACGTGGGCCGATCCCGAAGATACTGCAATGCCGGGCCGACCCGCGGTGGAGGTGAAGCAGGCGTTAAGCACTCTCCATACGTGCGCCGAGCCCGAAGTTACTGCAATGCCGGGCCGACCCGCGGCAGAGGTGAAGCAGGCGTTAAGCATTCCCAATACGTGGACCGATCCCGTAGATACAGCAACGCCGGGCCGACCCGCGGTGGAGGTGAATAAGGCGTTAAGCACTCCCAATACGTGGGCCGATCCCGAAGATACTGCAATGCCGGGCCGACCCGCGGCAGAGGTGAAGCAGGCGTTAAGCATTCCCAATACGTGGACCGATCCCGTAGATACTGCAATGCCGGGCCGACCCGCGGCAGGGGTGAAGCAGGCGTTAAGCACTCCCAATACGTGGGCCGATCCCGAAGATACTGCAATGCCGGGCCGACCCGCGTGGAGGTGAAGCAGGCGTTAAGAACTCTCCATACGTGCGCCGAGCCCGAAGTTACTGCAATGCCGGGCCGACCCGCGGCAGAGGTGAAGCAGGCGTTAAGCATTCCCAATACGTGGACCGATCCCGTAGATACTGCAACGCCGGGCCGACCCGCGGTGGAGGTGAATAAGGCGTTAAGCACTCCCAATACGTGGGCCGATCCCGAAGATGCTGCAATGCCGGGCCGACCCGCGGCAGAGGTGAAGCAGGCGTTAAGCATTCCCAATACGTGGACCGATCCCGTAGATACTGCAATGCCGGGCCGACCCGCGGCAGAGGTAAAGCAGGCGTTAAGCACTCCCAATACGTGGGCCGATCCCGAAGATACTGCAATGCCGGGCCGACCCGCGGTGGAGGTGAAGCAGGCGTTAAGCACTCTCCATACGTGCGCCGAGCCCGAAGTTACTGCAATGCCGGGCCGACCCGCGGCAGAGGTGAAGCAGGCGTTAAGAATTCCCAATACGTGGACCGATCCCGTAGATACTGCAACGCCGGGCCGACCCGCGGTGGAGGTGAATAAGGCGTTACGCACTCCCAATACGTGGGCCGATCCCGAAGATACTGCAATGCCGGGCCGACACGCGGCGGAGGTGAAGCAGGCGTTGAAGTTGAAGTTGAAGTTGACTTTATTTACATCGCCAAAAAATCAACGATGCGGGTAGGCCCGGGCAAAAAGTGATCACAATCACTTGAGGGACGCCCGAGCCCCCCTGTACAAGGCATACAGCGAAAACGCAAAGTGTAAAAGACATAGTAAAGCTCTGGCTATTTAACAAGGGCAATAACATCTCGTATATACATGAGCTTGTGAACAAAGCATAAGAACAGTAAAAATACAGCATAATAGTAAAAAAAACACAGAAATGCATCGCAGCAAGATAAAATTACACAGGATACATCGCAGCAAGATTAGAAAAATATACATGAACGTAGCTTTCAAAAAGAAAATATTAGTGAATTAGTGCACTTCTCACGTCAACTAGTGAACATGTTTCAGGAATTATACCTCTTGACAATAATTTATTCAAAACAGTGGGCAGGCTATGTCGGAGCATCTGTTGCCCGTACATTGTACGGGAGAAGGGAATGTGCCAAAGCACTCCCCATGCGTTGGCCGATCCCGGAGATACTGCAATGCCGGGCCGACACGCGGCGGAGGTGAAGCAGGCGTTGAAGTTGAAGTTGAAGTTGACTTTATTTACATCGCCAAAAAATCAACGATGCGGGTAGGCCCGGGTAAAAAGTGATCACAATCACTTGAGGGACGCCCGAGCCCCCCTGTACAAGGCATACAGCGAAAACGCAAAGTGTAAAAGACATAGTAAAGCTCTGGCTATTTAACAAGGGCAATAACATCTCGTATATACATGAGCTTGTGAACAAAGCATAAGAACAGTAAAAATACAGCATAATAGTAAAAAAAACACAGAAATGCATCGCAGCAAGATAAAATTACACAGGATACATCGCAGCAAGATTAGAAAAATATACATGAACGTAGCTTTCAAAAAGAAAATATTAGTGAATTAGTGCACTTCTCACGTCAACTAGTGAACATGTTTCAGGAATTATACCTCTTGACAATAATTTATTCAAAACAGTGGGCAGGCTATGTCGGAGCATCTGTTGCCCGTACATTGTACGGGAGAAGGGAATGTGCCAAAGCACTCCCCATGCGTTGGCCGATCCCGGAGATACTGCAATGCCGGGCCGACTCGCGGCGGAGGTGAAGCAGGCGTTAAGCACTCCCCATACGTGGGCCAATCCCGAAGAAAGTGCAATGCCCGGCCGGTATACAAGGCACAAGCTGATTTATCCTATCCGATTGTCCACTTGCCCTATATATCTTAATATACTTCGATACCTCAGTTTATTCTTGATAATAGTTCTACTGCAGAAGCCACTGCAAATTAACCTGTGTACTGACGAAGCTATCTTGCCACCCAGGCATGCTTCTTCTACTTGCACGTCCAAAAATGTTCGGAAGTTCTAACAACGATCAATATCACAGTGAATTCCACATCAGTCTACAGGACCGGTCGGACGAGCAGCAGTTAGTGCAGATACTCTGCGCAATCATGAAAATTTTCAAGCCGCATTTATCATCGCTACAACGCCCTGCTTTGTGGTCTATTGGTAAAGCAGGTCAGTGTCTTATATTGAAGTGTGTTGATTTGTATAATAATAAAGTTGTGCCACATTAAGCTTCGATGCTTGCATATTACCCACTCAATATATAGCACGTGTTATACGGTGATAACAATGTTTATAAACAATAGACCGCGTTGCAAGATGTTGTTTATAGGCGCCAATGAACGACAGGAAATATAGCTTACGGTTGAAGGTACTTAAAAGCATACACACTATCTGGTTAAGAAAAGAAGCTTGGTGGGGTGTCTCGCCACCCAGTTTCATAGTAGATGCTGACATAATCATCATAATCGTTATCACAACTCAATAATAAGGGTTTGCAGCAATGTGTACCTAACTTTATGCGTGTATAGCTCAAGCTGGAGCTATACACGCCGAAGATGATGGTCTGGCGAAATGGGCATCTTAATTTGACTTTGTACCAGTCATACGAACAAACGGTAGATTATGTAGCATCACATAATTCTCCATATAGGATGACGTGCCCAATATCATAAGGAATGCTCAGCTTTTCGGTAAAAGCTCCGAGAAAATACTTATGCTTGGAAACGGCTGTGGCAGATTTCGGTGATCGCCCGCATTTAGCAACACTTATCTTTCTCATTCTCATTAATGGGCATTAAAAAAAATAAGGAAGAGTGTCCACAGCTTTTCAAAAGCATACACTCACAGTGTAGGAAATGTGCAAATCTGCCACGAAACTTACCAGCACGTATTACATAAACGACCGCGTCGACAGCGGCAGAAAGCCAGAGAGTGTGAGAAAGCGCACTGGGTAATGGGGTGATGGAGAGAAAGCCAGCCATGGTGATATATCAAACACCAATTGTTATAATCAAAACATAAGCGTTTTGATATTTCAAAGCGCTGCAGCACTGCTGTTGGAACCCATATGATGGTGTAGGATTCTCTGAACTGCGGTGCTTTAGGAGAAAATTTGCCCATGACGACTACTCTTCTGTAGCATCTGAAAATAGCGCAGCAACTATTGAGCATGTTCTGTTACAACGTCAGAGTACCCGCATAGAAATGAATAATTCGGTGGTTACAGTGTCTATGCCTTAAATTATAGTGGTACTACAGAGAAGGACTAAATTAGATTAGAAGTTTGAAGAATATTGTTTAAAAACTGTGTTATCGCTAATCTTGCAGTACTTTGTTGAATATTAGAATAGAAAATGAAGGTCCAAGTTCTATTTTTCTAACATCGCGCTAAGGCGCCAGCGCCAACACGTCACTGTGACGTCACAGATGTATCTTTTTGGTACTTGGGCCAATTTAGCTCAGGAAAGTTCTTGAAACTTGCTAAATTCAGTCCCTAGCTGCTTTAAGACATAATGTATAAATGTCTTTGCTGATAAAAAATTAACTGCGCCAGAGCAGAGGCTGTACGAATGCATGACGTCACGCCGAGCTGGCGCTGGAAATCCATGGCAGCGCCGCCACGCGCCTTGCTTTGCTGCCTCCTTTAGCTATAAGGCTTTTGTCTCAGTATAATAAAAGCATGCTTTTTGGTGTTTTACGAGGATAATTTACTAATGCAACTCACATATTTTTTCTCTTTAGCGTTCATTAAACATAGTATAGAAAAAAAGCAAATGAACTGGCGCTGAAAAATAGTAAAAGACGGCTGGAAATAGAGTTACATTATAGACATAGTTATTGAGTTAAGCGCTCTCTCTGTGTGTCTGTTCTACGTCCTGGTTCAGCTAGTCGCGCTTACACATTCTATCAAGCTTTACCACAAATACAGCAGAGGGACAGCAGGCTCCAGGTTCCACTGTATATATATATGGACCTTCTCACGCTGATCTCTAATTGTGACAACCGCCAAACTTTCCTGACTCACGTTATCTAGGTTGTTCTTTATGATGGAATATAAATCATATTTAGTGCAGCAAGCATGTAATAATATGGCAAATAGCGTATTTTAGGCCACGTGATCTGAAACAGCAGATCGATGGGGAGAGAAATATGCGACAGCTGCGCCCGGGAAATTTCAGTGCTCCCAATAAGCCCAATAAAACAAGGATATTTGTTATTGCGATATCAATTACACTAACGCTTGGGGTGCACTTGCTCCATCGCCGTTGGCATCGGCATTTTCGTGCTGTTCTAATACCTACGACGCACGCGCTCCTGCGCAATCACAGAAGGCATTCGTAGAAGCGCAGCGCGTCTTGTTGCAAAAGCGACCAAACCAGGTGGACGCACTTTGACGCTTGACGCAATGGCAGCGTTCTGGCTTCCACTGCCGCCATCAGCGTTGTGCGCACAAACATTAGCGTTCGTGCTGAAGCTGTGTGCACGCCACACTGCCGTGAACATCAAAACTAAATTTATGCAATCCTTTCTGTGGACGACGCTCACCAACGCCGACGGTTTACCTTTAATCGCATCTCGTGCACCATTGAGCTTCGGCACCTGCAACGCCACTGGCCCGTTCATCACGGCAGCGTTCTATCAACCGTTCAGTGCAACGCTAAGCCTTCCTGTCTCTTTTGAATGCTTCGTCATCATGTAAAACTGACACGTCTTTAGCGCCTCCTTTTGCAACCTTTAATTTTTTTGCAGAGCTTCTGCGCGGCTATTTAGCAGTGACTGAATCAGAGCTCGTAAAGGGCTCAATCGAAGTGCTTAGACTTTACAGCCATTTACATTGATTTTGCAGATATGTTGCTGTATTGCGTAAAATAGTGCATGTAAAACTGCAGTCACAACAGCAGTGCATCTTACGAGACGTGTTCAGTCTTGATATCTTGAAACTGGTTCTAAACCCAAAGTTTCTAGCAAAACTTTGTGCCTAGGAGCACCTGCTTTACCTCCATTCTGCAGGTTAGAACAGTATACCTAGTGACTATGAGTAATAAGTTAATTAGTAAAACTTTAATCATTATGAATACTAGTGCCGCGCAGCATTCGGTTTTCTCAACCATGTTTGATTGATAGGAAAATTAGTTAACATAAAGCTGTCACACCAGAATAAACTTTAACAGCGGTCATTGCCTCTCAATGTTCTTGTGGACTTTGCCATAGCTGCATCCTCTACCTTAATATATAGGAAACTTTGTATGATATACGAGAGTACAGATACTGATACATGTCTTGCCGAATGCATTATGATAAAGATACAAGACGCCCAAAGACTATCTTAACATGGTATCTATGATACATGTATCTTCGGTACTAGCCAGCCTTGCTACCAACCTGTCCTTATCGATTTATCTATTGACCTCGTCAGTGAGTGGGATTAAAGCTAGGTTAGTATAATATCACGGACGACCACCCAACTTTCTTGGTGTTATCTTGAACATATTCAAGTAGTCGGAGAGGCTCTGCATGATTAGTTTACAACCTTGCTGTAACACGGTGGGATAGATATATGCCTGTAGTTTACTAATAAAGTGATGTCTCCTTTGTTTACTACAGGAATTCTTTTACTGACTTTTTTTAACATCACTACTAGATTAAATTGACAACGTGACCGAATTCTTCACATATATAGTACCGAGAGTTCGGCGCCTTCAACATATTCCAAGTGGTACACGACACATTCTAGTCTAAGCCGTTACAAAAACCAACTATTCCTATTCCTCATGCCCACTGCTACTCTATCCTTCTACTTGCCCCTTCTCTTCTTATTCTTTCACTTGCGGCGTTCTTTGTTGCCGTTAAATTCTCTGCCACCTTTTCCCTCGAGTTCACTCAGGAGTAAAGCTTGTTTCCCGTGCTGTGACTGGAACGACAAAAATCAGTGCAGTCGCACGCGTCGCAATGCGATTTGTAGAGGGCCCATTTCACATGATTGCTATTTCAAATATGCGACTGGTGCGACGCCCAGGGTGGCTTACTGCCAGGTTTCGTGGCACGCGCTGCATAATTATTTTATTGTAATGAATAAAATGTTGACATTATAATAGTGTTGAAATTTCTTTATTTGGAACAAATAATATACGTCTTTTGTAATTTAACAACGTGTTGAAGCTAAGATTTGTTTTGGAATGCGCAACGGCGGTTTCTGAAGTTAAGTGCGATGAGACACGGCGCACGTAGACAGCTGTTCGCAGCTGGTTCAGCTCTGTGTGTTGTCTCATCTGCCTTATATGACTCTTTCGTTCTGCCTGCGCTACAACGATCTACAAGATGACATGTCAACAAGTTCATATAGCTACCCTCACCGCATATGCAGTATTCAGAATTCGCTGCCACGAAGTCATCGTGTCAGCCCAACAAGACCCTCGCGCTACCCGTGCTCAGCGTTAGCTTCTGGAGAAATTATGTGTATATTGCTCGTGATTGCGCATAGGCGGTGCCTGCTCATTGCCATATTATTGCCCCAAACGCAACAACAAGCACCAGCCCGAAAGCCCACGTCTGCCTCTGAACGAAGCTGCAAATGATCCGTGTGATTACTGAACGTGTAAGGGAAATTGTGTTGTGAAATTCAACCTTAGCGCTAGCCCGGTTCGTCCATCGCGGCGTGCATGCTGTGAATATATATATGGGAGTTCTCTCTGAATATTTCTAAAGGCGCAAAGCTGACGCATATAATTTTTTGGCCAGTTACCGTCCCTTTTGTAGAAACCTGTACGTTGTACCACATCATTCTAAAACACAAGCTTCTTGTCCACTTTGCTGTCCTGTGTCTCGTGCTGGTAGTATACCCTGAACTTTTGACAAGGCCATATCAATACGCGCTATCCACAATGCAGAAACATAGGCCCATGGCAGGCGTACTTGCCATAGGGTGAAAAAAAAGCTGAAAACCTTTCTGCTCAGCCTCGCACGCCATAACGGTTAGCCTGCTTTGTGGAAATGAATATTATCAACATGTTATTAGTGTTATTAAATATTATAGTTCCTTCACTGTAATTTATAGCAATCATCCAGATTTCTTAAGCTAGTCATGCATTTAACCTGTATTAGATCAACATTGTTACGACATGCTTATGAGAGTCATTTCAAACTAGATTGCTCAGCCAGAGAGAGTGCAAATGAAAGCCTCAATTTTTATTTCAATTTGTATTTTTAGACAGATTATATTGGCAGAATTTTATGCCTTCTTGCAATTCCTGCAATTCGATGTTCATAGCTGGAAAAACGGATTCCTTTTCTTGCTGTCGAAAGGGTGCTTCAATGTCGATAGCAAGCTATAATTATTCATCATTATATTGCGCTCACTTTTACACAGACGATATTAAGTGAAGGACGGGACGTGGACGGACGTAGCGCATTTATTTTTTATTTTTTGCGCTACGTCCGTCCACGTCCCGTCCTTCACTTAATATCGTCTGTGTAAAACTGAGCGCAATATAACCATGAACGTTCACTAACTAGCCCCCTTCATTGCTTTACTATAATTATTAATTTCGAAAGTGTTGAGCAATGACCATATCTCTAAGCTTATCAATCTGATTTTGTTCCATGAACACAATTAAATTCTCTTTCTCCCTCTCATTACCCGGCATGGAATAAAACTGTTCACTTTCATAACTAACAGGATGCAAACATTCTGGAGTTGCTCCTGAGCATTTGTCGGCATCCTATAGTGTGCGTGTTTGTATGAAGTTCTGGGGTTGCAATCGCAGTGATGTATGCATTCTTTACAATATATTGCAACAAACTAACTTATTGAACTTTGTTTTTAAATCTACAAGATGTGACCGTGCAGTAATGTCTACATTATTAAGCAAAAAAAGCTGCAGATTCAGTGGAACTGTTGGAATCTATGCGAAGTGATGTTTTTATCAAGTAGTCAATTAAATGCTGCAAAAGTAACTGCGATATGTACAATTATATTGGCCCTATTTTCAACAATCCAGCTTGTCACCTTTTGTAAGGTTTGTCTATGCACCACACAGGTCACAACCTTATTGTCATGTAATGTTTATGCACTACACGGTTCTCAAACTCTACCAAACTCTACCAACTCTGCCAACGGCAGTTAATATAGATGCACACACTGCAAGACATCAACACAGTGACATTTGCTGAGGAAGGGATGGTGCGAGGTGTATGCAGATGAATGAATGACATGTGCTTATGTACTTATTTACTTATATAGCTCGCGGGCTGCACGGTTGGAGTATTAGGTGAGGGGAAATAAAAAAAAATTATTTACGAAAGGAAGAAGGGCACAACATTAAGAAAAAACAGCAAAAAAAACGCTGCACCAACTATCACAACAACGTGTTTTACTGCCACAGCATACTACAATACCTAACAAACAATAACAGAAAAAATTAGCGCCCATGCGCCATGTACAGATGGTAAACCAGCGAAGCTGAAATGTGTGGCCCCGGTGGTCATCACTGGTTTAATTTATACGGTTTATAAAGTCTTTCTGAATGATTGGTTACGTCTGTGTTTCTTAATGAGGTTACGCACACGTTTGGCTTGGGTTTAGCACATTGTTCATTTGGAATGCCACGCATCGCGCTTTCCACTATCCCCATCATGGAGGGTGCAATGAGTGGTTCGTTGTGTTAATCCAGTGGGTCCACCAAGTATTTCTCAATTATGTTACCTATTTGTGTTTCATAAGGCGTTAATCAATGTATTAACGACTCGGTTACGCACTGTAGTTACCAAGTCACACTCCGGGGTGCATATTTCATTTAATTAAATACAAGGACACATTTTTAAACATATTTCGAAGTCTGAGAGAGACTGCTGCACGCGCGCTCTGCTGCGAGAGAAAAACGACCTCACTATCGGTGCAGCCAATGGCCCACCGCACCTTTGCTCCAAAATAACTATGTCATCATGACTTTGTCTCAACCCCGTCCCCCTCTGTGTCCTCTCCCTACAATAACAGGTAAATAAATGCATATATTTTAAATGCATAGGCATTTCTATGCCTACCCAAGGAGAAATGTGTCCATCTGTCACGTAAGGCGAATGCAATGGCACATACCCCCACTGTAGGGTTTCTGTGGTTGGACCACGAGTATTTCGCCTAGGCATATACAGCTTATCTATAAAAAGGGTGAACACCTATCTGCTAGAGGCGAAAACAATCATAAGGCGCACTAACAAATGAAAGTTTATTGAAAGTGGCGAGTAATTGCTGGTTGACAAGCAATAAATTGAAGTTACTCAAGAATGAGAAGCAATAACTCATTTATGTCCATACAGATCCCAACAGGAAACGCATCCATCCCTGAAAGTGTAACAGTGGCCATTCAGACACAAGATTCTTGCAGTGTCTTTGCATCTACAGCTTCCATAATTTCTGTAGTAAGCGGATCTTCACAGAATGCTAGCTTCTTCCTCTACAATGCACTCTCGATATCTGAGCGTGCACTGTAGAGGAAGAAGCTTGCATTCGGTGCATATGGGCTGCCTAGAGAAATTATGGAAGATATAGATCTAAAAAGGCTGGGAGAACCTTGTCAGCATGACATCCATTAGAAATGGACACATTTCCTGTGAGGAAACACACATTAATTGTTTTTTCTCCTTTTCGTGTTTTTCGTTTATTGCCTCTCAGCCAGCATTTACTTGGTGCGTACATCAAACTTTTGGTTGTTAGATCATCTCGCTTTTCTTGTTCGTCCTATGTGTTCTTTGGTGCCGTTTTCAGCCATGCTAGTCTTCATTTTTTTTAGACTGCGACAGGTCACTTTAATGGCCCTTATGATGCTTCTGTGTACCAATGTAGCAAGAATGTATTGTGAGAAGCACTAAGAACAGGTTACGCTAGCTACTAATTATTAGGTTCATTGTGAAAATGCAGTGATCTATAAAGGTTACCAGAAAGTAGTACAGCAATAAACACCGATAAATACTAGTGCTTGATGAAACCAAACATCAAAACGGGAAAGGAGAAAATACATATAAATATCAAGCCCGGGAAAGAAACAATGTGATCACCAAGTGCGCATGGGGCTACCTTCCAAGAAACTAGTTTTTTTTAATGGCATGGAACTGCAAGAGTGTGCTTGCATAAGCAAGCTGCCAATCTGTCTATTGGAATAAGAACAGTGTTTCTTGGAATGTACTGACATGCAGGATTGGCAATTGTAATGATTTTTTTCTGCACTTGGAATCATTCTTGTTAGGCTGCATCAAGCACCAGTTTTTATCGAGCCTTCGAAGATCCTTTTTTTCTGGTAATTTGTATAACTCGCCACATTTTTACAATGAACCATAGCTGAAAGTTAGTCCTCCTTCATCTCTAGTGTCATCCTGTTCATACGGCTTCATGCTATGTACCCTTGCAACATATATGTGTGTGTACGTTTGTGTGTGTGCATGCATGCAGCTAGATTTGGATGTGTAATCGGGGCCTTGGGTGGCGGTATTGTTCTTCTCCTGTGCAGCCTCATGAATTAATTAACTATAGTGCAACAGTAATACAATGTACAAAAACGAAGTCAAGACACAGAGCGCTTCATTCTTGTCCATTGTCTATCTATTGCGCATTAATGAATACACACCAACTCGTACAGTATTCAGTTCCTATGTCGGGCTCATAAGCCTACTTGTCCTCGAATATCTGCATGGCTATGTGTCCTGTAATTTAATATTTGGCCATGTTCTTGCAAGTCGCGTGTCAATCTCCTGATTTGCTTGACACTCTTATGTGAGGTGCAGGCCCAGACAGTTTCTGGTGAATCCATGCAGGCGTGCAGGATGTTGTAGTCTGCAAATCTGCACTTCAACTGCTGCTCTTATTGTTTTCAGTTCAGCTTTTCTAGGTGTAGCATGACCTGGAATGGTACTCACTTGCATGGAGTTTAATTTTATGTAGTGTCGTACTACTGTTACACTGCTATTACCACATCAGTATACTATATGTGTCTGATGTTTGCTTAGATCTTCATGATTAGCAAACTCCTCTGTGTGTTTGGCAGTTGCATATAGTCTCCTGGCCTAATCGTTTGCCCCCATGTTGCTTGGTATGGGCCTGTTGTGTTTCAAATTCAGATGCTCCTGTGGTTGCGTTTCTGAAGGGAGGAATAGTCGTATTTGCATCTCATATGCTAGCTGGCATAGTATCTTGGGACCAAGTTCTGAGCTCATGAGGCAAAGAATCTTTACTGCAAGCTGCAACTCTACTCTATCTAGGTGCCTTTTTGTTTGCTCTTTCTCATAGAGGTCTTAGCGCAAGGTAAAGTTGGAAAGACCTGTCATTAGCCGATGCCTGTATTCCATGAGTTGTCTTTTGTGCGCAGCTGGTAATTCATACTGTAGGATACCTTGGACACAAGTACAGCATCTGCAATTTCCCATAGTATCCGCGCGTGCACCCCCCATGATTCCGAGATTATTCTTTTCACCAGGTGTAGAATTTGCGTACAGACATGGCATAATTCTTTCACCCACGTGCTGGCTCTGCCGTCATGGTCTTGCACTAGCTGAGGATTTGTGGACGTTGACTTGCAGGTATATTTGTCCAGCTATGTGGAGCACAATGTGCCATTTGGGGTATTTCTTGATTCTAGTCTTTTTTTCGACGTCGATGTAAGCTGACTTATCAGAAAGCGAGAGGCCATGACTGGCCAAGAAAGTCTGCAGTGTTGTCGAGAGCTTGTTGCATCATTTTTTATTCCTGTATAACTTCGCCATACTGTAGTACACTATAGACTGTAGTACTTTTTGTAGTATGCATGTGTTGTTGGCGTGGGTGGGCCAAAGGTACCTCCAATTCTCACCTGGAATTTTATGTCTTTCAAAAACTTACTGTTGAACTTAAGTGCTCTACCAGACATTTCCTTGCACATCATTCCCCTTATGAGAGTAGCACGAGGTACCGCTGTTGAAAGCCTCGTCACCTTCCATTTTTTTCATAAGCAGTATTACACAATGCACTGTAATTAAACTTCTGCTGCTCATGGCCCACTCCTATCTGCCAGAAGGGACAACTCCTGAAAAATGGTTTCTTCGTGCTCTGTGTACGATGTAGCATGAGCATTCATGTCTCGAGGTTTATACATCTGTAGAACCAGCTTCCTGACAGAGCATTTGCCATGCTTGATCATGCTTATTTGTGCACTGCTGTTGAACAATACATATCGACGCAATGAGTGTTAACACTCTCGAAGTATCAAAAAAGATGCTTCTTTTACAATTGTGCCCTTTGCTTTCGATTAGTGTGAGATTTTGCATAGGCATACCCGCATATGCAATAGTATTTTGAAAGTTTAAGGGTTCAATAACTGCCGATGAATAAATCTAATTGCAAGAGCTTTTTTTTTTTACCTGACTTCCATCGAAATGCGACTGCTACGCCTGGCAATACAACCCCTCACCTTGTGCTAGCAGCAGAATGCTATAGCCACCGGGGCAGGTAAATAAATTGAACCAATTTGTTGTCTTGAGATTTGTTCTTTTACTTGCCTGTGTGTAGGTAAAACTTGGAATAAGTTTGTCATTGCAACAAAAAAAAAAAAGAGAAACAGCTTGTGGTCCTTTATTGAATAAACCGCATGTTGTGTATAGTTGAAGTGGAGACATTTCTTTTAAAATCCTAGGGTGGTATGTTATTGCACGTAGTATGGTATTTCATAGCTTTCAAGGCATTAATCACAGCCGATATTGCTACATGGGTTTACGCCCGAATATATGCGATCACAAACTTGTTAGAAGCTGTTATTAGAAACATGGAAGGCACCAATGTTTCTGCACACTCGAACGGTGTGAAAGTGTAAGAACAGTTTGTACTTAAAGATTCAAAGATTCACAGGGAGGGATACAACTGCATGACTTCACTGCACCGTTTTGATGCACTTTGCTTTAAACTGTCGTCTTCTGCTGCTTCACTTCCGCAAGAACGAGCTGTTCGCCTGCTTTTCGCATTGTTGCACGAGTTTTACATGGCCGTAGAGGAGGGTGCGTTGTCACTGTGCCAATATAGCAGGTCAATAATTTACTTAATTTTCTAGCTGTAGAGTTAATTACCGTTGAAAGCAAATGTTAATGCAGGTGCAGTAAGGATACAAAGCCCGCAACAAAATCAATGATGATTGCTTACTGCGCAAAAAAAAAAATGTTTTCCAGATAAGAAATGCAACTTAGCGTGCATCAAATATTCGAAAACAAATTAACGACGCTTTTTATTAAAGCCACAGAGGTAATGCTATCGTAGAAAATTCATTACAATTCTTCTTTCGTAAGAAGGCAATAATGCTGTTTTTTTCTTGTTGGCATCAGGAGTGTTGACGTCTGGTCACTTCAGCCTGCACGTTTACTCTGAAAAATTTAATGAGTAATTGAGGTAACATAACCTTTCAAGGTACATCGGGAAAATCGCGCTTGAAAACCGAAAAGAAAATGAAACTGAACGGTACCGCGTTCAGCAGGATGTTGAAACTTCGGGTACTTTGCTGTCTTGTCATTTGCCCTTGCGGAGCTGGAAATTATGTAAGCTGTAACGTAGGCGCGATTTTTGTATGCTACTGAACAAAAGAAAATTTTGAGACCCGAAAAAGCCATGCCGTCTCGTGGGAATCGAACACCTCACAGTATTTACAACTCGCAATGGTGTACGAAGCAAACGTGAAAATGCACTTGATTTGCTGCGTAGCTTGTCAACGAACGGATAGAAATGGGAGAATGGAATCTGTGGTAAAAGTTTTTTATTCCCCCATTGCGTGCGTACCGAATTCGGCAATCCATATCTCCGCGCAATGCACTTGTTGAGTGAAACGTCACTTCCCAAAACAAACCAGCAGAATAGCTCTCCGCAATGTTTCGACAGAATATCGCAGCGATCGCTGCAACGGTGTGACTGTGCGACCAACGGGTTTGTAGCAGCCGAAAAACGGGGGGCCAGCACTGCGACTGCGACTTTCATCGCAAACGGCTGAAACAGCACTTCCGGTGCTACGAAAATCGCGTCATGTGAAACAGGCTCAAGACAAGACTTCAGTAGGGGTTTCACGAGGGACGTGAAGCATAAGCTGGTTGGCATCAGCAGGAAAAGTGCGTTTGCGACGGTTGTCATCCAGCTCGGGAATCTCAGCGAAACGAAACGTCACACGACCCAAAGCATTCACAGCACGGAACGGACGAGAAAACAGGGGTAAGAATTTTACAGCGAAGCTCTACCTCTACCGCCCGAGGAAATTTTCGTGTCGTAAATAAAGTGCTCCCCTTACGTGGGCCGATCTCGGATATTGTGCAATACCGGCACGACCCACGGCGGACGTGAAGCACTCCTCATACGTGGGCCCCGTGGGCCGATTCCGAAGGCAGTGCACTGTCGGGCCGACCCACGTTGGAGGTGAAGCAGGCGTTAAGCACTCCCTATACCTGGGCCTATCCCGCAGATAGTTCACTGCCGGGCCGACCCGCGGCGGAGGTGAAGCATGAAGCACACCCCATACGAGGTGCGATCCCGAAGACAGTGCAATGCCGGGCCATCCCGCGGCAGAGGTGAAGCAGGCGTTAAGCACTCCCCATACGTGGGTCGATCTCGAAGACGGTGCAATACCGCCCCGACCTGTGGCACAGGTGAAGCGGGCGTTAAGCACTGCCCATACGTGCGGCGATCCCGAAGATAGTGCAATGCCGGGCCGACCCGCGGCGGAGGTGAAGCAGGCGTTAAGCAATTCCCATACTTGGGCCGATCCCAAAGATGGTGCAATGCTGGGCCAACCCGCGGAAGAGGTGCAGCTCGCCGTTAAGGGGCCCACATACACAGCTTAGCTGATCATCCGTCTTCACAGAGTGGAAGGACACAGATTTTTTTTCGCAGCGCCAAGGTAAAACGCAGTGCCCGTCGAACCAGGACTAAATCGACCGATCGGCAAGAGCGAGCAGAGCTTTGCTGAGAAGACGTACTGAACTACGCTTGGTGGTGCCATATGACTAGCCGAGCTCGGCAGCGAGCCTGGCGCAGGGCCTAGCTGGAGAGCACATTTGCGGGGCGTTCTTGCAGAGATGTGTCGAAGCCAAGAAGGTCTTTTTGCGGTAATCTTGGCGTTCTCCCATAGAGCAGCTGAAGTGGCGGGGCGCGAGTGGCTTCCTCTTGGGACGTGTTTGGAGCGAGAACCGCACCGTCGATGGAGTCATCTCAGTTGTCGTGTGGGGCAGACGTAGGAACGAATGATGTCTTTTATGGGGAGCTCGGTGCGCTCGACCTGTCCATTTCTTTGTGGATGTTGCGGGAACGCTGCACCGTGTCGTATTCCATGTTTAGACAAGAAAGTTTTGAATGCGCACGACATAAATGCCGTGCTATGGTCATAAATCAGCTACTTTGGCGTGCCATGTCGGCATAACAGGCACTCGTTAATAAAGCTCTTCACATGAGTGGCTTCAGAATCATGGACGCCTAGAACTTGCACCCGCTTAGGTAGACCATGGCCAAAATTATAAATTTGTTACTGTGCTTTCTACGAGTACACGGGCACAAGCGATCAATGCCCATGATATCGAACGGTTCGTTAGGTAGGGCGATTGGTTGTAAGGGCACAAGTTATGGGCTTCGGACGACCTTACGGGTTTGACAATTGTCTGAGGATGACACGTACGGGTAGACATTATCGCGCATGCCAGACCACCAAAACCTTTCCTTAACCATCCGGAGTCTTCTGCTGACCCAGGTGGCCAGCAGAGGAGGCGTCATGACACATAAAAATTATGTATGTTCACATGGCCCCAAACACCACAGGTAGGTAAGATTTACTTCCTGCACGTCGATGATAAAGGCTGCCATCTCGGACAAGATTCGCTGAGGAAAGTAACAATGATACCTTGGTTTGGGCAAGTTGGCTCATTTTGACAGTTGAAAGTATCTGATGAAAGTATTTCGAAGTGTCGCTTAGGTGTGCTGGTGTCACCAGAGATGATGTCACAGATTTCGGTTACCTTTGATTGTGCAATTCGGAGACTGAATACTGCAAATGTCGGTGCAGAGCGGTTAGTAAAGACAGGGTTGCGTGAAAGGTAGTCGCCATCTTGGTGACAAGAACCGCTACGATGAACGACCTTGAAACTGTTGTCTTGAAGTTTGACGGCCCACTGGGCAAGTTTGGCATTTAGGTCTTTTTTTGTATGTAGCCAGAGCAGTGCAATGCTGTCAGTAACAATAGTCAAATGCCAGCCGTAGACGTAAGGGCGGAACTTCACAATGACCCAGGCTACCGGGAGGCACCTAAATTCTGAAGTGTGACACCGACTTCCTGCTTCACTCCGGCAGCGACTGGAATAGGCAAGGTGGATTCGGATTGCAGAAGGACCGCCCCAAGGCCTATATCACTGGCGTCAGTGAGGATGATGCTGGAGTCCTCTTGATAGTGTGCGAGTATCGGTGTAGTCGTCAGGGCCACCGTAATTATTCTGGAAGGTTGATTTCGGGTCGCGGCCTCAATACCACTCCTGATTTTTCTTCAGAAGTTTATTGAGATGTGTAGCGCGAGCGTGAAGTCAGGGACAAAACGAGAGAAGTAGGAAGCAAAACCCAAAAAGACTGTTAGCTTGTTTGACTTCTGTGGGGGGCGCAATTCTTGCTATAGGTTGTAGCTTTGAATGGGCAGGGCTGATGCCGTGTGCCCACCATCATCTGGAGCGCCCAAGACGAGCTTCAAACGCCATTGGTGCTCAGCAAACGTCGGAACGTGAACGATGATGTCATTCAAATAAACTAACACCATCGACCACTTCAAGTGTCCAAGAACCCGGTCCCTTAGTCGTTAGAACGTTGCAGGTTCATTAGAGAGTAGAAAAAGAAGGCGGTTAAGATGGTACAGACCATCCGGTGTGATGAAAGTAGTTTTCTCCAGCTGTAGAGGAGGTCGAGTATAGTGAAAAACCTGGCCCCGTGAAACCGACCTAAAGTGTCGTCGAGGTGGGGAAGAGGGTATACATCCCGCTTGGTAATACTGTTTAGGCGGCGATAGTTTACGTAAAATCGCGTAGTTCTGTACGTGTTTCTCACGAGAACTACTGGGATCAACCAAAGACTGAACGAATGAATTATGATGCCACAGTGTAATACATAATCCACTTGAGTTATAAGTTCAGCGCGTTCAGAAGCAGAAAAGCGACGAAGGTTGTATCGGACGGGTGCATGGGAGCCAATCTTGATTATTTTTACGAGCAAGAGTAGTACAACAATGTTCACTGGGTGATAACGCCGAGCACCTTCGAAATTTCACCAGCAGTGTTACTTATCGGACTTGTCGGATAATCCTATGTTTGGGCCGAAATGAAACAAGTTCCAGTCGACGCAGCCATCGGCACTCTCTGGCGAAGTACAGTGTTGCACTGTTGCGAGGGCGCAACCGGGCTGAAGGGCAACCCCGGGCGCCAGTAGAGTTCCAGAGCGTATGCGTAGCAGGCTGTCCGATAGGTTGAACAGCAGGACAGTCAACGCGGAATAAGAACGCAGTAAAGAGCGTGGGACGCCAGACTCATTGCCCTTTCGCGAGCAGATAGTGCATTCAACAAAGGCATCGTCATATAAGCACACGTCCACGTCGCAACGAACGGGTGCCCACGCAGCAGAAAAGAGTATAGTTATGGTAGTTGTTGCCAGCACGGGAAAGGAAAGTGGTGGTGGTGGTGGGGCTTCGGCAGAAGCACCGTCGTTAGGGCACATATCCATGTTGTGAAGGCGCGTACTGTCGAGCGAAAGTAAGATAAATGCTTACGCGGCGACGAATTGTCACTGCTCAGAAACAAGCGAGCTCTTGCGGTAGCGTGGGTGGCCAGCTTAACGATAAAGCGCATGCACAAGGACAACACTTGATTTGTGACTGTTTTGGCTGCCAGGTCTGGTGCCGGATTGTGAGGGAGCAGTCCTATTATACACCCGGCGTTGTTAAAGTGCATGCGTAAGCCCAGTGTTGCGTACCAGTTACAGCACGAAATTAAAGGTGCGCAGAGGTTTTGTGCCACAATCAATGGAACACTTCGACTCTTTCCGAATGCAGCCACAGCCATCGAGATTTCTCCAAGGGATGGTGGACGAGTTCTGTCAGCTAGAAGGTGGCCGGCTGGTGCGATTGTAGCCGTCTTCAGATGGCACTGGACAGGGCACAACTTTGGTGTTATGAAATTAAAAGCCGCACCAGTGTCCTCTAAGGCTTCAACGTTTTCCGGTGGCTTACCGAGCTCGACTTAGTACAGATGGCACTGGACAGGGCACAACTTTGGTGTTATGAAATTAAAAGCCGCACCAGTGTCCTCTAAGGCTTCAACGTTTTCCGGTGGCTTACCGAGCTCGACTTAGTACGTGGGCATACGTGTTAAGGGGTCCACTGACAGGAGAGCGACTTGACGATTTATGCGGGGCCTTGCCCTCGGTGGCCGGCAGCTAAGCATGACGTACACAATGTTCGCGTACGGTACGACGTACACAATGTTGACCGTAATGGCCAGTCTGGTTGAATTGATAGCAGCGCATGGTTGGAGAGTGCTGACAGTACATGTCGGAGCGACTGACGTGGCCTGCTGACGCTTGTTAACTTGGAAAAGAGCGGGGGGGGGGGGGGGTACTACAGTGGAGAGTTTCACGATGTGAGACGCCAAGGCAAGAGCTAATGCAGCTTGAACTGTAGACGGGCGGGCGAGGCGGACGAAGCGTTGAACGTTGAGGTCAGTGATGGCATTGATGAAGGCTTTGGTAGCGATGAAGTCGGCGGTGGAGTTCCGGCAACCAGCCAGGGCCTTCCACGACAGACGCTCCACATGAGCAGAGAGCTCTTGCAGGCTGTAGTGGCCCTGTTGCACGTGCTGCAATTCTGTAAGATGTAAATGCTGAAGATGGGCATCACTGTAGTGGAACTCGAGTGCCGAGACGAGACTTGCGTAGGTGGAATGGTCGGATGCCGGCAGGAACTCCAGAATTTCAACGGGAGCAGAATGAAGTTAAGCCACGAGGATTTGATCTTTGTTGTGAGGTGACCAGGAGCGGAGAGCAGCGACAGACTCAAACTACACATGAAGAGCAGACCATGACGTGGTACCGTCGAAGGTAGGTGGACTTGGGAAGGGTCCCTGACATTGCTGCGTGAGGTAATTGGGAAGGCTAAGTTTAGGTGCTGAGTCACGTAGAGCTTGATCACTGGAAGCAGGCGACACGAGGCTTGAAACGCATATGGTGAGGTTGGCGATGCGACCCTCCGCGGAAGATATACGCTGGACTAAACAGTTCTCAACGGAGAGCAGTGGTTGGTTAGGGAATGCTTCAAAAGAGTCCAGGGAAGCCACTAGGTAGTGCTCAGGCTAACGACGAGTAGAATTCGAATCGGCAAGGTGAATGTTGAAAGGTATCGTACCAGAATCTGAAGCCTGAGATGACGGCGACGGTTGCGTAGTGGTGGCGTCGCTTGCCGAAAGAGCGTGGCCCAGTTGAGTTTGCGATGACGGCGCCAGCATAGACTGCGGAACGTACTGGGGGCGTCTGGCTGCTGGGTAGCATGCCCACTGCCAGCAAAACACAACATGATTCTGGCAAAATAGAAGTGAGGCGTGCAGACAGGACACAAGAGTAGAGAAGTGGACAACATGAACGCCGACTATCAACTGAAGGGAGCACTGAGGCGAAAAAAGAAAGAAGACACAAAACTCATCTGCGCATGCTCAGGAATGGTAACACCACGTGTCAATCGGGTACACGTGCCGGCCTACGTGAAAGATTACTGTTAAGGCACTTAATCTCTTCCTTATGCAAAGTAATCGAAGGCTGACTCACGCACGCACTTCCACCATTATAGATATGCCATGCCTCTACCATAAGACGCGTATCTTCATTCTTATGCCTGTACAATATCGCGCATTCATCTAACTCTGGCGTGCATTCACAATCTCGGCAATGTAGCGAAAGATTAGAAGGCGATCCACCGGTTAACGACCTTTTATGTTCCATTAGCCTCTGATTGATACACCGTCCCGTTTGCCCTACGTAGAACTGGCCACAGCTAAGGGGGATATTATAAACCACACCCATACGACAGTCAGTAAAACAGTTGTTCTTATTGTGCTTCACTGGACAAAGATCCGTTCGTTTTTTGCTTTTTACCCGCTCCTTTTTATTCTGTACGCAGCGCATATCTGAGCTAGCTTATTGGGAGCAGTGAAAGCAACATTAACATCATATCTACTAGCAACTTTTTTAAGCCTGTGCGACACTGAATGAATATACGGAATAGCCACCACTCTTTTTTTTGCTATTACTGCTTTCTGTAATCACGTCCGTCCCTGTCGAAACCGACTTCTTTAGGCGCTCAGCCACAGTGGCCACCGCTACACTAGAATAACCTGCTTCTAATAACCCGATTGACACGTGGTGTTACCATTCCTGAGCATGCGCAGATGTGTTTTGTGCCTTCTTTCTTTTTTCGCCTCAGTGCTCCCTTCAGTTGATAGTCGGCGTTCATGTTGTCCACTTCTCTACTCTTGTGTCCTGTCTGCACGCCTCACTTCTATTTTGCATAATGAATCCTTACCAACTAGCTCAGCTTTCCGTCGTTCTAAGGATTCTGGCGCCTTGAATGGTTTCCAAGCCGAACATGACTCACCCAAATCTCAGCCGTTCCAAAAACCAACTATTGCCCAGACCGAATGCTAGTCGACTAATTAACAATTATTCAATTAATTAATCAATTAGTCAGTTAATTAACAATTAATTAATTAATTAATTATTACCTACATAATCGTTTAATTGCATTATTTATTTATTTATTTTCACACTCTCAAGACCCGAGTGCATTAGAGCGAGGAGCAGCGAGTGCACATGTAATCGTTGGCAGTATTCTTGAAATTAGTGGTGTCACAGATGGCAGCGATGAAGGCGGGAAGGTCGTTCCAGTCGTTGGTAGTGCTTGGTATGAATTATTGAAAGTAAGAGTTGTAGTTGCATGGAGGTAGCCCCATCTTTACGTGGTGATCTATGCGAGGTGAAATGTAGAATGAGTGAAGGAACAACTGATCTTTAATAACGGGATTAGTGCAGTAACTCTTATGAAAGAGCCATAAGCGCATGAAGTTACGAGGTGCTGCGAGGTCTGGCAAACGGAGCGTGAGTTCCATTGATGATACGCTTGCGTGACGTGCATAATTTAATAAAATAAAGCGGGCAGCCCTGTTCTAAAGTGATTCAATAAGATTTCTTAGATTAGCTTGACCAGGATCCCAAATGGAGCAGGCACATTCGGGCTTGAGACGTACCAATGTTTTATAAAGTTGAGGGTTAACGTCAAAAGTCGCACTGAAAAAATTGTGACATATGAAACCGAGCATGCAGTTAGCCTTATTAAATATGTATTGGAGATTACTTTCCACTAAAGATTACAAGAGATATGTATACCAAGATATTTCTAAGATACTACGGAAGCTAATGGTGTGTTATTGAGGGTAGAGTTGAGAGAAAGCGGGCAAGAGGAAGTCCGTGAGACACGCATGGTTTTACATTTATTAATAAAAAGGGTCATTGAAAAATCGGAGCACTAAGAAGGTATGGCGGTAAGGTTGGATTGCAGGGCAGCATGATCAGGGGCGTTAGTGATGACGCGGTAAACTACGCAGTCATCGGCGGAAAGTTTTATAGAAGAAGTAACAACCTTGGGGAGGTCATCAATAAAAATTAGGAAGAGTAGTGGACTCAAAACGGACCCCCAAGGCACACCAGACTGCACAAAAGCGATGGAAGAGTCATGTCCGTTAGCAGATGCATATCGGAAGCGGTTAGAAAGGAAGCATTCAATCCAGCGCAAGATATTAGTATCGATATTACGCTTAGGTAACTTATGGAAAAGCAGTTTGTGAGCTACAGAGTCGTAAGCTTTTGCAAAATCGAAGAATATGCAATTTATTTTTTGTCCTTTGTCTGCGGCACTAAACAAATCATTAGTAAAAACTATGACCTGAGTGTCACATCAAAAACATTTCCTAAAACCATGCTTACAGTTTGTGAAAAACGAGTTTGATTCCAGAAAGTATTAAGATGTGAGTAAATTACATGTTCCATGAGCTTACAGGGTACGCTGCTTAATGATATGGACCTATAATTGAATGGAGAGTCAGTGGGACCTGATTTCTGCCGTGAAACCACCTTCGCTCCCTTCCAATTGTTAGGCAAGGTAGATTATTCTAGTGACTGAGCAAAAATGTACGACAGTATTAAAGTAGAATATGTCACCGTGTTTTTAATAAACTTAGAATGGATGTGATCAATTCCTGCACAGAAAGATATACTTAGCCTTGTAATCAAACTATCCATACCAACAGCATCAAAAGAAACAGGGTTCGTAGGAATGTAATCAGCAAACGGGATGTCAGGATGAGCATGGGGTGATGTAGCAGAAAAGAATGACCCGAATACATCGTTTAATACTTCGCAACAGTCATATGGGACTATAGTAATACAATTTCATAACACAATTCAATCGAAGATGACTTCTTGTCACTGACTATGTTGCAAAACTTCCGCGGCTTATCGTGAAGAATTGAAGGTAGAGTAGCTTGATAAAATTCGCCCTTAGAAAGTGCGGTAGCTTGCTTTTATTCGCAGTCAGCAATGATATAGGCGTACGAATGCTCTGCATTATTGGCTGTCTTGGTGCGCCGAAAAAGTCTATTTTTATTTAGCAGACGTTTACGACCTGCATTGAACCATGGTACCTGTGGACTAGAGGTGATACGTCCAACTGGAATGAATCGATGAACGACTGAACGTACCTCCTGCTTAAATAGGCACCAACTTTCTTCAAGGGTTCTTGAGTGGAAATTAGGAAAACAGTCAGTGATTAACAATTCTAATGCTTGGTTAATAGAATCAAAGTCAGCGTTTTTATAATCACCAATCTGTTTTGACGATTTAACAGAAGGAACAGAAGCGTGTAAGTCAAACTGCATTATACAATGATCACTTAGACCTGGTAGGTAAGTTATAGTGGAAACAAGGTTGGGTGCTGTAATGACGATTAAATCCAAGATATTAGGAGAATGTGTTGTGCACCGAGGTGGTTTAAGAGCGAGCTGCATTAAGTTGAAATTTAAACAAATATTGATAAAAGATGGGCAGTCGGACGAACAATTAACTACTGAGGGAAATCAGTACACCTTTTAATAGTAGGGTGGTTATTGTCGCCTAGGTTCAACAATGGATACGAGGCAAATCTTATGGTTAGACTACTGAGCGCGTCATGAAAGTCTGAACAAAACGTGTTAGATGAAGTGGGCGAACGGTAACACACGCAAAACATGAAGTCCCTGTGCCCTGTGCGTATATGCGTGCATACTAATTCAAGAGGCGACGAAAGCGCAATGTTGTTGCAGGCAATTTCATCACGGACAGCCATCAGTACACCGCCGCCAGTGTGCGGGTCACGATCATATCCAAAGAACTTGTAACCACTTTGACATGCCACTATATCGCGGTCAGTAATTTTACTGGAAAGCCATGTCTCGGTCAGAACGACAATATCAGCTTCGCATGTGTCGACAATGCCGACATCTGATCGTGCATATTTCATACTCTGCGTATGTTGGAATACAGGATGCAAACCGATCTTTCTTTAGTACCGTGGGGTGGCTATAATTGTAGTGCATGGGAATTGCTGTAATTGGCAGCGGATATGTTACTACTGTTGGCATTCCTGCCATCGGGAGGATTAATTTCACGTACTTGGTGGGCGACATGACAGTATACATCCTACTCTTTCCCTCTACTTTCCATTTGTCTTCCTCTTTTTTTTTTTTCTTGCGGCGTTCTTCCTTACTTTTACAATATTGACAACAATTTTCTCGAAGGCGTGAAAGAGCGCGCGTCACCGTAGCCGCCGTTGCGGCTACTTGCGTGATGTTGCCTAAAATCGAGCAGGAGTGGACACTAGTGATATGCACTAATGTGAAAGATAAGGTGAATATAAGTAAGACAACAATGATAACGGGTCTGCTTTCCTTCTCAGTGCCGCTGTTTAAGGCCATGCAGCCGTGAGCGACTGCGCGACAGCGCCATATGGTGGACTACCGGCGATGCACGGCCCCCTTCGTCGTGACACGCCTTGCACATTGCCCGTCTCCGTGAGAAAACCAAATAATAATCGTCCCCCACTCATGCCTTCGCACCAGCCCAATTCAAAGAAAATTCGAGAAATGAAAGCTAATGCAGGAACTCCACTTCAGTAGTCTAAGTATGCGTAAGCACACCCCGAAATTTCAGTTGGCCCACCTCCAAATTTCAAGTTGTCCCACCCCGAAACTTCAGTTGGCCCACCCTCAAATTTCAAATTGGCCTACATCCAGATTTCAGTTGGGCCACATACAAATTTCATGTTGGCCCACCCCTACTATAAGCTTCCACATGCATTTCTAAGGAGCCCTATGTATCTATGGGTATTTTCTATTTATTTATTTTTCCGGGGATTAAAATTGCTTCTTATCGCTTATAAAGCTAGCAATCATCTACCTTTACACTATCATAATAAATAACTCCCTTAAGTTTACAAATACACATCTTTATGCAAATACAAGGCATTACGCTTTCCTTGCGACGGAGCTGTGGTACTCGCCAAAGAAAGCGTATGCATTAAAAATGCAATTAATTGCTAAATTATAGAGTTTCACGCGCCAAAACCACCATCTAATTACGAGGCATACCGTAGTGGGGTACTCCGGAAATTTTGACCACTGGGGCTCTTTAAGGTGCACCTAAATGTAGGTAATGTTAGCAGAGGGTGCTAAGAATCTCTGGGTCCGGACTGGCCGCCATTGTAATCTGAACTTCGCAACGTTTAACGCTAGAACGTTATCTAGTGAAGCGAGTCTAGCAGTGCAATTGGAGTTTGCGGTCAGTAAATGGGATATAATGGGCTCAGTGAGGTTAGGAGGACAAAAGAAGCATGCAGTGCTAAAAAGCGGGCGCGTCCTGTGATACCGGGGCTTAGCGGAGAAACGAGAACTAGGAGTCGGATTCCTGATTAATAAGGACATAGCTGGTAACATACATGAATTCTATAGCATTAACGAGAAGGTGGCATGTTCTTGTTGTGAAACTTAATAAGAGGTACAAATTGAAGGTCGTGCAGGTTTACGCACCTACATCAAGTCATGATGACCAGGAAGTCGAAAGCTTCTATGAAGACGTGGAATCACCGATGGCTAAAGTCAAAACAAAATACGCTATACTAGTGGGCGACCTCAAGGCCATGGTAGGAAAGAAGCAGGCTGAATCCAAGACACTGGAAGAATATGGCACAGCATATAGGAATAGCAGGGGAGAGTTATTAGTAGAGTTTGCAAAACGGAATAATTTGCGGATAATGAATACCTTCTTCCGCAAGCGGAATAACTGAAAGTGGACGTAGAGGAGCCCGAATAGCGAGACTAGAAATGAAATAGACTTCATACTCTGCGCTAACCCTGACATCAAACAAGATGTGCAAGTGCTCGGCAAGGTGCGCTGCAGTTACCCATAGGATGGTAAGATATCGAATTAGCCTAGACTTGAGCAGGGAACGGAAGAAACTGGTACATAACAAGCTGATCAATGAGTTAGCGGTAAGAGGAAAAATAGAGGAATTCTGGATAAAGCTACAGAACAGATATTCGGCTTTAACGAAGGGAGAGGACCTTAGTGTTGAAGCAATGAATGATAATCTTATGGACATCATTAAGGAGTGTGCAATAGAAGTCGGTGGTCACTTCGTTAGACATGATACCGGTAAGCTATCTCGAAAGATCTGATTCAGAAATGCCATTGTGTGAAAGCCTCTTACCCTACAGCTAGAATAGAACTGGTAGAACTTTCCAAGTAAATCAACAAGCGTAAGATAGCTGACATAAGGAAGTATAATATGGATAGAATTGAGCATGTTCTCAGGAACGGAGGAAGCCTAAAAGCAGGGAAGAAGAAACTAGGAATAGGCAAGAATCAGATGTATGCGTTAAGAGACAAAGCCGGCAATATCATTACTAATTTGGATAAGATAATTCAAGTGGCTGAGGAGTTCTACAGAGATTTATGTAGTACCAGTGGCACCCACGAAGAGAATGAAAGAGCATAGAGGAATTTGACATGCCACAAGTAACGCTCGACAAAGTATAGAAAGCCTTGGGAACTATGCAAAGGGGCAAGGCAGCTGAGGTGGATCAGGTTAGAGGAGATTCGTTGAAGGATGGTGGGCAGATTTTTCTGGAAAAACTGGCCACCCTGTATACGCAATGCCTCATGACCTCGAGAGTACCCGAATCTTGGAAGAACGCCAACATAACCTTAATACATAAGAAAGGAGCCGTCAAAGACATGAAAAATTATAGACCGATCAGCTTACTGTCCGTTGCCTACAAAGTATTTACTAAGGTAATCGCAAATAGAATCAGGAACACCTTAGACTTCTGTCAACCAAAGGACCAGGCAGGATTTCGTAAAGGCTATTCAATAATAGACCATATTCACACTATCAATCAGGTGATAGAGAAATGTTCGGAATATAACCAACCCTTGCATATAGCTTTCATTGATTCCGAGAAAGCGTTTGATTCAGTCGAAACCTCAGCAGTCATTTAGGCATTACGGAATCAGGCTGTAGACGATCCGTACGTTAAAATACTAAAAGATATCTATAGCAGCTCCACAGCCACCGTAGTCCTCCGTAAAGAAAGCAACAAGATCCCGGTAAAGAAGGGCGTCATCTCTACAATGCTATTCACAGCATGTTTACAGGTGGTATTCAGAGACCTGGACGGAGAAGAATTGAGGATAACAGTTAATGGAGAATACCTTACTAACTTGCGATTCGCTGATGATATTGCCTTGCTTAGTAACTCAGGGGACCAATTGCAATGCATGGTCACTGACCTGGACAGGCAACGGAGAAGGGTGTGTCTAAAAATTAATCTGCAGAAAACTAAAGTAATGTTTAACTGTCTCGGAAGAGAACAACAGTTTACGATAGGTAGTGAGGCACTGGAAGTGGTAAGGGAATACATCTACTTAGGGCAGGTAGTGAGCGCGGATCCGGATCATGAGCCTGAAATAATCAAAAGAATATGAATGGGCTGGGGCGCGTTTGGCAGGCGTTCTCTGACCATGAACAGCAGGTTACCGTTATCTCTCAAGAGAAAAGTGTATAACAGCTGTGTCTTACCAGTTGTTACCTACGGGGCAGAAACCTGAAGGCTTAGAGAAAGGGTTCTACTTAAATCGAGGACGACGCAACGAGCTATGGAAAATGGAATGATGGATGTAGCGTTAAGGGTGGATATGAAGAGAGCGGATTCGGTGAGGGAACAAACGCGAGGTAATGACATCTTATTTGAAATCAAGAAAAAGAAATGGGCATGGGCAGGGCATGTAATGAGGGGAGAAGATAACCGGTGGTCATTACGGGTTGCAAATTAGATTCCAAGAGAATGGAAGCCTAGCAGGGGGCGTAAGAAAGTTAGGTAGACGGATGAGAGTAAGAAGTTTGCAGTGACAACATGGCCGCAATTAGCACATGATCGTGTTAGATGGAGAAGTATGGGAGAGGCCTTTGCCCTGCAGTGGGCGTAGCCAGCCTGATGTTGATGATGGTGGTGATGATGATGATGAAATGTAAGTACACGGGTGTTTTGGCATTTCGCCCAAGTCGAAATGCAGCTGCGATGACAGGGATTCGGTCCCACGACCTCGTACTTAGCAGCCGAACACCATTGCCACGCAGCAAACACGGCGAGTTAAAAAGGCAGTGTAGACTATAGCTAGCATGCGCAACGCCACTCTTATACTTGCCATGAATTTTTTGAGGGCCTTCATTCATGGTAAGTGACTGACGCACACATCAAAGTAAGCTTGAAAGAAAGCTCCTCTACAAACCGCAATTTCGATTTTCAGTAAAACAGGCAATGCATCTTAACAATCACGAAAAGTGCGATCGAGTGTCTGCATCTTTGCACATAATTGTTCACAGTTAAAAAGAGAGCCTATATTATTGCATTTCCGACTGAAAAAGAGTTGACGATGTGCGAGATGATGAGTCCGAGCAGAATATTCAGCATACTGAGGACACGCCAATTTTTATGCAGTGTACACGTTGCCGCGCGCAGGAAGAGCGCTGATGAGCTGGGCGGAGGAACTGAAAGAAAATGAAATATTAGGGGACGCTTTGATATGAACAATAAGAAAGGCGCCTTCGCTCGCAAGCAATGTTGTTCTTTGTCGGAACACAATTTTTTCGGACAATGTCGTTCAGCCGCTGCTTCTGCAAGACGTCACGCTTTCGTTGTGGTATCACTAGAACTGCATAATATCTTCAGGCTTCTTGCTGCAGTTATATGCTCTACAGCACAGAATAACGCTTGCACAACGCTGCAGGAAACACAGCGTGCAAGTTCGCTGCGCCTTACCAGCTTCGAGCTAAGGAGAAAAATGGCGCCAACGAAAAATAAAAACACAAGTAAAACGCAAGATCTGCGTGTTTCCAGGAGCAATGACAAGGAGACCTATCGTCGTGCAAAAAAAGGGGGGGGGCAAAACTGGTTTCCGCTAGGGGACGCGCGAGGAGCGAAGAAGAGCGATGCTGAGGGGAATGGACGTGCTTTTCGGGGCTCCGTGGCGGCGACGAAATTATAAGTTTTTGCGCATGCTTTGAGCTTGCTTCTGTTTTTTATTTGCTGATTTTTTTCCCTTTAAATAGTAATTGGGTGGTTTTATTTTTCTTTCCTTTTTTGTCTCTCGTATTTCGGGTGACCGGTGTGCTTCGTGTACATTTGGTTCTGCAGGATGGTTAGATCATCTTTTCGTGCCACGTGCTCCGACCCGTGCAGCCGGGTGGGACGTTCAGTGATTGTAGTCCTCAAATGGTAGCTTGGAAGTGGCAAGACAAATAGCTATTAGTGGTTTTACTGTGCGTGATTTGGTAGGAAATTGAGAGCGTGGCCGCGTGCTTGAGCGCGTGCGAGAGCGTGTCATACCTTCGGTCTCCGCGGCATTGATTGCTTTTGAAACAGTGGTGAGAGTTGCTTTACGACATTTTGAGGATTTGGATCCTGTGCGTATCGGTGTTTTCTAAAAGGCATGCGCTCTGCATTGATATAGTATTATAGTCCAATAGTATTTGCATCAGTAGTAGTATTATTATAGTATTGTAGTAATTGCGAAAAGCCGTGCAATACATGGCGAGAAAGACGGGGAAGCAAGCAGTGCGCGGGAGGTCTCTCAAGGCAGATCAGGAGACGGATGAGAATGGAGAGGGCATCGAATCAACCGGCACAAATTGTGATGTCTATACTAGGCTCCAGAAAATGGAGGCTTTTCGGGACGAGCTTGTCAAACAGGTGCAAGAGCTCAAAAATGAGCTAAACAGGCATCGTGATGCACGGAAGGTAGTAGAAAACAGACTTGAAGCAGCCGAGGAAAAGCTGAATAGGGCTGCCATTGTGAACGAGAATGTGCGTGACAATGGAATGCAGACCCCCGACGCGACAGGCTAGGGAGTGTCAGTGAAGTACGTGGAATGCATGCAGTGTGATGAAGGGTTAGCTGGAAAGAGCGGCACCTACCATGAGGCTGCCACGCGGAAAATGCAAGATCCCAGGGGACAATGCCCCTTGTCGAGTCCGAATCACGCGGAAAAGGACAAAGGAAAGCAGGGCGAGGTAAGAGAGAGCGAAAGGGTGATTATCGCCGGAGACTCAAACCTGGCTGGGTGCTCAAACGGAATTGTGGAGAGGGTGAAAGGCGACAAAAGAGTGGCGGTAGGGACATTTCAAGGGCGGACACTTAGTTCTGTCATGGAGTGAGCAAAAGAAAAGCTCGCAGAAAATGTCCACGTGCGCATCCTTGTCATAGTAGCAGGTGGGATAAATGACGTCCTAAACAGGAAAGGGACAGGACTAGCCCAGCGCTTAACGTAGGGGGGGGGGGGACGACTTGCGCGAGCTATACCCTCAGGTGCAGATCGTGGTGTGCACGGTGCCGGAGGTGCCTGTACGTGACAGTCATCTACAAAGAGCCGTAGTGGCTGCTAATGAGGCAATATGGAAAATGAGCCGAGAGAAAGGCTTCGAGGTTGTCGAAGTAAACAGGGAAGAGGGAACTTGTGGTGGTTTTAAACGACACGGGATCCACTTCAATTACAGGGTGGCACGAGAAGTGGGCTGGCGACTTGGTGGTCGCGCTGTTGTGATTTCAGGGGGCCCGCGGGTGCTCAGGAGGCCAGAGTAGGTAGTAATGGAGAAGGTCCCCTAGGCGAAACTCAGAAGAGCATCGCCGTCCATAACAGAGAACGGAGGAAAGTAAGAAAAAGGGCTCGCCATGCAATAGGCTACATAAACATGCAGGGTGGCAGAAGAAATGAAAAGTGGGCAGAGATTGAGGAGCAGTTACATAGAGAGAAAATAGGGGGTGTATGGGGTTAGATAAACGCACCTTATAGACTGAGAAGAGCCGCCAGTTGTTGAGAATTATGTTCGACCTTGCCCTGCGCTAGCGGTCGGTCCCCAACGCCGGTGACTAATAAACGCCTTTGAAAGTGGTCGAGGTTGCTTCGGCCGACAACGTCAATCCCGGAACTTCGATCCCGTACCCTACGCTCTACTATGCTTGAAGACGCATCCCAGCAAGCGCCTTCTACTCCATCCCAGCAAGCGTATCCTCAATCGGTCCTGTGCTCTTGTGTGCCTCGCCACAGGGACGCTGCCATTTTCAGCGGCACGGACCACTTATTGCAGAACATGTATTTTTTTAATTCTCAAGCTTCCACACTTTCTTAACTAGTAATACATATGGCTAGTACAGTTCATTACTATTAATTCCTCTGCATGGTCGTAAGGTGGTGTCGCGCGCAGCAAACAAAAAACGACGGGAGCAGTGGTGCGCTTTCCAAGAGGCAAGAACAACATGTCGTCGCAACGCAGTGCCCGACTGGGCTCCCGGATTTCGGTGATGATGGGATCGAGTTCACCGCACAACCAACGCATCCTTCATTGGATTCACTTTCTGTCATCTCTTTAAACGCATTTCGCACCTCTAGCGGGTCTTCTTCCTCCTTCAGCAGCGTCAAGGGAAAAGCCGAGGCTCCCATTGCAACCATTTTTTAAAATTTTACTAGGGATTAGATCCGAACGTGCTACTCTGTCGCCACAGCCGCCGTTTTGATCAAATCCGACCCACCAATCGCGCCCTGCGAAGCCAGTCTTGTAGTGCGCGCGTATGAATGAATGTATGTTTGATGTTTTACGGCGCAAGGGCCAAGTATGGCCAAAGAGCGCCATGTCCGTGTTAATGGGTTTGCAGTGAAATCATGAGTTCGATGAAGCTGGTGTGACGTGGCTTTAGAGGGGCATTAAAAATGGTCGCGCTAAAGTGCGCAAAATCTGTATAATAAGATTATGGCGATGACTTATGACGTGTACTATGAACATTAAGATGCATTTAGTTAGAATGATACGATGCGTAAAGATATATAAGGTTATAAGATATGCTAGAGCACTACTGCCTCCTTAGAGCCCTTGAAAAACAAGGGCCTGGAGGCATGTGCTATGCAAAACTGTTATCGCAGCGGCATCCTCTGGAGCGAGGATGCTCTACGAAATTATTGGGCATATAACGTATAGTGAGCGCGTGATCGCTCGAACGTATACGTAACACCTCGCGTCGCGTTCTGCCCATAGCAGACGACCTTGCGCCTTTAATTTAAGCACTCGTTTCTCTTAATTTATGAGGCTCTTAAGATATGTCTGTGATGACGTTTAGATTTACTAGTACATTTCCTGGCATAAAGTTATCAAAATACAGAGGAAAGTCAGAGTCAGCATTCATATTAATGATATGGTGCTTCACGGCTAAAAAGGCACTTGTCAACTCGTCAAACACGTATGATAACTTCCTGCAAAATTTAATCAGTTGTAAGGAGGCTTATTTAAAAATACAGAATGTTGCACGACACACAGGCAGATCTGCTGATCAAGTGTCAGGCACCGAGCACGCGAGCTCTATGCTCGAGGGAGGCGTTGACGATGCGCCTGAAGCAGACGCCTGTTTTCTTCGCTATAACAACCCCTGGAGAAAAGGCCGCACTTCCTGGCGACTCAAGGGGAGGAGTGGACGAACGGGTCGTAGTAAGCTTTCAGTCGCTGCACGTGCACCATCTCACGTCCACGGAGCCTTAAGTCAGCGAACAACGTGAGAGGCTCGACGAGGTAATTGACAGGGGACGTCTGTTGCACGACGCGGTAGGGACCATGGTACTTGGCTGGGAGTTTAGAGGAAAGACCGGGCGTGGTGGAAGGTATTTAGAGCCACACCAGAATCCGGCTGATATGAGCTGGTGGGTTGGTCGTCAACGTGACAGAACTCTTGCTGCCATTGGTCTTCAGTCGTAAAAGAGCGGACTAGCTGGCGGTATTCCTCAGCGCATCTGGAAGCTTCAGACAGAGGCGTGCACTCGGATGAGTAAGGTCGTAAAGGAGATTCGAATCGTGTCGAAGGTGCTGGAAGGTTAACGGCCATATACGAGGAAAAATAGGGAATAGCCTGTCGTGGCCTGTGAGGTGGCGTTGCATGCGCAGGTCACATATGGTAAAGTGAGGTTCCAATTGGTGTGGTTGGACGCAATGTACATGGATAGAATATCACCCAAAGTGCGATTGAATCGCTCAGTCATGCCGTTAGTCTGCTGGTGACAGGCAGCAGTGGTGCCATAGACATTACGGCATGCAGTAAAGAGCGCGTTAACTACCTCAGAAAGGCAGATACGTCCTCTGCCACTGACAAGTTCCCGGGGCGCACCATTGTGAAGTACAAAAAGTGGTAAGAGGAAGAACGAAACGTCACGGGTTGTGACGGTTGGTAGGGCAGCTGTTCCTGCATATTGCGTAAAGTGCTCTACGTCAACAACAAAGCAGTGATTCCGGGCAGGTGTGCAGGGTAGAGAGCCGTAGAGGTCGATGCCGACGCATTTGAGTGGTCAAGAGGGGCAGGTGATTTGCTGCAAGGAACCACAAGGACGGCGAGCAGGAGACTTGGGGCGTTGGCATTTCTAAACGTGAGCAGATATAGTTCTGGAGAAAAGTGTACATTCTACGCCAATAAAAGCGCAAGCGGAGCCTGGTTTATGTTTTGAAGAGGTCAGCATGGGTACATCGTGGGTCAGTATGGAAAGCGGAGCACACATCTCCGCGGAAATGGCAAGGGATGACGAACAACGCTTCGCAACTTTTGGAAGCGTAGTAGCTGCGATAGAGAAGTCCATCCCGTACCGCAAAGTAAAAAGCTTGTCAGCGGAGACTACAGGAAGGGCGATTTGCCGGTGACTCAGACAGGCAATCCACAAGAGCCGCAATCCACGGATCTCTGCGGTGATCGATCGATTAGCGCTGGCGACAGAAACACGGAGTCGATGGCAGAAAAGCAAGTCGTGTCACTTGATATGGGGGAGCTAAAGAGATTTCCAAGGGCCTAAATGATAGCTAAGCACTCCTTTTAAGTGACGGAGTAATTATATTCGGCCTTTGTCAGTGTCCTGCTGGCATAGGCTACGATGTATTCGCCGTATTCACTTGGGCGCTGAGAGAGGACGGCGCCAATTTCTCCGCCACTGGCGTCCGTGTGAACATCTTTAGGAGCCATGGGGCCGAAATGGTGGAGTACGGGCAGCGATGTGAGCACACTGTGCAATGTTGCAAATGCGTCGTCACAAGCTGGGCACGAAGTAAAAAGGCCGGTGTTACTTCGCAGGAGTTGGGTTAACGGAGCAATGATAGAAGTAAGATTCCTGATAAAACGATGAAAGTTTGAGCTGAGCCCGATGAAGCTTCGAAGTTCCTTCAGGGTCGTTGGTTTTTGGAAATCGGCGACAGCGCGAAGTTTAGTAGCTTCGGGTAACATGCCGTCTTTGAAAACCACGTGTTCGAGTATCTTACGTTGCTTGAATCGAAAGCTTTATATTGAATAATGAGGCTTGCGTTAGTTAAAAAATGCAAGACTTGATCGAGACGGCGCAGAGGAGAGGCGAAGTCAGAATAAAAAACTACCACGTCGTCAAGGTAACATAAGCACGTCTTCCATTTTAGACCACGGAGGAGACTGTCCGTCGTCCGTCCAAAAGTCGCAGGAGCATTCCAAAGACCAAACGACATAACGTTAAATCCATACAGGGCGTTTGGCGTTACAAAAGCTACTTTTGGGCGATAGGCTGGAGCCATGTGCACTTTCCAATAGGCGGAACGTAAGTAGAGTGAGGAAAAGTGTTCCGCGTCTTGCAACGAATGGAGGGCGTCGTGAATGCGCGGCAAAAGATATACGTCTCTGCGCGTTATCTTGGCCAGACGGCGATAGTCCAAACAAGACTGGGTGGATCCATACTTTCTCTTCACAAGGATTACAGGGGACACCCGGGGACTGCTAGAAGGTTGAACAACTCCGCGCTGAAGCATATCCCTGACTTGGTCTTCAATAGCACGGCGCTCTGTGGGTGGCACGCAATAAAGTCGCTGGCGCAGCGCAGCGTAGGCGCACGTATCGATCTCTTGATACACCGTCGACGTGCGGCCCAAAGTCGCTTGTTGACAACGGAATGTAGAGGAGTACTTGCGAAGCCAGCTGAGTAGCTGGCAACCTTGTGCAGAGCTCAGTGTGGCACCCATAGAACTATCGGACACGTCCGGCGGAGACAGGGGGTCAAGCAGGGCAACAATCCAATGTACTGATCTCGGAGCTAGTACCATCAAGAGGGGCTTCGAAGACACAGAGTGCGCTTAAGACGTCCAAGGCACTCACCGCGACGCAAAGTGAGGGGCGAGGCATAACCGTTGGTGAGAAGCATATGAGTGAAGCTCCCATTGACAGTTATGACAGCGAAGGGAAGAGAACATCGTCGATGAACAAAAATGTGTGACGGCGTAAAAAGAGCAGTGGCATCAGTAAAACCGTTGGAGCAGGCAGTTGCAATCAAAGATGAGTGCGGAGGTATTGTAGTGTAATCAGCAGCGAGCAGCTTGGCGCCGGAATCATCCGCATCATGAAGGTGGGCGTTAGAAAGCGGCAAAAATTCCACTTCGGCGAGAGAACAGTCAACGACGGCCTGGTGATCGGAAAGGAAGTCCCACCCCAAGATGATGTCTTACGAGCATGAAGACAGAACAAGAAGCTTGACTGCGTACGTGAGTATTTGAGTGGTAATTCAGGTGGCGCATGCAGCAACAGGGCTAATGTACTGTGTGCTTGCTTCGCGAAGCGACAGAGCAGACAAGGGTGCCATTAGTTTTCTGAGCGAGCGACAAAGTTGTTTTCTAATTACAGAAACGGCGGCTCTTGCGTCAAATAGTTCAAGTGCAACAATTCCATCTACAGATACTTCAGTAACGTTCGTCAGAGAATACCGAGGCCTTGTACTGTTCGGCACAGACGCAGTTCTTGCCACGGGAACTGCGGCGACTAGTTTTCTTATTCGGACTAGTTTTCTTGTTAGACGCAATGGCGAAAGCGAACGGCGTCGGGGAAATGGCGAGCGGTGCCCGTGGGCAGGTTTGGCACTGCGTAGAGAAGCTTGACCTGATTCACGAGGTGACGAGAAGGGAACTGGAGGGTCATAGGATGGCGCAGATTGGTCAGCTCGGGGAAGCCATGACCGACGGCAACAGAACCGTGCCGTATGACCAGGGATGGATGGATGGATGAAAAACTTTATTAGGGTCCTTTAGGGCGCGCACTATCGCGCAGCGGGCCGCTCCCACGTCGGGACAGAGAGGCCGAGTCTCTCCGCCGCGTCACGGGCCCGTTGGACAGCCCATAACTGTTCTTCGAGGTTGGGGCTGTGTAGGACCGCATCCCAACGTGAAGAAGTGTTGTTTTCATCGCTGTGTAACGCGGGACATCGCCAGAGCATGTGAGGTAAATTCGCTAAATCATTGCATAGTGCACATGCATTTGTTGTCTGAATTTCGGGGTACACCTGGTGAAGAAGTAGGGGGTTTGGGTAAGCCCCCGTCTGTAGAAGCCTTAGTGTCAAAGCCTGAGGTCTATTGAGTTTGCAATGTGGGAGGGGGTAGATCCTCCGAGCCAAGTAAAAGTGCTTAGTAATTTCGGTGTACGTGGAAGGAGAGTCCCGATTGTCAGTACCCCCAGCGTCACGCTGCCCGGTAGCTACGCGGTTGATGATCCCTCGCGCAGCTCCGTGTGCCGACTCGTTGAGGTTGGGCGGGGCACTCTCGATCTGTCCCATGTGTGCTGGAAACCAGATCAATGTGTGTGGCTTGATCTCCTTGCTTCCTAGTATCCTTAGGGCCAGCTCGGATATGGTTCCTTTGGCAAATGCCCTAACAGCTGATATGGAGTCACTGTAGATTGATGTCCTCTTGTTGTCCAATAAGGCCATCGCTATTGCAGCCTGCTCTGCAATCTCAGAGGACGTCGTCCGAATCGAGATTGCGTTCGTTATCTGCATTTCATGATCTACGCTAACTACAGCGAAGGCCTGTCCGTCGGCGTAGCGCGCTGCGTCTACGAAACTGTTCTCCGAAGCCCGTTCACGAGCCTTGTCCAGGAGAGCCTTCGCGCGCGCCCGACGTCTTCCCACGTTGTGCTCTGGATGGACGTTTCGTGGAATCGGGGCGACAATGATGCGGTCCCGCTGCTCTCGAGGGATGCTACAGAACTTTGTTTTGATTACTGTTGGGGGAACGCCCAGCTCCTGTAAAATGTGTCTTCCAGCTTGTGTGGTAGATAGCCTGACGAACTGGGCCCTCTCCTGTGCTTCCGCTATTTCCTCTAGCGTGTTATGCATGCCAAGTTGAAGTAAGCGTTCCGTGTGAGTGTATATGGGGAGGCCGAGAGCTCTCTTGATTGCCTTCCTGATTAATGCGTTGAGCTTATCCCGCTCCGATCTTTGCCAGTTGAGCATAGCCGGGACGTAAGTGAAATGACACATTACGAACGCATGTACCAATCTCACGAGGTTATCTTCTCCGAGGCCTTGCTGCCGGTTGGCCACTCTTCTGATTAGTCTGATGGCATTGTCCGTCTTCTTAGTGAGTCGCAGCACTGTCTGGTTGTTTGAACCATTCGACTCTACCATCATGCCGAGAATCCGGATAGCATCCACCCTCGGAATATATCCTCCGTCGTTTGTGCGCAGTTTTATGTCGCATTCGGCGAGTGGTTTCCACCCCTTTGGTTTCGGGCCTCTGCGCTTAGGTCGATAAAGTAGCAGTTCCGACTTGTGCGGTGAGCACCGAAGGCCCGTGGACTCAAGGTATCTCTCGGTAGCATCAATCGCCTCTTGCAGGGCCGTCTCTACCTGTCCGTCACTACCTCCCGTACACCAGATGGTAACGTCATCTGCGTATATGGTATGACTGATACCATCGATAGCAGAGAGTGTCCTGGATAGTCCAATCATGACGAGGTTAAAGAGGGTTGGGGATATGACTGCCCCTTGTGGCGTGCCCTTAGACCCCAGCTTGATCATGTCTGAAGTCAGGTCCCCGATCTTAAGGGTGCCTTCTCTATTTGACAGGAAAGATCTCGTGTAGGAATGAAAGTGCTTCCCCAGGTTGAGACTCGAGATGGTGTTCAAAACGAACGAGTGAAGAACGTTATCGAAGGCCTTTTCCAGATCTAGACCTAGTATGGCTCTCGTATCCCGCGTATTACAGCCAATGATGTGATGCTTGATGAGCTTCATCGCGTCCTGCGTCGAGAGTCCGACCCTGAAGCCGATCATATTGTGTGGGTAAATGTCGTGGTCCTCCAGGTAGCGTGAAAGCCTGTTTAGGATTGCGTGCTCAGCAACCTTCCCCACGCACGATGTGAGCGAAATTGGGCGGAGGTTATCGAGGCTGGGCGGCTTGCCTGGCTTGGGGATGAGAATGGTGTTGGCCGATTTCCACATTTCCGGGACTTTACCGCTGCTCCATGTTTGGTTAACGATGTCCGTTAGGTATTCGATGGACTTCTCGTCCAGGTTCCGTAGAGCTTTGTTTGTGATCTTGTCCGGACCCGGAGCCGATCTGCCGTTGAGGGCATGGAGCGCCTGCCTGATCTCCTCAATCCCGAATTCTGCGTCGAGCTCAGGGTTGTCGGAGCCTTCGTAGTCAGGGGAAGGTGGTGTAGGGCCCGATGCGACTGATAGGTACTTCTTCACTAGTATGGATAACATTTCATTGCTCGAATATTCTCGCTTTGCTGTGTGTAGAGTGCGCGCCAGTGTGTTGCGTTGGTTGGTCTTAGTGTTCGTCTCGTCGAGGAGATGCTTTAGGAGGTTCCAGGTGCCCCCGTTGCGCAGCTGCCCGTCGATCGAGTTACACACCTCATCCCACTGTTGTTTAGAGAGGGCTCTGCAGTGTTCCTCTATAGTTCTATTGATTTCCGATATCTTTTTTCTTAGCCTGAGGTTGAGCCGTTGTCCTTTCCACCTGGCGAGGAGCGACTGCTTGGCCTCCAACAGGTGAGCCAGACGGCTGTCCATCTTTTCCCCTGGAAGATCGGTACAAACCTCTTTGGTGGTAGCTTTGATATCTTGTCTAACCTGCACAACCCATTGTTCGAGGCTAGGCTTCTCCACACTCTCCGTTCGCTCTTCCCTAATTTTGCGAAATTTGTCCCAGTCTGTGTACTGGAACATACGCTGTCTCTTCTGCTCGACTTGGAGGTGTGTGGCCAAGATATAATGGTCGCTACCAAAGTCTACCCCGAGGTTCATCCACTTGACGGCTGCATTGCTCCTGACAAAGGTGAGATCCGGTGTCGTGTCACGGCTCGACGATGTTCCGCATCTGGTGGGGAACGCTGGGTCCGTGACTAGCATCAAGTTTAGGTTTATAGCCTCACGCCAGAGCTCCTCCCCCTTGTTAGTGTTATATGGGTAGCCCCAGGTGTGGTACGGCGCGTTGAAATCACCAGCTATGATCAAAGGGGAGTCGCGCGCTAGTTGCGTGGCCTTGGTGATTAGGGCTTTGAAGCGTTGTCCTGGAGCTTTGGGACTGCTGTAGACATTCAGGATGAATATACTTTCGCGGTTAGTTGGGCTAGGAATTATCTCTATCATCAAGTATTCGACTTTACTTGCGGTCATGTTAAGGTCGTGAGTGATGTGGGTCAGCTTGTTGCTAATCAGTACGGCGATCCCCCGTCCTTCTTCGTGTTTGGCTACGGGCTTGTAGCCAGACAGCGTGACGTTAGATGTTAATGTTTCTTGTAAAACGATAACATTTGGCTTCTCTGCGTGTGAGCGAATATATTGTTGCAGGGGAGCCCTCTTGGGAAGGAAACCCCTGCAATTCCATTGCCACATTCTGAATGAGCTAGTTTGAGTGGCCATCGTATTGCTCTTGAGGTGCTGTGCTAACCTTTGTAGGGCCGATCGCCGCCGAGCTCTTACTAGTCGATGCTGTTGCTGGGAGTGTAGGAGGTTTACGTGCCAGCACAGGTGCTACGACGTTTTCTAAGAAGGATTCAATTTTGCTGATCCGCTGATTAGTGCGCTCCTCCATGGACGTCATGTTGCTGTGGAAGAGCGAGAACTTTTCATTTATCTGCTTTATGCTGTCACTTAGAGCGGAGAGCAACTCGCGAATCTCCGATTTGGCCCTGCCTGGTGCTCTTTCTTGCTCGTTAGCGATTGCCCTCTTCTTAGCGGGCCTCTCTGTATCGATCATCTCAACCATGGGGACTTCCATTGGCTGGGGAGATGCCGGTTGCTTATCCGTATCGCTCTTCTCAACCATGGGGACTTCCATTGGCTGGGGAGTGGCTGGCTGCTTGTCAGCCATCACGGGTGGACTGCCCTTCTTAATTTCGGCAATTTCTGTCATCAGTCGAGCTATCGTGTTCTTCATCATCTCGTTTTCGCGCTCAAGTTGTGCTAGTCTGTTGTTACCTCTATCATGCCCTGGCGGTGAGCCCCGCGTTACCTTTTCCGGCGTTCCTCGAACTCGGTCGGCCCAGGTTGGGGAGCACTCGGGTCGGCGATCCCTGGAGCAGGACCTCGAGCAGGACCTGAACCGGACTTGACTGCCTCCGCGCCAATTGAATCATATTGGGCGGTTGTCGGGCGTACGCCATGGTCCAGCGTTGGCTGCTAGCCTTGCGATAAACGTGGGCGGATGTGATTGTACAGCGGGCTGTGGTGGCGAGAACGTCGGTGGCACGGTCCTCGCTACAACTTCAGCGCGAGTTATAGGTGTAGGCGCTGACGCGGGTGCACGCGGGGACAGAATAGCTTCAGATACTTGATTCTGTATCATTTGTCGCAGGTTCGGAGTCAAACGTGGCGTACGTACGCCACGTTTGACTCAGTGCCGTTCGAAGTTGTAGAACTTCCAACGGCAGTGAGTAGAGACACTGGCCAAGTGAATTCGGCACAGATTAACTATTTGATCTCACAGAGCAGAGGGCTGTGGTCGGGAACTACGATTAAGCTCGAAACAGAGGCATCCTGCGCGGAAGAACGCCGGGTCAGGGGACATTGTCTGCGGAGTTCATCGTAACTCTGACACAGATCAGCGATTTCGACGACGGTCTGCGGGTTTTTCAATACGAGCACTTCAAAGGCGTTGTCTTCGATGCCCGTCAAAATATGACGGATCTTATCGGATTTGGTCACTGATGCATTGACGCGCTTGCAAAGGTCGATGACGCCTTTTACGTTGTTGATGATGTACTCATCTGGCTGCTGGGAGTAGTTGCGCAAGTGCTTTTCGGCACGAAGCTTTCGCAACTCGGGACGACCGAAAACTCGCGGGAAGTTCGTCTTGAAGTCAGACCAGGTACGAAGGTCAGATTCGTGGTTGCGGAACCACACCCTCGTGACGCCCGTGAGGTAAAAGACCGCATTGTTCAACTTCTGAGCATCGTTCCATCTGTTATGGGTGCTCACGCGTTCATAGAATGAGAGCTAGTCATTTACGTCGGAGCCGCTGAAGAATGCTGTATCCAATAGACGCAGCGAGCCGCAACTGAGAAGTGTGGGCGATGCCGGCGGTGGTGTTTGGCTTGCGTAGTCAGGCATGATAGCTGGCAACTTCCGACTGCGGAGTTCCAGGGTCGGGGACTACCTAGCAACCTCCACCAAATTTGAAAGGCAGTTTATTTACTAGCCAGAACGTTACACGATAGACAGGTAGGTCTGCTGATCAAGCGTCAAACACCGAGCGCGCGAACTCTGTTCTCGAGCGAGGCGTTGACGTAGCGCCCGAGTACACACCTGTCTTCTTCGTACACAGTTTAAGACAGTTTTCAATTCTGCAGGTAAATAATGTGTTAGCTTAATTAGAACGTTAGAGAATTGTATAAATAAACCAGAAGCAATTCGGTCATTCTTCACTATGTTGTAGTTGCCTTTTTTCAAACTTAAACATGAGATAGTACAGGGTCGGCAGATAGCTAACGAAGGACTGGAAATAAAGTAGTATCCCAAAGCAGGGCTTCTGGGGCAGCGTCAGTCACTTATGTTGATATCTTTATGTAGCCCTAATTCACTTAGGGCGATACCTCGCACCGCTAACACATCACCTTGGATGGGACGTCATGCAAAACTGAAAGTATTTCGTGATGGGATGAAACAAGAACATTACGCCCTGTCTTGGAAATGTTAACCTACTGATTGCGCCAGAAAGTGAAAACAGGTTGGTAGAGGTAGCAAATTCATCAGTTCATGAATAGCCTTAGGTAATTTTGAGAATGTGCATTGACAAGCATTTGAGAAGCCACTAAGTAGAAAACGATGTGTTCAAGTAAAGGTCCATGTTGAATAATTGCTCACCTAGTGAAAGGTCAATGTAGCTGCCTAATATGAATGCCAAGGCAAATAAGTTGCTAAATTTTGATAGCACCCCTAATGATATTGTTAGGGAAAGATGAGGGAAGATAGAGGTAGAAAAAGATCGGAGACACTGGCTGCAGCGTGTTGTTGGTGGTCAGCCATCTTAACTACTCTGACTCATCCTCTATATATATTGTAAATATAGTGTTTCTATACTCGCAACATGCCCGTAACATATTGGTGGGGGTGCTGGGTACCACGGCCTGAAACGGAGCTCCGCAGCGGATGTCGCATCACCGTCCACACCATGAATGACGGTGAGCACGCGGGATCAACGTCGTTGCCGCCTGCAACGTCACTGTTGCCAGCTACGTCGCTGTCGTTGTGTTGTCGTTGTGCAATCCAAGGATCCTGGAACTTTCTGCGGGACTGATCGTGCCGATGCTGAAAAATGGGTGGCCATGTAGGAACGCGTGAGTGGAATTAACAGATGCGACCCTACGCTTATGCTAGCTAACCTGTTCTACCTAAGAGGCACGGCAAAGCTGTGGTACGGCAAACACGAAGAGGAGCTAACCAGCTGGGATGAATGCAAAGACAAATTGACAGAGTTGTTTAGCAAACCAGCCGGCCGTAAGATTGTCGCAACGCAGGAACTGGCCTCCCGTGCCCCATCTCCCATGGAGTGCTATGTCTCGTACATCCAGGACATGCTGGCACTTTGTCGTAAAGCCGACCACGACATGACAGAAGCCGAGAAGGTCGGGCACATGCTTAAGGGCACTGCTGACGACGCGTTTATTCTGCTCGTGTGCAAGAGCTGCTCTATAGTTGATTCACTCATTAAAGAGTGTTGACAATTCGAGCAGGCCAAAAGCCGACGCGTCTTGCAACCATTCGCCAGACTTCCCAATACTGCCACAGCATCGGCGTGTGACGATCAACCTGCACAGCAGCATGCGTCGCCATCAGAGGACGTGGTGCGAATCGTTAGACGTGAATTGAATGCGATGCCGCCCGCAGCTTTCCGTACGCGTAGCCTTGATGCTACCACCTTTCCATTTCCCCTCGAACAAGCCATCATTCGCCAGGAACTTGAAAACATTGGTTTACAGTCTGTGCTCGCTGTCCCCAATCCCAAAGCTAACGAACGCCCTTCTACTATTTTCGCTCCACCCCGACGATTCTCTTCACGTTATCGTAACCCGACTGAGTGGAGAACTGTGGACGACCAGCCAATAAGTTTCACCTGTCGCCGCATTGGTCATGTCGCCCTATACTGTCGCAACTCGTGGCCCTGAGCCATTTTGATGGAAATATTCGCAATCTTTCGCCCACCGCCGAGTCTAACAGCGCCGACAACTCTGCTAGGAACACGTGGTACAGCCGCTCACCCTCGACGCGCGGACACCAGTCTGTTCACCGTAAACACGTCGTCCATCTTCCAGTTCGCCGCAGCCACGTTGCCTTTCGTCCCCTGTAGCTTTTGGCCGCACCCTTTCGGAAAACTAGGCAATGCAGCCCTCGGAGGTGGTGTTGGATCGACGATTACTGCAGCAAATCTTCTGTCTGTGCCCACAAGGAGAAGTGTAATTCACGTTAAAATAGACAGCTTGCCTGTCCAAGCACTCGTCGACGCTGGAGCCCACGTGTCTGTGATGAGTGCTAGCCTGCGTAGACGTTTAAAGAAGGTCCTCACCCCAGCAGCTGCTCAAGTGCTTCGTGTGGCTGACGGCGGCGTGCTGGTTGTTCTTGGAATGTGTACTGCGCGTTTAATTATAGCCGGCCGCCCTACTTCTGTTCTCTTTTGTGTGATTGACAACTGCTCTCACGACGCTATCCTTGGATTGGACTTTTTATCCACTCATTCTGCTCTCATCCACTGCACGACCGGCGTTCTCCAGTTAGAACTGCCTCAGCTCGCCGATGCTCCGAGCGCCGCACCAGCGCTCGCTTCACGATGTGCGTCTTTCGCCCGAGGCAGTTACTTACGTCGCTTTGACCACCCAGCCAAAGGCTCCTAACGGCGAATATGTGCTTCGCCCCATCATCGACGTGCTTTTTAACCGGAACGTTGCTGTTCTACATACGCCGACCATGGTTACTAAAAACGACGTCGTTCTTCCGCTTCTGAATTTCAGCCTGTGCCCTCAAGTGATTCCGGCTGGCATGTTCTTGACCAGTGTTTCTAGTGGTTCCGAATTTGACATTGAGAGCCTCAATGCCGAGAGTGGCTTATTAGCGCCAATTGCAGCTGACAGCTCTGTTTCTTTAACAGATGACTTCGCGAAAATGATTTCACATGACCTCACCTCTGCACAGGCCACGGACATACGACTCCTGCTTGAATCATACAATAACATTTTTGATTTCGGCGACAGCCAAACATCTGTTGTTCACCACCGTATAAACACTGGAGATACGAATCCTATTCGTAAGCGTGCCTATCGTGTATCGCATGCTGAACGTCGTGTCATCCAATCAGAAGTGGACAAAATGCTCCGCAAAGGGGTCATCGAACCATCAGCCAGCTCTTGGGCTTCGCCTGTCGTCCTCGTGAAAAAGAAACATGGTACCTGGCGTTTTTACGCCGATAATCGCCACTTAAACCAGATCACGCGAAAAGACGTCTACCCATTACCACGCATCGATGACGCCTTGGACTGCTTGCACGGAGCTAAATGTTTGTCGTCCACTGATCTTCGATCCGACTACTGGCAGATTTCAGTTGATGAAATGGACCGTGAGAAGACGGCATTCATCACGCCGGATGGCTTATGTCAGTTCAATGTCAGGTCCTTTGCCCTATGCAACGCTCCTGCGAAATTTGAAGATATGATAGACTCTCTTCTGCTGGGCTACAAATGGATCACCTGTTTTTGGTACCTTGACGACGCTGTTGTTTTTTCACCCACATTCGGCAGACACCTTACCCGACTCGCTGAAATTCTTACGGTCTTCCGAAAAGCCGGCCTTCAACGGAACTCCACAAAGTGTCAATTCAGGCACCGTCAAATCACCGTGTTGGGTCAGCTCGTTGACGCATCCAGTGTCCAACCAGATCCGGAAAAAGTTCGCGCCGTACGCAGTTTTCCTGTGCCACGTTCTGCTTCTGACGTGGGCTTTTCGTCGGCCTGTGTGCTTACTTTCGCCGTTTTGTCAAAACCTTTGAAAGATCTACTAAAGAAGAACACGCCATTGTCATGGGGCCCGGAGTAGGCTCACGCGTTCGCCGCTCTCATCGAGTTTCTGACCACCCCTCCCATACTTGCCCACTTCAATCCGTCTGCACCGACCGAAGTCCACACTGGCGCAAGAGGCTATGGCATCGGCGCTATTCTCACCCAACACCAGAATGGTACCGAGTGCGTGATAGCTTACGCCAGCCGCCTGCTGTCACCTGCCGAGAGAAATTACTCCATCACCGAGCGGTGGTGCTTGGCTTTAGTTTGGGTTGTCGCCAAGTTCCGGCCATATTTGTGCGGCTGCACGTTTTGGGTCGTCACAGACCACCACGCCTCTGCTGGCTGTATTCCCTACGAGACCCGACTGGACGACTTGGTCGCTGGGCTTTGCGGCTGCAGCAATTTTCATTTAGTGTCCATTACAAGACTGGACGCCTCCACAAGGGCGCTGACTGCCTCTCGCGTCACCCCGTGGATACTCCCAATCCTGTTGCGCACGATCCGCTGACCTGTGTGATGGCTTTGACTAACATGACCGATATGCGCGCTGAACAACAACGCGACGCATTCTTACAGTCCATCATTGCCGGAGTGCAATCTGGCAGCACTGACGGCACGTACCGCATGTTCGTGCTACACGACGGCATCCTATACCGCCGCAGTAACAACCCTTAAGACCCTGAGTGGCACCTTGTCCTTCGTCGTCATCTGCGACCCGTCGTTCTCGAACAACTTCACAATGCACCGAAGGCGGAACACCTTGGAGCTTTGTGTACATACGACCGTGTACGACTCCGGTTCTTCTGGCCGGGTCTCTACCGCTCTGCGCGTCGTTCTGTTGCAACTTGCTAATTGTGTCAGCGCCGGGAGAAACCTCCCCTGGCAGCTGGCGGGCGACTCCATCACATTGATGTTCCCTCTGAACCATTCTTTTGCGTAGGCCTTGACCTGCATGGCCCTTTTCCGACAACGACTAGAGGGAACAAGTGGATTGCCGTCGCTACTGATTACGCGACACGCTACGCAATAACAAAGGCGTTGCCGACTAGTTGCGCAACTGACGTCCCCAATTTTCTCCCCCACAATTTTATTCTCCACCACGGTGCTCCTCGACAGCTACTTACAGACCGCGGCCGCTCGTTCCTATCTGGAGTTGTCGACGCACTCCTCCGCTGTTCTGCCACTGAGCACAAGCTGTCCTCCGCCTACCACCCGCAAACGAACGGTCTTACGGAACGTCTGAACCCAACAATCAGAGAGATGTTGTCGATGTACGTCTCCAACAATCACCGCGACTGGGAAGGCACGCTGGCTTACGTTCGCGTATAACTCGTCCCGACATGACATCGCGGGATATTCACCCTTGTATCTCTTATGTGGTCGCGACCCCATACCGCCGTCTGACACCATACTCCCTCTGTGCCACGTGTTGTAAATGAGTATGCTCGTGAAGTCATCGATCGCGCTCACATGGCGCGTCAAGTCGCCCGATCTCGTTTATTAGCCTCGCACCATATAAAAAAAGAGTTACGACCACTGCCACCACGATGTTAAGTTCGCACCAGGTGCTTGAGTGCTCCTCTGGTTACCCTATCGTTGGGTTGGCCTCTCCCAGAAGCTTCTCTCTCGCTACACAGGGCCTTATGAAGTCCTTCACCAAGTTAACAACGTAAATTGCGAGATTTCGCCGCCACACTTGGATGCATCCTCAAGTCAAGACGCATGTTGACGTCGTGCACGTTTCGCGGCGGAAGCTATACTTCGCTCGCAATTCTTCGCCTTCCATGCGCCGAGACGGCGCTTAGCCACCCGGAGGTCCTGTTACGGAAGCATGAATGAAGACAGAGGAAAAAGATCGGAGACGCGGTGGCTGCTATGTGTTGTTGGTGGTCAGCCGCCTTAACTTCTCTGACTCATCCTGTATATATATATTGTAAATGTAGTTTTTCTATACTCGCAACATCCTCGTAACAATAATATTGATATATATGACAAAAACAGGACACGGTAGAATTAAATGTTGCAAAATTTGGCAAAGCACCTATGCAAACTTCATAGGTGCATACGCACATGTGACAACAGCAGCTCTATCTCAGATGCGGGCGCCTCCACACATCATGGTGCGATCCCTTCACAATAAGGAGTAAAAACAGTCAGCACAAGCTACGTGATGTGATTCATCCGCCAGGCACCAGCCAAGTGATGATGGTGGTACAGCCAAATCGAAGTTCGCTATTGTAAAGAAGCATCGGTCCATGTTTTATCAGTGGTTGCGGCAAAGATTCCTTTGTGCAGCACACACAAAGATATGTAATTAGACTCCTTGCTGATGATGCACAGTAAATTCCTGTAAAAGAAGAACTAAATCACACAGCAAACATTTAAGGTTCAGAACTCATCACATACTGGTATAATTACTTTGAGCATTAGAGAAACAAGGTGTAACGTACACTGTCATAGCATATTTATAACTAACAGTACAAGTAAGTAGCAGTATAAGTAAGCTGTTATAAGTATGTACAAGTAAACTGTGTACACTGGCGCTGAGGAACTGAGAATAATAGTGGCAGGTTATAAAGAATCAGTATAAAAAAGGATCGCCTTTAAGACTCCTAGCTATTTCACCGCGAATCACTCTCTGGTTTTAACCCATATAGAAAGCGCTGGGACGATTAGAGAGGGAACAGTACATTGGCTTGTACTAACCATAATGACAAGCTTCCGTCATCCAGCTAGCGCCAAGAGACAAGAAGGATGGCCAGCCGTCTATACAGTGAAAAGAACAAAATAAGAGAGCATGAAGTCAGTTGAAACACAGATTTGCATTTACAAATTAGGTGAACCACCTTCATTACTAAATAAACGACGAGCAGTCGCAATTCCACTTCCAGATGAAGCACCTGTTGCGATTCAAGTTTTGCCGTTTATATAAAATGAAGCACCAGTGAAATTTTCACATCAGCAGCCGATTACACTTGGTATTGTATAAGCCAAGTAAGCACTGCAGTTATATATTTGTTTTGCTATAAAGTGTGAACGCTACATGCTGTGTAGTCACAGACACACGAGCACACACACGCAAACCTTTAACCCATGCAACAAGAAAAAGACAGGAAATAGGCCGAGTGCCGTCTGGTTCATGGTTACAGCCAGCGCGTCCTCTTGAAATGCAGTCACTTCAGCTGATTCGTGCTGCGTTAACGGTAATGTAAACTAGCAGAACCCTCGTATAAACATGACGAATACCGCTAGGCCAGAATAGCCCATCCATCAATAATTGTCGCTGCTAACACCTAGAAAAAAATTAGACGAAAAACGTATTCCTCTTACCGATAAAAAGTGCTAGCCGAACGTGCGACGTACAAAGACGCATCTAGAACAACGAAGGCGGTGAACGCAGATTCCGCCATTGTAGTAGTAAGCCATGGCTGCACCCAACCTAGCCGATGTCACAAAGCATTGATGCAAAACACAAAGCAAACCGCGTCGGCATAGCTAAATGACTCCAGTTAGTATCCAAGAAATGTCGAGAACGGCTTAGAACAGCACACAACTAGCATAACGTAACAACTAGCATAACCCACGACCGAGCCATTGCGTGCGGCAGTGGCCGTTTTTTGAAACTTTCTGCCTGCTAGCCACCGTTCTGCGATCACTGCGACACCTGCGCTTCGCTTCTGCTGTCAGCGCTTGCTACCCGCGTCTAGAAGATAGTTTCCAGGCGTCGTGTGCGCGCCTTGGGTTGAATAGAATACTGCGCCTTTGATTGTACCAGTTCCAGTATGAAATTATTCAACATTTAAGCCACGTTACTATGTTGCTTCTTACGAGTTTGTTTCACTGTGGCGTCTTTTATTGTTTAACGCCTACTGTCACCGTACTTTAACGCCGGCAATTTATGCCCCTATAGACAAAAGCATCGAAAAAGTTCTTGAGTTAGGCGTCTGAATGCATTCACCAAAATTTACCAAAATTGCCTCTTGTGAGACCAGGAGTGGGTTGTTACTGCAGATGGAATATATAACAGTATACATCAGCTGCTAAGGTTGTGTTTAAAGGAAATTCAATGTTCAGTCATATCTTAGACCAAGCCGTCTATAGCCTTTTGTAGCCGCTTCAATATGTTTTTAAGAGGCTCCGTGTTTTGTGGGACGCGCTGTGGGAATCGATGTAAGCGAGGCTTTGTATGCTGCTTGCTTTGACAATTATTAGCGGTGATGTTGCCGGCGAATGCGTAATATCTTCAGCGTTTAGCCCAATACGAAAGTGGTGAGTTGATGTTAAATGATACTATCCATGCCAACTGCTGTTTGTTTGTGTAGTCGACTGTACACAAAGGGAGATGTGCTTGCTTGGGCGCTGTTGTGCGTCGTTGTTCATAATCTCTGAAAGGGTTAAGCATCATCATGACCAGACATGACACCACGTATCGCTGTGTAGCGAAGACGCTACATTTCCGCGCGACGTTTCTTTCGGACATCGGTGATCTCGATATTGAGTGCACGCTTTAGACGCCTTTTGCTGGCAGCTGTTACGTGATCCTTCTGCATACGTTGCCAGCACGCTGTTGAGACGCCAGCTCCAAGTGCTCTCTTCAGACTGGGGACGATTGTAATGTTTACGCTATCACAGCCCAGCACGTGCATTTTTATTGCATAGCAAATCAAGCACAGCATGTGTCATACGCACAAACTGTGAAACGCTGCCGCGGCGCCGCCGACCGGGTGATGAAAACGGCACACTTTTCTTCAGGAGATCTGTGAAAGGGCGTCCTATGGTGGCAAAATTTTTAACAGAGCGCCGGAAGGGAAGAACAGACACCCACGAAACGTCGGACATCTTTTGCGGAACGTGGAACAGGGAACTCTTTCACTGCGCGAATTTTCTCGGGGTCCGGTCGGAGGCCAGTCACATTGAGGACGTGCCCAAGAACAGTAATCTCACGATGGCCGAAGTTACATTTCTTGGAATTGAGCTGTAGAGCAGCCTTGCGAAAAACGGCAAGTATAGCTGAAAGGCGTTCAATGTGTGGGCTGAATGAGGGCGAGAACACAATAACATCATTTAGGTAGCAGAGACAAGTCGACCACTTGAATCCTTGGAGTAACGAGTCAATCATACGCTCAAAGGGAGCCGGAGCGTTGCATAGCTCAAAAGGCATAACTTTGAAGTGGTAAAGACCATCAGAAGTTATAAAGGCCGTCTTTTAACGATCTAGATCATCCACAGAAATTTGCCAATATCCGGACCGTAGGTCCATGGAAGAAAAATGCTGCGCCCCGTATATGCAATCGAGGGCCTCATCGATACGAGGTAGTGGGTAGACGTCCTCCTTCGTGATGCGGTTGAGGTGGCGGTAATCGACGCAGAATCCTTATGCACCATCCATCTTTTTGACCAGCACGACAGGTGACGCCCAGGGACTTGACGATGGCTCAATGATGTCTTTCGCTAGCATCTTGTCAACTTCCGTTTTGATGACGTGGCGCTCCGAAGCTCAAACTCGGTAGGGTTGCTGATGGATCGGTAGACGATCGCCTGTATATATACGATGTTTAACAGGTGATGTCTGGCCTAAGGGTCGGTTGTTCAGGTCGAATATGTCCTTGTACAAAAGCAATAGACTGCAGAGCTGTTCAGCCTCTGCAGGAGGGAGATTTGGGTCGATTGAAGGAGCAGGCGCTTGAAGACCCACATTAGCAATTTCCTGACGAACCACGGACTGGATCAGCGATATCGTCTCAGCAGTGTCGTTCCAAGACACCTGTTGAGGCGAGGTAGGAAACGCTGCTTCGAGTTCCCGGCGTAAAATTCGGGTCACGTTTTCGCTTGGTGGTGGCGAGCTAGATTGGTCGGTACAGGAAGAGGTCGCTGCAGTATTTGGAAGCCGTGTAAACTGATTGTACATACGGCGACTCTTCGCCTGCTCGAAACGGCGGCATTCCTTCATGATGGCGTAGACAGTCGATAAGTTTCTGAAGACCAGAAGGTCGAATTCATTGTCCGCGATGCCTTTGATAATGTGTCCAATCTTTTCCGCCTCTGGCATGGACGTGTCGATTTTAAGACAGAGGGCTAGTGGGACGTCCTGAATGTAGGAGACGTACGACTCGGTAGCAGTTTGGGCACGCGTGGTGAGTTGTTGCTTGGCGGCTAGTTGTCGACCGGTCGGATTACCAAAAACGTCGGACAGCTTTTCTTTAAACAAGTCCCAGCTGGTAAGCTCTTCCTCGTTTGTATAAAACCACGTTCCCGGTGTTCCGTCGAGGTAAAACACAACATTGGCCAACATTATGGTCGGATGCCATCTGCTCACCTTGCTGACGCGCTCATACATCTTCAACCATTCTTCCACGTCAACACCATCGAGGCCGGTGAACTTGCCGGGGTCATGCCGGGGTGAAGACGCGTACTCCGCACCTCCATCGAAATGTCACGGCTATAAAACAATTTACACGGTGTATTTACAAAGCGTATATACACAGCTGCCGAGAATCCCGAGAGGCTCTTGCCACTTCATCCTCTTCACCGTCGACGACCTTATTCTCGTTTCCCACCGTAACAATATTGGTGATGCTGATTTAATGGCGTCCCCTTTGAAACGGGGCAATGACAAATAGTCGCCTACACTGTTTGCTTTAATCAGGTATGCTATATATGTTTTTATCTACCATTTCTGGGTACGTATTCTCAATCCTTTTCTTTATTTGTTTCCTTCATCCTGTTCACGCTGATTTTTGGCAACACATTTTCAGAGATTTGCACCACCATGCTCTTGGGGTACCCACAAGAAAAGGAAAAAAACGGAAAAAGAAAAATTGAAAAAACGCGCGGTGTGGCATTACATGTATGGACTGTCACATAGAATAAATAAGCTGGACCAACGTCATGACGCTCAAGTACTGTTCTATGCACTGCAAAAACCAAAAAGAATGTGCAAGAGGGCTAACGCAGAAACCAACGAATAAAAAACAAGTGCTACATTATGTCAGATTAAGCACGTGATAAACTACGTGGAATGCTCTAGTTACGCGGTTTTCTATATCCCAGTAGGTTGCGGAAAAGTATCTTGGGCAAACCGGACGCTGTCTAAAGGACGGATTGCGGGAGCACAAATACACCTTCCAGCTCTTGACAGCACGTACTAACTTGGCTGCGCACTGGAAACAGTGTGAATGCTCTCCGCAACTAGATAGCAAAACAAAGTGAGAAATATGGGAAGCACTTGCGATAGCAAACGAAAAAAAAAAACCCGCAAGCACTCCGTCCGTCATGCTCATCGGCCTCGTTCAATGGGTGCAAGTGAACACTGCTGTTCCGCTCCACCGCATCATCCCATGCCGTGGCCTTGTCATGTCTTATATCTCACCCCATACCACCCCCCCTCCCCTACTCACCTTGTATAGAATCGTGCCCTTTAACAGCATTAAACGAGTTGGTGGTTTGCGCCACGTACGTCCACGTCTTGTTCCTTTATGTTCGGTCATTAGGGGAGCTATAACGTAAAGCTGTTTCAAAATTTTCTGTTCAATTTCTGCAATCAGCCCTCCACAATCGGTCAAAAACTTTTTTGAAGCACCCCCACTTCGCGTATCTGTCACGAGACGTCACGAAAAGCGCGGTAGCTCCCCATCTGGTACGACGCGTACACGCAGATTATGCATGATTTAACCGAACAAAAGAAAAATATTTATTTCTGATTCGACGCCTTTTCGCCATTAGCACTCGGCTATTGGTCAAATGTTTTCGGGCTGCATCCACTTCACCTGCCTCTCAAGCGACACAAAAAAAGAAGCGCGATAGCTCACTGCATCAAAGTGACGTGCACGCATTAAAGATGCGTTAATATGCTTAACAAAACTGCACTTTTTTCTGAATACCAGCAGCCTACCCCGGTCCGAAAGGAACAAAAGATGGCTGTCGCCAATTTCTCGGGCACTGGCTATTCCCACCTGCCAAAGAGCTTGGGCTTATTTGCGTACAATAAAGCTTTTTGCGTGGCCGTGTAACGTTATCGAGCACTTTCGTGCCGAAAGTGCTCGATAACATGACCTTGCTGTGCCAACTCCTCTTTGCTGTGGATCTGCTTTAGTAGCATTCTTAACCTTTCATTGCATGCCGTCGCGGTTTTCGACCAGCCACCTCAAGCTAAGTAAGGGAAAGCGGACCAATCGCAGACGCCGGCACTAGCCTCTTCATCCCTTAATCGATCTTCAGTGCATTGGCTCGGCCCTATCGAATGTCTCTCCCCTCAAGCGTGCTCCTCCCCTCTTGTCAGCTAATTAGATAAGACAAGTCGCTCGGTGTAGGTAATGTTATTCGTTTTTAAAGCAAACAAAAGTGACCTATAAAGGACGAGAGCATTTGATTTGTCTGTTCAGACAATGCCTGCGGGTCATTGCCCGATGCCTGCGTCGGCAGTTTACGTCAGGAGACTAGAATAAAAATATATTCGAATAGTTTTACGTTATAGGGCCCACTTCATCCGTCAGTGCAACACTAAGCTCAAAACAATCATGAACGTCCCGTAACTAACCACCTTTATTACTTTACTAACGAAGTGAATTCTACTCCGCTGTTGGTGTAAGGTTTCCCCTTATTTGTGGAACACGCTACTTTTAAAGTGTTCTTTTTTTTTCGAACAGACCAATTATGCAACACGAAAACATCTTGATAAGATAGATGAAGCGTCAGAAGATGTTGCTACCAGCGTCTGGTAATTCGGTATTCGCCCTACTTATACCAGATGCCAAAGGCGCTGGAAATCTCTACAAGTACACGCTGACCGTTCTGTACTAGCTCCACAGATATCGTCGCACTTAGTTTAATAATCACGCTGCAACGGCTTACTCCAGCTGTCGCCATCTGACTGGATACAAGGACAGAACGAGAAAGCAAAATAGCGGTTGCACTGAGAGGGGCTTTTAGCAGACCTTTTTACTGTGGCTGCTCTGACGCACATGCGAGGAAGAGGAGTAATCATAGTTTACGTACATATGCGAAAGGGTATGTCACTTCTAGTTCATGTATATATATATTCAGTGCGACCCATGTGCCGCCAATTTGACGACGTTCGGGGCCACCACACGGATGGCCACTTCAATGAAACCGTTAGTCATTTGATGTTTCTCGAACTGCCATTCGTGTAGCACCGAGCCACAGTCACGCGCCGGCTGACGGCACACGATGCGACCACGGGAAGACAGCGTCGGAGACGTTCAACTGTTGGCGCCGCGTTGGGCATCTCGGAGCCCGCCTCTGTCGCCGTGAGCCGGCGCACGTCACAAGCGTTGGGACGGCTGGCCAAGCCGGCGCTTCGTCAAGAAGCCGCGACTCCCGGTGCTCTCACGTCGACCGTGATGGGCGGAGCGCCTGCGGACTCCGGCAAGTCGGAAGGCGCTATTCCAATCCGCCTGCGGTCGCTCTCCACTGCGGGCCTGGTGAAGAACATGGATGCGGTGAGTTGTAACCGAGCCTTACATGAGTACTCTTGCTCGCCTTCTAGGCTAAACAGCAGCCCTCCGATGGTTTTACTACTAACTTAACTTATTGGGTTTTACGTGCCAAAACCACTTTCTGATTATGAGGCACGCCGTAGTGGAGGACTCCGGAAATTTCGACCACCTGGGGTTCTTTAACGTGCACCTAAATCTAAGTACACGGGTATTTTCGCATTTCGCCCCCATCGAAATGCGGCCGCCGGGGCCGGGATTCGATCCCGCGACCTCGTGCTCAGCAGCCCAACACCATAGCCACTGAGCAACCACGGCGGGTGATGGTTTTATTAGTGTCCCTGCTTATGCTCCAAAATAGAGCATATTTGCACAATGATCTAACGCCTTGTTCAGAAGCTATGGGGCATAACTCCTCGTGCGCGAAGGAGCCAAAGTAAGTCTTTTTTTCCCTCTTATGCTAGTCGCGATCGACCCCGTGGGAGACACTTGTTCACACGCACTGTGCAAGTTGGCTTACGTGGGTACACACGCTCGAACCTCCAATCAACGCAGTATGTTGCAGCTGTAACAATGGGCAATGTTTATCCAACACGCAAGAGCGCTGTCCCTCCGTGACCTCCAGAAATGTAGAACGTCTTCCGGGAGATAGGCGTCCAAAGTGAACGGCAGTTCTGCCGGAGAACCGCCCACTGCACAGCTGTCGGCCCAATCAACTTCAAGGCATTTCCGCCATTGGCGAAACAAGCACATTCGGGTCGGCCGAGCTCGCACCGCAGTCGACGACACCGCGAATGTAGGCGTATTATTGTTTCTTGCCTCATTTTTGGCACTTAGGGGTTGGCCGGTAGGTTCCTATCCGGCCTCACTTTAATAAAAATGGTCAGAGAAAATGATGTGTGACCGACGGTAGAACTGAGCCTCTGCCTTGAATGCTAGCCGCCCGATGCTGTAACCACACGGCCACGATCGCACACATACTACTCCACTTCCAAATGCAGCCATATCTCCGAAACGCTCGGTGCGTGCACCACGTGCCACTTCCTCGTTTCCTTTATTCTTGACAGCTCGCACTTTGAGGCGTCGGGTCCGACTGCACTGTTTCAGGGACCGGCCAACTTTCGCCAGCACTTTCCTCGTAGCAGTTTACGCTACGCAGAAACAGTGCGACGTTCTGTAAACTTTATCACTGTCCAAGTTAATCAAGATTGACCATTTATTCGCTGGAGTATAAATACCATCCTCGTTTTAACATACGCATTATGACATTGCCATGGGGTACGTACGATCGTATAACACGTTTCTTTGTTCCTGGCGTCACAATCTGTGTGGATTGTCCGTGGTGCGCCGGACGCCACCGGCTTGGTGATAAAGCCCCTTGATAATTAGAAAGTAGCGACACTCTCCTCCTCACGGCGCTTTCCTCCTGGGCTCCCGCGGACGGGCCGCAGGATTCTATGGAGGCCTGTTATTTCGGGCCAGTTGCGCGCCCCAGTGGGGTTGAAAATTTTGAGAAATGCTGATAACAGCATCGATAATGCTGGAGGCAACCTTTATGAGGAGGTTGGTTTTTTTCTTAAAGCCGTATGAACGAGGTATACCGATGTAAAGGGAGCTTTGAGGCGAGTTCTATATTCCAGACAATTTTTCTGCCTCATGATCAGATGCTTTACTTCGTGCGTCTGATCTAGTATTGCTTGTGACACATCCCTTTATGTGTGGCTTATTAAGCGAAAGCCTTAGACCTCTGTTTCAAGGTCCCTTTGTGAGCTACAGAAAATATCACGTGACCGAAGGCGGGAAGCGAACCAAAGCATGTGCAGCCGAGTATAAGAGATGCTTAATGATTAGCAAAGTAATGATTGATTAGTGATTGGACTAAGATGAATTCGGGTGCATTAAGGAGGGTTAAGGTGGATTAAAGTCGATGAAGGTGCATTATGTAAATGAAGGTGGATTAAGGTGCATAAAGGAGGACTAGGTTGGATTAAGGTCGATGAAGGTGCATTAGGGTGGATGAAGGTGCGTTGAAGTGCATTAAGGACGATTATAGAGGATTAAAGTGCATGAAGATGGATAAGTGTGGATTAACACGGATTAAGGTGTATTAAGGAGGATTATAGTCGGCTAGGGTGAATTAAAGTGAAGGAAGGAAGATTAGGGTGGACTAAGGTAGATTAATGTGGATTCGAGTGGATTAAGGTGAATTAAGGTCGATTATAGTGGATTAGGGTGAATTAAAGTGAACGAGGAAGCATTATAGGGTTGATTAAGAAGGATTAAAGTGCATTAAGGAGGGCTAGAGTAGATTAAGGTCGATGAAGGTGGATTAGGGTGCATTAAGGAGGACTTCCGCGGATTATGGTGGATTAAAGAGAATGAAGGTAGATTAAGATCGATGAATGGGGATTCGGTGGATTAATTTGCATTAGGAGGATTATGCTAGACTAACCGGGCTTAATACGCAATGAACCCTAATTCACCTTAGTGCACCCTACTCCACCTTAATGCTCCTTCATCCACCTTGATCCAGCTTAATACTCCCAATCCACCTTAATACAACCTAATCAACCTACATCGCCCCTAATTCCCTTTAGCCTACCCTATACCGTCTTAATCCCCCTTTATCAACCCTAAAACATCATAATCCGCCTTAATACTCCTTCATCCACCTTAATTCTTATTCATGCACATTAATCCAACTTAATCCTGCTTAATAGTTCCAATCTACCTTAATACACCCTAATCCACCTCTAACAGACCTAATCCAGCTCCATGGTCCCGAATTCACCTTAATGTAACCTTAATTCATCCTAATCGGCCTTAATCCTCCTTTATCAACCCTAATTCACATTAATCCACATTATTCGACCCTAATATTTCTCTATCCACCTTAATCCTACCTAATCCTTGTTCATGCGCCCTAATACACCCTAATCGGTCTTAATATCCTTTCATCGACCCTTCACCATATTCCACCATAATCCGCCTTAACCCTCCTCCACCCACCTTAATCTTTATTCATGCATCTTAATCCTTCTTAATGCGCTCTAATCCGCCTTAATCTTCCTTAATGCCCTCTAATCAACCTTAATCCTCCCTAATCCACCTTATGTCAATCACTACTGATTCATTAACCTGGGTAATCATTCTCTTATACAGGGGTGAACATGCTTTGGATCACCTCTGGCCTTCCTTGGGTCACGTGATACTTCCAGTGGACAACGCAACCTTGAAACAGAGATCTAAAGGCTTTCGCCTTAAAACTTAAACAAGGAATACTCAATGTTGACTAGCTAACGCTCATCACCTGCAATACCACGGGTATACTTGCCACAAATTTTTTTCAGGGCGCGAAGAAGATTCTTAATGCTGCACTTCCGACTGAATAACAATAGTTACCGGCGTGCGAGGTGATCGAGCCGCCCCAGAATATTAAGCATACTGAGGACAACAGCAACAAAAACGCTGGTGAGCAAGCCAGAAGAATGAAAAAAAAAATGCAGCATTACGGGATGCTTTGCAACGAGCTATAAAAAAGACGCCTCAGCTCGCAAACAACGCTGTTCTTTGTGGGAACAAAGTTTTTTCGGCCAATGTCATGCAGCCACTGCTTCCTGCGTAAGCCGTCACGCTTTCCTTGCGATATCATAACAGCGGCATAACCATCTTCAGGCTTCTTGCTGCAGTTATATGCGCAGCAGCCCGGCATAGCGCTAGCACATAGAGCAGGAAACACAGCGTACAACGTTCGCTACGCCGACCTAAAGCGCCGAGCCAGCCGTGCCTAGGAGGAAAATGGCGCGAACGAAAAAGAAAAACACAAGCAAAACTCAAGATCCGTGCGTTTCCAAGGGCAACGGCAGGGAGACCAATCGTCGTGCAGAAAAACGGGGGCAAAACTGTTTGCCGCGGGGGAACGCGCGAGGGGCGAGGAGGAGGCGAGGAGGTCGCGCGGCGGCGGCAGAGTTCAAAGAGTGTCGCTACTTTCAAATTATCAAGGGATTTTACTTGGTGACGCCCCCTGGCGCCATCTCACGAAGCGGATCTAAACCCTCGCCACGGAACTCATGGTCCACCGGCGTTGAAAAGAGCGCAAGCAGCCCTGACTCGGCGCCAAGACATGACAATGAACTGCATGGTGCCCGTGCGTTTGCCTTTTGCACGCGCTGTTGCAAATTAGAAATAAAACTTCCGCGTACTAGAAGCTGCAGCTTCCGTAGTATGGCGAACAAACATTAGGAAGAACGCGGAAGCAATAGTTATACAGTGAAGCTATATACCTCTACGTCCAAGGAAATTTTCGTGTCGTAAGCGAAAAACCCCACACGTGGGCCGATCCCGCAAATAGTGCGATGCCGGGCCGACCCGCAGCGGAGGGGAAGCAGGCGTTAAGCACTACCCATACGTGGTGCCGATCCCGAAGTTAGTGCAATGCCGGGCTGACCCACGGTGGTGGTGAAACAGGAGTTAAGCACTGCCCATACGTGGGCCGATCCCGAAGTTAGTCCAATGCCGGACCGACGCGCGGTGGAGGTGAAGCAGGCGTGATGCCGTCCCCATAGACCGGCCGAGCCCGAAGTTCGTGCAATGCCGGGCCGACTCGCGGCGGAGGTGAAGCAGGCGTTAAGCTGTTCCCATATATGGGCCGATCCCGAAGTTAGTGCAATACCGGACCGACCCTCGCCGGAGGTGAAGCAGGCGTTAAGCACTCCCCAAACGTGGACCGATCCCGAAGTTAGTGCAATGCCGGACTGACCCGCGGTGGAGGTGAAGCAGGCGTTAAGCTGTCCCCACACGTGGGCCAATGCCGAAGATAGTGCAATGCCAGGCCGACCCGCGGTGCAGGTGAAGCAGGCGTTAAGCACTCCCCAAACGTGGGCCGATCCCGAAGTTAGTGCCATGCCTGACTGACCCGCGGCGGAGGTGAAGCAGGCGTTAAGCTGTCCCCATACGTGTGCCAATCCTGAAGATAGTGCAATGCCGGACGGATCCGCGGCGGGGGTGAAGCAGGCGTTAAGGACTCCCCATGCGTGGGCCGATCCCGAAGTTAGTGCAATGCCGGACTGACCCGCGGCGGAGGTGAATCAGGTGTTAAGCTGTCCCCATACGTGGGCCGATCCCGAAGATATTGCGATGCCGGGCCGACCCACGGCGGAGGTGCTGTTCGCCATTAAAAGACCCACATATACAGCTTCGCTGGTCATCCTTCTTCACAGAGTGGAAGGGCGCTGAGATTTTTTGTACTTTGCTTGGCCTAGCTTGCTTGGCCAGTAACTAACTAGCCAGTAACCAGCTTGGCCTGTATAAAGGGTTGGTGCCCAGAGACCGTAGTTTCTGCAGTTTTGACTAGTTGCACGGGAGAACTCGTTTTGTTCCTGCAATGATACCCGGATGTTCTCCGTCTGTTTTCGTCTGGAGTGCCCCGGTAATGGCTCTGACCTTTGGCTCAAAGCAAGCATGTTGAAGGTGGCCAACAACGGGAGGTAAAAGCATTTCATCCTTAAAGAGAACATGGAGATTTACAAGATTTATATGAAAGAAATTCCAAGGTAAAATGTGTACAATAACACGAAGGAAACAGACTTGCCATTTAAGGCTCGAGTTGGTTGCCTAAACTCCCAAAAAACCTAGCAAACATTCACAACTAGATCAGGCATGTGTATGATGCAGCAAAAATTCGGCGACTACTCAGCACATCCTAATGGAATGCCAAAGGGTTAAACCGGTGAGACCTATGTGCGACCTACACCTTCCAGAAGCGCTTCTATTTGTAGTGGACAGAAGCATGAACCAGTCAGCAGTCGAAATAAGCAAGACACGTTTGACGTAATGGTGGAAAGAAAAGCAGGTAACAAATTTATAGGAACAGATCCGTTAAAAGTGTGGTTAACGCTACAAGCTAGCTACAGATGTTTCAAAGAAAAATAACGGCTTGTTACGATTTATTAAAGAATCCAGAATGAAAAACGTGTACAGTATTACTGAATGGGTGAGCTGGTGCAACATATTCTTGTCTTGCTTTAGTGCAACTCAGTGTGAGTACCAAGGAACAGGGACAGGTGAAAGGATGAGCGCTAACTACCAACTGGTTTTATTCCATGGCCCTATGCACATTATATGGCAGCTCATAGCACACATGACAAAAAAGAATCAAACAATAACTTTACAAGAAACACCGACTGCAGATCACTGAACACGTGCTGACTGTCTTAGAAAGTCAAGTTGCTTGCCTGATAAAGATAAGGAGGGTGTACTCACACACACCCAATTCCATTTGGTGATGGCATATCAACCTCAAAAATCTTGCGCGTTAGTTGATTTTGACGGCGTCCTATGATCACGCACTCTTTAAAAACTGGTTTGCATCCACGTCTTGCAACGCATGGCAAGGAAACCACTTTATGAAATTTTATTGTTAACATCGTGACTATGCTCGCACAAGCGATCATTAATACATCTTCCGGTCTGTCCAGTGTCAGTACCTTTGCATGACAAGGGAAAATTGTATACCACCTCTCGAGTGCAATTAACAAGCCTGTTCAAACGTCTTTTTTCACGCACTTGTTGCATTTCCTTCTTAGGGTTCGAAAGTTTGCAAAGGCTGTCAAGCTTATCAGGAATGGAGAAAACGACTCGGATGTTCGCTCTTTGTGCGAGCTTTTACAGATGGTAGGAAACGCTGTGAATATATGGCATTGCACTTGCTTTTACTACCAGCAGCCGCTGCTTCGATCTCCTGCCATTTGCGCTTCCGAGAATGTTTCAGCATTCTGCCACTGGTACCTACAGTGATATCGGATAGCCTGCTTTGGACAACCGCTGGCTTTGCCCTTTAAAGGTAGCGAACAAAGCATGATGACACGACAATTTCTGGGCGTTCTTAAAGGAAAGTTTGGCTATCCCTCATTTTATTAGTTTGAAATGCATTGAGGAGAGGCTACTAGGAGAGGCTTACTATAGCGCAGTTCATAGCTCCAGCAAGTGTGCCCTATAGGGCACACTTGCTGTTCACTTGTTCAGTATACTGAACAAGACAGACGAAGGTCGAGAAACTGCATGGTACCTTCTTGTGGGATTTCATAGGTGATTTCAATGAGAGCTAGACACTCCTTAAGATTTAGCAGGGTGGTGGCATTTTGACCTTTCACTTCATGTGAAGAGCACTCAGTAACAAACAAAAACCATCAACATAACCGAAGGCTTTTGTCTGCAAGGGTCTGCTAGAGAGGTTTGCGTCGAATCTTGGAAAACGGAATTGCTGAGTATGGGCACAATACAAGAGCCTACGCATATTCCTTTTTTCTGTAAGTAAATGACATCTTCACAGCAGATGAAAGTTGACACGAGATAAAAGCTTAAAAGTTCTAGAATATGACCACTGTGCAGTGACGGAGCCAGAAATGTCGTTCGGGGGGGAGGGGTGGGGATCACTTTGCAGCTTGGCTTCCTCCTTAAAGAAATAATCGAGGGATCAAATGCATTAAATATTAATAATAACTGCGTTGCCATTGCCAAAGATGCTGCAAGCGAATTCAAGGCATATATGTATTTTTCCATAAAAGAATACACTCGCATGCCTCAAAATTGTGCCCGATATAACTGATATCAATGTTTCCATGTTTTCTGTATATTTAATAAGTGAAGCAAATGTCACACGAATTTTAGAACCACATCAGTTTGAAACCAGCAAAGCAGTGCATGCCGCTGATATGAAAAATGTGAAGGCCATGAAAGGTAAAAGTTGAGGAAAAATTTTTTAGCCTCCCGGCTTTTCTCTCATTTGCATCTCTCTCTCTCAATCATTCGATACCCTTGTTTAATATGCAACGACCAGAGAAAAATCTCAACGACGATGTCCTTTGCTAGCATGTATTGCGCAGGAGCAGCTGCCACCGGTCGTGTATTGCGAGTAATTGCTCCAAAATTATAGTGGCAACAGAGAGCACATATATAAAAAGCAGGAGTTCTGCAAAATATACGAGGGCGAGTCAAATGAAAGTGAGCCAATGCGAATATATGAAAAACGGGGTACTTTATTTAAAAGTAGTCTCCATGAGCATTTAGGCATTTGTACCAATGACTAAAGAGTCGTGTAATTCCTGTCCCACAAAACTCCCTGGGTTGCTGCTTCAAAAATCTGTAACTGACTCCACGTCATCATCCGACACGAATCTGGTTCCCTTAAGCAGTTTTTTCAAATGCTCTCAAATGTGGAAGTCGCAAGGCAACAGGTCTGGGCTGTATGGCGGAAGTTGCAGCGTTTCGCACTTGAACTTTGCCAGTTTTGTATTAACCACATCAGCGACGTGGAGACGGGCAATGTCGTGGAGCAAGATGATCCCATCGCTAAATTTTCCACGTCGTTTGTTCTTGATTGCGACACGCAGCCGATCCAACCGATCCGACAACCGATCGGAAGCGATTGATAGTCTCTCCAGGTTTAGCAAATTCGATCAATAATGGCTCCTGATAATCGAAAAAAAAAGTCAACATCTTTCCGGCAGAAAGGACGGCCTTTGCTCATCTTGATGATAGTGAATTCAAATATTTCCACTGTAAGCTTTGCCGTAGTGTTTCAGGCTAGTAGTAGCGGCACCATGATTCGTCCTCGGTCACAATTGTAGACAAAAAGTGGTCACCCTCGTCGTGATACCGTATGCGTCAAAGCAGCGCCGAACTTCGTCTTCTGGCAATGATTCAAAATCGTGGGCATCCAGTGCGCACACAAGAGCCGATAACCGAGACGTTCATGAATTATGCTGTGACCCGAACCGTGACTGATGCTAGCACGCGCTGACAGTTCCTCGATGCTTTTCCTCGATGCAGTTCCTCGATGGCCCAGCCATGGATCGCCTTTGCAACTTTCATGTCCTTCTTTGAACCGTTTGCTCCAACGCTTCACAGTGGCCAATTAAATGCAATGTTCAACGCGCACGGGAACCATACGGCGACTAATTTCTTTTTAGGAAACTTCATCTGTCAAAAACCTCACCACATCAGGCTGTTCAATTTTTGGAGCGTCCATTATGTCACGCAACCATGTTCAACCCAGTGTATGAGAGCATTAAGGAACATTTATCCTCACCCCTGCATATCACTTTTGTAAATGAGATGCCTATGTGCTATGGGCATGCCTCGCAAATAATAAACCGAACCATTACTGCGCGGGGCGGGTAGGCTCACTTTCATTTGACTCGCCCTCGTACATTAGAAATGCGAAGATACAATGGAATGTACAAATGTGAAAATACAGAATGATAAAGGGCAAAAAAAATGTTACTGGAAACTGAGATCACTGCGCATATACACAAAACCTCGCAACAAAATATTTAAATATACGTATGTCTCCAACAAACCTGTGTATCGAAGAAAAAGTCACTATATATAATGTGTCAAACAAGGCAAATAAACATGTTGCGCAGCCTCAGACTCACAGATCACAGCCCCCCCCCCCCCCCCCCTCCACTCCCCCGATATATCGCTTGCGACGGACGGCGGCGCGCTTCCTCAAAGCTTTTCTCCTTTGCGCACACAAGACTGAACCACCATCAGCGGCTCACCCTTGCCGAAAGAATTTCGGGGGGGGGGGGGGCTGAAGCGCCATAAGCGCCTCCCCCCCTGGCTACGCCCCTGCACTGGAAAGGAAAACGTCATTCTGAAACCTTATGGTTCCATATTCGTCAATAGACTGTTCCACAAGTCTTTATGGGGAATGGAGTAATAAAGATCTTTTTTGTCTATTGAAAAGGCTTGGTGACTTTTGCCGGGGTTCGCATTAAGAAGTCGATTACTTCCTCAGAGTTCCTTGTTAGGAAAATGTCATTACCTGCCGGACACATCAGCTTGTCTTCTTGTAGAAGAAGGGTTACTCGCTTCTGCCAGGGGTCCTGTTGTGATATGATCCCCTTTAGGGAATGTCAGTGTTATGCGTTTTCGCACGTAACAGAGCTATCAGGTGGTCCCTCTTACTGTTGTTTTTTCTTAGTTTCTGAAGACTGTATTTCTTGCAAAGCTGAACAGCTAAGGCTTTTACCTTGCTTAGTGACACTCCGTTGTGGCGCTTGAATACTGTGGCAACCGTGCCACTGGCTTTGGCACCAAACACTTCTGTTGTAAGCAGACAGAACGCACCTTCCTTATCAGCCGGTATAGCACACAGTTAGCACTCAAGTACTCAACAACACGTTTGACCGAGATCTTGCCGCGTGCTCTGAGGAAATTACGACAGATCAAAAGAGAACTGTCTGAACTCGAGGCGAAAAAACAACTAAACTTTATTTCTTTAGTCATGCCCATTGCCGAGCGAGTTGGGAGGTGTATAGTGTTGCCCGTTGGCGAAAAGAGTGAGGCTAACGTTGGCAGTTTCTTTTTACTCCACCGGAATGAACTTCAGGTCATTCGTCCGTGTATTCCATGGGGTACAGCAGTTGAATTGGTCTTCTCAGTGTGGTTCGATTCGGCATGCGCGCCATGCAGGCTCTGATTCTTCCGTCTCATCCGAGGAGCACTTCTGGCACTTGTTCAGTTTTTCAGAGTTGCCTTGGTAGATAGTGTTCATGAACTAAAACGAGAGTTCATTTCTTCAGTGCGCTTGACGTATTCGGCATAGCGAAATCTGCTGACCGGAGACTCGGCAGCCACTCCGTTTGCCAGTGACGCCAAAATTGGTCGGCCATCCTTTGTCGGTAGCGCCATCGACGAGTGAATTGACCAGGGGGATGAGCCACCTCTGTAGAAAAACCGCTGTCAGGAAGAGTGGTCAGTAGCCTTCCTACCAGAAAGTGCGATGGTGCTAGAGGTTCGCGTTCGTTCGCCTCCATATAGAGTAGATCAGGGGTTGAAAGTTGGTGGCAGCTTCGATTTCAGTTAGTATTGTCGTGAGCTCCTCGAAGTTGTAGTAGCTGTTTCCCAAGACCTTCTTCAATGATGTTTTCAAGGAGTTAAGCATTCTTTCCCAGAATCCTCCCCACCAAGCAGCTTTCTCAGCTATAAATTTTCAGCGGATCTGGTGGACTGTGAAGAAGTTGTAAATTTCGTTCTATTCTTATTATTGTCCACAGGCACCTTAGATTCTTATAAGCACGCTCGAATGTCGTGGCGCTTGCCAGAAAAGATGACTCGACAAACTTCTCTTCATGAGATAAATCTTTAGAACACCATCAGGAAGTTTGAGGTGGACATATCGGTCACCAGTTCAAGGTCTATTGCGCGAGTTACTGCAGACATGAAAGTAACGATGTAACATTTTCAGTTATTTTTCTTGATCCTTCGTGTGCAGTGGTCCCACGAAGTCTACACAGGTAACATCAAAGAGTGGAGCTTGTGTCATCCTCTCACGAGGCAAAGGAGCGACTGGCTCAGTAGCAGTTCGGCTGTTAAAACGGTTGCAAATCACACATTTCTTCAGCACCTTTTTCGCCATTTGCCTTCCCCGCACGATCCAGTACTGGTCCCTCAGTTCGGCAAGAGTCTCCAGTGCACCGGCATGGAAGAGACGGTGGTGGGTTGTGCTGATCGTAAGTTCTGGGAAGACATGTCTCGATGGGAGGACAACAGGATGCTTCACGTTGTAGGACAACTCGGCTGCATTGAACCTTGCTCCCACTCAGCACTCCATCGTCGTCATAGATAAGGCTGAGATCACGTATCGGGGAATGGCTTGGCATGCGTGTCAAGCGGCATGTCGATCATTAGCGGATTTGCGCGCTGTGTGACGCACAGAAGCCGGGCCCACAAGACGCCTCCGTCCACGCCTGCTCTTTTATAGCTGATGGGCGAATTAATGCCGGTGTCGATAGGTATTCCGATCGCAAGTCGATTAATGCTGCCGGGCACAGGGACGCTGCCAGATACTAGACATCATATTGCACATTATATGGCCGCTCATAGCACACGTGACAAATCACAATCGAAAGAATCACCTTACAAGAAACGCACGATAGCAGTTCGCTGAACTTCGTGCATCGGCACAAGCACAAATATGGAACCGCAAGGTTCAAGTATGAAGTTTTCTCTACAGGGATCATTTTCTGGGAGCTTTTAAGCTTTGTCTCTTATCAACGTTCATCTGCTGGGACGATGCCATTTACTTACAGAAAAAAAAGCAATTTGCATAGGCTCTTGCATTGCACCCATACTCAGCGATTAATTTTTATCCAGACTTCACGCATACCTCTCTGACATGCTCATGCAAAACAAAGCCTTCCGTTATGTTGATGATTATTTGTTTGTTATTGATTGCTCTTCAGATGAAGTGGAAAGTCAGGTTGCCACAATTTTGCCAACTCTTAAGCCGTGTCTGGCTCCCCTTAAAATCGCCCATGAAATCCTACAGGACGGTACCATCCGGTTTCTCTACCTTCGTCTGTCTTGTTCAATAGGGCTCACTTGTTGGAGCTATGAAGCGCGGTCTAGTAAATCTCTCCTACCTACCAAATTGATAAATATACAGATAGCCAAACCTTGGTTTAGAAATGTCCTGAAAGAGTCGCGACATGATGCTATTGATTTGTTCGCTAGCTTTGAAGGGCAAAGCAAACGGTTGATCAAAGCTGGCTACCGATACTACTGCCAGTATCAGTGGCTGAATGTTTGCTGAAAAGATTCTCGGAAGCGCAAACGGCGAGGAGCGAAGCAGCGGCCGCTTGGTAGAAAAACAAGTGTGAGGCCGTACATTTTTTCCGACCATTTGAAAAAGGTTCCACAGAGAGCGAACATGCGAGTTGTTTTCTCTGCTCCTGATATGCTTGGCAGGCTTTGCAATCTTACCAACCCTAAGAAGGAAATGCAACCAGTGCATAAAAAAAAGACATTTGAACAGGCATGTTGATTGCGCTCTAGCGGTGGTATACAATTTTCCATTGTTTTTCAACGTTGTCTACATTGGACAGAACGGAAGATGTATTAATGATCGCGTGCGCGAGCATATTTACAATGTTAATGAAATTTCATCAAATGGGTTCCTTACCACGCATTGCAATACTTGAGAATGCAAACCAGTTTTTAAAGAGTGCGCCATCATAGGACGCAGTCACCATCAACGAAAGCGCAAAATTATTGAGGCTGATGCCATCACCAAATGCGGTAGGGTGTGCGTGAGTACACAGTCCTTATCTTTATCAGGCAAGGAACTTGTCTTTCTGAGACGGTCGGCACGTGTTCAGTAAACTGCAGTCCTGTGTTTTTTGCAAGGTTGTTGTTTCGATTGCTTTTGTCACGTGTGCTATGTGCGGCCATATAATGTGCATAGATTCATGGAATAAAATCAGCTGGGAGTTAGCGCTCGTCCATACAACTGTCCCTGCTGGTTCGTACTCAAACTGAGTAGCGCTAAAGGAAGACAAAAATACGTACAGTATAAATAATTAAATCAAGCAGGCTAGATGACTCTTTATTTATTAGATGACTTTCTAAGGGAATGCCAATAAATCGGTCAATAAATCATCATAGCAGCGCGAAAGAGGGATCTGGCCGCAGTAAACACCGCAAACATAAATCGTTTCGACCACGGCTATACGTTGTATCGCTATATTGACTAAATGCTCAAAGCATTACCGTTGTGAGTCATCGTGAGATTGGTTCCGCCGCTTTTATATTTATCACTACGAGAACTCAATAATTAAGGATGGCCTAGAAGATGGAGGGCACTGTAATTTCGGTATGGAATCATTACTCACATGTAACGTTGCAATATTGCAGGGTCAGCGGGTAAATGCAAATGCAGGAAGGGACCGAGTGGCAGGAGTACGGTTCGGACACGATAAGCTTTTCTCTGATAATGAGGCGTTTGTTTCGGACGAAGGAAAAAATGCAAGGTGAATCTTGACTGTCAAATATGACTGAAAGTAAGTCTGTTTGACGGCTCGAAGCGGAAGCAGATAATTTCATACTGAACATTGTAAATACCAAAGCTCTTTAAAAATAATACCGTTGAACATAAATACCTTCCCATACAGTATAATGATTATCATGTCGCCGTTGTCACAGAGACTTGTTTGCGCACTGAAATAAGATATTCAGACATATTCCCTCACCCCCGTCCTCGTTATAGGCTTATCCGCAACGATCGCGACACGTGCGAGGTCTGGTAGTCATTTTTAAGGAACTAATCGGTCTTGTATAAATTAAGTACGATCCTTATATTGAAAGTATATGGTGCAAGCTTAAATTAAGCGGTGTTTTCTGGCTACTTGCAACAGTTATAGGGGCCCCGAATGCCCCTCTAAGATTTATGAGGTCAATTCAGGACTAACTTTCTTTTTAATTATTCCTGGGATTTCGTGTGTCAAAATATATAAAAATATGCATTTATTAGGCGCGCTGGAGTGGGAGACTCTGTATTATATTTGGGTTGATGATGTACAGGGTTTTATGGCGCAACGACCAGATATGACTAAAGGAGCACCATGCACGTGGTAATGAGTTTTCAGTGAATCGCTGAATCGTCTATGACATTTAGAAATGGATCATACATGCTAAATGTAGCGTCGCTATAAGAAAGCCTAAAATCAGTTGCTGTAAATTGCGTAAATTGTATCAGTATTAAAATGGCAATCACTAGATATGTGTGCTGTGACCATCAATCTTTTTACGAAAGGATGATGCAGTAAAGCGTATAGGTGGAACTGGCACCAGCGCCTTAATACGGTCCTTGAACGCAAGGACTTGGAGGCATGTGCTCTGCAAAAATATTATCGCCTCTGGAGAAGAGCGCTATGAATCTAGGGGGCTGATAACTGGCAATATACCGACTTCTCGAAGAAACCTTAACTGTTCTATGCTAAGAAACATTGCCGAGTAGAGGGCAACGGTTTCTTTATATTGCAATGTAGCCTATTCAAGTAACATGGAGATCGCTTCGGACACCGCAAGCGTTGCACCAGAGTGATCCACCACTAGCGTCCATTACTACACGCGGAGTGCGCCAGCCTGCCAGCCTTCCTGTGCACGAGCTCCTACTGAGGAGCTTCCCTACTAATGGGAAAAACAACCGCGTGCGGCTTCACCAAGGGAGGCCGCAAGCGGCGTTCGAGGACAGTGTCACGCGGCAGCGGACGTCTTCGACTACCTTCGCGGCGCAGGCGACATATTCATCTTCTTTACCTCGGTGCGCAACTTCGCCCCTTAATAAATAGTTTATTTTTATAAACCTGCTTTCTCTAAAGTCACCACAATACTAGTGGAGGTGCGGGGTATGATTCCAAGCCCCACAGACCGAAGAGAGCGTACTCCTGATCCTCAGCGACTGGAACCCGTGGATCTGCCGCCAGTGCACCAAGCCGTCGTCTTCGATGGGATGCTCCGGAATTCAGACCACTTCTTTTCGCGGCAAGGGAGCCAATTGACACCGCTACCTTGACCAGCCAAGTTGCACCAGCACAACTCATCGTGAGCCAACGTATCACGCCACAGGCTTTCCACGGCGACTCGTTCGAAGACACCGAGTACTGGTTGGACTATTCCAAGAAAGTGACAAAGTGTACTTTGCCTTAGAAGACTCAACACGAAGTGGTACGAAAAGCACGAGGCTTCTCTGTCGTCTTAGAAAGAGTTTCGGCGGCAGCTGTTGGCTACGTATGGTAGCAGCGATCGCAGGGAGAAGGGAGAAACTGCTCCTCGGGCACTGGATGAGCGCACGAATGAAAGCGCAGCCATGGCCCGCCCTCTTAAGCACGCCGACCCCAACATGAGTGAAGACAAAAGGGTCCGCCATCTGATGCATGAAGTAAAGCAAGAGCTTTTCGCGGGCCTCGTTCGTAATCCGCCACCCACCGCTGCGAAGTTTCGATCGGCAGCAACAACGATTGAAATGACGCTTCAGCATCGAGCCGGGCAACACGTCGCGATCTAAGCTGTGCATCCGCAGGTATCTTTTCGGCGTGCACTGAGAATAGCCTGCACACACTGCGGGAACTCGTCAGGTATGTCGTCAGGGAAGAGCTACGCAAGATGCAGTCTCACGAGGCTCCTCCTGAACAGTCTGTCGTCGATAACGTCAGAAGAAAAGTGAGTCAAGCCATACGGGGACCACAGTGTGAGCCACCACCGGCATGACCAACGCCAACGTACTCCGACATGCTCAGGTGACCCGCCGTTCACATTGCACCAATATTTCACAGCGAGTCCATCGTTCCCAGTCTGCCCATCGCGAGGTCAAGGGACTACGCACCGATAGCACGCAATGCGTCCCGCATGGCTGAGACAAAGCCCAGAAAAAGTGACGTGTGGCGTGACACCGACCGTAGGCATCTGTGTTTTCACTGCGGAGAAGCTGATCATCTGTACCGATCCTGCCCGTACTGTCGAGCCGGTGTTAGAGGAGTTTCTATGAACGCACCATACCCCCGGAACCGCGAAAGGCCATCCGACATCGAAGAGAACTTATGTACCCATCAGAGTTTCAGCACACCTCGCCATCACCAATCCCGGTCGCCATACCCTATGGTTTAACGATCACCAAGGCCACGTGACTCTTCAAGCACAGTTTGGCATCGTTCGCCTAGGCCAAAGCCGGATAATTGAAGATAACGGCCTGGGGAGGTGAGGTCGGTAACATTTAGGCATGCGAACATCTTCCACCGCGGTACCAGGGCGACATCGACGCTTGGTTCCAGGTAAAGAAGTGTGGTAATCAGAAAATAGCTTCAGACTTGCCTTTACTTGTTGCTGGGTGCGAGCTGAATGCATTAATGGATACCGGGGCTGATTATTCGGTGATAAGCTATGAACTGGGGAAAGCTAAAGAAAGTTTTGACAGAGTGGAATGGACCTCAGATACGTACAGCCGCTGGTCGTCTTATTATGCCTTTCGACAGGTGCACCGCAAGAGTTCGGATATAAGAATTTACATACGTTTGTGACTTCCTCGAACTTTCGAAATGCTCGAGGGATTTTATACTTGTAATATATTTTCTATAAGCTAACGGCTCCATTAACAACTTGCTGAAATCCAGCGTATCATTCTCGTTTCAACAAGCTATAACCTGTGAGAAATCAAAACTATATATCACTCCACTGCGAGTCATCGATGACGGTGTAACTGTACCGCCACGCAACAGTGTAATAGTTCTGGTCAAGAACGACACGTTCCATGGCTACCAAGGTATAGCATATAGCAACACGAAACTTTTATTGAACAGGAGCATGTGTGTTGCACGAAGACTCGTTCACCTCCATAACGAGTGCGCAGATATCCTCCTCGGTAATTTTGGACGCGACTTTAAGCACATCGCGAAGGGAACAACTATCACATTCGACATAAATTTCCGCGGAAACGCGCCAGGTGGAGAAAAGTAATTAGTAAAGAGAAAGATGAGACATTCACCCAAACGTAGCTAAGTTCTGCGAAGGAAACCCGTACGGGTTCCTCCAAAGAAAAGCCTCGCAGTTGAAGAAAAATTCGTGCTGGTCCGGAACTACAACCCGGGATCCCGGTGGTCCCTCGCTCGAGATTTTCGAGGAACCCTTATGAGTTTCCTTCGTAGCACTTAGCAGCGTTTGGGTTGATGTCTGATTTTATCCTTCGTTAACTAACACCTTCTTCAATGAGTTTTCTGAAACCACAGAATTGGGCAGCCTAGAGCTAGCATCAGTGGCTGAGCCAACGACCCGCAAAAGTCTGGGAGGTAATTGCCGTAATCCGAACCTTTCAGTGCTTCAAAAGCAACAGTCACACAGCCTGATACAGGATTTAGCTGAGTCTTTCTCTAATTCTTTAATAGTGTGGCGCATGACCATTGCAAAGTACATAATTATAACAGAGGATACAGCCAGGCCTGTATGCGAACATCCGTATTTATTCTTGCCGAAGCAAAGAGAAATTATCAACAACCAAGTACGCGAAATGCTCAAAGCCAATGTCATTGAGCCTTACAACACTCCGTGGGCATCCCCCGTAGTTCTTGTTAAGAAAAAGGACAACACACTGCGGTTCTGTGTAGACTTCCATAAATTTACCTGTTTGACTAAGCAGGACGTATACCCCCTCCTGCGCACCAAGGACACGTTAGATGAGCTACGGTGTGCAAAAATTTTCCCCTCTTTCGATCTGTAAAGCTCGTATTCGCAAATTGAAGTGGATGAGCGAGACCGTGACAAGACAGCATTTGTCACTCCGGATGTACTATGTGAATTCAAGGCTCTCACATTCGGTACCTGTTCTGCGCCGGCAACGTTTCAGCGCGTGATGGATACTGTACTTTCCGGCTTAAAATGGCAGTCTTGCCTAGTATATCCAAATGATGTGGTCATCTTTTCCGCAACGTTTGAGCAGCACATAGATCCACTGCGGTTAGTTTTAGAGGCAATCTGTTCGGCAAACCTATCAATTATTCCCGAGAAGCGTGAGTTCGCATTTGAAGAACTTCGATTTTTTAGACATGTCATCAGCGCTCAAGCTAGGTGTTCGACCACATCCGAAAAAGACCGCGGCTGTCGCAATGTTCTCGACTCCAACAGACAAAAAGTCAGTACGACGCTTTTTGCGCTTATGCGTTTACTATAGGTGATCAGCGAATTCTTTTTCCGAAAATAACAGAGCCTCTAACAAAACTTACAAGAGAAGATCTACCGTTCATATGGCAAAGCGAGCAACAGAGCACATTTAATAAGGTAAGAAAACATCTGCAAGCGTCTCCATCCACGGTCATTTTGATGAGACAGCTGACACAAAAATATACACGGACGCCTGTAATGTCGGTTTCACCACCATCCTTGTCTAGTGCAAAATGACGAAGAAAAGGTTATACCCTACACTAGCCGGATCTTATCGAAAGCAGAGACAAACTATTCAGAACTTAAAAAAATGTATCACCGTGATCTGGGTAATAAGTAAATTTCGTCCGTACCTATATGGCAAACCATTCAAAGGCGTCAGCGATCGCCATTCGCTTTACTGACTGGCGAACATGAAGGACCCACTTGGAAGACTAGCAAGATGGAGCCTCCAATTGCAAGAGTAGGACATTACAGTGGTATACAGGTCTGTAAGAAAGCACGCCGATGCCGACTGCTTGTCACGAGCTCCAGTAGACACATCACTGTCAGAGGAAGAGGACTTTCCGGACGTAGGCATTGTTGAAACAATTGCCAACGTTAATTCACTGACGAAGAATCACTACCACTCATTATACACCTCGCAGGATTCAGCATCCAAGTACCCCGTATTTTTCCAGAGGCCTTTGAGCCTCAGAGGAAATGTCCTATACAGAAAGAACTTCAAGCCAAATCGCCAAGTTTTTACTTTTAGTGTCTGCACCTATGCGCCAAGAAATTCTCCCAGCATGTCACGATGAACCCACATGAGGACATTTGGGCGTGAGTCGAATATACGCCAGGATTAGTGTACACTATTATTGGTCCACATTTCTAGCTTCAGTGCAACATTACGTCAAGACTCCCCGCGAAAGTCAAAGGCGAAAATCGCCGTGTGTACAACCGGCAGACCTCTTAGAATCATATAAAGCCATCGAAAGCATCATTTCAACAAGTTGGACCCTTCCCTACATCTTTACTTAGGGAAAAGTGGATCGTGGTGGCTAAGATTACTTAACCAGATACGCTGAAACATATTCCCTGCACCAATGAACGGTGGCTGAAGTTTCCAAGTTCTTCGTAAGCATCATGGTCCTCTGGCATGGGGCTCCAACCGTCGTCCTTACTGATCGTGGAATAGCCTTCAAGGCGGAACTTATGCAATGCTTGATGATGACTCATACTGACCATAGGAAAACTACTGCCTATCATACTCAAAGCAATGGTCTAACGGAACGCCTGAATAGAACTCTCGCCGAAATGACCTCTATGTATGTCGATGCTGAGCATGAGATGTGAGATGAACTTTTACCCTACGTCGCCTTTGCCTATAACACCGCCGTACAAAATACAACCAGAGTCACAGCATTCCAGCTTGTATACAGCCATGCAGTTACCTCATCATTGGAGGTTATGCTGCCGTTAGATGACGATCATTACCCTGCGGATTTAGATAAGTTCTTACAAAGAGCCGAGGAGGCGGCCAGTCGGCAAGATACCGAATACGTTGCCAACAACGGATCAACGGAAAACGCTACAACAAGCGACATTACGAAATGCGATATAAACCGGGTGACAAAGTGTAGATATGGGCCCCTGTCCGACGCGGTGGGCTGTCAGCAAAATCTTTCTTGTCGATTTTTTGGGCCCTATGAAACAGTTCCCCTTACTTATGAAGTCAAGTCCGCTGGACACGATCGTTCATGGTAGCGCAATCCTGTGGAGCGCGTACATGTAGTGCCCACGAAACCTTATTATGGGAAATAAATAGAAAGAGGCCCAACAAAACGTCCCTGATGCAAATCAGCTTATCTGCAACAGGCACACTGCATGTTGCTTTCTTACGCATCAGTACGACGCGCGTTAGGAGGAGTGGTAGTGCCACGTAGCTTGCATTCAAGTACCACGCAGATCGCTTTGGATACCGCAAGCGTTGCAACAAGGCGAAGCACCACCAGCGTCCATCACTATGCGCGGAATGCGCCTGCCTGCCAGCCTGTGTGCGAACGAGCCCCCACCGAGGAGCTGCCTCAGGGAAACGAGCGCGTGTGGCTTCATCAAGGGAGGCCGCAAGTGGCGTTCGTGGACAGGGTCACGTGGCGGAAGACGTCTTCGGCTACCTTCGTGGCGCAGCCGACAGAGTGATCTTCTTTTGCTCTGGGCACTGTGGGCTTCTCATCCGTGCTATTGGGACAAAGGAACGACAACACAGTAGTGCAAACAATCACAAGGACATTTATTGCACTTTTCATAGATAAATGCCTGCTAGCCGAGTTGCTATCCAGAGAACATGCCGATGGGCGCGCGACAAATCTAGAAGTCCGACTCACCGCGACCGGATAACGAGCGAATATGTTAGCCCCATGCTGGATCCCAACGCCTGGTCGTTCGCGCGTGCGGTCACGCGAACGGTGGCGCGTTCGAAGGAGGCCACGCGAGACGGTCCCCCAGAAGCATGGATCGGAGCTCGCGCGGGACGTCCGCGGCGCTGGCCGAACCGCAGCCAAAGAGGAAGCGTCTTCTCCTTTCCGCGCCCAAGTAACCCCGCCGTGATGCGGTGTTAGCAGCGCAACACTCGCGCCATCTCTCGTACTGCGCTTCAACCACACCGACCACCGCGGGCCCCAGGCCACGCGGCGAAGCCGGATTACAGGAGACGGGAGCTATGCGGAAAAACAACGTATCAGGGGACGCGTGAGAGTCGCGCAACCCCACAGCAAAAGTTCGTCCCTTAATGAATAGTTTATTTTTATAAACCTGTGTTGACTGAAGTCGCGACAATATGCTAATGAAAAAAAATTATTTGTGGTTCTAACACCATGAAGTATTCAGCGTCTGGCCACATTTACTGCACATAAGAGATTCATTACCAGCCAACAGGTGAGTGTGCCATACATGTGGCCAATAATAAGACGGCAGGAAATGACCTCAGTTCGCCGTATTTTTTTAATGGGTGGCCGATTTCCTAACTGTGGCTTAATGACGTGGACTTTATTCAGTATTTCAGCGTCCCATAAGCGCTGCCCATGGACTCTAAGACTTTTCCGCACGAAAGGCTCCAAGTCTTTCACAGGGACAGCTATAGAGGATGAGTTCCCCATTCTAGCTAGGCAAGCGGCAGTTTCATCTTCCAGCATGTTACGCACAATACCGCTGTGGCCAGGTACCCAGCATATTGTGGCGAGCTGGTTAGACGTATATGGTCTGCACAGCAATGTATAGCACTCATTGAGCCCAGGCGTTTTATGCTTACACGGTGAAATTATAGCATTTACAATGCTGAAAGAATCAGTCAATGTAACTGTTTTTTGAAGATTCATTTTGCTGATATGTTTTGCTGCAGAAAGTAGTGAAACTGCATCTGCCGCAAATATACCTGTTTCTGTGTGCAGGGCATCGGATTCCGAAAAGCAGGGACTGACTGCCGCGTAGGACACGCCAGCATGTGAATTTGATGCATCGGTGTAAAATTCCGGGCAAGAGTATTTTGTCTGAAGTTAGAGAAAATTTACGCGGATGTGTGTTTCCAGAGCATGCTTCATGTATTCAAGAAACGATGTGTTATATTCTGCAACTTTCCGTTGTTATGACGGTCGCAGCGTTATCGGAGGCATTGCACGATGTGACCTGCGCAAGGGAACCTTCGCTAGACTTCACATATAAAATGACAAAATGCATGAATATACAACATAGTTAACGTGCTATGTTCAGGCCAAGTTTTATTTGAGGACGGTAATACAAGCCAAGTATAGGACAAGGAAGGAGACAGGACGGGCGCTAACTCAGAGCTCTGCTTAACGACACAGAACGTACGTAGCTGTAACATTACAAAAGGCATGCGCGCATGAGGCAAAAGGAAAACGATGGTTGTGATGCCCAGCCACTCAAGGGGGGCTTCATCTACTCATCGCGTGTAATTCTGTAGAGGTACGCATTGTAATGTTGCAGCTGCACTTTTTATAGCTCCCGTAGCCTCGTCTTGTCTTGCGCCAATGTTCTCATTGTGGAGCATCGCCGACTACCTCGTTGTCAGTTTTGTTCCCTGCATTTATTTTGCTGCGGACACTACTGTACACGGCTGTTTGTTAGATGTTCTGTATTCGTTTGGCACGCTTGCTAAATGGTGGAGTTTGGCTTTCACTGCGTGCAGACCAAGCAGTCCACGAAGAAGATGATACCACTGAACGCCGATGCGCCAGTTCTGGCACGAGAGTCGCAAGCTCCAATCTGGAAGAACGAGGAACGCCCTGCTCAGCCAACGACGGTAGGCGCACATCGTTGTTCCTTTCAAGAAATTAGATGGCAGTGTTTTTGCACTTCAGATCTTCTTGAATTATTTCCTTTTCTGAATTATTAGCGTCTGAGAGAGAAAAAGCTCTTTGAGGAAATGTAGACATTTCTGCTAGCCTATAATTATTTGAACGTACTACATGCTAATCTGCGTTCAGAAACGTATCGGGGAGAGAAAGGACGTAGAAAAAAAATGGCAGTAAGAGAAAATAACGGAAGAAAATGAATTATTGTGAAGAATGTGATGGCAAGATGTAAATATGCTAGCGCTCGTATATTATGCTAATCTCCTGAAGCAATGAAAAAATAAAATCTTAGGCAGGACGTTGCAATGAACCTACTAGGCTTACTACATCTAGTAATACGCGGGAAACAGACCCCTTCATAGTCGCATAAGATGTCCTTTCGTTTCTGTAACCTGGACATTCCAGCAAAATGTGTACCACGGATTCCCAACTCCCCACAGTAAAGCAGTAATATTCCACATCTGGCTACGCTTCTCTAATATTGCTCTTTGCGTCCCTGTATAAAAAAATATCCAGATCTGGTGAACCTGTTGTCATTTATATGAAGCACACCTTTCTTGAAACTAATGATGAGAGGATATAAAGTTGCCATTTCATTCCTGCATCCTTGGCGTGAAGGAAATGGGCATGCCTGTGCTCTCCCCTATCAGTGCTACTAATGTGATAAATATTCCATAGGCTTGTGTTCGTTAACTTCTGATTTATTTTAAATTTACTAGCCGCTTCTTGACCAGCCCGCCGTTGTTGGTATGTGGCATAGTATGGAAATCATAATCATCGCCAACACGCAGCGATCATGCAAAATAGCTGGTTGGCGTTGGAATAATGTGTATCTCCCACTTTTTTGACAACCCCCGCCGCGGTTATGTGTCACAGTATGGAAATCGTGTTCAACAGCAACACGCGGCGATCATCTCAAAGCTATAGTTGGCGTTGGCAGGATATATACCTCATCATCATCATAATTTTAAATTCTATTGTAATCCAATGTGATGCATTTCTTGCAAGATGGAAAGCATTCTGCAAAAGCAACCAGCTACAGACCTATAGCCCTTACAAGCTGTATTGCCAAGTCTTATGAAGCATTATATACATCAGATTGACATACGTCCTTGAAGCCGAGAACCTGCTGGATAATCATCAGTGTGCGTACAAGATAGGTTGTTCGACAACAGATACTCTAGTCCGGCAAGAACACGAGATACGTGCGGCCTTTCTACACAAGCAAACTGTCTCACGGTTTTCTTCGATCTAGAAAAGGCACACGACACACATGGAGGATTGGTATTTTAAGGGACTTCGCGGATTTAGGAATTCGTGGTAGAATGCTCAAATGTCTAGCCGATTTCATGACCGACTGAAAATTCCAAGTGCGTTTAGGAACGATGCTGTCACGCGTATTCATTCAGGAAAATGGTGTGCCACAGGAATGTGTATTAAGCACAACGATGTTTGGGGTGAAACGAATGTGTTCTCAGTCCTCAGTCAATGAATTCCGCTCTCGTTAATGCACTCATTATGTATGGATGACCTACAAATTGCGCGTCGTGCATCGAACTTAGGAACCTGTGAACGGCAAATCCACATTGCGGTAAACAAACTCACGCAGTGGGCATCTGAAAATGGGGTTTCGCTTCTCAAGTGAAAAAACTATTAGTGTTATCCTTTCACAATAAAGACGCCTACATAATCTACAGGAAGCCACACTGCCGGTAAAACAAGGACACAAGTTTCTGGGTGTTGTTTGATAAAAAAAATTGAACTTCTCGAGCACATAAATAGTCTTAAAATTAAAGCGATCCATGCACTTAACATCCTCAAAGTCTTGTCCCGAAAGTGCTCGGGCTCTGACCGTAAATGCTTGCTACATATTTACCGTACTTTAGTGTGCAGCATATCACACTATGGTAGCATCACATGTGGTTCATCCAGACAGTCTTACATGAGACGACTTGACTCAGTTCATAACCTCGGACTACGACTGACAAGCAGGGCTTACAGTGCATCACCTGTCCAGTGTTTATACGTTGACTGTAATGAGCCTCCTTTACAGCAGAGCAGAACGCTACCAACTCTTTCCTACGTACTACAAATACAGTCCGCACCACAACACATATGCTACAACATCGTCACACAGTGCAGCTCTCGCTTACACTACACAAATAAAGCGAACGTGATAAGGCCGCGCATCCTGCGATACTAGGAATAGCGTGAGGATCATGACGTTCATCACGAAGTCCTCCAGATTGCCAGAAAGCCACAACGTGTGCCCCCATGGTGCCATTTCACACCGTTATGCGACTGGACACTAACACATTTAAAGAAAAGAGACACCCTAAAGAAACACATTTTACAAGAATGCCGCGCCTTTCATGACAAATGAAAAATTACATGAAGTTTTATACCGATGGCTCTAAAACAAGAAAAGAACACGTGGTTGTGGGGGCTGTAACGGAAGACTTGGAAACAAGTATTCGATTACCACAGCACGCGTCTCTCTACACAGCCCAAGTGTACGCAATATGGACGGTAGTTCAAAAGATCATCGCTGACAAATACGAAAACGACCATGTACACCGATTCATTAAGCATACTCAAGGCACAACACGTGAAATTGGAATGTGAACCCCTGCTAGGGAATATTTTAAACACATTAACGTCAAACAAATACGGCGGATAAATTAGGTTTTGCTGGGTATCAATACATTTTTGGATACCAGGCAATGAAGTAGCGGATAGATGCGCATCAATGGCAGCGTACAAAAACATAACAAACGCAACACTTTCATATAAAGATAGTATCAATCCGATTCGGAAGGCCCTGACGTCAAAATGGCAACAAGAATGGGAGCATTGTTTAAGCAACAAGTTATATCTTATTAAACCTGTAATTGGGTAGCGGAAGTCATGCAGTCACTAGGGGTCCTATAACGTAAAGCCATTCTGATATGTTTTTTTTCCAATCTCATGACCTCAAATTTGCGTGACCGCCGACGCAAGCATTGGGCGGTGACTTGCAGGGTTGTCTCTACAGACCAATCAAATGCTCTCCTCGTTTACAGGAGTTCACGTTTGTTTGCTTTAAAAATGAATAACATTGCCTACACTGAGCGCCATGCTTTATCTAATTGGCTGACAAGAGGCGAGGATCACGCTCAAGTAGAGAGGGATTCAATGGGGCCGAGACAGTGAAATGAAAATTGATAACCGAATGAAGAGGGTGGTGCCGGCGTCTGTGATTGGACCGCTTTCCCTTACTTATCTTATGGTGTCTGTTCGAAAACCGTGACGGCATGCAGCGGAAGGTTAGGAATGCCGCTACAACGGATCCACAGCAAATAATAGTTGGTAAAATGAGGTCGCAAATGTTACACTGCCACGCTCAAAGCTTTATTGTATGCAAATAAACCCATGCTCTCCGGCAGGTGCGACTAGCCAGTGCCTGAGCCATTGGTGGCAGCCATCTTTTATTCCTTTCGGTACTGGGCAGTACGAGGGCTAAAGGTGAAAAGGCGTCGAATTATAGATAACTATTTTTCTTTTGTTCTTTCCAGTTATGCGTAATCAGTGTGTTCACGCATATCAGATGGGGAGCTATCGCGGTTTAGGCAACGTCACGTGAGAGACACGCGAAGTTGGCGTGGTTTAAAAAAGTTTTCGACCAATGGCGGAAAGCTGATTGCATAATTGGAATAGAAAAGTTTCGAATAGCTTTGCATTATAGCGCCCCAGCAACGGTTCCATGAGGTGATCTTGTGTCGACTTCGGATGGGACACACACTTCTGACGCACACAAAGAAAACCCGCCATGTTGCAAAAAATGCCGTGAACCTGTTACAGTCATATACATCCTAATAAAATGTCCACACAGTGATACACAGAGACGGAAGTTTTTACGCAACCTGTATAATTTACAAATACCATTACACGCAGCCCTATTACTGGCAGATGACTCCCTAGTACCATTTACTAACCTCTTCGTTTTTTGAGACAAAACTGGTTATTTAAACCAGCTGTGATGTAATCCAGGACCTGCTCTAACGTTGCGTTTCTTTTGTCTCGTGACTGGCGCAGTAGGATCTTTGTTCTCTTTGTGCCATTAAACCCAAATGAACCATCCCACCATAATCAACAAGTGAACACGTAACTTGGCTGATCCCCATGTTGTGCGTATGTGCCATAGTATCATAATCATCAACACGCGGCGGCCATTGAAAAGAGCTAGTTTCTGTTCGCACGAGAGACCTATACAAAAGAAAAGCGGTTATAACTTTTATGGTCAAACAGATTTCCAAACAGGCTGGTATGCATTGTTGATACAGTGTATTATCTGCCTCACTTTTAGAGAACTGTTTACTGTAATAACTGCATAGAGAGGTGTTTGTTTTCTGCTTGTAGACGCGGCTATGACTCTTGGTCGCAATGTAAATACCTTATGCAAGTACGTATACTATAGTAATAAATACCCGAAACGAGGACAGAAAGGGCAGTTGTGGGCTAAATCCACAAATAACAAAATTATTTAGCTAATGATCCTGGTTGGACCATCGGATTGCTGCGCTGAGGCGCACAGGTTCGAATTCCACCGCTGGTCGCGTATAACTTTTTTAAGTGAATGCGAATTTACTAGGCGAGACCGCACTAGCGACCGCCCTACCAAACTAGGTCTAACTATGGAATGGTAGGCAAAATAAACTTCATTTTTTGCCACTGTTGGCATATTCTGCTTTTTAAATAGGCTATTGTGGTGTTTGGACAATAGAAACGGACAAGCGTCATGCGTAGATCGCAATCTGTCATCCAAATGAAGGAGAACCGCGATTTTTCTTTAATAACGATAAGTCGTGATGCATAGGATCAAATGTAGGAACCTGATACACAAAAACAAGTTTTCATCTTACTGTTTCAGTATCGGTGAGCACTTTCATGGCTGGCCTGTGTGTTTAGCCTCTGCAGACGGTTGAAAAAACCTAGTTGTTCCCGGTCCTATCGATGACAACCGTGTGCCATGAAAACAGGTAAAAATTTAGAAATCTGTATTTCCGCGGGCTATCCCGTACCATCAACAATTGTAATGAGGGTTTCCTTCGTACCGCTGATCAGTCGAGGCGCGGGCAGTAAACACAACCAATGGGCGCCAGCAGCTCAAGCCCTAACCTCGTACGTACGTGTTCGTCTGCTTCACTGCACTTTCTTTTCTCTAAATTACAGTATATTAAGTCGTGTTTTGGCAGCGTTTCTGTTTATGGAGCTACCACAGTGGCTCAGTGGCTCTTTTCTTCTGCTGCCTGTTAGGGGACGGCGTGTTCGGTTTACGGCTGTGGCGGCCGCATCTCGGTTGAAGGCGAAATGCACGACGCTCGTACTTCGTTGCTCGTTAAAGAGCCGCAGTTCCAAATTTACCGAGAGCCCTGCTGTATGGCAGCATTAAAAACTCGGGGTACGTTGTAGAGGTTAAACGCCACCATTTGATTTTATTTTCGTATTAATGCAGAGGCTGAATTTATTAAATTTGTAAACATGTTTCTTGCAGCGGCTTTCTTTCTTCCTTTTCTTGTTTTTTTAATTCATTTTTTTCTCCTTTCTTCTTCCCTTGTGAGGTGCGGACGAAAGACACATTGCTCTGATGGAGTACATATCTTACTTTCCTCCATTTTCATTGCCCATAGCGGCGCTGTGCTTTGCCGCAACGTTTCTCATTTATATTTCAGTATCCTCCTACTACATGTTTGTCTATGACTCGACGTCGCTGCTTTAGTCAGGAGCATCTTTACATTGCACCCCATATACATCACGTCTCAGCTCAGTTGTGCAAAACCTAAAAAAAGATGCATGTATGCGTTACCAGAATGCAACCGGCTTGGAGTATTCTACTGTCCTTTTTTGCAACTCAAAGGAACTTTTACTATTATTTTAGATCCGTAATAAACAATAAATATTTCAAGAACTGTCAAATTATTGATTTGAACGTGACATCTTGGATTTCAAAGATTCAGGACTATTGAAATATAACCAGTTCTTTTTCCGAGAAGTTAACTGCTGTCGACTTAATTTTTCGGGGTATTGCTAATATTCCTACGCGCATTTCATGAACTTTAGAGGAACCTTTTCCAATATCGCGGCTCGGATTATTAGATGCGTTCAGTGACCACAAATTACTAGAACCAACTATTGCTATGTAGCCCTTTCTGGTAGGAACTGTATATAGAGAAAAAAAAAGAGGTTATAAGAAAGCCAACTAGAACACCATTGACGCGGAACTCTATAGCTTTTTTGATAACATGGTATTACCTTCTTCTTACGTCGCTCATTTGAAGAAAACTAGGTTCTCTTGAGAAATAAAATTTCGACGTTGTTAAGAAGCATGTCCCTTTGGTAACGCAGTGAATGATCAAACTAATCCGTAGTTTACCATGGCTCTGGCAGGTTCAGAAACAGAAAGTTAGCGGCTTTATAAGACAGCGATAAGTTTTCGTTTGCCGTTTGCTTGGGATAGGTATGAGGAATGCCAGCAGTCATACTGTCACGCAATATCGGCTGCCTAGCAAAATATTTTTCTCAGCACTTTGTATCCTAACTTAAGAATAATTCTAAGAAGTTCTGGAAAGTATGTCCAGATTACGACAGTTAGCACCTTGCCTTGCACGATGAAATCACTCCCATTGACACTGAGTGTCCATACGCGTTCAACTCATTCTTCCGTCTTCACTAGTGAAGCTGACTTGAATCTTCCCAAAGTGCTTAATTGAGGTAACCCCTACATGCAACTATCGAAATTAGTCGAAGGTATTTCTAAAATAATAGACAGCGTTAGAATGCCTTCTGGTGCCACCAATAATTACAAAAATTTTAAGAATCAGACTGAAGCAGAATTTTATTCCACTCCTTTCGACAATCATTATTTATCGCATAGTTAGCCACCAACAGGAAGAGAGCGAAGGTGGTGCCAGTAGAGAGAAGTGGAAATAAGGATTGGGCTGGAAACTTCCACCCCATTTCTTTGAAATGCATTTGTTGCAAAATGTTCGACCATAAAATAGCCTCTCACAGTTACGCTCATCTAAAATCTAAGAAGGTTTTTGGTAACCATCATGGGTTCAGCAAGGGTTTATCCTGCGAGACTCAACACTTTGAATTTATTATTGACCTGCATTGTAACATGAAAAGTAAGATTCAGAAAGATTGCATATCGTTTGAATTTGCTAAGGCATTTGATCATGCAGCTGACTGTCGTTTCCTTTTAAAACTCTCTGCGTTAAAACCAGATTATCTTACGTTACCGCGGCTCCGTAATTTTCCCACAAGTCGAAAGCAATTTACTGCACTTAGGTGCTATCCTTCACCACTTTGTTACGTTTCCTCTAGGGTACCCCAAGGCAGCGTCCTAGGCCACTTACTTTTTTCATCCTCATAATGACTTCTCTGACAACATATCACCTTGTAAGCATGTTTGCTAATGATTTTATTAATTATCATCCCATTTACAACTTAGCGATCACTTGGCCCTTCCACCGGGTATTTGTGAGTGGTGTAAAGCCTGTTTGCTGACTTTAAAAGTTTCCAAGAGCAAACTTGCAAGATTTAGCCGTAAACTAAATAAGTCTAGCGGCCTATGTAAAACTGGTAACAATATTGTGGAACGTACTACTTAGTACAAGTACCAAGGCGCCAACCTAATTCCGAATCTTTTTTGGTGGTCACACATTACTTTCATCTGTGATAACGCATCAAGGTCATTGGGTTGTTTACGCCATAATATACATAATTCTCCCTCTAGTGTACGTATACGGGCTTATGCCACTTTAATTCTTCCGCAGCTTGAGTTGACCTCTTTTATTTGGTCACCGTATCAACAATGTATTTTCAACCCATGTTAGAAGCCTTCCAGAAAAAAGCCAGTCGGTTTAGTGCGGATGATTACCGCTACTCATCCAGCATAATAGAAAATAAACATGACCTTTCACTTCAGCCTGTTAATTACTCGCTCTGACATTGCTCTTTTATCTTAGAAATTTGTTCACAGCAGTACGATATCCTCATTGCACCTTTGTCTCGCCTATGGAACTTACACACGCGGCGTAACAACTTTAGGCTGGCACACCTGTCGGCTCTTCCACGAGCTATTCGCTTGCGGCATGAGCTCCCGTACAACCTTTGTGTTAGAGCAAGATTGCGCGAAAGTCGCGTAAGTCTTCAAAAAAATATGTATATCTATGCTCCCGAACCCAATGTTTCCTATTTGCCGCCTTCACATGCCCTTGCTCATAGTACTGTTGCCAATATGTCGACCTTTCTTCATGCTTCTGACGGGAAAGATATATTTAGTGATTGATTTTTTATTCTCCATAGCAGTGTTTCCTTTGAGTTATGGTTCTTATTTTTTTCGTTATAGCCTTTGTGCTTGAAATTACTATCCTTCCCACCCCTTGCTTTCATTGTGTATGTGAGTGCATCTCAGTGGGGTAATTGTTCTTTTATTTTCTTTAAGTGTCGATGTATTTTGATCTGTATATAAGCCTTTACTGTGCCACCCCTTTCTACACTATACTCCACGGTGCCTCTGTAAGGTATCTGTAAATAGATAAATAAAATAAAATTAGAAGAATGAAATCTTACAACCAGGAGCATTACCCTACCACATTCAGACTACAGTGAACAGAGAAGAAATTTTTTCAGGCATCTTGAAACTGAAAGGGACAATAGAGGAAAATACTAAGTCAAGCTAAAGTGATACATTGGTGCTCGAGAATCTCTAAGGCATGTATATTATAGCGAACCGAGCCTTAATAATCGAGAAATCGAGGTAAATACAGGACATGATTAGAGACTCCCCCGGGACATTGAGGTACTTGCCCGATGACGAAAGCACTCCTCACTTAAATTCTGTCACTGGTACTCAACTACTCGTTGCAAAAAACATCCTCGTATTGTTTTGTAAGATGAAATAAAATGCTACTTGTCCAGTTCCATTTCATGTTAAGAAAAAAGAACTCATTGAAATTACCGTTGAAAAGGACGCGGGCGGTCGAAAGGTTTTGTTTTCACTCGACTCTGCGCCGCCCACGCTTTCGCGTTTCAGTACTTTCCTGATCGCGTAGAGCTGCACGGGTTTTTCTGGCTGACGAAACTCGGACAAACTGCAAGTAGCAGAGAATTCAACTTCCATGAGATGTCGCGGGATGTCCGAACGATCTGTGCCACTTGACCAAAAAGAAGCTGCAGCAGTGAATCCGCCTCTCTGTCGTGGCTCGGTGCCGGCGTCTGTCAGGCGCAGTTTTACTCACCGGCAGCACCAAAGGGCGGTGATGGCGTATGCAACCTCACCACTCCCCCGATTGGGTGGCGGGAGATATGAATTTCGAAAAAGGTATTCAGACCCTTCAGATACAAATTTGTCATAAACTAAGTCTTTTCTTGGCACAAAACATGCGTTGCGAGGTTTCTGCAATGGTATTTAAACAGTCCAAGTCGACTTAGTATTTGCCTTTAGTCTCCCTTTAAAAGCCGCCTCGAGCTTACGAAGTGGCGCTTTGAAACATAAACACGGTAAGAGGAGTTTCAGCGGGGCTACGAAGTTACCAATTCTTATGCCCACACTCGCAGGGCAAGGTGTCGCCGAAATCTGCACTGAAGAACTCTCGACGCAAATGTTCGGCTGCCAAGAAGGCCTTGCTCATCGAACCTCCGCAGTTTGGTGCCAAGTGTGACGTGTCCTCGGTTTCACTACGACCGCAGCCGCTGCCAGCGAGCAAACGGCGGCAGTCTCTCGGTAAACGGAAGCACAGCGGTGAATTTGAAACACGTGCTGAACTTTGTATTGGAGGACAAACACGAAGCGTCACGCTGGCTCTGTATTGCACAAAATTTCCTGTGCGGCCTTTAACCGAGCTGGCCGCTAGCCAAACGTCAAGTAAGGTAGCCGTGTAACGTAAAACTATCCCAATCTGTGTTTATTGCAAACATCTGACGCCAAACTGGCGTTGCCGCTGACGCAAGCATCGAGCAGTGACCCGCAGCGTTGCCTGAACAGCCCAGTCGAACGCTCTCCTGGTTTACAGGAGGTCATTTTTTTTCTTGCTTTAAAAACAAACAACATTGCCTTCATTGAGAGGTTGTCCTTACCTGATTGTCTGACAAGAGGCCAGCAGCACGCTCAAGCGGACAGAGTTTTAATGGGACCAAGCCAGCACAGTGAAAGTAAATAACCGAATAAGGAGGGTGGTGCCGGTGTCTGCGATTGGTCTGCTACCTTTTACTAAGCTTGTGATGGCTGGTCGAAAATAGCGGCAGCGCGCTATGGAAGCTTAGAAATGGCACTAAAACGGATCCTCAGCAGGATTTGCTGAGCGATGTCGTATACATTTACATTGAAAAGATTCGAACAGACACCAGCAGTATGACTCGAACAATTGAAGAATTACAAACCCGCCTAGAGGACGCCGAAAACAGAATACGTCAAAATAAGGTAATCTTTTGCGACATATGCGACCCTAATAACAGCGAGACATGGGTCGACTTTGAAGATGCAATCATTAACTTTTTTCAAAATAATCTGGAAATAACCGTGGGACCTCGCGACTTAGAAAGAGCTCATCACCTCGGTCGTCATTCTGTTGGTAAGAATCGTTCCACCATCGTGAATTGCACGTGTTATAAAACTAAGGAAGCAATAAGAAGCAAATGGCCATAAACTAAAGAAATACTGACTTTGGCATTGGCGAGCACTTTTCGCATTGCGTTCGACACGCATGGTAACAACTAATTGCATTTGCAAAGTTTTCCTTGAGATTTAGGAACCTTCACATCGGCTCGCAACATTACATCTTCGATGTTTCATTCAACACCGGTAAAGAAATCGCACAGCAATCGTTCTGTCACCGTGCACCAGCAAAACGTGAGCGATTGGCACTAAACAATCTTATCTCCTTTTCCGTGATATTCACCAACATTCGCAGTTTGCTTTCAAAGTGCGAACTCATATCGAACGTAGTTTCATCATCAGAGAGCAACGTATTGATACTAACCGAAACTTGGTTGAACAATAAAGTTGCACACGCCGAAATCTTAACCGACTTACCCGAATTCCACGTGTACCGTAACTATCGAAAGGGCTCGCGGAGGGGGCGGTGTTCTTATCGCAGTAGTAATAACCTTGAAACGGCTCGCTGAAATTGATGTGCAGGCGTGACCAAGGATTCTCAGGAAATAGCCAAGGCGTTGATAGCAGTGGTTGCGGCACACGCTGATGTCCTTGGTACACCGTGCAAGATTTTACCTTCCTGACAATATCGTGGTCAATGTTGGGTCGTCAGACATAGCTTTGTCTCCCGCAGGGGCGTCTGCATCAACAGGCGTGTTTGGTGTGTTGCGACATCATGTACCCGAGCATATGAGGGTTGGACCCTCCTGTGTCTAACCGTGCATGGCTTAGCCATGTACGGGGAAAAGGGGATCCTGGGGATATAGCCAATGCTGAGTGTTGGACCTTTAAGGCCCCTCGGCGGAGGCGACACACCCCTTTGGCTTCGGCCTCACGTAGACGGAACCTCCGGACTGACCCATCCGGGGTAAATCGGTAGTTGCCTTTTCCTATCCTCATCTCCAAGCTTGGTCTTTCTCTCTCACTTTTAGAGTTTCGTGCCCTCTCTCTCCTGCATCACTTCCCATTTTCTAGGCAGCGAGGGTTAACCCTGTGTGAGTAGCCTACCTAGATTGTCATATTCGATTATAGTGGTAACGAACAGCTGGCGTTTGCGGGACCTGTTTCACGGCTCCTGCAGCGTCCCCTTGTAGGACTCCAATCTCAACATATCCTTATGGCTAGTTCCTTCCCCCCTCCATGATCGCCCTCAGAAAAGAGGGCGCGCGGAGGAGGTGTTCCAGTTTTTTAGTCGGCAAAAAGAATCTTTCCCTCATTTCCACATCATTCATTCTGAAAAACCAGACAAACCAGTGCGAACAATTTGACCATTTCCTTGTTTCGAAGTCTCTTACCGAAGTTTTTGGTACAGGTTACAAGGCATCGACGAGGGCAAGCGGATATCTTCTCTTGGAGCTCCGCGACCCGAAACAGTACGAAAAAGTGCCCAATCTTGTCTCATTTGAGGATGCCCAAGTAACAGTAACACCACACCGTACTATGAATACCACCCGTGGCGTTGTATTAGATGATGATCTGTTTGAGGTTTCTGAAGCTGAACTCCTGGAGGGCTTCAGTGGGCACAACGTCATCAGCGTTAAACGAATAAAGATAAGGCGCGACAGCAAATAAATTCAAACCAAGCACCTAATACTCCCATTCAGCTAAAGAGTTCTGCCCGAGCCTGTAGAGGCCAGGCACACCAAGCTCCGTGTTAGGCCACGCGTGCAAAATCCCTTCAGATGTTTCAAATGCCAACATTTCGGCCACAGTTCACAGAGCTGCCAAGGCCGCGAAACCTTTGCGAAATGCAATGCCCATAAACACACCTCTAAATCTTGCGAGAACATTCTCCACTGTGTGAACTGTGATGGGGAGCTCGCCGCGTACTCACGGTTGTGCCCACTCTGAAAAAAAAAGAGATTGTGATGATAAAAGTAGAGGAAAAAATAACTATCAAGAAGGCACGGAGGCGGGTATCCTACCTGCCCAAGAACACATTTGCCGACGTGACGCGTCAAGGGGCGGTGGCACAACGGCTTCCGTCGGCTGTCCGGCCCACACGCAGTCCGGCACACACGCAACATTATCGAAAGTTATTTGTTGAATCGGCAACGTATTGTTGCGACTTTTTGCACAAGAAACTGGTGTACCCCAGGGATGCGTGCTTAGCTGCGCGCTCTTTATCGTGAACGGGAAGACGCTTCATGCTCCATTACCACCAGCCATTATGGGCTTCAGATCCTGTAACATCGCAGTATGCGAGAGACAGGTACAGCATTAGTTGAACAAGGTGTCCAAGGGGGCAGACAAAAACATGTTTAAAATCAACCCCGCAAACATTATTGTTTTTTTTTTACAAGAAAGAGAGGCCTGATTCCAGATCCTTGTGTTTAACTGTGTGGACAAAAACTACCTGTCCACCAAGAGCATAACTTTCTAGGTATTACACTTGACTCCAGCCTTACTTTCTTTCCACACATTAAATATGTTAAGGAAGAATGTCTAAGAACAATGAACCTGCTTAAAATTCTATCCCCAGAACATGGGGTAGTGAGAGGAAGTGTTTGATTAATCTTTATGAGAGCCTAATTCAATTATACGATTGTACTATGGTACCGTCGTATATAACTCTGGCAATCTGAGCGCGCTAAAGATGCAGGACCTGGTCCACCATCTAGGTGGCCGCGTAGCCACTGGCGCTTTCAGGACAAGCCGACGATAGGGGCTCTGTATTGAGTGAGCAAGAAAGAAAAGCGGGGCAGACGCGCGCCGCCTTCCGTCGCACGCGATAGGTCAGGGTGAGTAGAGGGAGGGGGAGGCGCGAGCGTTAGGATTCTGTGATCTGTGATTGCGTAACGTGTTTATTGGCCTTGTTAGACGCATTATACGGAGTAACCTTTTCTTAGACGCGCAGATTTATTGGAGGCCTTTACGTATATTTAAATATCTTGTTGCGAGGTATTGTGTATACGCTCCGTGAACTTTGTTTCCTGTTACACTTTTTTACCTTTATCAAGCGGTATCTTCGCATTTGTACATTTCATTGTATCTTCACATTTCTAACGTACGAGGGCGAGTCAAATAAAAGTAAGCCAATCCATCCTGCGCAATAATGGTCCGGTTCATGCGCGTAGCACACAGACACTCTCATGTGCAAAAGTGACACACAGATTTGAGGATAAATGTTCTTTAAAGCTCTCATACACTGCCTTGAACATGTTTGTGTGACATAATGGACGCTCCAAAAGTTGAACAGCGTAGTGTAGTGAGGTTTTTCACAGCTGAAGGTGTTTCCCAAAAATAAATGAGTCGCCGCACGGCTGCCGTGTACGTTGAACGTTGTATTTCATTGGTCACTGTGAAGCACTGGAGGAAATGGTTCAAAGAAGGACGTGAAAGCTGCAGATACAATACAAGACCTGGCCAAAGCCACCATGGAATCACCCTCAACACAACCGCAAATGTTAGTGAGCTGATTAAACAAGAAAGCGGGATAATAATCGATGAATTGGCAGAGCATGCGAACATCAGCCACGCTTCGGTTCACACCATAATTCATGAACATCTCGGTTATTGGCTCTTGTGTGTCCAATGGATGCCCAAGATTTTCAACCACCGCCAGAAGACGTAGAGTTTCGGCGCTGCCTTGGCTCATCTGATCCGGTATCGCAATGAGGGTGACGACTTCTTGTCTGCAATTGCGATCGGGGACGAAGCCTCCTGTGGAAGGTGAGCTCATTGCAAACGTATATCACGAACTCTAGGCAAGACCGGGTCTTTGGTCGAGTCCTTGGCTACTGCTGCAGATGACAAAACTCGAAGGTAACGTTCTTCGAACATGAATATGTGTGAGAGACGTTCGACTGAGAAGTTTTCGCATTTCTGTGACAAACGCCTCAGTCCATCAGCATGCCCTATGTGCCTTCGTCGAGTATAGATCAAGGTATCGTTGCAAGCAGATAGCATAAAGGCCAAATGCACAACTCTATGAGAACTACGTTCGGGAAATGACTAGTCTTGGCCACAGCGACAAAATGTCTTGATAAGAAATACTGGTAGAATCTTGCAACGCTACAGAATGACGCTTAAGCTTTCTTGTCGAGCTTGCAATAACCGGATGCAAACGAGACGGGATGTTCGAACCCATGGGCATCGCAGATGTGAAAAACTTATTCCTTGGAGTCAAAGTGAACCATTACATCACATATAGTTAAGTCGCTTTGCTTCTAGAAATGAATCTTCATACTCTTATTTCCACGTCTATGGTACATTAATAGCCAGACGTTGATGAGGCGGATTGAGAACTGAAGATAGGTTTGGCAAAAAATACTCCGTAGTAGATCACCAAGCTAAGGACACTCCGTAGCTGCTTTCAACAGGGGCGCAAAGAACTACCTCAGCCTTGCTTGGAGCAAGGTGGAGCCCATTGGCTGCACTCATCACCTAGGCCACGTCACCGGCATCAATGACGTGTCCTATGTAGTCGGCAGATGATATCATGAATTGGAATTTGCAATATTTTAGCTTGAAGCTGGTCTTCTGCGATGGTTGGAACAATTTAGAGATATTGTTCTCATGGTCCCTGTTGTCGGTGCCTTTGAACAAGATCTCGTCAAAGTAGATTGCAACGTGGCGTAGACATTGAAGAAGGATTTCCATTTCGCTTTGGAAAATGGATGGCACAGAAGAAATCCCGAAAAGAAGTCTGTTATGTTCCAAGAGACCTTTTGGTGTCTTGATAATTAAGTAAATCCTAGATGCAGGGTCGAGGAGCAGTTATTGATAAACATCGTTGAGATCTAGCTTTGTAAATTTGGTCCCATTTAACATCTTCGTCCACAGCTCTTCAGCCCTTGAAATTCGGTACTCGTCCACAATTGCAGCGGCATTCACAGTGACCTTGTAGTCTCTACAGATGCGAATAGGACCTTCTTTAGGATGAGAACAATAGGCTCTGCCCTATTCATACGGGCGTACAGCTTGTATGATCGTCTTTCCCCTGCACCATTTCTAGATCTTGAGACATTTTATCCATAAACGCCAACGGAACTGTTCTATATAGCTTTGAAAAACGGGGTTTTACTAACTCTTCAATGGCAAGCTTAACGGTGACGTCTTAGATAGTTGCTGGCCCATCAGAAACCAACGCACGGTGCTTCTCTAGGTGCTGCTTCAGACTTCAGCGACGCTGAAGAGTGGCCTGTTGAATGACATATTCAACTCCTCCATCCAGTTACGCTCAAGGAGCAACGGCGCTTTACCACGTGCGACCAGTAATGGAAGGTTGTACTGGTTATTGTTATACTTTGTTAATACCATAACCTTTCCAAGGACATATTTGATTTCACCGCTTTAACTCCTTAGTGGAACGTTTCAAGGTATGCAATGGAGCACCGGAAACTCACGGTCTAATGTCTCCTGCCCAGTTATGAATACGCTCACTCCTGTGTTAATCTCAAACTTAAATTGTTCTTGTATATTAAGTTAAATAATAAACGATTGACCTTCGAGGGCGCGGGTGACATCCAAGAAATTGTCCGCATACCGTACGTTTTAGGGCTGCTGCATGGAATTTCAACAAGGTTTCCTGGCTCATGTCGTGTATGCAGTGCAGCTTACTTGCCGGCGTTCTTCTGATGATATTATTCCTTGGGCACGGCAGATCGGTGGCTGGAAATAAATATTTTTGCTTTCAATACTTTGACTATATGACATTTCATGTAGCAATACTGGCAAAGATCATAAATGCGAGCACACTCGGTCACGTAATGCGTGTCACCGCAGCGATAGCAATTAACATGCTTTGTATGAGGAGCCTGGATAGCATTAATTGCTGTAGAATACGCTCCTGAAGTAGCACAGAGTTCCGACGTATCACGTTTCGCGGATTCCATAGGCAGTATTGGAGAAACTGAGGATCCTAAGGTGAGGGTAAGGTCCTCGAGTAGCCTGGTTTGCACTGGAGGATCGTTGATACCGCAAATGATGCGGTCCCTAAGCAAGTCGTTGAGGATCATTCCGAAATGGCAGCGTTCTTAGAGCTGCTTGAGTGCGGCTACATAGTCGCTAACCAACTTGCCCTCGTTGCGGATGCAAGAGTAGAACTTAAAGAAACTCACCACGACTGATGGTTTCCACTAAAGTACTTCCTGGGGGTTTGTAGACAAAACGTCAGAGCAGTTTCCGTAGGCTTTGCGGTGGCAAGAAGACACCGCAGAATAAAGTGCGTACTGCAACCGCAGGAACTGAGAAACACTGCACAACGCTTGTCCGTTGCACGCGGTTGGCATCGACCAACTGCTTCATTCCTTCCAAATAATGTTGCCGAGACTGCACGTGAGGCTCGAAGGGCTTCAAGATAACCGCACATTGCTATCTTGCAATTACTAGTTGATCCTAGTCGCCAAAATATTTGCAATTGTCCCCGAAGAGGCGGACACCATATTCTCAAGAACCTCGTGGTGCGACGGCCGGTGACCTGGCGCGCGCACTTCATTTACTCAGAGCGTGAGGACGACTAGCGTTTATGTATATCTTTATATATATATATATATATATATATATATGTATAACGCTACTCTTTGCTGCTTCCAAAGCCGTAGCATTCAGAAATACTCGGAAAACGCTCCATGTGAAATTTCCATACACCCTTCGTGATGCTTCATTGCCGAGGATCGATGAAATTAAAGATCTTGGTGTCTACTTCGACAAAACGCCATGCTTCTTTTAACAGGCTAGATATCTGAAACAGCTTACCCTTGTTTGTCGTATATCGCATGACCTTCACGCCCCTGTGGCCTTTCTAAAGTTGTATTCTACTGCGTGCTTTCCACTACCACCGTATATCTCTGTAGTATGGGGTGGAACGTGTGAATCTAATTCTGACCTCATTGAACGTGTCGCAAATAAATTTATATATGTGTTTTCAAGCATCGCCTTTGCCCTTCTGGCGACCACAGTCAAGCTCTTTCGAGTATATCTCAGCTCACACCTCTAAAATCAAGCCATAATAAATTAGACCATTTGTTCCTCTCTAAGGTGGTCCACGGCGTTATACATTGGCCGTAGCTTGTAAATCCTGTGCAACTTCCCTTGCAGCAAAAGTATAAGAGGGAACAGTCCGCATTTCTACCCGGCCTTGTTGCATTATTGATGGTGCTATGGCTCGGCTGCAAAAGCACGTAATAAGTATTCTGCCTGTATTTACATAGTTCAACCTTGATTTTCCGTCTTTTGTATACATGTAGATAGTAATGTTCTATGAGAAACTCCATTTTACACCTGCCTCCTCGTTTTGTTTCCCCTTTTGCTTCTCCATCTGGCATTGTTTTTTCTTCTGCCACATGTCTTCTTTGTACATTTTCTACTGCGAATTATTCTTTAAGCGCGCAAGTACAAAGGCTCCGTAGTGTTCCGGGCCAATGTAATGAATATATGATTGATTATTATTATTATTATTATTATTATTATTATTATTATTATTATTATTATTATTATTATTATTATTATTATTATTGCGTAGCGCTGCCTCCTTTAGAAGCGAACGCCACACTTTATATATCACGGCTAATGAGCTGGCGCACAGTTCCGTGAATGATTTGGAAAGGAAATGGACGAGTCGAGATACATACAGGGCATCACGGGTGCGTTATTCTTATGGTGTCTGAACACACACGTGCCGTAAGCGCTTCTATAATTTCATTTTTCTGCACTGTCTGAAATTTTCAAAAGGGGAACACGCACTCAAATCGGTCACAAGCAGGGTTCTTCCAATGGCCATTGTCGTTCATCGTTGTAAGAACAACTGAACCGACACCCTTTGCGCAGCTGAGGTGTGAGGCAACTCGCTGTTATATCGGCCTATTGTATAGATGTAGCTCTTAGTTGCAGCACTTATTTGTAGCATGCACATGCTGTGCATCTTTGCAGCTCCGCCTAGGCCGACCAGCCCAATGTCCTCAACGTTCGACAACAGCTCTGGTCACACGGCACCGATCAACAAGCGGCTCCGACTTGAACACAAGGGCGCGTCGGCGCTACCGCATGCCCTTCAAGACGCATTAACCCCATGGCAAGGGTCTTCTTCTCAAAAGTATGAGCTGGACATGTTCCGATTACGTAGCAAATTGTCATCCGGCGGCATTGCAGAGTCAAAGGAGCCATGTGAATAACTTCTATATATAAATTTCCTCGCGGAAACACACTTTCCGCGGATAAAGTGTGCAAGGTTGTGCTGGCGGCATACATTTTTTCCTGCAGTTTTCATCAATCACCCATTTTATCTTTCGTACGCTATGCGTGCATGTCTGTGTCACGTAGTCGCCTCGCCCCAGGTACTTGTATTCTATAAGTTGCACCTCATGCTAGCGCCTTCTCGGCTACGCCTCCCTTGTCACTACCGGGCGATGTGTTACCTGTGGCCTGCTTTTGCATGCTGTTTACTGAGTTTTCCACGTCTATTTGCGAGTACATTTTGCGCTTTTGTTTCTGGGCCTTGCTATTTTGTTTGCTGAACAATGGTTAAAGGGACCGCGACCACACAGAATGTGTCATGATATTTTGATGGAAATAAAAAAAAACATAATTTATGCCGATAAAGTCAGCATGGTGTTCGCGGTTTAACCAGACATCATAATCTTAGAATGGCATACAATGTCGCAAAAAAATACAGTAAAGCGAGCCACTTTACGCTAATATCATGCTTCTATAGCTGCATGCTGACATTTGCTTTGCGTAATGCGCATGTTATTGTGTTCACCACATGCATTGCTTAAAATCGCAACACTTATATTACATAGGCAGTTGCCTTTATTTTCCACGAATTCCGATCTAAAAAAATTCGCACTTACAATGGTGATGCCTGTGCAGCAACGACCGGTATTGTAGAACAATGGCGGGCCGCGGCGTCCCTGGTTGCATAGCGGTGCACTTGAGTGCTTTTGAACGCGTCATACTTTGCTAATGAGCACCTCTAGTTATGTGGTATCCCTGTGAAATACAAAATATGCGTCACATCAACAGCGGCTTGATAATCAGAATCACTATTTCTTGCAGCTAAGGGCCGTACTTTTCTATTTCCCACTAATACCGGCATAGAATCCCAATCGGGCTCACTTACATTGTTTCCACCATGTTTCTAGCGTACGATTTTATAGAAACGATCACAAGTACAAATTAAAAATCGTGATAAACATATTCCACGGCGATTTGCGCATTAGCGCGTCTGGACTGGGAACTCTAAACGGTAAACATTTCTTTGTACTAAGAGAAGCCTCTGCGCCTGAGTTCAGCTTGCTCCTCGCGCTGTCTGAGACAAATGAGTTCATCAGGCAGCACAATTGAAGGGAGTCAGTGCTTCAAACCACGTCATTGTGTGGACGTGTCAAAGAAATCTGGTGAACCTTAAGCATTGCGGCCAGGAGGTACCAAAAACACAAAGGTCCAATGGTTGTAAGATGACAGCAGCAGTGAATTGCGTCCACAGCACTTTGCATAGGCTCAAGAAGGTGCGTAAGTGCGTTGGTGTAAACATTTTCTTGGCCGATCAAAAGCTATGAGGAATATGTCCAGCGTCTCATATTATGCGAAACCACGGAAGCGCACTTCATTCATACTATCCGTGACACGTATGTGAGGCAGGCTTCGCTGTCATTGCAGCAAGATGAAAACGTCGTTACAGACGCCGTAGGATGATGTTGTCATAGTTTCTCCTGCGTTTCATTTCGCAGCATTTTGTCACCCGCATAAGTGCTCTTCTAACCGGCTTTATTTTTAAGTGCAGCGCTTCGTTTGCATCCTATGCTATTCTTATTATTGTTTGCTTCTTACATAATGTCAGGTATGATGAGCAGCATGCCGTGAATATCTGAGTGCTTCGTTGGAACGATGAAGTGGACAATCACGTTTGCTTGCATCGCTTTCAGTCTGATTGTCCAGGGTTACCCTCGCAGGTAGCGTGAATACTGTTTAGTTATCCCAGCTGGACATAATAAGGCCGGTAAAACACATCCACAACATTAAAAGATTAATGCTGTTTGGACACATCTGCAAGTTCAACATATTAAAGCTGTTTGAACACATCTACAACTTGAACATAATAATGCTGTCTGGACCCATCTTCAACTTGATCATACTAATGCTGCTTGGACGCACCCACAACTTAATCATACTAATGCTGTTTGAATACATACACTACTTGAACATACTAGTGGTGTTTGAGTACATATACACCTTGAACATGCTAATGCTGTTTGAACACATCTGCAGACTAAACCTAATAATGCTCTTTGGGCGCATCCACAACCTACAGGGATGCATCACCGGGCCCCGTGTCACAGCCCGTGGAGGAGCAGGGTGCCATGCACATGGCGGCCCATTTTGCCCCGGAATTGCTCGCCCTGGACGGTGATTTCTTGAGGAAGCCGTCGATACTGAAGCCCGTCAGGGTTACGATCAGCAGAACCTCGGTGACGCCTGAAAGTGAGGATGGCGCTGCCAAAGAGGCCATGGTACGACGATCACTGGAATGACTGAGTAACGAGAAGCCAACCTGTATGGAGCCGAGTCCTATGACGTTCTCACGAGGATAAACATGTTCATAACTTCACTAGAAAATATCCTCCAAATATGCCACGTTCTTAATCGAGCTTCTACAAAGCTATGAATATAAAGAAATAACAAGAAGACAAATGCAATAGACATATAGCTGCATTTTACTCGAACTATGGACAAAAGAGAAATAGAGATGGCACGAGCGCAGTCCTCTTTATTTACGCAGTAGTGCAGAAGCACATGGACGACCAAAAAGGACGGCGGGACACAGCGCTGTGTGCCATCCTCTGTCTTTCTTCGTCCATGTGCTTCTGCGCTACTGCGCTACTGCGTAAAAATGTCACGCGAACTAGCCCATCAGTCTGTCCTTTTGAACGGCCCTTTTCCTTGTTCTCCTAACGTACAAGTGCACATTTGCGCCAACTATTCAAGTGACAGCGCTTGACAAGAAGCAAAGTGCTGGACTAGAACGTACTGATTGCAATTTTTTTACAAGAGATAGCATTAATTGATCCATAGGTAACTTGCTTAGCCAGGCTTCGAGCAACAGATCTCCAGACTGCTGTTTTATATTTCTGTTCGTTTTACACCCCCATTGTTTACTTACCTGAATAGCTTCTGGTGACTCTCGCATAATAACATACACATTGAAATGGGCTGTCAAAGCTAATCATAACTGAACAGGAAGATAACTTGTCACCATGATGATGATGACAACGATGACAATCTTCATCGTCAAAGTAAAAAAACGAAGACGCTCTAAGCAGCTAACTCCCCGCCATGCAGCGCTCCTGGCGTGTCACTCATACACGCAGTACACATTTTTGTCATTGTGATAAGGCTCACATCAGTTTCATTACCTTATGTCGTGACACTACCTGAATTAGTGAATCAACAGCCATGGTTTACTCGCGCAGTATCTGGAGAGCGCCGTTAGGTGTCCAACAGTCTTGGTTCAGTGGCCAACCTATGTACTTTTATCTAAGCATGAGTCTGTTACCCAAATAAGTATCCTTGCAGAAGCGCCGGAAACGGTCCGAGGACCAATTCAAATCTCCATTCACTGATTACAGCACGCGACTTGGAGATTTTAGCTTACCTCCGTTCTCTGACAGCAATATGCATGGCGTGTCCCGCGAGTCGCAGGAACACTTTAAGCGAAGAGAAAGCCTACAGTTCTGCACAGAGTCGCAATGACAGTAATAAATAGGGCTTGCACGCCAACACGAAAGTAAAGTGGGCAATAACCGTGATCCTTGAGGTGATGAAAGCTCTTTGGTTTCGTGACCTTCATCCGATTTGAGGCCTGTTTTACAAAAGTTGACGAGATATGTTTGCATAAGCTTTCATATGCGCATTTCTCATATGTATCATATCCCTCCAACGTTGCGTGTGTGCAATGTGCGCTAGGGGTAACTCCTCATGCAGCAATATTTAAAACGCGTCGCATACATGCCTCGGACTGTACCGGAGCGTTTATGTTGCGCTTCCGTGTGTCGCAGAAGAAGTCTGCAAAATAAACGCCTTAGCAACGCCACTAACCGTCAATGAAAGGTCTATAGTCCACTCCATGCAAAGACTGGTATACTTACTTCCCGCTATATAAATTTACAGTACGCCGAACTGCCGCGCAATCAGTCACAATGCGCGTTAAATATTTGATATTGTTCGGCGCTTCGTGCATATTTTAGAAATTCAATGTGCGGTTTCTATTAGCCCACACAATAAACCACACCGAAACGTTTGCGATTTCATAATCTCTTACGCTGGAATGTCCTCTTTGACATGTTAAGTTGCAAATATTCTACCAAATATGCAATAATTGCTGCAAAAACATTGTACTTGCAGCAATTATTGGCCATTGAGGGACTTCAGTTAAAGAGAGAGGAGGGAGGGTACAGGGCGAGGGGCAGCTGTTGCTGTCGGAGTTTTTCCCAAGGAACTCAAGCAAAGGCTTGCGTGACATCGCAAGGTCATACTTTTACTGTCACCCTGCTAGCACAAAAACGTGGCAGTTGGGTAACGCCTTAAAAAGAAAATGGTTTTCCCTTGTGAGATGAGGGCTTTTTTTTACTGCAATATGGGGATCGATACTTAGGCGTGTTGGTGCGCTAACATACTCTTGTTGCAGTGCAAAAAGACGAAGAAGTAGACATTTTATTGAAGAAGGTCGTATATAAGCGATTGCAACACGCATAGAATCCAAAGTAACGCGTGCTGAGATACAAATACGCAGGCGAACAAAGCATAAAATTAAAAAATAAAAGCAGAGATCAAACATACAACACTGCCAAAAAAAACATGAGGTCAAGAAAAAATATTTAACCGGTAATCAAGGGAGAGTGCACGTGCTAAGCGGATTTGCATATTCGTTTCACGAGATCGAAGTCGAAGCTTGGCTCACGCATGGGTCCCCCGTTATTTTAATATGAGAAGCTTCGATCATTTAGCGAGTTGTGTGGCAGCTACGCCAAAAAGGACCAACATGGATGTGGAGCCACATGTGTGACAGCGCGACGTTAGATGCGATGCATTAAACGTTTTTTTATCATTGAGTGTGCTCTTCCATACGGAAGAGCGCACTCCTACTCTGTCCCACACATGGTTTTCTACATGTGAGGGAAAATTAATAAACGATCCCCGTCTTGTACGTTCCTTTCTTGTACTTTTGACTGATAAGGCAAATGACAAAATATCTCTAAATAATTTTAAAAATATTACGCGGAAGATTGCTTGCTCGGGGTAAAAGTATTAGAAGGAATGGCTCTCACTCGGCGCGTGTAATTAGGCAAAGTTATGGCTATTTGATTACTTAGTAACAAGTATGATTAAAGACAACTTGATGCAAGCAGATTCGCCTAACTTACAGTTTCTTCTCGTGCTCTCAAGATAGATGTTCACAGGAAGATAAAGGCTTGAAGGAAAGCAGTTCTATCGCTGAAAAAGAAAAGCAACCTTGTTGAAAAATGAACTGCAATGTCACTCCTTCTTCGACTACTAATTTAGGAAAGCGAAAAGTACAATCTATGACTTGAAAACAAAATCAATTGTTGGCAATAGTCCCTTCAGCAACTTCAATATGTTATGCTGCCGCAGTAACAAATAAAAAGAAATTACAGTGTTTGTGGTTGATTTCAATATAAAGGTCATCTCTAATGGCCAACTTTCTTCCCGTTTAATGATGTTCAACTCACTGCCACACGTTTATTGCTTCGTCCACAATATTTATTCCGTGCCCCACCAGTTAAGAGGAAGCTTTAGCTCGGGCCTAACTCCGGTGCGGCCTATTCATATACATGTAAAACCCAAAAATGCTTTTCTCAGATAACCCCCGTACCAAATTTAATAAAATTTGCTGCATTTGAGAGAGAAAGCTAAATTCTAATAAGCGTTCGATCCGAAATCTCGATTTAGGGTGTGAATATTGTTAAAGGAACATTAAAGAATTCGCAAGTTCAAAAAAAAAAAAAGATAGACGCACGAAGTTTATAAATAAATAGCTTTGCATTAAGAACACATATCGCAGTTATGTAAACGGCATCCATTAGATCATTCAAAGCGCACAAATTTGATATGTCAGTTTATATCTCACGTGATTTTGTTGCGTTGTGTACAAGGGTTATGCAAAAGCTGTAATATTACATTTCAAATTTTTTTGAGATTCACGTGTAACATACCAATTTTCTCCGATTGAGATGTACTATTAGATGCAATTCAAATAATTGTGATATCAGTTTTCATATATGAGTCCAAGAGTTGTAAACTTGATAGTTTCGTCGTCTAAAAATTTTCAATTTTGCAAATTTTTGATAAGACATCCACGACCTAAACCGAAGATTCGAAACAGTCATTAGTTTCTAAGCTTTTCTTTTAAATGCAACAAACCTCGTCAAATTGGGTGCAGTGGTTGCCGAGGAAAACGAATTGTCCTTTTACATGTATTTAGATGGGAGCACCCGAGCTAAAGCTTCCTCTAAGTCCCGTGCGGCGAACATGTGAGTGGCTCCATCATTAATATTCCATTGCCAACCAATTTGCGCCACGCAATTAAAAACATAGGTATCTAGAATGCAAACATACGCGCAATTAAAACAATCGCGATAAGTAAGCTTCCCTTGCCCTAATTTGGTCTTAATTTTTTTGCACTATCCACAAGTATGCTTGTGAGCAGCGTTTCTGGTAGCGTAAATATTACTATTGTAGCACACCGATTACGTTAAACCCCCCCCTGTTGCCCAGTGGCTATGACGCTGCGCGGCTGAGCCGTGTGGGTCAAATTTCGATGCGGGCGAAATGCACGAACGCTCGTGTACTAGGTACACGTGCATGTTAAAGGAACCCCGGGCGGTTGAACTGAATGCCTCATAATCACGCGGTTTGGGCACGTAGCATCCGATAATTTTATTATTACGATTATATCAGCTAAAGCTCAGAATAAACAGGAGAATGCTATAGTGCGCCCTTAATATTCCAGCATCATGGGGAAGCGGGACATAGGAAGATGTGTTGGAGGAAGAATGCCATTATTTCTTCCTTCCCGGCGCAGTGCAGGACCAGTGTGTTTGCAACCATGCACTTTGTTTACAGCGCCAATGTTTCTAAATGGTGACCACGCTGTGACGGATAGTGTACAAAACACTATAGTTGGAGATGGCGTAGGCCTAAGCAAAGAAGAGCAGAAAAATGCACTCACCTTCGGCTTCTTCATTGCCGTTCATTACATTAAAAGGCACTCTACAAAGAAAATATTCGAAAATCCCCCAGGAAGTGTTCTGGATATTGCCTTTTGAGGACACTCGTAGCTGCAATGGCCGTACATATGGCGCTACACTGCTCTGAAAGTTCATGCGCGACTGAAACATGACGGTCGTTCCCCTTGCCTACGCCGAGCCTCGTGGTAGCGCGAGCTTACATTTCTTGGAAAACAAGAATCTCTCTTGACCTTCGTCACACGATACGACCTTCTCTGAGAACTGTTTCCATCGCACTCGCTGCAGCTCCAGCGACGCGCGGCGGACTTGGACATGCCCACGTCGGCCTCGCAAGGCTCCGACACGAGGACGCCGGAGCCATTGCCGTCACGGACCCGGATGATTTCGATCGCGCCGCAGGTCCAGCTCGTCCAGTGGGAACGCAGCGGCGCGTCGGGAACCACCGACCGAGAAGACTCGCACTCGAGTCAGTGGCCAGCAGCGTGATCATTCTTATTGATTGGAGTGCGACGCGATCGGGCAGCGGGAAAGGGGGCGATAGCACGCGGTATTTTAATCTGCTCCACATAACAGAAGAGCGAGTGTGACAGGGCTGGACGACACTTCAAAAAAGACAGACACTTCTCTGACAGCAGTATACACACCGTTGTTATTCCATGAAGAAATACAAAAACACAGGCGTGACTAAGGTATGGATAGGAGTGTACAGTACCACGTCTGTGTGCTGCTTCATATATGGTCCCTTCTTGCAGCGCGGTTTTCCCTTCACAGTTCCTCTGGAGAGCGTGGTGTGTGGTCGTATTTGTTTTATAGTTTCTATTCAAGTATTTCAGCTCCCGAAGCGCGCATTTGATTATGAGAGGCACTTTAGTGGAAGGCTCTGGAATAACTGTGAACCCTGCGGATCTTTGACCTGCAGCTGAATACATGTACAAGTGCACTTTTTGCATTTTGTCCCCGTCGAATGGCGGCCGACCCGATCGATCAGCAGCAGAACATCATATCCATTGAATCACCGTGGCCGGTGTGCGTATTTTTTTTTTTTTTTTTCGCTGTCCCGGTGTCGTCTCGTTCTCCGTGTCCTCAACATGTACGAAGTTGCCGAATGCTCTGACGATATTACCGTTATTACTTTCGTAAGGATTTTAAACGAACAGTTCCGCACAGTCCACTGTTTTATTGACTAAGTGCAGCTTGAGACTATTGTTTGCTACCTATGAGTTAGCCGCCGCGGGCGCTGCCCTCGAATTTCGCGCTCGCGATACTGAAACTCTATGCTGCATGTCCTGCGATCATCCCTCCTCCTCATTCGCAACGAAAAAAAAAGTAAAGCCTAGCGACAAACTGCTTTGAATTTGAACAGCACTTCACACTTGTGTGTAAAAATGAAAAAGGGGAAGTTTTCAGCGCTTAACGAGAGGCCACGAGTCGTGTAACATCCGCTCGTCGTGTCTGTGAATCCATGTCACTCTTTTCATTCGTTTATTTCTTTGTGTCAGTATTTTTCAACCTTGAAAAGAAGTGCACTAGGTACGAGACTTTTGTGTACTAGCGAGATGAGAGTGGTGGGTGGGGAGGGGGGAGGTAAGCGAGGGAGGAAGAGAGAAAGAGAGAGAGCGTATCAAGGAAAGCGTTGCCTTGCACATAAAATAAAACGGCTCCGATTTTCCCAGTTTCACATAGCAGCCTCGTGCTGGGAGACAGGCCACGTCAATTGCGTCGTCTGTTCATGTCTCTGCAGGCAACTTGAGTTTTGATGAGGAGGAGGAAGCCGACAGGATTAGAGGGTGAGTTTCATATTTTCCTCGTTCAGTGACAGCAAACCATGACGTGCATGCGAACATGTATACACTAACTGTAACGAACTCTTTAGTCATGCTGGAATAAACTTGAAAGGTTGTCCTACACGTGACTCTCAAAGCCAACATAGCAAATTTATCTGCACCTTTTCTAGCTACATTTCCTGTCCGTATAATGATGTTATGCCTACGAAAGTGCATTTCTTGATTCGACTCTGTAAAACGTCCGAACAAAGCTTACACTGATATGCGTAATAGGAATTTTCGAACACAACAAATTGCAAATAAATTGGTAGGAAGAATGCTGCTGCACATACTCTTTATTAGAGGATTGGCGTCGCTTATGAACGAACTTTTCATGATATATGGCACGCATGTTCAATGTCATCGAGTATATCTGCATGGATGTCTTTCGTTGGAGCTTACTATAAGTACTTTAGTACGCGAGGCGCTGCCTTTATGTGACAGCCTCTCTAAATTTCTCACGAAATATATTTTATACTCTAAAGCATCCTCGCCTTTCACTTGGGTTATTTATTCAGGTAGTCATAAGCACGGCTGCTGCGCTAGGCACTCGCCAACGCCGGCTAGTTTTCGGCAGATTAAACCAAGTCTGAGACATCGCCGACCCGTCCTGCCTGCTCGCTTCGGAAGCCCGTTGAAGGCGGGTTCGCACTGTCGCCCGTCACCACATTTTGGATGAACCGGACGTGATCCAGGCCATATGTGTCTGTGGTACCGACGACCATGGATCTCGAGCAATGTGATGAGCACTCCCGTTAAATCGTTTCTGTCCGCCTCTCACAGTTACTGGGACTAGCATCCCTAAAGATGGTTAATACCGGTCGAATCACAATTTCAAGTCGCTGGCTTCCGTACTCAAGAAAAAAAAGTTTCACTGGGCTAATTCAGTGCTCTCACCCGCTGCTATTGACGAAGTAGCGGATTTGCTGAATTCCCCCTTGTCTGCGACCGCTTATGACGACCTCAAGGCAACCTTCTTGCAACACGCAGCAGCTGCCCAGTGTTCTTGGATCCAGCAACAGAAGAGTTCGGGCACCCCAGGCGTAGATAAGTTCTTCGCACCGCATGAGACAGCTACCTCCTCGGAGACAACACAATATCTATTGACGACGCGCTCTTTCGCGTTTTGTTCCTGCAACGGCTCACGGCTAAACTGCGATAGCTCACGGTCCTGGCGATAGCTTCTTCTGTGGATTTGACCGGACTGGCCACCTCGGTGCACAGAGTCATTGGAGTAGCCACCCAATCTATCGCAACTGCCACACCGTTTCCAGGTGACAATTCGACTGCGCAGCGCACCACTGCTAGCTTTTCGCCAGCACAATCTTCTCTCGAATCGCTGCGTGACCGCCTCGAGCGCATGTTCTTTGCAACGGAACACCATCACACGCCATCTCGTCGTCCATGTGGCCGTAGTTCCGATATATACCGACGCCCACACACGATCCTTTCAACCTCACAAACAACTTTTGGCGTTTGCTCCAATTTGACCTGGTTTGGCCTCAGTTGCTCCTGTGTTGAGTTAGTCTACGGCACCAGCTACGACTTCCATGCGATTTCTTCTCAACAGCCAAAGACGCCTGCCGCTGCCTTCGCTCCTATGCGTGGCAGGAAGACAGGGCGGCGGACCTCTAGCGGTGGCCAGTGGTCTAGCCCAACCTACAAGTTGGCTTTTCTACCTAACCGACAGAGTCACGGGACAGCGGTTTCTTGTCGACATTGGAGCCGACGTAAGCGCATTTTCTGCCGAACGCTCGGATCGCAAAGCGACACCTGCGATCTTTTTGCAAAGGCACCTTTTTGCAAGGTGCTGTCAAAGGCACCAGGACTCTGGTGGTCTCCTCACACTCCGTCACGCTAAACCTTGGCCTTTGACAAGCGTTCCGCAGGATTTTCCTGGTTCCAAATGTTTGACACGCCCTTATTGGAGCAGACATCCTGCACCACTACTGCCTCCTTTCCGATGTAAAGACCCGCCGTCTCGTCGACTATGTTACACGGCTGATCGCTTCTGGAATTCCTGCATCTACCAAATTATCGATCGCGCTCTTTTGTACCATGTTGCAAGCGGCGTTTACTGCAATGATCCGCGAGTTTCCCAGCTTTACGCCACTGCCGGACTGAACACAACCGATCCAGCATGACGTATGCCACCACATCGTCACATCTGGCCCTCTGGTCCGTTTGCGTTGTCGTCGCTTGTTTCCGGAAAAGTCAAGAATGCTCGCGTGGGGTTAGAACACGGGCTGGCACTCGGGATAACCCATCCTTCCTCTAGTAATTTGGCATCAGACATCACATGGGGCCTAAGAAATCTGTGAACTGGTGGCCATGTGGTCGTTACGTGGCACTAAATAACGTAACAGTTGCCGGTCGCTATTTACTCTCGAACATTCAAGACTTCACTGTAGCGCTACACGGCGCAACGATCATTGCTAAAATCGACCTCGTTCCTGCGTATCACGAGTACCTGTCGCTGAGGAGCACATCCCCAAAACCGCCATCAGCCCACCAATTGGTGTTCTTGCATTTCTACGGGTGCCTTTGGCCTACAGAACGCTGGCCAATGATTTCAGCGATTCGTTATTCCATCACCGAAGGCATACCTCTCGTTTTTGCGTACATAGACCACCTCCTCGTCGTAAGATCGCCCGTTCAAGCACATCTGTGCACACGAAGTTGGTTTTTTCTCGCCTTGCTTGTCGAGGTGTTGTTATCGCCGCGGAGAGCCAATTCGGTTGTCCGTACCTCGACTTTCTTAGGCATCTAATCGACGCCAGTGGTACTCGACCACTGCCGTGCAAGATTCCTTCCATCGAAGGCTTTCCACCATCAACCACTGACCAAGTTTCGTGAATTCATCGGGTTCATCAATTTCAACTGACACTTTGTTCCAGATTGTGTCCGAATTTTTACTAATCTATATGTTCTCCTTGGCTTCAAACGTAACGATGTGCTTCAATGGAATGATGAGTCTGCTCAAGCTTTCGCAGGCGTCAAGTCAGCTCTCATCGCCACCAAGCTGCCGAGATACCCAGAACCTGACGTACCTACTGTCATCACGACTGACTCATCAACACCGCTGTCAGTGGCGTTCTGCATCAGCTTATAAGCGATGTGTAGCAGCCACTCGCTTTCTTCTTCAAGAAGCTGAAGCCTGCGCAGACCTGCTACAGCGTGTTTGACCGCGAGTTTATTGATGTTTTTCTTGCTGTTTCGTCATTTCCTAGAGGGTCACCCACTTAGTCTTTACAGACCACAAGGTCATTGTGCACGCCATGAGCTGCTCCACGTCCTGTTACACACCACTAGAGAGCCTTACTTTTTCTACATCTCCAAATTCACAACCACATCCCATCACCTCAAGGGCCCTGGCAACATCCCAGTCGATGTCCTGAGCCGCGTCGATGCGGTTTCCAACACACTAGATGAGCATTTTCGTATCGACGGCGACCTACTTTCCAGTCACCAGCACGACGACGTAGAACTTTGTACCCTCTGCAGCTTGTCGACAGACCTCCGATTAGAGGACGTCACTTCCCTTATAAAAATGTCTAGCAACGTTCTTTAGACCGTCGTCACACTATTGTTACTAGAACCTACCAACAGTCAACTGAAGTCCTACCAACTGTCTTTATACATCCTAGCAACGCTATAGTATCACCCTAAAAACAATTGACCAACAACTACTAATAAAAATGTGTTCATAGGATGTCTTTAAACTTCCTACCAATTTCATATGAACGTTTTTCTTTATACACCCTCGTAACATTCTTTCCAAAGAAGAATGTTCATGTGTCTTCTGCCAACTTGCGGCCAACCACCTATTAACATTCTTCCAATTGAAGAAGGTTTGTAAACGTTCTGCCAGCTTCCTACTAATTCCATATTTACAGGCCTTTTTTGTACACAATATTAACATTCTTCCAATTCAAGAATGCTTGTGATGGTTCTGCCAACTTGCTACCAATCACCTATTAACATTTGTCTTTACACACCCTACTGACATCCTGTCAACAATTGGCCACCGTATTTCAATTGAAGCATGTTCATAGATGCTCTGTAAACATTCTAATAACCGTCAACGAACACAACATTTTAGGCTCTGTAGTAACACTGCGGTAACATTTTACACGCATATACTTATGTACTTGCTGATGACGTTTTACTAGCCCCCTAGTAACACTTGTCCTACATACGACCTAGTAGCATAGTGTAAACATTTGTCAGTATGTGTGACCACGTCGGTAAAAGGCAATATGCAACCTAGAAGGCACATGTACATGGAAAACAGATGCAAGTTTGCACTAAAGGAAGTTTATTCGCACAATAATATTTACATAAAAAATATTAGAAATGTAATATAGAAATTATAAAAATTATATAAAGATTACTTAGTTGATAACTCATGGCAGCTGTCGCATAATCTCTAGCAAGTATCGATGAGAATGTATTTTTTTTACATTCCGAGCTGATGTCTCTGAGAATGCTTACAGAGTGAACCCTGCACAGAAACAAGATGGTAAGTGTTAACATCATGAACAGGTTAGCGCATCACATATACAGAGCAGATTTTTAGCAAGGTTCACATGCAAGTTCACTTGAATGCTACAAATATAGCCTTCATGCCTGTATAATTTCAGAGGAAATAGCGAGAATGGGGCACATTTTGAAATGCCTATCTTTTGCTGCGTTGTCTTTACTATGTGTTATTGAAATTAGGAAAGTATGCAAGGTCGTTTCCGCAAAAGAAGGAACAGCCTAAACTATTGTTACAGCCCCTAAAGTTATAGCCTGAATAACTTCAGTTTTCCAAGATATTTTCTTGAACATTTTTCTGCATAATATACTCACTCAAGAAGTCAATGACATGGTTTATTAATAGTGAAATTTGTAGCGCGCACAATAGACGACGATTCAGAGAAGGTGGACGCATGAGCGCTTAGTCGCAACTGTTTATTTTTGGAAATACAAAGAACATAAAAGCGCCAGCTAGCGGCACCGAGCATATGCAAAACGAGTCAATATTTATATAAACAAATTGCAAAGCTTGAAGCAGTATTAAAGAATGCGAATTCTTTGTCGGTGATAGCAACCAATGGCTGACTGATGCATTTTTACGCACGCCTTATTATATGGAATAATTCGGAAATTTCACGTGTTCGTTTATTTTTATTTGGAAACAAAATATCAGTGTCAAAATATACCAGCTCACAGTGGCGTAGGCTGCAGTGGTTATACAAGTGCGAATCATTTTCTTTCACATTCGCGCTTGTTAAACCAGTGTAGCCTATGTCATTGTGAACCGGTTCCCTGCAACTTACGTCATTGTGAGCCGTGAAACTATACGCTGAATATTTCACTACTTCTCATTCTGTGCAGCCAGAGTAGGAAAGAGCAAATAATGAGTTTATGATCAGACAATATCTACGGCACATTCATTTAGTAATCGCGGCCGTTGTGAAAACGTAGTGTTTGTGCGCTTCGTGTTTATAGCAACTTCAAGCGAACCGCATGACGCGGCGTAGCCCGAAAATGTAAGAAAAATCGCTCTTAAAACATTTCATGTCATGACAGTTCACGCTATAATAAACTGCCAAAATCCGGCATAGGAAACTTAAATCAAGATAACATCACAATAATATGTTTATGAAAAATTATGAAAAATAACGCACCTTTTATTATAATTAGGCGACAGACAATACTTCGGCGCCGTGTTGTATTGAGGAACAGCTGTTCGCTACTTGTGCAATGTGCAGTTAAAACACGGACAGTGCCACTATTAAATCATTTCCCACGACACTGCATTGCAGCTGAAAGAGAAGTTGCAGATAGGTTCAGATCACCTAACGAATAAAACGCCGTGGGCTTCACAAGCACGTTGCTGGTTGGCTTGCATCGATGAATCAGCCACAACACAGCATAATCATAAAAAGCAGCAAAAATAGCTAGATTACTGCTACAATACACGACTGAACACCTACATCGCTCTGGCCGTACCACGCCCGCATCGCAAAGGAATTGATGGCGATGGTCTGCTTTGTTGCCTCGACTCGGACCACTGTCAAATTAGCGGGCATGCAGAAGAGAGACATTCTTTCCATCCACCCGTTTCACCCCTGCCGAACATTCTTTAGTCCCTCTTTACGCGAAACCATGCACCCCGCCTACCTTGCGAAAGTTGACTGACACAGACATTCACCACTTCTCGGTGACAGGTGTGGCGGGCCTTTGTGTGCGCATCCCCTTCTGGGAACTGGACTTAGAGGGAGGAATGTACCTTATGGCCGAGGTTTAAGAAGAACCTGACAACACAGCCGGTTTGATTTTGTGCATTTACAGGCTGCACAATTTTATCTTTTGAGACAATTATTGTTCTGAAAACCTACTTCTTTCTCCAAATGTAAAAAAAAGAAAGACAAGATCATATAGGGTAAATCATGTAGTTATTCTATATTGCGCCAGAACATCCTTTAGCACTTGCCGCTTTCAGAGAAAAAGTTTGCTGCATGGCGCCCAGAGCAAAATAATGCTGAAATTTGTTCTACTAGTGTTCTTATAGTTAAATAGATGGTCCGAACCGTGGCGGTTATGACTTTACCGGTTTTCAGACGCCTGAAGCACGCCTAAAGCACGGCCTTTGATATTCTAGCTCTTGGTACCCGGAACTCTATAATTACGAATCTCGTAAGGGCACTGCAAAACCTTGTCGGCGCTCAGAATTTTATCGCCGTTTTATAAAGCGAATGCACTGAACATTAAGAATGCATATTTATCCCTTTTCAATATGTTTTCTCACACAGCTAGCAACCATCGCCATAACGCAGATCAGTTGACATAGTTACTTTGCCTTCGCTTTGATGCAGCGTCCTATTAGTTTCCTTTCATGTGCAGAAGCCGTCGGTATGAGGCAGGGACGAAAGGGCGCGAAGAGGGAAGCGAAAAATGCAACATTCTTCATACAGTAACGATAATGTCATTCTTTTTTCACAGAAAGGTGTTACTTGCAAAGAGTTCAGATTTTCTTTATATTCGACATGTGCGCTATCTCAGGTCAACACTCGCTCTCACTCAGCAGCTGCTGTATTTTGCAGCCTTTTGGATTCTTGAGCGGCAACGTTCCAGCTACGTGTTAGTTTGAGCTTGGGCTCCACTTTTAAAAAATATCGTGACGCTACTGTGCATATACGTTCCAGCACAGGGCGTACAATTTATATTGCGGAGTGCACGGACTTGATTATCTCGTTGCAAAACTAATTGGTTGCCTGGCAATAGCAGTGCGTGGTAAGGGCCGATTTACGCGCGAGCCGCACGCCGCACCACACGCCTGCCCGCACGCATGTGGCCGGGTGAAAATTTGCAAATTTCGCAGACTGATACACACATTGTGGTTCACATTGCATGTGCGAGCCCAGTGGATGCCAAAATTTGTGAACCAGTGTGCGAAATGTGCAGTTTTCCGCACGACCTCACGCGTGAGGTAAGCGGGCGGCGTTATGGCTCAAGCGTAAAGCGGCCTTTAATTAACCAGCCCTAAGGCCAGGATAAAGCTGTGTAACTGGTGCGCGGCCTGCACAGCACTCCGCTATCACACGGGTCAGGTGGCATAGCGCAAGCGAATTTTTTAAAATTGTGCTGACGTCGCCGCACGCTCACGCAGTACAGTAGAACATTTAAAAACATTAGTTCTAACACTTTACGAACATATTTCTTTAAACATTTTAGTAGCACTCCGTCAACAGTTCGCCACCGATTTGGATTGGAACTGTGATTTCAAACAGAGCTTGATTCCTGAGTATGCCATATATAGGCAATAATGTGTGATAGAAAAATGTATGACAAACTCTCATGTTCATTGCCATTCTAAACATGTTTCGGCAAACAGTACGGGCTGTCGACATACTGACAATACGAGTCCTTATGAAAAAAAAAAACATTCTGAAGACATTCTTTACACAAAATAACAAGCCTTTTGACGGAGTACTAAAGTTATTATTTATACAAAAGCTAGAAGAAGATATGTTAACGGTGTACTTAAAGTATTCTTTATACAAAAGTAAGTAGGAAGCCTTATATGGCGTATGAACAAATGTTCTGTTCTGTATACAAAAGTAAGAAGGAAGTCTTTTAGCTGTGTATGAACAAATGTACTTTACACAAAAGTAAGAAGGCAGTCTTTTAATGGTGTATTTAATATATTCTTTATACAAAAGTAAGAAGGAAGTCTTTTAACGGTGTATTCAGAACATTCTTATACAAAAGTAAGAAGAAAGTCTCTTAACGGTGTATAGAAAACATTCTTTGCACAAAACTAAGAAAGAAGTATTTTCACAGCGTATGAACAAACGTTACTAGACTGTAATTGTAAATAGACTGTCAGTAAAGTAAATGGAAAGTTGGTAGAAGTTCTAGAAGGCATTTGGTAGAGAAGGCAAAGTTGGTAGAAGGCATTTTTGTAAGGGTTTGACTCCAGGTGCTACACCGGTGATCCGCGACACTTCAACCGGTGCACCTCGACCGACCGTTCATTTCTTCATCACTTCGCCAACCTGTGTACGAGACAGTTCACAATTCGTCGCATCCTGTAATTAGCGCTGCGCAGAATCTTCTTTCCAGTCGATTTGTATGGCCCCCCTAAACACACAACTTGGCGACTGGGCTCGGTGCTGCTTGCCGTATGAACGCTCCAAGATTCAGCGCTACCCCGTACCTCTTTCCAAGCCTTTCTTCCACCGGATGTCCGTTTTGACTCTGTGTGCTTAGACTTCGTCAGCCTTCTTCCACCATAGAAGAGCTACTGTTACGTACTCACCTGCATCGACCGCTACACATAATGGCCAGGGACTATGACGTCACCGACATCTTGGCGCCCACAGTTGCAGAAGCCTGTGTGTGTCCACGGATTGTCCTGTTCGGCTGCCTCTCAACAATTGATGGGGATCGCGGTCGGCAGTTTGACTCTACCCTTTTCCGAGAGCTGCCAGAACTTATCGGAACTGCGCGTCTCTGCAAGACGGTTTACCGCAGTACAGCGGACTTGTTGAGCGTTTACACTGCCACCTCAAATCCTCACTGATGGATCATGAATCACCTGAGAAATAGGTGCTACAATTGCCTGTCATGTTGTTTGAGATTAGAGCCGCACTCGAGAGTGACCTAGGTTGCTGCTGTTTTGAGCTAGTCTACGGCACCCAGCTACGACTTCCTTGTGCTTTCTTCGCAACCGCCAACAAAACTTTGAACTTTGGCTATCAGCTGCACCCCGTTCCAGACAAAAGACAAAAGAACTTCGTACGCTTTTCTGGCACTCCGCTATGCTGCCCATGTCTTCGAGCGCAACTGTGTTATGCGGAAGCCGCTGCTACAACAACTCCGGCCCATCTCCCGTTCCCGAGCGCCGCCCGCCTATCTTCTACGTGAGCATCAACAGCCGACTGTTCCAGAACTGCAAGGCACTCGTGCCGTACATTTATCGGCGACTTTATTAGAAATCACCCACGCTTGTGATCATTCTGCAGCAAACTGCCCGCATAGCACCTTTTTGTTAGCAATGCCTGGTTTCTTTCACGCAAACAAAAATATCCTGACTGCAAATACTTTTTACCAGAAAGCGCCAGCACGTAAACGACTGCGATGGTATGCCGCTGCAGTGAACACCGATGCGTCGATACCACCTCGTTTCTTTTTTGTTTTTGCTTCTCAGAATAGAGAGCTTGAAAATAACTTCTAGGGCGCCATTTATGTGAGGTAAACACGACAGTTAATTGAAAATTACGGCAGAACTGACCTCACGGTCAATGCGGACGGTAATGCGATTAGCACTGGAACAACAGGGCAACACACGGTAGTGCTACCGCCAAAACGCGTCACGCACGAGGCGTGTCTACAAGGTAGCTTTGCTTTCGCGCTTCTTGTCTAGATACGCTGTGTGGGGCAGCGCCATGATGTCACAGTGTCGCGCGTATGTGAATATACGCTTATTCCGACAAGGTTGTCTAAATGAGGTGCGGGGTCGGTTGCGCACAACAGCGGTAAACTTTAAAGGCCTGTTTTATCATTGTAGACCGGTAAATACCAACCGGCGCATATGCAGTGACCCAAGTTGGCAGCAAAAAGGCTCATTGAAAAGTGACACACAGCCAGTGAACAAACTTCGCATCGATGAGCTTCATTGAAGAGTGGTCCATAACCAGTGGCACATATCTTCTGACCCAAGTTAGGATGAGAAACGCTCATTGAAGAACGGCACATGCCCAGTGGCGCATTCCCCGTAACCCAAGTTTACATGAAACAGGTTCGTTAAAGTGCTTCGCATAGCTATTGTCACGTGCACTTTCACCCAAGTTGGCCCGACAGTTAATTTCGCACCCAGCTGCCTCAGCAAAGTGACCCACGTTATAACCATCACAGCAAAGGCTACACAGTGAGCCAAGTTAGCGGAGAAACGGTTATAGACGCAGACAGGTCTGCGAAAGTGCGTAATGTGCCTTAAGAAAGTTAGTCTCGTTAAAAATGTTCGCACAACAGCCGATAATTCAGTAGCGTGTGTAATGATGCTCTCACTCAAAACTCGAAGATAAACAGTTATATATTATTTGTTTTTGGGACTCAAAGGCTCATAGCTATTCAAGGGGCTGTATAATATATGCAGTGAATCTATGTTCTAAGCATGCGCGGTCTGGTCCTGCGTCGGTGCAGCATGTTCAAGCGGCTCAAGAACACCCTCCTGGTAGCCGTCTGCTTCAACTCGGCCTTCGGGGGCATCTCCAACTTCCTGCTGGGCCCAGCCACGGCTTCTCTCCTGGCAAACCTTCAGAAGTAGGCGCCGCTCTATCTCGCTCTTTACGCTACTCCGGTATGACGAGAAGGGCATGTGGGCGCGAAATGTTCGCGTGAGGGCAGCTGCGCTTAAAGAGTTTTGTTCAGGACACTAAATATTAGCCGGGTTAGTCACTTAATTTACATTTGCTGTCTTTATTGCATGAAATTTGGCAGGTCCTCTACATCACAAGTCCCAAAATCACAAGTCCAAGCAGCACCGCACGGCGTTTGTTGAGTGAGACCTGACGCCGCGTCCGCAGTCAGTTCTAGAACACGATGTTTAATTTTTTTTTTGTTCTGGACAAATACGTGCAACTAAGTCTTTCAAATCATTCGCTTTATTTGTTTACAAAGAGCAATAAACGAAACTCTCTGGGGAGTCTTGCCCTCTAAAAGCTCCTATCAATACCTCTTCAAGGCCGGGAAACAAGGCACATGGCAAAACGACAGACATCATTATATATAATTTCCAAAATCCAAACTAATGCAGTGACAGCTACATGCAGAGTTTCGCACTATGATTGCACATTACGAATTAACGAAAATAGTTGTATTCTCACATATATTTATCAATTCTTGAAGAACATCAAAGCGAAACAAGAGAGAAACAAGCCTTAGACATACTTTCAGTAAAAAGCACTGCAACAGGCTCGAACTGCTTGGCAAAACATTGCGTGTTTACAAATTACAAGTGCCGGGGGTCTCTCAACGTGAAATTTATTCTATGCTTTTACAGATAAAGTAACCTTCAATAAAGTACAGTGCCATACTTGATGTTTATATTTATCTTGAAGATCTGGCACGTACCACACAACATTATTTCCAGTACATGAGTGAGTGCATCCAGGTGCTAGGCACACAATAGCTTTTAACAACCACTTAAAAGCCTCACACGCAACATAGAAGGAACGCAAAGCCTAAACGCATGCATGTGCTCAATTTAACAAAATAGCTTAACTGGTTACGCAGGTTTTATCGACGACACATAATCTAGATTAGAGGTATCAGGAATCACTTTTTTCTTGTAAAAGCTTACGCTTTGCTATGCTTTAGTTGTAGTTACACGCACCAGATTGTAATAAATTGCATGATATAAAAAAGGCGTGCTGTACCTTTATTTTTACGTTTCACGGGAGGAGCCCTCAACAGCCAACTACAGAAGTGACTGTCTTACACAGCTTGATGATATGCTGACTCCAAATAGGCCAAGACGAAGAAGCGGCACCAAACAGTTTGAGTTTATTGACAAAAATAATTTCCTGGCAAGCGTCCGTGGGGGCCTGTGTTAAGTGAACGTGTGTTAATGTATAGCTCGAAAAATTGCGGCTGTTGAAGTTGATCGAATAAATTTGAATCAGTTTTGATTAAACCAAAGAAAGAAATTGTGCAGTAACTTGTTAGACCTAGTATTTCATCTACGTCTGGTCTTGAGAGTAGCATGCTCGTGTCATCTACGTGTATTGCAGTTCACAGTATTGTCGTTAATAGAAATAATAGGAGACCTAACACACTCTCTTACGAGGCTCCATTTAAAAGAGACAAAAAGTACGATTCCAAATTATCGACATGAACGCCTTGTAATCGCTTTCATAAAATATTTGCAAGGCCAGTAGTATGCCAGGAATTCGGTAGATGCGCAGCATGTGTAATATTTCGTGACTTAAGAAATGTTACTGAAACATGTAAAAAGACGTGCTATGAAGAAATAATAATTGATATTTTGCAGCATAATTTAGTTGCCAGTAACGCTGTTGCAGTTTCCTTGCCTTTTCTAAATACTAACTGTGAATGAGGTATTGTATCTTGGGAATTTCACAGCCACAAAAAAAAAAGATTACCTGCGAGATAGGATTATTTTTTTCAGTCTTATTAAGATAAACAATGAATGACAGTGTGCATATAGGCCTGTAATTCGATGCATATTAGTTGCCTCACATCTCTTCAGTACTAGAGTCACCCCTTTGTTTTTGTTGTTCATATGTTGGGCAATACTCCTGGTTAGGTGGTTTGATTGAACATATAAGCAAGTGTAACAACTATCTCTTGTAGATGCTTTACTGCTGTAACCTGAAAGTTATGAATTATGTTTTGCTATTTTTTACGTTCATAAAAGTGGTGAAAAGACTTTGCTCATCGCTTAGCGCAAGGAAATTCCTACCTGGAGAATGGCTCGTCAATATATTTACCATTGGACACTCGACTGTGAGTAAACACTCTGGTATACCTCTGTTTACTAAGTCGCTACTGACCTACGAGCGCTTCACCGGTCAGTTCGTCTCTCGCACCATTTTTTTTTTTCTTGTGCGATGGTTTCCCCTGCCTGGCCACGGCCTTCGTTGATCACCCTCCATACTAAGTCAGGGGACTTATTTTAACTGTCACCAAATATTGTGTCAATGTAAGGTCTCTAGGTCACCTAAATTCGTAATCCATTTCCTTTTTAAAACACTTCTAAATATTCTCGAGCATGTGATTTCAGGAAGACATGACAACGTTTATTTTAAGCCATATCAGTCTGCTGACAGAAAGTACAACCCATTTTTTTCCCTTCTTGAAAGTTAAACGGTGAGCTTAAATTTTTGCAAAAACTACTTTATTTGTACGATTTTATTTGTGTGGCTGTGTTGTAAATTTTGATAGAACCTGTGTTTTGCACAGAGCAGATGTTCAACTTACAAGGGATATATTGGAAGCGCTTCCGATCATTAAGCGTGGTGTTGCTTCTATCAGTGAACCCTCAGTTTTTCTATCGACAAAGGAACTGGCGTGTCTTGGGAGAGGCACTTAGGAGCTGTTCTGTATCGTGTGTTCGTTGCATAATACAGATGACGGCACTGTTTTTCCTTGTTTTGAATCTTGGCACAAGCTGTTTATTCCTGCGTCAAGAAATAAAACGCAGAGTTGTTAGTGCGCCTGCGTGGTTGTCCCGTGTCGTCTTCCTTCATACGTTGTTCTATTTAGCGTCTTCGTTGTGAACATGTATTGCAAAGAAACGACCAGCAATGTTACTAGTGTCACGCTTGAAGACCTTCGCGCAATAAACGCTGCAACTCCCGCAAATCAACCACTCGTTTTCATACAACGCCGGGGTGCCCTGGCGGCGGACGGCTGTTTAAGGTAAATATAGGTGATGAAATCGTATAGATTAATATGTGTAAATCGGGCTTGTTGTTGCAGCGTTTTTTTACTAATACATTATTAGGATAAAACAAGTTGTACTGCATGAAAAGAAACTAAATCGATTTACCTTTCCTTCACTTGACTCTAAAAGCCTACTGGTTTCTTCTGAGACGGTGATGGCTGCTCAGCTGAACTGGCTCAGTCGCTCAAGCGTGTTGCGGGTGTCGCTAAATTTTGTGTGCGTCATCTTTGTCCATGGCAAGATAGATAATGGAAAACTTCGGAACCATCTGGATTTGTGGGATATCAAGGCACGACTGATGCAGACGAGCTCGCATCAGACGAGCCGTCACTTCAGCTTTTACGTTTGTGGTTTACTCTTTTGCCGTCGATCACCAGGGGAGCAATTGGCGCTGTTTGAAGGCCTGACGTAATTGGGACGTGATTTGGCCCAACCAATGGGAAGCATACAGAGCATCCCTGACATGTACACTGCGTGACATATGAGGACTGTTCGATTCGCCTGCACCACTTCACTCAGTTCATGAGGTGCTGCCCCCTACAACTCGTTCCCGTGGTGCAGCATTGCCGCCCTGTCAACCGCGTCATACATTTCAAAACGTGCAAGAAGGGTGCAGGGTTGCTGCACAATTTTTCTGCACCCTGTATGCTGTCGCTGCCGACTTTGTGTCGGCATACAAGTGCGAACCAGCAACGCAGCAGGTGACGCGGCACACAGGCACAAGTGCTGTTAAAACCCTACTTAGCACTTCTGCTGTGTCTACGTAAGTGAGGGCTGTACCTAAGCCTCGGAAGTCGATCATACTTGCGGTTCGGAACATGTCAAGCTCACGCACTCGGTGACATTACTCGGACAAAACAACGCCTGCACCGCGGGTGTACCTCGGCATTCGTTTCTAGTGCCGTGTTGTGCCTGCACTGCTGCAATCAAGGTGCACACTTTCTGAACTTCTCGTGCGCCACCGTTAAATGGCTCACAGTGGTGTAGGCAAATGGAACAGATCTATGGCGCTTGTGGATACTAGTTTCTAGTTTTAGTTTCTGGGATATTAGTTCTAGCTTAAACTTCGGATCTATATGACATTGAAAGTAAGCAGATGCCATGCATGGGTGGCAATCGTTGCAATGCAAAGCATACTGCAGCCTCCTCGATAGCCATCATCGTTTCGGATTCAACAGAGTGTTACCAGGTGCACCACTCTCTTTGTGTAAGGCAAACAGCTATGTCTCACATGAGTGTGTGAGTGACTACAGCAGCGACACGACCGTGACAATGATCGTGCGACGCCTACGGCGTGATTTCTACTCCGTCATATGGATTAACCACAAATTATTTTTTAGCGTAGGGGACGGGAGGGCACTCACTTAATCGGTGACTGGGCGTGGGAGAAACTGGGAGGGGGTTTCGAAAGCTGAACACTAACAGAAATTTCAAGGTGGGGGGCAAATGCACAGTGTGTCGCACCCTACTTACGCTACTGATTGCGGCCGTTGGACGCCTGCTTATAACATGCCAATTGTTGAGTTCTACATTGGTACTGGACAAGCGTAAGCAAGAGAAACAACGGTTATGACGTCATCGTCGACTACATGTTGTACGATCGTAAGCCCCTATGGCTATGTCATATGGTGTATATTAAAGCGACGATGATGTTTGCTCACCTGCGATGCAACGTTAAAAGCTGCTTGACTTGGGCCGGTAATGAAGGCGGTTCAGCGTTGCACAGTCTTTTACGTAGCCTTAACTGCTACGAGGAACGTACTAAGAATCTGCACAGATTCTGTAGACGGTGCAGGCTAACACAGCATCTCAAAGCGCAAGTTGCCGCGAGAAAAAGAACACGAGAAACTGGCACGTGACGGTCGTGCCTGTCGGTTAGTCGATTTTTGCACGAGCGGAGTGCGCGTGCGATTGCGGGCTAGTGATTAGACCATTGGGCTACTGTGCTGATAGGCAAAGGTTAGATTTGACTATCGGTCATGGTTATATTTTTATTTCGCAAGACCGCGAAGGGGTGGAGACACAGGAAATATCTACCGGCCTGTCGGCCTCCGGCACAGGGCGTGTAATTACCGAAAGAATACCTCGCGGTGAAACTGGACAGTAGGTATAGGATCGATGAAACTGTCCTGTTGTGGAATACACTACGCGCTTAAGTTTTATTAGCTATTTTACCTTGAAAGTGATGGCGAAAACAAACATTGCGAGAAGGAGTTAACAGCATTATAAGACACGAGCTCCGCTGCGATTTAGTAGACCATCTTTTTGTCCTTTTTATTGCGATACAATTCTGTGGGCACTTCAGGCGCATTTCAGCCATCGGCGTCGCCATGATGTTCTTTAAGTCCAAGTGCGATCACATCATCGCTTTGCTCCGTATGCTTTATCTGCGAGTGAAAGCGTGGGAAGGTGATCCGGCGATGGTGGATCAATCTTGCGGCCGCGAGGGAGGAAAGCGGGGAGTAATTGCACCTTATTCCGTCGCGCACAACGCATTGGAAGGGGGGGGGGGGGGGGCGTCGCCCTACTCCGGCGGCCGATGCATGTGGCGCGCCGCCTATATTGAAAGCGATCTGCCATGGGGGGACTGAGTGTGCCCAGTGCGCATAGCTTGTGTTCTTAGTGTGAGCTGTGTGATTGGCAGTGAGTTCGCGTTGAAGCGAGGCAGCACGATGGTTAATTCGCTCGCTCCCGATGCCACGTTTCCTCACTCCAGCCTTATGACAGCTAGTGTGCGCGGTCATCGAGTAAGATGTGTTCATGTTTACTTGTGCGTGCGTGACAGCATGCTTGTTAATTTAGTTAGTAAGCAATGTTTACAAGATTATACGGCCTATAAATCTACTATCGTTACTTGATAAGCTGTCTACTAATTTGCTATCGCTATCGATGTTTCGTCTTTCGGGCAAAACTGCGACATTTTTATCAAATGACTGTACGTGCGACACTATATTTGTTACGTTGCTATTTGGATGTGTCTTCTGCTGCTGGCTGAGATTACAATTCAACTCATGGTAGCCTGGGAATGTGGGACCCAGAAACTGCTTGCTCTTTACGTACATTCTTTCTGGATATCGAGACTATGATCTGTTAGCGCATGCGGTTTTATGGTATAGAACTCATGCTGTAGTCAGTTGTGGATGTAAATTTTTAGGAAAGTTTGGTTGAGTACGGGACCCAAATCGACAGGATAATTAAACGCGTTGTCGAATAAAGCTAGTGTGTTTGCTCATTTCATCCCGTGTCAACTAAGTGGGCTTGCTCTTCTGCGGTCTCAGCTCGGACGCCGACGAGCAGGTGAACGCGCTGCAGTGGTGCCTGGTGAACTTCCCGGCGTCGTTGGCTGCTTCGGCCTGCTCCTTCTTCTACGTCATCTACGCAGGCCTGTTCAGCTGGTGAGCCAAAGGAGCGCTTTGGGAATACCATTGCACATTAGGACGAACGGTTTCGATGCGCATCACGACAGCCCATTCATTGCCACAGGGCCACAATCAACACCTCAGCGCTGCGTCTCTCGCCTTACTATTCTCCAGCGCTGCCACCTTTAGTCTCACTGGCTATTCCGCGGGTTTCTGTTATGACTGTCCCAGATTAATCAAAACGGCAGACTCGAGACGAGATGCTAGTCACCGTTCTGATTATTTGAATGTTCAGTATTTTTGGGAGGTACGCTGTACCTACACAATAGAGGTCAGCCAGTGCAGAAAACATTTTCTTTTGCTAGCGCCCTTGTTAGCAGCAGTCTCGTTATCTCGTTATCTCGTTATATATATATATCAATTGATCTGCACCACTGCAGCATCACACCATCTGCTGGTTCCCGGCACACCTCGGAGATATCGAGGACGCCCCTCGCAATCTCAATGAGATGGCTCACAGGAGCGCGCGAGACCTAACCCTCCGCGACACCACCTATTCTGGTCGTGACCATACCAGCGAGAATCGAGACAGCTGTTGAACATCGACGGTTTATTTAGCAGGTCACGCGCTGAAGACGATGACGCTGGACATGATGGTGAATATATACAGATGAAGAAGACGAATGAGTAATATAATGCTCACACAATTTCCCCCGTGCGTGGAAGCGGCCAACCGGGCCGCTGGTTATGGCGGCAAACGCCGTATGAAAGGCTTTAAACGCGAAATATGCACAATCTCTGTGGCACGACAGCGGCCGTCCAAAGGCGGAACAACTGGAGTGACACGATGGTTAACCGGTTAGGTCTGTTTCCGAACAATGTAGGGCCCGATCTATCCAAAATATCTATCCAAAATAGCCATGGCAACCTTCTCTTAAGACCAAGATCGAGGGTAAGGGACGTCTGTCCGTAAGATGCGATGACGGAAGAGCTGATAGCTTGTAGGGGGTTGACTTTGCGCGGACACGGCGGTCATCTTTGGGCGTAGGAATTATGCTGACTTACGCACCAGTGTCTGTCAACAAACGCAGTCCTGTGGTTCGGTCGGTTACATGGAAAAGGCGGCCTGACGACCGGCCTGAGCGTTTGCCGCATGCCTCGAACAAGGTAACACACACCGACAAGCCACGGCGCGAAGACGTCGGTGATAGTAGCACAGGACCAGCGATGAAAAACAGCGCTCAGGTTTTTGGAGCGGTTGTTGCATAGAAGAGGGCGCGAAAGTCTGATGAGTTGGATAGTGTCAGTGATTTAACTTACTAGCGTTGCGCATTTTTTGACACAAGTCGGCGACTTGCGATGCGAGCTCTTTTACTGTTTCCTGAAGGGAAAAAATTAAAATTAGATTATGGAGTTTTACATGCCAAAGCCGTGATCTGATTATGAGGCACGCTGCAGTGGGAGATCCGCAAATTCGGAACACCTGGGGGTCTTTAGAATACACCTATATCTAGGTACACGGGTGTATTCGCCCCCATCGAAATGCGGCCACCGTGGCCAAGATTCGATCCCGCGACCTCTTGCTTAGCAGCCTAACATCATAACCACTACGCAACCGAGGCGGGTTTTTGAAGGGAATCCACTTCAACAAGTGCAAAGCTACAGACAGCATTTGTGACTGCCGGAGTGACGTCCATCATATGATCGGCCAGTTCGGCGAGTTACGACAAGGGATTATGCTTAGCTGTGACGAGAGACATGCGTGCGTTGAGTGGAAGGCGCGTTGTAGAAACAATTCACGTAATAGGGCCGTTTCCAAGGAGTCTAGATGGTCACCAATGAGGTGTTGCAGGTGACCTAGAAAATGAGTTGGACGTCGGTCACTGAGCTCTTCGTTGTTCAGGAGCTTCAAAATACGCCTATGCGCAGGCGGGACGAGACGGTGAATGAGGGCCTCTTTGATTGCCCTATATGGCTTCTCGGGATGTGGCTTGTCGAGGATGTCAAGTATCTCGGCCATGGCCTGTAGCAGCAAAGCTTCAAGTAGGAGTTCATATTTGCGAAACTGCGACGTGACGCGATGACTGCGGAACTCGTTCTTAGCTTGTATGAACCATAACGTAGGATCGGGAAGTCATAGCTGTTGTAGCGTAATGGTAGTTGTGGCTCCTACAACACCTGTAGAAGGTACCTGACCGGTTGCAGAGATAGTAGGACCGGTGTCGAGGTCGTCTGGAGTCTGGGTTTTATCCATTAAAAGTCGCGTTCGTAGTCCGGTCACCAGTAACTGCAGAACCACCAAGCGCAGTTAAGAGCACAGGGGTCTTATTTGTACGTCCCATCACTTCATCCACTCCATCGTTTCTAGCTCCTCTTCCTCATCTCTTAAGACGTACCGCACTACTCTCTGTCTAAAAGCGGCGACGGGCCAGAAGAAAAGTTTGCCACACGTGCTATCTTGTGTACGAAGAGCATTTCTTACGGTAATGCTTGTTTGCTATTTTTGAATAACGCTTGTTTCACGGCATTTTAATTGAAGTTGCCACGTTCCCCAAAGCCTTTCTAAGGTATTCCTAAGGACTGCCGTGCAGTCATAAATAATTCGGTTTCAGGGAGGGTGAAGCCATCAAGCGAGCCGAGGAAGATGCCCGGCAGAAGGTCGCCGAAAGACAGAAGAGGCATGGAAAGTGCAGGTACGTAACAGTGCTCGGGTGTCACGCTGGCGTAACTGCACGAAATAGACACCAAACACGCAGGCAGTGAGCGCATGTTTCACCGTCGACAAACGATGCTTTTATACCGACCTGACGGACCCTCATGGTTGGCACCTGAGCGAACGACTTTTTCGAACACTAGTCGTGATAATCGAAGCCATCCGTGATGCTCTCAAGAGATGTGAATGATTTTGTGACAAACGAGCCTGACCCTCAATGGTTAAGAGTCAGCGAAAAGCCTCAAGCACAAAATAACGTTTCCTCAATGGGGGCTCATATTCGTGAAGGCAGCAGTATGATTCTTTGGCTGGAAATACGGTATACGAAGACAGCTACATAAACCCTGGAATAAAGAAACTGCTGTTTCTGCAAGAAAAGCTATGCTGTTTAAACGTTAGCTCCGTTGACCAGTTAGTCACTTTGCTTCAGTATTCCTGTTCACGCAATTTTCTAGAACCTTGAAACAATCACGCGTGCTGTGGACTTTCATCTTACAGAACCATTGAAGTTCTACGAATTATCTGCACTTGTAAGTGCAATTAAAAAAAACTTTGCTGGGAAATAGATGTCCACCAATTACTGCCCTTGTACGGAATAAAACCACAAGGTGGCGCTTAATTTGCTTTAGAAAATCTTGCATTTGCCATAACGGCTCCTGGCAGCGTTTGAGAACTTGGAGCGTCGCTGAAGGTTGGGAACGGGTGCTTAACTGTCAGCGCATTGCATTACAAGCGACTGCGCTCACTTATGTGGCCGTGCCAATGTTACACGTGAGTAGAAGGGCAATACCGATGCGTCCCTTGAAGCCAATACGACCAGACACTTTCGGACACGTGTACGAACGCTGACAACCACTACATCTTATCGGTAAACACGCGCGCATACCGTTTTTACGGATCTTCAAAAAATGCGGGTGTTTCACTATGTTATCCGCTTGTTATACGGCGCTTTCATGTAATAATTATATGGCGTATAGCTTTCTTGTATATGATCAGTGTTGACACTTTAAATTACAGTGGCAATTTCCTTTATTTCCTTCTACTATTCACAAAGGCACGCAACTGTTTTTTAAATCTTACTTTATTTGCAAGTACGGCATACTTCCGTCTAGCTTTATGTCCTGTATTGTGTTTACAACGCCTAATCCACACTGCATAGTAAACCAATTACTGTGCTGCGATTAACGCGTAAGTTAACAGTGCCATTTTAGCTGGGGCGCTATAACGTAAAGCTATTCGAAACTTTTCTATTCCAATTCTGCAATCAGCCCTCCACGATTGGTCAAAAAATTGTCGGACCACCGCCAATTGGCCCTTTGGTCACGCAAGGTCACGAAACCGGCTAACACGCACCATTTGATACCATTTGTCCACACGGATTATGCGTGATTATAATAAACAAAATGAACATAATTATTTCTGATTCGATGCGTTTTTCGACATTTGCTCTCTGCTATCGGTCAAGCGTTTTCGGGCTGCGTTCACTTCACCGGTCTCTCTGGCGCAGTCATAAAACGACGAAAATTCACGGCGTTAAAGTGACGTGTACGCGTTAAAGGGAAGCTGAAGAGTCTGTCGAATTCAATAAGACGCTCACATACGGATGCGGGAACCTTATAAACCATGTAGGTAAAATTTGGGGTTTTTTTTTTCAATTAGGAGCGACGTAATCGTCGGTTGAAATTGCGCTGTAGCTCCGCCCCCCGTCGAATGCCGCGCGCTGCTGCTGACGCTGACGATGCGAGCGGAGACCGGAAACCGCGGTGTTGTGACGTCAACTCTAGTGTTTCGTTCCTTCGCAGCGTCCGTGACCGTGGCTGACCGCGCTTGTTTCTGCGTGCGTGCCATCGTAATCTGCTTCGATCGACCCTGCATTCCTTTGTTGGTGCGTCTGCGTGTATGTAGAGTGGTAGTCAACGTGCGTGGTAGCCAACGTGAGTGGTAGTCAACGTGAGTGGCAGTCAACGTGAGTGGTAGTCAACGTGAGTGGTAGTCAACGTGAGTGGTAGTCAACGTGAGTGGTAGTCAAAGTGGTAGTCAACAGATGAAGGTCACTACACGTACTGCATGAACCGGGAAGCTTTTCACGCGTTTAAACCGTCTTTGTAGATTGCCGACAGCTTTGGACAGCGCACAAATGCCGACGATTGCATCCCCGCTTACGTTCCACGAGGAGGCATGCAGGAACACAACACTACAGTTGTTTGACCGGAAACGAGCTCACTAGATCGGCGAAAGATCGGCGAGATCACTAGATCGCTTTGCAAAAAAACATACTCACCAAAGAGCATTCCAACACGAGGAGATCCCAAGACTTTGCTTTCGTTCGCGTCGAAAGCACTGCTCGCACCAGCATCGTTTGCTTCTTCGACAGGCCGGCTCTTCGCAATCGGCTCGTACATGTAGGGAGTAACGCCGAACTCCTCACAAAAACGCAGTCTCTCTAAATTTTCCATTACCGTCTCAGAAAAACAGCACCAAACTACCTGGTACCGCGCTTCATGTGTAGCGGCAGCGGTCGGTTACTAGAGTTGACGTCCCGAGACGCCCGACCAATCACAGGCGGAAACGAGACGCGCGAGCTGGGCGTGTCCGCTGCTGCACTTTTCGTCGAAATAAAATATATTTGAGCTTTTTTCGCTCAATTTCGATACGATATTCGAATTCGCAGGGTTGAAAACCATTATGTACAGATGTTCACTCGTTTTTTCTGGAAAACCTTTCAGCTTCCCTTTAAAGGCGCATTAATATGCCGAACAAAAGTGATTTTTTTTCTGAATAGCCAGGCAGTGCCCAGTTCCAAAAGAAATAGAAGATGGCTACCCGCCGATCACTCTGGCACTAGCAGTGGGAGCTGCCAGGGAGCATGCATTTATTTGCGTATAATAAACCTTCTTTGCGTGACAGTGTAACGTTAACGAGCCCTTTCGGCACATATACGGCATTGTTCTGCAGACTCATCTTTGCTGAGGATCCGTTTTAGCGGCATCTTTCTCCTACCGTTGCACGGCACCACAATTTTCGACCAGCTATCGCAAGCTAAGCTAGGGAAGACGGCCCAATCGCACAAGCCGGCACCACCCTTCTCATCCGACTATCTGCTTTCACTGTGCTGACTCGGCCACATCGAAACCCTATCCACTTGAGCGTGCTCCTCGCCTCGTGTAAGCCAATTAGATAAGAAAAACTGCTTAATGTAGACAATGCTGTTCGCTTTTAAAGCAAAATAAGTGTCCCCCTATAAACGAGACCCCTTTGATTGGGCTTTTCAAATAACGCTGTGGGTTACCACCCCGTGCATGAGTCGGTGGCTACGTAAATTTGACTTCAGGAGATGGGAATAAAGCAGATTGGAATAGCTTTACGTTAGAGGGTCCCATGTTGCATTTTAGTTGGCGATTTGACATTTGGCATTAAATCGCCTGCCGCGCAGGATCGGCCTAGCCAACAAGCGCTCTCCAGTATCCAACAGTGTAGAAGACTGCTCCGGTTCTGCCCACAGAATTCCCCACGAGATTTCTTAGTAGCGACAGCAGAATGTCAAGAGTATCTCACGAACTTTCATACCTACTCCTTCCAAACCTACGTCAAATGGACAGCTCCTGCCTTCGTCGTATTTTCAAAACTGTTCTCGTGTACTGCACTCATTCTCGCTTTCTCACATTGAGAGAGAAATAATGAGACTGAATTGAATAATCTGCATTGAACAGGATAGTATGTCCACAAGTGCGAGATTGTGCTTTTGTTTAACTAACAAAGAAGCCTTGAAGAGGGACGAAATTTATTAGAAGCGTATACAATCGACCGAGTCATCAGCTCGTCTACAATGTTGGGCGTTAATTGCGACAGAAATTTGCACTAGAATGCTTACTCATGATGGGTCTTATGTCCTTTAGCCTCGGGCTGTCGGTAAAATCCACTGTACTGCAACAATTATAATCAACATTAATGTTGCAGCTGTAATTCTTCTGCGGACAAGTTTCTTCAGACGCGACGTTTTCGCGTTACTTCCTGAACACTTTGAAGAACCCGTATAAAAAGTGATGAACGAGGTGCCCAGGCTAAGCACAGAGTTTCTCACCATATTACCTAGAGGGAAATTTCGCGCCACCGCCTATGGGAGTTTTCTAACGAGCGCTGTGCCTTCATGGGAATGACGGTGTATGGGTGTGCGAGGCTTGTTTAGCTGCTGTTATACGAAGCTTCGTCTAAAATGGGGGTATGGCTTCACAGATAACGCGCTCTTCAAAGAAAATCTTCATAAAAGGATTTCATTCACCCATATTTCATTTTTCAGTAAAGTTTATTGACCTACAGTGTATAATCAAGCGAAGAAAAGCAAGAGCAGACGACAAAGTGTTCTAAAGCCAGCGGGAATCTTGTCTAGTCCTCCAACTTTAAGAGCCCGCTGATACGTCGTATGATCCAATCACAAGTACTCCTATTTAAAATTGTGTTTTGCGTAATATTAAAGCTAAGACAGCTCTGTACGCGCTGATTTAGTTGGAAATGAATCAGTGTGCCAGACGGAACGGTGCTAGCCAGGCGCGTCTTCAAGGTGTCCCTGTCCGAGAACGATGCCAATCTGAAGTCACCATATACCGGCATTCCCATGCATGCAAGAGCTCAGCAGAGAAAGATGTCCCTCTAAGTAGTACAGTGAGAAAAGCTATGACGCTAAGACATTCAACATGGCGACCATTGCTGATGAGAGGACATCGACAAGTGACATGAACAGGACAGAGGCGCTCTTTTTAGCCAATGCATCCTAATAAAGTGTCTTAACCCGTTGTCTGTGCCGTTTGCATACAGGAAAGTGATCGTATGCCTCATGTCTTTATCACATCCGGTTATCTTGATTGTAACGCACAGTTTTCCAACAGCTACGCAGATCTCCTGCTCTGCTATATGTTCACTGTCTTCAGCATCTTTTATGTCTCCTGGTCCTATGCAACTGCCTACGACGTGTAAGTAAAATAATCTTCAATATTCGAGGATTTAAGCTTATTGACAGAGAAAGGAAAGCGATATATCAGTCGCTGACTCCGCAGGATATTACTGGGGCCTCTTCGTAGAGGCAGTTCTCATCGCAAGCTGTCATACCTTAGCTACATGAAACTTTATATGATAAACCATTTGATAAATTAATCGAAGCAGTCGAAAGAGCGGAACAGGGAGATGCATGTTCGGAAGGTGGTGGCGCTCCTGTAAGCCCGCTTGCGCTCAGCACCGACGGAAACATTATCTCTCTATTGAAAATAGGCACACCGGAATGACTTTGAACAAATTGCACAGTAATTTTGTTTTTTACTGTGTAGTGCTTCTGAATTTGTGAAAAAATGAAGCAGCCATTGCTGTATGGAGCGGGAGTCCACTGCGACGAAACAGATGGGGAAAGTTGAAGCGAGCTGAGGAACCACGTGCGACACCGTGGTACGATCCACGATTCTTTGGCGCATGGACAGTATAGTAGCGGCAAAAGCATGTGCTCTGTCCCAGGTGCCGTGATTGAGAAGGGCTCCTGCTGTACGTGATATATTTGTCACTATGAGTAGCCGTACCAGCGGTTCTATATGTCACGACAACCACGCCTGTGTCTAGTGAAACAAAATAACTCAATAATCACGCATAGCTACTTATAAGCATATGAACAGTAGAAAAGTGACTGACACCTATAGGCCTCAAGGTCACCTAAACCGAGCACGCAGATGAAAAATACTCCTAAACATCGGAGGCGAAGTGAGGTGCTTGTTACAAAACTGGCCCCCTCTCCACGCGTTACAGAGAAATATGAAGCATTATCACAAGCTAATTTCCACGACTGAAAACGGAAACTATAGAACACGCAAAAGTAAGGAATATTACACGAAATTTCAGAGCCCATATTTATTTGCTCGAAAAAGCTCACGTTGGTACACCAAATACCCCAAAGAACGTCTGCGTGATAATTCTTCAATATTTCAGAGCTCCCGATGATAGTAGATATGTGATCTCCCTGTCTGTCCGTCCGTCTGTCTGTGGTAGGCAGACTTATATAACCTTGAATAATAACAATCCGCATAAATTTGTATGTAGTCCACCTATTACTTCTATTGCCTTTATCTTACGATACATTTACGTTCATCAGGGAAGAATTAGAAGGACTAGCTTGCAGTTCAAGGCAGGCAGCCAGCTCCAACACTGGTTACTGCGCCAGAGTTGCGGCCTGTTAGAAGAGAGCAGAGCACGAATGCGAAATCTGGCCGCTTATGACGGCCTCCACACAAAAAAATTCACGACAGCAGCCGACTCAAACAACGGCAAACTTTTCCGTCGACAAAATCGTTTGAAATAATTACCTTTCTTCAAAACAAATGACTATAGACTAGAGGAACCATTACATGATGGACATTCACGACAAAGTTGCGCTTGTGGTTCTGTGATCTTATTATGCTGCAGCTTGTGGTGATCGAGGTGCCTTCCCGCGCCTCCTACTCCAGCTGGCGCGTTGTGGGTAGCTCGATCGCCGGGATCCGCGGCCACAATGACAACATGGCGGACACGGCTAGCGCGCAAAAGCAAATTTCGCGCTCAAACCGTTCTTCCCCCTCCCGGGATGCATTTTTAACGCGTAAGCCTTTAGTCGCTCATGAGTGTCGTGCACAGTCCGTGGTGGACGCAGCCGGTGAAAACTGTCACAGCGCTTGATGGATGACCCTTGGTGATCAATCAAAGTTGATAGGTGGCCTTATGTGAACAATGGGTGATCTATCAAAGTTGACATGTGGTTCCGAGACATGCGAGAACAGAACAGCACAGAGAAGCATTGCCCACGGCTGAACATCATAGATCGCCTCAGAACCGCCATTGCACGCAAAAAAAGAAACAAACAAAAAAAAGTTAAAAAAGAATAATCAAGTCACTAGGATGTCTCCGAAGAGCGCAATGGGTTCGGATCTTCAGATCCCACTGGCGGCGCATTGGGGAAAAAAAATACTAAAGCCCCCCAAAATTAAAAAAGGAAGAAAAAGAAAAAAATATAGCTGAGTATATCGGACGTCTCCGAAGAGCGCGCGCACTGCGCTTGCATCCCATGCTCGCGGCCACGGCGGCGTCCGTTCGTAGAACAGTTCAGACAACAGCAACAGAGGCAGTCGTAGATAGGCTTTGGCCTATCGCAGTTTAGCTCAGCAAAGTGCCCATAGACGTTTATAATTGCTAGTAGGTACAGCGGTGCGTGGCGTTTCTCGTGGCGCTCGACGTTTCTGTGCAGGCGTGGGTGAGAACAAGTGCGAGAGAGAAAATCTGGGGGCCTTTGCTCCTTGAATATGTGACTCTGCCTAGCCACTACGGAGGAAGTTGGCGCGTGTTGTATGCTCTTGTCCCCTAGACATGCCGGCATCGCGGAGTGTGGTCGAGTTTGTTTACGCCGCGCCGCTGGCTGCCCGTGCGGTGACGCAGTGGGCACGGACGCTCCATTTGGTGATCGCTGTGTCTGAAGGGGCAAGGTTCTGTGGCCCTTTTTTTGTCGCGACGATAGAGTGGATGTTTTCAAGCACTCCTCCAGGAGGGCACATGTAACCGGTAAACGGAGGCTCCAGGAAAGCACCTGAGGTTATAATAAAGTAGGTGGCGCAGGATCTCCAGGGCACCCAAGGCGAAGCGGGGGATCGAAGCTGGTAGCAGGGTAGCCCGTGGGTTGGGGCCGCGGGCGCCGCCGCGTGCCAAGGGGTGTTCGCATAAAAAAAGTGGGCTGTTTGCGATAGCGGACAGCCGATCTTATAAACCCTTGGCACGCGCAGGCCTCGGCGAGCCCTAACCCACGGACCTGTCCGGGTTCTAGCTTTGCTGACCCCGTTGCCGCTTTGGTGTCCTGGAGGCGCCTCCAGTAAAGCAAAATATTGACACGTCATTTCAACTAGTAAAAAGAAACATGATTGAATAAATATATTTACGTACCGCCGCCAACTTAAGACACTAAGTTCATCACTCCCACTCCCCGCGGCTTCTGCCGGCACGCCTAGGACCAAACGCGTAGAACACGCGCTAAGAAACTCCTCCGTAGTGCCTAGGCATAATATATTCAAGGATCAAACGTCTCCACATTTCCTCTATCGCACGCGCTCTTACTCGCGCATGTGCGCAAACGTCCGGCGTCTCCGCAAGTGCGATGCCCCGCTATACCTACTAGCAATTGTAGATACGCTTCCGGGTTTGAGTCATCGCGCAAGCAAACGCCAACGGGAAGCGTCCTGATTGGCTTTCCGATTAATTACCCTTGGGCACCCTCTCCACCCGAACTTTCTTCCGCTGAGCGCTTCATCGCCGCTGCGGATGCGCCCCCCCGCAACAAGGTGGTTACGTGAGGCCTTTGATTCCGCGACGTCTCGTCTTCGCGTTTGATGGAACACTGCCCCGTTAGCCCTAGCGCAGCGGGTACGAATACTCGATCGGTCTTGCGGTGAGCCTTTCCCGTAAGCGCCGTGACTGTCTCACTGTTCTGCATCTTGGGTCAATAAAGCCGTGTCTGCGGAAGCCTTGTTTGCACCGTGACGGAGAGTCGACAAACCCTGCCGTAGCATCTTTGTACCTTGCGGAGCGTAGGAGCGTTGTGTCCTTTCCTGACCATCGCTCGTTGGGTGAGCCTTGTGCAGTCCCATTTCCACAAGCTGTAGCCCGAAGTTGGAGGGCGAGGGAGGTAGGAAGGCGCACTGCACCTCCGGTGCCTGATAGCAAGAAAGTATACAAGCGCTATTAATAGACAATGCCCGTAGCGATCTGCTCGGAAAACAACCGGTGGTCTCCTATGTTGTGATTTTTACAGCACAGCTCACTGAGCTGAATGGGCATGCTTGCTTTGATCGACTTTCCCTTTTCGAGTCTTGATGTTCGGATCACGGTGGAAAAGCCCCATAAATCTCTCCTACCGTGTCTATTTGCCGAAACAGGTGCGCGACGCTTCCGGCATTATGCGGCACGGTGCTTCTGCTGAGTGCGCTGCCCAATGGTCAGGACCAGCGTTCATGGGAAAGCGGGCGTCGGATCCTGGACTGGGACACGGTGCGCAGTCATGTGTCTTGGACACTGCTGCTGGTCTGCGGATCCACCTCCATGCTCTCCCAGATGGCCGAAGTAGGTGCAATAAGAAGACAGACTTAACGTTCGTAATTTTCTGATTCTATATAGTGCGTACTGTCACATTTGCATTAGATTTCCTGCTGGCTTTGATAATAGCTCTGAGACAAAGTGCTGAGTTCTCGCGTTTCAACTTTATTCATTCATTTATTTTTGTATCCTAAAGGCCCCGAAGGGCATTACATAGGAGGAGGGAGTGTGCAGTACATCATTGTGTTAAGCATAGAAACACCTGAATAAACAAGAAGAAAAAGAAAGATATGAGTTGAGTAAAATGAAAACACTGTGGTATAAAGGAAGCTTAACGGCATATTCAGGATGCCATCCATACTGAAATCAAATGCAACAAGAGAAATATTACACAATTCCGAATACGCATACATAACAACAACACTGAAATGAATCTCGGAATTGGTAAGTACAGCATAAGAGTTGAAGGACAAATTTAAATGTACACAAGTAAACAAAAAAAATTATGCGTGGCTCTGCTATCGCAAACATCACAGACCAGCGGAGCTAGGCGAAGTTATACCCCTGTCAAGCGGGCAAGTTATGTGCACTTACGGGGAGTGCACTTCGGGACCTTGAGTCACACTTTAGGCAACGCGCTTCTTAACGGGAAAACAGAGTGCACTCGCAGTAAAAAAAAAATGGCGACAGACTAAGAGCGCGTTGTTAAAGATGTAAATTAAAAAGAGAAAGCTGCTAAAAAGCGATTGTTTTAAGTAGAATTATATATAAAAACAAACTTCATTTGTTTTAACAAAAAACGAAGATGTTCTTATTATAAGTGTGTTGCAAGTCAATGCTGGCCAAGACGAATGCCTAGCCAATCCAAAACAACACGGCGGCGTGCGGCAGTTGATCCTGCTCATGATCCTGCTAGAACAGAATATGAGCGAGTATATAGGAGCAAAGACGGCGAGTTCGATATTTAGCTACACTGCAAAATGCCACGCACACGGCTCAAAGCACGACTAGCGTGGTCAGCACGCTTTCACACCAAAATAAACACGAACTGAATGAACATGGCGACGCCGCAGTGCCGCATCATTCTGGCGCCGTTAGTTGCGTACATGATAAATTCGTTTCTTTATTGTGCTGTTTCGCTTATCGCTAAACACAAATTATATTGTTAAAAGCTGCTCAATAACTGAAATGAACTTTTGTGTCCTTTTTCTATGCATTACATTTTGCGTCATTGAAAGCGTTGTTGGCGAGGCTAGGCACTCCTTCAAACCGTTGGCGGCGAGGCTACGCACTCGGCCAGCAAAGTGCCTTCCGTGAACGTACTCCGACTTGAGTGCACTCATCTGAGAGTACACTCCGCTGCGACGTTAAGATTTGGGAAAGTGCACTTAAAAACCGAGTGCACTTGCCGTAAGTGCACTTAACTTGCCCGCTTGACAGGGGTATTAAAGGGACGCTAAAGGTTACCAGAAACTCAAGTTAAAGTGGTAGAGCAATGTTCTAGAACGTCTAAGGCGTCAATATAATCGCGAACAGAGCTTTAGTAACCGAGAAATTGAGGTAAATGCATGACACGATTTGAGACCCCCCCAGCGACATTCCGGTAGTAGCCCGATGACGAAAGCACTCCTCATAATTTGTGTTACTAATACTCAACTACGCGTATTAAAAATATCATTTCATTCGATTATAAGACGGAAAAAAAATGCTACTTGTCTACGTCTATTCGATTCTAAGAAAAAATAACATTTTGACGTTACCCTTCAGTAATATGGGTGTTCGAAAGGTTTCGCTTTCGCTCGACTCTGCGCGCTCGACTCTGCGCCCCGCACTCTTTGGAGTTTCAGTAGTTTGGTTATCGCGTCGTGCTGTGAAGGTTCTGCTGGCTCGCGAAACCTTCATTTGGAACAAGCAGCGAGAATGCCACGTCCATGTGATGTCGTGGGAAGCCCTCGTTGCTTTCCCGCTCCGGAGAGCCGGTGTCGAGGCCACCGTCGTAGTACGCAACGACGCCGGCAGCGCGAGCCCTCAGCAGCAGGTCGCGCTCTTCAGTGCTCAAATCGCTGAAGTTGAGCCCACCATCGCGAGCGAATCTGTCGGTGTCAGGGTCCATTGCGACGAGCGTCGAAGCTTGCGTCATAGAATGAAGTACCAGCTTATGGGCGTCTTGCGCTGGAGTTTGAGGTATAGTAGCGGCGCCTGGTGGCGGTGCGGGAAACGACATCTGGGTCGTACCAGCTTGGGTCGTATTGAGCCCTGGCTGTGGCGAAGCACGTTTCTAGGCCGAGTTTTGCGTCGATTCGCACTTTCTTATGCCCTGTTGCGAGTGCGAAAAGGCTCGTCACTTCTCACAGACCACGACGACCACGCTGCGAGCTCGCCGTAGCCTATAGTTTAACGAAAACGGACTCTCCGTGTGCCGTGGGACGTAATGCTGGGAGCAGAAGGAATCGGTGATGCGATCCACCTAGCCCAGCCTCGAAAAGGCGTCACCGTCATTACTTCTGCGTCGTGGACTGCCATGAACAAGACGGCCTGAATCCCAACATCAGATTCTACCGTTTTCCTTTAAGGCCTCACGAAGTGGAGCGTCGGGCGCTCTGCATAGCTGCAGTTCGTCGCGCTGAGTAAGCGAAACTTCGTGCCATGCTGGCTGCTTAAATTATCTGCGTTCGAAATTTCGGTCTTTTGCACCTACAGTCCCGACAGCAGACCGACATAGCAGCAGGCACGGCTGGTAATTCACGATTCGAGACCCGGCCACAGCGACAATTAACAATTCGACCGATGCGAAGTGGTGAAGTGTGTGCAAATGAGCACAAATGGTCGGGCTCATTCGATGACAATTCACTACTCCACTACGAGCAGCACAGGTTAAGAGAGTTAAATGCGCTCATCCTTGATCTCAAGCCAGCACGTTGAGGCAGCGCAGCAAGGCAGTATTGATTGCAGCACATCGATGTTCGAGCGCTGTCATTAAAAGCTACATCAAGCGAGCAGCGCACAAGCTCGCGCTACAGCGCGATTCGCACGTACGTGCGAGCTCATATCCATTGCATCAGTTTAGCGGCATGCAGTCAACAAAGATTGCAGGAGGCCCGCCGTTTGGCGGCATGTCGAAAGACTGCTGCCGTCGCGGCGCGTACGATCGTGCGCTCGAGCAGTTCGTACATCGCGGCGCGTACCGTCGTGTGCTCGAGCAGTTCCGTACACATGATGTCTGCTTATCGCTGCTGTGGATTCATTTATAGCACGCATTTCCTCGCGTTTGTGCGCCTGAATCTAGCAGCTAGCGTGCAAACCTTACCTGTAGTTCCATTTCGTACGCGACTCGCTTCACTTTCAATTGACACCGTGCTAAAACTTCGCCGCCTAATTCTTGAACGGCGTACACGTATTCGGCACTGCATAATTTCTTGCCTTTACGCAGCGTTCCACCCCTGAAAAAATCTTCGGCGCCCGATATACGCAGCAGGCCGTGCTACAACACAACCGAAAGTGGTGGGTCCATATTGTAAACGTGCTTTCCGAAGCAGACGACCGAGCTTGGTACGACCCATTTTAGGAAAGAGAGCGCTTTTTAGCACTTTTCTCGCAGCACCCCCTGGGCAATGCAAGAGCCCCATGGTCGCGCGTTTCTCCTTCCGCTAGCCACCATACTCCCGCTTTCGCTCTGCTGTCGACTTGTCTTGGCTCTGTTTCTGGCCGCGCGTTTGCGTTTCGCGCAGAAAAGCCGTAGTGCCGTCTGCGGACGCCGTTCTACTCACCGATGGCGCAACGTCACTATGAGACTATGATGTCAGTACTCCTCGATCGGAGGGCGGGCGATTTGAACTGCGCTAGAGGTACGCGGACGCTTCAGAACGCATTTTCTCTTAAAATAAGTCTCTCCTTGGCACGAAACAAGCGTTTCGAGGTTTCTGGAATGGTATTTCAACAGTCCACGTTGACTTAATAGTAACCTTTAGTGTCCCTTTAATCCTTCCAAAAAATCATGCCGTCCTCCTCCGTGGGGGGTTTCGGTTGGGACAGCGTACTATTTGAGGCGCCCGCCGCAACAGAAGCGATTTGTTGAGACACCATATGCGTCGGTGTCATGTGCCAGTCGCTGCAACGCCGCGCCTTAGTTCAGATTCCCGCTAGCTCCGACGCCGTGTACTACCTGGTAGCTTCTTGAAATCCGCCGAAGCGAGCGCGCTGGTATTGATCTGAGAGCAATGACTTCACACCACCTATGCCCACTCTATGCCAGAGGAATTCCGGCTGTAAGCGGCCGTTCGCACCTACCATGGATTTGCGGGCCTGACTTTGGAAGTTCTCGGTGGCGCGTAGGCCCGGAACCGACTCCCGGCGGCGCAGAACATTCAGTCGGCAGCGTTCGTTGTCTCTGGCGCGAAACTCGGGATCCTCAGCTCGGCGACGGAGTTTGTCGGCGGCGGCCACGGCGTAATGGCCAGGATCGGCTCTCCTTCGTCTATCGTAGTCCCGCTGAGCCACGCGAGGACCTTCCTTGTAGGCGGCTTCTTCCTCGGGAGTCTTGCCTTTCTTCGGTCGCCCCATGATTAGAGCGCCTAACTTTATGCGGTGGAAAACTTGAAATTCTGCAAATCAAGATAGAGCAATCTGTGAAATTCCGCGGCAACATTGAACAGACATAGGCTACATGTAACAGTTTACTTATTAAGAACTTTCAGACTCGAAACATGCTTGCATTATTTAAAACTGAAGGAAGCTGTTGTGGCTGAGTATCAAAGGATGCTTTGTACTCTCTTCACTAAGAGAATGGCGCTTGTGGGACACAATGTCACCATAGCGACTGAATGATCATTCTGCGCCAACAGAGTTGATCGGCATTGACAGGTATTTAAGGGCAATGGAAGAAAGCGTTGGAGTGAGCTGTTCCATCCCTGCCCAGAAATGCAGAACTTCAAAATCTACACCTGGATTTTCTTGTTTAGAAAGAAATGGCGCCAAGTCCCTGTCACTAGACTTGAGTTCTTGGGCAGACTTGAGGTACACTTGCCATTCAGCAGCTGGCACTGGTGACTCTTTCCCTAGTCCAGGCACACCGGCAAACTCTGAACTCTTCTCTGAGAGACTCCCGACTTGCAGAGGATCCAAGCACCTCACACTCTTGGAGAACTTCCAGGTGTCAGATTTCTCCAAATATACTAGCGCTTTGCTAGCTGCTTTACTCATTGCAGCCTTCATTTTGATTGCAATCCGATGGGCCTCGTCATGTAGAATGTTTTCTTTCTTCAGTTGTGCTTCAAAAATCTTCCTGTGCAGCTGTTTCCAAATATCCTCAGAGCACCAACAAAGCTTTGTACGCTTTATGACAGGCTACACGCTGACCCTCAGCTGCTTTCAGCAGGCCGGCAACTTTTTTACCAAATACTGCAATGCGTCGCATGCTGTACTTAAGCTCAGTTGAGGGCTCATTCAAAAGTTCCAGAAGAGAATGAACACATGCAGTCTCTCCATACCGTTCATGAACTTGCCTTAGCAAAGACGGGTAGTACTCAAAGTATGCAGAATGCTGCTCAACAGCTTCAATCCACGAATTCCACCTACTTTTGACATGTGCTGGAGGTGTTTTGGCACGCTGAATCCTGCACTTTTGGCAAGCCCTCTTTCTACTCGACAGCCGAAACGCCTTCTTTATAACGGCGACAAATTTGTCCACTAAGGGAAAGGATACTTGCAACGTATTGCCTACGATGTTTACTGCATGTATGGGCTACACATGTAATGTGAACAGCGCCTTCGCACAGTGGCTTTATGCACTCATTAAATGATTTCACCATATAAGCAGCGTTATCGCTTACAAAGCCTCTTCCCTCCTAGAATTCAATTCCGTACTTCGTCATTGCTCTCGTTACAATGCGGCCTATCGCAGACGAGTTCACTTAATCCACGAATTTAACTTCCATAAGTGCAGATTGTAGCGAAGCACTCGCGCTTCTGGCTGACTGGACGAACAACACGTTCACAACCGATTTTGAAAGTCATCGGTGGTTTCATCGGTAATTACTGACACCGTCGTACCTTGAAACACAGCTTTCAAAGCTGTTTCGTGCTTCTCAAACAGTTCTGGAAGTCGCATCAGATCCAGGCACCGAACCGCCGTTCCGAGCGTGTATCTGCAGAAACGTTCTCAGTTTCGGTTTGTCCACCTTCTCTAGGGAAATATTCGCAGATATTAACACATCCACGAATTTGAGCACAATGTCGTGCCTCGCCTCGCCAGCGGTGATTGCGCATTTAAGCGTTTGCAGTCGGCTTTCCTTTCTCGGCGTTCCTGAACCCCCAGCGCCGTCTTCTGCTCATTCCTCGCCATTTTTCGCTTGTAGGAGTATCTTGTTTCTACATTCTTACGATGACGGCTTCTCTCGATGTGCTCGTCAATAGTCGACTTGCGCCGATGGTCAATTGCTCGCACAAACTCGGCAAAAAAGGGGTCCTGCAGCTGGCGTTCTTGTATTCTCGAGCACGTTCTTTGGCTGTCTTCTTGCTCAAATGAGATCCTGTGGGACATCTTGATTACCAACTCGAAACACAAAGCAAACGGTAAAATGACGCACTTTCTGTTGAAGCAAACGTTGGACGCATTGATGACTACGGCTACGGCTGAGTCATTTGATTCGGGTGGCGGCTGCGCTACCTAGCCAACCTGTTTATAAGGCGAGAATATTTCAATATGAAATTAAATTTCTTCATCAGTAAGAGGTGCCGAGGTAATAAAAACTCTGCCACTATTAATTACTAAGAATATACTACTTTTCCGTCTCCTTTTGCACCTTTCACTTGATCTGTCATTTTTAAGACGCGTACCGCCACCTAGTGAAAATTGCGAGAAACAGCGTTTCGCTGCTGCTTCAAAAAGGACCTTTTTTTTTTAAATCGCATTCCCGCGAAAAAACATAAATTCCGTGATTTTTTGCGGAATCGCGGAAAGCTAGTGGCATTACCCATGGTAGTTGTGCAGTCGTGTTGACTAGACGAGAGAGGTCAGTCGGCTGCTCAGAGCTTTCTAGCATATCAGTGACGTCACGGCTAAGCGTACACTTGCTTCTCCTCGGCTGGGGAGAAGTAAGCACATGCAAGCCACAGCCAGACTGCGCCCTACGCACATGTGTGTTGCGAGGAGGTTGCGTGGCTCAGCGACGCACAGCGGGGCCGAGTTTTCTGTCGGCGCGAAACGAAAAACTTAACATATGCAGCGCCGCTGCTAAAAAAAAAAAAAAGTCTTATATAATTCTAACAGACGTATACGCATATAAACAGCCATTATTCATGGGGATGCTCCAGAAGATGCTCCAAAACTATCTGCATCAGTGCGAGCAGCAATGTTTTCTGCTAACGTTTATGGATGGCACTAGAGGTAAGCATTGGTATTTTAATATACGAGCTAATTTGGGTCACTTTGTGTTCATGATCCCGCCTGGATGAAATGTGATGCGCCGGTTTAACGCCATAGGTTGCAAATGTTGACTCGCCCTAATATTCAGAATGAAAGAATGTTAAACGCGAATATTTGCGGCGAGTGTTCAGAGCTGCTATTTAGCAGTAACACGCTCATATAGGGTGAATATGAAAAAAGTACGAATCTTACCGCCTTATTCTGTACTGACTCGATGCGGTTCTGCAGAGTAACAGTAGCTGGGTGCCATATTATCAATGCATATTCTAACAAACACAGGATGAGAGTTGTGTACTCATGAAGCTTCGTTTCTGAGTTGGCAGGATACAAGCGACGTTTGTTTAATCCTAATTTCTTAAATGCCTTTTTGGTTATATATTATTTGTGTGTATGCCAAGTTAGGTCTGTGGTTAAATAGACGGCCAGGTACTTGAAACATTGCTATCCATCTATACCTGTATTGTTTATGTGTAAACGTTTAGAGGAGCATTAGTAAGTGCAGAAAATGTAGTAAGCTTTGTTTTTTCCAGGTTTAGCTCCATATGCCACACCTTACACCTCTGGCTAATTTGCACAAAATCCGTTTGTCAGCTAGTGACATCTTCAGAGTTATTTGCCTATAAATGGCGCAGTTGTCCGCAAAAAACCTCACTTGAGAACTCATTTGAATGTCATTTTTGAAAAGCGTAAACAAAAACGGATGCAGTTCTTGAGAACTCGAATCCATTTGATAAAATAACATATGTGCTCTCTCACATGATTTTAATTAGTAATTTCGGCTAATGGTTGCGAGTTGTTTAGGCAGTGTTTTGTACTTGGTTCCCTATACGCGGCGTGCACGCCGATGGCCGCGCCACTGGTGGCGGCCTTGCGCAGAACGCATGGGAGAGGAGCGAGCCGCGCGCCGTAGCACGCCGTAGTTTGTTGCGTCGCTGATAGTGCTTCTCCGTCTTATTTGTGTTTTCAGAGCAAAATAAGCAACACCCTTCGCATGTGTGGGATGGCCAAAGCATCCGAAGAATGTCGAAGAAGAATTGTTGCAGGGTGGGGGGGCTCAAATACCGGCGAAAACGTGCCGGTGATACGGTTCTAATTATTCCCCGCAAAGCCTCATCAGCAGGAGCAACGGTGGCAATAGATCGTAGCTTCGGCGCGAAATTTCTTGTTCTCATCCTTTCCTTTGTCGCTTCGGTGTTTTTTCTTTTTTATTATTATTTTTTTACTCAATTGTAGTTAGACGGGTAAGCGACGAAGTTCGTCTGCAGTGCAACATGCGGTTGAAAGGCATTTCGCTAAAGTTCGGAATGCCGTTTGCCGCTTATATTGTTTTCCGCTTCTTTACCGCGTTGGGCTAAATAGGCAGCACGACTGCATGAGCGCATTGTTTTGCATGTTAAGCTACAGAAGTTTGCAAGAACTGAAATTGTTAGTTTTATGTGGCCCGGTAAATCCTCGCACCAGCTGTCGCGCACTTCATGTTTTTACATTTATTTTATGCGTGGCTTCGCCCATGTTTAACTGTTGCTAGTTGCTTCATGTATAACTCTTGATTCTTTTGAGCTGCGAGGTTTTCACCCTGCCTCGTTTGTAAAGGGTATAAATCACGCTGTGTCTTATCGGAATGACACCAAGCAAGTGCTTCTTTAACAGCTTTATTCATTTCTCCCGAGGGCACCTTAGATGTGGATTTTTGGGAAATGTGTTTAGAAAATACGTAGCTCAGGGCGGGAATTGCTAATAGTTACTGCATATGGTATTTTTGTTCTATTTTTCGCTGATCCATTTTTCGCTGAGTAGTTCGCGTCACGTCATCATACCTTGATGCTGTCTGAGCAGACTTAACACGCCGAGTGATTTGTTTGTTTCACAACGTAGTCGCTTCTTGCAAGTGAATTTTGCACTCAGCTGAATTATTTCGTATTATGCTTACGCCGCATAGGACTAAACCCGGCCTTGCCGCCAGCGCTGTATCTAATTTGACTGGCGCTGCTCTGCCTTTAAATATATCATGTGGCCCTTCTCTCTAGTAACATTTTAAAAAAGTACTGCAATGTTAGTCACACTATAGCTTTGTACGTTTCCAAGCAGTTCCCTTAGGGAATTTAAAATTGCAAAAACTGCAGCGCGAACGGCAGTTCATCGGCGGTACAGCGCTAACACGCGCTTTTATTAACCCGTGCGTTTGGTGGCTTCGTTGACTATAATGTACGCGTTTCTATCAATAAATTCGCAATTATTCTACTTCAGGCGACTTTCACTACACTTATTCGGCGGCGTCACATGTATTCATCGGCAGAAAAATCACAACGGTATATGCAGACATCGCACCGTGCGGATTTGTTATCTAAGTCTGCACTAACGACGGGTGCTTATTATTGAGGTACAGAAGCAGCATTACGGCAAGGGTAGAATTAAAGAAAAAAAAAACGGTCGAGACATCACATTAGTCAACAAAATTTGTCGGCTAGTTTACATGAGCTCCACTTCATGTAAATGGTCTTCATGGCGTTTGTCTGCGGGACGCACCTGGCGCGTATGTGGACCATGTTGCCCCAAACACCGGTAACATCTTGTTCATACCCGCTCCCACAGAGGTCTGCGTCTTCACTACAGCTGTCACCGCAGAAGCAGTCTGGCGCCCGAACCAAGGACAAATCGCAGCCGCGAACTTCAGTCACCCTTGCTGCAAAGCGTTGTCGTCTGCTACTGCTCCCACGCGTATTGTTGGAAGCGCCCGCTAGGTGGCTATCAGTGGCGCCTCTATAGGCGGTGCACGCGGCCTATAACACGTATATATTATATAACTTGTATATATTGCTAAATTATGTGCCATTACACTCGCTTGTGTTCCGAACTAAGTGGCAGAACAGTATGCTAGAGTTGCATGGGTTTTTTAAAGAAAATAACCTTCTTTGCGTCGTTCAGCCGTTCTCGGGTTCGGGGGTAGGACGGTAGTACGGCAGTGGGACTAGCACTAGAGAAGGCGACGAAATGTGGTGACGAAAAGAGAGCCCAGCCTTGGGCAACCGAATTGCCAAGAAGAGCGGGGTGCGGAGGTGGAGGCTTCGCGGTGAGCTCTTGCGCAAAGGACTAGCGGGGAGGGGATGTCGGATCGAACTGTACAACGTAGAGGCAGGGGAGTGTTCCGTCGAACGCGACGGCGTTCACGCCAACTCGCCAAGGAGAGCATGAAGTGGACGCTTTCGCATTCCGCGGCTGCCTCGAAGGAAACCCGGCAAGGCCAGTGCAGGCGCTGGTGGAAAGGGCGTGTTCTCTTGGGCGCCAAGGAGAGGGGGGCGGGAGGGGGGACTGTCGCTTGTTCCGGTTCACTTATATTGATCTTCGTTAATGGTCTCCGCATCATTATTTCGTAGTGGATCGAGACGTTACGTTTACCTGTGAGGTCGTGTGTTGACTGCCTATTCCTGGAGCCCTCACGCAACATATAATGACGCTTCTGGGAAAGTTATTTCGTGCACGCTTTTTATGCTGCTGCATCATTTACCAATGACCCATAATGTTTCATTCAATTCCGTTGACTCTTCTAACGTAGACAGCACGTCGTAAACTTTCAAAACTACTCCCGTGTCAAGCATACACGACAAACATGGACTAATACGGAATATGCTTGTAAATCGCCTAGCCTTTATTCAAGAAATTGCGTAAGGTCAGTACTAATGACAGAAACAACTACTCAATACGAGCCGCACCCGCATCCATGCAAAAGAGCCTTAAGGGGACTCCGAATAAGCTTGGACAGATTTTGGAGAGGCGTAGTGTACAGCTGCAGTAAAACATTCGCGCCACAATGCCAGTGAAACGTCTCATGTTAAGAGAGCTACGGACGATTACAAGTTACCTTCATACTTCGCCGAGTGATGGGGGCTAAGCTTCGCATTCACTGGCTCTGCGCCATGATCTGACGTCACGTCGCCTACTTCGGATGTCTGAGAGACAGCGCGCGAAGCCTCTCCCCGCTAGCCGCCAGGCTGTCGATCCTCAGCGAAAGCCATCCGAGTAGCGTGCGTCGCGTGCGTCCTGTCGATGTGTTGAGCGTGTCCGGTATTCCGGTAAACGCAGGCAAGCTAGGCGTTTTAACGGATTCGCCGTGGCGTAAAGTCCCCCTATAGCACTACTACTGTTGCGAAAAAGGGACTCTAGCGTGAGCGGCCGGCGCGGTGCCAGCCACCCGCTGGCGCAGAACTTCACCAGCCAAACATAGATCAAATGCTTTAGCCAAGTGTAAAGCATTTTAAACATTTAAGAAAACAACGTGTTCACCATTACACAGGAGCCCAAAATTTACATAAGCAGAAAAGTAGGATACACTTGGTTCCTGCTACATTAGCTCTGTGTTTGTCTCATTCAGCTCTGTAGCACCAAGTGGCAGCACCCTACAGGCCGCTAACGTTCGCGCCTCCGTCCCTATAGCAAAACTCCCACAACGCCTGGGTTTACCAGAATACCGAACATGCAAAAATCCTCGATTGTGGTAGCAATCCTTCGGCTTGAAGTGATGGTCACAAACTCGTAGATTCTGGCGCCCATTGGGTACCGACATCCGGATGCGCCGCCGTCTCTCTGCTTGCCTGTTTCCTTGCTGGAGGACACGACTTCGCAAGTTGACACGTCGCCAGTCGCTACGTTTGCAGCCCACAACGCAACAAGGGCGATTCGTGGTCCTCGCGAAAGGAAACCTCGACACCCACACTGACCGCGCAGCTCGCATCAACATGGAGCACGTTGTAACACAAGCAGACGACACATAACTGTGCTGGAAGCGATCGAGCGTATAGCGATAAATTGTCGTCGGGGATTCTTTTTGTTACCTTTTTGTAGAAACAAATTAACCAGCATTTCAACTTTTACGAGCGACATTTCTTCACCATAAAGTTGGAAACGTTCGGGATAACGCTACCTAGTTGACCAATCGGACAGCTCGCCTAGATCACGTCACGTGCGCCAACTGCGTAGATTGTAACGGGGTGGGTGGAAGCACAAGGGAGCCGCGCCGCTGCGATCGGTAGCGATGCACATTTTCAAAACTTCATAATAAATTAGACGCTTTACGCGCACCGCTTAAATGTGTCACCTAATAATGGAAAGGACCTGCCCTAACGATTAAGTACGTTTGTACGAAAGAATCAAGATCGTTTCAGGGTCCCTTTAAAGACATGCACAACAATCCTCAGATGCCAAGAATTTATCTCTCGTGACTGCGGCACATTTGGCTGATCTGTTCAACTGCAGCCGCAGTTACTGATGAGTTTACCGATTTCAAGCTGAGCGGTTACAATGGGCACGCGCAGCGCCATAACCTGGTCAAGGCGGTGTTCGACAACGTGGACATGGCCTTCTGGAAAGCGCGCTCTCCCGTCACCATCCAGCTCCTGATGGCCTTCACGGCGGCAGGCTTCGCCGAGCTCATCAACAGTATGCCGCTCTGCAACCTCATCATGCCGGTGGTGTTTGAGATCGTGCGTACCTTCTGTGTCTGTGCGTTCATAGACTTCGCAGCGAAATACGCAGTTTTCATATTTTATAGCTCCATATACCAAAGACAAGATGAAATGGGTAAAACGCAAGTGCTGATTTTTTACTGAAGCTTTATTCGAAGCACGTGACTATATAGCACGTGAATATAGTGTAAAATTATTCCGTTCTGACTTCATGCCAATCTCGTGACGTGAAATTTACGCGCAGGTGGTGATCCGCAAGGTTATTTCAACAGCACAATCCAACGATCTGCTCGTTTATATAAGGTGACTTCGGTTTTCTTTCAAAGCGAATAGCATTGCCCACCGTGAGATGTTGTCCTTTATCTAATTGGCTTAGGAGAGGAGAGGGGCTCGCAGAAAACGGGAGGCCTTCGCTGGGGCCGAGCTAACGCCGTGTAAGTAGATTAACCTGGTGAAGAAAGTAATGCTGGCGCTTTCGATGGTTCCGCTTCCCACTGCATAGCTTGTAGTGGCAAGAAATTTATCAAGCGTGACACAGCTCTGCGGGAGAGTGAGGGCGAAGTCGGGCGTCACTCAGGGCCCTCTCGCCGTCAGCGCGCGCAGCGAGATAGCAGCGCCCCGGTGTGGCCCCGCAGCCGCTCCGGCCACCTAAGCCGTGGTCCGTTTACTTTATTGGCCGACAGTACATTAATTCTAGGTCGCGCTAGAGTCACTGGAAAGAATTTCAGAGTACCGCAAAGGTCGGGATTTGACTGGCAACACTGAGCGGCCACCGCCATATACCTTCCAAGCCGACTGCGTCGCGGGATGGCCGCCGTGTTGGAAGAGCTTGATATTCGGTGACACATCGGGTTGAGTGTTTACTTAAGTACAAATACATTGTGCCCGGAGATAATGGTTGCTAAGGAAGAAAATAAAATGTTATTTTGTGCGAAGTAATGCAGCCGGTGGTTGTTTTGCACGCCGATCGCGTTTACTAGATCACGTTTACTGCTGAAACTGCTACGATTGTGGGCAGCAGCTTAGCGCTGCTATCGGGAGCTTATGCTCGCGTTTTTTTTTCCTTCCGCGGAGTGAGCTACGAAGGAAACATTTCGTCACTTCGAGCCGGAATGAGGTAAGCTTGTGCTTTTGGGCATGAACATCGGGGACCGCCGTCGGCTTCTATTAAATGTTTCCAAGCCTAGACGAAACACACCTGACAGTGTCACAGGCACGTACGTTCATTGTATAATTTCACAAGCTAAATCGTATACATATAATTTAGTTTGTAAACGGATACCGCGCGTTCTCGATTCTGCCAGGCGACATCGTCCGCCGTATACGCAGAACACACTGCGACTGCCGTGTGCGCACCGGTGTTTGGGGGTGATCGTACGACGATCTGTGCACAGCAGGCGTAAAAAACCAGCTTCAATGACCATTTTGCGCACTAAATCTTGTGGAAGGCCAATATGAGCCATTTGCGTGATTACAGCAACGTATATGTACTTCTGTACACTGATAATGAGCGAGAGTTTGCTATATTGCGATTTATGAACGCGGCTGTCTAGCGCGTTTATGAGCGGCTACTCTTCTCAACTTATTTATGACTGTTTTCTTAGACTGCCAAGATTTGCTGCCTGTGTAAAAAAAAAAGCAGGAACGCCGGCTGGTGATGCAGCACTGTTCTTTTTCTAAGCTATACAGGCGATGTATAAAATTCTTGTGCTTTTAGAGCGGTTTATGTAACATGCCTACTGACAGAGTGAAACTAATGCTACTGGGTGTTCTGTTTTGTATTTCTTGTTATGCATCAAGCACAACATTATTTGGGTATGCACCGTAGCATTTCAACATAAAACATAATATGTATGCTGACTTCAGTTCATTGCATGTCCTAGGCTTACAAGCTCAAAATTTTAAGCATGTGTTGTGAATATCACCTGGCCATTGGTTTCAAGCTCGAAATGCGTATGTATAAATGAGCAAAGGGTAAGTGGAAAAAAGGAAGTATCATGGGCCTTGTATTGGCCATGTTTTTATTGACTGCGATCGTCACGATCTGCGAAAAACAAGTGCCACATGCGTCGAGTGACTTGAGGCGCGAGCGCGCTCACGTGCGCGGAGAAATCATGCGAGTACGTGGTGCACGTGAGGACGCTGAATTCTCGCGCGACAAGTGTGCCTTCGCGTGCCACGAGCACGGAATAACCACGTGTGTTGAGCAACAAACGCGTACACGTGTACCCGCGTCAAGCGTGCAAGACGCGAACGATCCCTGCAATAAACTCCTTCGCTTAAATATCTTCTAAAACGGTGCCGAAAAGCACAAGCAAGGTGCACTTATACCTCGCACGCGCGGGTGTTTTTTGTAGGCTTGAAGTTCTCCCGGCCGATTCTGTGTAACCATGCAGAACGACGCTCTCGGTCATTTTTCCCGGTCGGAATCTAGAAAAAAAGTCTTTTCAGACTCAGTTCTGTTGCTGCATCCGAAGGCGCAGCAGCTAGGCATGATTTCCTTGCAGTCAAACGCGACAATCAGAACACAAAAAACGTAGAGAACCTGCGCTGCCTGCACTCTAAAGCCGGCCCGCCCGGCGCTTGGAAGGTATATGGCACCCTATAAGTCACGTGGTACGGTTGGGCCAATAAACGCGTCGGCGGCGCGGGGAAAACGAATGCGGTACTCTGAAATTTTTTCCAGTGACTCTAGGTCGCGCCACATCATTGCGCCATCTAGTGAATTACCCGCCAGGCAGAGCCCAACCACGTGCACATCCTCGAAGCTATTGCAGCGAAGCTGTTAGCCTCTAGTTGGCCGGAATTTTTTCGTCTCCGTCAGAAAAAAAAAAGAGAAAAGATTGAACCGAGAAAGAGTCCTTGGAATCACGCATACAACACACAGCTCAGTATTGATTTCAATAAAGAAAAGTGCAAAAGAAGCGTCAAAACCGCATCATGGATGATAAGGCTCCTGTGAACACTGCCAGGCGCGTTCCTTCTCCCCGCGTGTGTTTCCCGGTATAGATTACGGTTGCATAAGCCACTCCGGTGGTAAAGGGGGCAACATCAGCATACGAATCAGTGAGCGGCGCCACCAAACTTCACAGTTAAAAGGGAGACCTGCCTAGCAACTCATTCAGTTCATTGCAAGACCACTATGGGTATAAACCACGCAAAGTTAATTCTCCTGAAGAGCAGCGTGAATACGATGAGCGCCGAAGAGTGCAAAACCGTAATGCTCAACAACGGTGTCCTGATAAGACAAGGCAGAACGATAAAACATTTCGTGTCTCCAGCGACGGCATTTGAGTGGTTTTCTAACAGCTTCGCTGGCCATCCACTTTCGCGTGGTCGCCATGGCGAGTCAGTTTTTTGTGACTGCTGCCTGTTGCAATAGTGGCGCAATGCAACGGTGGTGGAGTGGTTAGCGAGCTCGACTGCGGAGCGGTGGCGGTGGGACAGAGCATCGAATTCCCACCGTGGCCACTTTTAGAGAGTAACTGCTGTACGCTACGCTACGTCCTGGCGGCTTGCGTGCCTAGGCAAAAAAGGTGGCCGCCACCCCAGAGATAAGCAAAAGCGTATCGCCGGGTATGCCACAGCTGCATATATTTGCGAGAGGCGTGAAAACGTATTGTGATTCAAAAAGTATTGTAATAAAATATCTAAACCCGTATAGGCTATGTTTATTATGAATTGCTGCTTGGCGTCAGGGGCTCTGTAATCAAATCTACGTAAGCTTATCCCAGTTCCCTTTCACCCGTGCAATGGGTCGGCCGGGGGCGGTGGGCAGTGCGGAAGAACAGCGCGTTTGCGAACAACGCCCCCGTGAACAGACGCGCGAAGGCGCGCGGCGCCGTCGATCGGTTCGTAATATGGACGAAGGTGGTGCCGCAAACGCCAAGCGTGTGCACCATTGGTTCCAGATCGCCCCTACCGACTCAACTCCCATCGTAATAGTGGGCGATTTCAACGTAGACGTGTCTCGGCCAGACGGAAAGTGGTTCGCGGCGTTTCTCTTGGAAAGGTTCGGCACTCAATGTTAAGCTAACGTCAGTGTGTCCACTACGCGTCATCGGTCGTGCATAGACCTCACATTCGCCGAGAACATTTCCGGTGTCACCACAGAGTCACTGGCAGTGTATCATTGCGATCATAAAGCGATAGTCACCTTGGTGACCAAATGATGAATAGAAAAATATCAGACAGATGAGGATTTAAAATCGAGAAAGCATTGAGTATACTATTGAATAAAACAAAAAGGAAGAATCGTGAGAAAACAAAATTCAATGTGATATATGTCTTTTATTTTAATCAACATCTTTATTATGAGCATACATATTTCCATATACAGCTCCGCTGGTTATCCACCTTCACAGAATAGAATGCCTCTGAATTTCTTTTTTTAAAGCTCAGCTCTTATGCGCCCGTTCCTGCGGCGAGCATCGAGTCGTCCCTCTTAATCGAGCGAACGAGCACAGCCAAGGATGAAAGTGAACGCGAGCGCCGCGAGGTATTGAAAGACTGCGATAGCGAAGAGAGCGCGAAGAGGAAACCGGAGGAGGAAGGTGCAGCGGCAACATGTGGCGGAAAGCGAAGAAGGAGGGTATGAAGAAAGCGTCTGAAGCGTAGTGCCGCGCAAGGCGCGCACTGCGGCAACCATGGCTACGAGATGGCGCCAGAGTAACGCGCGTCGTGCGTATGGAATGTGCAACATGAGTGGAGGTCTGAGTGCGGCGGCCACTGTGAATCGCACCCACGCTTCGTCCACGCGCTGCCTCTTGCGATCTACCCATTAGCGAGGCAGTCGGGCCACACTTCGCTCCCTTTGTGCCGTGCCAGACGAGACAGATTGTCCACGCCAGCCAATATCTTGAGAAATGAAACCACGCATAGAGCTGCGCTAAAATTTTGCATTAGTGAGCATCGTAATCGACGGTAAAAAGTTGGCGTAATTTGTGTGCCATTTTTCCGCCACGACTTTCTGGTGGCGGCGGGGTCGCACAATGAGCCAAGTAATATTCTCGCATTAAAAAACTTTGAGTTTTTTTCGGCATAATGATGCGTCTTTAGTCAGGGCACGTAACATTGACGTGCAAAGTTTCGTCGGTTTGTGACGTCACGTGACACAAACAAACTCGGCGTGGCCCAAAAACATATTTAGCAATGGAGAAAAGCGATATGGTGACAAAAACGCAGATATGAAAAGTAATGTTTCCCTTCTGTCCCGTTGCGCCTGCTTATCGCTGTCATCAACTGCCACGAGAGAAGCACCTCGGTGGCGTAAATCGCACAGCCAACGCCTGCCTCACGGCCTGTCGCATTTTAAGCGGCAGCAAACCCTGCTACATGCTGTGTTCGTTTGTACGAGAAACGTTTGAGAGCGCTGCAATCTCGACGCACAAGCAGGCATGTCACGTGGTATTTTCTGTATTTCGCGGGCATCTGCAGTAAGTCAGAAAACACTAACGCCTAATAGATAGAAAGTTGGAAACTGTTTATTCGGACCTTTTGCAAAGCGCAGTACAACTTTCTAATTTGAATTTTTTGCCTAGCTTCGTTGCTTCAGAAGTTGGTTAAAGAATCTTGCCTGATTATACAATTAAGCAAAATACAAAAGATAGTGTGACTTGCTACGTACAATAGCCAGCAACATGCATCTGGTCGCGTCGTCTTAGAGTGCATCGGTATATTTTCAAACACTGACTAAAATTAGCTGGGAAGCCCTGTATATGCAATACACACACACAATTACATTGCTCGTATGCGTCTTCTTAAAATGCTGACACTTTTACGCATCATTTCCTGGCTAGATTACTTATATGCTGGTTTATAACATACAACTATTTTGTTGATCCTTGATTTCCCAAACAAATACCACATATTCGTTTGTAATTGGGATGGTTCGCTCCTGTGCTGCCTACAATTTTATTTATTTCCCTGTCGATGCTAACCTTACGCTGCAACCACACCACCGAATTTTATTATCGTCAGTTTTCTTATGTGATATTGTAGGCCTGTTTTGCGACAATGTTTCAGTGGCGCATTTTAATGCTTGCACAGAATCTCACTACTCCTTTTTTCTCTTTGTTTCTTCCGCTTCCGTTTGCATTTCGTCTTGAGCGCTTCACTAAATGTTTATGAGTATAAGGTGGTTGGAGAATTACGAACACAGCAAAAAAGAAAAAAAGAAGAATGTGGCCAGAGGGACAAAGAAACAATACCTTCCCAACCATAAATACAATCCAAGTTGCAGAACTTTCGGTAATTTCGAGCGCAGGAGCTCTATCATTTGTGCCTGTCTGTTACTGCTGTTGATGTTGATCGTAATTCTGTACCTTTAGAATGTATGTATCCTGCTCCCTTCGTGTAATACAGCAGACGCTATTTCTAACGTGCTTGTTTGGGCCTTCTAGTGGAAAAGCTGTGACGAACAACCTGAAATTGCCGGAAAGCGCGCTGTTTCTTGCAGCACAAAGTTAAGATCGCTCTCATCCTATAACGGTCGCGAGGGTTTTTTTTAGTTTTCATTTTAGGGAGGGGGGGGGGGGGGTGAAGGTCAGGGGGGCGGTTATGTACGAAGTGGCTTTTTATGACGCGGAAAAAATTATTACATAGTTGGTAAGAATTAAACTACCATTTAATCTGGCGTTTTTTAACACGCTCGTCACTGGAAATTGTTCTCCTATAGCGGATTTAAATAAACAATCTTGACTAACTGTGCAACTAAAATAATTCATAAAGTGTTTCAGTTCCTCCACACAGTAGCGGCCAACAATGCATTCAGTCGAGACCTCGTAGAGCGTACCTGAATATTTTGAACTTTGGCTGGCATTAGCTGGAACGCCCTGTATATTCTCTCACCTTGAGCTAGTTACGTGTTCGTGTGGCTATAATATATGTAAGACGACTTGGAAATATTGCGTTCTGTTAGTTGCTGCATGCCTACTGTGCAGCTATATTGCACACTTTCTCGATTATGTCCCAGTTGGAGTTCGCAGGGGTATCCCACAGTCTAGAATAAGCTTCGTGCGCCTATCTCTCGAACCGCAGGCATCGGTCTCCACCACCAACCCCGTGCTGTACGCGATTCCCGTGGCGGCCGCGGCGTCGTCGAACCTCATCTTCCCGTCGAGCATTCCTGTCGTCATCCTGAGGAACTCTCTCGAAATGCCTACGAGCGAAGCGGTGAGCTCCCTCTTCCGCTTATCGCTCGCTTGCGTCTAGACATTTTTTTACTGAAGACATCAGCAAAGCTGGAGTAACAACGGAAGTGCATTAATCAGTCAGCTTTAATGTAGGTAATTGCACGTGTTAGCCATTCCATCTTTGTAACAAATGCAGAGCTGATAAGAGAGGTGGCTGGTTGGCTCACCAACCAGAATGCGCAGTGACGCAGGTGAGTGTTGCGCACTGTTAAGTTCAATGCACAGAAAGGATCACTCTCGTAAACAGTTTAGCACCTGTGTCTTCTTTGCGCATTGCTTATGGACTTCGTTCTTCTTCAGGTACCCAAACGCATATTTACAGGTTGTCATCTTTTTTTTTTTGTATGTCCGGAGCTTTCTTCAAAGCTCGCAAATTTAAGTCTCGGAAAAGTTAACTTCGTTGATATAGTCGCACCTTGTGTCGCAAACGCGGTCTAGAAAGCTCTGCAGCTTTACTTGTGCCCATTATTTACTAACCAAGAACGAATGCAAATTTGTTCCGTGGTCATGGCGTGGCGCTGCTGAGCTCGATTGCTCAGGTTTGATTGCAGGGGCGCGGCGGTAACATTTCGATAACAGCAAAGGCAGAAACGTCCGTGTGCTCCTTAAAGAACCACATATAGTAGAAATTATTCAGTATTCCGAGTACCCCTTGCCTCGTAATCGCATCATCGTTTTGGCACATTGTAGATTAAACCACAATATAATTTATTATTCGCCTCCGAAATAAGTACGCACATAATTTTAACGCGAGAGCATTAAGGAGCCCGTGCCGCAGAAAATCCCTTTCCGGAAATCGTTTCGGCAAAAAGATTTTCGAACCACCCATACCGAGGCCCTCCTTGTGACGCAAGGAAATTACTTAAAATTGAATTTCCCAAGCTAAAACACATGAAAAAATTGTAAACTACGACTCACGCGCAACCTACAGACACGACAGCTCTCGGATTGTAATCTGCCTACACGAGAAAACATAATTCTGTTACGCGAAAGCTCGAAGAAACCCCTTCGCATACGCACACAGACCGGCCGCGGCGTCCTGCCATTTGCGCGCGCCGGCGCAATGGGTGTCTCGGGGGCCGGGGAGCGGCGCGCTCGGTTCCTTGTAACACCTCCAGCTGGCGCTCGCCTCCGTCGCATCGCGGCCAACGCAAGAGGCCGCGCTTGTACCACAAAGCACGCCTTCGTGCATAGCGTTCGCGGCCAGCATTTCCCGGTAAACATTACGGTTACACGCGCTCCAGTTGCCGGGAACCGTCAGACGCGGTCAGCGATCTTTGAATGCTATCGCGTTCCACTCTTAAGGGCGAAACTTCAGCGTCCTCCGAATTTTTTGTATGGTTCTGTGTTCTCTGTATTGACGTATTAATGTGTGTGTAAATGTATGCATGCATTTTTGTATATTCACTTTATATACTAACTGTCTATATAACTGTCTAAATGACGTGATGATGCAAGTATTTATTTTTGAATTGAGAAAATAAAACATAGCTACGTTTTTTTTTGTATATGCTACTGCCGATTGTGAACTGTTAAGGGTAAGACGCCTTCGTTAGGCATTTTCAGCCTTTAGCCTCAGTTCCGCTAGCGGGCTTTGTATCGGCACTCTGTTCGATATGAAGGTGTTCATTGTTATTGCGAAGCTACGCCCTAAAATAAAAACGTAGAGATTGCGCGGTTAATGTAAGTAAGCGTTCAGCTAATAGATCTGGATTATGTAATCCTCGGTAATTTTACTACATAAATATCTGAATATGTGTGTGCAACTACGAACAGTATATCATATGCCTTATTGATTTCCGATACACCAAACTTTATAAAGCTCGATTTGCAATAGACCTAATACCTAACGCCACATTAGCTACTCTAGAAGCTATGAATGCCGGCACATTCAGTTCGGTCGAAGCCCTTCCTATTAAAAAATGTATAGGTACTACTAGCAGTAGAAGAGCGGGAATTAATCAAGAAACTCTTTGCAGTTAATCCGCAATTACAATATATTGCCACATCCAGTACATGGCACGAAGAGGAAGACGAAGATCTCGTGCATTGCAGAAAAGAAGAGGTCCCTGCGCGATCGTTCTTCAGTTGCCCTGCAATTAAAGTGTCCTGCCCTTTTTTATCAGTTCCTGCTGCTTATGAATCGTGACACTGGTGGAGGTGCTGGGTAAATGTTCGGGACGCCTGTCAACTGCCCCACATGAAGCCCAGCACGTTTTGCGCGTGTCGAAACAACCATTCACCATGCCAGCCGTCGCCTATAGGCCTAAGCCCAGAATTTGGTCCCCTACCAGGCAGTCTGCCTGTTACCACGAGTGCCCAAGCCATGGCATACCCAGGCCCTGCACAGGTGACTCTTTTGACTCCTCAATCTCCCTTGAGCTTCCACGGCAATGCTTACGAGGATGCAGAAGACTGGCTCGAGGAATACGAGCGCGTATCCAAGTATATTGAGTGGTATGCTGGACATAAACTATCCCATGTGTATTTCTCTCTTGAAGACGGAGCCCGCACGTGGTTCATAAATCGCGAGGGAATCTGGCCAAGCTGGGATGAGTTCCGCCGCCAGTTCCTCCATACGTTCGGGAGCAACGAAAGGCGAGACCACGCTCAGCGTCTTCTCGAATCACGGATTCAAAAGCCGAATGAAACTGGTGCCATGTTCGCTGAGGACATGGCTCGTCTTTGTCGTCGTGCAGACCCCGATATGCCCGAGGCAAAACAACGAAGCCACCTCATGCGCAGCGCAAATGAGCAGCTGTTTGCCGGTCTTGTGTGCCGGTCTTGTGTGTAGAGCGCACGTTACACCTACGAAGCCGCCAGTATGATTACCCGACCAGCGCTGGACCGGCAAGTGCCGCAGCGGTGACGGTCACAGACGAGGGTTCCTTGCACCGGCGGATACGCGAAATTGTTCAGGAAGAAATTAAGAAGCTCATTGCCACGCCAAATGAATGCACAGCTGCGTCGGTGGCAGAAGTTGTGCGCGAAGAAATAACGCAAGCGTTTGCGAGCCAAATTCCCAGACGTGGCAGCCCAGCTACGCAGATGTTGCCCGTCGACCGCCACCTCCGATGCCGACGCCGCAGTATCAGCAGCAGTCAGCACCGGCATCAGCTTGGTACCATACGGAACAACCGACGCGACCACCGCTTCGCAGAACCGACATTTGGCGCACAGCTGAGTACAGGCCCTTGTGCTTCCACTGTGGGGAAGCGGGCCACATCTCCTGTCATTGCCCTTATCGCGTCGAAGGGTACCAAGCGTTCCCATCCACTGCTTCTCGTCGTGCTTTTGACGGCAGCCGAGCGAACATCGACGCGAATTCGACGAGCTAGCAAGCCGATTCTCCCGGTTAACGGTCGCGCTCCCCTTCTCCCGGACATCGTTTTCCAGCTGCAACACGAAGTTCCACCGACGTGGCCCGAGGGCGGTCACCCGGCCCACGCCGGGAAAACTGAAGGCCGCGACCTCAGGGGGGAACGTTGCCCTATGTGGAAGTGCCGAAAATTCCCCATTGCCGTCGAACGAGAAGCCGATACAGCAGAATGATTTGATGACAGACGACATGGTTAGCGCCGATGTTAATGTATCAATTGACGGCCACGACGTGACGGCAATAGTAGGCACTGGCGCGAACTTTTCAATCGTAACTGAAAAACTGGCAGACAGACTTAGCAAAGTGAAAATGGAATGGCCAGGGCCGCACATTAGAGGTGCTGGAGGCGAGCTATTGACACCGACTGGCAAGTGTACTGCAAGGGTCAACACAGGGGATTCGTCATTCGTCGCAAATTTGGTTATTCTCCCCGACTGCTGTAAAGTTGTAATCTTAAGTGAGGACTTCTTAGCGAGTACGGCGCCGTCATCAACATACCAGGACGTATACTAACTTGTTCTGGGGACGAAAGTGCAGAACTACAACGTAAGTATTTGGGCATCATAGACGACCTGACCGTACCACCGTTATCTTGCCGTCTTGTTTCCTTCAAGTGCGACACAGAGTACAATGGCGAAGCTATTGCCGAGCATATAATTACGCTTTTGCACACTCAAGGTATCGCCATACCCAGAAGTATCGTCAAAGTAATGCATGAGCAAACAGAACTACTATTTACAAACTTCAGCAAGCAACGACGAAACATTACAAATGGCGCAGCAGTTGCTTACCTCGACGAGATGGCGGAATTCAGTGAGCGCTTTGCATTACAACAAGGAGAGCAAGACGCTTCAGCACCGTTGCCTGTTCTTGACGTGAACGCGAACTTATCACCAGCGGAAAGGTAGTGCCTTGTAGACCTGCTTCACCAGTTTCGCGATTGCTTCTCGTCGACAGCCAGAGTTGGTCAGACGCCAGTGCCGAAGCACCGGATTATCACGGAGGAGACAGCGAGACCAATCCGATAAAACCAGTACCATGTAGCACCAAAAGAACGCGAAACGATCCGAGAGCAAGTCAAGAAAATACTCGACGACGACGTTATCCAACCATCAAGGAGCCCGTGGGCATCGCCGGTAGCGATGGTCAAAAAGAAAGACGGCAGTCTACGTTATTGTGTCGACTACCGTAAGCTGAACCGGGTGACAAAGAAAGACGTATACCCATTACCGCGTATCGACGATTCTCTCTACAGGCTGAAGCATGCCTGCTACTTCTCTTCGATGGACCTCAAAAGTGGCTATCGGCAAATCGAGGTTCACGAGAGCGACAGAGAAAAGACTACTTTGGTAACGCCTGATGGGCTTTACGGATTCAAGGTCCTGCGCTTCGGTTTATGCTCAGCTCCAGTAACTTTTCAGCGACTCATGGGTATGGTTCTGCCAGGCCTGAAGTGGCAGACATGCCTAGTATACCTCGACGACGTCACAGTTTTTTCGGCAACGTTCGAGGAACACCTGAGACGGCTGCTGGTGGTTCTACAAACGATCCGGTAGGCCGGCTTAACACTGAAAGCAGAAAAGTGTCACTTTGGTTTCGAGCAACTCCCGTTCTTAGGTAATGTTGTAAGTGATCAAGGCGTCCACCCTGACCACGACAAGATCACGGTCGTCGCAAAGTTTCCAATGCCAACGAATAAGAAGGCAGTGAGGCGTTTCCTAGGTCTCTACTCGTATTACCGAATATTTATAGCCAATTTTTCACAGATAGCTTCTGTTCATGCAGTGGCAAGGCGAAGCCGAGAGAGTCATTGCATACGCAAGCAGGACGCTCTCACGTGCCGAGTTTAATTACTCAACCCTAGAAAAGGAATGCCTTGCGGTGGTATGGGCAGTTATGAAGTTTCGCCCATATCGCTATTGCCGTTCCTTCAGTGTTGTCAGCGATCATCACTCGCTTTGCTGGCTGAGGAACTTGAAGGATCCGTCCGGTCGACTAGCACGTTGGAGCCTAAGGCTTCAAGAATTCGATATGACGATGGTGTACAAGTCCGGACGAAAGCACTCGGACACCGACTGCCTTTCAAGGTCACCGATTGAGCAGGAAGTCACAGAAGATGACGAAGACATGGCTTTTATAGGTGTTCTAGACACGGCCACGATTGCTCGTCAACAGCGGGAAGACAGCGAACTGATTCCGGTCATTGAATTTTTAGAAGGCCAGATTACAAGCACGCCCAAAAGATTTGCAAGGAGCTTGCTTTCATTCTGCTTCCGTAATGATGTTCTTTACAAGAAGAACTTCTCTACAAGCGGAAGCAGCCGCCTACTTGTCATTCCAACGTGCCTCCGTCATGAGGTCTTGCAAGCCTGCCACGATGAACCGACATTTGGCCACCTCGGCTACACGCGCACACTGGCCCGAGTCAAAGAGAAAATTTACTGGCCAGGGATTGCCACCTTTGTGAAACATTACGTGCTCACGTGCCTCGATTGTCAGCGACGCTAACCACCATATATCAAACCAGTTGGGCTACTACAACCAGTCCAAGTGCCCACGACGCCATTTGCCCAAATCGGGATGGACCTTCTCGGACCATTCCCGGCTTCCGATACTGGCAATAAGTGGGTAATAGTCGCCACAGATTACCTGACACGCTATGCAGAAACCAATGCCCTTCCAACTGGCACCGCAGTCGAAGTAGCGCTATTCTTTATTGAAAACGTGGTTCTGAGGCACGGTGCACAAGCGGGGATAATAACGGACAGAGGGACTACCTTTACCGCTACACTTCTAAGGACAGTGCTAAGCCTCAACGGCACGGCTCACCGAAAGACCACCGCCTATCACCCGCAAACGAACGGCCTAACAGAACGCTTGAACAAGACTATCGCCGACGTTCTGAGTATGTACGTGGACGGGGAGCACAAAAATTGGGATGACATTCTACCGTACATCCCATTCGTTTACAACACCGCTCAACAGGAAACAACGCGAAAGACACCATTTAGCCTTCTTCGTAGCCGTGAAGTGACGACGATGCTCGATGCTATGTTGCCACATGACTGCGGTGATAAAGGCACGGACGCCGAAGCTTTCGCTCAACGTGCTGATGAAGCGAGAGAACTCGCCCGCGTCAGAATCGCCCGACAACAGGACTACGACGCTCTACGCTACAATCTACGGCGCCGCAACATCACATATCAGCCAGGCGACAAAGTGTGGGTTTGGCGAGGGCTTTCAGAAAAGCTACTCCGTCGGCGAGGGATTTCAGAAAAGCTACTCAGGGGGTACTTTGGTCCGTACAAGGTTTTACGGCGCCTCAGCGACCTGAACTGTGAGGTCATCCCTGACAGTCCTGCTTCCTCCAGGGCGAGGCGACGTCCACCTGAAGTTGTGCCCATTGTGCGCATGAAGCCCTGTTGTTCGGAATGAACTGCCCGCACCTCGTCTGACACATCTTCCGCCGCTAGGTGAGCATCGGGACGATGCTCTCTCTGGAGGTAGGAAAATGCACATGCAGTCCGCGGCCCGTAGATGATAACGAACGTCTCGCGCATTGCAGAAGGGAGGAGGACCCTGCCCCATCGTTATTCAGTTGGCCTTCAATTAGTGTCCTGCCCTTTTTTGTCAGTTCCTGCTGCTCGTGAATCGTGACAATATATAGAGAATCTTGTTTGCGAAGGACCAAAACATTAGTTGCGGTTTTGTTACATTTCTGAATAAAGTGCAAAGGGCTGACTCCCACTGTTTGACTCGCAAAGAGCCGCTCGTGTCTGATAGATTTACTTTAGCGCGTGTGCAATTGCACCCATTATTCTCCTCTGCTTAGCTCGCTTTTATGCAGCTATGCATCCAAGTCTTTGAAATGATTTACTAGCTCGGTACACAGTGTTCGTACACAGTCAATCTACAACTTCCTCGCACAACCTCAATTAGCCACCCTGGCAGCTTCCGTGCTTTGGTACAACGAGAATACGGAAAGGAAAAGTGGATGGCAGTAGTTATTATTCGTCGCCGAATGACTGTCAAGTGTCAGAACTGAAGCAATGGGAAAGCGGTCAGGTGAGGAGTGGAGATACTCATAAACCGTTCACCAACGTTTCAAGGAACGAATTCACACTTTACACGTCGCTTTATATCTAAAGCTTTCCTTTCGACGACAGACAAGTGCATGCGTTAACGACTTTAAATAAGTCTGATCATTAATACCTTGTCTTCACACATCTGCTAGCGTAGACTGCTTCCATCGCAAGAAGAGCACGAGAGAAACACATAATCATTTGTAATGCCAACGTACTTTGCTTTAAAAGACTGATAGCACATTCTCCTTAATGTTCCACGGCACTGTATTTGTTTGACACGCTAGCGAGAATAGATCCTCATCATGACCCAATGGCGCAGCCGCTTAAAAAACGACTAATTTGACGGAGGGCTCCGGTTCGAAGCCGACTCCGTGCTCCAGATCAAACCTTCAGCGTTTGGGTAAATGCGAAACCGTCGGACGTCGAAGCTATCGGATGAGTCTGTAACCGTTCAAAAACACCAAAATCGTTGTCGAACTCTGCTGAACCATTTACTTGTAATTGCGCATAAGTCAAAGCTCTTCCCCTGCAACGTTAATTTCATTGCCACAGAAAATAGTCCGAGAGTAGTGTCGTGTACACCTTAAATTTTATTTCGATAACATTATATCGCTTATGAGGCGCAAAATCTGGCGTATTTTTCGGCGTTGGCGCGACCACGCGATAGCTACGAACCCTCGACCTTTGGCGAGAGTCGAACCCTCGACCTTTCGTGTTATTAAGGCACAGGTAATTAATGTAGAGAAAATTAAGGCACTCAAACCCACGACCTTTGGTGTGAGTCGAACCTACGACCTTTCGTGTTAACGCGAAGTTAATTAGGGCGCAGGTATTAATTATAGTTAATTAAGGTACTCACGCCCACGACCTTTGGTGGGAGTCGAACCAATGACCTTTCGTGTTAAGGCGAAATGAATTAAGGTACAGTTAATAAATATAGAGTTACGGCACTCGAACCCATGACCTTTGGTCGGAGTGTTACCCACGAGCTTTCGCGTTAAGGCGAAGTTAATTAGGGCACAGCTAATTATTACAAATTTATTTAAGGTGCCCAAACCCACGACCTCTGGTGGGAGTTAAACCTACGACACTTCGTGTTCGGCGAAGTTAAGGTACAGTTGAATAATATGGAGGCACTCGGCACCCGAAACCACAACCTTTGGTCGGAGTCTTGCCCTTGCCGTGTCTTGCCCTTGTCGTGTTAGTCTTGTCGTGTTAAGGCGAAGTTAATTAAGGCACAGTTAATTATGTAGTTAGCTACTCGAACCCACGGCCTTTGGTGTTCAGGCTACGAACCCTCCACCTTTGGTGAGTGTCGAACTCACGACCTTTCTTGTTAATAATGCACAGTTAACATAGATCAAATTAAGCTACTCGAACTCACGACCTCTGGTGAGAGTAGAACCCACAACCTTTCGAGTTAGCCGAAGTTAAGGTACAGTTAATTAATATTGAGTTAAGGCACTCGAACCCACGGCATATCGTGTTAAGGCAAAGTTAATTAGGACACAGATAATTATCCAGTTAATTAAGGTACTCCAACCACGACCTTTGGCGGCAGTCATACCCATGACCGTGTTAAGTCATGTTAAGGCGAAGTTAATGACTGAACAGGTAATTATTGTAGAGTTAATTAAGGCACTCGAAGCCACTATCTCTGGTGGGAGTCGAACCCTCAACCTTTGGTAGGAGTCGGAGCCAGTACTTTTGGTGGGAGTCGAAGCCACTGCTCTCGGTGTTATGGCAAAGCTTATTCTTGCACATTTGAAAAAGATAGAGTTATTGGGGAACTCGAACCTGCTACCTTTGTTGGGAGTTGAACCCTCGACCTTTGTGGGAGTCGACCGATGAAGTAGGTGTCCCAAGAACTAGTTGCTGAACGACTGAACGAGCATAGGCATCGCGCGGTGGCCGGAATGGCTTCCGATTCATCCACGCAGGGGCAACTAAGCGCTCCCTGATCTTCTTTTCTTGAAATATGGGCATTCAAACTTTCGCTTTTTCCTTTGCAGGTGGTGGTAGGCCTGGTGCTCAAAGCGGTCCTGGTTGTGTCGGCGGTGTTGTCCACTAACACGGTGGGCCGCCTTCTTTTTGAGGCCAAAGTCAAGCGCTTGGAATCGACAATCCCAAGCGTAACCACACCTAAGCTCAACGCGAGCCTCACCGCCGCTCCATTCGAGTGACGGCGTCGGCTCCAGCCGCACAGTGCCGACCGAGTCGGGTCGACTCTGTGCGCTCACGGATAAGGTGCCAATAAGGACACGCATTTTCTCTCACCTTTCTTTAATGACGGCTTAATGTGAGTTGAATCGATTTGTGACTGTGACAGTGAGCAACAGGACGCCTAATGTGATAGTGACCAAGTGTACGTGGTAGCGTGCGCCCTCTCACGACGTGATGTTTACTTTTCGACCTGTGCTAGACCCGTTGTGCATCTCCACGCCGCTTGGTTGATATTGGCGGTTCGTCTCCAGTAGCATGATATTCCTGCCGAACAGTTCCCAAGAAAATGCCCAGAAAGGTTGCCTTTAAGATTATTTTTTTCCCGTGAGTGACCGATGTAGTCTCGTGAATGCTTTTCTAATTGCGCTATATTTTTTTTTTCACGTTGTGTGCGAGTATCCACATTAGCATATTACTCTCATATAACTGTGCTGCACTTTCCGTTGCTATGTCTACCATCAATGTCTCGTGTACGAGTCCTCCGACAATTTGAATGCGTAATGTAGGTGGACAACTTATTGAGCTGCCCGCCGTAAGTAATTAGAAGGCGATGAAAGTGCAAAGGACCATGACTGATCCACCGAAACCAAGGTAACACCAAAGCTGCTGTTTGCTAGGTGATCTCAGACTTCAGTAATATTCTGGTGGTGTAGGCAGTTCAAAGGCTTATGGCGAGCCATGACGAACCTGTAGACGTGTTACAGTATGCGGGTTTGTTACCAAAGGTTAAAGCTTCTAATTTTCGCGGACTACGTGACGCGCATGTCCCAGAAATAAAGCCCGTACAGTCATATATGAGAACATAAATTGGTGACTGAAATGGCGCTCTTCGTTTCAAAGGGTTCGTCGTTTCAAGTGGATGCGTCGTGCTAGCTAGGAGGCTATAATTCGTAGATTGAAAGATGTGACGTGACGTAATTGATTAAACAATAGCGTAATTATGTTATTTATTCAATTGAGCTGTTTGATTTTTCGTAGAGGCAATGGCCGCCTCATCGAGTAATTTAGATGAAGGGTTAGAATTGTGCTATCTGCTATAGGCAGTCTTTTAAAAATTTGGTTCCTCTAAAAAAAAAACATGTACGTATTTATCAAGGTTGTGGCAAGAATTGCTCTTGTGAAGGAAACATACCAGTAGCTTTTCTCCCCTTCGTCAGATCGTACGAAAATATGCCGTGTAATTGATTCGGTGCAGCATTGTAGATGTTGGGTAAGACGTTAACTTGTGTTTGCACACACGCGTGCCATGACGAAATTCCCATCAAGCTGCCAGCTTTCATAAATAGTAGACTCATTCAGTGCTTTCACTGTGAACGTTCTGCGTACTTTTCTGTCACAACTTTCTTTTGAGTGACGGTCAGTAGCAGGCAACCCTGGAGACGGAAGTAGAAAAGTGTACAACTGATCCACGATGCGTAGGTATGGTCCATCACGAAAGCAACGCACGCGTCCTTAATCGAACCTATACCACTTAGAGAACGCATAAATTGCATAAGGGTGAAACACGCTTGCATTATCGTAGAACTCAATGGCTCAAAATTCGCTCCCGTGTCCCCCTGCCCCATTCATGAATACTGTCGCAGTTCTTTTTAGCGCATGAGCGAGGTGAATAAATTTCATCGTGGTTCCTGCCGCACCCGCGGGCTAAGACAGTTTTACAGGCTGCGTGTTCTTGAAGACAATATATTGGCTTACAAAATTTCCAAGTCTGTTTTACTTCTGAGGGTTGCCTGACAAACATTTGCAGGAACATGTCTCCACGCAACCACGAGGTCACGAAAAGTTTTTCTTAATATCCCAGTGAAGCTCTCGTAGCAGCACTAAGCCGCTGTCTGAGGATTACATGCGATCGTGGAATAGTGGGCGTTTTGCGAATATTCAAATTTTCAAATACAAATCAAATAGTGGTGCTATTCGATTCGTGCTCGATTCCGCAATTCACCATTCGAAGTTGTCGAGTAGTCGTTCTGTTAGAATACAAGCAGAAAGCAGCAGTTTTGCCGTCCACAAGGAGAAAGACTGGCACAAGTGGAGACTCCCGAATGTTCATGGTCTGTCACCGCAGCAACTAGGTTCCCCGCTCAGTTTGATCCAAGTGCCGTTTAAAATAATCCACGTGCCAGCCAATTTATTCTGAGTGCCAGCATTTTTAATCCAAGTGCCATACATTTAAGCCAGGTGTCACCACACCTAATCCCAGCGCCATTCGAATTATTCAGCGTACCGACTGATTTAATCCTTGCGCCAGCCATTATAATTAAAGTGCCACACATAATAATTCCCAATACTGCTCGAAATTGATCCAGGGACGAATAATTCTTGCAACAGAGATCGTAAGAGGTATAAGGAATTCCATCTTTTTTGACGTCTTCACTGTATCGCTGTCAGCACTATAGGAGCATAGTTTCCACGCTACCGGTGTTGTTATGGCTGCTTCGAAGCACTTCCGTGTGGTATATCAATCATTTCTTCCTTTTCCAGTCGCATTTCCGAGTGACATGTGTGACTCTCATAAGTGAGTCCCAATCGTGACGCACACTACGCGACTTGGGTTGCGAAAATGACATGCGATTTCCTTTTCTTGTCGACATGCACGTCGTTCGAAATGGCTCGCAAGGGTAAAAACATGCTCGCCATTACTCAGGCACTTGACATAATCAATAAGCGACTCATTATAAGTCACTAAGCTTGTACTTTGCATGTACTCTGATGCTGCCGACATGCATATATACCGAAATGGTTCTGAGAGTGTGACGTCTTATTCTTGAATTACATGGTTAGGTCACTAGTGACTCACTTGACATTACCGCCGTCGCACCTGTCCTAACGGACCGGACCGACTAGCATAAAAATAAAATAGCTTTCGGAGCTTAACAGCCTGCACAATATTACTCAGTTAAATGACATGATAAATTGTGATTCTTCTGACGTCACCACGGTTCTCATCAATCCGTGCACTCTCCTAACCTGCCGACGTGCATATTAAAGAAGTGGCTTACAAAAGGCAACACCCGGCTCACTATTACTCAGTCCCATGATGTGATCACTACCGACTCATGTGACATACTACTGTTCTCACGCACGTGTGCACCCTCCTAGCCTGCCGACATGCATATCAAATGAAACAACAACCTGCTCAGAAAATAGCAACCTGCTTACTGTCACTCGTCGAATGACCTGATCACTAGTGACTCACGTGACGTCACTACAGTTCCCACCCACGCATGTACACTCCTAACATGCTGACATGCATATAAAACGAAATGGCTTTCAAAGGGTAACAACCCGCTTAGTATCACTAAGCCAAATTACGAGATCACTGGTGACTCAATAAACATACCACGACACTATTTTGCAGGTTGACCTTCTTGCAGTCCATCCTTAAGCTTTGCAAGAAAAAGATATGCACTAAATCCCACGCATCGCAGATTCAGCTAGTCTTTAATTTTCCACCTATATTTGACTAACACGCGGCAATAAACAAAATATTGGACGACGTCATCGTCGCTCAGTATCGCATAGACACACTTTGCTTTGCATAGACATACACTTGGATATCAGGATGGTAGTATAAAAGGTTCCTGGTCACATTAGACGAGTGGTTCCATTATAATCAATTCAATTCTTTTCCAAGAAAAACGTGTGACGAAATGCGTATATGTTCCACGTGAAATTTTTTTATATCAATGCTGCAATTATGGCAGCGTTCGTGCTAAGTATTCTTCAAGGTGGCGTCATGTGAGTCACCTTGGTAATGCGGATGGCGCCTGTTAATTTGCCTCTCTCCTAGTCCGGTCCGTAGCGCGAATCCCGCGGAACAGCGCTGCGTGAGTCACTAGTGATCACATCAGGTTAATGAGCTATAGTGAGCACCTACCTGCCCTTACAAAGCCATTTCTTTGTGATATACGTGATAGCAGGTGCGGGAGTTGATGCTCGCATGCGACTGTGGTGACGTCACATGAGTCACTAGTGATTACCTCATTTCACTGAGTGATAGTGAGCAGGTTGTAATCCTTTGAAAGCCATTTCGTTTAATATGCATGTCGGCAGGTTCGTAGAGTGCATGGTTGGGTAAAAAGCGTGGCGACGTCACGCGAGTTACAAGTGATATCATGGCACTGAGTGACAGTGAGCCTGTTGTTATCTTAGCGTGGTTGAGAACCGTGGGTACGTCACGAGAGTCACTATTGGTGACGTAATTTGACTGAGTGATAGTGGGTAGGTTGTTAAACTTGGGAAGCCATTTCCTTTGATATGCTAGACGGCAGGTTAGGAGAGGTGCGATGGCGGTAACTTCGAGTGTGTCACTAGTGACCTAATCATGTGAGTCAAGAATCGGGCTTTACACTCTTAGAGCCATTTCTTTTTATATGCTTGTCGGTAGCATAAGAGTGCATGCAGGTACTATCATGAGCAATATGAAAGGGAACACAGGAACGCGTGGCAAACAGCCTCGAAACAGACTCGGAGCGATACGCCGATGGCGCTGTGAAAAACAAAGGGGGAAAGGAGGGCGCTCTTCCATTAACTGTTGGCACTCCCACCACGTCGGCATTTCTACAAAAGAGCAGCTTACGTCATGGATCGTCCGACAGCCGATAAGACGGTAATCGTCGCCAGTTACTTACACCGATTCAATTTCTTTTCTTTCATTCTCTTTTTTTCTTCATCCCGGCCACGGCGGCCGCATTTCGATGGGAGCGAAATGCGAAAACACCCGTGTACTTAGATTTAGGTGCACGTTAAAGAACCCCTGGTTGTCGAAATTTCCGCAGTCCCCCACTACGGCGTGCCTCATAATCAGAAAGTGGTTTTGGCACGTAAAACCCCACAATTTAATTTTTTTTCTTCGCGCAAGCGCTTGATAGTACTCCGAGACCAAGTTTGCCCTGTATTTCAAACCGGTTCTTTATTTGAATCGACGCACCCGGTTGTCAGTGGCACCTCGAACAGCGGGGACGATCGAACCAATGATGACAGAGGAATAGAATAAAGAAAAATTTTAAAAAAGGAACATTGACAAACTGTCTCTCGTGGGGCTTTGTTGCACGAAGTTCGTTCAGAAAAATTCACATCGCACACTGCAGTGGCCCACGCAGAGCAGTAAGCTCTGATTTTTTACCCTCAAGATGCCTCGAGTGCCTCTTAGAGAGCGGGAAGATATAATAGAAATGTCTAAAAGAGGTTATACGCAGCGCAATATTGCTCTCGTGACAGGCCGTTGAAAATGGTCAACCGGATTATCCAGGCTTACCGAGACGAAGGACGCATAAACGATGCGGCGCACCGCAGATGACCCCGATCAACAATGAACGACCAAGACCTTCGCGTCGTGGCTGCCGTCAGCGACAAACCATTCCAAAGTGCAAAGGACGTTCGAGGTGCTCTTGGATTGGACAACTTGAGCGACAGCAAGGTACGACGAAAGCTTAGGGAAGCAGGACTGCGAAGTCGCATCGCCGCACAGAAACCTCTGCTCACCGCAGCCAACAAAGCAGCTCGCCTGAGGTTCGCTACTGAACACCGCAGCTGGAGTGAGAGTGAGTGGAAGTATGTAGTTTTCTCTGATGAGTCCACGTTCTCGAGCCGCTGCGACCAACGAAAGAGAGTGTGGCGGACCGAAAACACACGCTTTAGTCCGCAGAATATCCAGGAGGTGGCCGCCAACGGACGCGTGTCTGTGAACGTCTGGGGGGCGATTTCCCACGAAGGCCTAGGCCCACTGATGAGCACCAGATGATCCCCTATGCGTTGAACGGGCCGCACCCGGATGGGTGTTATTTTTTCCAGTAGGACTTGTCTCCCCTTCACACATCGAAAGACGTGGCGCGCTTTTTGGAAGAGCGAGGGGTAATGCAACTTTAGTGGTGTGCGAAGGGTGCCGATATGAACATTATAGAGCCCGTTTGGGGCCGTATGAAAGTGAACCTTTCGAAGAGCTCACTAGAACTGGCGACCTCCGACCAACTATGGGAAGCAATAGAACATCAGTGGCAGTGCCTTCAGCGTGATACCGCATTCATCGAGGCTCTCTACACGTCTCTGCCCCGAAGAATGGGGGCCGTCGTTCAAGTCGACGATGGCATGACGCGTTATTAGGCCACCAACGAACAAAACAAAGGACGAGAATAAGCTGCAATGACGCTATCGCCTTATTTCCTTTGCTTCAATATCTTCTTTTATTTTCGGTAAGCGCCAATAAACTTATTTTGAACTCACCCTTAAAGACCATTTTTTCCCGATTTACAAGATTTACCACAAATCAATATCGAAGTCAGGAACAGTGCTACCTTTTGTAACGATTCGACGCAAGAGGTTACCAGCGACGCAATATCGAACAGTGTTATTACTGTCTGCTGGCGATGCGAAGTTCCGCACTTTGCAGACGCACGGCGGGAGTGCGAACAGTTAGAACAGCGTCCCCCTTTCCACTTGTTTCCGACGGTGGCCGCTGCGTATCAACGCAGCGGGTGTGTTGGCCGCTGCGTATCTACGCGTTCCTGTGTTCCCGTTCATATTGCTCGTAATAGTACAAGCGTAGTCATTTATGAGTCGCTTAGTGATATCAAGTGCCGGAGTAATGGTGAGCATGTTTTACCCTGGTGAACTATTTCAATCGGCATACTAGACGATAGGGAAAGAAATCAAATGTCATGATCGCAACCCATGTCGCGTAAAGTGTGTCACGATTGTGACTCACTTATGTGAGTCACTGTTGTCACTCGGAAATGCGGAATTGTTTCGAAGCAGCCATGAAGGCACCGGTAGCGTGGAAACTGTGCTTCTATAGCGCTGACACCAATACAGTGGTGAAGTCAATATATAGACGGAATTCATGACGCCTCTTACGATCTCTTTTGCAATAATTATTCGTTCCTCAATCGATTTCCAACAGGAATAAATTACTGGCACTGGGATTAAAATGAGCAGCACTTTGGGTAAAATGGATGGCGCAAGGATTAAATCAGTTGGCACATTGATTAATTTGGATGGCGCTTGAGTTATATGTGGTGGCGCTTGGAATAAATTATTGGCACTTGTAATAAAAATGCTGGCCCTCACAATAAACTAGCCGGCACCTGGTTTATATACAACGGCGCTTGAATTAAATTGAGCTGGAAAACGTGTAGATAAGGAAGAAAAAAAATTGGCTGAAGGCTTAGCTTGGTTAAGCCTGGAAGATTGCGAAAGCCTTGGTTCGGCTGATGGTGTGGACATGGTTGCCCTTTGTTAAACTTATGGCTATACATCATCCGACATAGCGCAAGGCAGCGCGCTGACCACTGCGAGGAGCCGAGCTATAGCCCCATTTATCCTCCTAGCGTGACGTCACACCAGCGAGCGCCCTCTCTCGATACCGCCGCAGCAGTGGCGCGCAAGGCTTCGCCTCCACCATCGATGCCGCGAGCTGGGGCCCCGTCTCTCGGTCTGGCGTGACGTCACACCAGCGAGCGCCCTCTCTCGGTAGCGCCGCAGCAGCGGCGCGCAAGACTTCGCCTCCACCATCGATGCCGCGAGTTGGCGCCCCGTCTCTCGATCTGGCGTGCCGTCACACGGTCACGTGACGCGCAGCTGTGTAAGGAGGCGCCACGACCACCGATGGGCCGAAAGTGCGAGCAGTATTGCTTTTGCAATAATATGCAGATCCCACGTGATGTGGGAATCGATGTAAGCGAAGCTTTGTCTGCTGTTGGCGTTCATAGACGTTATTTGGCGGTGAAATGCTTACTGCGTACGACAGTCGTGACCCGATGTGAAATGTTACCTTGTCTGCTCCGCTTGCGTTTGTTGTTCTTGCTCCGCTCGATGCTTTATGCGAGCCTTCGTCTCCTCGGCACTAAGTGCACGATTTGGCGCCATTCTGGCTTGTAGCGTTGTAGCTCACACAACTGCCCCCCCACCCCTTCTCTCTATATTCCCTCGTTAACGTTCTACCCACCTCCTCCCTTCACATGTCGTTGCTGTTGAGGGTGGACACGGAGACAAGCGTGGCAGCTCCTGCACTGCATTTGTGGTTGAGGTCATGCCTATTTAGGGCGTGCAGAGGGCATTGTGCGCATGTGACACAGCGTAAATGTTGACACGAACTTCTCGGGTCGTTTTTCCTTTGTGCCACACTCCTGTCATGCACTATCGCGATAGCGTTAAGTGCCCAATGTCACAGAAAATCCGGTGTCGACGCCGCGGACGTCGCTTGTCGAATAATCATTCTGAACCACAACCGCGCTGGCCCGCCACGTGGCGCATAACTTGTCTTACATTCTTTCCAAAATTATTTCTTGCAATTTTGAGTATAACAGCTCATAAACAAGTGCCACAAAAAAAAAAGCACCGTCAGCGTGGGACTTTTATGTTTTTGCTACATGGCCACGTCTCAATCACGTGGCCAGCGTTAGCGGCGTACAAGGCCACAGCAACAGCAGCAGCAGCAGAAAGTCGAAAGTGGAGGCGAAACAAGCTTCACTTTAAAATAAGAGGCGATCGAAGGCGATGCTTTTCTATCAAGCGAAGCTTTAAAGCCAATATATGGAAGGCGGATTGCACTAAAGTGGGGAAAACAAACTAAAACCAACTCTTGGCACAAGAGCGCCACACAGATCATGCGTTAATAAACCTGATTTAAAAAGTTAAACAAATCATGACATGGAGCGATGGAGGGTTAATTAGGCGTCAGCTATCTCTCGCGTCCGCTGCTCTCTGTGCCTCATGACAGCGGTACTATCGAAAGGCGAAATGCGACGACAAGTGCGGAAATGAATAGCTACATTCGAGTTGGCTGTACCCTTTAACCAAGTGTTCTGCTCTTTGAGGCGTGCGTCTATGCACCGCCCGGACTAGCCAATGTAGACTTTAGCACAAGGAAATGGACCTTTGTACACAACGCCAGTGCCGCAGGGCGAAAACCTGGGCAAACCTGGGATTGTGCTTGATGGAGTAGCCACCGTTCTGACGCGCCGTCCCTCCCCCAGCCCTTGTTTGAATAGACGCACACAGGTTGTCAAGTTCTGCATTTGAAAAAAAAAAAAGATCACTTTGTAACTAATGTCACTCTTCTTGATACGGTTCGGAACCAAACGCAGATACAGAAAGGCTACGTATTTTTGCCTATTCAGTGTTTGGACGAGTTCCCCAGGGCGACTTTTCTCTTTCAAGTGCTGTGAGGCAGACATAAGCTATAGACCTATTCTGAGTCATTGCAACGGCACGTGAAAACAGCTTGGCACAGAATGAACACGTCTTCTCCACAGCAGAACTGAAGCGCATTACGAAGCCATGTTTTACTACCTGAAAATGCTCAGAAGCCACATTTGAAAGCGGCTCACCAGTTTTCTGTACGTACTTCAAATAAACATGCGTTTTATGAAACATGTTACCGACAGGTTAAGAAAGTGTAACCTGTTACCAGTGGCAGCCTCTCACGTGAAGCGCAAGCCACGGGCCCTTTCTTGAAATGCCTTCAGATCGTCGACCATCGTTATGGTGTAGTAGTTCGTCCCCTTCACAAAAATCGAGTATTCATTAACATTGCGGAACACACGTGAAACCAAGCCTGATAAGTGCGACCGAATATCTAGGTCAACCCACATTAACGAAATGTAGTTCGGTACAGGATCCACCCTTTGGCCAATACAGATATCAGAATTCTAGATATGCAGACTATTTCCCCAAGCAACAAAAGTTGGCGCACGATGGACGCGGCACAGCTTGGTTGGTTCGCACATTTGTGAAATAACATCTGTGCAAATTCTTTACCACAACATCTGCTGTTAGGGCTTTTCGTCTGCGCATTCTCCGTCTAGCCTAGAATTTGTTGTGCCGGTTTTGGACGACGCCTACAAATGCTGAACTGACAAAGCAAACTGAAGAGCTTGAAATAAAATTCAGCAGGAACCAACTTGTTGTGAATGTTAAAATAAACTTTCGAGAATCACGTTTAGATGTGGGTAAACTAAACGCGGAAGCTTGAAAAATGAATGACAGCAAAAAATTGCTCAAAGACTATGTGAAACGTGTTAGTTCCCAGCAAACAAAATCTGTGCAAATAATAAGGCCTTCAAAAGTGGAAACGACGTGTTGAAGAAGAATGCGGAAATGGATTGATGTTCAATGTCAGACATTGTGGAAGCCAATGGCGAACCATAGACTCAGCGCAAATACTCTGTTTCTGTACTGGCCCCCATTGGTAAAAACGTCGACTACCCTATCACGGCTTCTGTACTAGATTTAACCGCGTGTCAGCAAAGACCGGTCAGGCAAACATATTCGCTCGTTTCTGTTCCTGTGCTAGAAAAAAAAATAAACTTGTTAAAAAAGCACGAAAGACCTATTTCAACACACGCAGCATCGGTTCCTCCGTAGAAACAGCCACGCCGACTCTGGTAGGAAAGCAAGAGATTGTTCACGAACTACCAAATAGGGACCGTAAAGCTGTGGACAGCCGTGTCTTTCGCATAACGTGTGATGCCGACCTTGCCGTCTTCACCTAGCTTTCCTATACACTTGCCTTCTACTGTTTCTTAATATGGCATACTTTACCCCTGCACAACTTGAATTAGAGTTTGCTTTATCCAATAGATAACTGATGAGAATGCACGCAGCCTGCGAAAAAAAAAAAACATGACAATTACTACTGTGTTATCATAAATTCGACATCACTTCTTAGTTATATGTGCAAGTGAAAAATCGCTGTACGCAAGTGACAAAAATTTGTATTGCTTTCCTTTGTATTGTCACAGTACAACGCGGACAGAACACAGGAAGACGTTCTTCACGAACAACCGGACAATGTGATCAAAAACAAACAGAGCAGAGACACGTCTTCTTCATCATCACCAAATCTCGCTCTGACCCACTAGACAGGGTCCGTTAGTGCTCCCATCGTCGTCGTCGTCTGCATAGAATACACGCGTCATTTGTCCCTCCCTACGAGAGCATCGTCCCGATGCTAGACAAGAAATGTCAGTTGCGGAAGTAAAGGCCGCTAGCATAGTTATTCGCTCACATACGGCTTCATGCGGACAACGTGTACAAGTTCAGGACGGTGGGTGCGGCGCCGCGTACAGTTCGGATTATCGGGAACGACCTCGTAGGTGACATCACTGAGTCGCCGCAATACCCGATATGGTCCGTTGTATCGCCTTAACAGTTTCTCGGAGAGGCCTCGTTTCCGTACGGTTGTCCAAACCCATACTCTGTCGCCGACTTCATAGGTAACTATTCTACGGTGAAGATCGTAGCGGCTTGCGTCGTAGTCTTGCTGCTGGCAGATCCGCAAGCGCGCGAGCTGCCGAGTTTCTTCTGCGCGTTGTGTAAACACATCGGCGTCCGTATCAGCGTCGTCAAAGTCGTGTGGAAGCATCGCATCCAGCATCGTTCGTACTTCTCGTCCGTGAACAAGGGTGAACGGAGCAGAACACAAGCCGAAAGGTAAGACTTTAAATTCGTATAGGCCGTCTGGCGTCACGAAAGCAGTTTTTTCACGATCTCTCGGGTCTACTTCGATTTGCCAATATCCGCTTTTTAAGTCCATTGAAGAGAAGTAACGTGCCTGTTGAAGCCTGTCGAGTGAATCATCTATACGGGGAAGTGGGTATACGTCTTTCTTTGTCACCTTATTTAGCTTTCGGTAGTCCACACAGAAACGCAAGCTGCCGTCTTTTTTCTTGACCAGAACTACAGGAGATGCCCAGGGACTCGTTGATGGTTGGATCACGTCATCTTCAAGCATTTTTGTCACTTGTTGTATGGCTTCACGTTCTCTAGGAGCCACACGATATGGATTTTGGTGAATTGGTCTTGCCGTATCCTCTGTAATTCGGTGCATTGTTAGAGGCGTCCGACCGACGCTGGACGTCGACGCAAAGCAGTCGTTGAACTTGGCCAATAGCGTAAGAAGGCGCTCTCGTTCGTGCTGCGACAAAGCAGTGCTAACGTCAAGTACAGGAGTTGGGTCTTGCATAGGTGCTTCTTCGAGTAGTGAGCAGCAGCCACGAATATCCGCAACGGCTTCAAAATAAGCCACAGCCGTGCCCTTGGGAAGGTGCCGTCCCTCTGTGCTAAAATTTGTTAGCAACAGGTTTGTGCGCCCGTCGGTGACATTCACGATTCCTCGTGCGACCGAGATACCGTGAGTAAACAACAACGTGGTTATTTGGTCGGCAACTCCTTCGCAATGAAACGGTATGTCACATGCTACCGAAACAAGGGCACACGATCGAGGGGGGATGACGACGTCGTGTTCTGTTAGACGGAATGAGTTGTGTTGCGGCGAAAAGCAATGGACAAAACCGGAGCTCTCATAAAACGTCACCATGCGGTCCGGGATGTTAATTACGGGGCCATATTCTTTTAGGAAGTCCATTCCAATAATCAAATCTTTGCAGCATACAGGAAGGACGATGAATGCGGCCACAAATGAAGAATCCCCGATGTTAACTCTAGCAGTACATCTTCCAGTAGGCATCAGTAATTGGCCGCCTGCCGTCCTTATATGAGGTCCCGTACATGGCGTCTTTACTTTCTTCAGGCGGAGGACGAGTTCCTGACTAATTATAGAGAAGTCAGCACCAGTGTCGACTAACGCTGTCACCGGCTGCCCATCCACGAAAACATCGATGTCGGCGCTCACACTTTCTTCAGTGTTTATCGGCTTCACGTCGTTCTGCAGCGAGAATGTTGGGGGCTTTTTAGTGTCTTGCGGCGGGCCTGCAACCTTGCCCCCAGAGGTCGCCGCCTTCAGTTTCCCCGACGGGGGCTGGGCGACCTTCGTCCTCGGAGCTCCGCAAAAGTACGTCCAGTAGATGAAGCCATCTGACGTGGAGGGATTGGAGAGCGCGACCGACGGCCGAAATCGGACCGATCATTGGGCACGGATTCGTCATTCGGGTGCGCTATTGGGGGTCCCTGAAAAGCAGCGTCGTCGCGGCGTAGCATGGCGTCGTCAGTTGCACGTCGACCATAGGACCACGGACGAAGAGGTCGAAATGATGTATCACGATGCCAGCAATAACGCGAAATATGGCCGGCGCCTCCGCAGCGAAAACAGAGTGGGCGCCTATCGAAAGTGCGCCATACGTCGGTTCTCCGAAGTTGCGGCCGTCCCGTAGCGTCGTTTTGCGGCGGTGACCAAGACGCGGCGAACGACGGCTGGCGGTATGACTGAAGCGGCGTAATGGCTGCGCGCTTCGAAGCCTTCTCTTGTGGCGGCGACCAAGGAGCGGCTGTTGGAGGTTGGTGGTACGGCGATGTGGTTGCAACCGGTGGTGGACATCGGACAGCGGCGGCGTAACTCAGGGATCGCTGGTGGTCTTGAAGATCGGTTACCGGGCACGTCTGCCGGATTTCGTCACGCACCACTTCGGCGATTGACGCGACGGGTCTATCAAGTGTCGGTGCCATGATCTTTTGAATTTCCTCTCTGATGAGCTCCCTGACCAACTCACGCAAGGAGTTCTGATACTCGGCAGTCACTGCGGCGGCATTGATTGTAGTGCTGGCGGACAGTCGATCGTATTGCCTGCATCTCTGATGAAGGGCCCGCTCAATAGCCATAGCCTCTTTGATAAACTCAGCGACAGTGACTGGTGGATTGCGCACAAGCCCCGCGAACAACTGCTCTTTTACGCCTCGCATGAGGTAGCGCAACTTCCTATCTTCGGTCATGTTCGGGTCGGCTCTACGAAAGAGGCGGGCCATGTCCTCGGCGAACATTGTGACCGACTCATTAGGTTGTTGCACGCGCAGCTCCATCATTTGCTGGGCGCGGTCGCGTCGGTCGGCACTCGCAAAAGTTTCTGTGATCCTCTGCCGAAAGTCATGCCAGCTCGTGAGGCTACCCTCGCGGTTCTCGAACCAAGTACGGCCACTGTCGTCAAGGGCGAAATAGACGTGGGAAAGCTTTTGCTGCTCAGTCCACTGATTAATCTGAGCGACGCGTTCATACTTGTCCAGCCAGTCTTCAATGTCTTCGAAGACTGCACCGCGATAGCGATCGGGAACCAGCGGATGCAGAACGGTTACCTGTTGTGGAGTGGGAAACCGACTGGTTTGGGGTGCTTGTGGTGGACTGGTTTCGGCCATTGCGAGGTGTGTGCAGCTCCTGGAGAGAGGTGGTTGAAGAGCGGAGAACTCCGGGGCAAGGCCTAGCAGTCGACGGCTAAAGCGATGCACGGGTGTCATAACTGGTGACAGTGCGTCCGGGCTAGATGAGCGACTCCCAGAAGGACTCCGACGCATTAGACGTGGTCAATACCCCGCACCTCCACCAGTCTCGCAGTACAACGCGGACAGAACACAGGAAGACCTTCTTCACGAACAACCGGATAATCTGATCAAAAACAAACAGAGCAGAGACACGTCTTCTTCATCATCACCCAATCTCGCTCTGACCCACTAGACAGGGTCCGTTAGTGCTCCCATCGTCGTCGTCGTCTGCATAGAATACACGCGTCAGTATCAATCAGGCTATTCTCACCGCAGCGAAAGCAATCATGGTGGCGCATCGTTTTCATTTCTGCTAACTTTCAGCGTCATCGTAGATTTCACTTGGCACTTAACGTTTTTAAATGCGAATCAGTTTGTTTTAAGCTGCATCAATGATAGTTTTTCCAAAAAGCATTTGGTTGTCGCTTGCCTTCACTTGTCACTGCCATCTTATGTTAATTAGATTTATTTCGCTTTGCGTAACATTGTATAAACTGTCATTAGAACAAAAATACATCAATGTATTAGGAGACATCAATATAAATGTTTTATAACAATCCACCACATCTGTCGCTCAATTTTACCTACATCAACGGATATGGTAATGAATGTCTAACTGTTCCGACGCGTTGAACTTCCGATTGACAAGCTACCCTCTTTGACCACATATTGTCTAGTCTTATTACTCTTCCTAATGCTATGGTATGAAGCTTATAAGCAGAGATGAGATGCCTCGGAAAGGCTGGTCAACCTTTCGATAGGAGGACCTATCTTAGTGAAAGACGGCGTCGTCATCCTCGACAGGTTTGTTTTAACGGGTTGGTGGAGTCAGGTCACGTGCGGTGGTTGTTGGTGGCGGCAGGCGGTAAAGAAAATGAAAAGAACTAAAATAAAAATTGGAGATGTTGCATGACGGCTGTAAGCGTCGTTTCTTAGACGAGAGGAGAGGGGGGGGAAGGGGGGGAAGGCGGCAGAAAAAATAGAGGAGCAGAAAGACATAGAACGGTGAGGTGTTGGGCGATTTTGATTTTGCATCTTCCTAATGATAGTGCTGTTGAAGTACATATAACTGACCTTTGTCCTGTGGTCACTCAGTTAATTATTCCGCATAAAACTAAAAAAAACGTTCTTTTAAGAGGAACCTAAACAACTCAATATTGATATTGGTGTTAACAGCGCAAAACATAGACGGGACACGAGACAAGAAGATGCAGCGCTTGTGGTGTCATCATCTCGTCTCGTGTCCCGTCTACGTTTGGCGCTGTTAACACCAGGATGGAAAACCAACAAGCCCAAGCTGCTATTCCAGCGATCAATATTCATAGATCTCATAAGCCGCACAAGGTGGTCCCCAGTAATAGCGACAATAAATCCAGAAATTGCTTATCAAACGTTTTACAAGGTTATGACGACGGCCTTAACTAAAAGCACAAAATTCCTTGGAGACGTAAGTTTTCGACTGCATATAACCCGTGGTCAACCAGTAGCCTATAGAACTGTGCGAAAAAAACATAACCTTTATAAAGAAACGAAGAGTCTGCCACTCAACATTAACTTATGTAATCGCTAAAAAACGTAATGTAACATTTTATGGAAGATACTTAAAAAATCTAAAAGTATGTATTACAACAACGAGGTCTTAGCCTCAAACTTGGACCATCACGTTAAGCGCTTTCGGACAGTGCTAGGTTCCATCAAATCATCTGGGCTAACTCTGAAGCCGCAGAAATAACACTTCTCTTACGAAGAACGGCGGTTCCCGGCTAAGGTCACCAGCAAATCAAGAGCACTTGGTGATCCGCAGAAAGCATGTGTGATTGCAAAATTTCCGGCGCCCGTCGACAAGAAGTCAGTACGCCGGATTCTTAGTCTGTGTGCTTATTATAGGTAGCGTGTCAAAAAACTTATCTCGCATTGCCGCCCCTCTGGTTCTTCTTATGAAATCCGACGTCGAATTGAAATGGGGAAGACTGCAAGTCAATGAATTTGATGAACTGAAAGGACACCAGTAGCCACGCACAATACTCGCCCACTTAGACGAAGACGCGGATACTGAAATCAACGCCAAAGCAAGCAGCGTTGGCCTTCGACGCTTTCGTAGTGCTGAGGAAACGTGGACTAGACAGGAATATTACTTGCGCTAGCCAGTCTTTGTCAAAATCGGAATCCAGTTATTCAACAATGGAAAAGAAATACTTTGCCATAATGTGGGCTACCATGAGATTTCGCCTTTATCTATGTGGCAGGTCGTTCAAAGTCGTAAGCGACTATCATGCATTGTGTTGGCCAGCCAATTAGGGCCCTTCAGGACGCCTACCAAGTTGAAGCTCCCTTCTGCAATTCGACGTCACCTTGACATACAAGTCCAGACGAAAGTACTCTTATGCCTACTTTCTCTGCCGCACTCCTATCGAGCGGCCACCGCAAGATGCCACAATGACGATTTCCTAGGGACACCAAGTTCCGACTACTTCGCGGAATGGCATTGAGCAGACCCGGAGTTAAGAAGCCTTGTCGAGTTAGGGGAAGCGAAGACGGACTTTGTTCGAAGGGTGCTTCAGCATGGGTTGTCTACGTTTTCACTGCAAAGCGGCCTCATCGTAAAGAAACCCTCGCCAGTCCGCACCAAAAGCTTTCTCTTTGTGCTTTGAGCACTGCGGCTTGAGGTTCAATAACATCGGCGCCGCTCGCGACCTGAAGTAGTCCATTTTGTGCATCTTAAGGGTTCCTACCATGGATAACAAACTCTGTGACGTTTCATTTTTATTGGGATAGTAATTATATGGAAACCAGGCGGATTTCTTCCGTCGGCGTCGCCGTGAGGTTCCGTATGGGTGAAAGCGTGTGAGGGTAAGCCGGCGAAGGCGCTTCAATCTCGCGTGATAAAGCGAGGAACGTGGCCCGGATGCGTGCCCTCTCCTGTGGCGGGCGAGGCAGCGGGGTGAGGCGAGGGAGGGGCGTTCTTCTGCGGTGGCTGCTATGGTGCCTCGATGACCTCCTCGCCCGGCGCTCCGTACAGAGGGGAGACAATCGCGGCGTCTACTACGGCATTGGCCACGCGAATCGTGGATGCCATAGTAGACGCCTTTGACAGGTGCCATAGGGACGCATTGCCGGTGCTCGTGTGTCTTGAAAGCGGTACGAGACGTGGCTGGAGTGCGGGCCTGCGTGGTGTTCATCTTAAAAGCGATGTGCGATGTTTGCAGAGAGCGCGTAGTGCCGTTAGCTTCGTATGCGCTGTGCTTTCGACGTTTCGTACGCGTTGAAGCGACATATGCACGGAGGTCAATTGGCTCGCCGCTGCTGCCGCGATTGCCAACTCTAGCGTTTTCACAGTTTCCGCTGTCATCAAGCGACGTGTGTTCATGTTTACCTGTGGGCGCGTACCTCCGTGCTGGTTAATATAGTTAAAACGCGTTGACGGGTTATTTGGTTTGAATCCATGATAGAATGTGTATGCACGACTGAACAAGGACGTAGAAAGAAGCAGACACACAAAGACAGCAATGTCTCCGTGTGTGCGCTTCTTTCTACGTCCTCGTTGAGTCACGCTCACGCATTCCATCATTGTTAATTTGGTTAGTATGCGAATGTTTACAAGTTTATACGGCCGATAAAACTACTACCCTAACTTAGTACAGCTATCTAGTTTGCTATCGCAGTCGGTGCTTAGCCTTTCTGGCGTAACTGCGCCTTTTTTTCTGCGTGTTACTACATGTGCTTTAGTTTTTGCTCTCGCGTTTGTTGCATCGGGACGATGCTTTTTAAGAGGGCGGGGGGCGTTGATGCGCGCACTTAATTATCCATTTTCTGGGGACTGCATAGGGTGGGGGCATAGGGCGTGGGCCTGGGCATTTTCCTTTTTTTCAGAAGATGGCGGCGAACTTGGGCTTGAATTGAATTATGGGGTTTTACGTGCCAAAACCAATTTCTGATTATGAGGCACGCCGTAGTGGAGGACTCCGGAAATTTTGACCACCTGGGGTTCTTTAACGTGCACCTAAACCTAAGTACACGGGTGTTTTCGCATTTCGCCCCCATCGAAATGCGGCCGCCGTGGCCGGGATTTGATCCCGCTACCTCGTGCTCAGCAGCCTAACACCATATCCACTGAGCAACCATGGCGGGTAAACTAGGTCTACTGACCACTCTGTAGACTTATTGACTGAGACTGTGCATGGATTTCTCTAACCTTCACCCTTATAGATTTCAGAAAGCCTTGAATTGATAATAGTCAACAAGATAGTCTGGTATACCTACAATAATTCGCAGCGAATGTGAACATTTAGAGAAACTAACGAATTACATGCCTTTGAAAACGCGATTGCTTTGAAGTTCAGAAAGGTAGTGTCGTAAATAACGCCCCAATAATATCTCAAGCAGCATACACTAAAGTTCCAGAAAATATTCTGTAGTTTACCGATTACTCCCATCCTTACTGAGGAATGACAACACCATACTTGCCGCTTGTAGTTTTCAAAGAAGACTGTGTGGTGTGCATAATCCTAAGAAGAAAGAAGTTAAACGTCACGGGGCTCAAACCGCCTTTGGATAAACGCAGATGGTTAGTTGACCTATTCTGAGGCCAACACAAACAAAAATGCTAATCGTAAGCGCAGTAATTCTAATGGTAGTGACTAACTTCAAAGCTTCATGTGTTGTTCCATGCCCACTGGTCAAGAGCTTCAACCTCCTTTAGGATGGCCTTAAAGGAATGAAGACTCTGGTTTGGCTGCAGAAGGCACCAGATAACACGAAGGCCAAAGCAAGAATCACAAGCGCATTATTATCGTATCAATAGGCTTCTTATCCTTAGCGTTCTCTCGGGCCGTGCCAAACCAACTAGGCCGACAATAAAGTTTGTGCGCGAACGACACGTAGCGAACAAAGGTGTGTGCTAAAAATATTTTATTTGTAAATAATACAGAAGGGTTACGTAAAAAAGGAAATGATTCTGGAGCAATGAATGGATTTCGCACTCTTAAGCGCTGTCAAATATGGCTAAAACATCTTATCGCAAGAGAAAGGAAGCCGAATTACGACCGCTTCAATCTAGCTTGCGATGCGTTTCAATTCTGAGAAACAAGTGATTACTTCAGAATGGAGGAAGCCCTATAGCAACGATGCGCGCACTGCAACCGCCCTTTGAGAAGGTTCGGGGGCTCTGGGCTGCGAAGCGATTCTTCATGATGTGCCTCGCCGAGAGCGCAGAGACAGTCGACGGCAGCACCACAGTGTAGTTACTCTTTCAAGTGAAGTAGCACCTGTACAAGGACGGCTTATCGAGGAGGGTCCCGAGATACGCCATGCGCTCGTCAGGCTGCTTCATCGTGGCCGAGCTGACCGACGATTTCGCCGACGGATTCACCGAGACGCTGGACGACGGAAGTACGACGGGCACCGGATCGTGATCAAATGCTTCGCATATCAGATTGAGCGCACTCTTGCAACGCTCTGGCGCCTCGGAGATAATAGCAAAATGACAGCTTTCGGCGATGTAGCAAACGCTGTCCTGGGTCGACCCACACTGGATGTAGCCGCATGCCGTGAGTAGGTCGAAGCGGACGACAGCTTTCCTGCTCCTATAGCCGTCCTTGGTTAATTTCTTTACATTTCTTGGCGATCTTTTCTAATCCCTTCCGCTCGCTGTACCCAATCATCCATGCGGGGGCTATCCTGAATTTCGGCGATGGGGAGACAACCTCGGCCTCGTCACAGACTTCAGTGAGTGACACATCGTCGGATAGGTTGCCGAACTGCCACTTCTGGTACGAGACGATGACGTCCATGTCGCTCCTGCACGCCACACTGACATTGAAGCGTTGGGACACCGCGGAAATGCTGTCGCGGGAATCCGGTCGCCACCTCTCGCTTCTGACAGATAACGCCCACAACTGTTAATCGCATCGGTTGCCAGATAGATTGAAAGAAGTCGCGTTGTTACCGTATGATACGACGGTATAGTTTTCGGTGGTACGATTGGGCTGCGCGCTCACTTTGGGCTGCGCAGTCACATTATATGTGGGTATAAGCCCGATAGTTGAAGTGCCATTTCGGATTCTGACCATATGTTCTAGATAATCGCTATGTTCTGTTGCATTTCTAGATGACGTTGAATTCACAGACGTACAGTTGTGATGCAAGTTCCTTGGATCCGGCGAGTCCCTGGCGTGGCATGAAGACCACGCAGTCGTAAGCTTGGAACTTCCAGCGCTGATGTTGGCTGGCCGTAGTACGCCCACAGGGACAGCTGCAAGGGCTATGAGGGTGCTGATCACAGCAACAGCTAGCGATATAATTAAAGCACTCCTCCCGATGCAGCGTACGATGCGATCATTCTTGGTCATGTGTCCTAATACCATCCCCAGAAACGATTGGCCCACCATGTGTTGCATGTGCAATTCAGAGGTAAGCACGCATGGTTCTTCATGCAGTTCAGGATCCATGCTCTCGTTCTAGGTGGTCACGTTTTGTTTCTTTGCCAGGAATTCCGCTGAAAATGACAAAAAGAAGGAGCGCAAAATTTTTAGACTAGAAAAGACTACAAGAATGTCGGCACAAAAATAACGCGAGAGTGGTGGAGAGTATCAAATAGAATCGAATTCGGGCTTTAATATGGCTATAAAACACATTACAGAGCGAAAAAATCGTTTGCGTAGGGAAAGTTCAGAATCGTCGCTCATCTTAATTGACTTAATTGACGAATTTGATTTCCACGCACTGCATACGTGCAAACACTCACATTTCGAACCCACCGTGACTAACCTTGAGAATGCTTGCCTTTTCTACTGACGAACACAGGCTGGGCAGCCCTTTTATACATGTGCTAGTAATGCGAGTCATGCGCAGAATCGTGGCAGTTTGCTTGTGAAAGGCCGGAACCGTGTTACTGTGGCGTTCCAGCGTTAGTGCAGAATGTGCCTCCCTAAAATGCACAATCATGTTAGCGTATTCTAACTATAGGCGTCATTTTGATACCGCCATATTCTCAGTTCATACAGCAGTTGCCACGCGAATGTAGATTATTTTTTTTACTATCATATGTTTTCTTTGCTCGTTTCCGTCTCATTCGGATATCATTGTTTTTGCATTTAAATTTACTACGCGGCAGAACTCCAACAACGTGACGACACTTTATCTCTCGCAAGAAAATATTATCCTCCGCAATCAGCGTCCGTGGTATCTCATTCAGCTGGACTGATATAATGCTTCTCACAGATCAAGGGCAAACCCTTGCGATGGTAATCCAGCGTTCACGAGTTGTAAAATGCACAGGATGCCATGATTCGCAGAGGTTCGCGCACACAAGCCAAGGTCGATCCATATAGGTCGTAAAACTTCGAAGCAAGAGGGTACCTGATAGCTCTTGCTGGAGACATCATGTTATCATCATCACCATCATAATCACAGTGCGATTGAAGGGTGCGCAGTGCAGTTGGCGACAAACACTAAAATGATATGAACCTGTGCGGCAAAAATCTTCAAAGCCTTTTAAGCAAAAAAATATAAAGCCAAATAATGTGATTATTCGCTATGTGAAAATTCTGGCGTCCTAGAAAAGCGAGTGTACGTGTTTTCATTTTGCGATTTCAAAGTTGTTTCAACAAGAACAGACAACAAATTTAGCGGGATCGAATCCCGGCCACGGCGGCCACATTTCGATGGGGGCGAAATACGAAAACACCCGTGTACTTAGGGTTAGGTGCACGTTAAAGAACCCCAGGTGGTCGAACTTTCCGGAGTCCTTCACTACGGCGTGCCTCATAATCAGAAAGTGGTTTGGGCACGTAAAACCCCATAATTTAATTTTTAAACAACAAATTATTTCTTGGTAGCGCGTACAGACTACTGCTTTTGGCACAAAACATGGAGCGTCTGTGCAAGCTTCTTGTGCACAGCTTTTATGTCGTGCGGAATGGCGCTGATCAAATGAACGTGGTTGTTTGGTGGAAATATTTTTCATTTCTTTGATGTGTTTGTGCAAGTCGTGACGTGTTCCTGCCTTCAAGTATTGCCGGAGCTCGCACATGATATCTATTGTCATAGGGAGAGGTGACTGCAGAGTGTGGGTCATCGTGCACCTTGTCCATGCTGCATCAAACGCGCTGGGTGTCGCCGTGGCGATGAAAGCGGAGCGCTACGCGAGGAACCGCCGGGCAGTTTTTCTTCACGCTTGGTAACGCAAGCTCTGAGCGAACTACAGGCAGCACTCTTGGTAGGTTGAAGGGCGCTTTAAATAAAAGTACGCAGCAACTGTCTTTTCTCATGGTTGTTGCATATATGAATGCATTGCGTTGTAAAGAATTTTGGGTGCTTTTAGGATACTGTGAATAGGTTTCGCACGTATTGCAATATTGCGGCTGTGTGGTTGCCATACTGCAATTCATCCCTTAAAACATTTTTTGCCATTCAGTTAAATATACTGGTTTTATAGTTCTTCGTATGACGTACCGTGGCTACAGTGACGTGGCTTTCCACGTATGTTTCGCAGTCAATCTTTCACATCTTAGACCCTCACGTTCTTAGGTAACGTACGTAATGGCCCTGATTACAAACTTAGTTATGTTCAAGTTGATACACAGGCCACTCCTAAAGAGAGACGCTGGCGCATAAGCTGAGGAAAGATGCAAGCCCAGAAAAAGAAATAATAGCTCTAGTTGCGTTGGAAGTGCCGGAACTTAAGAGTTTAAACACTTGCGCTACAGAAGGTAAAGGATGATGTCACTTCCACATCCTGATTTGACGTCATCATTCGTGCAATTTTTTAGCGGTGATTTATTTTCTTCTTTACACGGTGTGTCGGCGGGTTACAACGGCAGGAAGATGTGAGATCGGCAAAGTACGCTCAAGCGCACAAAGCATTCGAGTGCGAGCGTCGTCTGTGACGCTCTTGTATTCAAAGGGTGCACACTCCTTGCCTTTTTTACCCATGACACCCCACCATGCACAGACAAGACCTTGTACGTGCTAATATGTTACCTGTATTATTCTTCCATCTCAATTTCATGACACGTGTGTGCGTCCACTGATACTAAACGAACAACGGAACGTGCTTTGCAAATGGCACAGCCTCGCCGTGGTGGTGTTCGGTATCACACCATTATTTTCTTTTTTCACAGCGAAGCTGTATACGTGACCTACCTGTACGAATGAACCGTACACGTTGTCTTGTAGGGGGAGGCGGAGGGGTATCTGGGCTGCATAACGTTCATATAGGGCCCAAAAAAGTATGCAGGTCCCCGCTACTGTGGGAATCGATGTAAGCGAAGCTTTCTGTGCTGGTTGCGTTGATTGACGATAATTAGCGGTTATGTCGACGGCGAATACGAAATACGAATATCACATTAAATTGCTTTTGTTAAATCCAAAGTGCAGTGTAAAAATCTTTTGGAAGCGGGGAGCCCGGCTCAAATGGTTTTGGTTGAAAACAGGACACTTGAATTTTGTCACAGAAACCTCTTGTCTACAAGAGAAACATGGCAATGCACAGATATTCAGTTTGACATGCCATGCCTGGAGCAAGTCAGTAAAACCATCGATGGCCATCCGTGCATTGTTGTGGAATGCATATCAACAATATTGAAGCAGCGGCAAATTGTTTTGGCTTATAACAGTCACAGTTTGCACGAGCCATATGCACAGCGAGCAAGACATGCACCCTGCTCATTTTACCTCATGGCATGTACTGGCATTCACATTCAATGCCTTACTTGGCAGCACCACTCCCGATTCTTCAGCACGAAATCTTTCTGACGGCGCAAAATGTGATAACTCATTCCCATTTGTAGAAGTGCACTTGCAGGAAAACACTGCAGCATTCGATATATTCAGTGTTGTGGTGATCAAGAGTTCAATTCAACCAATCTATAGTGTCATGCTTTAGCATGAGATTTCCAGGAGTATATTATGACTGTTTCATGAGGCCAATAATTCAATGCAGCAGAGTTCCACATGGCTGTATCGTCGTTAATAGTTAAACCTGTCTGCACTTTGGGTAAACAATAATGGAGTTTTAACATAACTTGCAACTGTTTAGTCTGGCAAGCTTTTCAGTGTTCTGGAGGGATGAAATAAAAGTAAACAGAGAGAGAGAAAACAGAACAAACAAGTAAATACAGGTGCGGATGTTTCTTCAAGAATATACAGCTCGTAGTTACACTTTGGGGTTTATGCATTACCTTTGCATATCTACCTTGTGCTCACATGCAGTGCATACATAGAGTTATAGGAGGACACATTTAAAAGCGTGTTGTTCGTCACCCTGGTGAGCAAACCACAAGTGTTTGCATCCTATTATTGCATAGTTTGCCCAGCTTATCTTATTAACTGTCCGAGCTTTACACTTAGAGAAAAAAAATTCATGAGAAATTTGTGGAATATTCTACAATATCTTTGAATCAATGGTACTAACCTTCTTACTAACTGCACAATTATTTTGCATCATAAAGAAAGCCCACATTATGAAGAAATGGACATGCCTATGCGCTGGTGTGCCATGATCGTTGCACTCTCGAAAGTGCTACATAGGTGCAAGCAGAGCTTCCAACCTTGCGCACAGCCATTGAATAAGTTACAGGGCAAGGATGCAGGCATCAATTTTGAAATTCAGGCCAGCGACTGATCTCAGTTGCACTGTAAAAGCCACAGATGCAGCCGTTCCTTATAGTGATCAGCAGAACAAAGAACCTGAAATCGTCGTAACCCTGTAACTTTCTCAGTAGCAGTGCTTAAGCCTAAAGCGTTGTTTGTTCATGTGAGACCCTACTTAAAACACTGATCATGCCATGCAAGCATGTAGCGCTGTATTTTTTTTTCGTATATTGTGGGCATTCTTATCGACACTGTAACAAAAAATTTCACAACCAATAGGAAGCACAATACCGCTGAGTAAAATGTTTCCTAATATGGTCAAGAATTTACCCATTGGAAGTTGTGCTCTAGATTTAAAGCTTACAAAGTTAATTAACCGTGACTGATTACGCAACTAAACAGAATGCGAAAATTGTTTGCACTTGGTTCATAGCGTGGCCAACAACATTCATACAAGTTGGCACACCTTGATGGCTTGGCGCAAGATGGACCAATTGGAGCAGCACTTCTATGGCTGTATTAGCTAGAAGACCCTGTGTACTAATGAGGCTCATTCAGATTTGTTTAGAGTTGTCTTTTGTCTGTACATTGTTTCGCCATTCTGCATGGTTCTTAACAGATGAAGTTGTACACCTTGAAATTCATTGTTTCCACTAAATCAGTATGATTATATTGTCAACGGCTGATCAGACACAATTGCCCTGGAACGTCTCGAAACCGCCTACATCGAAGCACCCGCGCCATCAGCTCCACCAGTGTGCGACGCGACCCTGCTGCATCCTTCGCCGCCGCCTGCGCACGTGACACCCAAGACCAACGCCAAGACACGCCGCGTCATGTGGACCTTCCACCGTTCGTCGAAATTTCCTCCTTTCTAGCGGGGGAGCCCTCTGTAGCGGCAGCGGAATCGGCGGCGCATGAGAGTTACGTAGACGCTCGCGTCTACACGAGGCATGAGCGGCTGGCACGCTCCGGCAGGGGCTAGCGTTCCGAAGGAGATGATTAAAAAAGAATGCTACGCTAAGAGATTGAGTGTCGGTTTTCCCTCTCCTGCGAAAGCCCGAGACTTTACCGTTCTACGTGGTCGCTCGTCGTCACAATATTCAAGGTGGGGAACATTGAAGAAAGTTAGATGCAGCCGTTTCGTACTCAACACTGGTAGAAATGAAACAAGACAGTGCTTATATGCGTTTTCTGGCAAGCATAAAACTATGAAAACAACAATGAGGCAACAGTTTATTTCAACTTACTTTGCGTGAACAAACTGCTATTCGTTCAGCTCCGGCAGCCTTGTGAATGTGTTTTAATGTTTTAACGATCTTTGAAGCCTCTGAAACTAAGGACAGCAGGCAAATGGCAATGTAATGTCAACATGGCTATATAAAGCACAGAATAGGAACCATTTATGTATATTGATTTATGGTTGCCAAATAACAAAAATTCCAGATCAAGCACGAATAGTCAAGAACAACCTTGGAACATCAAATATGTATTATTTGTTGAGTTCCAAAGTGAAGTAGAAGGATTGCATGGAGCCCATCTCACTAAAAAATGTATTAGAAGGCTTTATTTACATTATTTCATACATATAATGGCATTCCCAACAGCACTTTATATCAAATGAGAAGCGAAAAGTATATTGTATCTTGTGCAATGCGAAAGTGAGAGTAATGCTCAATGCAAAGGGTATGAGTTCGGTCCCCACCGGCAACAACTTATACATCTGCCCACTTTTATTTCTTTTTTCTTCATAATTTTCGACATTTTACCTTCAACCACAGCTAATTACCTCTATGTGTTCCTTGGCTTCATTGCATGTTGACTTTATACGATTGCCATTAACAGAGCCCCTCTGTTTCCTTTCTTCTCTCGTTCAATGGCAGTAACGAAAAATGAGATAGTCGAAATGATAAAGTGATTTGCCTAAATCGAGAAAAATTTGCAGGCTGCCTGACAGGTAGGCACCTCAATGAATGGAAACTATTGAGAAGTAGTTAACTGCTCCTCGAGTTTCATCAGCCAACTGTTCCTTTCGGTAACAACCGTGGCTCCCTGTAGCAAAATCAGAAAGCTGTTCAGTTGCATCTATATCTGGCTTTCTCCCTGTAGACTCGAATTAGTATCGTTATCCTTTATATGCTTTCTTTCCTATGACCTGTTGCTCTTGGTGCTGCCGTGCCCATGGCTCAATTGCGTGTTCCTGTTGTCACGTTTTTCATGAGAAAATTGTTATTGCTAGGGATGACATTGAATCGAACCCTGGCCCTATGTCAGATATGACGCAAATTTCAAAACTTCTCAAGGATATTGCAGCTGATATCAAAGATATAATAGAGAGCCGATTGGTGGATATTGACAACAAATTAGATTTATTAGCGAACCTAGAGGACAGAGTAGCGTCCGACCAGGATCACATTGACCGAAAGAATGCTACAATTCAGACACTTGAGGCAAGAATAGATGACCTAAAAATCATAGCAGAAAGTCAAATGTCATAATTTATGGCATTCCGGAAGGTGACGAGGAAACAAGTGAGTCACTGGCAAACTTCGTGAGCAAAGACATTTTCAAAGACATTCTAGAACTCGATCCTATGGCTATTGAGCGAATTCATAGGCTGGGAAAGCAGCCACATGACAGCACGCGACCGGTTATTCTAAAACTTTTAAACACAAGCAACAAAACTGCAATACTAAAAAGAGCATCTAAACTGAAGGCTAAAGACTGTTCAATCGGTGAGGACTCTTCTAGAAGGGTTCCCGACGTTAGGAAGAAACTGTGGGCAAGCGCGAAGGAAAATCGTGATAACAAGGAAATCAGTTTCTCTGGCGTTTGAAAAGCTATACATTAATAATGTGGCCTATGTTTAGGACAGCGAAATAAATGATAGGGTGCCTCTTAAAAAAGACGATGACTCGATAGAAAACTGGCGAGTTACGCGAAGCCCGACACAGTCGCATAACCGGGCACCTTTGCAAGCCTGAGCTAACCGACTGCAACTTCGGCTTCTTTGTGCAGCGATACGTTAAGCTAGTTAAGAAAAAATAATGCAGCAAAATATGAGGTAACGTTAAGTTCATTAAGAAAAAATACTGTAGTGAAACGTAATGAACAATGCGCTGGCGGGCTATTTGGTGCGAATCCACAATTACTTTGTTGAGCGCAAAACAACGGACACAAAAAAGACGACAGGACAAGGCGGTAAACGCTATGTGACTGACCAGAGCAGCAGGTTCAGGAGATGACAAAGATGGCACAGTTTCAGCTCTTGAACCTGCTGTTTTGGTCAGTCACATAGCGTTTAGCGCCTTGTCCTTTCCTCTTTCTTGTGTCCGTTGTTTTGCTTTAATCAAAGTAATGAACAATGCTTAAGAATTGTTAATATTAACGCACGTAGTGTTCTGAACAAAAAATATTTACTTGAAATTAAGATATTGAGTATGACCCGCACATAACAGTCCTCAATGAAACTTGGTTTCAAATTGGCATAAGCGATGACTTAGTATTTCCCTCTCATTATAACGTTGTTCGCAAGGACAGGGCAAGAAGGGGCGGCGGCGTAGCAGTTCTCTTGAAAGACTCTATTGATTGTGTTCTCGTTCACGACGTCCCAGATCTTGAATGTGTTTGCATTAAGATATCTTGCTGGGGTCATAATTTTATACTTTATGCATGCTATAGGCCACCGGACGCTTCGCTCGACTACTTAATTCATCTACTGAGCCATATGTGCCAATTTCAAAACAAAAAGTATCTTTTTTTTTGGTTGGAGATTTTAATCAACCAGGTATCAGCTGGGACCGTTGCCAAACATGTAATAAATCTAACAGCAGCGCGGATATCATGTTTGAGATGATGCTCACGCTTGATCTCATTCAAATTGTCAGCGAACCCACTCGTGTGCAAGGCTGTTCTTCCTCTACATTGGACTTGGTCTTCCTAAACCGTGATTATCCTGTGCATAACGTATTTATTGAGGAAGGCTTTTCAGATCATCGCCTAGTTAGTGCTACAGTATCTCTTGGCAGGAATACTTCTGGTAATAAAAAAGTCAGCCGCTCGCGCTCTTTTAAAGATTATTGTCAGGCCGCTAATACCTTAATTACACATTACATGGAAACATGTTTACTCGATTTCGATAAAGTAATGAGGTTCCTGTGGTGACCTGTGGGCACGCTTCACTCAGATGTGCCTATATTGCAGAAGTGCCTTCGTGCCAAGAAAGCGCAAGATTATTCATCGTAAACCAAAAATAAAACGTGCAAAAAAAGTTAACCGCCACTCTTGTCTTATCCAGACGCTAAAAAAGGAACTTGCATGTGCGGTACATGAATCAAAAGACTACTACCTTAACGCGACATTGCCGAGTTGTTTTAAAAGTGACCCCAGTAAGTTCTGGAATGCATGAGCGATGGCGAAAAATCTGTTACAGAAATTTATTACAGAATTTATACAGAATAATTATATTACAGAAATTATAACGTTGTATAAAAATATAATTTCCCCTTTCACCCAAGAGGAAATGATGTAGCTAATTAGGGCCCAGGATCAGACCTTTCAAATCCTGGCAGTCCAGAAGGCTCGCGAAAGGGCAGTCAGGTTTCACCTGATGGTCCCCGAGTGGGCCTAGCCAGGTGACGTTGAATTTGCTTACGTCTATAGTGGACCAAATAGAGTTGCTTCACTCACTCACTCACTCACTCACTCACTCACTCACTCACTCACTCACTCACTCACTCACTCACTCACTCACTCACTCACTCACTCACTCACTCACTCACTCACTCACTCACTCACTCACTCACTCACTCACTCACTCACTCACTCACTCACAGAAATATTGGTTGATGGGAACGTAGTTACAGGCCCGGAAGTTGTTGGACAGAAATTCAACGACTATTTCCACAGTGTATTCTCTGAATCAAATTTAGCAGTGACGATAAACACGATGCATTTTCAAGCCTCAGACACTAACATTATTACCTACAATGGTGTGCTCTCTCTGCTTCTGGAATTGAAGACAAAAAAATCACCTGGGCCTGAGAATTTACCCAATGTCTTTCTTCGGCGCTATGATGAAATCATTGCGAAGTATCTTGTTGTGCTCTTTTGTAAATCTCCGTTGTCATCAAAACTTCAATCGGACTGGAAGACCGCTCGAGTTACTCCCGTCTTTAAGAAATGTGACCGCTTACTAATAAAAAACTACCGTCCTATATCTTCAACTTCGGCATACTGAAAAATGCTGGAGCATATTATTGCAAAATAGATAAATGAGTTTCTTGAACAAGATTCCCTAATAAGTAAAATTCAGCATGGTTTTAGAAAGGGGGTACTCGACAGTGACGCAATTAGTTACATAGTCCATACTTTTGAAAAAATGTAGATAATAATGGTCAAATTGAAGCTGTATTTATAGATTTTAGCAAAGCATTTGATATAGTTAGTCATTTAAAACTAATGCAAAAACTAAAGGGCAATAACCTTCCCGATATTTTCATTTCCTGGATTGCGCATTATCTAACCAACAGAGTGCAATTTGTTTCAGTTGATGGCAAAGACTCGAACAGTCTTCCAGTCGCCTCAGGAGTGCGACAGCAAAGTGTCCTGGGACCATTGCTATTTCAGCTGCATATTAATGATATTGTTACCATCATTATACCAGAAACACAAAATCGTTTGCAGATTACTGTGTGTTATTTCGTCAAGTTACGTGCGCGGAAGATCAAAACGAACTTAACGCGAGTCTAGACAATGTTCTTTATTGGTGCAGTGAATCTTCTATGACAGTTAACACAGAATAAATAGTTTTTATTCAGATAAACCATAAAAAGGATCCGTTGAACTATATTTATCAACTAGGGTCGTCAACTCTAAAACAGGTTCATAGCTGCAAGTATTTAGGCGTAATGATAACTAACGTTCTTACCTGGAGCTTGCATACACAAAACATATGCTCGCCTGCATTCCGTAAGCTATGTTCCCTAAAGCATGAGCTTAGAAATAATATAACTCCTTACATATTACAACTACATCAAACCGAAATTAGAATATGCATCTATAGTGTAGGACCCCTTTACTAAAGAAAACAATACTAAACTTGAAAGAATTCAAAGAAAGGCTGTCGGGGTTGTTAAATTGTTAAATTTGTTAAATTGTTAAAATTTGTTAAATTAAATAAATATTGGATTCCCCTACCGATCTTATGGCGACTAACAATATTGAAACACTTAAAGATCGAAGAAGGAATCTCGCCTTTACTTCCTTCAGTTGCTAATGAATCGTAAACTAGACTCCTCCTTATACTTGTCCCCTCTATCTACCCGGCATACCCGACACCATCACATGCAGTCACTAACGCCGTATTTTGCGAAAACCAATTGCTATAAATTTTATTTTTTCCGACGTACCATATCTGAATGGAACCGGTCATCTTACAACTTCGTCATAACTTTTTTAACACTTTTTTCCACCATCTGTATTGCGCTGTGTTCCCTACTCTTATTCTTATTCTTGTTGTACATTTAGTATGTTGTGCCTGTCCTGCTTGAACCCTGTTGTGGTCTGCAGTACGCAACAAATAAAAAAAGATATATAAACATTCGGAGAGAAAGGAATGAGACATGCTTTATTACATGCAGAGCTGAGGTGGTTTACAAGGTAAAGCTGTCATGTGCAAGATGCTATATTGGTCAGACTGGAACGTGCTTAAATGATACACTGAAACAACATTGTGCACAGGCGGCGGTGGCGGCGGCGGCGGCAGCGGCGGCAGCGGCGGCAGCGGCGGCAGCGGCGGCAGCGGCGGCAGCGGCGGCAGCGGCAGCAACGGCAGCAACGGCAGCAGCGGCAGCAACGGCAGCAACGGCAGCAACGGCGGCAGCGGCAACAACGGCGGCAGCGGCGCCAGCGCCAACGGCAACGGCAGCAGCGGCAGTGGCAGCAGTGGCAGCGGCAGCAGCGGCGACGGTGGCAGCGGTGGCAGCAGCAGCAGTGGCAGCGGCAGCGGCGGCAGCGGCGGCGGCAGCAGCGGCGGCGGCAGCAGCGGCAGCGGCGGCAGCAGCAGGGGCAGCGTCAGCAGCAGCAGCAGCAGCAGCAGCGGTAGCAGCGGCGTTATGGTTGTGGCGCCGGGTTTTTTTTTTGCGCGTCAGCCATCATTAAAAAGGCTATTCTGTTTCGGCGAACCCGTCTCTGTTATCTTCGTGACATTTTGCTGGTGGAGGTGCTGAGTACATGCTACCATTGCCGGAGACGCAGCGTACCCCTGACACGTCTCCTGCGAGTAATCCGGGAGAGATTACCCCTGTACACGTACGTACCAGCCGCCGTCTGCAAGGACTCCAACCTGAGCACGGTCTGCTGCCGGAGCGTATCCGGACGATGAACCTGAGCCCACAGGCTTCTGCGGCGGCTGTTGTGCCGGCGCACTTTATCATCAACGAGCTCCAGACGCCGATTGCATTCCGCGGAGATGCTACTGAAGACCTGGAAGATTGGCTAGGCCATTTCGAGCAGGTCACCGAATAAAACGGATGGAACAAACAGCGCAAGCTGTGCAACGTGAACATTCGCACTTCAAGAGTCTGCGAGGACGTGGTTACATAACCATGAAGCGGCATTGCCTTCGTGGGACGAATTTCGACAGCAACAGAGTGCCACATACTCCAACATGGACAGGAAGGAGAGAGTGGAGTTGGCAATGCAGCCAACATTCCAAGCCCCGAACGAGAGCGTCACCACGTATACTGACGCTTCGCTACTGACGCTCTGCTCTTCAGACGGGCGGATGCGTCAATGGCCGAAGACAAGAAGGTCCGATATCTGATGCCGTGTGAATCAAGAGACCCTCGCTCGGCTTATTCGAAATCCGCCCACAACACTTGCGGACTTCCTTCTTGAAGCGACAGTAATGGAAAAGGCCCTTCGATAGCGTGCCAGACAATACGACCGCAACGTGACGGAACTTTCCAACAGCCCCCTACTATGACTTCGGGAAACCACCTTGACGACCTGCGCGAATTCATCATGGCTGTGGTATGAAAAGAGCTCCAGAAACTGCAGGTAACCGACGCTCCGACAGCGCCAATTTCTGTGGCAGAGATAGTGTGCGCGGAGATTAGGCAAGTCATCCAAGTTCCTGAACGCTACGATGTACCACAACGGCAGAAGGCAGTCCGAATGACTTAGGCGGACGCGGTACGACGAATGCCGCTGTACGGCCCCTCAAACGTCATGCGAACTATCGAAAAAAGAGAAGTAGCATTCAGGCGTTGCTGTCCACCGTCCATCGAGGAGTCAAGGCCCCGGAAAAGCGGTGTCTGGCGGGCTCCTAACCTCAGACCCCTATGATTTCATTGCGGAGAGGTTTGCCACGCATACAGGATGTGCCCCTATTGGCTCGTGGGTCTCCGTGGGTTCCCTCCAGGTGCTGCTCGTTCACGACCTCGTGAGTGGCCTATGGAGATAGAGAACTGCATCGCGCATCGTGATAATTCATTCGAGCAGCTAAGGCACGAGCCCCGTTCTTCATCGTCCGCTCGACAACCAATTAAATTATGGAGCTTTACGCGCTAAAACCAATTTCTGATTATGAGGCACGCCGTAGTGGAGGACTCCGGGAATTTCGACCACCTGGGGTCTTTTAACGTGCACCTAAAGCTAAGTAGACGTGTGTTTTCGCATTTCGGCCCCATCGAAATGTGGCCGCCGTGGCCGGGATTTGATCCCGCGACCTCGTCCTCAGCAGCCCAACACCATCGCCCCTGAGCAACCTCGGCGATTCTCGCTCCATACCCATCGCCCAGTCCCGTGTTTCCTCGAGACGCTCGCAGACGTCGTTCGCCCAGCCCTACAAACACGGAAAACTGAATCAAGCGACCTCCGGAGGTGAGGTCGCTGACGCCGAGCGCATTGAATATCTTCCATCAAGGTGACAGCGACAACGAACCGACGTTCAGTCGCATTCCGGGGATCAACTACAAGTTGTAACGTTGGACATGCTGTTTACCATAGGCGACGAAGAAGTCACCCCTTTAATTGACATTGGTGCGGACATCTCGGTTATGAGTAGAGAGCTTGCGCCAAAGTTAAAGAACGCTTTTGCACAGTGGACTGGGTTGCAGGTCCGTACTGCCGTACATCATGTACTAATTCTTTTTTTATGGGGTTTAACGTGCCAAAACCACTTTCTGATTATGAGGCACGCCGTAGTGGAGGACTACGGAAATTTCGACCACCTGGGGATCTTTAACGTGCACCTAAATCTAAGTACACGGGTGTTTTCGCATTTCGCCTCCATCGAAATGCGGCCGCCATGGCCGGGGTTCGATCCCGCTACCTCGTGCTCAGCAGCCTAACACCATAGCCACTGAGCAACCACGGCGGGTGTCATGTACTAATTTCTGTAGGGAGATGTACTGCTCGACTAAATATTCGCGGATTTACGCTCGTCGGGGTCTTCATTATTCTGCCCAGTTGCTCGAGACACTTGACACTCGGCATGCAACTTCTACATACGAATGGAGCTATCATTGACCTGGTTAGATTAGTTAAGATTAACTAATCTTAACTCAGGTTACTGGTAGATCGAAGTAGATGAGCGCAACCGCGGAGAAACAGCATTTGTGATGCCTGATAGATTATATGAATTTAAAGTCCTCCCATTCAGTCTGTGTTCCGCACCTGCCTTATTTCAGCGGATGATGGACACTGTTCTCTCTGGACTTAAATGGCAGACGTACTTAGTCTTCTAGACGACTACGTCGTGTTTTCAAGAACGTTTGATAAATATTTAGAACCGAATTCAGGAGCTCAAGTTTCTCGGACAGGTAGTCAGCCCCCGCGGTGTTCGGCCAGACCCCAAGTAGCTAGCTGCCGTGGCAGAGTTCGGGCGTTCAACTGACAAGAAAGCAGTTCGCAGCTTCTTAGGTTTGCGCTTAGTACCGTTGTTTTGTCGAAGGATATTCAAGGATCGCTGAACCATTAGCAAGAATAACATGCAAATATGTACCCTTCGAGTGGACGGACGAGCAAGAAGCAGCCTTTACAGAATTGCGGAAGCGACTGCAAACAGCCCCCGAACTCGGGCATTTCGACAACAAGGCTTACACAGAAATCCATACAGACGCCAGCAACGTCGGACTCGGTTCCATACTCGTTCAGTGGCAAGACGGTGCCAAATGAGTAGTAGCCTACGCGAGCCGCAGTCTTACAAAGGCAGAGGTCCACTATTCCATGACTGAAAAGGAGTGTCTCGCCGTCGCTTGGGCCGTCGGCGATTTCCGACCTAACCTGTACGGTCGACCTTTTCGATCAGAAAGTGGCTATCATTCACTTTGGTGGCTTGCGAGTCTTAAGGATCCTTCAGGCCGTCTCGCTTGTTGGAGCATCCGCCTTCAAGAGCACGACGTCACAGTGGTTTGTCGATCTGGACAGAAACACCGCGGCGCCGACTGCCTCTCACGTGCACCTATACCTTTGATGCAAAGTGACTTAAAGCAACAATTCCCATTTCTTGGTGTAATAGACACTGTCGAGATGACTGACCTCTAACGTGCAGACAGTACATTGCTTCGCCTCATCCTATACCTCTAGGGAGCCGACGTTGGTGTCCCACGACCGATGTCACGAGGACTGACTTCTTATTGCCTCCGCAACGACGTTCTCTCCAAAAAGAACTTCGACAGCAGCCAAGAAACGTTCCTTTTCTTCGTCCCAGTTTCGCTGCGCGAAGGAGTGCTGTAAGCGTGTCATGACCGGTCCATGTGCCGGACACTTAGGCTTCCCAGAACATTAGCGCCTATACGCCAGAAGTAGTATTGGCAGCAGCTGTTCTCGTCCGTTCAGCGCTACTTGGAAACCTGCCGTGATTGTCACCGGTGCAAGGTTCCACCTTTGAAACTTGCCGGTCTTCTGCATCCCCTGGACCCTGCTGCAGCATTGTTTCAATATATATATATATATATATATATATATATATATATATATATTGCTGTTGATAGAGCTCATGGGCTGGCATGCTGCAACGTATCGCCGATTGCTTGCAGTTATGAAGGATCATTATGAACCGCAGCATCTGTTGTGCTACTCGCCGTTGCGCTCCAAGCGTTGTTTGTAGCCTCCTGTGACGAAATAGCTCATTATACCATTCACTTAAGATCTGAAACTTACAACCAAACCTGTTAAAACCACTACCCGATGACTCAGTTCCAAATACGCTGTTTCTTTTTGTCGAAAATGGACCTCGACATGCTGCTCGGCTTCATCCCGCTGCTGCGTTAACGGGTGCATTATCAACAGACAATGATCGATCTGTTGGCAGTGCCTGAGCATAGAAACACATCTTAGGAATATGTGCGTGCCTTACAATGAAGCTCCGCCTCGGTAGCTGCCATCTGAAAAATTAGGCATGGGAAATATTTTTCTTCGATAACCATAGCATCGGTTTAGAAAAGGTCTGTTGTATTTAAACGCGAAAATCAAAATCTAGCGACTTAAGCAGCATATCTTTAATCCGTGCGTAACTTTTCTTCATTGCTTGAATACGGAAAAATTTTGACGTGGCAACTCCGACTCAGCCATGAAAAGCGTTACCATAATTCTGGAAACTGCACCTAATAACGCATATAAAGCTGACAAAATTTATATATTAATACTGTACTACTGAAATATAACTCTCGTTTGTGGGTAGGATTTCCGCAAGGTTCTTGCAAATATTATAGAAACTTCACATAAGCTCTGAAACCAGTGTCCGCTATAGACGTTCTAATATATGCAATTTCCCTAAACTAGAACAGCTGCTTTCGGCATACAGAGTGATGGGCTTGTGAGCTTCGTACTTTATTTTTTTCTGACAAATATCGAGGCTCTAAGTCAAAATTCAGCTGTTTGCTGTTTGTATAAGTAACCTTCTAAAATGGAACTAAGTTCGCTGAAATAGGCACTGCGGTTCTATAAAACCAGTTGCGAGTTTCATACGGAAATCTGAGTTGGACGTCGAGCTAAAGCTTCCCCTTAATCCAAGAAAGTGCAGTAACCTGTGTCTAACTAACAGTTGCCGTTTACCACCGCTTTATTTGTACTCAAACCTACCAGCTACAGCACTTCTTTTGGTCCGCACTTTTCAATAAGGAATTTTTTACACCGTAGCTCAGCATGACCGCGCGTTGTAGGAGTGAATTGTGCTGCAAATCATCTTTTTTTTTTTTTTTATGCCCTTCGGCAATTATACCCGTGCGGACAAACAGAGTCCAAAAATTCAGAAAAAAACAGACCCCATAAATTCAGTCCCATATGAATTTTGAACACAAATGAAGAGCGGGACAAGGGCACATCGAAGGTATTATAATAACAACACGCAAACCTACGGAGGATTGGTGTTGGTGAACCCTCGAAGTACTTCTCGGTAGCATGAAGTCTGATCCATGGTTAATGTACTCTTTATATGGACCTCCCTTCTTTCTTTCTGGAGCATTATACATTTCTTATGAAGCTTTAAGTCCGCCTCAACAACTAAGCTCTTTTTATTAATTCTGCATAGACGTATGCCACGTGGGAATCACTTGGTGGGAACGGCAGAACATGGTCCCTTTTCTGGATTTCAATATTTTATTTAACATTGATATACTTCCTGTTTGCCAATATATATTTAAGAAAAATGAAGTCAATAAATTAAATTTACTAAGATAGAAGTCAGGTACGTCAACGCAGCGCGATGTTTCTATGTGTCGGTATGCGGCCTGTAGCACGAGCACACGGCTAGGATGGCTTTTCAAAGACATCACGTGCGCTACAGTTAGCTGCCGCGAAATATACGCCCTTCTAGTAAACTGCGATTCCACGTGCGACCACGTTCCTCTACTTTTCGGGCACGCGTCTTTGAGTACGGAAAAGTTAACGCAGATAACTTTTTCAATGATAATCCGTGTGAAAATGCGTTCTGATGATGACCGGAAGCTGGCAGCTGTGAGCATGGAGGACAATGAAAACTTATGTCCTCAGCATACAAAGGACTTCTAGTCGAAATTCTTCTGTCAAATGAACGGACCCTGATGACGCGTCGGATTATTACTGTGCTCAAATTCTCGCCTTGGCAGTAAGCTCAAAATGCGACAGCCTAGTGTTATTTACGCTTACTTCCTCAAGTTCAAAATTCAGTGTCTCTTGTGTTCCGTGGTGCACATATGCCGATTGCTGTTGCTGCCCGGTGCATGAGCTAGACCGGCCGGTATTGAACCATCACAACTACGTTTGTTCTCAAATGAGGGTAATAGATGTATTCTTGCAACTTCTGTAATATTCAAGTACACCTAAGAAAGTAAATTAGGGAGAAATCTTCCATAATGTATGTGGAATTACTGTCTTTCACGCGCACCAAGAAAAAATTGTATAATGAGTACTTATGCAAAACCAGTTCGTGTCGACTGCACGAATAACTGTGAAAATGTTTAAAACATTTCTAGAAGCCACGCACAGTTGTATTTTTCCCTTACGTTTTTCCCAAGCGATTAAGTGATGACTTTTGTGTACATGCTCCGCAACTCCGTTAGACATGTGGCGATCATTTTGAACATCACGTTTGTGCTCTTTGAGTTGTCAAGTGAACTTTCCCGTCACACAATATACCATAAAATGCAGTCTTTGTGTGAAATCTTATAGCTTACACCCGGGAACATATCTTCTTCTAAACCATCTTTCACAATGACAACCTGGTTGCGTAGCTTATTGGACGACATATGGGCAAGGCGTAAGTCATATTACAGGGATGCTTTATACAGGGTGTTCTTTAGTGGCACCAATTTTTTTTTTTTCAATTAGAAAAATATACATCATGACAACGTTACGTTTATCACTGGAGTATACGGATTGGCAGCCTCTAGGCACAGAGCAATTTCCTCACTTACGTGCGTAATTAGTGAAGTTACCGAAATTAAGTTTCTAATTATCAGCAATAGGTGGCTACAGCAAATCAGTGTTTTGAGGCCCGTCCTTGACGCTACCTATCCCAACAATCAAATTTTGAATAGCGAAATTCATGTGGGAATTACGCGTACAATTAGTTCCCCTTGGCAGGCTCCTCGAAACCGAAACTCGCCGAGACAGCGACATCGAGGGCACAGACGCTTTTTTTCCAGCCAGTTTCGTTTACAAGGAGCCTGCCAAGGGGCACTAATTGTTCGGGTAACTGCCGCATGAATTCCGATATTCAAAATTTGATTCTAGGAATAAGTAGTGTGAAGGACGGGCCCTAAAATACTAATTTGCTGTGGCCACTTATTTTTCATAGTTAGAAAGTTAATTACCGTAACCTTAGTAGTTGCGCTCGTAAGGGCTGGAATTCCTCTGTATCTAGAGGCTTCTAATCCGTGCGCTCTAAAGGTAAACATAACGTTATCGTGATTTATATTATTTCTAATTTGACAAAGTTTGTGCAGGTAAAAAAAAACCCTGTGTAGCTACCCAGTGATGGTCGTCGATGTCTGTCGTACGCGTCGTGTCGACACGAAACAATTTTCGTCTCTAGTTTCTTGCGAATGCTCTGTAGCTCCTAATCTAATACAAGTATCCTGGAAAAAATATATATTGAAATTGGCCGCTAACACTACTCTATTTTTACTTGTCATAATTAATTAGTTCGCAGTGAAGTTGTAGACGTTAAAGATTTCCCGTCTTCGGTCAATACATGGCCGTCTACGGAGAGAGTATAGTTATAAAAATCGGGTGTAACTCTTGTTTTCTCATAACTAACCCGAAATACATTATATGGCAATTAGTCACGAAGACGACCCTAACATTACACCGAGTTTCATCTACTTTACATAATTACGTAGTTCAGAGTGAAGTTGTAACTATTGTGAAATTCCCGTCTGCCGTCATTACAAAGGCTTCTACGGGAGGGAAACAGACAGCCCCATGTTTGTCCGCTATAATAAAACTCTCGTCCTTCCAAGTTTCATGAGCTAATTAAGTAGGAAGTATGCACAATCAGAAATTACAAAACAGCGGGCTTTGTTTCGCGCACTCATTTGACTGCGCCCCGGTCAACGCATATCGTCGCTCACACCGAGGCTCGGTTTAACGGACATCTGCGTCCTACACACTGTTACCACCATTGGGCGTTGTGTGTTGTGGTTACGTCATAGTTGCCTAGGTGACCTTGTAATGAAATAACAATAATAACTACATATACACAGATCCGTCGATTGAGGTAAAACACACCACAACGTCGCTGCTCGTCCTTCTTCGCAGAGTGAAAGGGCTGATGATTTTTTTTTAATATTCGTGACAGCACTTCACTGACAGCAAGCATTTATGGAATGCTCGGCGATTTTTGAATATCTCAATCTTCTGCTGGTTCAGAATTCAGCACCCGTTTTTCGATTCTGCGCAGGAGGTCAGCCGAACAGCCGCTCTTTGATAGCTCGCCGTGTCGCGAGCTCTCTTTGGAGTTGATTTTCACTAGAGCATAGGGGGGTAGCACGACGAATCAAAGGCGCACGACAGAGGCATTGTGGCAAGACAATACCCCTGTCTGGGTGGCAAGACGAAAAGTGGAGGTAGTGACCGGTGTGGGTCGTTTTCCAGTATACGGAGGAGGAGGGGCCGCCGTTATAACGACTCCCAAGTAAAAAAAAAAAAAAAGTCACCTTTCTGTTCGGTCTTTCGCAGTGAATTGTATGGCTGGTTGTATGGTGTTGATGCTTTTTAGGAACCGGTTGGCGTCGTTCTTGTGCAGGATACAAAACCAGTAATCCACTAACGTAAAGACTTTCGGTGCAGGTTTGAACTCTCAAAGGATTTGCTCGAGTGCCTCCATCACAAGGTTTTCGGTTGTCACCAATAGCGACGGCACCATAGTGGTCCCTTCTTTTTGCTTGGATATCGTAGAGTTATGTGAAAAATTTAAAATTAGATTATGGGGTTCTACGTGCCAAAACCACTTTGATTATGAGGCACGCCGTAGTGGAGGACTCCGGAAAGTTAGACCTCCTGGGGTTCTTTAACGTGCACCTAAATCTAAGTACACGGGTGTTTTCGCATTTCGTCCCATCGAAATGCGGCCAGGATTCGATCCCGCGACCTTGTGCTCAGCAGCCCAACACCATAGCCACTGAGCAACCACGGCGGGTAGTTGTAGGTGAAGTATGTACTGTGTAAACGAAATCGGAGTGGTTTGCACAGTTCAGAAGGATTCATTGCTCTCTGCTCAGCGAGGGTGGCGTCCTTGGAAAGAGCCATCAAGGTGTGGGCCGATAACGAAAATAGTGCAACCTAAAAATTTAAGAGTCGGACGCTACTCCCGTCACGCCAGGGCGACGCGTTATAGGGGCGTGCGCAGTGACGTCACCCCTACTCGCCCAGGACGACATTCATTGACTTCAACTGGTGGCAGGATGCTATCGGGCTGCCGGTAGCATTCTACTAAATGCTTTCGTGGTAGAAACCACGGTAGTATTTAGGAAGTGGTAATCCAGCGCATTTCTCAGACCCCTCGAAACAATTCGTCAATGCAGGTGAATTCAGGTATTTTTATTGTAAATCGTTACGTGGGCACTACCACGCTGTGTCCGTTCCTTGGGTTCTTGCTGAATGAAATATTGATCGGCGTACGCAGGCCAATTCCTTCGCACTCAGAGATTCCTATCCACGTCACGCTTACACATTCCACAAAAAAAAGGAACGTGAAGTCACAAGATTCTCCACTCGCAAGAATTGCCTTGCGCCAGACAGCCGCCCAGCTTGTTTCTGCTGTGTTTTGAATGCAGAGCAGGAGAGAAAATTTAATACAAAATATCACTATGGTAACATACAGTTCCACTTTAGAACTCTCGTTGCTTTAGAAGTGCGAATAAGTTACTTATCCCAATTAAAAAAAAAAAAAACATTCGGCATAAGCTCCTGTGTTGCAGCACAAGTGGTATACCGTTTGGGCATTGCCCAACTACATTGAAAGAAACAGTGACCTCCAGAATTTAAAGCGCCGATTACGCCGTAGGCATAGTCTGTTGAAAGGCGTCCACTGGTGAAGAGCATACATACGTATATTGGTTAGTGCGCTTACAGGTGGGAAATGGGACACAATCATAAAAAGCTGCAGAAGAAGTAACAGCGGTTCGCGTCAAGGAAATAAATCGCTCACCAGAAAGAGGTAACTTCGATCGTGCAGGAACTGCCGTTCATGGCTTACTTCTATGCTCAACAACAACGACAAAAAGAGATGGATTTACGAATCCTAAAAGCAACGTTTATTCATCTTAAAAGGCATGCAGGAAAGAAAATGTAGCAATGCAGGTGCAGAAACATAGGTGCCCAGAAAATACAACGAAGACTGCTATAAGTATGGGTATGAAAAGGGTAAAAATACTGCTTGTGAAATGGATATATAGAACTGCAGCGCGCGCCAGTAGACTACAACCTGCCAGACGCACGCAGCCGAGCCGAGAACACACCAGCTCAACTGTCCGCATCCGAAGGTGAGGTTCAGAGCTGTGGCATGAAGGCCCTGTCGAGGCCGTACAGAAAGTCATCCTCGCACTTCAAGCCTTTCGTCCACCATCCCACAATGTCGGAATGAAGGTCCACGGAGTCCGCGGGCGTTGTCATAACAGCGCGGCACAGTGGACACATTTCGTTCTCGGAAGGCGCGAAGGAACAGTTCTCCTTCCAGGCAAAATAGCTCTCGTACAGGGCACGGTCGTTCAGGAGTTCTCGCAGGTGAGCAGCAAGTTGGCCCGGCTGCTGCAGGTCGGACGAGCTGACCACTGAGTTGTGGGGAACGTTGAGGGTAGCGTTGGGTGGCGCCAGCACGACGGGGACCACGTTGTATTGGAACGCGTCGTAAATGAGTTCGTAGGCGCTCTGGAAGCAGTCGGGCTTCAAAGACACCACGATGAAATTGTAGTTCTCGGCGATATGTGGAATGCAGCCGTGCGGCGACGGGCACCGTTTATTCCCGCACGCTGGAAACAGTTGCAGGCTCACCGTGCGCTCCCAGTGACCTTGAACGGGGTCGCCCTCCCCAGGCAGGGACGGTGCTTGCTTCTCAAATCGACTCTGCTCACAAGTGCCCACGATCCAGGCGACGTCCTTCCTTTTCTCGCTAGTCCGCTTTGAGCTCTTGGACAGAGACGTATTCCCTGGCGAATCGCAGCGCCATCTTTTGTACGGAACGACAATGTCTGCGTCGTCTCTGAAGGCCATCGTCCAGTTGATCTTGCCGGCAAATAGCGGGACTGAAAGGGAGTCCTCCGAACTCGGCTTGCTTACGTCGGCAGACACGTGGCGTTTGGCCCAAAAGACCCATTTTTGAAATGGCTTTCGCTCCTCAGGCATGCCCCAATGCGCCAGATGCTCGTCATCAAAGACCACGACGTCGCTGACCAATAGGAAGTACCGCTCGTGAGTGACGTCGCACACCACCGTTTTGTTACGTCCTGCAGCGCACACGGTGTACCCGACGACTTTGAACTTGTCGTGTTGTCTTTTGTTCCACAGCAGGATTCGAGGAAGTCCGTTGTCGGCCTTTCGCTCGCGCCACGGCCGCCAATACTCCAGTACACGAGTCTTCGGCGGGGGTGGCGTCGGACGCTCGGTCGTGGTGTGCGCTTGTTGTTTCGGCGCGAATGTGGCGATTACCACCGCAAGACCGACCGCGGCTATGATAACCGACACAAACGCCAGGAGGAACAAGTATCCCAACCGGTACTTCCTGAAGTGGTCTCTGACTTGCCGTGCAATGTTGTTTATACGTTCCATGAGCAGTGCCGCGCTGTCCGTAGGCTCGGACTCTTCGTGCGGCGGCGAGGAGCCTTCCGGTGGTGTCACCTGTTCGGAAATGTTAAGGTCTTGCATCGGCACCAGGTCGCGCGACTCATCCGAATCGCTTGGACTGGCGCCCAGGGCCTCCTGCGCGGCAGCAGCCGCATCTTGTGAATCGTGGGACGAGGCGTCGTCACTGCTGCTGTTACCTTGAGTGCTGCCCCCGTCAGGCGATGGGGAACGGCTGCGTGGCGCTGCTGCTGCTGCCATGGTGGGGCTGGAATTGCGCGAAGTGAATTGTTGAAACACGGATGGAGAATAACTAAAGAAGGAGGCTGCGCGTGGTCGAAACGGCAAGAAAAAACAAGAGTGCGTGCGTTTCAGGGACAGGTGGGTAAGTTAAATTATTGAAAGCAGCCGGTTACAATCAGTTACTATTGAATAACCTGCTATAGCCTACCAGAGCCGGACACTGACAGAAAATTAAGATGCGCTTTTAACAATCCGCGACATAAAGTGCACGGTAACGCGCTAACAAAGGGCCATTGCTCGCGACCACGCCAGAAGAATATGAAAACAGTTGCAACGCTGCAACTAAAACGAAGCTGCCGTTAGCGCAGGGTTCGACCGCTGATGCAGAGATAGCAAATGAAGTTAAAATTCGGGACATACCGCAAGATTGTTTTGTTGACGGCACAGTGTATGTCGACGGGAGTTCGAAGAGAGCACTTACAGTTTTTGCACCGCGGGAGAGCAAGTGTCTGCCTTCGAGCGCTGCACAGTTGCGACTGCCTTGTTTCCGTTGGATTCGGCGCCTTTTGAAAAAGCAGATTTATAATCACGAAAATGATGGCAGGAATCCGCGCATGGTCCGTGACATACGTTTGTAGATTGGTGATGAAAACAGAGTAGGCGCTCGTGGTGTCTGCAAGCGATAAAAAGATTTTTTTACTAACACACTTTTGTATACGGATCTGCCTCCAGGCTATGGCGTCATTCAGATAGCTGTCATAGACTGCCGCGAACCCGCTGGTTGTAACAGACGAGCATGATTCCTTTGGTCCTAGGTCCTTTATCGGCATACAGACAAACAAGCTAAGCCGCAGATTATTGCAGCCGCGAATTGGATTAGCTTGACGAGAAATCGCTAAAATCGGTTCATTATTTTTTTTTCTGCCTATGCGCCTGCCCGCTAGCGACCTCACAGACCCTCAGTCTTCTTTTCGTGTTGTTCTGTTGGATGTATTTCGCTCATGCACGATGCTTCCGCAAAAGCCCATATAAAGGTGCAGCTGCGTTATGGGAATGATACCCAACTGCGTCACAAGTTGTGAATGTGCACTTTGTGACGTCGAAATTGTTAGTGGGACGCAGACACTGAATATACTACGATATGCCTTCGCCGACAGCATGAAAGGCCCGACAACAGCAGTTCTATATCGTTCCTGTCTTTTACGCGCAAGCGTACATGCCCCGTCTGTGAAATAGGCTAGATTATGTATGTCGCCGAGAGGGAAGCCAGCGCTGGAGGAGGAAGGCGCCTGGAGGTGGAGAAGAGAATCATCCGCCGGAGAAAGTACTGAGGAGGAGCGCTAGAGTAGCGCGCGGCAAAGCAACGTAACCTACAGGAAAGTTGAGCGAAGCGGGGAAGGGGAAAGGAGGAGAAGCGTCGCCGAGGAAGAGGGTAGTCGGAGGCGCGCTGGTTTACCCTCCTCTGGTTGCTACGGGTTCCTCGTGCGCTAACGGCGCAGCGGCTTCGTCCCGTGATCGAGAGGCTGAGCACAGGGCGAGGACGGAGCAGTGACGCGAGCGGCAGCAGGCATAGCGCGAGTTGACCTCCCGAGAAGTGGACGCCAAGCGCCTCTCACGAGCTGAACAAGTCCGGCAAAGGGCGTGAGCTTGGCGTGCACCCAGGAGACTGCAGAAGAGCAAGAAGAACGGGAAAATGCACGGTGTGAGCAGTACACTACCAAATTGCTTGAAATAATAAATACAGTGGATTTCCTTACAGTGCCTTATCGCGTGTCCTAATGGCACTGTACACATTAGAAAAATCTAAAAACGGACATAAAACATAGAAAATAAAAAAATAGGCCTTGAAAAAGACATCCACGCTTGCACACAATCAAGGCATCTTTAAACCATTCCACGCGGCAATGCACAAAAAGGGAATAGGACCCATACGCATGTTTGTAACCGGCGCTCACGAAGTGAAACGTCCCTGTAACCTTTTCCCTTATCTATAGCACTCCTATCCTGCTTCCACTGTACAGTGTAGACATCCGAAGGTACCCTATGGTTAACCTCCGTGACTTTTCTTTGCTTTTATCTCGCTCTCTCTCTTCTCTGGTGCTGTTTCTTGCTTCTGGTTGTTTTTCTTTTTGTCTGCAAAGGGTAACTGTTATATTCTCCAGAAGATGTGGAAATGTGCTTGATCCTCTTCGCCCAAAGTGTTTATTCCTGGCAGCCATCAATGATGAACCCAACAGCCTAATCTAAGAACACGTAACCGAATACTTATGGTGAGGTTCATTCTTATGGCGATGTCAATTATGCGCATACCATGGCGCAGTTTGCGAGCGATCCTTGCGCCATCTGCCTTATCTGCCCTGACTCTAAGACGGCTAGGCCACGTTCATCAATGCTAAGAAGCGTGGGCACGTTTTTTCTTTCCTCGCGAGGGGTTAACTTTACTATATTAGTGGTAGGAGGTAGAACAACGAAATGTGGCGGAATACATGCACAGTACTAACAGAATGAAACGCGACAAGAAGCATTTGGTAGAACCCTGCATATGTGCAAAGTACTCGAGAGTACCATGCCATGTCGCTAGGAACCTTATCGCCAAAGGTGAAGCGCTCTCGGATCAAATTGTATACGCGCCAATATTACGTCGATGTGACACGCAGTGCAGCAGGTGGAAACAAAAGTATTGCGCATTAGGTAGCCCCCTTTTAAATAATCAGTGTGACCACAAAAGTGTCTGCTTGTGGTTTTGCCGCTTCTCTTCATATTTGCCGAGTAAAGTAGAAGTCTCTTATGACCTGTTCAGGAATATAAGTACGCCTGCGATAACTGTTGTTGAAATTTAGCGCAGTCTGTCTGTCTAATTTGCCTTTCCCTGTCTCTCTCATTCTTCCTGCGCTACAATAAAGAATAAGTCAACATATATACAAGCCATGTCGCTAGCCTTGTCGATTAAAGGGATAGAATAAAAACATTCATTCACTGAACTTCCGTATGTCTCTCAATGTTCTTCATAGGCTTGCCACGGCTGTTCTAACGTGCCATTAACCATGCATCACCAGACCAGACATCACCACAATCGGTGATGTCTAGGCGAGTGAAAATGTGAACAAAAGGAAAAAAAGCATTAAAGAGAAAAGAAGCAGCAGGAAGCAACATCGGATTAGTATGACATTGTAAAAGTAATTTAATTAATGTCTCTTGAGTGCGCGGGCTTTCTCCATCATCCTCTTTAGCGTTTCCTAAAGTGACTGCCAACGTTGTAAGCGTCAGCAGCATATCCATGTTTCTGAAGACTTTACCCCATTCGTTCAAGATAAGCGAGCCAGCGTACCATTGCATTTCCGCAAGAATTTATTTATTTATTTATTTATTTATTTATTTATTTATTTATTTAAATATACCTTACAGGTCCCTAGAGGCATTATGTAAGGGGGGAGAGCACACTCAAAGATTATACAATAGGTAGAATACGTATTCGAATACATATACAAAAAATACAGTGAAAGAAATGCGCTAGCATACAGTACTGTGTGTTAAAATTGTACAAAGGACAATGCGCATGCTTTTGAACGCGGGAGGTCAGTGAAAAAGAAACTTTCACAGAGTAAAATATAATCAATAGAATTCCAGAGCGAGCGGGACATATTTGGCTATAACAAAACAGTATTTAAGGGATAGTATAGCGCAGTAAAAAAGGCAAACTCAAGAAAAATAACACGTTAGGTTATGTGGAGTTTGAAAAATGCGTTGTTAAAAGAAGCCGGAAATTTTCATGGTCATTCCCATAAGTGATGGCGTTAGGAAGATTGTTCCAAAGGCGATTGGCTCTTGGAAGAGCAGAACAGTTAAATGAATGAGTATTTCCGTAGATGCGCATGAAATTGAACTGATTGTACAGGGGGTGTGACCTGTAATGAGGACTTTCAAGACGCACAACTGGTGGCGCTGTATTATGAACACATATATGAAATAATGATAGCAGGGATATATCACGATAATCATGCAAGGACTGTAGTAAGAGGTCGAGTTTATCTTGTGTTATGCTTTTGTTATAGTCAAAATAACTTGAAATAACACGCTCAGCCGTATTCTGAATAGATTCGAGTTTTTCGATCAAGTATTTTTGATGAGGAGACAAGACGGATGCGGCGTATTCAAGGTCTCGTCGAACAAATGTTAGATAAGCTAGTTTACGAATGTCTTTAGTACAATTATGCAACTTGCGTCTTATGTACCCTAATGATCTCGAAGGAAGGAAGGAAGGAAGGAAGGAAAAAGTGGAGAAGCAAAGGCAGGGAGGATAACCAGTTTAGCTCAACCAGTTTGCTACCCTACACATGGGAACGGGATGGGGGGTATGAAAGATGGGGAGGAGAAAGAGAGAGAGCACATAGCACAGCACACACATCGTCAGCTACATTCCATCACTCTTGAGTGGTACGTGACATCACTGTCACAGCCGCTTGTCCAAGCTCGTCTCTTTTAAAAACCGAAGTAGTCCCTTCGTCGCCTTCAGCTGCGATGTCTTCTGCCGGCGACATGTCAAAATCGTTTGAAGTGACAATGGTCTATTGTCAAGGTGCGCTAGAACGAACGCCAGGGACTGTCTCTAAACATTATATTCAGGACAGTCGCATAGAATGTGTTCTAGCGTCTCCTCGCAAAGACAGGTATTGCAGAGAGCGTTGCCGACCATTCCAATGCCTAATTTAGTGAAGACCACCCCTAGCCATAAGCGATAAAGCAGAGTGGCCTCTCTTCGGCGGAGTCCAGTTGGCACACAGAGATGCATCAAACAGGGCAGGTGGTATTGACGATTGCTCCGGTTGGTCTTGCTGCTTGGTGTGCACCATAGAGAAAGCGTGATCTCCTGTGCAAGCATTCGAAGTCTGCTGGCTGCGTCAGACCGTTAAAGTAGTATGGCATCTTCCTGTGGGTCTGCAAGAGCTGCCCGAGCGGCATTATCGGCATCTTCGTTTCCTGTGACGCCGCAGTGACTTGCGCGCCACTGAAGCGTCACGTGGTGTCCTTTCTCTTGTGATGTATGGAGTAGGTATCTAATATCGAATAGTAGCTGTTCGTATGGCCCCCGACGCAGAGCTGATAGCACAGATTGTAGGGCTGCCTTTGAGTCACGCAAGATGATCTCGAAGCATTGACGCATATGTATGCAATGTGCGTTGACCACAAAAGAGTTGAAGTTAGGTGAACGCCAAGACATTTATATTGAGTGTCGTGCAAAATACTGATGTCACTTATGTGATAAAGAAGCGTAGATTTAGTATGCTTGCGGCTAAAAGAGATAATTTTACATTTAGGAACGTTAAGCTTCATTAGCCAAGTGTTACACCAAAGAGAAATAATTTCTATATCTTTTTGGACGATTGTATCATCATGTGCACATTTGATGGAACGATAAAGAATGCAGATATATATGCAGATATATATTCTTGATTTCTCCTCTTTTTTAGCAGCTTTCTGCACAGCGAAGGATGCAATGCACCATACATTATTGCAGTGCCGAGTATTTATCTACACGCAAGAGAGAGAGAGATAATTTATTAGAAAGGCAGAGCGGTCAGGCTGAGCTGGCATGCTTAGACCTGCGACTCTGCACAGAAGGAAAAGGATCGGGGACAAAAAACAATGATGGAGAACAAACTGCACAATGGCAAAAAAAAAAAAAACACTTCTCAATGGCAAAATTCTTGTATTGCTGTTCTGCCTTCTGCTTTCGTCGTGACGGTCCTACAAAATCAAAGCTTTTCTCAAAACAGTTGTCTGTGATTACTCGCGAAAGAAATTATCAGTACGCAAGACCGGTTGAAAGGATGAAGACAGCTCATTTCGCATACCGTGACACGTGCAGAAGAGCCAGCGCGTCAGGAAGGTAGTGTTGTCCATGCAGGTGTTGTAGTCTCAAATAAATTATGGCAATAAGTTGTATGCTTACACACAAATGCTGGGACGAATATTAGCTCTGTTTCTGCAAAACAGTGCTTTCAGTTCTCGTACAACTCAGTATACTTTGTTTTAGAATTGATGCTAATGGTATGGCTCAAAAAATTAAGAAGAAAATTGTGAATATATCTACTAGTATAGTGAAGTAACAAGTTTGGCATTCCAGCTTTTCAACAGCTGTTGGAAAAATAATTGCTATTAGCTCCTTACAGCTAAACCAGCTTTCTCGATGGATTTATTATTGACTTGAAATGAGGCGCTGAGAGGTTAGTGCCTAGACCCTTCCATACTTACTCTGTCTTCCTCGTTCTGTCGGTTGCCTATTACCGGAAGACTAGTGTCCAAAAAATTGGAAGCCGCTGGTCTATGAGCACTTCCTACTCCAAGAGAATTCGCGCTGCACGGAAGAACACCGGGGCGCGTGGCCGGCTACGCGCCCACGTCAGGGCTCTTGTGCACACTGCGTGCGACTTGTAGGGAAGACACTCGTTGGAAGCGAAATATGCTTGGCCGCTTATTTCTCAGTTAACAAACACAAACATCACGCATCGTAGACCAATATTCGATCTAGAGAAAGGGAGCAGCGGGCTGTTTATGAGGACGCCCATAAATTTTTGCTTCGTAACGTAAGAAGCTCCCAACACCGTAGTACGCAATGCGAAGAAAACAGTGCTTGCCGTCCATTATTTGCACCTACATAATGTTCCTCGAATGGGTTTCTGCGCTTCGCGAAGCTCCAGGCATGCAGCTTACACTCTCTAACCAAGAACATTAAACAAGCGCAATCTTCTCTAATTTAAGGACTTTTGTGCAGCACGCGTTCAATGGTCTTGAGCAAATATAGATTACCAGTTCTTGATGCGTCAAGAAAACCTCTTCCGATTAGCTAGCACTCACTCAACTCGGGAGCTGCTGTCGACACGTAGTTTCCATGTCTTTGCACACCACATGTAAACCTATCGCGTACGGAAGAACCTTCATTTCGTGGTATAGCCGTTTCAATAATGTTCGCGACTATTCGTTACATAACGACTTCATAAAGGATGCTTACCTGTCATTTTCTTGGAAGCGGGAAAAAGTCGCTTTACTGTTCTTTCCCGTGTAGGCCAAACATAAAGCCGTGCCGAAAACCTTGTGGCCCATTTCTTCCGCTTTCCTTCCATGTGGATAAACGGCAGTCATTGCCCTCTTTGAGAATTGGAATTATAACAGTCGCTATCCACTCAGACGGGATATACCATAAGGACAATATGGCGTTGAAAAGAAAGAGAGGAGTTTTGTGGGCTTCAGTGTATCAGTGGTTTATCAATTCATAAGTGATCTGATGAGATCCTGGAACAGAGTTATTTCAGCAGTTCAAAGATGCCTGGATTATGATATGTAAAATGTAGAACCATATGCTTTATTTGGTGCGCATGTCTGTTCGAAAGACTTGTTCTGGTTGTTGTTTGTATCTAAGGAATGAGCCGAAATAGTACAAAGCACAGAATATGTGTTGAAAATGTGTGCCCAGAAAATCTGCTTGTTACGGGGATGTTGGGAGTATTTACACTGTATATACAAGCTGAGTCAATCGGGTTAAAATGGCTGACTAGTAACAACACGCAGTAGCCAGCGTGCCATGACCTTCTTCCTCTCTCTCTCTTCTTTCATACTTCTGTAACAGGATGCCGGGGTGGTGAAGCGCCGTCTCGGCGACTGGTAGGCGAAGAACTGCGCGCGAAGTATGGTTTCAGCTGCGAAAGTGCACGACGTCAACAGGCGGCGGACTTGAGGATGGATGAAACTGTAGTGCAGCGATCTCGTAATTGACGTCGTTAACTTGACGTAGGACTTCATAAGGCCCTGTGTAGCGCGAAAGAAGCTCCTGGGAGAAGCCAACCCGACGACATGATGACCAAAGCAGCACCCAAGCACTTGGGGTGAACTGAACATCGCGATGGCGCCGGTCGTAACGCTCGTTTTGCAGATGCTGCGAGGCCAATAAGCGAGATCGGACGACTTGACGCGCCACGTGAGCACGATCCGTGACTTCACGAACATACTCAGTGGCAGCTCGGGGCACAGAATGTAGGGTGGTGCCAAAGGGCAAAGGGGGGTCACGACCGTGCAAAAGATAAAAGGGTGAATATCCTGCGGTGCCATGTCGGGACGATATATACGCGAATGTCACGTAGGCCAGCGTGGCATCCCAGTGGTGGTAATCGTTGGAAACGTACATCGACAGCATGTCTGTGAGTCTTCGGTTGAGACGTTCCGTAAGACCGTTTGTTTGTGGGTGGTAGGCGGTGGACAGCCTGTGCTCAGTGGTATGGGAGCGCAGGAGCTCGTCCACAACTCGAAACATGAACTAGCGGGCGCGGTCTGTAAGTAACTGTCCAGGTACACCGTGCTGGAGAATGACGTCGTGAAGGAGAAAATTGTCGACGTCAATTGCGCAACTAGTCGGCAACGCCTTTTTTATCGCGTAGCGTGTCGCGTAATCAGTAGCGAAAGCGATCCACTTATGCCCTCTAATCGTCGTCGGAAAAGGGTCTACAGGTCAAGGCCTACGCGAAAGAATGGTTCAGAGGGAGCTTCAATTGGATGAAGTCAGCCGACAGATGGCCGGGGAGGTTTCTTCCGGCGCTGATACAATTCGCAAGTTGCGACATAGCGACGTACAGAACGGCAGAGACCCGGCCAGAAGAACCTGCGTCGTACGCGGTCGTATGTAAGCAAACCTCTAACGTGTCCCGCCGACGGTGCATCGTGGCGTTATTCGAGAACGACGGATCGCAGATGACAAAGAAGGACACGGAGCAAGTCAGGGCCGTCAGGGTTGATGCTGTCATGCAGAGCGAACATGCGGCACGTGCCGTCAGTGCAGCCAGATTGCACTCTGGCGATGATGGACTGTAAGGATGCATCGGGTTGTTGTTCAGCGCTCATGTCGGTCATGTCAGTCAAAGCCATCACGCAGGTCACCGGATTATGCGCAACAGGATTGGGAGGATCCACGGAGTGACGCGAGAGGCAGTCAGCGCCCTTGTGCAGACGTCCCGACTTATAGTTGACAACAAATGACAATTCCTGGAGCCTAGCGACCACGCCGTCCTGTGGGGTCCCGGAGGGAAGACAGCCAACAGAGGGCGTGGTGGTCTGTAACGACCGAAAACGGGCGGCTGTACAAATATGGCCGGAACTTGGCGACAGCCCAATCTAAAGCCAAACAGTCACGCTCGGTGATGGAGTAGTTTCTCTCACCAGGTGACAGCAGGCGGCTGGCGTAAGCTATCACGCACTCGGTACCATTCTGCTGTTGGGCAAGAACAGCGCCGATGCCGTGGCCGCTTGCGTCAGTGTGGACTTCGGTCGGTGCAGATGGATCAAAGTGGGCGAGTATGGGAGGGGTGGCCAGAAACCCGATGAGAGTGGCGGACGCGTGAGCTTGCTTAGGGCCCAATGAGAACGGCATGTTCTTCTGTAGAAGATCTTTCAAAGGCCGAGTAACGTCGGAGTTCTTGATGAAACGGCGAAAGTAAGAACACAGGCTGACGAAGCTGCGCACGTCAGAAGCAGCACGTGGCACAGGGAAAGTGGGTATGGCGCGAACTCGTTCCGGATCTGGCTGGACGCCGCATGCGTCAACGAGGTGTCCCAACACGATAATTTGACGGCGCCCGAGTTGACACTTCGTGGAGTGCAGTTGGAGGCCGGCTTTTCGGAAGGCCGCAAGAATGGCAGCGAGTCTGGTAAGGTGGCTGCCGAACCTGGAAGGAAAAACTATAACATCGTCAAGGTAACAGAGACAGGTGGTCCATTTGTAGCCTCGCAGAAGAGAGTCCATCAAACGTTCAAATGTCGCAGGAGCATTTCATAGGCCAAAGAGCATGACTTTGAACTGATATAAACCATCCGGCGTGATGAAGGCCGTCTTCTCGCGGTCAATTTCATATACTGAAATCTGGGAGTAGCCGGACAGAAGATCGATGGACGAGAAGTATTTAGCTCCGTGCAAGCAGTCCAAGGCGTCATCGATGCGTCGTAGTGGGTAGACGTTCTTTCGGGTGATCTTCTTTAAATGGCAATAATCGATGCAAAAACGCCAGGTACCATATTCTTTTTTAACAAGGACAACAGGAGAAGCCCAAGGGCTAGCTGTTGGTTCGATGACTCCTTTGCAGAGCATTTTGTCCACTTCTGATTGGATGACTCGACATTCAGCATGCGATACACGATAGAGACGCCGACAAATAGGATTCGTGTCTCCAGTGTTGATATGGTGGTGACCAACAGATGTTTGTCCAAAAGGCCTGTCGCCAAAATCAAAGATGTCACTGTTCGATTCGAGCAGGAGACATATGTATGTGACCTGTACAGAGGTGAGGTCAGGTGCCGTCATCTTCGCCAAGTCATCCGTTAGGGAAGCAGAGCTGTGAGCTGCTACTGGTGCTAAGAAACCTCTCTCGGCGTTCAGACTTTTAATGTCAATTTAGGAATTATTAGAAACGCTGGCCAAGGACATGCCGGCTGGAAGCACTTGACGGCACACGCTGAAATCCAGAAGCGGAAGAACGACGTTGTTATTTGTAATCGTCACCAGCGTATGCGGAAGAGCATTGTTGCGGTTCAAAAGCACGTCGATGATGGGGCGAAGGACATATTCACCGTCGGCAATGTGTGGCTGTGCGGTCAAAGCGGCGTAAGTGACGGCCTCAGGTGACAGACGCTCATCTTGAAGCGAGCACAAGTGCGCTGGATCGGTGCTCGGAACATCGGCGACTTGAGGCAGTTCGAACTGATGAAGATCGGTTGCGCAGTCGATGAGAGCGGAATGATGGGATAAAAAGTCCCATCCAAGGATAATGTTGTGAGGGCACTTGTCGATCACAGCAAAGAGAACAAAAGTAGGGCGGCCGGCTATACTTATACGCGCAGTGCACATTCCATGTACAACCAGCACACCGCCGTCGGCCACACGAAGCACTCGGGCAGCTGCTGGGGCGAGGACCTTCTTTAAACGTCCACGTAGGCTTGCACTCATCATAGATGCGTGGGCTCCAGTGTCGACGAGTGTTTGGACAGGTAATCCGTGTATTTTAACGTCAATTACACTTCTCTTTGTGGGCACAGACAGAGGATTTGCTGCAGTAGTGGGCAATACTGCACCACATCCGAGGGCTGCATTTCTTAGTTTTCCGAAAGTGTGCGGCCGAAAGCCACAGGGGACGAAAGGCGACGTGGCTGCGTTGAACGGGAAGATGGGTGACGTGTTTGCGGTGAGCGAGACTAGTGACCGCGAGGCGGTGGTGCGCGAATGTGCCACGTGTTCCTAGCAGAGTTGTCGGCAATGGTAGACTCGGCGGTAGGCGAAACATTGCGGGCATTTCCATTCAAACGGCTCAGGTTGGTCGGCGTGCAACGTGTTGAGGGCCACCAGTTGCGACAGTTTCTGACGACATGACTAATACGGCGACAGGGGAAACATATCGGCTGGTCGTCCGCGGTTCTCCACTCCGTCAGGTTGCGACAACGCGGAGAGAAGCGTCGGGGTGGAGCGAAAATGGTAGAAGGGCGTTCGTTGGCTCTGGGGTTGGTGACAGCACAGACATAATGTAGGCCAAAGTTTCAAGCTCCTGTCGAACGATAGCTTGTACGAGGGGAACTGAAAAGGACTAGAATCAGCGCTACGCGATCAGAAAGCTGCGGGCGCCATCACGTCCAGTTCACGTCGAACGATTCGCACCACGTCCTCTCATGGCGACGCATATTGCTGTGCGTGCTGATCTTCACACGTCGACGTTGCGGCAGTATTGGAAAGTCAGGCGAATGGGTGCAGGAGGCGTCGGCTCTTATCGTGCTCGAATTTTCGGCCCTCCTTGATGATAGCATCAACTGTAGAGCAGCGTTTGCACATGAGTAGATTAAAGGCGTCCTCAGCAATGCCCTTAAGCATGTACCCTACCTTCTCAGCTTCTGTCATGTCGTGATCAGCTTTACGGCAAAGCGCCAACACGTCCGGGATATACGAAGCATAGGACTCTGTGTGGGATTGGGCACGAGAGGCCAGTTCCTGCGTTGCGGCAATTTTAGGGCCGGCTGGTTTGCCAAACAACTCTGTTAACTTCTCTTTGCATTGTTCCCACCTGGTCAGCTCCTCTTCCTAGTTTTCGAACGACACCTTTGCCGTGCCTCTTAGGTCGAACAACAGGTTAGCTAGCATAAGCGTAGGGCCCCATCTGTTGATTCCACTCACACTTTCGTACATAGCCACCCACTCTTCAACGTCAGCCCCGTCAGTCCCGAAGAAAGTTCCAGGATCCGTGGGTTGCACAACCACAACCGAAGGAGCCAGCGACGTATTGGGCGATAGTGACGTTGGAGGCAGCAATGACGTTGATCCCGAGTGCTCACCGTCATTCATGGTGAGGACGGCGATGCGACGTCAACTGCGGTGCTCCGTTTCCAGCCGTGGTACCCCGCACCTGCCACCAATATGTTACGGGGATGCTGGAAGTATAAAGCTGTATTTACAGTGTATGTAAAAGCTGAGTCAGTGGGGTTAAAATGGCTGACTAGTAACAACACGCAGCAGCCAGTGTCTCGCGATCTTCTTCCTCTCTCTCTTCTTTCAGCCTTCCGTAGCAATATTTTTTCTCTAAATCTTTATTTATTTTTTTATTTGCAACTGAATGGTAACGTGTTTGAGTGCCGGCCTCTTTTTGTAATAACGCTATTCCATACTTTTCGCTCGTCTGCTTAAGAGTTTATAGCACAGATACAATTTTTCCAACGTTCTCTCCAATCCTATCGACATGCCCCTCCGTCTTGCGATTTCACGTGATTGGTTTTAGAGATTAATTACGTTATCCGCCTTTGGCGAATCGCTAAGAAATCCCCGCCCTTTGTTCTGTTTCTTACGAGCTTTCCTGCATTCTACCACGGAACTTGTCGTTTAGTCGTAACCCCTTTTGATGTGGGATGCATTAGGATACAGCATCAATCAGGAAAGCTGTGAGGTATGCAAGAGCATCATCTATGATTATGGAGCTCATTTCATCCCGCAACAAATGTGCGAGTTCTTGGCTGGCAGTAGAAGCTAGTGGAGCCCTGGACGTGGGGTCCCACCCATCGAGCTCCTAATCCCCTAACCCCACAATCCCCCTTTCTCCAATTCAATAAAGCTTTTGTCTATCTCTCGGAACTGCTTCCCCTCTGACAATGCAACCTTCCGCCGAGGAACCTATGGCGAGAACTTATCCTGTTTTGTTGCGTTGAGAACTACAGTAAAGTCGTCGCAGCCATAAAAAATATAGAAACATTCCACTGGAGGTACGCCTTTAGTGCTAGAGAGGCTGTGCTCAAATATATGGAAGGGCATGTTTTGTAAGCAGTACCGAAAACGTTGGTTCTTCTTTATTTATCAAGTGCGCCAAAGTGAAAAAACACAACAATATTTTTAGTCTATCCGCTCCTCGCATCGCAGCGAGAGTGTCCCCAAATATAGTAGGAAGCATTCAAAGATAGAAAAATGTGATGCGAACGGCAGGGAGGTTAAGTGGAAGACAGAAATCCAGTCTGTTGCCCTGCACTGGCGAAGGGGTAAGGAGCGACAGAAAAAGAAAGAAAAAATACACACACATTAAGAAGAGAGAGGTTAAAAATCACACACACACACGTACACAAATGAACTCAGGAGTGTTACAGTCGTTCAAACAGGTCCCTTGACCGGACGAACTTCAGTAGCGCCTTCGCCGTCTTCTGGTCAGAAATCAGCCCGTCGTCGAGGCGTGCCAACTCCGTCACGAGCGACTGTCTTTGGGAGCTGTAGCGATGACAATGACAGAGGATATGTTCCATTGTTCCCTCGCTTCCGCAACTATCACAGGCAGCACTGTCTGCCATCCCGATGTGGCAAGCAAATGCATTCGTTGAAAATACTCCAAGCCACATTCGGCAGATAACAGCTGTCTCGATTTGAGATACTTCAGATAGAATGCGCACTCAGAGGGATGGGCCCAGGCGGTGCAGTAGAGTATGCCGAAAACCTGGCGTGTTCCACATGAATTCTGTGTCAACATGCGCAAGTATGCGAAGCTTCGTTGCATATCGGTTCTTGATGGCGGGCTGGATTCCTTCACAGCATCTTAGCGAGCGCTCCGATCAGCTTCAACGGCATGTTAATTGCCCATGATGCCGCAGTGGTCAGGAAGCCAGTGAAAAGTGATAAAATGACCTTCTTTTACTATTTAGTAGTGATCGCGTTTCTCGAAACACCCTGCGACATTTTAAGTAAACATGTCTTGCCTACTTAGACATAAGGCATCCAAGAGAATTAAAATTTGCCCGAGTTTCATGTACACTTCATGCAATACTGTGTGATACAGAAGTGAAGCTGCGTACATGACGAAAAGATAAAGTCAGAATTTATTTGTCTAGAAAATAGCTTTCTCTCTTTACCAAAATTAATTGCTGTCCTTTAGATATAACAATCACTACCTCATCTTTAAATTCATATTCAAAGAGTGCCCCTTGCCCCAAACAACAAACTTATAACCTCTGGTTTGTCCATTCACTCTAAGTGGAGGAGAGCGACTATTTGAGAAAAAAGCAGGGAGGCCAGAGTGTGATGGTGGATCTTGCTGTGCGAGAATGCTGCTGCCGTAGGAAATGCCATACCAATTTTCATCCTTACTGCTAGCATTCGACGCATTCGACGCAGTCCATCGAATAAAGTCCTGGCCCTAGGTATTAAATGACATGGCAATTCAAGAATAGCAAGAGTCCTTAGTTAAAGTTACTGGTATATCTCCAGCAGCTATTACGTTGCTCGCATACAGCTCATTTGGTGTGCTGTAGCAATATTGGCTGAAAACTATTGACAGTATGAACGACAAAATTCGTGGACAACACACTCTGTGTCGTTCATGCTGTCAGTAGCTTTCGGTATGGTTTAACAAGGCGCCTAACGTACCGTCCTTTTTTAGCTATCTTGTAACTTATTTTTATTTCTCTTCTGTGACACCCACAAGGCCACAATTATTATAGAAAAGAGTGGTACAAAAAACCCGACGACACCTAAGCACTTCTTATGAGTTGAGAATGCGAAAGCCTTTTCTGTGCGGGTCAAGTCTCGCTCAGTGTCTTCCTTGACTTAGTATTTAACTCAGGAGGCAATTCGTTTATTGTAAACTCACAAACTGCAAAAATATTGGCGGTACGGAGTTACGACCCTACGAGCCACTAAGCGGTCCTCCGAGCTATGAACTCCTCACGGACAATCGAGGGCGTTGAGGCGCTCGGCCAACGCCTCCTAGATAGCTCAAGGCTTGTTCACTGCGACCCATGACGTTATGCTATATTTCCCGAATGCCATAGAATCTAATGGGAACTCTCCCGAGTAAGCCGCGGTGATTCTGCATCAGCGCTTTCGTCACGCCTGGCTTAACAATGGAAATTTTGGTCCAAGTAGCATGTTATCAAGCAGAGTTCATAGGCCTGCTATCTAGGCGGCGCTGTTTAGCCCAGTGGGCAAGGCACTCGGTTCGGAAGTCCATACCGCCAATGGTTTTGCGGTCTGTGATTCTGCTAGAAATGGATTGGCTGCTGAGGTAGATACTCAAAGAGGACACTGACAGTGACTGGACCCGCAAAGAAAAGGCGAGACGAAAAGATTGTACGAAATGTTCATGCTTTAATCCCGTACAAAAATGAGTGTTGATTAACCATTGATATATTGTTGGGGAATTGTTGAAACAACAGACTTCAACAAATTTTCAAGAGCAATTGAGTTCACTCAATCCTTGCACAACAATATTACCGTTGAGTGTTCTCAATAAACAATTTATTGGGTAATTTGTGTTGATTTTTCTAGTTGTTCTTTTGTTGTGTAGCAGTTGAGTCCAGTATACAATAATTAGAAATCGCATATGAAGACATTTCAAACATGTTTTGCGATGCGTTCCAACCTAATTCCTGTCACTTTGCGGCAGGTAGGTTCTTCTTTCGCCTCGCTTTCATTAATAGAAAATTATGTGTGACCGATGGGGTGGAATCGAACGTCGGCCGTCGAGCCCGGTACTCTAACCAATAAGCCACGAGCGCGCGCATAATCCTCTCATTCGAAAGCTAGTAAGCTCTGAAATGCTTGGCGTGTGCGCCGCGTGCCACTTCCTGGTGCTGTCGCTACAGCTGGCGCTTTGAAGCGCCTATCTCCGGGACCGCCCCACTTTCGTAGCCATTTTCGCTACGTAAAAACTGCAACGTTAGACTAGATTCATGACCGCCCAAGTTCATAACGATTTATTTCTTCGCCGGTGTACAAATGCCATCGTCGTTTTAACATACACTAGATGACATAACCATTGGTACGATCCGAAATGAGCACGTTTCGGGGAGCAGAAGAATGCGAAATTCACTTGCAAACACGGTGACTACGCGCATGTGGAGTTCCCCAAAAGTAGACACGGCGGCAGCGCGGCCGGCGATAAGACAGGTGCCGACAGGCGACGATGCTACCTTCGAGCATCGGACGCACTGTGGGAACCGTAGGATGCAAGCGCGCACACGCTACAAACATACACGGTGAGGTCTTCGAATTTCCTGCGACGTACCCTCTGTCCGTAAAGCAAATATAGTTTTTTGTCCAATGTCCGTGGTACTAGAGATCAAAGAATGAACGCGCTTTGAGATCGCAGCGCGCAGCCGCTATGGGGCTCTTGCATTGCCCAGAGGGCGCTGCGAAAAAGGTGCTAAGAAGCGCCCTCCGTCCAAAAATGGGTCGTACCAAGCTCTGTCGTCTGCTTCGGAAAGCACGTTTACAATATGGACCCGCCACTTTCGGTTGTGTTTTATCACGGCCTGCAGCGAATATCGGGCGCCGAAGATTTTTTTCAGGGGTGGCACGCTGCGTAAAGTCAAGAAATTATGCAGTGCCGAATACGTGTACGCCATTTAAGAATTAAGCGGCGAAGTTTTAGCGCGGTGTCAATCGCAAGTGAAGCGAGTCGCGTACGAAGTGGAACTTCACGTAAGGTTTGCACGCTGCCCGATTCAGGCGCACAAACGCGAGGAAATGCTTGCTATAAATGAATCCACAGCAACGATAAGCAGACATCATGTGTACGGAACTGCTCGAGCACACGACGGTACGCGCCGCGATGTACGAACTGCTCGAGCGCACGATCGTACGCGCCGCGACGGCAGTGGTCTTTCGACATGCCGCGAAACGGCAGGCCTTCCGCAATCTTTGTTGACTGCATGCCGCCAGACAAGTAGTTATACCTGCACTGTGGTAGCGGCCATCTGTCCCTTTAGCAATTGATAAATAACTGATGCCATGCATATGAGCTCGCACGTATACGTGCGAATCGCGCTGCAGCGCGAGCTCGTGCGCTGCTCGCTTGATGTAACTTTTAATGACAGCGCTCGAACATCGATCTGCTGTAATCAATACTACATTGCTGCGCTGCCTCAACATGCTGGCCTGAGGTCAAGTATGAGCACATTTAACTGTCTAACCTGTGCTGCTCGTAGTGGGGTAGTATTGTCACCGAATCAGCCCGGCCATTTGTGGTCATTTGCACACACCTGGTCACTTCACCACTTCGCATCTCGGTCGAATTGTTAATTGTCGCTGTGGCCGGGTCTAGAATCGTGAATTACCAGCCATGCCTGCTGCTATGTCGGTCTGCTGTCGGGACTGTAGGTGCAAAAGACCGAAATTTAGAACGCAGATAATCAAGCAAGCTTCAAGACAGGCGAAACAGTCAGCATGCATGGCGCGAAGTTTCGCTTACTCAGCGCGACGAACTGCAGCTATGCAGCGCGCCCGTAAACTCCACTTCGCGAGGCTTTGAAGGAAAACGGTAGAATCTGATGTTGGGATTCAGGCCTTCTTGTTCATGGCAGCCCACAACGCAGAAGTAATGACGGTGACGCCTTTTCGTGGCTGGGCTAGGTCTCTCCGGACCGATTCCTTCTGCTCCCAGCATTACGTCCCACGGCACACGGAGAGTCCGTTTTCGTTAAACTATAGGCTGCGGCGAGCTCGCAGCGTGGTCGGCATGGTCTGTGAGAAGTGACGAGCCTTTTCGCACTCGCAACAGGGCAGAAAAAAGTGCGAATCGACGCAAAACTGGGCCTAGAAACGTGCTTCGCCACAGCCAGTGCTCAATACGACCCAAGCTGGTACGACCCAGTTGTCGTTTCCCGCGCCGCCACCAGGCGCCGCTACTATACCTCAAACTCCAGCGCAAGACTCCCATGGGCGTCTTGCGCTGGAGTTTGAGGTATAGTAGCGGCGCCTGGTGGCGGCGCGGGAAACGACATCTGGGTCGTACCAGCTTGGGTCGTATTGAGCCCTGGCTGTGGCGAAGCACGTTTCTAGGCCGAGTTTTGCGTCGATTCGCACTTTTTTCTGCCCTGTTGCGAGTGCGAAAAGGCTCGTCACTTCTCACAGACCACGTCGACCACGCTGCGAGCTGGTCGCAGCCTATAGTTTAACGAAAACGGACTCTCCGTGTGCCGTGGGACGTAATGCTGGAAGCAGAAGGAATCGGCGACGCCGATCCGGAGGGACCTAGCTCAGCATCGAAAAAGCGTCACCGTCGATACTGCGTGGGCTGCCATGAACAAGAAGGCCTGAATCCCAACATCAGATTCTATCGTTTCCCTTCAAGGCTTCACGAAGCGGAGCGTCGGGCGCGCTGTATAACTGCAGTTCGTCGCGCTGGGTAGCGAAACTTCACGCCATGCTGGCTGCTTCGCCTGTCTTGAAGCTTGCTTGATTATAGATCTGCGTTCTAAAATTCGGTCTTTTGCACGTACAGTCCCGACGGCAGACCGACATCGCAGCAGGCATGGCTGGTGATTCACGATTCGAAACCCGGCCACAGCGACAATTAACAATTCGACCGGTGCGAAGTGGTGCAGTGCCCAGGTGTGTGCAATTGCACCACAAATGGCCGGGTTGATTCCGTGACAATTCACTACCCCACTACGAGCAGCACAGGTTAGAGAGTTAAATGTGCTCATACTTGACCTCAAGCCAGCATGTTGAGGCAGCGCAGCGAGATAATATTGATTACAGCAGATCGATTTTCGAGCGCTGTCATTAAAAACTACATCAAGCGAGCAGCGCACGAGCTCGCGCTGCAGCGCGATTCGCACGTACGTGCGAGCTCATATGCATTGCATCAGATATTACCAGTTACTAAAAGGGACAGATGGCCGCTACTACAACGCAGTCATAACTACTTGTTTAGCGGCATGCAGTCAACAAAGATTGCAGGAGACCCGCCGTTTCGCGGCATGTCGAAAGACCGCTGCCGTCGCGGCGCGTACGATCGTGCGCTCGAGCAGTTCGTACATCGCGGCATGCTGAAAGACATCCTGCCCGGTACGCTGCCATCGCGGCGCGTACCGTTGTGTGCTCGAGCAGTTCCGTACATATGATGTCTGCTTATCGCTGCTGTGGATTCATTTATAGCAAGCATTTCCTCGCGTTTGTGCGCCTGAATCTAGCAGCGTGCAAACCTTACCTGAAGTTTCACTTCGTACGCGACTCGCTTCACTTGCGATTGACACCGCGCTAAAACTTCGCCGCTTAATTCTTGAACGGCATACACGTATTCGCCACTGCATAATTTCTTGCCTTTACACAGTGTGCCGCCCCTGAAAAAATCTTCGGCGCCCGATATTCGCTGCAGGCCGTGCTACAACACAACCGAAAGTGGCGGGTCCATATTGTAAACGTGCTTTCCGAAGCAGACGACCGAGCTTGGTACGACCCATTTTAGGACAGAGGGCGCTTTTTAGCACCTTTTTCGCAGCGCCCCCTGGGCAATGCAAGAGCCCCATAACCATTGACTTCAAAGAGCTTCAGATTCAGCAACAGCCGCAACAGTATCACAGCTAATCGCTGTATCTGCGGCTGCTCCCGCGATTTATTTGAGCCTCGCCGAACTGTCTTATGTTCCAAGCCTGCAGGTCTCGTATGTTCAGTTACGAACACCACAGGGAAATGAAAGAAATACAGGTAACGGACTCTTATTGTACCTTACTTGTCACCTCGTCATCTGCAAAGATGCTGCAAACTATTTTAAAAGTTTTATTTTTGTAAATATAGCAAAACTAGTAGTAATGTTTATTTCTAGGTGGCGCGACAAACGTTATGGTAGGTTCGGGTGTGTATGTGTGCGCGCAAACGGGCGCAACCGAGCTTCGTTTTGCGCACACTTTTGCAACAGTACACATGGTTTCCGCTAGTTTCGTAGTCGCCTTTTTTGGTCGTAGTATTTATTGTTTACGCTATAAATTAGGTAGTTCTTAAAAATTTATGAAGGTTAGTTGATGAAAAATTATTGCTAATCAATTAGTGGTTCTTAAGTGCCGTTATTTTGTGTTTGAAAGGTTTTTATAACTGAATACGATAGTGAAGCCGTGTGAAGCTGTGAACGGCTCTCGGACTCAGTTATTCGGTTGCAGTTATGCGGTGGTTCACGCCTCGTGCTTCTTCATGAAAGTATTTTCTTTTCGGACATCATGACGCACATTTTAGTGAAATGCTTTAACGACGATAAGTGGGACGTTTATCCGGTGAAGTGGTTGGCTCACCCAACTACTAGTCTTCTACTGATGTGCGAGCCTGACGGTTTTGATGAGTTGCGCGGCAGAGGCCATGATGCCTCTTGGAGAGAAGGCACCCCGAAACAGTCGCAGCCGCACTTCTGAAGATAGGTAAGTAATCTCGTTTTCTTGGGCATGTAGCCTTCTTTTCTATTTTGACATTGACGAGCGTGACATGTTAAGCACACCGTTCACTTTCTTGAAGCAAACCGCATGCCCCGGAGCAAATGCGCGCGATACTAACTCTCGCTGCCGCCGTCACTTCGCTTGAAACAATGGTAGACGAAGAGGCAGCGGCGCCCCATGTGCGTAAAATTGCATTGCTTCATTTGTTCCTGTCTAATAACGTTTCCTCCATTTGTATGAGAGAACACAATTGGAACATAAGGATCGGCTTCTCTGCGCAGTGATAATTTTCTACAGTGGCCACGTCATCTTTCATGGGGGCTCACGTATGCCGTCTAAGCGCTTGTTATCGCGTTCCGTTACGTGAGAGGCGCGCTGCCTTTCAAGGTATTTAGGCAGGCACTACGAGTTTAGGAGAACCGCGACAAATAATCGTGCAGCAGGTGTGCAGCTGTGCTACGCTTGTACCACACTAGTACCGGAAGGCAGTGTTGCACTTCACGCTTACGCATTTCGTAACTATGGCGGCCTCCGTGGCAATTTGGGGCTCGAGGTCGTGGATACGATCCCTGCAGCGACTGCATTCCAAAGGAGCGGAATGCAAAAACGCTCGTGCATTGTGCATAGTATGCACGTAAAAATTTCCAGGAAGTCAAAATTAATACGGAGTCCCCAACTACGACGTGCCTCATAATCAGATCGTTGGTTTGGCACGTGGAACATCAGAATTATTTTTTTTTCCGTAGTGGCTCATCGTATACCATACGGTTAGTGTGATCACCTTTTGTGCCGTAGCGGTTAGCGCGCCTCGATTTAGGTTGCGGCTAATGATGCGGCGCACCGCGAAATATATTTCGCCTCTCTGGGATTTGCGGAGAACGGCCAACCGATTAGTCACAGCTTCCGCGCGGTGACTGTACACGGATACACAGCGCAAATGAACGGAGGTGTGGTGACGTGGTCAAAGAACACAGCCGCCGACGGGCTCACCTTATCGTCTATCACCGCCAAAACTACCGCAGTAAGCATCTTTATCTAGCGCGGCGGGTTGCCGTTGAAGGCGTACTGTACAATTTTAATAAGCGATAACCGAAACATGCCACCGTTCTCTGCTGCCTCTTTTGAGTTGGACCGATCCGAATGTGCGTTGTTTCCAGAAGCGAAAGGAGCGCCAATCGGCGCGTTGTCGCCTCGAGCTAAGCGTCGCACTCGAGCACCGTTTGCGCGGTGAAGAATGACGCGTGCATGAAGCTAGCTCACTGCGCGGACGCTACCGCGCAAAACGCGCAAGGGCGTGTACGCGACGTTCTGCACACAAATCGCGCGGGATGATCGGAGCCACGCCGGAGCGGCTAGCTTCAAAGAAGCGGTACATGTTCTCACTCGTACAGGCACGCTCACGCTCGCATCGCTCTCGGCGTATGTTTAGGTCATTCCTTCTACTGGACTTCTGCCCAAAGATTCGATATCTGTTTGGTATGGGCTATGCACTGTCGCGTGGTCTTTGGTTCTGCGAGAGAGCCGGGAATATTTTCCTCACTGTCAAACATCGCTGTGCGTGTTTTAGCTAACATTTACCGTAGCAACCCATTCCTTCCTTTTCTCGACGGCACTCGTAAAGAGTCGCAAATTTTTACTTGCCAGTATAGTGTGTAGTTCTATTTCGTGCGTAGTTATGTGCAGTGTGTGGCAGATTCTTAATCCGCGCAATATCATTTTCTGTCCACATTCCCTTCTCACAGGTTACGTATGCAGTAAATTCCCAGATGCTAAAGTGTTCTACGCCAAAAGCACCTTGGCGTCGTGCAAGAGACACCCGTTGATATGTGGCTGATTCACTAGCAAGCTCGCATCTCTGTTGCCACTCTCCATCAAGTGGGATTTTCAACTATCTTTTGTGTTGCTCTGTGGTGTACTAGCTGCCGCATGGACGCTGTGAAGGCTTACTTTCGATTTGCTCTGGCGTTTAGTAGTAAAGGATGGGCTACCTTTTGAGGGGAGGCATTTACTTTTGTTTGTGAGAATGTTTACCAGCCTAACCAAGTGATACGTGGGTACTGTAAACAGCAGCACGAACAGAGGCGGACGACGAAATAGGTAGGAGCACACACGAGCGCAAGCTCTACTAAAAGTTTGCTTTTGATGACAAAGGTATTAAACACACTGGTCAACTTGGCAAAGGTAAAAATCCGTGCATGCGTGGCAGAAACAGCCACGTGCGACAAGAAAAAAATATGAAGCCATGTCATGTAGAATAAACGTGCGTGAAAAACGAGAACTATCGGTCAAATCTATTGAAAAAGCGAAAGATTTGTCCGATAAGTGATACTACCCAACGGGAAATACTCTTTTGAGAACAACTTTTTCCCACTAAGGGCAACAGATAACTTGGTTATGCAATTGTTTCGTTTGTGATCAATAAATATTGCTTCTGGAACTCCGCTGGTGTTGCTGTATAGAGCAGAAAGAACGATTGTTTCATCACAAAGACCAGAACACAAGAGGACTTATGGAAGCATTATTTATTGATCACGAAGAAATATTCATAAGCAAGATTTCTGTGACCATTAGTGGGAAATAGTTGCTGCAGTACTCGTTAATATCACTTACAGGAGAAACCTTTCAGTTTTCATGTTTTTGTTAGTTTTTGACGCACATGTTTATTCTACAGGACGTATTTAGGTCCTTTTTTGTTGTGCCGGGCTGTGTATGCTGCGCATCCATGGCTTTTTCTTTGTGAAGTTGGCCAGTGTGTTTAAAATCTTCGTCTTCACGAATAAACGTCTACTTGAGTCAGCGTTCATGTGTGTTCCTACCTTAATTCATCCTTCTCGTCTCTGTTTGGGTGGTTGTGAAATATAAATGTACACCGATTTGGCGAAGTGTCCATAGAATTGATACATGAAGTTATTTGCGCTGTTTATTTCAGGAAGAACGCTATAGGGTCTTATCTTCTCAATGTTTTTGACGCTGAGTACATTTTTCTAGTTCAATTTCAAGGAGTCCCATGAGGAAGCCAATAAGAGTGATGGTAACTTCCTTTGTGTGTAAGATTTATGAATTTCATCCATTCAAGACATGACATGGCACATGCCTGATTGTAGGTTGCAAGCATTCGTAGTAAGATCTACTTTTCGGTTCTCATGACGCTTCTTTGTACTGCGCTGCATTCTCCAGGCACATGAACCTTTTTATGCTCTAAGTGCATGCGTTCTTTTTCTATATGTTGGAGCGAAAATTGTAAACTTAAATATGCATATATATCATTTTCCTTGTAATCTTTTTCGACATGGGTGCTGTAGCTCCCTCTGTCTTTCAGTTACTGCTTTGTCCCAATTTTTATGCAACCTTTATGTATTTTATGCAGCAAAATTCTGGTGCTATTTTGATAACATTTTATCTGCGAAATTGAGGTAATTGGTGTTTCGTATATGCATTTATTGGCGTTTTTCACTGTCTCAGCAATCTGGCTGTCGAGTCATTGGAACCTTTTCTCATACTTTATGACTATTTCTGGTGTGCTTGATACTGAAAGTGCAGGTGACCATTTATTTGGCTGTTTGGAATTGTGTTAGCCATGTGTTACTACCAATTTTCTGTGCTAAATAATTATTTTTTCTTTTATCATTCAAGGTATTAGCCTTTCCTTATCTCTTTATTGACTGAGGTAGCACTTAGTTGCTGGGTATAGGAAAAAAGGCCCCAAAAAGTGCTTTAGTTAGCTTTGTGCAGGTCCAGAAAGATTACCTGAAAATGAGCTCACTAAATTGAGGAAATGCCTCTAAGGAACTCTTCTGTACTCCACATTAACATAATTAAATGGTGTACTGTTTGTTCTTGACTTGTGCCAGGGAGATAAGTTGCTTTCATTACACAAAAGCTTTACAAGTTTATTTCTGAAGAAAGCAATCCTGGCTTGTCAGAAACACGATTCAGGTGTTCATCATGCCCGACAACTTTCTAAATTATGTCTCGTCAAATAATAGCTAAGTTGAGTGATGTTATTTTATAAAATAATTGGGCAACATGAAAATATATATATCGAAGACAAAGCTCAGGCAAGTCTACTTTGGTACTTCATTAAATTTTAATCGTGGTGAAAGACGTGTGCTAAAGGTTGTATATATTTACGTGAAGTCATTTGTTTCAAGTTGGTTATTTTGCCTTCTCACAGTCAGCCGTAGCTCTTCCTGTGATGTGTTAGTGTGCGCACCATTTTAATGTAACATATTCAGATGTCTTTTGTGTATTCACATGCAAGCAGCTCCAAGTGTTCATGTGTTCAAAGTTGGTTGTTACAAGGGTATGCTTAAGGCCTGGCTTTTGAGTCGCTTTGCCTTCTAGTCATAAACCTAAGTCGAAAGTGAACAGCACAATAATCGTTTTGATTGGATTCATATGTATAGTTTTTTTCAGATGTATTTACACTGCTAGAGTGCTGTAGGTACTAGCCTATGTCTCCAGGTTCGATGTAGTGGTGCCTTATGTACTGTAATAATGTTTCACGTGCACGCATCTTTAGTGTAAATAAAGGTACTTCAAGTTGATCAGTCTCTCCTTTGATTTTGTTTGTGTTTGGGAAAGTTACGAGCAGGCACCGGGGCATGCAAGTGTGAACAGCGAAGCAATTTCAATATATGAATAAAAAAACACTAGCCCAACGAAACGTCAATCATATTTCAATGGCGACTTCTGAAATCTCAATGGCATCTCAAGTGTGCAACAATATGCTTTTCAATGCTGTGGCAATAATAACTCAACAACAGGTCAACAAAACTACCACCACGTTAGTTCAACGCAGAATCAATGGTAACTCAACAACCATTTAACAAAACGAACACAACGGGCCGTCTAAGCACAATGGACTTTCAATGGTAACTTAACAATTATTCAACATTGAGGTACCCAATGGTGTTTCAATTCGATTTCAGTGGCCAATATTCAAGAGTGCTCAACACTCAACCCAACAATTCTCCAACATACTCTCAATAATTCCTCAATAAAAAACTCAACATTGACCAACAATATTTCAATGCCTTCTCAATAATTTTTTTTTGTACGGGATATGCGCCCCAGCTCCACTGGCTTTCGGCTTGTTTAAACAGGGTCACGAGAAATGCAGAGAAGTCCTTCATGAGGGCATAACAAGCCAAAGAGCAGGTATCCTGCGAGTACCCCTTCACTGTTCTGTGCAATTTGTTCCGCGACGGGCGATAACAGCTAGCGCTTTTACCCAGTGTGATACAAAAGACATTCCGTCTCATGCGCTGCACCCTGGTGAAAACAAATTTACGCCACCGGCATAAGGCGAGGTTTCCCGCGTGCCGGCACAGTTGCAGCGTGCGACACTCTGCAACGTGCACGTGCAACCAGTTCGTCCAGCGGCCGCATGCGGCGCTCCGCGGAGCGCAGCCGCACTGGCATGTTTCCCCTAAGAATGGACGACCCTGCACATAATTATCAACAAATTCAGTGACAAAAAACTAAGAAAAACAGAAAGGAACGTGAAATCCAAAAGTTTATTTCTATACAATATTAAACGTTTCATAAAAAACAATCAGAAAAAAATTCAAAAGTCCCTGGGTATACAATGTTGCCTAACATTTCACGAAAAATATTGTTGTCATTAATAGCGAAAAAATCACCAAGAAGGTGGTTCTGATCTACAGACACGCGAGGCAGTAAAGACTGGGAAAAATGCTTTGTGTGATATTGATCAGTCCTCAATTTAATACAGTGATCAGTACAAAAAAATTGCACATCTAATGTAGGATGATGCTAAATTCTGTGCAACAGTGCCAAACGCGCAATCTTACCGTGAAAAGAGAGCAAATGAAGGGCAAGTTTAGGATCAATTGATGTAATGTTGAAGGTTTTGTGATAATTAGAAAAATAAAACGACAAGCGTTGTTTCGGACAGCTTCTAAGGGAGTAATTAAGTTACCATGTGCGGGACCCCACACGGATGTCGCATGTTCTAATTTAGGCCATATTAACATTTCATGCAATGGGCATTTCGAATCAGACGGAGCTCTAGAAAAGTCACAACGCACATAGCCTAACATGCGGCTATCGTGGTTGAATTGAACAAGACAAGTTTGTGGTTATACGCACACTCAGCTATTTGTAATATATGTATAGACCGTTTTATTCAGGACGTCGCCATTTTGCGATTGCAGCGCCGTCTATCACCCGGCGCCATGCGGGTACGTGGGGTCGCGCTGGATGGTGCACGGCGAACGTGCTGTTGACGACGAGTAACAAGTGGTTGCGTTTCACCGAGAGGTGTCAACAAGCTGTTTGGATTGGGAAACTTCTTAGCGTGTCATCAAAAATTTTTTGCCTTTGATATAGCCGCAATATCAAACGTCTAGAGGCGCTCCCGCAGCTCCGCCCACGATACGAATAGGAGGCGAGTCAAGTCTGCGCATTGTCGATACGTAACGTATACATGTAACGTGTTATTATTGTGCGTCTATCTTTGCAGTATATTAGGTATCACTCAGGACGACAACAATCAGAAGTGTCTCTATGTGTCCTGCGGTGTGCCGCACCAGCGTGAATCCCAAACCAGGTAACTGCGAAGTTCCGAGGAAATACGTTTTACGAGCTTTCGTGGTCCTAAAATTTTCCCGCCACGATTTTCTAAACAATGTTTATCTGGCACCCTGGCATAAAGCTTTACAAAATAAAGAATTGTAAAATAACTCGACCGAAAGGGTTGTTAACATGGATACAATGAGCTGGTGATAGTTGCGCGAACATGCCACGATCAACCAGACGCACGCAACGCGCTGAAAGATTATGCGCACTCGCATAGCGGCTGTGCGTGCAAGGGCACCTCACCTACTCGAAAGAGCTCAAAACGAACAATTATTCTTTGCAACAGCAACTTCATTATCTGCACTAATACAGCGCGCGACGACGGTCATCGACAGATTGCCGGCGAGACTCGGAAGCACGGGAGAGCTTCCGAATCAAGGGCCGGCGGGCACACGGTAGGCGTGTTTTGGTTACGGAATGGCAAAGAACACACCTTCATTTCTTAATCGGCACGTAGTTTTTAATACATCCTCGGTCAAGTTCCGCCATAACGTTCGTTGCGAAGCCTAGCTTAGAACACGTTGCAAATCTTAGAACACGTTCAAACAGAATAAGTTTAATGTGCGAGCACGAAGAAATAGTTAACTTCGAATACGCACCTTTCTTTCATATCGCCGTTGGATCATTGGTGCCGGGTTCCGATTTCGTGGCCGTGCGCACATTGGAACAAAACCTTCCGAACATACACGCGATGGTATCAAGTCCTTTCTGTTTATGCTGGCAATGCAAATGCACGCTTCTGTGCTATCGCAGTGGCGGTGTCCACGAAGTCGCTGCCGCAGAAGCTGCACTTCACGCTTGCTTCCGAAAGTTATTTTTACAGCGAAAGACAACAAAGTTGTAGTTCGTTGACGTTGAGTCATCTGATATCACAGAAATCTGAGACAGAACACGTTAGAATGGCACTAATTTGCAATTAACCACTAAGCTGCTGCTAATCCAAGCTGCTGCTGGCAGAAAATGGCATCCGCACATACCAGTGCGAGGAGGAAAGTGGCGCGGCGCCCTGGCTCGAAGCTAGATTCCTCTTCGCTGATGAAATGGTCCATAACTTGGCAGTTTCTTGAAGAACGCTGGTTAAGCAGCAAACGTTTTGGTGGTGAGCCACCCGACACGCGTGTAGTACTTTATAATTGTTAATATTCAGCGCCAGTAACCAAATGTTACACGTTTTAGCTATTGGGTTAAGATCAAGTTCTATTTGGTTAACGTCGGCTTCATATGTTATATCGCGAAGTATAACAGTCGTCAGCCAACAAACGTACGTTAGAAGACTGCAGCCGTAAGGTTGGCAATATAAATGAGAAATAGAGCAGGGCCCAGGATCGGACCTTGGTTTACACCAGAATTAACGTCTCCGAAAGAACTGTAACTATTAGCTACAGCAAACCGAGCACGATTTCTTAGGAAACGCTCAATCCAGGTGTGAAGTTTAGGATCCAGATTTAATTTTCTTAGTTTGAACAACGGAATTATGTGGCAAACCAAGGGAAATGTGTTAGAGAAACCTAAAACAAGACAGTCATCCTTAGAAAAACAATCCACTATTCGATGTAACTTGTCACTGAAAGAGGAATGGTTGTGTTTCACATGAAAAAAGGTTTTCGAAAACGATGCTATGCTAGGGTGCATAACCAATTAGACTCAAGGAAGTCGGCAAGGCTAGAATAATTTTATATCGTACAGTAGCTTACAACACGTAGTTGTCATGAAAATGGGGCGATAATTATTAGGCGCATTTTTGTTACATGACCTATGTAGAGGAGACACCTTTCTGATCGTCTGGCGTTAGGCAGTGCTTATGCATGCAGAGATTACTGAAAAAGCTTTGAAAATATAGCTGAACTAACCACACTAGCGCTTTTTAATGCTTTCGTGTTATCAGCTGAGTCCTACCTGGGAGAAGTAAAATTATTAGCAAACATTTTTTATCTTTACCACACCAGATATTCAAACAGAAATTAGAGGCACTCGCCCGTAGTCATATGCTCTTGTGTTGAGCAATACACTTCTAAATGTGTTGGGGAAGTTTATTGCAAATGTTTGGTTTCAAACAGCAGCACACTGGTCGCTAGGACTACGGGTCCCTGAGTTGCCATCCCAAAAAATCTGATCACTAGACGAAGGGCTTATGAGTGAGTGAGAAAACTTTATTTCAAATCAGAACGATTCGCGTCAGGCGAGTTAGTGGGCTGCAGCACTCACCAAGGTTACGGCCAAGAGTTGTTGCCTATCGGCGGATTCCTTGACCCGCTAGACTGCCCAGAGTTGGTCTTCCAGGTTGGAGCTCAGCAGCCCGGCCTGCACCACGTGCGCAGGCTGTCGAGGGAGGCTTCGCTCTCGTTGTCCTGTAAGTTCCTGGCGTTCCCTTAGTATGTGTTCTAGCATGGCCCTGGTGCCACACACTTTGCATTTATCTGTTGTGTATATGTCTGGATAAATAGCGTGTATTAGTACCGGACTATTGTATGATTTGGTTTGTAGTTGTCGCCACTGGGCAGCTTGTGATCTACTGAGTTTTGGGTGAGGTGGTGGATAAGTGCATCTTTGCAGCTTGTAATGGTTGGGGATGTTGTTGAACCTGGTCATTCTGTCTTCAGATTCCCATACTTCGGAGTGCCCTGTCGACGTGTCTACGATTGTCGCAGCACGAAAAGTGTGTCCTCGAGCTGCGTTGTGTACCGCAGCGTTAGGGCTGTCCTATCCCGTTGAGTCGGTGGTGCGGACTGGTATCTATAAAATTTGGACGCATCTGTCTGCCCTTGTTGTTTTGCCTTTTCTGAATGTGTTTAGCGCCTGAGCTGAGGTCCGGCCGTTCGCGAAGTTGCGTACTGCCGTCTGAGAATCGCTGATTATATAGTGTGCGTTGGTTTGTGCTATGGCTAACGCTATATCCGCTTCCGCCGCCGTTTCGATGCGTGTCCTGTTTATGGACAAGCTTGTGCAACATTGTCTGCTGTGGTTATGTACTGCTGCGACAAAGCTGCGTTTGTGTTTGTAACGTGCAGCTTCTACAAAGACCGCGTCCTTGTTTCGCCCGTAGTTCTTCGCCATAATGTTTGCCCTGCTTTTTCTCCGGCCCTCGTGGTGTACAGGATGCATATTCTTGGGTAAGGGGGGTACCGTGAGTTTGGCCCTTTTTTCCTTGGGTACGTCCCGTTTGTCTCCGTGTTGTGTGTGGTAGCGTATCCTTACTTTATTTAGGATGTGTCTGCCCGCCGTGGTCTTGGAGAGACATTCTTATTGCGCTATACGTCGAGCTTCTATTAGTTGCTCTAACGTGTTGTGCACTCTGCAAACATTTTTAGCATTACTTGGTATTGATGGAAGGATGCTAGATAAAAGTTATTCGTATCAATGCTGAGTTCACTTACATAAGCATCAAATGCTGTTTTCTAAGTAGGCTATTTATATACAGTGGGCGAGTCCTCAGCCAAGCGGATAAGAATATTTCGCGGTCGCTTAAGCTTTGTCTTCAAAGGCCCAGCCACTGGCACGCGTCGGCAAGCTTCAAAAGCGTCGGTCGGGAACAGGGCGAAGCATGACGACGCGCAGCAATTTTGTCGACTGCCGATGCTAGAAGTTCGCCGACGCATGGCGACACTTCGCTGGCATGCGACCAGAGGCTGCGACGCGTCGCCGCCGTCAACCAATGCGAGGCTGCGAAGCCTACGGCTACTATGCCTATAATGGCCGCCCATGCGAAGCCGCCAACACCAACGATCGTCCGAGTTCTTTGGAGGTACGACGCGCGCCACAGTGTTCCTGAAAGACAGTGTTGTAATAGTAGGTCGACAACGACACAACCGACGACCGTGGGTTGTGGCAGTGCGACCTGGATACGAACCCACTTCGAACGACGCCAGCAAATCCAATGGGTTCCGCAGGTCTCAGTGCGATCGTCTGCGAAAACATCCAACCGAATCACGATTGCCGCAGCGTCTGTGCTTGGTGTATGTGAACTTTGATGTGCTCAAAACGAATGGAAACATGCTTCCTAACTCCGAAGTCTGGATAATCGGCACTCGCCTGTCGCCGATGTTGTTTACGTTACGCGTAGGCCTAGCAAGTCCATCGAGTTCGTAACTAACGAGTGAACGAGCTCGGCTGAGAAACTCTGTCAAAGGAAATGAATTTTCAGTTCCGTTTGGCGCTTCAGTGATTTAAAATATGACAATCCTGACTTCGTGTGGTGTGTGACATGGTGAATGAACCGTGTAGAACTTCGGGTGGTCAACCGCGGCGTGTTTCGTGTGGTCTCAGGTGACTCAAGCTTAACGGGCGAGGTTTGCGCTGTTTCCAGTGGCAAAGATAACTTTCGAAAGCGAAAGACTCTAGTAGCCGAACAATGAGAAGTACGTATACATCACCCATGCCGTCCATTTCAGCTGACAGTGCGCTCTTCTATTCGGCATGTGAATCCAGTTGTACATGTTCGCTGCACTCCTTCACTCACTCCTGTCAAGTGCATGCGTCTTTTGGGCTAGTTGAGGATAAATCACTCGTGCTGCACTCAAGAACACTGACGCATTGAAGCATACGTGACAGAGCGTGGTCTAGTTTGAGTCAGTGTGTCCTTATACTTGAGCACTGCAAAAAGAAATAATCTGTTTGCAATATGTGCTCCGTGTGCAGTATATAGCAGGACCTGCATCATGCAAGAACTATGCATGCAGCCGCGAATACCAGGATTACTCCGATGCCTGCTTCAGATCAGCTGGTACTGAGTCAATGAAACTGTAATTGATTTTTTATCCCGCTTTTTGTTTATAGAAAGTGAAAGTGCAGATGATGTGAGTGCATTGTGGGGAAGGTGAAAAATTGTCATCAGTGCTTTGTGCAGTCGGTAGGCCTAAACTGCCCAAATCTCTTCAGCTTCTACCTGAAATGTTTCTTCCTGCGATACTACAAACTGTAGTCAGGAAAAAGATCAACCCAAAACCAAGCTTCTAATGTATCTTCGTAGAATGCATTTGATTAACAAGTTAACACTTCCCCTGCAACATTATGCCAATGTACAGCATATGCGTTTGAAATAAATACATTCCGTAAAGGTGAACGACTGGGCCTACAATAACAAACTTTGTAGTTGCACTGCTAAAAGTGCTACCATGTGTATCAGCCACACTAAATCTACTTCGTGTTCAACCTACTTCCTCCGTGTTCTGCTCCGTGTTCAACTTTTCCACACATGTCACCAGCATTTTGTCTAGGGATCGGCCCATTCTTGGGTTTGTGTAGCTGAGGCTTTCCAAGCACTCTACACTTCTATCATTCTGCCACGTCTTGAGTACTGCTCATCAGTACCAAACTCGCGTCGCTGACAAACTTCAGCTTGTTCAAGGCCGGACAACATGCACCCTCTACTCCCGTCTTTTCGGTTGTCGCAAGCTCATGCCAGCCTACAAGGATTGCCTCAAAGCCCTCAAGTGGCACACCCTGAAATACCAGCGCAACATTGCACTAGTCTGTCTCTTTTGCAAGATGCTTGAAGGCTCTCTGGACAGCAACCATACTGCTTCTTCAGTTCGTCTGAACAAGGGGTCAGCACAGCCTAAGCCCCATCACGCCTGTATGGCCCGACACGACAACTCCATGATTATATCTGGCATACAGAGCTTTCTCCCCACCCCCCTGGCCATTTGGATTCCCCTTGCATGTGACCAGACTGAATTGCCACTCCTGTGTATTTTGCACTCGTCAACTGTGTGCCTGTGTGCGTTGCTGTGTGACTGAGAAAGCGTGTTGTTGCATGTGTCTGTGCACGTGGAGGGGAAGGGGGTGTCTTTTGCAGCCTGCAAATTCCTGCTCTCTATGGCGGGCTATCAGACGCTCTAGCGTACGCGCATCAGTCTTTTTTTTAGTCTAGACTGCCATGTTACCACTAAAATTATTATTATTATTATTATTATTATTATTAATACTATAAGCATTATCCCTACGACCACATTGATTTTGTTGAAGCCAGCGTGGCGCATAATTCAAAATATTTATGGAGCTTCGAGCGCATTCACTCTTCTAAATAGAGCGCCAAAGATGTATGTCTTCTTGATGAAAATGGTGATGCCTCGAACACTGCTGATGCCTTTGCAGAACATTTCTGTTCGCTATATGATGGTAAATATGCTTCAAGTAACCTTCGGTGAGTACGCTTTCAGTCAATGAAAACTTTGTTTTCAAAGGTATGAAGCTCCTGAAAATTTTCCTTTCTTGTGGTGCTGATGGTATTTCTTCCGCAGTGCTTAAATAGCGGCTCCACAACCACCGTAGTCCTCCCTAAGGAAAGCAACAAAATCCCAATAAAGAAGAGCATCAGGCAGGGAGATACAATCCCTCGAATGCTATTCGCAGCGTGCTTACAGGAGGTATTCAGAGACCTGGATTGGGAAGAATTGGGGATAAGAGTTAATCTAGAATACCTTAGTAACTTGTGAGTCGCTGATGATATTGCCTTGTTTAGAAACTCAGGGTACCATTCGCAATGCATGCTCACTGACCTAGAGCGGCAAAGCAGAAGGGTGGTTCTAAAAATTAATCTGCAGAAAACTAAAGTAATGTTTAGCAGTCTCCGAAGAGAACAGTTTACGATAGGTAGCCAGGCACTGGAAGTGGTAAGGGAATACACCTACTTTGGGCAGCTAGTGGCCGCGAATCCGGATCATGAGACTGAAATAATCAGAAGAATAAGAATGAGCTGGGCTGCGTTTGGCAGGCATTCTCAGATCATCAACAGCAGGTTGCCATTATCCCTCAAAAGAAAAGTGTATAACAGCTGTTTCTTACCAGTACTCACCTACGGGGCAGAAATGTGGAGGCTTACGAAAAGTGTTCTACTTAAATTAATGACCACGCAACGAGCTATGGAAAGAAGAATGATGGGTGTAGCGTTAAGAGATAAGAAAAGAGCAGATTGGGTGAGGGAACAAACGCTAGTTAATGACTTCTTAGTTAAAATCAAGAAAAAGAAATGGGCATGGGCAGGACATGTATTGAGGAGGGAAGATAAACGATGGTCATTAGGGTTACGGACTGGATTCGAAGAGAAGGGAAGCGTAGCCGGGGGCGGCAGAAAGTTAGGTGGGGAAATGAGATTAAGAAGTTTGCAGGGACAACATGGGCACGATTAGCACATGACCGGGGTAGTTGGAGAAGTATGGGAGAAGCCTTTGCTCTGCAGTGGGCCTAGCCAGGCTGATGATGGTGATGATGATCCTGGTAAGCGCGCGGGCACCAGCGAATACGGTGGAACTTACGACGTGTGATGTATGAAAGTCGACGCGCTTGACCCGCAGATGAGATTTTCGACGATCGGCCACATTGCTCGTCGTTGCGATTGAGCCTGTGTCCTGTTTTCACCGTCACTACTACGTGCCAATATTTCTAACACAGATTTTTTCAATGATGCTTTGCACGCCCAATTTTTGCATATTTGGCTGTGCAATGAGCTACGAAGAAATGAAATGGTACAACTTCTTTTGATATAATATGGCATCGCCGTGCATGTGTTTGCAAAGCGATCTTGTAGACAGAAGACCCGCCGCGAGCGCGAGCGATGATGTCGATATTTTGTGTACTTATATTACTTCAAAGATAAAAACTGACTCTTGCGGCAGGCGTACGTTCATTAATCAAACGTGTTTTTTATATCTAAAGGAGCCTACCGATCACTAACTTTTTGTTTCAAGCTTAGTTTACAGCAGGCCGTTCTAGGCCGGTCTTTGACGGATGAAGACAAAATAGTCAAGCAACAGTGCGCCGCACCCAAGGAGCCAGCTTCGGTGCGCGTCAGAGCTTGCGTCCAGTGGTTGTGCGCCCTCTTCCTCCGACCAACGCGAAGCGAAGCGTTCGCTTCTCGGCGCGTGCCGAAGCTTGCCGACGCGTGCCATTGGTTCGGCCTTAAGAATGAAATGCGATAACATTCAAAGATTTCTGACTGTGGCTCACGCTTCCCTGGAACTGCAGCTTATGCAACCGAAATGTTTACTGGAAAACGCTGGCGGGAAATGCCATACGAAGGCGAACTTTCTGGCAGAAACACGCCCTCTTGTGCAGGCCGATCCCAGATATTCTGTGCACGGCCACGCCAAAGAGATCACATCATTTTCAGTCTTCTGTTATTATTTAGCACTTTTAATTGTAAATCTGAGAATATGTTACATATAAGGCACGCGCTGTCACTGTTTTCATTCATAGCGTTTCCCCGTGGGCTGTCATTCTCAAAGTTCCGAGGAACAACTTTGTCAAGAATGTAAGGCAAGGTATGAGCGCCTTTAGTGGTAGAATGGTGTTTCAATGTAACCCTCGTATATAACATGTGGCACAGCAAGGCGGGGCACATACAGATAACTATATATGTACCAGAATTTTCGCTCATGGATGCGCCGGCGCTGGACGCAGACACCCGTTTTTCTGCGACACGGGGCCGTTAATGTAAACGTTTCTTGTGGTTTTCAAGGTACCTGATGCGTGGGCCATACCAAGGTGCTCGATGGTATAAAGTAATAATCTACTTGGCATATATTTAGTAGCCAGTTCATTTGCTTTAGCTGAGAACCAGTTCCATGAACTTTGACGTTATGATTGCCCAAATTGTGTAAGAATACAACAAGAAATAGGTTTAATTCTCTCTCAATCGCGTCAAAATTGGCCCTTTTACAGTAGGATATAGTCTTAGGTTGTTTCGTGGGTTTGGGACTAGGGGAGATAAGAGTGAAATGAAGGAGGCAATGATCGCTTATGCTAGGTATGATTATTATGCGTGATTCCAGGTACCAGGTCGCGATGATAAAATTACGCCATTGGTATTCGCTATATTACCACACGATCATGTAGGATCAGTTACCAGTTGTGAAAGGGAAAAGCATGTATCTAAATATGCCTTGGCTATTTACGAAACAGGCGATAATGAAGGTGGGAGAGTGTACAACGCAATGTTTGTGAAGTTGAGCTCGCCAAGGACTGCTGTGGGCGTTGAAGGAACGCGGTTGTGTACATGGCAAACATAGCATGAAATTCATTGGTAAGTGAAATGACATAGAGAGAGGGCGGTACAATGTATGTAATATTATGTTATGATGACCAGGGGTACTAATGGATGTTGAAAATGTCTCAAGATTACTAACGACGCTTATTGCAAATGAAGGTAAGTATTTAGACATATCTAGAACCCATCCGCTGTGCGCAGTGCGATCGCACTGTTATAGAGTTAATTATTGAGCACAACGAAAAACTTCGTCGTCACCGACGTAGGGTGGGAACCAAGGGTGCGATCGGAGATCGTTGTTTGGCGCGTTCGTTTGGTTAGCGGCGCGCGCGATTGGCCTACTCCGCGCCGACGTCGCCAGCCGCGGGTCGCGGCCACGTTGTTGGTGTCGTCAAAATGACAACACGTTCCGGTCAATCATCTTCCCACCGAGCACGTCGTCTGCTAGGCGCCGAACGCGACGGAAGTTGGGAAGTTTGGAGCGATTATCGCTCGTTACGAGACCGGCTTTGCATGGTGCGTCTGGTGGATTGGATTGGATGCAAACGGCGGCTTTGGCAGCTGAATAGTACGTTTGGATCCAATCCATAGTTTAATTCGAGAAAATGGCGCTTGGGTTGGGAACTTCGGTTGTTGCGCGGGCGTTGCCCGAGGAGGAAGAATAGCGGGTAAAGGTGCGAAGCGCGTTTGAAAAAATGGCAGGGAGCGAATCCCGGTGTCGCTTTTCTTTCTCGAAACAAATAGTGCGTTGGTTGTACAGAGAAATCAACCCCATCATCGGGGGCCAGTGAGCCGCTGGAAGGTTGTTGCTGCCTCTTGAAAATTGCGCCACTGTTCTCATCATTCCATTCTTTTTTTTTTTCTCGCTGTGCGCGACACCACCTAGAGACGACGTAGAGAAACTAATAGTTATAAATTGTAGTAGTCACACGTGTTACTATTTGAAAACGTGTTTAGGCTTGAGAAGGAAAAAAATACATTTTTTAGATAAAGATTTCACTCATTGGAAGATGAGAAACATTTAGTTTTGTAATATACTGTCGGCAAGCAGACGACAAACCAGGGAAGTAAACTTTCGGGGAGTTCACCGCTTGCTGATTGGCTGCTTTCTCCGCCCCACTCGCAGAAATTTTGCATACTGTCACTGTGTGACGTTGCAGCAACCGAATAGAACGTGTATCGAACAAAAATCTCCGATCACGCCCCAAGTCTCTCTTAAGGAAATAACCTGAAATGGTTATTTCTTTAGAATGTGAATTTGCTGAATACCTTTTCCCATGTGTGGTTAACTATCTTGTTTCCAAACAGGAAACAGGTTTCTTTTTATTTTGACTTCGGTGGTCTTGGTGGAATATGCTTCAGGCACTTTAGAAAGGTGACTGTCCTGGTTTAGGTTCAGACAACCAAGATTCTGGTGGACATCGACATTTTGGTCACTCGGCGTACATTCCGTTTCATGTACAGTACACCTGACCACTGTGCGGTGACGCAGGCGGCAGCAGGAAGCACGACAAGGACAGGACGCGTCGTACGATGTAAATATGGTTTCCTTTGACGCTATCGTGGCCACCAAAGTGGGGCACTAGCATGTTGAATAGCTGCGTAAACAAGAAACGTGATAGCAAGACCGGGACATCTCGCGCAGCAAGACAATTCGATAACAGTGATAAGCCAGTGAACAAATAGTGAACAAGCAAAAAAAATGTTCGCGCGTTAGCATGGGGAGGTAATCTCATCATGGCTCTAAGATAAAAATGCCAAGAAAGGTTTCTTGCGCTGTTTTTGCTGCTAGCATAATGAAACAACTACCCCGACCGCAAGCGCTCCCAAAGGTCATCATAGCCGCGACGTTACAGTAGAGAAGCTGCATCCGTGTCACGTGAAAGCTATCTACACTCTATATCTGCGAAATGTCTACGTACAGCATCCCAGCGCGGACGGGTCAACTTTACTCAAGACATAAGAAAAAAGCAGGAATTGGTCTATGAGGCTTTTTTTCAGCGTAACCTGATAACATATAAATATTTATTACTTTGACTTTGTTATAGAAGAGCCACTGCTAATTTATGTACCTAGTCTAACTAGTTCAGCGGAGAATTATAGACATGCCTTCAGCAGTATTGCTGGCTGCCGGTTATGGCAACAATGCTTTTGTTTTGCTCATATTCGAAAAACTCTGCTTAGCAATCGCTGTCCGCTCTCCCAGACCAATTGCTCAGACCCTTGTTAGCACACAGCCGCTCCAGCAGAGGCGCGCCAGTGTGCGTGCGAGCTCATGACAGCTCATGGCAGCACACTGCCTCCGCTGCGCGACCGATTTGAATGGGACGGGAAAGTGCATCTCATGCCTTCTTTCTCGCTTTGGAGTAAACGGGACCGCAACTCATTGACGTCTCTTACAAATATCGCTGATGTACCACCTGCCAAAACGCGAAATGTGCGCATTTTTTCTGCGTCGCCCGAGTGAGTGAAGTGCGATCACCGCGAAGCGTAAACGAGGCTTAGCGAAAGCTTTCTGGAAAGCATACTATATTCTCGCCGAACGAGGAAAACCGCCATTTTATCGACTTCCGGAATCGTACGGTGCTTACTCTGATTTCGCCAGCTCCCTGTATATTTCATAGCAAGTCGCTTCGCAAGCCGCGAAATCCTACAGCCAGTGGGCGCCGTACGTGCGCTGCGTTTTAAGCCAGATCGACTCACGGTTTTTTTTTGTTTTTGTTTTTTTTTGCTGCCAAAAGAGCATAAGTGCTGCTATCGCGGAACATTTTCACCGCTAGATACGCTCTTCTGTTCGTCATACGCTGCACTGGTATTCTTAGGAGGAGTAATGTGCTGTTGTGTTGCCCGCTATGGATCGCTTATCGACAGCGGCGTTCATATCAACTCGTTGCGCTGCATCTGATGCGAAATTTCTAGTTTTAGCATGCAGAGGCCGTGTAATGGTATTGTGGTGATTTTGCTTTTTTAACTTGTTTCACGAGCCATGAAATCCCACGGTGAGCGATATTAGTAGCACTGTTTCATTACGCATGCCCCTATAATCACGGTCTATATGATCGCGAATCGTTATTGTCACTGAAGTATGCTGGGCATGCTGGTATACGAACTGCGGCGCGCTTGCGAATGCAGTGTAAATGTATAGGTTCCTCCTGATTAATTTGTTCACATTAGCGCATCATGGTGTCAACGTCTCCGCTTTGCTTTTGTTTGCTTGCTTAACAATGACACCCACGTTTTTTTCAGTCCTTTCCCATGGTTATCTCCCTCCTGGCGCACTACATTCTTTGTCGTGGCTTTATTTTGGTCGTTCGGACCTGCCTTACGACATTATTTCTTTCATCTTCGCTTCCCTTCTCCTTATCTTCAACTTGTTTCTATCCATTCCTTTCTAAAAAAACTACCGCCCTTCCACTAGTGAGAAGAGGGGCGCAAGCGAAGCTCGGAATCCAATGCTCTTCGTTGTCGTAACGCCTCGGCTTCGCGCTCCCACACGGTGAGGTCGGCACGTCGGCGACGGGCCCTTGAACGAACGAGTTCCTGGCGCCATCCATAAAACGCCGCATATTGTTCGACCAAACGCGCGGCCCACTCCCACTGCCGTTCCTGCAGTGCAGCCAAGTATTCGTCAGAACGAACCACATGCGGCCTCCCCATCCGAGTGCCGGGCCTGAACTGACGGGAAACTGCGTGCGCGAGGTGAACTATCACGCGATCACGGCCTTTCTCTCCTCCGGAGGTAGGGAATGCCTTTGATTGGCTCCCGAATCACGCTGCGTCTACTTCTTAGTGCATGCAAAACACCGCATTAAAGGCGCATATGCTGAACCGACAGTGGCTCAGTGCTGAAATGCGTTGAAAATATGCCGCTAATATATCCAACGAAAACCTTTTTTCAATTGCATTTTGGCAATCTCCTTGTGAAGCCATGGCCACAAAGCAAGGGCTTCTTTGTTCCATAGTCTGTTAACTGCATCATATGTAAGAAACCTGAAACTATTGAGCCCATCTTCTTGGATTGCCACGACTCCGTTTTCTTGTGGGATGTTCTCAAACACATTCTGAAGAACTGCCGATAGGACCTTTCGGTATTCGGTTCTTACCATGCGCAGAGACAGGAGGGTGTCAGCTGTCTGGATAATACAATAAAGAAATTGCAACAAGAGCGACCCTTCCATAGAGCCCAGCGGCCGAATTGACTGTGGCGCACCAAGCGGATGGTATTAACACCTTCCAGTTTCGGGCGCGCGCGTTTCGAACGCCAGCTGGTACAACCACGCCGGTTCCGCTGATCGGCGCGGCCTTCGTGCGGAATTGCTTTATTATTTAGTAAAAATGATTGCGAACGATCTTTACAAGCCTGCACCGAATCTGTGTCACGTGCACTTTCATAAAGAAAACGAAAGACGTCTTCTGAAGCGATGAAATGTTTATTTTGCTCTTTATAAATGCTCGTTCCGGACTTCTTGGGCATTCATCGAACACTGTGGCACCAGGTAAGCAGCAGTCGTTGCCGTACGAAGCTCCACCGGATGCCATCAGCTGAAAAAAGTAAATTACAAGCATGTACCATTTTGGTATATTGACCTAACAGGAATATTGCGTGTAGAGGCGAAACGTGCGTAAGTGGTGAATGAGCAGCATTACAGATAAATTCACTTTTGCATACATTTCGTATCAAATAGACTCCTCCTAAACAATGCCACAGAATCTGAAGAAGACATCCAATTTTCAAGCATCCCTCCCTTCCCGAGCATTATTTCCTGCACTTTAAGAGCACAAATACACGGGTGACTGCGCGTTTGCAAAACAGCGTGGCCTCAGTCAACGCGATGGTACGCCAGGTACACAGAGGTGGCTACAACACAGGCTCTCAGCCAGACCATGTTACGCTCTCGCAGAATGCCTTCTAGTGGCACTCAAGACAGATTCGTGGGTGCAAAGCCTGTTTTCAGTCGCTCAGAAGACAAATGTCAAGTTCTTGAGCTCCTCGGCGTTGTCTTTTACGCGTCCAGCCGGCGAAAGCAACACACTCCCATGTTATCACTCTCGGCAACGGCACGTCGCGTTTTCGACAAGCGTGATTACCGAAATAAGGTATATGTTGTTGCGGGGCCATAAAAAGCGTCAGAACTTGTCCCAGTAAAATTGAGTACACGCAAAACTAACTCACCACTGCCGGCGTGCTTTTGAAGCGAAAAGCTTCACTACGCTAGTCAACACCGCGCTTCGCGCGAGCCAGCGTATGTCGGAATTGGCTCCGTAAGCGTGTTCGGAGTCGGCGCAGGTGGCCACTGCCGTGCGCTATGCGTCATCGTTTGACGTTCGCCGCAAGCGCGTGTTTATCGCGGAGGCCGCCTATGTAACCGCTTGCCAGAGAATAGGCGTGCCCATTCAACATGGAAGGAGGAGAGTGATACTACCGATGCAGAAGTGCAACTCTTATGGTATATATAACTGATAAGCAATTTGCATAACTACACAAGACACACGTATAGCATAACCATAAGCTAACCAAAGCATATTCATAAGTTAAACCGTAAGAATAACCATAGGCTAAATCATAAAGAATAACCATAAGCTAAACCGTAAGCATATCCATGGGCTAAATCATAACCATAAGCTAAACCGTAAGCATAACCATAGGCTAAATCATAAAGCATAACAATAACCTAAACCATTAGCATCACCGAACCTTTTCGCTTCGAGATATCCAGGCTTAACCTTAGCTAAGCCCCAGCCAATTTTTTTGCTAACAGCTTCACAACCCCAGGCGTGGCGAGCATGCCTCAAAAGCATCCCAAAAAGTTACGAAATTAATTACCATAATTTTTGGGGTCAGAAAATGCGTCACGAGCTTTTCCCACTAAGATTCAGTACACGCGAAACTAACTGCGGCACAAAACCGAGCTGCTTTTCGCAAACTGCGCCACCACGCCGAGCGCGGCCACTGTGCTTGAAAAGTACCCCAAAAAGTAGCGAAATTAGTTACGGCAATGTCTGGGGTCACAGAAAGCGCCAAATCTTGTCCCGGTAAGATTCAATACACGCAAAACTGCGTCACACCGCCGAGCTGCCTTTCGTCACAAAGCCAGGTGCGGTGAGCGTGCCCATAAACTACCAAAACAAGTTATAATAATGCTTGGGCTCATAGAAAGCGTCGCAAACATCTCCCAGTACAAGAAATTAACTCAAATTAACTAGGCATGTACGGCGGAGCTGTTTTTTGACAACTGCGTCACTATATAGGTTCAGTTTTGTGCAGTAAGCCTAAATGTGCTTGAAGTGCTTCGCATACTGTCAAACAATATTCCCCACCTTGCTGTATGAAGTCCAGTAGTGCAGCGGTGTCGTGTCGAAATGCAGACGGAATGCAAGAAAACGACGGGAGCCCGACAAACGGGCTACATCCAAACGAGACGGGCCGCCGAGCGGGCGAGCTTCACATGCGCAACCGGCCTCGTCGCTTCGGTCGCATGTCTGGCAAATGACGCATGCATACGGGGCGGGGCGTCTGGCGTCTGGCTAGCTTGTTGCTAGGTGACCCAAGAAAAATAAGTCGCTAAGTATAAGTTCATTTATACGGAAAACTTCTTAGTTTTGGCGGGAAAGAATAAAAAAAATAATGAAACGTTGTAAGTTCACATTCTTTTTTTTCCGATGCTCGTGTCAACTAACAGAAGGAGTTGACACTATGCGTGACGTGTTTCCTGTTGCCAGTTTTTGCCCGAGTGTCCCCTCTTATTGAATTTCTTTCTCTATGATAATTCTTTTGCGTATGAGCAGCCTGTGGAAAACGCGTATGGATGTCAGGAATTCTCGCTTAGATGAAACGTCTGCGAAGGAACACTTAAGTGAAAGTCTTAGGTACACGCGTGATGCCCTCAAGCACATGATTGAACCGCCAGAGAAGTTTCTGGAGCTTGACAGTTTGGTGTCTGTGATATCCTCTTTGAGGGCCTTTTAAATCAGTACAGCCTCTCCAAATGATTTAACATTATTTTCTGCACCAAGTGACCTGCTTTGTGCGCATTTACGTGGTGTTGTAATGAAAGTAATAAAGAAAAAAAAAAGACAGCGGCTGAGTCGGTTAGCGTGGTGGTCTCCCAACGTGGAGGTCGGTGGTTCGTATACGCAGCCCGACAAGAAATTTTTATTTTCGCGCAGCTTGAGATTTTTCGTACGGTAACATGAACACCGACGCCTACACGAGTGGGGCAATACAAGTTTCGCTAGAAAAATAGGCCGGCATTGTCACCGCTTTGGTGACAATTGACAGCCCGCTCCCTCCCGATTTTGCCTCCCTGTCCATTGCATATGTATGTTCCAAATAGGAATCAAGATGTTGACACGTGTGCTTGTTTATCTTTATCGGGTGACCGCATCTCCCCGTCTAACAAAGATTATCGCTCAACGCAGCGCGCACTTGCATGTATCGAAAGTTTCTCCAATGTTATCCATGGCTCTATACGCTGTCTGTTGTCACCGAACCTTCTGGAAACCTACTGCATGTATGCGCGGCGCAACTTGTAGTACCTTCTGGAAGACACGCGGGCACCAGCGATTACTCTGGAGCAGTCTATGGCTCATGTATGAAAGCCTTGAGCCGCTTATCAGATTTTCGCCGATCGGCGACTGTATTCGCCGCTATCACTGTTCTTTGAGTGTAGCCAGCTTTTAGGGCACCTGTTCGCCCATAAGACGCCAGTTTCTTCATTCACACTTTTGCTGCTTTCTTCACGGTCATTACTACGTGACAATATAATTCCGCCCTCAAGAAGTCCATTATCTAAAGCTTCTAGGCACCTACTTTTCGCCCCTATTTTACGCATGATCCGTGCCGGGGCCACACAGTTTTCTTAGATTTTTTGCAAGTGCTTTTTGTCTTCTACTTCGGTTTGCTCCCAACTTTACAAGCCATGCCTGAAGCGTCTTCACGCAACAAATCACCGTCCCGCCACAGTAGAACGGTGTTCGTACACGAGCGCGTTCCTCAAGGTGACGATGGTGCTGACAGCGAGGATATTTCCATGAGCGATTTACATCGTGGGCCTGCAGCAGCGCAGGCCACCCTGAATGATTGTGCACGTGAGTTGGAGGAGTGGCTAGAGCTGATGCCAATGGGGGACAGGAGACCGGAAGACCACGGTACAACGCCGGGACAATCTTCATCACAGCGGCAGGACTCGCCCGGATCGACGGACAGCTGGACCGTGCTCTTGGTCACCGGACGCACGCGTGATTTTGAGCGGCACATCGCAAAGCATTGGCCAAAGTACACGGTCCTCGCGTCACTTATTGTGTTCATAGGGCTTTTATACCCTGCGCTGACATTCTACAGATCGCTGCGGCAAGCGAACTCGCATGCTGCGCAGCCGACGCGACCATCGAACACTCCAACTTGGCGGCCGTGGCGTGAGCGCAAAGGTGACGACGGGCTTCCCCGGATCTTGCTGTGGAACAAAACCGGATTGGAGAACTGGTGGGTAGTCCAAAAAGTCGCATGCGTTACTGAAGACGAACACACTGTTACGTGCGACATAATCCAAGACCGGCACCAGCTGATGAGCAGTGATGCTGTTGTCTTTCTTGCCGAGCATTTCGAACCCTTGGGAATGCCTCATGTACGCTCACTGTTTCAGTTCTGGGTCTTTTGGGCTAAGAGTCACTCGCTCCCCCGAGGTGTCGGTGCTTATGGAAATAGCTCGAGCTTACTGTCGCATGTTGCCGACACGTTCAACTGGACAATGGCCTACAGAGATGACGCGGACATTGTCATTTCTTACAATACATGGCGCTGCGACTCAGACAACAGTGCAAAGCAGCCAAGTGGCACCGTGATTCCCAAAAAAAGAAAGGACGTCGCCTGGATCGTTGGTAAATGCGAGCAGCACCGCTTCTTCGAACAAGTATTATGGAGCCGTGAACAGCAGAATTCCATACAAAGTAGCTCGGATGACATGATCGGCATAACACTGTTTCCAGCCTGTGGGAAGGATAAGTGCTCGTCGCCACGGGAGTGCATCCCACGTATCGCCAAAGACTACCACTTCGTCGTAGTGTCATTGAAGTCCGACTGCTTCCAGAGCGCCTACGAACTCATATACGACGCCTTCAAATACAGCGTGGTTCCCGTCGTGTTGGCACCATCGAACGCTACTCTGCAGGTTCCTGAAAAGTCAGTAGTAATATCGTCGGACCTGCAGAAGCCGGGCGAGCTTGCTGCGCATCTGCGTGACCTCCTGAAGGAGAGTACCTCGTACGAGAGCTACTTTGCCTGGAAGCAGAACTGCTCCTTGACTCGTTCCGAGGGCGAACTATGTCCTCTGTGCCGTGCGCTATGGGCAACGCCCCCAAACTACAGACACCGTCACCCAGATGTTCAAGAATGGTGGTCTAAGGGCTTGGAGTGTGTAAACGAGTCTTTGTATGGCCTTGACAAGTGGTTCGCGCCGCAGCTTTGAAGCCGCTTGACGTGCAAGAACTCGAGCTGCGATGCGAAGGGCCGTGTTACTTGCGTATTACACGCCGTAGGATACTCAGCAGACTAATATTGCGTTGCACTTAACTGCACTGCAAATGTGGTTGACGACTTCATTGCATGAGTATATATTTTATCTCCCGTATTTGACGAGCACCGTAATCTGTTGAGCAGCATTACTGTATTTGTTGCTCGGTCTGTTTTATGAGTTTTAGGAATACAATCTGTTTTTCAATTCGAGAAATTGCTTGTCTTATTGCGCGCGTAGAAGCAAAGGCACCTACCCCAATTTGTGCAGGTTTAGACTAAACATCTGAAACACGCACTGTGCTTTTTGTGATAGAAAGCACTGACACAGCGAAGCTGTTTATGCGGACCGTGAGCCGTCGTGGTCGGACATCGCTAAAAGGGGTACACGTGACCCAGCGGGAGAGGAAAAGGAGAGCTCAAGAGGGTGATAACAACAGGGGACCCCTTTGCCCCTACGAAAATGCTATTTTATATTGACACGTGGATTTCTTTATCTTTTCGGGTGAGTGCTTTTCACTGTCTAACAAATGTTATCGCTCAGCGCGGGACGCGCCCGCATGTATCGGAAGTTTCTCGAATGTCAACGAGGGTTCTATTTGTTACCGACGCTAGTGTAATCTGATTCATGAACGACGCGAATTGTGTAGAACTTTCTGGAAGACACGCGGGCACCATCGTTTACTCTGGAAACTTCTTTGACTGGTGTATAAAAGCCGACGAGCTTTACCGGCAGACCAGGTTTCGTCGATCGCTGACAGTGTTCACCGCTATTGTTCTTTAAGTGTAGCCTGTTCTTGTGGGCACAGGTTCTCCCAATAAAAGTTTCGTTACTCATGGTGTTGCTACTACTACGTTTGCCAATCTTATGCGGTTCTCACACGGTGCATTTTCGGTGAGCGAGCCAGATCGACATCGAATTTAACGACAATTGATTCCACCCTACCGCGAAAGAAACAGATGTTATGCTGGCGGCTTGCAGCCAACGAACACGCACTGTTCGTTGGCGATTAAAACCCAGCGATTAAAATGCTATACTAGGAGGGCGTGGCTAACGGCAACACGTCAAGCGTCAAACCAACCAATCGTCAAAACGATTGCAGCGCCCGCATCTCCAGCGGTGGGCCTTGCGCCCAATATACTCAGCTTTGGATTAGTGGTTCCGCACATGCCACCCCAGCTACAAGTGTACACGAGTATTGCGTACTCCTGAGGAAGAAGCTTCCTACCGCGAACGTCGGCGAGAGTTCGCTCCTGAATGGGCTTGTCGATGTAGAGCCGACCCTGAGCTCCGTGCCAGAGATGCCGAGTTTAAACGGCAGTTACTCAAGTACTAAAGCGCCAAACAGACGATACAAGAATAGACACGGACGGCCGTGTATCTATAGATAGATAGATAGATTCAAAACGGCTGAAGTAGACAATGCTAATCGCATTACAACTATGGATGGTTAACGTCGCAGAAAGGAGCAGTGCAGGAAAACATAAACAAATGTCATTATGAAAGCATTCTGAACCAAATGTGTGTAGTCTGTCTGGCCGTTTAGTACTTCAGTAACATGCACCAACTAGCCCAACAAAAAGTCCTGCTTAAACGACAGTACCGGGAGGCCGATACGAGAGTGCGCGCCCGATACGCGGGAACACATCGGCATAGCCGGCAGGCCGTTTCCAAGCTGTACGCCTGAGACACAGAAGCACATCGGCGGTGTCGGAATAAAGAACCCCACAGATAGGTAGAAAGACTGCCTGCGACGTTTGACTTGCATGGTGTAACACTAGGTGACTCTAACATAGCTGTGCTGTTGGACCATCCTCACGGACTAGGAGGGGTGGTGATTCCGTTAGAGTAGCTTTCTCATTTCTCCACAAAATATTTATATTTACGCAACTGTTCTAGGCAGCTCACGTAAGTCACCCACTTCATAGGTGTAAATGCAGCGAACTGAAGATGAACTGGGCATAATCTGCCCTTTCACTCTTGCAAACAAATCCCATTTTTATTTGCACTGACCATAAGACAAATGCCGAATACGGATGACATGGCAGACTAACCTATTTGTTCCTTTGTTACAATTATTTATTGGCCGCACGGAGCATTTATGGGGCAGTTGTCCTCGTCAAGCTGCTCAGTTTCCTTTGCTCGTGCTATCCTTCTATAAATGTATTGCTTTGAAATTTCGCTTTAGAAATGGATACTGTATATATGTGCGTTATCTATGCATGACTCTGTATCTTGCATCACAAACGTACTCTCCGCCTCCGCTGAACTATTTCTTCAACGGAATTTTTCTAGTGCTCCCATCCTCCTGGTTGCTAGCACTAATACAAAACGCGTTGTGTCTACGAAATTGGATAAGAAACAAATAGCTGAGGAGTGGTCCTTAATCAAGCGAAAGGTGGTAGCGTTGCAGAGGAGAAGCAGACGACAAGAAAGGAATGAAGCTGTGTGGCAGTCAATCAAGATTGCAAAAACGAGTGGTGCATTGTTTGATTGTTAGTTTGTGTTGGACACTTAGATTGCTTCCATTGGCTGCCGACTTGTGCACTTGTCTCGAGCAGATGTAATGCTACGCAGGTGTCGCACTATGCTCTATCGTTTCAGTCATGGTGTGAGTCTTCATCAGGCGCGCCTGTGGTGCTTTTAGGTCACAAAACTCGTGCCATCGTGGATTAGTAAAGTGCTGAAAAAAATTATGGGGTTCCTACGTGCCAAACCCACGATCTGATTATGAGGCACGCCGTTATGGGGGACTACACAATAATTTGGACCACCTGGAGTTCTTTAACGTTTTCACTTCATTTCATTTATTGAAGCCTTAAAGACCCGGAGGTATTACTTAAGGCGGGGGCAAACAATGCATGAGGAACTCTTCATCGTGCACCTATATCTAAGTACACATGTGTTTTCGCATTTCATCCCCATCGAAATGCGGCTTCCGTGGCCGGGATCCGATCCCGCCACCTTGCGCTTAGCAGCCCAACACTGTAGCCACTAAGCAACCACGGTGAATAGCAAAGTGATGAACTGTTTCGTTCTTGGATAATGACGCTGCTAGCTATGGCAAAAGAAAAAAGAATGTCCTCTTTGTGCTTCCAAGAAGGCAATGGTTGTTCAACAGGTGAAGCGCAAATGTTTCTAAGAGCTGCTCCCAAGTTCCTAAAAGCAGCTGCGAAAGAAATAAGCAGAACGTTTGATTTGTGTTCAGAATGCTTTCATAATGTCATTTGTTTTTTTCCCTGCAGTGCTCCTTTCTGCGACGTTAACCATCGATAGTTATAGTGCGAATAGCATTGTCTACTTCAGCCGTTTTGAGACTTCCTATCTATCTATCTATCTATCTATCTATCTATCTATCTATCTATCTATCTATCTATCTATCTATCTATCTATCTATCTATCTATCTATCTATCTATCTATCTATCTATCTATCTATCCTCTTAGGACTACCCAGTGGCCCACGTTGTCTACCTGGTTGGGTCACTAGGCATCTGCTCCTAGTCGTGATGCATCGTGGCTGTTCCATTGTCGTCATTCTACCTTCGTGATATCTTACTCTCATCATGCTGTCGCCATCACGTTTTCTATCATGACTAAGTAGCCGAAGCTGTCTAATTGCTTGGGCAACTAGCTATAGACTTATGGTCGTGTTGCCTTCGTGGCTGTTCCATTGTCGTCATTCTACCTTCGTGATATCTTACTCTCATCATGCTGTCGTCATCACGCTTTCTATCATGACTAAGAAGCCGAAGCTGTCTAATTGCTTGGGCAACTAGGTATGGACTTATGGTCGTGTTGCCTTCGTGGTCGTTTCATAGCCGTGATTCTAGCTTTGTCATCCGACACTCGTCATGCCGTCGTCGTGATACCATCGTCTTCATGCATTCATTACCACTCCGCCGTAGGGACGCCGTCGTGGTCGTTCAGTGGGGAGTGTGGACAGGCTGTGTGCGTCACAGTGAAACCAAATCAAGCAGAAAATGGAAAACTTGACCCAAGCTCACAGATAAGCATATACTGCAGTGATTTTGAGCTGATATGTGCTGAAAGCTGACATATCCTTCCACTCTATGAAGAAGGATGACAAGGGAAGCTGTGTATGTGGGCCCCTTAATCGCGAATTGCACGTCCGCCGTGGGTCGGCCCGGCATTGCACTATCTTCGAGATCGGCCCACGTATGGCGAGTGCTTAACGCCTGCTTCACGCCTGCTTCACCCTCGCCGCGGGTCGGACCGGCACTGCACTATCTTCGGATCCCACGTATGGGGAGTGTTTAACGGCAGCGCTCCGCCGCGGTCGGGCCGGCATTGCCCTATCTTCGGGATCGGCCCATCTATGGGGAATGCTTGACGACTTTTTCACCTCCGCCGTGGCTCGGCCTGACATTGTACTATCTTAGGAATCGGCCCACGTATGCGGAGTGCTTAACGCCTGCATCACCTCCACCGCGGGTCGGGCCGGTATAGCACTATCTTCGGGTGCGGCCCACGTATGGGGAATGCTTAACGTCTGCTTCACCTCCGCCGTAGGTCGGCCCGACATTGCACTAATTTCAGGATTGGCCCACGTATGCGGAATGCCTAACGCCTCCTTCACCTCCGCCGCGGGTCGGGCCGGTATTGCACTGTCTCCGGGATCGGCCCAAGTATTGGGAGTTTCTTGCTTACAGCGACACGAAAATTTCTTCGAATGATAGCGGTAACAGATTCGCTGTAAATTCGCGTACAGCTCATACGACATAATGAGGTGGGTCTCATCTGTATTTTTTTCTTATTTAAGAAAGGCAAGCAGTGCTGGAACTGGGTCAGGTGCCACCCAGTGGGAATTTTACAAACGACTTCACACGTTCCTGGGAAGCAGGCCAGTAAATGTCCGAAGCTTAGTGAAAGAGAGCTTTTAGGTGCAAGATTTATTTATTTTGGTTGTATGCAAGCATTTAAAATGGACTTAAAACATATAAATTTGTTCTTGAATAGATAGGTTTGTCGTGGAAGGCAGGTGGCATCAAACTTTAGATATTTTCTTGTTACTAAAACTTTGTCGCACGAACGTGAAGTATTGTTGTGTTCCAGAGTACTACAAATGCGCAAATAAATAAACTCATAAGCGTCAAAATCTGCAACTTCATTATCATTGGTTAACATTTCCAACATAGCAGATGGCAGAATACTTGTTGCTTTCTTGGAGTTATGAAAATAGGTCGAGCTAGATTTAGCTTGTTATGTTACAAAATAATACCAGCTTAGCACGTATGCTCTAGGACACAGCAAAACTCTTTCGGAGAAAACGCCAATTATTCTATGAAATTGTGGTACGTCTGAAATTTGTTTGCATGTTATGTGTAACAACTGCACTCACTCTGGAACCCAATAATAATCACTTAGATGCAACATTAAGTAACCTTTTCTTTTCCTTTTCTGAAGCTGGAAATGGCATAATGGCTGCCAGAAGGTGCAGAGGTTATAGCTTCAGAACCAACATCCACAGCGCCCAGACGCACAGACACGGGAATTTGGCGGCGTCCTCCAGCCTGTCCTCGACCAACCAGGCATTGAGTCAACAGGCATCGATCGGCGAGGCGTCAACCAGGGAGGCGTCGAACAGCCAGGCTTCAACTCCTGCTGCCACAGCCGAGCAAGCACAGACTCGGAAAAGGCGGCAACAGACATCGTCCATAGAAAGTCTTAAGGTTGCCCGAGTGCCAAGACAAAGGAGCCGAAAAAATGTCAAAAAAAGATACAAATTTGCCAAAAAGGCAGTACGCCTCCAGGAGGAGGCAAATATCCACCGCGACGTGGTGAACATAATCCGACAGTCCTTTGCAGCAGTCTCACCGCCAGGACAGCGTTGACCAATAAAAACCAATGTCCACGCCACCAAATTGACACAGACCTGCCCAGACTTTCCTGTTCTGTCCGTTTTTCATGGTTGCATGCCTAAAAACAAAGCTTTTTGAATCAGTCACAGCTTCAATGAAAAGGTTCGCTTGACCAAAGTACGTCGGGCGCTTCCACCTGACGAGCTCGCTGCGTTGCTTACACAAACAGGCTCCGAAAGCTCCCCGGCCGCTGCTTCAGCACTCCATTGTGTGTCGCGCTGGTCGGGCATGTGCTCACACACGCTGTGAAGGACACAATGAGCTCGCACAATGCTGTTGCCATTTTCCATTTCACACTCAAGTCTCTTCAAGACCCTGAATCTAGCCTTCAATTTTCCAAAGGCATTTTCAACGACAAGCCTCACTTTTGAGAGTTTGTAGTTGAAGGTTTGCACTGTTGGGTTGCTTGCACTTATATGAGGACGAGGCTTCAATTGATGCTGCAAAGGCCTGGCCACAGAGGAGGACTGCTCCTATTGGCATGTCGTCGATGACGTGAGACGTGCAATTGTGTAGTTCACCTCGCTTAGACGATCGCTTGGTTGAGTGAAAAGTTCAGTCCGCACTACGTCCGCTATTATGGAGCCTCTGTACACTGTTGCGTCATGATTCCGCCCTCTAGACCCTACATTAACAAACATGAACTTGTAGCTCTAGTCTACAACAGCAAGCAAAATTATGCTATACCTGCCATTGTAGTTGTAATTGTCCTGCAGATGTACTCTGGGCGACTAAACTTTTATATGGCAACCTTGCAATGGGCCAAAGGCTTGCGGAAAGTCTGTGCAGGCTTTGAACTGCCGCACGTTGTCTGTAACATTGTTCAATGACGGAAACCGCGCAATTTGGGACTAAAGAACATCCACGACAACGTCAAAACTCCCGGAAGATCAGGATCACGGATGGCCAACTAATACCCCTGTCACACGGACGCGGCTAAAGTCCTTTTAACTCCCTTCAACCAAGGACGTCTTTATCTCGAGGGAGATGCGCGCCGTGTCACACGGCAGTCCTTTAGCAAAGGAAGTTTAAGGAAGTTCCTAGCGAAAGGAGATGGGAAATCTCCCTTGCAGATTGAAGGGAATACTCTTGTTCCCAGCGTGCTTGAATTTCAAGTCAAGAAATCACCTTCATTTTTATTAATTTCACTTTTACCAGCAATTATAACTGTTTTTATTGCATATAATATAGTATTTGAGCACTGACAAAGATATTTGAGTTGAGCAGCTACATTCGACTCTCGAACCGGGCGTTCTCGGAATGGCTGCTGCGTTTGCCCTGACAGCGCCATTTTTTGTTGTTTTGGTCAACACGATCGCACATCTCGCGCATGCGGAATTTTGTATTTTGTAAGAAAAGAAAAGTAACCAAAACTTTTTAGCATTATATAACATGTTTCTTTCATGACTGAGTACGAGGTGAGCAGCGCCTAATGCGCCCCCAGCGGCAGCTTTCAAAAGCTCGCTTATAGGCCGTGTGACACGGAGCTAACTCCTTTGAGGTGACACTCCGTTGCGGTCCTTTACGGGAAGGAAGTTTGAAGGAGATCCGAGTTGCCCGTGTAACACGGGTATTACACCGAAAAGATACGACATGGTCCTTTCCTCTGCCAATGTGGCGGGTCTGTACACGGAAAGGGCGACACGGTTGTGCAGGGACATGCAAGCTCGCATGTTCGTATCCTCCCGTGTTGGCAAGGGACACGAGCTCACCATGTAGGCGAATGTGGAATGGGTCACGCGAAAGTTGCCCTTAAAATCTTGATCCGACAATGTCGGCACGGTGATGTAGTACCACGACGGAGGTCTGGAAGCCGCCCACACACTCCTTTGCCCGGTAGACATCACCACAACAAGTGCGGCGAGCCTGCGTCATCACCTCTCAGCCGCCTTCGGTTTCTTTTTGATTGACGCATGCTGAATGCGCAAAACTTGCAGTTCGGCCCTTTTTTTGCAGACAACAAGGCATCGTGGTGAGCAACCACGATGCTCACCACGATGACTCAACCAACAAGCAAGCCGGGCGCACGATCACGGTCGCATTTATACAGCGGCCAGCTGAGCGCCATTACATGGCAATTCTCGGGCACGCGTCGCGAAGTCGCACCACGTTCAGCACTCCACCCGCGGGACCCCGCAGATGGTGGCTCGCGGTACGAAAAAAAAAATAAAATCCACAGCGGTGATAAATCGTCCGTGAAGTCACGTGATAAATCGTCCAAACGGAACTGAACATGGAAAATGCCCTGTCAGCATAGCCTCCACCGTTGAGTTCCCACGGCCGTTAAGCATTTAACTGCCGTTTGCGTTATCGGTCGTTGCAAGTGCCCTGTAACAATGGTATCAGACACTCTAAAGCTGATCAATTGCATATATTATATTACAGTTATGTCAATTTGTTACAATGTTTACAAGGGTTTTGCGAAAACCTTCTTCTCATGATTTCTTATTTCACAGAGCAATTTATATTACATCAATTTATTCCACTTTAGGTGTGTTATTTTGGGCAGCTTGCATAATTCTGATATAAATTTTCATTGCTGAGTTACAGAGTAGTAACCTTGATCGTCTTATTCTGTGAAATGTTGTGATTTCCGAGAGCTTTTCTAAATATTTAGGTGGTAATTAAAAGAACTCGCTCATACGAGGGTTACTCAAAAAGCAAGGACCGTTTGTTCTAATATATATGTGTTTATTGTTACGGTCTCCGGAGTGGGTTAAGGTGCTGCTTTAATGATCACCAAGGCCCGAAAATTATGGAAATCATAGGAGCAATGCCGTCCCCCTCTTTCTCCTCTCTACCTTCCCGCGTATTTTTCCTTCAGTGACCCTTTGTAACATTCCTCCTCTTCCAGAGGGAGCCCTCCGGGCGAGTCACTCCTGCGTCCTTCGTGTGAACGGCTTCAGGCGGGCAACACGCGTCACCTCAGTCTTGCGTAAACAGCGGCCATAGGAAGTGTGACGTGCAATCGTGTAGTTCACCTCGTTTAGACGATCGAGGATAAGGAACGGCCCCGCATAGTCAGCAAGCAACTTTTGGCTCAAGCCACGTCATCGTATTGTAGTCCACAACCACACGAGGTCGCCAGGAACATAGGTAACATGTTGGTGGTGACTGTCGTAGCATGTTTTAGAGTGGCCTTGTGCGGCCAATGTATGTAAGCGAGCACATCGACGAACCTCGTCTGCACGACCCAAACCCTCCGCGATAGACAAATCGTCATGGATGACAAAAGAAATGGTAGTGTCCAGGGTATGACGAGGTGGGCGTTAGTGAAGAAGGAAGAAAGGGCGGAAACCAGTCGTTTCGTGTCTCGCAGAGTTGAAAGCGTACGTCACGAACAGCGATACTTCATCCCAGTTCTTGTGGTGCGAAGCGACGTACATTGATAGCTTGTTTATCAATGTTCGGTGTGTGCACTCAGTGAGCCCATCAGTTTGTGGATGATAAGCTGTTGAGTGTCGGAATGTGGAGGTACACGAACGCAGAAATTCTTCCCCAATATCGGCAATAAATTGGCGATCACGGTCACTTATTATCACGCGAGGCGGCTCCTGTCGGATTATGATTGAATGCAGCAAAAACTGGGGAACCTGGGCTGCAGTGGCGGAGGATAGAGTTGCTAGTTGCCTCTTGAAGAACGCGGAAACGGTCCGATCAGGTCTATGCCGACTTTTTAAAAAGGGGAACTGGGGGGCTTTACTGGCTGCAAGTGACCGACTGGAGCTGAGGTAGGTCGCTTTTGGCTCTGGCACTGTATACAACTGGCCACATAGGTGTCAATTGTATTGCACATTCGAGGGCAGCAAAATCTTTCTTTGGCACGACTAAGTGTTAGCTCGGTCCCTAAGTGACCTGAGGTAGAGTCACCATGCGCCATGCGTTGAACAGATGTTTATAGAGAATCCGGAAGCACCAGTAAAAAGCGGGTGCCCGTCGTTGAGAAGTTCCTCTCGTAAGAAAGACCCTCTCGGACGCAAAATCAACCTGCGGTTATAGGCCCTTGTCTGGCAGAGAAAAGAGCATTCAAGCTTGGACCTTAGCGCTGCTCTGCGGCCACGGTGTAAGAATATACCCTACCGTGTCTGCGGCGAATGTCAAGGCATTGGGAAAGGGCAGGCGAAGGGGAAGCGATAAGGTGATCAAAATTGTCGGCTTCACAATCCGTCGTACGTAGTGGCATCCTAGAAAGGCAATCCGCGTCAGCGTGTCGACGGCCACTCTTGTATGAAATAGTGAACACATGTTCCTGTAGACGAAGGGCCCATCGCGCGAGGCGACGGGAAGGGTGTCGACATTGACCAGCAGTACAGAGGATGATGATCTGTGACGATAGAGAGCGGGCGATTATAGACGTATGAGCGAAACCGCGGCACGGCAACTGCTACTGCTAGGCATTCTTGTTCCGTCACAGTGTAGTTCTGCTCTGGCTTGCTTAAAGGACGGCTTGCGTACGCGACGACATTTGTTTCCAGAGCGCTGAACGAAGACGGCACCGATGCCGACGCCACTTGCGTCTGTGTGGATCTCTGTCGGTGACGAAGGATCGAAGTGCCGGAGTATTGGCTGTGAGGTTAGCAAAAACTTCAGCCGGCGAAAAGTGGATTCACACTCGGAGGTCGACTGAAACGGAGTGTTCTTACGCTGAAGATTCGTCAACGGGTGATCGACATCCGCGAAACCAGCTCTTAGCCGCCGGAAATATGAACAGAGCCCTACGAAGCTACGAAGCTGCTTCGCAGATTTAGGTTGCTCGAATGATTCAACGGCTGCCGTCTTCTGTGGGTCGGGTCTAATGCCATCTTTATTGACGAGATGTCCTAACACCACAGTTTTGCGGTCGCCAAAACGGCATTTTTCTGGAATTCAGCTCGAGACCAGCTTTTCGGTGCAGTCGAGTACAATAGTGAGACGAGTGTTGTGCCAGAGTCCTTCCATGTTTTTCTGGTCGGGAAAACACCGTCAAGCTATGGGAGAGGTTCATATGCTGCCCAAAGGTGCCGCGACGCGGCGCCACTGTGCCACAGAGGGCATCGTTCGCGTACCGAAACGCGTGCGCAGTGCGAGGCGAGCTGAGTGATCGGGTGCGTACGGTGCATGTGTTGCGCTATTTTTCGAGTGCTGGGCTGTTTAGTTGAAGTGGCGGAGTGGGACAACGATGCTGAACACGTGTTGCAAGTAACAGCTGAAGAAGTAGAATGGTGGTATCTCTAACAAGCCATTTAAAAAAAATTGCTGTATTTGTGATGTGGCTACTTGTGGTCGTTTGAGAGTTGTTTTGCCATTTGTTATGAAATGCTTATGCTTTACACTTTCTTGTTTATAGAAACAATCGATTATTCATTCTGTATTTATTGTCATTCGTTCGCTGGTGTTTGTTTCCTGCCCCCCAATGCATCTCTCTCACGTTTGATGTTATTTCTTTATGCTTATGATATCAGTGTCATGCTTTTAACAAACTTCTTGCATTGTGAATGGTGGACCATTCATGACCGGACGCCTCTGTGCTGTCTGTATTTCTCTCCGCTTATTTTACATGATAAATAAATGATCGTGCTTGTATGTTGTTTTTGCACCAACACGTTCTATTTCTTTTCTTAATCGAATTATAAAGTTGTTAACATATTGTAAATAATTGCGCATTAAGAACCAAAATACCTAGTCTCGTCGTTTCTGCGTCGAAACCACGAGCAGCGTGAACAAGTGCTGGGCTTACTGACGCTTCTAAACGACAGTTTGCTAAGGCAATTGCGTAATTACAATACAGCTGGTTTCAACTGCGCAGGTCCTAACACTTCACGTTAGCCGCAATCCGTTGCTAAAACCGGCACCGAAGACATCTAGTAGCGAAGCTTGTCTTGCATTAATCCTACCTAAATCTCATTCAGAAATGGCATCGCTTTGCAGAGAAATCTTAAGCGCATGGAGCAGCTCAATTTCCTTTTCTTTGTCATTAAGTATTCTACGGTAGTGCCCTTTGCAATAAGAATTCCATTCTTTTGATCTCCTTATAAGATACCGCCCACAGTCAGAGTCCTTCTCTGCCACAGTTTAACAGAAAGTGAACAGCTGGGCTCGGCGAACAATCTCGCGTTATGCGCAACGGAGAGTTGGCGCTTACTGACTGGTAAGCGGGGGTGCAACAGCCCATATGTTTGCATCAGGTGAAAAGTGGGACCACAGGCGCTTTGTTGCGAATGCGCGGTGTTTAATCTCAGGCAAATATTAAAAAGCGGAGCCCACCAAAGTGTTGAGGCGAACGGCGATGATGTAGAAATGTGAACCGAGATCAGCCGGCCGTGTACAGCGGACGCATTTCGACGAGGGCGAAATGCAAAACACCAGTTTATTTAAATTTAGGTGCAATTTAAAGACATATAGTAGCGAAGTTTGTCTTGCATTACTCCTACCTAAATCTCATTCAGAAATGGCATCGCTTTGCAGACCTTTAGGTGCATTTAAAGACATTTAGTGCCGAAGTTTGTCTTGCATTAATCCTACCTAAATCTCATTCAGACATTTATTTACGTTTATTTAAATTTAGGTGCACTTTGAAGGATCCCGGGTGGTCAAAATTAATCCTGAGTCCCCCACTACGGCGTGCCTCATAATCGTATCGTGGTTTTGGCTCTTAAAATTCCAGATTTCTTTTTCGGTCTGAGAAAGCCGCAAGCTCCATGTTATGAGCGGCTTTTTTTTTTCCTCCCGGGTGCTCATATCATGCAGAAGACGCGCTCAGGCAGTAATTTAAGCATGTTCAATGTTAAAAATAGTTACGTGAAACTAAAGCGACGGTTGAGGAAGTTGAGAAAGCTAGAATACCGAGGCTGCCCCACACACAACCACAGCGGTAGCGGCGTTCTCATGCCCTCTCATGCATGGTTGCGCCTCTTGCTGCGGGCGCTGGCTCTATATGAAACTGACGCGGCAGTTTCGTGACCAAAAAAACGAAAATGGAAGGACTCTGGTTGTGCTCTTGAAATGTGCGTCCAAAAATTACGACATCATCAAGGTAGCACATACAAATCTGCCATTTCAAACCGCTCAAAATAGTATCCTAGAGTCTTTGAAATGTCGCCGGCTCATTGCACAATCCGAACGGCATGACGTTGAAGTCATACAACCGGTAAGGCGTAATGAATGCCGTGTTTTCCTTGTCAGCTGGGTGCATCGGAATTCCCCAATAACCTGCTCTCAGATCCACGGAAGAAAAGTAGGAAACGGAATGCAGACAGTTTATGGCGTCATCAATACGAGGCAGCGGATAGACGTGTTTCTTGGTAACGGAATCCAGTCGGCGGTAATCAACGCAGAATCTCTACGTACCATCTTCCTTCTTCACGAGAATGACGGGAGCGGCCCAGGGACTCGCCGATTCTAAAATTGCTCCTTTCCTAGCATCTATTGCACTCCCGCACAAAATCGATTCCCAAAGTAACGTCATATGTGGATTGCGTAATAACCGCGAATTCTGTGGGAAGGACTTTACCACACAATGACACGTCCGCAGTACAGACTCCCACAGGACACAACGCATGACCGCTCAAACCACTGAATGTTGCACCACAGCTTAAAGAAAAGATAACTCTCAGTCCTAGAAGCCTCTTAAAATTTCCACTCATCACAAATATTGTCGCGCTTCTATCCACAAGTCCCATGGTAGGTGTGTCATCAACAGGTACATGAACTTTGTTCTTGAGCATAAACACTGACGGGGGTATATCTGTCAATAGTGCGTGGCACCTTGTGGCCTCACCCTCACTGGCCGCACCGACTAGTTTTCCGGCGGCGGTGACTGGGCGCGTCGCTGCGGTGATGGGGATCGTGGAGGCCGAGGGGCTCGTGGCGGCGTTAAGCTTCGATCAGAGATGGCCAGGTATAGCGCAAGCCGGGGGGTGTGCGTGGTGGTATCGGCGTAGAGAACGGGCGGCCGAAAGGCTGGAAAGACATATGAATGGGCATTCGCCAGTATGAAGGGCGGTAGTTGCAAAAGCGCGAGATATGACCCGGGACGCCACCGCTCTAGCACACCGGAAGGAGTCAAGACACCTGTGGCAGCTCACAGTAACCAGACCTCTCAGAAGGAACGGAATTGTAGTATCGCTCTTCATGGAGACCGTAGCCAGCCGACGTTCGTCGAGAGAAACGCGACGAGTGAAAACGGCGTTCGTAATTGAAGGGTGGTCGATATCAGCACCCAGATCAGCGTGTTCCTGTGTATTCATCGACATCTGCTGCGTTAACTGATGGCTGCCATGGAGCTCGAGCAGCCGGCGTTCGCATGCGTTCTGTTTCTGTTGCATAGCCGTTTTGAAAGCTATCGGGGCAATGAGAAATTTCGTTACATCGAAGCAATTCTTCTCTTACAATCTGCCGTATTGTCGACGAGAGGTCAGTAGGCGGCATTCTATCGACACTGGCCACTGTTGGGAGGTTCGACAAACGGCCAAATTCCGGAGCTATCCGTCGCATCTTCAGCGTTTCAAATGTGCGACAGTGCTGCATTACTTCAGACACGGATTTCAGGTTCTCTTTGCCAATCAGGAAATTGTATACATCTTCGGGTATCCCCTTGAGAACATGTACAACCCTGTCCGCGTCAGACATCCTGGGATTCACTATCTTGCACAACTTTAAGATTTCTTCTATATATGTGGTACATGTCTCCCCTGGAAGCTATGCAGTCGGATCCAATGTCTGCTCCGCTCACTTTTTCTTCGTTAGAAGCACTGAAGCACTTCTGCACTTCCTCAACAAAATGATCCCAAATTGTGAACATGTCCTCGTGGTTTTCATACCACATGAAAGTGGTGTTACGAAAACACAACATGGCTCAGCTGCGCTGCCGGCTCCCAGCCGTTGCCTCTGCTCATCCGCTTGTAGTTCTTGAGCCACTCATAGACGTCTTCTCCTGAGGTCCCGCCGAAGTTCGGCGGCACTGGATGGTATGGTAAGAAACCCGTAGGAGTTGCCCCCACCGCATCAGTGGTCTAGACTTGGGACATCATTTCAATGGGCGAAGACGGACGTCCGGCAAGGCGGCGCCTGCGGCTAAGTCCAGGGAGCAAAGCTTCCGACATTGGGTTCATCTTCCGCTTACCCCGTACCTTCCACCAATCTGTCATGGTCTCCGGAGAGGGTTGAGGGGCTGCTTTAATGATCACCAAGGCACACAAATTATGGAATCCGTAGGGGCAACGTCGTGGTCCTCTTTCTCCACTCTCGCTTCCCGCGTATTTTTCCTTCAGTGACCCTTTCTAACAATGTATCTGCACACACACACACACACACACACACACACACACACACACACACACACACACACACACACACACACACACACACACACACACACACACACACACACACACACACACACACACACACACACACACACACACACACACACACACACGCACGCACACACACACACACACACACACACACACACACACGCACACACACACACACACACACACACACATATATATATATATATATATATATATATATATATATATATATATATATATATATATATATATATATATATATATATATAGTGGCACAATGATGTGGGGCTCCCGCACCGCGGCACGCCGCGCGCAAAGGTCGGCGGCATGAAATACGATGAAGCGAGTAAGCTCCGCGCTCTTCTTCTGGTGCGCCATTAAAGAGAAGCGTCTATTTTGTAAGACTAAGTCTGCAATCAACGGTACATTTTTCTGGTGGAGGTGCGGGTGTACATGCTACCACTCCCAGGTCGAACACCGTCTAGAAGCCCAGTACGAAGTGCGGTCGAGCTGACTCCTGTTCACGTACGGACAAGCCGTCGACTGCAAGGACTGCCACCTGAGCACGAGCCTCTACCCAATCGAATCAGAAGGATGAGTGCATCAGTTCCGTCTTCTTCCTCAACGGCACCGACCGAGGTCGTCCTTAACCAGCATCGTGGGGGGACACATTTTTCATGGGGACACCTTCGAGGATGTTGAGGACTGGCTCGATCACTTTGAGCGTGTCGGAGAATTCAATGGCTGGATTCCAGAGCACAAGCTACGCAACGCCTACTTTGCCCTCGAGGACTATGTGCGGACATGTTATGAGAACCGTGAGGCGGCCCTATCTACATGGGACGAATTCCGACGGCAGCTAATCAGCACATACGCCAGCCTCGATCGCAAGGAGCGAGCTGAACCTGCAATTCAGGCGAGAATACAGCGGCCGAGCGAAAGCGTTGCAATGCTTGTCGAAGATATGTGCAGACTTCCCCGACACGCGGATCCATCCTTGCCAGAAGCAAAGAAGCTCAGGAACTTGATGCGCGGTTTCAAGCAAGAGTTGTTAGGTGGCCTAATACGCAACCCACCGTTGAAGAGTTTCTCGCACTGCAGGCACTGCAGCAGCGAACAAGGCAGTAAAACCGCGACGTGTCGACCCTATCGCGTGATCCTCTCGCTATACCCTTGGAAAATACCGACGCCTTGCGGGAGCTTGTTAGGCTTGTTGTTCGAGAAGAGCTCCAAAAGCTTCAGGTGGCTCCCGTATCGGTACCACGACTTGCTCTGGCTGAGGTCGTCCGGGAGGAAATCAGGCAGGCAGTACAAGTCCCGGAGCCAAACGAGACACCACAGCACGAGGTACGGCAGCCACAGCGTCTCATTGTCGTATGCGGAAGCTGCGCGAAGTTCGTTGTCCCCGATTTTTCACAATGTGCGCGACGTCCCGGACTTTCATGGTGTGCGCGGCGTTGAACAAGCAACTGGCGACTTCAGGACTCGCCACGCGCTATTCTTCGCTGAAACACGCCTACTCCGCAAGAGCGACGCATGGCCCACAGCAGACAGGAGGGCCTTTTGTTTTCATTGCGCTGAAGTCGATCACCTCTACAGGGAGTGTCCTTACCGCCCAGCTGGGCTCCGTGGATTTTCACTGAATGCGCCGTGCCCGCGCAATGGTGAACGCCCCCTGGAGATTGAAGCCAATCTCGTGGACACAAGGACCTCGTTTGCCCCTTGATTCCGTCATCCCCGGTCACCGTCACCCGCCCGAAACAGGTCTTCCAGCCACGTCTTCACGCCGAGCGCAACAAGGCGTCGCTCACCTAGCCTTGCCTCCAGGGAAAAGTGAGTCCAGCGACATGCGAAGGGGAGGTCACTGACGTTGCGAACGCTTAAGATCCTCCGCTACGACAAGCGCGATATGACGTAATTGAGATGCAGAGAAAGCAGTGTAGTTCTGTGTCAGTATCTTGCGACGTATCAGTTACCATAGATGACCACGAAGTCACGGCGTTAATCGACAAGGATGCGGACACGTCTGTTACGAGCCAGAATCTCACGCGTGTACTGAACAAAGTTTCCATGCAATGAACCGCGACTCAGATTCGTACTGCAGGAGGGCACCTCATTACTCCAATGGGCCGGCGCACGGCACGAGTCAACATTCGGGGCTTCACTTACATCGGCTACATCGTCATTCTTCCTGAATGTTCAAAGGACCTTATGCTCGACACGGATTTCTTTCAGGCAAACGGTGCCATCATCGATCTGCAAGAGTCTAGAGCCAGCTTCGCTACTACACAAGCGATAGCGAACAGTAATGACAACGACCGTAACACCGCGCTTCGAGTAGCTGACGATCACGTCACGTTGCCACCCAAGAGCAGCATGCCTACTCTTGTCCGATGCGACCTGGAGGACGACGCCGAAGGAATTGCTGAGGCAAACATCCCCCTGCTTCTTAAGCGCCACATTCGCATAGCCAGAGGGCTTCTTCAGGTGCGAAACAAATGTTCAGTTGTTTTGCTAACAAACTTTAGCAATGATTATCGGCATGTATACCGCGAGGAACAACAATCGCATTTCTTTTCGAAATCATTGATGCTACTGATATTGCCACATTAAAAATCGCATCGTCTCAGCAATCTGAGTACGGCTGCCTAAAAGAACGGATTCACGTTAACACTGCACTGCCGAACCATCAGAAAGACCGTCTACTGAGTCTCGTGAATGAATTTGCACGCTGTTTTTCAACGTCGTCCAAAGCACGGCGCACGTCCACCGTGTCCTCGCTGCGATTCGTACTGCCGGCCTCACCATCAAGCCTGAAAAATGCTACTTCGATTTCTAACAGTTCAAATTTCTTGGCCATGTCATTGGTCCTAAAGGCGTCCGACCAGACCCCGACAAGTTAGCTGCCGTCTACAGTGCCACAGACAAGAAGGCTGTCCAACGCTTCCTTGGTTAGTTCGCATATAGCCGCTTCGTCGAGGGATTCTCGAGAATTACTGAGCCTCTACCACGGCTTACACGCGACGATGGGCCTTTCATTTGGGCGGACGAGCAGCAGCAGTCGTTCAATGAATTGTGCAAGCGTTTGCAAGCGGCCCCAATACTTGCTCATTTTGACGAAGACGCTGACACTGAAATCCCTACTGACGCCAGCAATACGGGTCTCGGCGCAGTTCTTGTGCAGTGGCAAGCTGGTGTGGAACGCCCCATTGCTTATGCAAGCCGCAGTTACACCAAGGCTGAGAAAAACTACTCAACCACTAAAAAAGAATGCTTAGCGGTTGTGTTGGCAATTGGTAAATTCCGACCCTACTTGTACGGTAGACTCTTTAAGGCTGTCAGCGATCACCACGCCCTGTGCTGGCTTGCCAACCTCAAGGATGCTTCAGGCAGACTAGCCCGTTGGAGCCTGCGCTTACAAGAATATGACATAGCAGTTGTCTACCGATCTGCAAGAAAGCACAGCGGCGCTGACTGTTTTTTACGCGGATCACTACCTAGGACGTCATCGGACTCTGACCATGACTTGGCATTTGTCGGCGTTATCGCTGCCATAAAGGTCGCTGAGCCCAGTGCGCTGACCCTAAGGTGCTACCTGAGTCACTACAAGCTTGCAGATGTTGTGTACTGGAGGAGGTGAATTTCAAGCATCGTCAAAAAATATCTTATAGAGGGAGTCAAACTTCCGACTATGGCAACCATGCATTCGACAGACCTCAGTCAGATAATCCATAGGCGGCGAGGTTACCGCCATAGGCGATAGGTAACTCAATATAGAACGATGTCTATATGGTTCTGACCTCGTAGTTCCGCAATTCCACGTACGCAGATGGCCGTGAACTTAGCTAGCCAAACCCTACAGGCGTACCGACGACCATTTACAGTTGCGAATACATGCTCGTGATCTACAGGAGTACAAACGGAAACTCGCGAAAACGAATGTAAGTGCAAATGTAGAAGAAATATATGGACGCAAACTACGACTTATGTTTTTGTACTTGATGAAAATCATTATGTGAACTTTGCAACTGTTCACGTTACGTTATTTAATTCTTATTTTTTTTGCGGGCTACTGCAAACCTTCTCATTATTTTCCTCTTCCTTGAGCGTTGCAATTTATTTATTTGGGGGGGGGGGGGGGGGGGGGCTCTCATTAGAAAATCAGCGCGAGGCATGTTGGTAGAGTCAGTTCAAGTCCATTTAGTATATCTCAAATGCCTGAAAACATCCTTTAACAGGAAGCTTTAGCTCGGGTGCTCCTATCTAAATACATGTAAAAAGAGAATTCATTTTTCTCGGCAACCACTCCACAAATTTTGACGAGGTTTGTTGCATTCACAACAAGAACTTAGAATCTAGTGACGTTTTGTTTGAAAGTTTCGATTTATATTATCAATGTTTTAATAAAAATTGGCAAAAATCGATAATTTTCACAAAACAAAACTATCAAGCTTACAACTCTGTAACTCAGCCACGAAAAATAATAAACCAATACTGTGAATTGTATCGAATAGTACATCTAAAGCGGACAGAATTGATAAGTTGCACATGAATGTCAACAAATTGAGAAATATGAAAATGCAGCTTTTGCGGAACCCTTTTACACAACGTCACAAATTCACGTAAGGTATAAATTCACATATCGAATTTGTCCTCTTTGAATGATCTCATGGATTCCGTTCACGGAACTGCAATATCTGTTTTTTATGCAGAGCTATTTATTTATAAACTTCGTGCGTCTGTATTTTTCAATGTTCCAGATTTTTGAAGATCTCTTTCATACAATTCAGGCCCTAAATCGAAATTCCGCTACCAACAGTCACTAGAATTTAACTTTCTCTCTCAAATACAACAAATTTCATTACAATCAGTTCAAGGGTTAATTCAGAAAAGTGTTTTTGCGTTTTACATGTATTTGAGTAGGCCGCGTCGGAGTTGGGCCCGAGCTGAAGCTTCCTATTAATAATCCGTGGTATACGGGTTTTGATGATCGCGGCAGGTGGCATGGCATAGTATGTCGCAATGGTTCTAGCATCGTGGTTTCGGAGTCTCCCGTACGCAAGCGGCCATGAACGCGACTAGATACACGGTATATTTTCGGCAGTATTTAATAGCACATAAAAGTAGCGTGGAATGAAAAGAAAATTATAAAATGAAAAGCTTTCTGCCCTTACCCCGAATTCACTAGTCGCGTCTGGAAGGAGGTACACCAAACAGTTCACGGTCTCGGCTGCCTGTCTCACGCATCGGAGAAGACTTTTCGAATGAAACGGAAGAGGTACTGATGCGCCGCGCAAGGCTGAGACGTCGGATGTGAGGAGGGGGCACTGACAGATATATATCAAAACGTTTATTTTAAAGAAAAAAGTGCAGAGGCGAGTGGGTGGAGCCCCTAGTCCAGGGCCCCACTGGCTTGAGCGGTCCGCCGTGCCTGGTCGAGGAGCGCTAGTTGCATCTCCCGATCCTCGCTGGCGAGCCAAGTCTCCCACTGCTCCCTTCCGGAAAGTTTGCCGGTTATTATTGGGGTATTAATTTTGGGTGGTCTGTTCTGGCAATCCCACGTAATGTTGGCGAGAGTCGGCCGGCCTCCGCACCAAGGACAGCAAGCGCTGTACAGCGTTGGGTGAATGGCATGTTTCAAATAAAGGTTTGGAAATGTGTGCGTCTGTATTCGGCACCAGTCATAAGAGTCCCGCCTAGATAGGTCAGGGTGTGGTGGACTTTACTTTCTTCGCTCGCGCCGTTGGTGCTCAAGGATGTCTGACAGAGACTTTCGCTCAAAGGCAAATTCTCAGTCGCGAGACGGGCCGCCAAACAATAGTTCTGAGCCACGCGTAAAATAGGCGACCTTGGAAGCCACCTTGTTCTATTGTTATAAAGCGCTTATACGACACCTCCTTTAAGCTACAGCGTAAGCTTCTGCCTGCGATCAGCTAGACATTGTTTGTACAATTTGCGCGCGATACCTCTTGACGTCCCGTTTGCCGCCGAACTTGCAATACATGCCATTAGCAGATGCGAACACATGCCCGTGATCTACAGGAGTAGAAACCGAAACCCGCGAAAACGAATATGCGTGTACATGTATATATATATATATATATATATATATATATATATATATATATATATATATATATATATATATATATATATATATATATACACGAAGAAACTTGCGCTCCCGAACGAATCGGAAGACTGCGCCATAGGGTTCTCTGCGACACAGAGTCGATGCAGGAAGGGTTGCTGAACGTCAGTTGAAGAAATTGTTTTGAACCCTGAAGGAATAATCTTTAACCGACACACTTAAGTACATCTAGGTAATAACATTCCGAACAAGGCATATGATAATGTGAAACAGGAAAGAATGTGTCTATGAGTGCAGCGGAAATTTCTTGGCAGGAGGTAGTGAAAATATAATCCATATAAAAGAGCCTTTAGTAAATAATGAAACGCTAGTCAGTGGTTGTCTACCCAAATCTATGTAACTCACGGCATCGGTAAGACAAGGTTGTCCATTGATTCCTCTATTATTCGCTTTGTAGTTGGAACCACTTTGCGCCTGAATACTGAAGGTTCACACCTTTCACGGGTTCTAATTGTTATCCAGTGAGGTACGGCACTTGTTTATGCAGGGACAAAGCCTTATTTTGTGCTGACAAGAAAAACGTAGACTGAACTTGCCATAACCCAACAGTTTTGCTCAGCTTCTGGTACAGCAGTAAACTTTGAGAAGAGTTCAGGGTTTTGGTTCGGTCTATGGTGTACAACGCCAACTCACTTCGTAAGTATTTGGTGGAGGCAAGATTTCAAGTGCTTAAGTGCACACCTTTTTCATTATTGGAACAGTAATCTTGACTGGTCAACTGAAGTCGCAGAAGTACAACGTAAGGTTAACAACAGGTAGGGGTGGCAGTTACCCATATTTAGCGAGCTGAAGCTCCCAATGTGTTCGTAGCAGGTCGAATTATGTCCAGCAGATATTGCACTGCTCGCGGGTTAGGCTGCAAGCTTTTCATTGTGCGTTGGCTACCTTTATATGCAGCTCACGTGTTGAGGCCAAGCGGCTTGATAACCTTTTTTTTTTCTCTTGAGAGGGGGGTGGGGTGGTTGGCCTAGTTCAGCTTTCTGTTAGGCAACTAGCATAAAATTGATGTTAACAGTCAACTTCTAAGAGAGATGTTACAAGTTAGAATAATCAATTACCTTCAATCAATTGTTGTGTCTCCATCGCTCAGAGATACACGAACGGCTGAGTGGAGCTTCATGCAGGATGTTGTTGAAGGCTTTCACTTTCTAATGGACTAAACACCCACGCTTGCGGTTAGTGAAAATATCTGAACCATATGAATGTGTGCTACCGTTGGTACAAAACAAATGTCAGAAGAGGACAGTTTCTATCAAGGCTTTCTTGAAAGATTTTGTGATGGTGGAACAAGAGCCATTTGTAGGACAAAATGTAGACCGGACTTGGGGCATTGTAGACATCAGGAAAATTGCGGTTTTGTCAAAATTCAGCGCCAAACACGTTACATCCGCAATCCGTTTCGGAGGTACCGTGATTCGCCTTCTGTTGGGGCGTTCCTTCACCAATAGAAATGCCACTTATCTCTGAGGATTCATACTATTCGAATCGCGCAACAGAGACGCATAACCAGTCGACACGATAAGGATGATAAGGAGTGATGAGGGGTTATTAAGGTGTCATCAAAGTTGATAATGGTTCGTCGCGGATGGAGAAGGTGCGAAAGAGCGATAAGAAGTTATAATGGTCGGGTAGTCCTAATGAGGTCGATAAAGACCAATAAAGGTTGATAAGGGTCTGGTCAAGTCCGACAAAATTGGTGAGGACCGATAAGAGTTGATAAAGGTCGGATTGTGATAAGGTTGATAACGACCCATAAGCTTTGATAAGGTTCGGAACGACTCTTATGAGCGTGATAACGACCGCTAAGAATTGATAAGGTGAGAAATAATAGTGAGAAAGCCGTGGGTATGTTTAACTACACTAATAACTGCGAGTGTTGAATCTTTGGGTCTACGACGTTATTCTTTTTTTTTATAGTATTCTGATGAATTCGAAATTCGAAATGCCCGTGTACCCTGCATTGGGTGCACGTTAAGCAACCCCAAGTGGCCAGCATTAATTCCAAGTCCCGCCTACAGCGTGAGTCACAGTGGTATTGTGGTTGTGGCACGTAAAAACGAATAATGTAATTATTTTTATCTATTGTAATTTTATTTTTTTTGGCTGTTCTAAGTTTCGTTCCTTTGTTATTGTAGGTTTATTCTCCTTTTATTATGAGTGTCCTCACTTTGTGTTTTCTTTCTTTCAATGTTCCTTTACTTATTTTAAATTTGAGACTCTAGTAGTTCACCTTGTACACCCCGCCAGATGGTTGGCCGCTGGCCTTCTTTGAGTATTTGCCACAGTTACTGTATCATTTATTTTGAACGTATGGAAGCCGATGGGCAGAAGCAGAAGAAGACGAAGATGGCGCAGGACCAAACAGTGCTTGAAAACGGCCAGCGCGACGCGTATCCGCAGAGCTGCACTCCGGACCAGTGGGCCGTCATGCTGGATTTCCTCGGTGTGCACACGGGTCTGGGTCGCGCCACGAACGAGATGCGGCCCGAGACGCGCCAGCGCCTGTGGTCCGAGCTTACCAGCCTGCTGAACGCCCTCGGTCCGACCACCAGGTCCCGCGAGGAGTGGCGCCAATACTGGCAGCAACGGGTGGCCGCCGCCAGACAGAGGGCCGCAGAGCTCGCCGCCGCCAAGGGCAGGTACGGAGCCTCGGCTGTCGCTGTACACTTAGGTTGCCTGCCTTTTCTGAAAAGCAGTGGTGGTTATGTGACCAATTATGGCATATACTCTACTAAAGGGCCTCTCACCTGGCCGCATCGAAAATTTCGGTTATACAGCGGAATGATTGTATACGCAATAAACTTACATATTGCTTCAATATTAGAGGAGATACGAGAAATTGAAATTGCGAGTCGACAGGCTGTCAGAAGGCGAACTTCACTGCCACAACTAACACTCACAATCTTTGCCAGTAACATTCCTTCCCTGTCTCCCATACCGGAGCTGAGGGACCACGTCACATTCACTTTACGAGGTGCACCACTTTTTTTTTTCTCCCTTTCGTTTTGTGCAGCGGGTAGCACTTCGATAATTTTGCTCGTTCTGAAGATCTATCCTTGTCACGTGCCACAATTTGTGACGTAGAAGACAGTGCATCTTACACACTTTCTCACGTAGCGTTGTTTCTACGTATGATCTTGATTCTTTTGGAGGAAGCGGGGCTTCCTCATGACTAAGGGCGTGCTGGTTTTCATATCATATTTCTGTAGCGGGCGCGAAATGCACCTCTTTGATACTTTGCCGACAGAATCGTCAGCGCGTGATATACGCACCCTATTCTATGAGAATGCAAGCGAACTCGAAAAGGGGAAAAGTCGAGAGTTAGACATAGACAAAGTGACAGGAAGGTGCCTCGACTAACAACTGAAGTTTATTAATGAAAACAACGCCCCTCAAGTCCGTACTGAACATGCGTGAGGCACACCATATCATACACAAGACAAGCACTTTATATAGCGGCATAGATCAAGAAATTCAAGCTCTCTCTTAGTTAGGAACAGCGATGGCGCGCTACAGACTTCTTGGGGCGAAGTTTATGGATGTGATCAGATTCAATCAACTCTCTTTCCTGCTGAGTCTTAGCCTTCCCCACGATTGATACGTTGTCGAAGATAAGAGTACAACCGCACTCCTTACAATGTAGCGAGAGAGGAGTACCTTTGGGTACCAGGTTATCATGCTCACGAATCTATTCACTCACACAGCAACCGGTTTGCCCTATGTAAACTTCGCCACATTTTAACGGGAGACTATACACTACGCATCTGCCACACGTGCAAAATTTGTTATCATGCTTAGTATTTCACGCACTCCTTCGCGAATTGTACTGCGAAACCTTCATGCAACGCTTTGTCAGCTTACAAAACGCCGAACAAACGATACCATAATCATGTGCCAACTATCCCAACTTAAGCCACTCTCATATTCATCCTACTCGTGGGCTTGCAATGCTTGCACCTGGTGAGGGGTCCTTGAATGTGATTTTCAGCCGGCCGGTACACAGTCGACGCATCAACTTGCCTTCAATCCGCTTTCATTAACTGGATGCGATCATAAGACTTGTGTCCTTATAATCTGGCCCTAATGATTTTTTCGGCAATTTTGGGGTGGAAATTATGTTTCCTGTCACAGTGATCGTATACGATGCTTCCGGTGCGTTTCGCTTGGCATCCCATAACTTGCACTACGACATAGAATACGCCCGCACGCAGTGCCGTAAAAATAATGAATACGAGAAAACATTTTCAGAGAAATTATACCAGTCTTGATTGCATGACCACATCTATCGAACAATAATCAGCAGCTGGCAAGCATTTCTTCAAGTGACCCTACGTCCGGCCGGGAGAATGCGCACTTTGGTTCAGAAATACAAATTCCTTCCATCGAAGGCAATGAGATTTCCTAGGTTTGGCTTTTGAGGCTCGTATTGTTATTATTTCTTTCCTGGTAGCATCGTATACCTTTCCTTTAGCCATTCTTTGAAGTTGCCTCTGTGGATGCTGTATGTACACCCGTCACTTACAGCGCATACATAGCCGAGGGACAAAAAGGACGACGAAGACAAGCGCTTGTCCTCGTCGTCCTTTTTGTCCCTCGTCTATGTATGCGCTGTAAGTGGCGATTGATACCATGGAATACCAACTAGCCCATACCCAAACCTTGCTTCTGTATGTACACCACTGCTCAACATTGCTAAGACTTTTTTGCTGTTGGAGTGATGTTGTTTTCCATTGATTATATTAGCAAAAGATCCACCTGCACCTTGCCGTGTTGATAGTTTGCTTCAAGAGCGCCTACCCTTAAGATTCGTTCCCATGAAAACGCGATACGCTCTTGTTCTTTTTTTTTGTCTTCTAGATTTTCGAGGTAGCTGTAAAGCCTAATCATTTAACTCTAACCCGCCTTTGATTGACAGTGATGTTACTGTTCTTAACCAGTCATCTTCACTGGGCTTTCGACTGGGCATGCCTATATACGGTGAATGTGCCATATTGTGTCATGAGCTTGAGGATCGCCTTATGCCATACGATGCGTCCTTCCCTACGAGGTAAAGCTACTGATGTAGCAGCGTGATGGAAGAGATGCACACGCACGAGTAGACAGAAGAAGAGGAAAGTGAAAAAGAGCCGGTGCTATGTTTTGGCTTTTCCGTTCATTGGCGCTGTCTGAAACAAACGAGATTTCAAACAACCTATTCATCATTACCATGTTCCTCTGAAGCGGAAGTGTGCTATGTTGCTCCCAGCCACCTCCAGAAGCACTTGCCACAACATCCGGAGATGGCGTCCGTGCCTCCGCAGTAGCTTCTTGGCAAGGAAGCACAGGTGATATGACTCGGTCCATACCCATGCCGTCACAGCGACTGCCCAATACATGGCCAACCCCTTCGATACAGCGATCGGTGGCGGCACTACTACAACTCCAGCGAGGGTGGCGCTCCTTGACCTCCATGCTTTCAAGGACGATCCTGCCATCAGTTTTCGCACCATGGACTCTGTTGACACCTGCCTCCCTTTTCCAGAAACATTCAAGAAATTATTTGTTAAGGGAGCTTCACAGAAGCAGCGAAAACATGAAATTAGTTCGAAGGGCGTGAATGTTACGCCTGGAGAAAATCGAACGCAGCAGTGCTATTTTCGGTTTCGCCCCTTCCTACCCCCTCCCCCCACCTTGACTGTTATAACATTCGCTTTATGAAGATTCGATTGCATAGGCAAGCCGACAAGCGGGTATCTTCATCTACATATGTAAAAATTTTGGAACTTCTCGAAGCTCGCAGCCTTGCCCGAACTTCCCCGGCAGCTAGACAGTGCATAATCGACGGCATTTATGATGCCCTTCAGCAACAAACGCACCTTCATCCAATGCGGCAATTCCAATTGACAGTATTGCCCTTCCTGTGTGTGCGGTTGACGTCGAACATTACAATGAAGATGGAAGCAAGTAACTGGCATATGGCTGCTGTTCCCGTCTTCGCTGAATTGCTCGCCTGCTTGATTCTGGGAGGCGACCATTTGCTTTTCGGCAACGTTTAGCTCACCCTTGGACGTGGCGAAATGAAACCCTGTCCCTTACAACATGTGCGTTGAGTTTGCATGACAGTTTTTTTTTTTCAGACAACACTGCGCAGGTTTCCAGTACTAGCTTGCTGGACCATCGCATTACAGCGCCAATGCCCGTATTGTTGCGACAGTACGCTGTGGGAGAGCGGTTTGCTATTGCTGAACAAATACCGGTAATGCTAGCCGCTAAAATTATCAGGCCACCTCTGAAACTGCGGGCGGCGCCTATCGTCTTTACCCGAAAAAAACACTGCTGTCTACAACTTTTGTTAACTACAGGGAACAGAATAGGCGCACAATACCCGACTCATGCCCGCTGCCCCCTATTCACGATGCTATTTACACAGCACGCAGCGCGGCATTCACAAATCAGCGTAAGCGAACAAGATCAATTCAAGACGGTCTTTGTAACACATTCGGGCTTTTACAAGTTTATCCGAATGTCCTTTGATCTTCAAGCCGCCCTAGGTGCATTTCAGAGCGTCATGATTGTTGTACTGGGCCAGCTAGCATGTGCTGTATATCCTAACGACATATTTCTGCGCAACAGAAGGACATCTGCGATACTAGACAAATAAACAAGAACGTGGAATCGAGTGCTAGCTTAAGCAAGAGAAGTGCCAGTTTCGTCGAGCCACTATATCTTCTTTCGACTCTACCAAACATGGTGTAACGCCCCTTCCTGAAAGGATAGAAGCCGTAGCCAGCTAGCCCGCACTGACCTGCATTAATCAGCTGCAGGCATTTCTGGGAGTCGCATCGTACAGTCGCACATTTGTCCCACCTTTCCATCAACGATAGCTCCGCTCACAGATCTGCTTAAAAAGCATCCTTTCAACATCGCTTTGAGGACCCTCACGTAGCAGGTGAGGCGTAGCTAATTTCTGAGGCAACTCAATGAAGACTGGGTCACAAAAGTTCACACTTATGCTAGTAAGGTTGGTGTAGGGATACTTTGGATTAAGCACAGTCCAGATGGATGTAAGTACATCCTTCGTGCGCCAGCCGCAAACTTTCGTATTCGGAGTGGCCTACCAACCTAACGAACTAGAGTGCGTAGCAAGTGTCTGGGGCGTCGACGATAAGTTCCGACACTATGTGTTTGGCCCAAGGCTGACGCATAATGCCGCTGTTGCGTGGATGTTGACAAAGCAACAGCCTCAGTAAAGTTGAATTAGCGAGCTCATTGAACCAAGTGTGTACGCCATTCGACTTCTAATTTTCGGCAGTATGCTGGAGCACAAAATCAGTTTGCAGCCGCTGTACTGCGAAACGCAATTAAAGACGAAACAGAGATGGCGGAATTAGTTTCTCACAGAAGGAAATTTCTAATTCACAATACATCGATAGAGATTTGGTGCCAATAACGAATTATCTTAGATATACGGGGAGCGATTCCAAGTTTTGTTTTATTCGAAAGTACGTTTACCGTCATCACAGGATCAATATTCAAGACGAAAGCCACCCTTTAGTTATTCCTGGCTGCTTGCGTTACGGTACGTTATGTGCTCTCCACGACAACCCTCGAATCACAGGCGACCATCGAGGGACGCTGCGCACAATTGAAAACCTCTTTTCGTGGCGAAGATCGACAGGAGCATTCGTTCATACGTCGCAAGCTGCGAAGTGGGCCAATAACACGCACTGCTTTCAGGGTCTCGTCAGCTTGGGCTTCCTGCATTCCATACCCCTCCTGCGACACTTTTTGCACACTGTGGGAACTGATTACGTCTGGGCTTTGCCAACAACGACAGCTGCTAGCCGTTATATTTAGTCGACGTGAACTGTATATCAATGTTCTTGGAAGTCGCTGTCGTGCATTCACTCACCGCCAGCTGCGTCCCGAAGCTTGCACAGGACCGCATCGAATGAAAACGAGGCATTCAAAGGAAACTGATTTCCGACAGGTCGGCCAATTTTGGTAGTTACGAGTTCAGCACTTATTTCCGCCAGATTGAAATTGAGCAGCACTTCGCGTCAGCCCACGACCCGCACATGAATGCTATGACAGGGAGATCGAACCAGACCTTCGAAGCCCGACTCCGACCACAATGTAAAAGCAACGATCCAGGTGAACCCGACCCAGACAAGCAGTTTCAATCAATCAGTCGATCGATCAATCAATCAATCAATCAATCAATCAATCAATCAATCAATCAATCAATCAATCAATCTTGATTAGCTTTCGAGAAGGTGAAATGCGCACACACATATGCGCGTACATACAGACTAGAGGCTGTAACATTCTGAAGCGGATGCATGCGCTTTTAATACATCATTGGGGAGCTCAGATGGAACTTCGATGCATGAGTTTGTTAAACATCAGCTGCAAAAACTGGGCTGTATATACTCTCAGACATCATTGAAACACAGATGTCTTTTGACACGACAGATATCTGTGACCACATCTGAGCAGAAGAAAGGCAACAGGGGGGGGGGGGGGGGGGCGTTTTTATTAATCAGATCATAATTCTTTCTTGGCTCCTTTTAACGTATAGGCAGAGGCACGCAAGAGAGTTGCTCAACATTCACACAAGCGGTACTACCTACGTCGCCACCATCCCACATCGGGGTGCAGGATCGCAGGAGAAGTCTGGGCAAAGCGAAGCAACCAGTTATCGATTAATAACATGCATGCGAAATTCCAGGGATCATTCATCGCCACTGAACACATGAGCGACTACAGTTAGTGATACCATGAGGAAAACATCGTGAAAAGACAAGGACGACAACCAAGGCGACGAAAACAACAAACACAGCGTGGCCGATTGTAAATAAAGAGACCCAGATGCGTGAACAGTGTTCAAACATGAACGAGACATTGGTTTGCACAGAAGAGGGGAAAGCCTTTGTAGCATTGTGGTGCGCGGCTCACTCCGCGACAATGGTCATCAGGGTTTCCCACCCTGATGGTGGATGAGAGAGATGCGCAAGAAGAGAGTGCTCGGGGCTGATGGCCGTAGTGGCATATAAGCTGTCCTGCGAACACTGAACACTATGAAGTAGAAGAGGACAGTTAAGAGAGGCTGGCTTGTTGGGTTGTCTCTTCCGTATAACACGTCACTTTTGCCTCTCACATGAATTACGGTGGTCTAGCATGATCGACCGCAAGTCTATCCATCCTGCGAAACACAGTACTGCCTCTCATAACTAATGTACCCTTTAATACGCATACAAGGGAGCACTTCTTGCTGTAGGTTCGTGTTCCTATGCACAAGCTTTGTCAATCTAGCCTATTTTTGAAACATAAGAACAGCACGCAACACGAGAAACAAGCTTTCCTAAGATTTTGTCATTTTGTCATTTGGAATCGCCAAGTGACAAACCCTACAAGTTTACATGAAGAATTTCGTGGATTGGGCCTTTTTCGAGAACAAGCTATGGGAACAGTAGACGTTTTTTATAACTAACTTGATAAGCGACCTTGAAAGTAAGAAAAGAAGTAATGAGCACTATTATCGCCTAGTGAATGTAGACATTTATTAAAGTCAAGAATAAGTTAGCTAGTGTTTTTCGCTACCTCTGTCGTGCCTTACCTGCCTGTACGTCGGAATTTGTGTACAAATTGGTGTGCGCATCATGGACTTGCTGCCAACAAATTAATGTGTTTTAAATCGTTTGTGGCAGAGAACAGTTCCAGTCCATTAGCTAGTCTACTCGAAGAAGCTGGCATTGCTTGCACAAAAGTTCGATATACATAATTCACTATTTAACAAAAGATCACCAAATATGTTTTCAGCTGATCACATTATGGCACATTTTTATATCTGCAAGCTTTACTGGGTGAGAGTGCAAGGCACATCCACCTGAAAACAATTGTGTGGGTGACGCCATTTACGAGATATGCGCCGTCAAACTTGTCCTAAAAATGCACTGTCGTTCCACTTACTTTCTTAGCAAAACATCGTTCTATGCATTGAAGGGCAATAGTAGCTGGAACGCCAGTGCATTTCTCCGCTAAGTTCGGTAATTATTATCTCGAAACTGGTGTCCTGAGAATTCGTTCCATGCGGATTCGCCTTGCGAACTCCCAGGCTAGAGTTTGTAAATTGCAGTATGTCTCATAAGGTAATTATTTACGAATAAATTTGTAATTTTTATTAGTTAGTTCATTATGCATTTGAATGTTTTGTGCACGTAATATGCGCCTCTTCTAGTGAAACCAGCTCATAAACTAGAATTGCGCCATTTGCCACATGCAATATTTAAAAAGTTTTGAAAGTATTCGCTGAAACACCCGGTATATATACGTCACCGCCTTTGTATATAAAAAATTTGGGTACGTTTTATTCATTCCTTGCCCTCTCACAACATTACCTACGACGTTTCGTGTGACTAACTCAAATCGCACACTGGCGTACACCTGCGGACGGCAGGGTAATGACAATCTGCTATTTGCTGTTGAGCATCGTGGTACATCGTCGCGGCCGCTAGTCCTTTAGTCCGGAATGTAAATAAAAAGAAGAAAAATAACATTTTATATATTAGGGTGAACGAGGCACATGCCTAGGATTTTTGTTTCATGGTGTAAGTTTCTATGAAAATGAGGCGGGGGGGGGGGGGGGGGGGGTCTTGTAGAAGTATGAATAACGTCCACCATTCGCCATAAAGAAGCGTAAACCCGCAAAAGAGAAATGAAATAAGGCGTACCTCACACTACTCCTTTGCTTGGAAAACAAGGAACCACGTAAAATGTACTCGCGCAGGAAAGAAGCACAGGAAGAACACTGCCAAGAACAATTAAACAAGCGAAAGTGTACAATGAAGATTTCCATAGTAGAATACAACTTAAGAAAACAGCAGTTAGCAACCAAGGCACACGGACCGTGCAGGGTTGTGTTACTCTGCCAGCCAATCACCAAAGCAAACAATATCATCATCATGCGGCCTTTTCAAAATGCCGTCGTACTTTATAGTTTCGGAGCGCGTGCTGTTCTTGAGTCTTTTCATCGGCGGAAGCAATGAGGTGTGCAACAGAGATGGACAAAGTGTATGGAGTCTGAGCACCGCATTTTTCAAAAGTCTGCGGTACAGTTCATTTCACTGCTGAACCCATTTTACTCATGAAATTTCATGGCAACTGAAATGAAACTTGACAATAAATAGTTGCAGCGAAGCAACCATTTTATTTCAGTTCCATAAAGAATTAGGCTTTCACCATTCCATTACAATAGACGAAAGAAAATGTATAACATTACGCGCTAATAACCTTATGGTTGTGGTTGCCGCCTTATTTTGGTAACAGGAAAAGTTTGAAGTACAAATTATTTGCAGCCTCGCGGAGGAACAGTGGCTGGTGGTTATGACAGAGCGGACAAGGCCTCACTGCAGACATAAGTTGTATCTGAATATAGTAGCGTTTCTTCTGTTAGCTCTGAAAGAGAGAGAGATATTTATTTGCGGAACTATCACAGTTCTTTTGGATCCCTCTTTTGCTGCTCTACCAAATGCCATAACCGACTCGTATTGTTATTTGGGAAGTTGCGTAACGATGTGTGTCCGCCAGTCCCGTACAACCACGTAGAGCGCAGGACACTGCGGTTCTAGACGCAAAAGTTAGAAAAGTACCCACATAAGCACAGCAGAGAAGTGACTACGTCAGGCGGTTCGACTGATAACTGTAGAAGCGTCATTCAAAACACGCGGAATTGTTCTCCACTTCCGGCGGCGTTTTCTCTACTTCCTTGTTTAAGTAAAAAGAAGTTGATTCATATATATTTTCATAAACAACAGTTAAATTATATAATTTTCGCTTTTCGTTCCTATTTGGTTGTTGCCTTGGCTCTCTCCCTTAGTAGATCCCTTAATTTCTCAACACCTTGTGACACTCGTTTCTAGGTGCCAATTTTGCACGAAAAGTGCTGTACAATTAAGGAAAAACCATACGAGGTAACATGTGACAGTCGCATTGCTTATGGGTTTAAGGGTTATTGCAGGGTTTACTGATGGACGTTGCTTCGCATTATTGTATTTTCCACCTTATCTAAACCATATCGCGGGTATATGGTTCCGGGGATGTGCCAGCGTCGTGGCGAGCCGCCACTCGAGGAAATAACGGAGCAAAAGGAAAAGTTAAATGCAATTGGCGTTTTCTCCGGCCACAACGCGTTCCACGAGCAAACAGACCAGCTGACTAAGAACTGAATTCCTTTCCTGGTTGCTTGATCAGTCTAAACAAAGAAGGTTGGACTAACGAAGCAATAGCAATACGTGTGACCGTTGAATAGATGGTGACAACTGAACGCATCTCGAATTGCGCGGGCACTGAACCTATTAGAAAACGAGCCTTCACACCCTTAAAAGATGGCGATAACTACTGCCATCCAAAAGAAGTGAAAAATGGAGCAAAATATTGCCCGCTGAATAGCTGTGAAGTCTCAACATTCATTTGGCGGCGCTTTAGAATTATGTGAGGAGTGGTGGCGTGGGCGGGGAATGGGGTGTGCCATTTGATTTCGCCCCCCCCCCTTGGGTACGTGCCTGGGTTGAACCTTAGATAAGCAGAAATCAAGAGTAACCTACTGGTCCGCATTACAGGATTTTTCAGTAAAGCGGTGCAGACAGAAGTAACTTTTGAGTATTGTATCGTTACTTGCAGACGTAAATCACTGTTTTTTTGAAGCTAAACCTACACTCGGGACGCCTGTTCGCATTTCGCATGGCTGCATTAAGGAAAAGTTTTCGCACTTTCCATCATTTGCGAAATTTGCGTAATATGAACTGGGCTGCTCCTAGATGGCACGAAAAATTGTTGCGTCGACAGGAAACATATAAAATGTAAACTGGTTCCGCTCTACTTTATTTGACTTGTACCATAGTGGCCATAGGAGGGTTACTTAGCGGACAGCATTTAAGAGAACGGAACTATCACGTGTAGCTGTGTAGTTTGTTCGAGCTGCTTCTGCATGAATGAATGTGTTCTTCTCTTGTTCTTGTGTACGCTTTATTTGTATCTTTCAAAGTCGCAATATCACATTTTCATTCATTATCGAAGACTTCCATCTGGCAGTGAGAAACCAGCTTTTCCCGTTGGGCTGTCCGAAGATGACGCCCGTGTGCTGAGTGTCGTCGGCGACGAAGTGACCCTGGAAGTCGTCGAAGGTCACGCGGTGCAAAAGCGTCGTCAGCGCCAGTCCCCTTCCAGTTCATTGCACCCGGTACGTACTACAAAAGCGCGCGCAACGTTTTTCTCATCTGGCGTGCGTTTAAATATTTCACCCCCCCCCCCCCATTCCAGTCGAACTTCTTTCCAATAACGGCAGATAATGCGAAGTGCAACACGAGCACGCAGTCAAAGTAACCATGTAAAACAAGTTTAATGAAAAAATTAGAGGAACGTAACTGCATATAGGAAAGAAATCAGCGAATTTTCAGGAGGAAGAAACATTGCGTAAGACACAATGACATGCGTAATGTGAAATTACAAATAATGAAGAGAGGAGTACGGGGGGGGGTATTCTGTAAGAGTCCACCTAGTGGACTGTCAATTTCGGACGCTGCTGATTGGCTAGGACCGCTCGTCTCCTCCTCTCTCGTACAGCTGCATCCAATCAGCAGCGGCCAAAATGGAGAGTCCACTAGGTGGACTCTTACAGAATACCCCCCAGGTCCCTTACATTCTGAAATTTCTTTGTGAAAACAAGACCGAAAGAGCGGTTATAAACCCCACGAAAACACACAAGAACGATTGGCGTGGTTAATGTCCTAATTCTTATTCCGGTGTTTTATTGAGTACTTGTACAGCCGCCCAACCCATTTGGTTTTTACCTTTAGTCGACACAGCGCGGTCAGTAATTTCCTTCTCGCGATTTAGCGCTTATGGAGTTCGCACTTGTCGTTATACCATTTCGGACACAAGCCGCCGCGGTGGCTTAGTGACTAAGGCGTGGCGCTCCTAAGCACGATGTTGCGGGATCCGCCCGTGTGCCGTGCATTGGATTAAGGTTAAAAATCCCTAGGTGGTCAAAATTGTCTACGTGCCTCATTACGGCGTGCCTCATAATCGTATCGTGGTTTTGGCGCGTAAAACCCCACGTATTCTCATTTGTGACGCATTTAACGGCAAGTGTCGGTCCACGTAACTTTGGCTGCCTCGTTTCCGTCTGCTTAAAGCTTCCAGAAGTACTCCAGATGATTGTTTATTCAGAGAAGGCCCGCGTTACCCGCTCATCGCACCTTTTTTAAAGAAAGAAACAACCACAGTTGTAAACGACAGAGCAGCGGGACAAGTATAGTGGTGTAAATAGTGCGATAGCTACAATTTATTTATGGCCCCGTAAGAATTAACAATATACCGGGCCGGTTGGCGCGCTAGAGCTTGTTTTACAGAAGACTACGCCCAATATCACCGGACCTAATTAATAGGTGGCCCGGATATTAGCGAGATTTCATTAGAACTTTTTTCTTTAGAGCTTTTCTTGGCAAGGCTGAGTAAAAATAGCTACAAAGAATGCCGCAGTTTTGCCCTAGAGGCGAAGCATCTACTACAATAGCAAATAATTACATAGCTAGATGAAACCAGGATACTTGTTTTATCAGGCTGCAAACATTCCCCTACTAATCGAATTAAGAAGCACCGTGTCACTGGCGCAGAAGCGAACATGAACACTCGATGACCGCCGCGGACAGTCGCCGTCGGAACGCAGGCGTGAGTGTGAGGAGCAGCAGCAGCAGCCTTATATTCGCGAGCCAATGAACCTTTCTGCTGTTTTTCGCTTCAACGCAAAGACTAAGCGGCGACAGCACAACGCGTACGATGCCTGCAGCCTTCGGCGGGCCCAGACTGTACACCCACCGCAGATTACTTTCATGAGAGAGCCCGCGTTGCCGTACGAAGCTAGGGATGATCGATTATTTTTTATCGCTTCAACGATTAATATTTTATCATTTTGGCCTTTAGTCAATTAATCGCTTGCGATTGAGGGTTTTTAATTCCATAATTATTTACTGAAATTTTGTTCGGCCAGTTCTACAAAGGTAGAAACACTGTTATCTACTTTCGCAGGGCCCTATTTTAATGTTTGACAGGTGGAACCAAGCTTGAAACACAAATATATAAACGCTCGATAAAGGATAATCTTTAATTTGTTAAAGACTAAATACAACTGGCACTAGTGGCTTTTGAAGAGCCAAACAATATACGGAATAAAATGGCACTTACTACCGAATTAAAGAAGATACATCGCATTAGTGCATCCATGTATACAGTACAGTTAAACAAGAAATAAGAAAAATGGCAAAAGGAAAGGTAAAGCCCAACTAAAATATGCAAGAAATTGAGATGTGCACAGGGGTAAAAAATTGATGGCTGCGGATTTTAAATCACATGCTCTTTTCTACAGAACGAAGGATTGCCAATTGGCTGGAAAGCTTGGGTGAAACCGACACCTTCTTTGAATGGCCACAGTACCAGCATGCGAGAATAGATGCTCGGACGCGATAGATTTGCTGGAACCGACACAGACTGCACCGCTATGTCAAATACATGCTCGAAACCGGCGGGCATGCTGTGCCACGTCTTTAGTGGACTGGGAGTGGCAACGACGACCAACGCCTCTGTTGGTATAGTATGATTTGAATTGCGAGGGCATGGTGGCGTGTGCGGTGGCGGGCGGGAGGAGAGGCGAAGCTCTCGGCTCGGCATCACTCGGGACTGCGAAAAACAGTCAGTCGTCGCTCTGCCACAGCTGTGCAGTACTTTTTCACTACATTCCAGTGCGATTTCCAAATTTTCAGGCCACTGCTGTCAAACTCTCGAAAACCACTGATCGAACTGGTCTAATCGGTTAAGTCGAATAAATGAAAGGTGGACACCGAGGAAGATTAATCGTTCTGCAGCATAGCGGTAATCGAGCAATCGTTAATCGTTATTACCAACCCTACGCTTAGCCGCGCCGTAGGCAGTCGCGGCCGAAGTTGAACTCCCCCCCTCCCCTCCTGCTGTCTTGCGCGCGGTGCAAAACGGCGTGCTTTATCCTCGCCTTCCTCGCTTGTGAGCGCGGTATCAAGCCACCATCTTTCTTGGCTCACCCTCGCATGCTTTGACCCGCGCCCGCATTATATTGAGCGTGGCCCCGACTTTATTGCTTTCGAACTTTGTATAGGACATGGCGGTGACGGCGATACCGGAAATTCGCTTGGAGTGTCTGTGTAATTGCTATCACAATTAAAAAGAAGCTAAAAAGACTATGCAAAGCAAGCGAACAAGCAAGAAAGGAATCAGACGTTGTTCAAGACCATTGTAATATACTTGGGTTTGATATGACAAAACACACGGTACATATTAATATGAAACTCATTGCGAACGTGCTTTACGTTTTGTGATGCCAAAGCGTGAATAGCACATTGAGCGAAGAGCCAAAGTCTGTCGTCTGGACAAGCGAAATACAGCGCCTAAATTCCCATTGGCTGCGGCGCCAAATCATGAGTGCGCCTCGACGGAGCAGAGTGGGCGATTGGAGACACTTGCAACCGTGATAGCGAGCCAGGTGTTGCGTGAGGGGAGAGGGCATCCCCACGACACCACGTCACCCTCGCTGTCGCTCTGGGAAGTCTGTGTCATCCGCGCCTTCCTTGTCCGTGCTTGCCCTCACCTGCGTTCTAAGCGCACATTGGTAAGCGCAAATGAAAACGCACAAACCCCCTGAGCACTCTGCTTTATGACGTCATGCTACTTGGACCGAAATTTCCGTTGGGAAGCCCGACGTGATGAAATGGTGACGTCAAAATCACTGCGGCTTACTCGGGAGCGTCCCTATTAAATTCTGTGACAGTCGGGCAAGGTACCATGACGTCACGGATCAAAGTGCAGCGCCTTGGGCCATTTGGGAAGCATTGGCCAAGCATCTCAACGGGCTCGCCTGCTCGCGAGGAGGTCATAACACAAGGGAGCGCTCAGTTTCGTACAATTGGACATTAATGATTTCTCATTCACAACTCGTAAAAAAGTGCTTAGGTGTCCCCACATTTTTTATGCGTTAAACCATACAGAGTGCAGAACAACTCACTTACCGCTGTTGTTGCTTTTTTTTTTTAATTGTAGAGCATGCAAGTTTCCCCTCAATGCTTACCGCTCACGGCGAGATTGCATAGTAGGCCCGCAATATTTTTTGTTCTCACTGTGCTTCATTGCGCTGTGACGGTTCTTACGTTTCGCATTTCTATTGCGTCACGTTCTCTTGTAGCTGCACTGCGTTTCTGTCTGTCTCTCACTTGCTTTGGTTTTCTTGCTACACAGTCGCAGTCGACATCGTACCCGTCTAAGAAGTGCATGCATGGCGGAGGCGCTTCTAAAGTTGTGTCATCTCGACGCAGCCGCCACACGGGAGAAATGTCCGGGTCGGAATCGCCTGCTTCTGGTTAGCATCTAGTTTCGCTCGTTCCCGCCTTAAAATAGTGGATATGTTTCTACTGCTCTGAAGCATAGCCTACGTAGAGGCATTGAGTGAAATAGTCGCACTCTAGGAGCAGCTCTTGTTTTTTTTTTTTTTGTTGTTGTTGTTTTTGTTAGCACTATTCAACTGTTCGTCTTCCTTCGAGTGTTCTCACAGTTTACGCTGCAGTGAAAAGCAGCTTCTCTTTGCGCCTGACTGTTGAGGACTGCGAAAAAAAGAGCACTCCAAAGTAGCCATTTTATTTGCTTAGTGCGCGCGAACCGGAAGATCGAAGCCCGCACTACATTGCTGAAAGCTCGGCTGTCCTATGTTACTGGCATTACGAAGCATAACTACAGCGTCATCGAAGCCGCAAATAAACACGGAACAGAGAATATGGCTGCTAGATATCAGTTGCTTTTATTACATCAACTATTTCACGCATGAAAGTCGCCCTCGCGCCAGAATTCGAGAGTAGGACATAGCTGAATCGCCCATCAAGCCTATAGGAGGCCTTCTAATGCCGTAATGGGCTTCACGTATGCAATAATGCAGTAAGGTCCAGCATCAGTTATCTGCATTTTGTGTATATATCTTCGTATTACTTAGCCTGGCAACCGCCGTGCTTCTATATAAACAGGCGTGCACTCCGCATCGAAGTAAACGCTCTCTCTCTCTCTCTCTGCATCTGCACGAAGGGTGCACGCCTGTTCACCAGGCGTCCACTGCAGCCACCGAGGGCACGACCTCGGGGACGCAGTGCAAGCACGCCTATCTCGCACGCATCGCAGAATCCCAGGAGCGCTTGACTCAACTGAGGGAGGAGCAGGCAGCTGAGGACACCAGTTTTCGTACCCAAGTACTGAGGCACTTTGAAGAGGTTCGGAGGCCACTTCGCTCCTTAACGCCTTCAATTATGGCGAGATGTTTCTAGCGCTTCCAGGGAAAGAAAAAACTGCGCAGAAAGAAAGACGCAACGGGTGATTGGACAAGCAGGACGCAGGGCCTTCCAGCCGGTCATTTCTCTGTTCTTCTACCGCGTTTCTTTTCCCTCATGAAGTACAAGAAACATCTCAGATGTCAGCGTTCTAATTAACGCTAAGCTTCGTTCATTAATTATTGCGAGATATTGACTTGTGTAATTCCATAATTTGTATCTCGTCTAAGTAGCCTTCCTTTCGATTTAGCAGCAGCGTGCCTACTACCAGAGAAATCTGTTCCAGTTGCCTACCCGAAAGCAGAGCCCCCGATCCTTAAATTTAATAGCAACCGACACGTGACTGTTCATAAGTTGTCATTAGTCCTATTAGGATTGTCACTTTACTATAACAGTTCCGCCCACAAACGTTATATGGTCCCCTTGATACATTTACAGCGGTGACGGTGCGTTCAAAAGATTTTTATTTCGCACACACGGAGTGACCTAACGCTTTTCTTCAGGAGTACCCCCCGAGGGGCTGAAGAATGTATATGTTTATATTTTTTTATTGTGCTCTCGTTGGGCTTCCCTAAGCACTGATTGCTCAGATCGCACTATCGTGGCTAGCAGCATAAGCACTGCGCTCTGCTTGTTACCTCATGCCCACTTCCGCACATGCGCGCTGACACTCGGTGTTGCCGTGCGCTCCGTTCTTGCCTACAAGCAGCGTAAGAACTGATTCATATCTCCTCTGTAATCACTCAAAGCCTTAGCGCGGGCTGTTCGCTCGCACGTTAACCGCACACGCCTGTTATTACGCACGGTACAGGCGGCCGTTAGCCAACAAGCGTTGCCGCCACGCATGCGCGTTTCTTTTCTCGAGATTATAGTGGGAACTGATAGTAAATCGGGGTGGTCGACCCGGCCTTCCAGCTCGGATTGCCAGACTCACCACATGCATGTCAGAGAACGGCAGGTCACCTTCTGGTGCAGTGAGAGCGATATGGAAGCAAAGGCAGAGGTGAGCTATCGGTGACATCCGATTGAATGCCCCGGCATCGTGCAGAACCACACAGTCTCATACAATTACTAGGGGGAGCTGTGTCACTAGTGTCTACGAAAGGCGCAAGCAGGGTTGTTTTGGCCAGCATGGGAACGATGGTACAAGTTTGTGTTAACTGTGGTTTTTTGTTGTTGTAGATTCTATAGCTTAAATGACGTACTCGTTTAAAATGAGGGCTTGCTTTTCCCTGAGGTACTCTAGTTTGAATTAGAGGCAGCGATTGTCACCGCAGTATTGTCGCCTGCACGCAAATAGCTACCTGTAAATAAATTTTACTTGCCTAACAAACTAAATAAATACTCATATATATATACAGCATGTCAGTAAAACCAACAACTAATTAGGAAGTAAATAATAATGGACTGCTAACTCGTATTCATATTTTCTCAGCAATTCGATAATTATTTAAATAATTTGGTTCGTAATTAGATACGTTTGCTATATCCAACACATTGCAGATGCCATGTCCTTTAGAAACGCAGTAAGGAGCTTCTTTACACTATGTTCATCTATTGTTTGAGTTGTACCGGCATATCAAGGGGTAAGCGTTCCTCACTCTGTTTTTCTTTTTATTTGTGAGCAGTAATTTTAAGAATTCTATGTGCATTTCCAGATTTGACTTTCTTCAGCCTAACAGTATTTAAGCAGCCATTGTGACTTCTACTGATAACTGATATAGCATCTTAGTTCATAATGCTACATTTTATGTAACGAGCAGACTTCCACTCATTTTCAATATCGTAAGCATTTCCTAACCGCCTCATCGAACACTCCACCTCGTAGGTTCTGAGGTCCTTGAAGAAAAGAATTTAAAATGTCTGCAAGCATTCTGAAATGCAAGAAGCGTCTTGGCAGAGCGTATTGGGGTAAACAAGTTGGCCTCCATACAGGATGGATGGATGCTGTGAGTGTCCCCTATAAAACGAGGTGATGGGTTGCGCCACCACCTCGACGTCGGGTCGAGTCTGCAAAGTGTTTACCCACGCAATTGTGGCATTTCGGCCCCTGGTTGGGACACGCGTTGTCACTGCCATGCTGCTTTCCGCCACGTGTGGCACAACACCGGCTGTTAAAATTCGGACAATGCTGGTCTCCGTGTTCTAATTTGTGGCACGTCTCACAAGTGTAGACCTGCGACTTGAACGGGCAGACTCGTATTGTCAAAGACTTGAGCCCGATTTTGTATGGAAGGCTAGTCCGTTTAAAAGTGACTACAGCTGTGCCTTTCTCCCCAATGAGGCGAGCGCTGAGAATATCGCAATTTAGGCAGTGCAAGTTCACCATAAGCGGCTCGGCAGTCATTCCCCATGCGTTGCGGATAATGCCCCAGATTTGAACCTTTTGTATGGCGTTGCATGCTTGAAATGCGGTTTGCTGTCTATTTATTATAAGCTGTATTAAAGTCAGAAGGGCATCTCGGACGTGCCGTGATCATCGGTGTCAACGGCTATTTGACTACTCCTGTCCATGTATCTGATCTCAACGATCGGGTCAGCTTCATTCTGTGCGTTGAGGGAGCGTTGTGATGCGATTCCTGATTGCGTCATTGATAACAATGAAATTCTCGTCCATAATTCTGCATGGGTCTTGAGCTTTTAGGATAACAGTGTGCGCGCATGAAATGCATTGCACACGCGCGTTCGCTTGTTTCTTCCCTGGATCGCAGCGTTTATATGTGACGGTCTTCCACGCTGCTACGTATTCGCTGTCGTCTTCGTGAGCAGCCGCAGAGTCCGAGTCATACGCGTTAATGTCTGGCGTCACGTTGCCGTTGTAGTGAGAGACGCCATGTCGAAACGCGGCTTTGGGTTTACCTGCTGCAGCTGCAGCTATCGCGGACAGCGTTCGGTGTGCACGTTTTTCCAATGCTTGGCGGTAGGTACAATGAGTTAATCATTGCACTTGCTGTTGCTTCCCCTTGATGGCTCAGGATCAGCAAGTGGAGCGAATGGATTCACATCTGGACGGAGCGACGTCTTCCTTGAAGCGTTGGTGTCTACATGGCGTCAGTCGAGGTTTTCGTTAGGGTTAGCCAGTGCCACCTTTATTTTGAACGCGACAGCGTTGAGGAACTCGTGCCGTAGAAAAACCGATGTCGGCAGCGTTGGCCGTGAGCGAAAAATCCCGGAAAGCAATTCATAAATAAAAACAACTTGCAAGATGGGCTGCGTGGGAATCGAACCAGGGTCTCCGGAGTGTGAGACGCAGACGCTACCACTCAGTCTTGTGTTCGATGACTCAAAGCGCGACAATAGCGCCTCTAGTGAAGGCGTTGTTGCCTTAGAAACGTGCCGTAGAAAGTTATACTGCGGTGTATATTGATAATTACGTGCATGTAAGTTACAGAAGTCGCAGGTAAACGAGTAGCGAAGTACGTTTCCGCTACATTTCTTCTGCGCTTGGCGCACACGCAGAGCCATCTTGCGGCAAACACAGAAGACACCCTCCTCGCAATGTACGGCGCTGCCCCGACAGATGGCGCGCCACTCGCCCGCTTCTCCCCATCGTCTCGTCAAGATCATGCCGACCGAATAGTGGGCGATCCGAACGGGGTGCGATAACGCTATCGGGTTCCACTCTTGAAGGCGAAGCTTAAGCGTCCTCCAATTTTTTTCTGTGCGTGGCGTGTGAGCGCTGCAGCGTCCTCCTTTCCCTCTCATGTTACTTTCTCGATTTTGTCCCGAGATGCCGCTTGGTGGCTTCACCGTATTACCTGCTTGCAGACAACGTTCTCCCCCGCTCACGCTCCGGTGGTTTGCGGACATTTCGCGCCGCGCTTGTGTCGTCTGCGAGCAAGAAGTAAAAAGGTTATTGGATGTTATCGCAATGACAATAAACAAGTAATCTCTGCACCTAATAAAAAATAACGTTGAAATAAATTGTTATTAAGAGTCTTACCGGGGCCAGAATACCCGCCTCCGCCAAGTTACAGACGACAGTTTTGTCCGTACGTTTCTGGAATGCCTTTGCAGACTGCGTGACAGTGCCCACAGAAGCAGTTCGTGGTTACGCGCGTGCGTGTGAGTGTGTGCGTGCGTGCGTGCGTGTGTGTGTGTGTGTGTGTGTGTGTGTGTGTGTTCATTTTTTATTCCTTTTCTCTCTCTCACCTATCGCATCCCTTTGCCCGTTCCCCAGTACAGGGTAGCCAACTGGTAATATCTGGTTGACCTCCCTGTCTTTCCTTTGCCTCTCTCTCTCTCTCTCTCTTTCTATCCGTCCTACATGAAGAAGGAGCAGCCTAAGGTGAGGAGTTGAAATCTTACACAGAAAAGAAAGCGCGATTCCTCTACGACCACGCCAGCTAGCCTGCCTGCATCTGCTGAGGAACTGAATTCGTGCGCTGCATCGTTGTCAGACACACTCGAAATCTGTCTGGACGTGCCCGCTCAAGCACCAGAGCTCAAATAGCCCAGTGATCAGGTCATATCAACAAGTGCATCTGCAGTCTGCAGTGATGACGCGCCTGATAGGACTCCTTTGGCATCAACAAACGGCAAATGCGTGAACTTCATTTTTCCAACCGATGCGCAGTCAGTAGACGCGGCAGGCACCCGTGCCTTGAGATGAATTGGCGCTCAAGCTGAATGATGAAGCTGCGCATCAGCCTTCCTAGAACGAAAGAAATGGAGCGAAAAAGAAAGGACTTGGAAGACACGGAATCAGTGACTGCAGGCAACCGTCGACGATTACAAAAACGGAGCTTCAACGCCTAAAGGAAGAGTACAATGTCAACCAATTTCTTCAAGTCGCCGCAGACTCAAACCAGAGCCGTACGAAAGCCACATTAACTATGAATCAGTGCTTAACTACAAGGCAAGAAATTCAAGGTGGTCCGAAACCACTATAGAGCAACGCGTAATTTCGCGCAGCCTTTCCGCGAAGGCATATGAATACCTGAGGACAGAGCTCCTCAGACTCACATGCAGAACGACACTTCAAAACTACCTAGAAAGTACTGTAGGCGAAGTAAGTTTCAGTGATCTCATGAAAGAAAGGCTGAGCACCGAGATGGAATGCCTTGGGACGGAACAAGCCAGAATGTTCAGTTTGGTCATAGATGAACTGCGGATCAAGCACAGGCTCGAGTACAACAAGCAAAGACATGTTTTCCTGCGAGATGTTGCACAGCGTTTTGTCGGCGTCTGAAAGGAACTGGCGAACTCACTCTTCTGCTTTTTGCTCTGTGGCTTGCATGCGAGGTTCAGGATCCCGGTAGGATACTTCTTCACCAGGGCCTCCACTGGTGAGCTACTTGTGGAAACCACGAAGCGCGTCATCAGAAAGGCCGAAGAACAGAGATTTGAAATCATTCTGGTTGTGACTGACAACCATAAAATAAACGTCGATGCAATGGAAGTATTATCGCGTGGCGAACTGCAAACCCGAATACCTCATCCCGCCGATCCAAGCCGAAGCCGAGCCACATTGTAAAAAACATACCATCGCAGTTTCTGGCTAAAGAATTCTGAAAAAATGGCGAAATTTCTGCAGCTTACATAAAGAACCTCTACAAGATGCAACATGGCTCGATTCTAAAGCCGGTCCGTTTTCTCGTTAGAAAACACATGTTTTCATCAAATATAGAAAAAAAAAGTAGGAGTGAAGCATGCCGTCAAGTCGTTTTCACCTGCCGTCACAGCGGCTTTGTCCATGAAGGATAATGAAGGGCACACTTGCGATGCAAAGTTGGCCAGCGTCGGACCAACTGTGGAGTTCATGAAGCACATATGCGAATGGTTTCTCCTCATGGGTGTCAGCAATTGCCAACAACATATTCACCAAAATCACCCGGACTCCAAGCAGTCCTCTGATCCGGAGGACTCGACACTTCACTGGCTTGTTTTCTTACAATATGCTGAATACTTGAAATTGGCAAGCGAAGCGCAGAGCTCACTACGAAAGAAACGTAACACGCCCTGGTATTCGCAATGGTGTATAAAGCTCAGTCCATTAGGTTTTTTATTGGAGAGAGGATTCAAGTTTGTGCTGACGCGTAAATTTTCGAGCGACCCCATTGAATCGCTCTTTGGGAGCCTTTGGCGCAGTGCTGGGTGCAATGATATGCTCGACGTTAAAGCAGTATTTCTGGACATGCGAAGATTCTGAGGACGCGAATAGTCGCTGCTTCGCACACCAGTAACGTACAAACTTCAAGTTAATTCTTTTCCTCACGCAACATTACCAGGAGCTGCGAGACAGAAAGCACGTCAAGAAAAATGCGCTCACAGCAGTGAAACTACCGCAGCAGACACTGCGGGAACTGTGCATTTCATCAAAACCTTTTCTTCCAACGCCAGACATTGCAGCGGTTTTGCTTGTTGCGGAATGCATATCCCACGTTGTAAGCGAGAAAGTTGAGTGTCAACGCTGCATGTCGCTGGTCGCAATAGCACAAGGGAGCAGTTCTAGTGCAACAGATGGTTTGATCGCGCAGCAGGACAGAGGAGGTCTGTGCTACCCCACTTAAGAACTGATGCAAGCTCTGCATGGCTTAAAGAGGTTTGTGGACACGATGCTTTCACTTTCAGACCGCGCTTCCCTGCACAAGTCCATCATCATCAGCCTGGTTACGCCCACTGCAGGGCAAAGGTCACTCCCATACATCTCCAACTACTCTGGTCATGTACTAATTGCGGCCATGTCGTCCCTGCAAACTTCTAAATCTCATCCGCCCTTGTACAAGCCCTTGGAAACGGGTTTAATGCACAGTATTGATGTTACTGTTCCCTTGCCAGTACTGTTTTGTGACCATTGTAGCAAAAGCAGAAGGCACAGAATAATATAATTTGTATGTAAGAAATTTTTGAAGCCGATTTCAGGAACTGTGCCATGCCGTTGACTTCACTCACAAGAAAGCAGTAGCCGGGCCATATGAAAACAAGCCACTGTCTAGCAAATACCTATAGCTTTGATGGCTAAAGGATAACGGACTTGTCGCTTGTACGCCAACTTCGACACTGGACTGATCCACGTCCATGTTTGTTTACTTTTAGTGGTTCATACATGTCAATTTCAGAGAAGTCTCTTGTGACAAAATTGCTACGAACAGTATTTGCGATGACAAACAGGCGAGCAGGATGAAGACGACGACGTTTAGAGGCTAGCGCGGTCTGTTGCCTCTTGGCGAAGTGTGGCGTATTGCCTTGTAAATATACTTATATATAGCTTTTCATATGCGTCTTCCTACGTAACATATCTGGTGGGGGTGGACGTTCCCTGTACCTCGTCACGGAGCTTCGCAGTGGACGGTACGTCGAACCTTCCTTTATGGCTCGCGGCGACGACAACTCGACTCCGCCAGCTCCGACACCTGCTGCCACTTCGACGACCTGCATCACTCTCCCCGCTCCCCGCGATCCTGGCGTATTCTCAGGCAAAGATGGGGAAGACGTCGGTGACTGGATCAGCCTGTACGAAAACGTCAGCCGCAATAACCGGTGGGACCCTACTATCATGCTCGCCAACGTAGTCTTTTACCTCAGGGGAACACCTCGAGTTTGGTTTCGGACGCACGAAGATGAGCTCACCAGTTAGGATTCGCTTAAGCAAAAGCTCCGAGACTTGTTCGGCAACCCCTACGGTCACCAACTTGCCGCGCAGAAGGCGCTTTCCGGCCGTGTGCAGACGTCAACAGAGCCCTATTTCACGCGCATTCAGCACGTCTTGGCTCTGTGCCGCAAAGTTGACGCACGCATGACTGAGTCAGACAAGGTTTCCCACATCCTCAAAGGCATTGCCGATGACGCCTTCAACTTGCTCGTTTTCAACAACGTGGCGACGGTGGATGCAGTTATCAGAGTACCGCCGCCTGGAGCTCGCAAAATGCCGTCGTATTGACCAGGAGTATGCCCGTCTGCCCAACACCCCAGCGGCATCTTCCTGTGCCGACGCTACTCGTCCCAACAACACTGGCAATGTTACCAGGATCCTACGGCGCGAGATCGAGGCCGGCTATCCGGCTGCCTTCGACTCCAGCCCCACCAACGCTCCTGCAATCACAGTTTCCCTGATTCAGACAGTTGTCCACCAGGAGTTTGAAAACTTGGGTCTTCACACCATCTGCTCGGCCCATCGCCCTGATACCCGCCCAGCTTCTTCGATTCCGCCCCGTCCCGCATCTTATCCACCACGTTTCCGCAACCCATCTGAATGGCGCACTGCTGACGACAAGCCCATTTGTTTTCACTGCCATCGAATCGGGCACATTTCTCGGCACTGTCGCAGTCGCTGGAGTTCAACGACCCCGTCTACTTATACTGCCTACTCTCGCCCCCCAGGTGGCCCTTCTCCTCCCTATGCCGTACTCTCCGATAATGCCTCCACTGATTCTCCTGCGCCGAACCGCCCCTATTCTCGTTCGCCTTCGCCCCAACGACGACAATGTCGCTCTCCCCAACCCCGTCGCTCCTATTCGCCGACTCCCTTCGGACGCCGCTCCCAGCCGGAAAACTAGACGATGCAGCGCCTCGAGGTGACGCTGCATTGCTCCCTACGCCGCCAAATACTCTACTGATGCCCATTCATCTGAACCTTCTTGACGTGCAAGTCGACGGTGTTTCTGTGTCTGCTCTTATAGACACTGGGGCGCATATGTCGGTAATGAGCGCTGACCTTCGTAACCGGCTGAGGAAAATAATCACGCCCGCCACGACGCCAGTTGTCCGTGTCGCCGATGGCAGAACAGCCCCCGTAATTTGTATGTGTGCCGCCCACGTCTCCTTCGCCGATCGCTCGACTATCGTGCTATTCACAGTCATCGCCCACTGTCCCCACGACATCATCCTCGGCTTAGACTTCCTCTCCGCACATTCTGCTCTCATCGGTTGTTCCAACAGTACCCTCCGCCTTCCCCTGCCTGTTCTATATCCCGCTGAACCACACCCCAGTCCCCTTAGTTCCGTCGACTTCGTTTGCTTGCCACCTTCGGCATTGACTTACGTTGACTTAGTTTCATCCGCACCAGTCACCGACGGTCGCTACATCGCGGCTCCTATGCCAGACGTCCTCCTCACACACGGGATCACAGTACCTCATACAGTTTTATCTATTACGGCGAATTGCGTCTGCCTGCCAGTGGTCAATTTTGGCTTGAGGACATAAGTGTTGCCACGCTGGTTGTCTCTCGCTCAGCTTTCTTCATTCGAGGATCACTCAATAGCATCTATTGAGGTAGACGACAATTCAGCCGATCCTCCTCTACCCTCGCAGTTGACAACTTGTACCATCGCCGACTTACAGCAAATGATTGCGCCCGACATGCCGTCCGAGCACGCTCGTGAGCTCTACCGCGTTCTGTTTTCCTACCACGATATTTTTTACTTTAACGATCTGCCTCTGGCACAAACTACAGCTGTTAAACATCGCATTAATAACGGTGATGCCCCTCCTATTGATCGCCGCCCGTATCGAGTGTCACCGGCTGAGCGTCAAGTGATTCACGCCGAAGTTCTCAAAATGCTTGCCAAGAACATTATTGAACCGTCATGTAGTCCATGGGCGTCACCTGTTGTACTCGTAAAAAAGAAGGATGCTTCATAGCGCTTTTGCGTGGATTACCGGCACCTTAACAGGATTACCAAAAAGGACGTGTATCCCCTACCTCGGATTTATGACGCCCTTGACTGCCTCCACGGTGCTCGCTATTTCTCTTCTATTGGCCTTCGCTTCGGCTACTGGCAGATTGCCGTGTACGTACTCGACCGTGAGGAGACTGCTTTTGTAGCACCCGACGGTCTTTATCAATTCAAAGTGATGCCGTTCGGTTTATGTAACGCTCCTGCCACTTTTGAACGCACGATGGACTCCATTCTTCACGGCTCCAAATGGTCCACGTGCCTGTGCTACTTAGACGACGTTATAGTATTCTCCCCAACGTTCGCTACGCACCTCGAGCGCCTCTCAGCAGTCCTGGACGTTTTTCGTCGAGCCGGTCGGCAACTCCACGCACCGAAGTCCCAATTCGGCCGTCGCCAGATTACCGACCTTGGACGTCTCGTTTACGCGAACGGAGTGCAACCGGACCCAGGCAAGATCCATGCTGTTACGCACTTCCCTGTTCCAAAGTGTGTGAAGGTTGTGCGCAACTTCATCGGCCTTTGTTCGTACTTCCGCTGTTCCGTGAAAAATTTCGCGGCCATAGCACGACCACTAACCGAGCTTTTGAAAAAAGGCGCTCCTTTCCAGTGGGGCGATAACGAGGCCTCTGCATTCTCGCTTCTAATCGACCTTCTCACAACGCCACGCGTTCTGGCCCATTTCGATCCTTCTGCGCCTACCGAAGTCCGCACTGATGCCAGCGGTCACGGCATTGGCGCACTACTGGCACAACGTCAGCGCGGCCACGACCGTGTTATCACTTACGCCAGCAGGCTCCTCGCGCCCGCGGTGCGCAACTATTCCATCACTGAGCGTGAGTGCCTGGCCCTAGTTTGGGCGGTTGCGAAGTTCTGCCCATACTTATATGGCCGACCCTTTTCCGTTGTTCCAGACCATCACGCGCTTTGCTGGTTATGCTCACTGAAAGATCCTACAGGAACACTTGTTTGCCGGGCCTTACGCCTCCAAGGATATTCGTACTCTGTCACCTACAAATCTGGCCGACTACACAAGGACGCTGACTGCCTGTCTCGCTACTCGGTAGACGAGCCTGACGACGCCGACAGCAGTACCGCCAACGGCATTTTCTCTGTGTCTGCCTCCGCTAAGATCGCCAATGAGCAGTACCGAGACCTATCGCTGCGAGCACTCATCGAGCGTCTGCGCTCTACACCTACCGGCGCATCCGTTCGCCGGTATGTCCTCCAGGGCGGCATTCTGTACCGAAGGAACTTCCTCCCGGATGGATCTGATCTTCTTCTTGTCGTGCCAAAACATCTACGACAGACTGTGCTCTTTGAGATGCATGACGCACCCACTGCAGGACATCTTGGGGTAACCCGCATGTACGCCCGCGTCCGGCGCCGCTTCTATTGGCCTGGTCTCGCCCGCTCCGTCCGACGCTATGTTGCTACCTGTGATCCCTGCCAGCGTCGGAAAACACCTCAGGTGCTACCTGCCGGTCATCTCCAGCCGATCACCGTTCCTGTGGAACCGTTCTTTCGTGTTGGATTACACCTCCTAGGTCTCTTTCCGACGTCATCCTCTGGGAACAAATGGGTAGCCATCGCAACTCATTACGCCACCCGATACGCTATCACGTGGGCTCTCCCTACCAGTTGCGCCAGACGTCGAGGACTTTCCCTTGCGTGACATTATCTTGCTTCATGGCGCCCCGCGACAGCTGCTTACTGACCGTGGTCGTAACATCCTCTCTAAAGTTATCGCCGACATTGTGCGGTCCTGCTCCATTCAACACAAGCTGACTACCTCATACCATCCTCAAAGCAATGGCCTGACAGAGCGGTTAAACCGTACTCTTACCGATATGCTGTCCAAGTACGTTTCCAAGGACCATCACGACTGGGACATTGCCCTTCCGTACGTCACATTTGCATATAATTCTTCCCGACTTGACACCACCGGATTTTCTCCATTTTATCTACTGTACGGTCAAGAACCGACATTGCCCCTTGACACGGCACTTCTTCCTGCTTCGATCTCAACAAGCGAGTATGCGCGCGACGCCATCGCCCTCGCCGACCATGCACGCCAGCTTGCCCTAATGCACAAAGTCGGCGCGCGAAGCATGGTGGGGCTACCTCCGAAGATGCAAACTGGTAGGCGCACGAACCTCAGGGCAAGGCCTGGAGGAAAGACGGATAAATAACCTGCGCAGCTTCCACTAGCAGTTGTGGGGATGCGTGACTCTCACGCGTCCCCTGATATCTTGTTTTCCCGCATAGCTCCCGTCTCCTGCAGTGCGGCTTCGCCGCGTGGCTTGGCGCCCGCGGCGGTCGGAGCGGTTGAAGCGCAGTGCGAGAGATGGCGCGAGTGTTACGCTGCTAACGCCGCCTCAGGGCGGGGTTACTTGGGTGCGGGAAAGACAAGGCGCTTCCTCTTTGGATCTGGACGGAAAGCAGCGCGGACGTGCCCTGCGTGCGCCGATCCATGCTTCTGCGAGACCGTCTCGTGAGGCCTCGTGCTAAAGAGCCACCATTCGCGTGACCGTACGCGCGAACGACCAGGCGTTGGGATCCAGCAAGAGGCGAACATATTCGCTCGCTATCCGGTCGCGGTGAGTTGGACTTCCGCGAATCGTCGCGCGCCCATCGGCATGTTTTGTGGACAGCAACTCGGCTAGCAGGCATTGATGTATGAAAGGTGCAATAAATACCCTTGTGATTGTTTGCAATACTGTGTTCTCGTTCCTTTGTCCCAAGAGCATGGGTGTAAGAGACCCACACAGTGCAAGGCTGCAGTCATCAGCGGAGCTTGTGATAACCTAGCTTTTACGTCGCCTGCGAGGTTATGCTAGGTTTCGCTAAGTTGTTGGTAGGCTTGGCTAAGTCGTTTCGAGGTGTTGCGAGGTTATGGTAGGCTTTGATAAGTTGTTTCTAGGTTTTGCGAGGTTATGCTAGATTTTGATAAGTTCTTTTCTCGGCGGGCTTGACGCTGGAAGTTTTCTAGCAGTCGCATGCCGGGATCGCTTTCTGGGCGACGTCGCGCGTTCGCGCAGGTGAGAGGTGTGTCGCCGCGCCGGCTGTTGCGAGCTTTCGCTCGTCTGTGACATCACGACTTCGCCCTACGTGCGTGGGGTGCGTGGAGGTAACGTGGCTGTGTTTACCCGCCGTGGTTGCTTAGTGGCTATGGTGTTTGGCTGCTGAGCACGAGGTCGCGGGATTGAATCGCGGTCATGGCGGCCGCATTTCGATGGGGGTGAAATGCGAAAACACGCGTGTACTTAGATTTAGGTGCAGGTTAAAGAACCCCAGGCGGTCCCAATTTCCGGATTCCACAACTACGGCGTGCCTCATAATCAGAAAATGGTTTTGGCACGTAAAACCCCATTATTATTACGTGGCTGTGCGCCGCCTCGGGTTGCTAGGCGCGCAGGCGTTTCCCGCGTGGTTGTCCAGAGTGGAACATTTGACCACGCCCAAAGAATTCTAAAATAGTCAGCCGAGTAAGGCTGACACCTGATGTTTGAAAATTACTATTGTATATTGTTTTCTTAACTTCCCCTTGTTTTTTGGTGTAGTAGTACAAAACAGACAAAGAAAAAGATCGTCCGTGACGTAATTGTTTCAATATCGAGTTCCTGTGCTAGAAGTCCTTTGTTCGAATCCTGCATTCGGAGAAGTTTTGTAATGTTTATTTAATTATTCAATACACAGTACTATGTTGAAAATGATGAACTTACAAAGTCGCGGAGCCGTGTGAAGCCAGAAGGACGAACTATAGGGAAATCCATGTAATTCCAATAATTCCCTTGCTGGCTGAAGCGCCCTGTTGCAGCTCCCGTGGACACTCGCCAGAGTTCCCTTTAATATTTACTGTATGAAAGTCTATGATACACCCTACCCCTATCTAATAAACTGCAATGATGTTTAGAGCATAGATCTATTTGCCTAAACTTCGTCCTTCTGGCCTTAAACGGCTTCTTACTTTGGAACCTGATCATGTTCAAGAAAGCACTTTGCTATAAATAATTAAGTAAACATTATTAAAATTGCCCGACGGTAGGATTCGAATTCCCCACTTCTATAACACAAGCTAGATGCTGAAACCATTACGCATCGGACACAAACTGACAAAAGCACTGCAACTAGCAGCAATTACGCGTGTTGGCTGAGTCTTATTGCCTTTTGCATTTATAGATGTACTAAATAAAGGCAGATAAAGTGAACTAGCAACAAAGCCCCAAGAACGTCTTAAGCCACAAGCACGAAGATCAGACAAATTCATTAGTCCCATGGTGGGGGAAAGATCGCAGCGTCAGAGCTTCATCCAGTAATTATAACAAAAAACTATATTACCAGCATAAAGGTGCGCGAGAAAGACAAAAAATTATACAGATCCGATAGGCACAAGCGAAAACTTTCTGTAGTGTTTGCAATCATTGAAAGCTATCGGTGATATTCATGGCGAATGTTATAATTATTGAGCGCTTTTGCAATACGAGCGGTGAGGGGATGTTCCCCTGCGTGAACCACCTGTGCTTGTCCACCTAGCAAACAGAACGCACAGCGATATATGTTTCTTGAAGCGTTCTGCTCAGCCATTGTTCATAGCGTGTCAGAAGGTTAGCGCTATCATTGCCTCACACGGCGCATCATACCGTGGCAGAAGTGATAAAACCCACCGTAGTAGATTAGTGGCTGTGATGTTGGGCTGCTAAGTACAAGATCGCGGGATTGAGTTCCGGCCACTGCGGCCGCATTTCAATGAGGGCGAAATGCTAAAACACGCCTAGTGCTTAGATTTATGTTCACGTTAAAGAACCCCAGGTGGTCTAAATGATTCCGCAGTCCTCCACAACGGTGCACCACATAATCAGATCGTGGTTTTGGAACGTATAACACTATATAATGGTTTTAGAAATGTTAATATTTAATTAAATGTTGTTGTGTTACGTTCCAGAGCCACAATCTGACTATCAGGCAGGCCGTAGTTAAGGGAAAGCGGAATCATTTTCACCAAATGGGGTTCTTTGACGCGCACCTATATTAGGTGCATGAGCGTTATTGCGTTTCGCCACTCCCCCTGAAAAGCGGCCACCGCGGTCGCGATCGAACCCGCAACCTCGAACAATGCCACAACCACTAAGATACCGCGTCAGATGCAGAAATATTGATTTGCTTGCAGCCCGCTTCCGTAGCGTCCTCTTAGCGCTGATCTGCTTTAGTGCAGCTTAGCGTCTGCAATTTCTGCGTCAATTCTTCACATTATATATTTTGACGATGTGCTTTCTTTTTTTCAGAAGTAGCAGATACTCACCATACCGTACATACTTTCGATTTGAATTTACGCCCTTACCGCCGTGTTACCGAACGGAACTTATGTTTCATAAAAAGGCATCCTTTAAAAGTGCGAGAAAAGTAGAAGTTTGAGGAAATTTCTAGTTAAGTTCCAAAAACTCCGCGTAAGGCCCACTTATGAAAAGATCGTTTTTATGGGTAAGCAAGCATCATGGGAATGAGGCTACACCTTGCGCTCTATGCTGACGATATTACAATTTGGACCAACACCGGCTCTCCGGCTCAAATCGAAGAACGCCTAAAATATGCGACCCTTGTGATGGACACTTACGCCGCTTGTTGCGGCCTGGAGTGTTCCCCAGCCAAATCAGCCCTTCTGTCGGTCTCCCCCCTACCGGCACCCCAGATTTCTCTCCCGTCCGGCGCCTTGCCATCGGCACAGGATCTTCGGAGTCTAGTGTTTCACCTCTCGTCCTTCCTGAACCCTAAGTGTACCATAGCGGCTCTCCGATGCACCAGCGAACAAATGAGTCATATGATTCGGTGTGGCTCTGCCATGCGTGACGGTCTCCGAGGGAACCAGTCCCTCTGGTTGGCCCAAGCACTTGTGACCAGTCGGGTCCTCTACGCCTCATCCTGCTTTCGCCTCCGTCGTCACCACGAACACCAGCTGGATATTCTTCTCCGCTCCGTGTACAAGCGCGCGCTCTACCTTCCCATCGCTACTTCCAATCGCCGCGTTGCGGCCCTGGAGGTGCTCAACTCCTTCCCGGAGCTGCGGGAAGCCCATCGCATCAATAAACTCAATCGTCTGTCGTACGCGCCCTGCGGGCACCGCCTGTTACACACATTTGACTTCAACACTATCTCTGACCTGGTCCCTGCTTCCCCGGTACCGGAACTCTGGTGCCAGAAGCCACTCCCCCGCAACATGAATCCTGAACACCCCGATCGCAGCCAAGTGCGTGCTGCTGTCTTTCAGGCGCCCCACTCCCATAGCCCCCGCGTATTCTACATAGACATCTCGGGCCCTTCCCCTTCGGGTCACTTCACGGCCGCATTGATCACAGAAGGTCAGCACATCAAATGCCTATCCTTTAGAACCGACACCGTAACTCATGCAGAGGAGGTTGTCATCGCTTTGGCCGCCTCCCACCCCACTACTCGCGCTATTTGGACAGATTCGCGCTCAGTATGTTCTCGATACATCCAGGGTTCCATCGCCCCGCTGGCGGCTCGTCTCCTTCGGGCCGCCTACTGGCGCTTCAACCCTCACTGGATCAGAATAGCCTAGACCCCAGGCCACACAGGTCTGGCCGCCAACGAGGCGGCGAATATCGCTGCCCCTCCAAGCCCTGAGTCGGATCCTGGCAATTCGAGCCTCACAGGTTACCGCGATATTCTGGATTATTGTGGAACGTCGTGCTGGCTCTATCCTGACACCGCATGTGGCTTGGCGAGAGCGGACGAAGGACTACTCCGCCGCCTTCAGACCAATACTTACCTTAGTCCGGCGGTCACCCGCACTTCATGCCGGAAATCTCTGGCATGTGCCTTACTTGTCAGGCCCTCGCCAACACCTTTCACGACGTGGCTTCATGCGCCACTACTCCGCTCTTTTTCTCATCCCCTTTCCCCATCCCTACTAGAGAGACTTGGGAGGAGTAGCTGCTCGGCTGCCCTACTTAGGGAGCTCAACGCTCCTTGGTGGCGCACGCCCGGGCAGCGGCCATGCCGGGCAGCGGCGTCCCGGACTAGGGGCTAGCACTCAGGCGCACAGCAAGCAACTGTTTGTTAACATCTTGAATAAAATGTTTCTACAACCGCCACCACCACGCCGTACGTGGGCCGAACCTGAAGATAATGCAATACCGGCTCGATCTGCGGCGGAGATGTAGTTCGCCATAAAGGGGCCCACATTCACAGCTTCATTGGTCATCCTTCTTCACAGAGTGGAAAGGCACTGAATTTTTTTCTGTTTCAGGATTCATGTGATTTGAAGTGTGTTGTTTGTCAATTATTTTTTGTGAGAGCATCGTGTGCATCGCGTGTGCTTCTTTTCTTTCTTTTCTTTTTCTTGTTGTCCTATTTATGTCCCTCGGTTTCGTGCCTGCGTGTTATTTCCATATTTCTGTCTCATTTCGGCTTCCCCGTGTGTTGCGTTTCCTGACTTCTTTTTATCCTTTGCAAAGCCTCGTGTGCATCGCGTTTAGTTTTAATGCGAATGTGTTGTATGCCCTGTGAAAAGGAAATTCTGGCACCCGTCCGGCGTTAACATCCGAGGCTACCAATACCCACCGGACCAACCTATGACCTCACCTTCCTGACGCTGGACTTGCTGCGGCTTCCACTGAGAAATTCCACGGTGAACAGTCACGGCGTCGGAGAGACACTGGGGCCCACGTAAAAAAACTTTTTTGTCCAACCCAAAAATTGACTTTCAAAACCACGTTCTCAACCAACCTGGCCCATTCGTAAAGTTGACTTTGCCCACCCCCAAAATTGACTTAGCCCTATTCTAACACTGATTTTCCCACGTTCAAAAGTATACGGGTGATGGTACCGGTAAGGTAGCTGCGAGGCCACTGAACTTATTCATACATAAGCGCGACTGAGGTATGGCTTATGTAGAAGGTTGGTTGCTGAAACGCCTCAAGAGTCAAACACTACTTAATTCATAGGTCGGAGTATAATTATGCTTTGTGAATACGACGGTTCGATGTCGTGTCTATGCCGGCCATGTCGCCCACTTCTAGAAGATACCACTATTATAGATAGGGATAAGCGCTAATGTGTAAATGTAATAATACGAACGGAGTAGAACATCTTGGCCGCTGACCAATGCATCAGCAAACCGTCACTGTCATTGTCCGCGAGAGAGTTGTATTATTATAACATGGCGTGAAGGCTGACCTGGATTTACAATATGTCATTTTGATTTTCTTGTGTTTTCCTGATGTAGCCGTTTTAGATTGTTTTCATACCGCCATGTTTGTCAGTGTATCTTCACGGTTGATTTCATAGCTGCGCACGTGATTGTTTGGGGGTATAAGTATGACCGAACCCGGAAGTACATTTTTGTTGTTGATAGTTAGCGCTTGTCTTCGTCTTCGTTTCTTCTTGTGTCCTTGTTTTGTTGCGCTACAAAGATAACCTTCAATCACTATGGTTAGCATTAACATTCCCACGTGTAGCAGTAGCATTTCCTTTATTGGAGACCCCGAACGACACATGCTTTCTGACTAGCACTGCCCCTCTGCCGCGCCGTGAAGGCAAGCTATCACCAGCGAAGAGTTGTATGGCCATATTCACTCATTTCGCGACTAATATTCACTCATTTCGGGTTCACTCATTTCGCGACTGCCTCAGTGCCTGAATAAGTCGGGCATCCGGTTCTACCCATTCTCTGCCTCCTGTCTCTACTCCCTCTCTCGACGGTTGCGTGCGAGCTCAAAAGCAAGTGCTGCAGCTTCCGCAGTGCTTTTGCGGAGAGGGCATTGTGGCGACTCTCAAGGAGCTCCAGGGGACATTGTTTTCACGCTGCCCCCAAACGGCGCATGCTTTTTGTCACCACCTTAGAGAACTTGTTGGGCAAGTTATTGCTGATTCATTAAACCTATTTTAAAGGCGGCAAAAAACAACACGCCGTACACAAGAGAGGACAACGGGACACAGTGCCACTTACAAATACTTTCGTTTTACAAAACACACGTACATGATGACACGTGCACCTGTCTATTTTTAACGGATGACCACGTTTCACCGCCTAACAAATGTTAATGAACAGCGCAGGACGCGCCTGCATGTATCGGAAGTTTCCCGAAAGCTATCGATGGTTCTATCCGCTGTCTGTTGTCCCTGAACCTTGTGTAACCTGATTATCTGATTTCATCGCGCGACGCGAATAGTGTAGAGCTTTGTGGAAGACACGCGGGTGCCTGCGATTACTCTGGAACAATGGACGACTGATGTATAAAAGCCGACGTGCTTGACCCGATCATCAGATTTTCGACGATCGCCGACTGTATTCGCCGCTATCGTTGTGCTTTGAGTGTAGACTGCTTTTGAGGGCACAGGTTCGCCCAATAAAAGACTAGTTCAACCATTCGCAGTTCTTGCGCTTTGTTCATTGTCAGTACCACGTAACAATAAATCCTCAGTCGGCGCCTGCGCAACAAGCACACTCAAGCATCAAGGGCGGTACGATAAGGAGCCTTCAACAAACTTTTTCTCTGACTTATACAACGATAAGGACCGTTTCACTAACATACAAACTACCTTTCTTACTGATATGAAATGCGTCCGTGATATCCCTAGTTTCGTAGTTTTGCTTGTGGCCGGAATCCACGCGTCAGAAAAGTATGGCTCACCAGAGCGCGAAGGGTAGTTTCTAGTAAGCTTATGTATATTAGGGCCAAGGTATATGTAAACTGGTAGCGAAGTTTCTATAGACACCCACATGTCCAGAAAATGGGGCTCTTTGTAACCATGGGCGCTATTCTGCACACGCATGGCGGCTGCACGGCCGCCATTATCCGCCATGTTGACTCTCTGATTGGCTGTCGAGAGGTCACGTGTTTTGAAATTTGTGCCGGGAAGCCGTAGTATTGCAAAATGCAATTTTGCGTTTTCATCAAGATGACGAAACGTGACGTGGAGCTGCAAATTTTATGGACTAATACATTTTTTTGGTCCTTGGCAGCTATATTCCGATGTTAGCGCTTCAAAAAGAATGTGAGCGGTAGCATGCACAACCAGTGCAATGCATGTGCAATTGCGCAAATATGTGGTGGTGATCCAAGATATGCGCCATGCCAGCTGCTGATTGGCTGAAGGAATATCTCGTGAGGAGCGTCACAGGAAGGGCTGTTTCGTAAACGTCATTTTGACGATGCGTGACGTTGCGCTGGGCCGCCATTGCTGAGATTTTCCGCCATAATTTTTGGTGCGACGAGCCGCGCGAATTATGCTAATGAGCAGCCATATGCAATGGCAGCCGAGAGGAATGCGTATTGTTACATTTTCCCCGTCGTTTGGCGCCACGAAAATCTTTTGTTCATAACGCGTGCTCATAGTATTTGCATCGATCTCGGATGGTATTGGCATTTGTGTTTGGGACCATCATTTTTTAAAAGAACGCGTTTATACGAAATAATATTGGTTGAACATAGCAAGCTTTTGGCAATGTTGTCCACGTTTCACTGCTGCATTTGTATTGTAATCAAGATTAATGCCTTCTCGCACAATCAAAAGTTATGACAACGGCCCCTTTCTAATTTATAAAAAGAAATGTACGCAAGGTGGCGCCTTGAAGTTTCCTCCCGCGGTGCGAGTAACCAGCGAAATGGACAAGAGATGGCAGCGCCGGCGCTTGCGTCGCGCTAGTGGATAGCTCTGGCGCCCGCAACGCTATCGGTGATATTCGGCCGTTTCTCAGCCAGCCGAGTCGGGCTGAGTCACTTGCGTTTCACCAGATAGCGATAACGTGGCCAAGAACGTGCGCGCATCACCACTGGTATGTCGCGTATGTTGTCTCAAGCAAGAAAACAAGCGCGTTGGCACCAACATGCGATGGCTCATTACATTTTCCTGGGACACGCATCCTAGCTGTTCAAGCAGACGACGGCTTGTACGCAGCAGACGACGGAAGCGAGAAGCGTTTTCGACGGAATAATCATACTGTTATATTCACGTCGCATCAAGACACGGCAAGGTGTGCAGCCTGTAACTTCGAAGCTTCGCCGTCTGCCGTATTCTCTCCGTTCACCAGTATCAAATGAGCTTCATAGGTTGCTGAGCCTTGACATCATCGAGCGGATCGATGCTTCTGAATGGGTGTCCCCCATTGTTGTTGTTAACAAGAAAGATGGTAGCATCAGGATCTGTGTAGATCTTCGAGAGCCGAACAAAGCTATTGTTCCAGACAGTTTCCCATTGCCCCATACAGAGGAGCTGCTTCACGCTTTGGTAGGCGCTACACACTTCTCCAAACTTGACTTGGCTTCTGCTTACCATCAGGTTCTTTTGCACCCTGACAGCAGGGATCTGACAGCTTTCATCACCCATGATGGCCTTTTCCGTTTTAAAAGAGTTTGCTTTGGGTTGGTTTCTGCCCCAGCGGCATTTCAGAAGATGATGGCGAAAATCCTTGACCGCTGCCCTGGCGTGTTGTTCTACAGTGATGATGTCATCATTTTTGGCAAGACCGCAGAACAACACCTTTCAAACTTGAAGACCGTGCTGCAAAAGATCAAGAACGCAGGTCTGAAACTGAACGACAAATGCCTTTTCGACGTTCCAGAACTTGCCTTTCTAGGGCACAAGGTCACTGCACGTGGTATCTTGCCACTTCCAGAGAAAGTAGACTCCATAGTTAACACACCAGTGCCAACTGATGTGGCCGCCCTTCGTTCGTTCCTGGGCCTCGTAGAATACTACTCCAAGTTTGTTCCACACTTGGCACAAGTGGTTGAGCCTATGAGAGTCTTACTTCGCAAAAATGAGCCATTCATCTGGTCTGCCGAAGCAGACAGCAGTTTCCGGAGGGTCAAGGAAATCCTTTCGTCAAGTACAGTCCTCCAGATGTTCGATCCGTCATTGGCAGTAATTGTGTCGACCGACGCGTCCGACTGTGGGCTGGGAGCAGTCTTGCAGCAACAAAGTGGCCACGAGCTCCGCACAGTCGCTTTCGCCTCTCGTACACTGTCGCCTGCAGAGAGAAAATATTCAGTCGGTGAGAGAAGCACTTGCGTGCATTTGGGCGTGTGAGCGATGGCACACGTACCTGTGGGGTCGCCATTTCACAATTCGAACAGACCACCAGGCACTGGTGTCCTTGCTGTCGTCACAAGGACATGGAAGACGCCCACTCCGAATCGCACGCTGGAGTGCACGACTGCTTTGCTACAATTTCACTGTTGAATACCGCAAGGGGTCCACAAACACTGTAGCAGATGCACTTTCTCGGCTACCAGCACCTACCTCGGAGGCAGAGATTGCTAAGGAGGAAGAAATTGTCTCGTTCATTGAGCCAGCCTGTGTGACTAAGGAGAAGTTCAGGCAGGCCGCCCGCGACGACAGTTGCCTGGAAACCGTCAAGTCATTTGTGCTGAGTTCCTGGCCGCCAAAGAAGTCCATACCAGAAGAGGCGAAACCATTCTACGCCATTCGGGAAGAACTTTCTGTTGTCGATAACCTGCTACTGCGTGGAGAGCGCCTCGTTGTTCCGTCCTCCCTCACGGCTCAGATCATCGGCACCGCGCACGAGACACATCCGGGTATCACGCGCACGAAGGCGCGACTGCGTGAGCGGTTCTGGTGGCCACGAATGGATAAGCAAGTGGAAACGGCAGTAAAAAACTGCCATATCTGTCTGGAGGCAGATAAGTCCGCCAAAACATCACTAGCACCGTTGCAACCTGTTGAATGGCCTGAGCGACCGTGGCAAAAGCTTGGCCTAGACATTGTTGGTCCCTTGGAGCATGCAGCCTACAACAGCAGATTTGCTGTAACGCTTGTTGACTACCATTCGAAATGGCCAGAGGTGTATTTTTGCAGCGAAGTGTCCACGAGCACCGTGAAAGACTTTTTAAGAAGTGTTTTTGCCCTGGAAGGCTACCCGGAAGAGATCGTTTGTGACAATGGACCTCAGTTCACTTCGCGTGAGTTCATAACTTTCCTGCAACACAGAGGCATCAGTCTTTCACATTCTTCAGTATACTACCCCCAAGCCAATGGGCAAATAGAACGTTTCAATCGCACATTGAAAAACTTCATTCAAGTCTCACTCCTCGAAAGACGACCACTCCGGCAAGCTGTCACAGAATACCTTGCCATTTACCGCTGTACTCCGCACGCCACCACCGGAGTCGCCCCAGCAGTTCTGCTGCATGGTAGAATGCCCCGAACCAGGCTGGATATCGTGGGTTTCTCGGCACCAGCATTTGCGGAAGATCCAGCCAAGGAGTTGGCGCGACTTCGTCAAAGGGTTCGGCGTCAGCAGCAAAGCAGCAAGCACTACACGGACAAAAGAAGAGCCGCCAAGAAGACGAAGATAGCCGTAGGCGATTTTGTCCGTGTCAAAAAACCGTCAGTTCGGTTCAAGGGAGACTGCGCCTTTTCTTCACCCACTGAGGTGATCAAGAGGAGGGGACCAGCCTCTTTCCGACTTGGAGACGGCCGTACGTGGAATGCCTCCAAGCTTTCCAGGGTTCCGGAGAGGGGCACCTGGGGACCAGGCCCACCTGCCACGCCGCAGCCGCGGTCTCCTGAGGCGCTACAGCCTGCCACGCCGCAGCCGCGGTCTCCTGAGGCGCTACAGCCTGCCACGCCGCAGCCGCGGTCTCCTGAGGCGCTACAGCCTGCCACGCCGCAGCCGCGGTCTCCTGAGGCGCTACAGCCTGCCACGCCGCAGCCGCGGTCTCCTGAGGCGCTACAGCCTGCCACGCCGCAGCCGCGGTCTCCTGAGGCGCTACAGCCTGCCACGCCGCAGCCGCGGTCTCCTGAGGCGCTACAGCCTGCCACGCCGCAGCCGCGGTCTCCTGAGGCGCTACAGCCTGCCACGCCGCAGCCGCGGTCTCCTGAGGCGCTACAGCCTGCCACGCCGCAGCCGCTGTCTCCCGATGTGCTGCAGCCTGCCGTGCTACAGCCTCCTTCTCCCAGGACGCAGGCACTGTGTCCTGGCATACCGCAGCAGCAGTCAACGAGCCCGTCGCCAGTGCGACGTCCAACGCGGCCGACCCGAGAGCGCCGGCCACCGGCCTGGCTCAAAGACTATCAGACCAATTAGTTAGTGGTCTGTCATTGTGTACATAGGTTGTAAATATATGTAAATAAGTACAGTGTGCATGCTTTGGGGTTTTCGTTACTAATACTTACTAACAACTAACTACTAAAAATAAGGGAGGGAGTATGTTATATTCAGTTTCGTTATTCATTTCGGTTCTTTATTCCCCAGGGGGCGCTTCTGTTCTTCATTATATATATTGGTTGTATATGTTAAATAAACGGCTTTTACTTCGGGACGGCTGGAGTCTGACTTCCACCTTCGGTCAACACCACACATACGGTTTGAGATAGCTGCTTTATTTTTACTGCGGAGGAAAACTGTTTTGCTTTACCGATAACGCTACATTCAGTGCCTTCATTTCAGTTTCTTAGGCGAAACATCAAGTTGGCGGCACGTTACGTAAGCAAAACGAGGCCACCAGCGCCATTTTGTTTGCGTCGTGCCTACGTCACGCATCGAAGAAAATGGCGGAATGTCCAGAATAGCGCCCCATCGGTATATACGTATCGTGGGCACAACTAACAGCAAGAAAAAAAAATAAAAAAGTGCCGTCAGAACCGGAAACGGTGGTGACGGAAAGATTCTGAGCTGCTTGGCGCCACTGTTTGAATTTCTTTAGCATCCGGCATTGCGGCTGCTACAACTGCAGTTACTTTTCTTTTGAGGCTGAGGCGAACTTGCGACTCGCCTCAGCTGAAACGCCAGCGTGTGCTTTAATTATTAGGAGTGGTCTTCGCTTTTATTCGTCTTGAAGAATGCAACCAGTATAAATGACCAAACGAAACATGTTTCAATGATGACAAGAACTATGGCCAGCACACAGTCGTAATACATAGCAACCTATGCGAGTCCTTTTCACAGAATCATTTGCAATTCCGTGCCACACCATGTATTCAGTTACAACAGTTATCAGACAAGACAACATTGCGCCACATTATCATTTAGAAAACATTCCACACACTGATTTTGCTGCCCGTCGGAAACTCCGAGCCTGTGTTATGAAGAGTAAACAAACATAGCCCGATCTTCAATCACGGGGCGTTCCGCATTTCTCGTCACGACAACACAAGCCCGTTGGATGCCGTGAACTTGCACGATAACAAAAACCTGCGCTCACACCTTTAGCCAACAAATTCAGTGAGCTCGGCCACGCAAAATTTGAAGTGAAGCGCACGCCACACTTTGAAGAACCACTCAAGGAAATAATAATAATAAAAAAATACGGACTAAACCGCCGAGTTCAAGCGAGCAACGTCGTTCATCACGACGTAATAGTTGGCTCGCACAGCCTAGCTAAATCTTGCGCCAGAATCACTGGTTGGTAGGGGTGTCCAAGAAAGAAATAATAAATTGCGAAATCGAAAGAAAACTTAACATTTGTTCTTTCGATGCAGGAAAAATATCTGAAACGAAAAATTTACTCGTATGCCGGTATTCTGATTTAAAATATTAGAACAATTTCATTTCATATAGGTTTTCTAGTTTCAGTGTTTGTCCCCCCCCCCCCCCCCCCCTCACCTAGTTGCGCTTCAATCGTGCACCACTAACTGACATCCCTGGCGATAGGTTTTGGCACGCTTTTCGTTCCAATCTTCGCGATCTATTTTGATGGACATTGTTAGGGCCCTCTTTATTTCGGTCAGCGCTTGTCATGTTCCCCAATCCGCTCATTCGTACAATGGCCAGTCTGTCCTATATAGGAACAGCCACAAGAGAGAGCAATTTCATAGACTGCCCCTGCGGCACATCTTATGAATTGTCGCCCATGCTTGGTTCCGCCGCCTTTTCCTTTCTCTGTTCTTTTTCCTTTTTCTATCCGACAGCAAAAGCCTCCGAGCTTCCTAGGAGCTGTAAAAACAAGCGGAACACCATGCCTGCTCGCAACTTCTTCAAATTGTGGGCCAACTTGTGCACATACGGCACGGCCACCGGTCTCACCTTATTGTGAGGGGCGACCGCTGGCCGAAAATGCGAAAATACGAAAGCTAGGGAAATAATGGCAGCATTTTATACGAGCAAGAAAGTTAGTTTCTGTGTTAATGAAACGCCCTTATCATTGCGTAAGTCAGAGAAAAAATGTTGAAAGTTCCTTGTCTTACCGCAGTTGATTCTTGAGTGTGCTTGCTGCGCATGCGCTGACTGAGGGTATGTACGTGCGTGTCTTCTGTAAAAATAATTATTTATGAGTGGCGCACTGTATCGTTGTGCTCTCTTGTGTGTTGTGTGTTGTTTCTTGGTGCCTTAAAATAAGGTATTATTGAGATCAACTACCCCTTCTCCAGAATTCCTACCCTGTGTTCTCAGCCACCACACGACACGGCGTGCAAGGCAGCGATAGCAGCAACAGTGGGAAAGTATACGAAAAACACAAGGAAAGCTTCGCTTGAAATATAGTTAGCAACGATAGCGACCACTACAGTGGCCGCCACTTCCATCCTAAATAGAACCAGTTTTCAGCGCTGTCACAACCTGCCTCTCGACGCGAAAGACGAAATGAAAGTGCCACCAATAAAAGCAAGCGTTGTGGTTTCACCATCACAAACAGGAGGCACACAAAACGCGGCAACACAATTGCCAAACAGCCTAAACGGTCGAGTCATCGCCGGCAAACTGACGGAAGACGCATAGCACACACGTGACCGTAAACGGGCGACGTGACGCATTGCTACAACGGCGTCCGTGGTGGGTGGCGCAAGTGGAATTCAAGTAATATGTAAGAACCTGCTGAATGTAGTCGCAGACCTGTTTTTCGACAAACCGAACAAGACTGCCTCCCAAACTGCCAGCAGAAGGTGCCATGACTGTAACCGCGTTTGCAATTCAGTGAACAGTCGGGCAAGTTTCTCATTCCTTTCGTTAACTCACGGGCACGCCACGGCGAAGATTTTCCCCCTACACTCCCAACTTAACTATTGGGCAGCTTAGCTGGCCAGTTGCATGACAACGACTACGCTGGTTACGCTGACAAGTCAACAACATTATGCGGACGCCTAGCGCGAAGGATTGATTGACAGAGAAGACGGAAGTATTTAAGTTATGTGATTGAAAAATGTACTCTATATGGTACAAGTATTCTGTAATATAGGTGGCGTGGAAGTCAGCGCCAATAAACACGCCGCAGTGAAGTGCAGCACCTACATGCAGCACACATTTTCGAGGTTATAGCCCCTCTTCGCCGAGCAGTTTGCTCTCTAGGAGCAAGATGGCACTACTGCCGACGCGGCGCACGTTGCCTCAGCGGAAGCTCACGAACAGGGAATCGTTACCGCTTCTCCTCTGCTCGTGGGTGCAGTGTGCGCTGTATCCATTGCACTGTACCCACAGTGCTCCATTCATGCCACAAAGTGAGCAACGGCAGAGGGAAGCTGCATAAATAGTGATTGGCATATTAAAGAACAGAACGAATATGTGTGACTAAATTCACCAACCACAGCTACATATAGAATATCTGTTGCCGGCCCTTCGTGATGCGTGTCTTTCACTTGAGAGTAAAACAATTTACTCATCCGCCAGCATTGTATCGCTAACCTAAAGAAAAAGACTTCGACTCCGAAACTTCAGGAAGAATGAGTACCACTCGTTGAGTAGTGACAAAGAGAGTAGCGCTGCTTCTTGGCACAGAAAGTTTCTCGTACGTTAGCTACGCAAATCATACGCATCTCACACACAGGCTTACGTCCACTGTTTTGACAACATATAAAGAATACGGGAATGGGCGCACACTTGAATAACTGCGTCGAAACATGGGTGACAGTGAATACACCAACAGCGAACGCACAGTCGAAGCAGAGCGTTCAGGGATGGTCCACAATGGCTAACGATAATACGTTTTTGCTACAAGCTTTTACTAAGTAGAAAACATCTACGTTCTAAACCTTGTGCGCCGCGAGAAGAAACCAACCACAACTGCGTTCACTCACGAGAGATTGCGCAAAATTAAACAAGCAGATGGTGACCACACCGAGAAACTTTACTTAAACAGAAACATGACACGACGCTGCTTCAAAGATTTTGCAAATAAAGAACGGATAGCAGAACACACTGATTCAAATTTAATGGGCAAGTGGAAAGTTCGAACAGCTGGAGTACATTTATCGCCCAACACTTAGTACAAATACTGTATACGCTGTTCGCGCCGCCTGGACAAGACGTAGTCAGCTCTGCAAGCCCTTACATATCTTCTGAAGATGTGGTCAAAGCTGCTTCGTGTCGGCCACCCAGTCATCGTCCGCCATATCCGCCGAAACAGGTTTGCTCAGCCACACCGACCATCATGCGCATACATTGTATACACGGAGGCAGCTTACGCGATCAATGGAAGTGTCACCACTTGATCAATTATGGCCGCACCCACGGAATCGGCGTGAAAAGAGTCTATAAACGATGCTCAAGTAAGAAGGCAAAAGCAACAAAAGTTACTTTGCTAAAAGTAGTGAGCTTGCAGCCAGCGTAAGAATACAGTGTACGACCAAAGAATTTATTTTTATCCGCTGTGGTAGCTCACTTCGTATGGCATTGGGCTACTAAGCTTAAAATCCGGGTTCAATCCAGGCCACGACAGCCACATTCTGAGGGATCCTGATTCAAGAACACTCGCGTACCATGCACTGGTTGCACGTTAAGGAACTCTAAGTGATGAAAATCAATCAGATCGTGAGTTTGGCACCTAACAACACTCCAGATTTTAAGTTTTCTTAAATCGATGCAGGGCGATTATGGATGTCAAGCAATACATTAAAAATCAAGAAGCCTAACTCTTCCGCTTTCCGATTGAGACCAATGTAGCAGAGCACCCTACCTATGGCTAGCTTTAATTCTTGCTATGCTCACGGTGCTTAACTTTATCGCAAAAGGAAAGGAGAGCCTAGGAATGACTAAGGTTGAACATTTTATTTTACAGGCTCACGCCACTACGTCTCGCCAGATAGCCATCGCGGAGCACCAGGCACGGGTCATGGATGAGTTGGCGGCAACCATGGAGAACATCTTACGACTACTTGCGGGAGACAAGCAGCAGCCGCCTCCAAGAAACCCGAGGCAGTGATCTTAGCTGTTCGTTTGTTTGCCTCCATTCCTCGGCGTATTGACGCACGTAATCAATTTATTCTACACAAGAAGGGCTCGCTGATACCACGCGCGTATTGTGTTAGTAAAATAGACGGACAAAATAAAATAGAATTGCGCATGAAAAGCTTCCTCTTTTTTGCCTTGTGAGCCGTTTTAAAAGGAGAATCCTAAATGCAGCGAAAGCGATCCTTAATGAAATGAGAAACTAAAGAAAAGTTTATAGAATCTGATGAAAATTTATCTGAAAATAATTGGCGACCAGCAGTCACAATACAAAATGCCTAGTCACAGTCAAGCAGCTGTCGTCCCGGAAAGGCGCTTTACAGACGAAAAAAAAAAAATTCAAGGCACATATTGCAGGCACTTCCACGTCATCAAGCGAACCTTGTCGATATCCCTGAAAAGAAAACAACACAGTGCATTCTAATGTTACTAACGTCAAGGGTTCAAATTTGGACGATGACTGAGAAGCTTCAGAAGCGAAAGACTGCAATAAGCGACTCGTAGAAAATTGGTAGGCGTAGCGTTAGAAGTCGGAAGTCGGCGGTACGAAATTCAGAGCGAACGGGTGTCGGCTGTAGCTGAACTTCTAGTGGAAATTAATCAGATCACATTGGACATAAAATTGGCTGATGGTGATGATGGCCACCTTTGATTAGTGGGCAGGAGTGGCAGAATGTATCCCGAAATATAAACAAAGGGTTCGCATGGAGGTCAACTGAACGATCAGCGAAACGAAGCCTCATGGCGGGAGTGACCTTTTCGAGAAAGGGGCTTGTCCTGACAAAGATGTGTCCCATAGGAGAAACGTTGCCTGCAGGATGACGTTTTCTTTCTTCGGCTGTTGACGATTCGTCCCGAAGTCTGCAGTACAACATAGCAGAAAGCCAATTGCAAACATTGAAATGCACCAGCAACCGCTCTTGAACAGAAATCGGCACACACTTAACATTAAGTTTGAGAAATCATTGTCACAATATCCAATCGTTGTCGACGGAACGGCGCTCCCTTTAGTCACCCACCACCGATTTCTTGGCGTGATAATAGACCGCAATCTTTCTTGGACCAAACATGTTACTACGCTTAGGGCTAAACTGGTCAACTTCATACATGTTCTTAGTGTAATACCTGGACTGAGATGGGGCCCCTCTGGGCGAAGTTCGCTCCAAATTTACCAGGTACTTTTTGTGGGCTACATACTCTACAGCATGCGTGTGCTATCTAACATGGGATCATCTTGGAGACGCACGCTAGAGAGCCTTTAGGCACAAGCACTGTGAATATGCCTTGGCTTGCCACGCTGCACGTCAACTAAGGGCACAATAGCGGAAGCACTGGCTTGTCCAATCGACATATACAGGTCTTGTGAACCTGTGCGAACCTATCTTCGCCAACTGACCATACACTTGCCCCATCTTCTGTCAACACTTCGAAGAACCAACCTTGAATGTGGTTTTCCTAAAGCAATTGCATGTCACGCAGGCATTATACCTGCAAGGTTTCAGCCCGCAAAGATTCCCGAGACACCTCCATGGACATTGCGAAGACCACTAATGAGGCTTCAGATACCCGGAATTATGAAGAAATCCCACGTTTCCTCCACTGGTTTATTAGCGCACCCTGTTCCATATATTTACATTATATAGTGGGACTGTACAAGTATATAGCAATGGTTCGGTCATGGCATCTGCCACAAAGGCCGCATTTGTCATCCCACAACTTGGAATTACTAGGCGATTTAAATTAGAACACAAATCGACATCTACGGCTGCGGAACTTGCGGGAATGTGGGAGGCTGTCCGTTTTATGAGAACGCAGAAACCTCATAAATGGACGGTATTCTGCGATGCCAAATCAGCGCTACAGGAGCTAAAATGCTTTTTAAAGAAAGGACCATACTACCTGCTCGTGCTGGAAATCGCAGAACTTCATCACAGTGCCAAGTTAAGTGGCCACGTGATCACCTTTCAATGGGTGCCTAGTCATTGTGGTGTTTTTGGCAATGAACTCGCTGACAGTGAGGCAAGGTCGGCCTTCTCTTCCTCTGATGAAGTACGCATTGCCTACTCGCGACCTGACACCAACTCCATGATCAAGGCACTCATGCAATACCTTACAAAGGCATACAGCCCACGATGACAACATTCACAAACGCCTACATATGATCGACCCAGACGGTAAATTCTGTTTGCCCCCGAAGGTTACGCGGAGCAAAACGTCATTATTACACAGAATTTGGCTGGGCGTTGCTTTCACCCGTGGCTACGCGCACCTCATCGGCCAATCGAACAGCCCTGATTGTAAACTTTGCCAGATGCCTGAAACAGTGGAACACATACTGTGAGATTGCCCAGCATATATGCTGGAGCGAAGGACGTTAGAAAGTTTCCTGGCCAGTGTTGGCAGGCAACCACTGTCAAAGGAAGCTATTCTCGGCCCATGGTCTGACACTTAAACTTAAATGCATGCAACTAAAGTGTTGAAGTTTCTGCAAGACACCAAGCTCGACGAGCGACTCTAGGAAAGCAACTGTGTCGTATGCATAAGCACTCACCACTTCTCCTATAATCATCATCCATCACAGTACTTTCACTCCCCTTCCCTCTTCCCCGTTGCAGAGTAGTAGACTAGAGCGCACTAGCTCAGCTCCACCTCTCTGTCTTTCCTATCAATGAACAATATTCTATATATATATGGTCTCTCATCAGTGCCAATTATGCTATATGTCTTAGATAAAGACAGAAAATTGGTACTATGGAGCTGTATTCCTTTCGCAATAATTTCTCACGAACGAAACAGTGACCGTGCATGATGATAAGTAGCGAAAATTGAGAGAAAATGAGAGAGAGAGAGAGAGAGAGAGAGAGAGAGAGGGGGCCGATATATCACTGTCTTGTCGGCCTCTCTTCGTTGTAATATTAGGCGGTATCTTCTATCACGTCCCATCACCATGCAACTTGCCCAACAAGGCCATTCTGCTATACTAATCGTGCGCGCAACTTTCCAGAAGTTCTACTATACGTAGACTGCGAAGCGCACCGCTGAGCACTCTGGCTGATAGCTCCCGCAAAGCGCATTTTCTGTTGCCTTTGTCGGGAGGGCGCAAGGGCCACGTAGCATCGTTCCTGGCTGCAGAAGCGCCGTCCCTCTTTGTTTAAACAGCGTTCACTGCACTGCAGAACTCAGTATGGGCGAGACCCACCGCGGTTGCTTAGTGGCTGTGGTCTTGGGCTGCTAAGCACGAGGCAGCGGGATCGAATTCCGGCCACGGCGGCCGAATTTCGATGGGGGCGAAATGCGAAAAAACCCGTTTATACAGATTTAGGCGCACGTTAAAGAACCCCAGGTGGTTCAAATTTCCGGAGTCCCCCACTACAGCGTGCCTCGTTATTAGATCCGGGTTCTGGCACGTACAACCCCATAATGTGATTTAATTTATTATGCGTACAAGTCAAGTTTTGTCACTTTGGCCTCGTTGCGCTGATCACTAGCGCAGGTATTGCATCATAACAAGACGAACAAACCCAACCTTATGCATTCACTACATGAATGCAACCTTTAAAAGAAACCAGTGTGACCGGCGTCCAGGAATTACACCACAATGCCCTTGTACTTTATGATCCCGCGCAGTCGAAACTAGTCAAGACAGCAATCCTATTTTCTGGCTAGATGTACCCTCGTGAAATCGTGGTCTGGTACGACGCAGGCCAGGCTTATTAAGTGATTGCTTGGGCTCATCGTAGCTGGTTATGCGTTGTGAGCCTTGCAAGCAGTTTCGTACACCATAGAAGCTGCAGGGAACCATACTAAAAAGGACCGTCGCAGCACAAAACACGTCCACAAAATGTCCGACAACCTCAAGTAGGTGAGAGGAAAGTATCGTCTCCCTGTGGTCTTTTGGCCACCGCGTATACTTGCTGGCCTGTTCCTCCGCAAGTTATGCGAAACAAAGAACGCGAGCCTGTTAGTGGAATACGCAAATGTGGTATAAACCCTCAAAAGCTAGTGTTGTTTGCGATTATAATGGAACAGTTCTGTAAACACAGGGACCCCTTCCACATAAAAACGCTACAAGGCTTTTTCACTAGTGCTGTCAGTGAACGTAAAGACTAGGAGCACTGATGGTTCCTTCTTTCCTTTTGTCTACAACGCCTTGCTAGCACTAAGAACGGCTTGTTCTCTTACCTTGTTTCTCGGGGACTCAAGCATTCCGAGCATATATTGGAGTATTATTTCTTCAAGTCTAACAAAAACAGAGTTCCCGTTCCGCCCTAACGGGGTAGTATTGATAGCGATGGCAAAGTGTGCCCAAGTGCACAAAGTATGGTTCGTAGTTCTATTATCCATATAAATTGCAATGAATAATCGCATACTAATTAAACCAATGAGTATGGTGTCACACGAGCATTGCCAAGCATGACCATATCTCACTCGATGACCACAAACAATCATCCCAGCGCTGACGTCCTGATGAGCGCCAGCAGCGGAGTGCGAACGGTTCTGGTCCCTCTTGCTTCACCGCGTCTCCGAAAGTCTAGATTACTCGACCTCCATCTCTACAGGCACGTGGGAGCCTAACGCGCATGAAGCAACCAGCTACCTTCGACTCGTCCTTAGGCTTTGCACCTGCCGTAAATTGCCTCTCAGGTACCGCGCGTGGGCCGCGTATGCGCTCAGCCCCTCAGACAACCATGCATAGCCGCGGCCTTGCAATGGTCCAAACTCGCTCAATCCACCCGTGAATTCCGCCTGCCTGCGGACTGGTGCGGACACTCGCCAGGCTGCGCAAAGCTTGGCGTAACGCTGAGTCCGCCCGAGCGGATGACACGCGCACTCCGATTGGACGACCCGACGTCCGGTGACAGCTTGCAACTATCGCCAACAGCAGGCGCCATTGGCACATTTTTGCCGATGTGAGTTCGTTTCCGCGTCACGGTGACAACGCAGATTAGGCTGTCACATTCTGTTCGGTGGCCGTATGTGTTGCATTGGCGCGGTCATCCATGTTCGAAACTTTGCAGTTATCTTACCTGTGCCACCTTTTAGAGATATATCCCAGTCGCATCATCTCGCACCATGGGGTGTATTCTTGGAAGATCACTGTCAGTAGGCGCTGAATTGGCTGGTTGAGCAAAACCTCCCGAATCATCGAACGTGCAACGTACTATATTACGCCAAAATGATAGTATAGCCGTACGCTGTTCGTCCGAGAATGCCCATATACTGCTATCTATAGCCACTTGTGTTCGTCCAACGCCTCTTAGGAGGCCTGAGCAATCTTCATTATGACGTCATGGTACTTGGACAGAAATTTGCGTAGCCAAGCCCGTCATGACGAAAGCGGTGACGTAGCTGAAACCAGCATGTATTGCTCATTTAGAGCTCGAAATGATCAGTGAAAACTACTTCTCATGCGTCACACACTCATACTCTCAATTGCACTTATTTATACTTTTCCGGGGACTGCACTGCACACTTTAACAACTTAAACTTATCGCTCAACGCAAGACGCGCCTGTACGATTTCAAACTTTCTTGAATGTTGCCGTTGATTCTATCTTGTATGTTTTCGCCAAACGTCGCGTAATCATATCGCATGCGTGACACGAATTGCTCAATAGTTTGGAAGGCACACGGGCACCAGCAATTACCCTGAAACTATCGATGACTCATGTATAAAAGCCAATGCGCTTGACTCGCAGATCTGATTTCCCTGAACGTCAACTGTGCTTGCCGATATCGTTGTTCTTTGAGTGTAGCCCGTTTTTGTGGGCATATATTCGCCCAATACAGTTAGTTTCGTGATTCGCAGTTTCCCTAGTGTTCTTCACCTTCTCTGCAATGTGAGATTTGTTGGAGGTGATTTGCTTTCATGTAAAGGACGCCCTCACAAAGCCGTGGAACAAGCCCGAACAAAGGTCAATTCACATGGTCGCGAAGGCGAGGCTGAAATGCAGTTCCAAACCAATTAGCACTTACATCAATTACGGTCGTGCGACTGAAGCGCGAATACATCTCGCGGGGCAAAACACTGGTTGATGAAAATGATGCATCCAATACGTTACCAATGGAAAGATATGAAAAAGCACATACAGAGTCATTACAATAAAAAGGCTGTTTTATTGTCTCCACGAATAATTATAAGTACTCAACTGTGCAGGCTTTATAAAGTTTGCTCGTAACGATGCGTGCTGAGGTATGCCGAGATCGTATTACCGCATTTGGGAGTGTAATGTCATCAATACTCTCTTATGTGTAGCCATAAAAAGTAAGGGGAATATATAAGGTATTAACGTTATAAGATTTAATTAGTAACATTATTTTTAACGGCATTTCCACTAAACATTATGTTTTAGCTATGTCTTCAAAGCTAGATGAAACTACAGGTGGCCCGCGTGCTGTGTTAGTGAAGAATAACGTGTGGTTTATGTGAATTATTTCAATGTAACTTTGATTTTATCTTAACAACGAAATAACAGATGTGTGTTGATGGCCACGTGGATATGGTACTTAGTGCAAAATCTGGGTGAATCCGTTGCTATGAATTCATGAGAAACTTTCATGGCTCACTAGTGTAATACGTGGCGTTATAGAATGGGGCCTATAAATGCAGGTGGGTGTATTTAGATTACATTCTGACGCGATGTTGTGGCGTAGTTTGTACTGTTGTTTGCGTTGCACATACGATGTCACGTGAGCTGGCGCAGTAGGCATTGGCGCAACAAGCTTCGAGCGGCAACCGTTGATATTTTTTCCCACCGAGAAGTTGGCCCTGCGAAATGTAGATGGCGCTACCGTAGCTCCACAAGCCGCCATGACAGGAATTATCGGCTTCTATGACACCTCCGCTACCATGTGTACATATACCTTGCCCGAACCGTAAAGACAACACAGGCGTCGTCCAGGACAATCGAACTAGCCTCAGACTACGAAACCAACCTCCAGAGTACAGATTTCCTCGCGATAAGACCAGGAAATGCACGGCCACGACAGCCACAACAATGAGAGCCCCAGTGCCGCCTACACCGACCGTGTCGCAGCACACCAGGGAGCCACCGACATTTCGCGCATCAACATTTCAGGACCAAGAAAGGTGACTGGAGACGTATGAAAGGGTCGCTGAATTTAACAAATATAACGACAAAGACAAGCTGTGCCATGTCTTTTTCTCATTGGAAGTCGCCACCAGGACGTGAAGAAAGAATCGAGAAACTACCTTAACAACGTGGGGCCTCCTTCGCCGCGGCTTCCCACAAATCTCCAAAGCCTTCGTGCGCATAGCGTAAACACAAGCTGTGCTGGAAACCAGAATGCAATTACCCGGCGAGATGACCACAATTTTCCCGGAGGAAATGGCTCGCCTGTTCGGACATGCTGACCCCGACAAGTGAGAAGAGAACAAAGTTCGCTTCTTGCTGAGGGGTATCAAGCAAGACCTCTTCGCTGGACTGATATGCAACCTGCCCAAGACCGTTGCTGAATTTGTTTCCGAGGGCACAGCTATTCAGAAGACGGTCAAGATTTGGACAAGGCAATATAACCAGAGAGCACTGAACCACAAATTACACTCATGTTCAATCACTCGGCACCGACGACCTGCACAACACAATCAGAGTGGTTGTTCGCGAGGAACTGCAAAAATTATTCCCGTGTTCACAGCCTTACGTGGCCTCCATTTCTGACATCGTCAAAAGTAGGTTCAGCGATCACTCGGATTTACCAAAGTGCAGGCTGAATCAGCTCACCCCATACCGGAAGCGATGACCTACGACGCCATTGCTCACCGTCAATGTACCCTACCATGCTAGCACCAGGGCCGCGTAACGCCGCAGTTCCGTTGTCCATTGCCGCCACCAGCTCGCCCACCCGCCGCCCAGCGCAACTACTTAAGACAGACGTCTGGTGCGCTCCCGACCACCGCCGCCTCTGCAACCACTGTGGAGGTGCGGACCAAATCTACCGCCGGTGCCCATACCACGCAATGTGACTACGAGGGTTCGCTGTTAATGCCCCGCGACCACAGCTTGGCGAGCGACCTTGTGAAATTGCCGACTACCTCGCCGTAACACAGGGGACAACCCGACGGCCTTCCAAGTCGCTGTCACCAGGCCGCTACATCTGGTCGCATCTGCCTGCCTACGTCTCAACCTGCGGCCGGTCGATCAGCCCACATCCGGAAAAATAAAAGCAGCAACAAATGGAGGTGCGGTTGCTGGGCTTCGAGATGCCAAACACCCTCCACCTCCGCCGACGACGACTTTGAAAAAGCCACCTGAACGACGCTGAAACGAAACGCTACCTAAACAAGATTTGACAACACGACATAACACGTGTAAGACAACGCGATTCAGCCATGATCCAACGCCACCGACCAATTACAATGCAAGAGAAAGAACCACTGACCTCGACGTCCTTCTCGACGGCCACATCGTCACCGCTCTGGTAGACTGAAGAGCCGACTACTACATCATGAATGCATCCTTTGCCGCCAAGTTACAGGAAGTCAAGACTGCATGGGAAGGCCCCCAAATCCGCATAGCCGGAGGACACGTGAGGAAGCCGACGGGAATCTTCATCGCAAGAATTACTGTCCATGACCGGGCCTGCCGTACGGCCTTAGTTATTACCCAACAGGGCTAGCGAGATGTAATAGTCAGCCTGGACTTCCTGATCCAACAAGGCGCAATCATCGACCTAAAGTAAAAGTCGATAACGCTATCCGAAGAACCCGTGATATCGCCGGAGAGCGCCCTGAGCCACCATATTTTGCGTACGCTTGAATATGAAGTGTGCATCCCGCCTCGCTCCAGTGTCACTGTTACCGTCTGCATAGAAGGCATCGTCGAGGGCGGCCAACATGTACTGCTAGAACGCGAAATTTTCGTCGCAAGAGGAATGGCTCGACTGCATGGAGGAAAAGGGAAAGTAATACTGACACGCTTCAGCCAGGAGTACAAACACATCAACAAGGGCACGACGATCACATACATCGAGAAAATTGGGGAAACCAGCAATGCCTTTGTCCTCTGGCATCCTGCCGCATCTACCTCGACGACTCTAGTTCCCGAACCAGCCTTCGACACCAATCTGAGTCTCCTTATGAGTAAGCATAAACAGCTCAAATGTCTTATTCGACGGTACAAAGGCGGCTTTCCGATGTCATCGATGATTCAAGACGCACCAGTTACTAAGCATCGCGCAATAATCTAAGAATGTGCTCGGCCACACCGTCCGAGCCCGTACCGAGCTTCGACACGGGAACGTGAAGCCTTGAAGCAACAAGTCGATGAAACGCTAGGCGACGAAATCATCTAGCGTCCGAAGAGGCCGTGGGTGTTTCGTGTCGTCTTGGTGGAATTCTCCTCGAAATTCAACGATCACCTTAGGCGGCTTGGGACAGTACTAGAGGGGATCAAGTCACCATATTCTCAAGCCGAAAAAGTGTCGCTTTGTCTACAATGAGCCCGCCGACACACCCGCAATGATCCCGCCGACATGAAAAGACTGCGAAGATTTCTTGGCCTGTCTGCCTATTATAGGCGCTTCGACAAGAACTCTCACAACACCGCGCCATTCATTTATCTGACAAAATCAGACGTCGAGCTCCTGTGGCAGGCGCCGCAAGCCGAAGACTTCCACGAACTGAAACAACGCTTGCAGTCACCACCAATAATCGCCCACTTCCACTTCGACGAAAACACCCATATGGAAATTATCTAATGTTTTACTGGCGTAATGGTTGCTCGTCCAAAGCTTTGCGCACTGAGGCTATGTTTGGTGCAACTTGAGTAGCACATTCCATAATGGACTACTAAACAAATAATCAATTTTCATGTCTCTTTTGATATTCTACCTTCCGACATAGAAGGCAAAGGTCGAGACTGGAATATTTGTTTACGTGAAAATTGAGAAGGAAGGAACGTTTTCTGCTTCGCAGGGCTTTATTTTCCACACATGGTACTTATAACAACTTCTGAATTTGCATGTATTGCCGATGGTACTTATTTCTATCTAAAACACTTTGCTGAATTATCACCATCACATTTTATAACATAGATATTCTATAAGTTCTCTCAGCTGTGCATTCACAGATACCTCCTTCGGTGAAGGCATGCGTGCTGTCCTTTCATTAGTGCAGCAAATGATACGAAAGCGGTAAATTCGCAAAATAGTATGCCTATTAGATACTAACAAGAAACTTGCAGACAAGAGCATCATGACGAAACAGCTGAGGTAGTGGCACTACTCTAAAGCTTCGATTGCTTGTACTGCTGCATCGTTGTTAGCGATTTGCTCACGAAGGTTTGGCTCATTCACATTTCAAGCAAGGAATGATAGTTGCAACGTGCAACATCGTCCTCCGCATTTATCTGCGACTTAACAGATGTAGCGGGTTGAGCTGTGTGATTACTGACATAGCTGAAGTGATGTATCGCACACAGCTTCCGCACACAATCTGATTGGCTGAAAGCGTGCAGAAATTGTTCTTGGAGCTATCGGTTAAGGGGTGGCTTGCCACACAATTGACTTATGAAGGGCGACAATTCGTGCCATCAAATGCAGTCGCCATGTATGACTGAAGAACACATGCCGGAATGTTGGGGAGAGCAATTTATCTCACTAGTGTACAAATTAGTCTAGGGGCGTTTACTATTTCAATGCTGGCATCAGGCAAATACCCAGGATTTTTTTTCGGGGGGGGGGGGGGGGGGCGAGCAACCCAAGGTAACTTTTCTATGCAAATTAGGGGGGGGGGGCACCTTTTCTAGTACAAATGTGAGTAACGCCCACCATTCGCCATAGGACACGGAAACACGCAAAAGAGAAATGAAATAAGGTGTATCTCACAGGTGTCGAAGGGACACCTGTGAGACCAAGGGACACGGACCAACCAAGGGACACGGACCGCGTGCGGACCGCGCCAGCCAATCACAGAAGCAAACAAACTCGTCGTCATGCAGCCTTTTCAAAATGGCATCGTACTTCATACCGGTTTTTGAGGAGTCTTTTCATCAACGGAAGCAATGAGGTGTGCAACAGACATGGACAAAGCGTATGGAGTCGGTGATGGTCGTCTTCCCTCGTCGCCATCGCGGTCATCGGCTGGCAACAGGTGCATCAACCATGAGGACGCCTTCTCGTCTTCCGTGCTCCTCGAGGATTGCTACCGCCCTGCGTTTTCGTCTTTGCACGTCATGCAGCGGGTGCATGTTCTTCGGCATGTATTCCGTCTGTATGGCGTCCCTGACTTCCGGTAGCAGTGTTTCCTTCAGTCCCCGCATCTCGTGATATCGAATCCCGAGCAGGTCTAGGATTTGTCTTCCCGTTTTGGTGCTCGACAGCCTCTCCAGCTGCGTGATTCTCTGTGCCTCGGCTATTTCCTCGAGCGTGTTGTGTACGGCCAGCTCGAGGAGCCTGTGGGTTGGCGTGCACTGGGGTACACGCCAGGGCGGTCTTGAACGCCCTGCTGATCGCCATGTTCAGATTGTCGGTTTCGCTCCTGTTCCAGTCGGCGCAAGCAGCGACGTCCGCTATGTGGCTCAGCGCGTACGCCTGTATCAGCCTCGTAAAGTTGTCTTCCTTCATTCCTTTTCTCTTGTTCGCGACCCGCTGCACGAGGTGTTTGGTGGCGGCCACTTTCTTCTGCAGTCAGGCAACGAGCTCGCGGTTGGCCCCGTTCTCTTCCAGCCACAGGCCGAGCACTCGCAACTTCGACACCGTCGGTATTCGGGTCCGCCTTATTTGGGTAACAGGAAAAGTTTGACATACGAATTATTTGCAGCCTCGCGGAGGAACAGTGGTTGGTGGTTATGGCGCTGGTGGGGCTTCACTGCAGACTTAAATTGTATCCGACTATAGCGGAGTTTTTTTATTAGCTCTGGAAGAATTATGAGAAATATATATTCGCGGAACAATCACAGTTCTTTTGGATCCTTCGTTTACGGTTCTACCAATTGAAGTGGCAACCGACTCGTATTGTTATTCGGGAAGTTACGTAGTGATGCGTGGCCGCCAGTCCAGTGCAACCGCGTAGAGCGCAGGACACCGCGGAAGGTTAGAAAAACACCTGCATAAGCACAGCAGAAAAGCGACTACGTCAGGCGGCTCGACTGATAACTGTAGAAGTGTCATTCAAAATACATAGAATTGTTCTCCACTTCCGGCAGCGTTTTCTCCACTTCCTTTTTAAATAAAAATAGGTTGATCCATAAATATTTTCATAAACAATGGTAAATTTGTTAATTTTCGCTTTTCCTTGCTGTTTGGCTGTTGCCTTGGGTTAATTTCTCAACTCCCTGCGACTCTTGTTTCCAGTTGCCTATGTTGCACGAAAAGTGCTGTACAATTAAGGAAAAACCAGACGAGGTAACGGGTGACAACCATATTGCTTATGGGTTTAAGGTTTATTGCAGGGTTTGATGGTGGGCGCAGTTTTGCATTATTTTAATTTGCACTTTACCTAACCCATATCATGGGTATATGGTTCCGACGATCTGCCAGCGTCGCAGACAGCCGCCACTCGAGGAAATAATGTAGCAACAGGAAAAAGTTAAACTCAACTGCCGTTTTCACCGGCTGCAACTCGTTCCTCAAGCATACAGACCAGCTGACTACGAACCGAATCCCCTTCCTGGTTCCTGCATCTGTCTAAACAAAGATGGTTTAACTAACGAAGAAACAGCCATGCGTGTCACGGTTGAATAGAGAGTGACAACTGAACGCATCTCGAGTTAATCGCACGGGTCCCGAATCGACGAGAAAACTGGCCTTCACACCCCAGGAGATGCGGGAAATACAGTCCACCAAAAGGAGTGAAAAAGTCAGCATAATGTTGACCACCGAATAGCTGTTAAGTCTCAACATTGATTTGGCGGTGCTTTGGAATGTGTGTGAGGATTGGTGGCGTGGGCAGGGGGGGGGGGGGGGGGAGGAGGTGCTGTATGCCGTTTTATTGTGGGCCGGGGGGGTCCTGCCCCCTCCCCTTGGGTACATGGCTCGCTGGTATAATAATTACAAAAATTTGGCTTTAAAAAACGTAATAAACGAGACCACTCTAATAAGCGAAGGCAAAGGCTCAATAAAAAGCTGCTGCCTCAGATACTGTCATTGGTCTAGGACACACATTATCACATACACCGGATATAGTCCATAAATTGGTTTATATACAGGTATGAAATGTAACTACACCATGCTATAGAATTTAAATAGGACCAGCCTGAACAGAACATGTTTGATGGGGTATAGCTGGTGCGACATGTCTTGACAGGACAAGTGTGCGGTTTTCTTTGCACACACATACACGTAAACACAACGCCTGCACACATTTTCTGTTTACATGCTTCTATGTGTCTCAAATGAAATTCACAGCTTATAAATTATATCCTAAGTACATATTGTATTTTATACAGGACTAATTCCCATAGGCTGCGCAATAATTTTTTTCTCACATGCAGCAAGCCAACAGCGTGCATATGTTAAGCTAATATTCCCAAACTAAGCTGGGCTTGGGTACCATTTGCGTAATATGATAAAATAGAGAACTGAAGTGTCCATGTGTACGGCTCTAAAGCTGATGGTTGCACAATATATTCTGGCTGGGTAGTAAATTTATGTCAAAAGAAAATGTAGCACACGGACGAAAACAGTGTGGCTAATATAATAAAGGGAGCAGATGTTCTGCTGGCCGAGTCACTAGAAAATTTTGCGAGCAGTTCGTCCTCATTGGATGGCTTCGATCACATAAGTAAGGCTGAAAGACTTTTGAGAATTCATGTTCAGAATATTCTCATGACAGCCAATAGCTACCCTCTATATTGTTATAGCAGCTGAATTCTCAGGCGCAGTGCACCGCGGTCATGAATATGCTAAAGAATGACAAGAGGTGAGGCGCCTCTATTCATAATCTGGCAGCCCACCTGAAACCGTTTCGGTTAATGAGAGGAACCATGGCCTCCGCAAAGTAAAAATAATCAGATGGCCACTTTGCAGCGTGTAGTATCCTACACCCACAGATGATTGGTAGAAGTACGCTTACACCTAGGTGAAAGAGGACAAAGAAAAAACTTTATGGGCACACTTTGCAGGAACAAGTTCATGCGGGCAGACGGTTAGTCAGGCGATGTTTCCCGTTTCTTTCCGAGCTTTCTTTGTAAGACGGAGAAAAAAAGACGAGCAAAAGGTTTCTTGCTGAAAATATGCCGGCTACGAGTTTCTTTCAATTTCTTAGCAATCATCACTTACAGCATGGCATTCAGAGCTGTAAGTAAATATTAGCTATGTGCAAATAAATATGAAATTCAATGATGTCAACAAAAGATGACTGACGGCTGCTCTGTTCGATTGTGAACAATATGCACTTGGTTATCTTCGCGTAGAATAGCCCGTCTATTTTCATAATGCGATGCACATTAGCTGGGGCACCTTGAACGTATACAGTATTCCTGCTATACAAGCAGCGCCTCGTGCACTACGGTGCGTAGGTGCTTTCCCTAGGTGGTCTTTATATTATTCGTGTTATACCATGGGAATAATGGACTACGCGTAGGAAAAGCACAAAGGAGCCGCACAGACATAGCCAGAGCGAGGCTATGTGTGGTCTGGGTATTCACACACCATGACCAAAGCGGAACGAGTCATTCCGGTCCAGAACAAATCTTGTTTTGGATCACACGTTTCCGAAAGCCCCTGTGGATATATTTGCATATCGGCAAATGGCAGAGGGCTCCTGCCACTCATCGTGGACATCTTCTCGCACAATAAATTTCCATATCTCGTCGTTGCACTCCGTATTCACGCTGTTTCTTCTGTTCTCTTTGAATGAAAGAAAACTTGACACCAAGGATACGTAATGCCCAAAACGCGACGTCTAAAATAAATGAAAAGGGCATGCATCCCTTCCCAGTAGAAATCTGTCACTCGAACCGACGTTCGCGAAACGCCGTGAGGACCCCCTCAGCGACTTCAATGCCAAAAATCACAGTGGCAGTGCCATTCATATTTGGGAGCCTTTCCACTGCACGCCCCACGCCCGCGCGAGACAGCTTTTGCCTGCAAAACAGATCGCTGACGATACGAGAGTCGCGTGGTCCCCTCGCTATCGTCGACGTGCCCGGATGCCACTGCCGAGAGAAGGCAATGTAACATCCTGTTCCGGGCCCCGTGTTCTCCACATGATACGTCGCTTCGTCGCAAGGGCACGCGCGGTGCAACTCGAGGCCGCCGCAGTTCTCCTGCCGCTGCCATAACCAAAACCAGTCTACGCGTGAGTGAAAAGGTTGTGGCCATTGACCAACCATGTCTATCGTGCTGTACCAGCTGAACGCTAGTCCACCATGCAGGTAAGCACATGATCAAACTAGCGACGCCGCGAAATTGACTGCTTAAGGTTTTGGGAAGTGAAGAATAAAACTTTCACAGATCATGAAGTTTAAAACATGGGTAGCCTACTAAGAAGCAAAATACAGGTATTGATGTTCGGATAAGAGTATAAACGTTGTTGTTGTTTGTGAAATGATGCTGCAATGAGGAAGTGAACCATCGTAGAGCTGGCTATCTGTATCATAACATTAAACTCCAGCGAGTAATAGAAAAAATAAATATACAGTATTAAAAGAATGTTACATGGGAAAAGAGAAATAGAGAAAAGAAGAACACATGAATAGACCATCTAATAACTGAGCCATCACCTTCTATACAGTATAGATAGTATAGAGCGAACTGTACCCGCCGTGGTTGCTCAGTGGCTATGGTGTTAGGCTGCTGAGCACGAGGTCGCGGGATCGAATCCCGGCCACGGCGGCCGCATTTCGATGGGGGGCGAAATGCGAAAACACCCGTGTACTTAGATTTAGGTGCACGTTAAAGAACCCCAGGTGGTCGAAATTTCCGGAGCCCTCCACTACGGCGTGCCTCATAATCAGAAAGTGGTTTTGGCACGTAAAACCCCATAATTCAATAGAGCGAACTGTATGAGGTCGTGCTGTGAAAACATGTAGCAGCGCATTCAGAGACCATTCAGAACGCGGAATATAGCTACACACAATGCCACAAAATACCTATCATAAGTTGTGATTAAAAGTAGGCAATCATGAGAAGCCTAAAATCCACGTGACGACAAAGGGAGTCGAGTTCTCTCGAAATACTGGCGCGCCTTGTTTCACCACCGCTGATGATTTAACGTCTAGGCGTTCATGCGAACCGTTTGTCTTGTTTAGACATCAGTGGTAAATATTACATATATATGTGTAAACGGGAGGCACGTTTGCGCCAGCAGGCCCCGCTGAGCACTCTTTCTGCCGCAGAAGTGGTTTTTCTCGACGTCTCCCTCGCACTTGGGTTGCGTGGGGACTACTTCATTCCCTGGCATCGCTCACCACCAGACCGCACACACGTAATGTCAGTGAATGCGTATGACCAACTGTGCTACCTCTGCAGATGCGCCGATTGCGAGCTTTATTCACTACGCAATTAGGTGTAGTGAGAACTCAAGAACAAACACTACCTAAATATCATCACTTCAACAAATGTGCGCTTTCAAGAACGTGATTCTTTAATAAACCGAATTCATTTCTTTGAATCTTTCTACCGTTGTAAAGTGAATAGCTTTCTTCAATTTGTTTTCGTCAATTTTTATACCCGTACCGGGGCGTTTGTGGCCGAGCACCTGCTAGCTTCTGCGCTAACCCAAGTTGGTTCAGAAATCGTACAGCTAAAATTTCGCAAAGCTTAGTGGCAGAGTCCCACCAACGCTCAATGCGCATAATTACATTATATTCGCTCGTTTATTGGTGCGTTAAATCTTAATTTATGGAGGCCCTGCAGCCCCCTTCCTCTTCGTGGCAGTTGTATGGTTTATGCTGTAGCTACTTAAAGTACTCTTGAGCTATTACCGAGAGACTAATGTAGAAATCTTGAAGTCTAATATAATAGAGGTAGCAAAGTGGAATGAGCAATATTGCTATTTTCTCATGCCACCTTGCTTTTAGGACACATGACTTTTGGCGTCAGGCAAGAACTACAATAGGAATGCAAAACTTCTAATTGTGGTATTCTTGCACGAGGGAGTCTTGTGTTCCTGCCGTGGGAAAAACCCAAGAAGGAAAGTATACATTTTGACGGGTGTGCCACATCTGAGTTATCCTTTCTGGTAGTGCAAACAGAACATCCTATGTAGCAACGTCACCACAGTGTGTAGTTATGCAATGAAAACAAGACGTCGGTTATCAGCAGACTCTTAGCGGAAAGCATGTAGCCAAATCTTGTGGCAGAGTGGCTCGACTCGATCGGACAAACCGAATCGTAACACAACTAACGACGAAAATATTTCGAAGTATAAACGTTTTCGAGCCATTGAGCGATACCGACCAAGGCCATCTTGTTAAATAGCCGCTGACGGCGAGCTCGTCATCAGAAAATCCTGTTCCCACTTGGACGACTCATAGGAGCCCTAAAGAATTGCCGGATTTCAAAGTTCTAAACGAGAGCGAAAAATGGACATCTGTGTATTACTCAGGCTCGATATGGCTACAATTGAGCGATGAATGCTGATAGTAAATACCTTGAAATAGCTGCAATTTCAAAGATTAGAAATGGTAATGCATTAAAGTGTGACAGCTTCAGCGCCATGTTTACAATGTGCTCATGTATTGTGAAATACAAAAGTCACAAACTTTGAAAAAAAAAATTCTACATAACTGGCCGCAAGGTCCCTGTAAAATTATTAATTACGAGATTTTCTTAATTCTCTTGCTAAAGAAGCATGTCCGCTTCCCCCAGCAAGCTTTCTCAAAGACGACGCGTTCGTAACGCGGATATCATTTTTTATAAAAATAAATCTGTATCCTTAAAAAAAAAAACACCTAGCTTATCAGCGTCCAAATGAAAGCGTGCAGGTGTGAGCGAACATTAGCGCAAGCTCTTGGGCCACTTGGTCCATGATGAACTTGAAAAACAAGGGGGTACCAGCGAAACACAAAGGACGCGTACACAAGGAAAAAGCGTTAGACACAGACGGACGCTGGACTTTCAACTGGACTGAAAGTCCAGTTGAAAGTCTAGCGTCCGTCCGTGTCTAACGTCTTTTCCTCGTGTACGCGTCCTTCGTGTTTCGCTGGTACCCCCTTGTTTTTCAAGTTCATGTGAGTGAACATTCCGCGCTTGATGTTCAGTTACAAACTTTAGTTCCAGGCGACGCTAGCTACTGCGTCCATCGAAGGCACGACAAGTGTGTTTTGTGTTCCGTATTTTCCTTCTCGTGTGTTGGTTTGCCGAAGAGGAGGCGGAATGCGCGCAGTCCTTTCTTCCTCGGTGAGCCTGACAGGTGGGCATAGGGTGGTCCCATTCGAAGACGCTGCAAGGTCGATTCGCTGCGTCATTTTGTGTCTTACGGAGACATAAACGAAAACAAGCTGTTGAGCCGTACTGTGAATGCAGCTTCGGAAATTTAGAAAACATGACGATTACGAAAGTTTGCACTTGTATGCCATGTTTTTGATTGACACCAACGCAGCCAAAACGAGCGTTGGTGTTAGCGTCAGTTAAGTGCAAATATCTCATGCGAACAATTTTTATGAGCTTTCAGGGCTGTTAGAATTGTCGCCAGGTTGGTTGGTATCGTGCTTGAACTGAAAGACGTCAATGTCCTGGCCAAAGAACAGATGGAAGATTCTTTTCTAAAGGTAAGCTGGCTTTGTGTTGCCGTTCCTTGATAATCACTCACGACTTTTCATTAATGAACATGAGCAGTGACACGTCTCTTGAAATTATAGTGCCAATCGCCACATTAAAAAAAGAATGTGTGTTATTTTGCACATGTACTGGTTATAGTGACATTTTCAACTTCATTTGTGGTGGCGATGTACTACATTTCCTTCTCTCTTTTAGTATCGCGGTAATTATCATGTTGAAATAAAGACAATTTAGTATACATTTCAAGTTTGAAGAGAAGAAGTCCCATATCACTTTAAGAAACTGATGCACGGTTTACACAAGCGCACCGCAATTACACTTTCTTTTCGCTTACCAGAAGTATACATGGATTGAAATCAGCATTGGCTTTTAGCACGTCCTGTGTGGTATGCCCTACAGCGCCTGAAGTGCCATAAAACAACGGAGAACGGAAGAAAAGCTACGCGAAACCAGCAGTATAAGGTGGAACGCAGGTGTGACAGTAACAATAACAAGTGTATCACAAGGGTGGCGAGCACTAGAGCGGAAGCCGACATGTACTTCTCATCAGCAATAACGACGCCTCAGGTATTACCTGCCAATTGACAGATCCCGCGTACAACGCACAAATGTCCAACAGCAGCACTTACAACACCCAGGTACCCATGAAGTGCAGAACCTGCAAAGCCGCCACAGGAAATTCGAAGCTCAGTGAAAAGAGAACAGAAAAAAAAATCATGAGCCCTTCCACTCTGTGAAGAAGGACGAGCAGCGAAGCTGTGGTTTGTTTTAGCTCAATCGCCGCATCTGTGTATATATAGGTATTACTATTCCGAGTAGTAGTATTATTATGATTATTATTGAAAAGCCACAGCCATTAATTACATCTTTTGACTGTGGAATGATTTAGTCTCATTCTTTTATAAAGTAGTAACATGTGCAAGTAACGCCGCATGGCAGATGGGAATTCCACAATATTTGCAACTTCACTGTGAACTACGTAATTAAGAAAAGTAGATGAAACTCAGCGTAATGTTAGGGTCATCCCAGCGGCTAATTTCCTCATAATTTGTTTCGGAATAATTTTCATATAACGAGAGTTACAGATATTTTCTGTAACCATACTCCCTCCGTACACGGTCATGTATTGATTGATACCAGATGATAATTCTGTAACGTTGACAATTTCAGTGCGAACTAATTAATTATGGCATGTAAATGATACTCGGCATAGTGATAAAGTTGTCTTAGCGGCCAATTTCAGTATAACTTTTAAAAGCTACAGAGCATTAGCGAGAAACTGGGAACGAAAGTTTATCGTGTTGACGCGACGCGTAGACGGATGGACATCGACCACCGCCGGAAGGTAGCCGGAAGGTAAGAAGGTACACGGTGTCCACGCTGACTTTAGCCAGAGTTTAAAAATATGCCAAGCTGGATAGTATGTAGCTGGATAGAACCAAGGTAATGTGGTTTGCCTTCGCTTGGAAATACTCAAATTATATTTTTTCATTCTGCTTATTAGGCAATTATTAATTAATTCTGCTTATTAGCCGTAATTAATTATTTAACTTATCAAGTATTATAATTAGATGAAAAGTGTCAAGGAAAGAATTGTAGAGCGACATGAAAAACTCCCAATGCAGCTTTGTGTTGCTCAATACGTGCTAAATAAAAGTTTTTTTCCGAGCGTGAAAGAAGCCTGGAAGTGCACGCAAAATTACCGCTCGACTGGCCGCTCGAGGCACTTTGCGTGTACTCGCGGGTTTCTTTAACGCTCAGAAAAACACTTTTAGGTAGCACATATGGAGCGACGCGAAGCCGTATCCAGAGTTTTTCATATCGCTCAACAATATTCTCTACAATTTATCAGGGCAGCAGAGGAAAATGAAAAAGGTGGATAACAGCCTTGCCACTCTTCGCTCGCAGTGTTCATATAAGGGGTGGGGAGGGGAGGCATAGGGAAAAGTTGACGTGAGTAGGCAAGGAAACGCTATTACTATAGACGCGACTGTGGTTACGGGCAAACAGGATAACATTAAGTTCGAGGTACGGTACGGTACGTTTCTTCCATTTTTCAAAAAAAAAAGAAGACACCATGCAAATTTGTCAAGCGGGCAACTTACGCAGGGCATGCAGAAGCATGACAGCATTAAAGTGCACTCTATAGACGACACAACGGGAGTGATCGCACTTCAAACCAATACTTCTGTGCCCGCCACAGTAGCTTTGCTGCTATGGCGTTGCTCGAGATCGCGGCTTTGATCCTGACCGCGGCAGCCCTATTTTCACACTGTGAAATAATAAAAGGAACGCTCGTGCACTTAGATTTAGAGACACATTAAAACACGACGGTGTCAGAATTAATCTGGAGTCCGCCACTAAGGCGTGTCTCATAACCTGATTGTTGTTTTCGTATGTACAGCCTCATGATCCAATTCAAGTTTAATACTTGTGCCACGATACGATGTGCCATGTGAGGCAATGACTATGCCCAACGCTCTCAGAGGTTATGAAATATGGCGCACAACAACGCCTCAAGCGAACACATTGCCATGTATGTTATGTGTACTACGCAGACAAACAGCAGTGGCGCACGCAAGGTAACGTTTATCAGCAATTCATCACTAATGTAGGATTAAATATTGAAGAAACATTCGCCGTCAACATCACCTCTAATTATTGTCAGTCAACGCAAAGAGCAAAGAAACCGTGTTTTACATCGATTCCCATAGTGCGTGTGATCTGCATAATTTTTTCAGTCTTAACCCTTCATGACTACCTGTGTCTTTTTTTTTTCTCTTTGCAGCTTAACCCTATGCACACCATACCAACATTGCAAGACGACAACTTTGTGCTGTGGGAAAGGTGAGATGAGCACTTTTAAGTTCAGGAGGCCCTATGGTAGACACAAATAGTTAAACTAAATATTGTTTTTGGAGTGAAAGAAATAAGACGTTCGGTTTACATTGACATAGTTTGAAATGCCATAAAGCGGTTCAAATCAAATTACAGCTGGTATGTTTGCCGACAAGCGCTTCTACCCCGAAAACCGGGCTGCTAAAATTTTGCAACGCATATAAGGAGTTTGCAACGTGCGTTGCATGATTTTTCAACGTGCGTCGCATAATTTTGCAACGCACGGAAGTGTAACATGTTCAATGAGCTATGCAACGTTCCAGCATAGAGAAAACGAACGAGCTAGGAAAAGACAACCCGTAGTTCCAGCAAATGTAGTGGCGTGTCGCTAGCGTGATAGAAATCGCGAAAGTCGAACGGAAAATACAAGAACAAGTGAATGAAGGAATTCGGCAATGTGTACATGATGGTAGTCTTGAATCTTTGGCACACACTGGATGCATCTGCCAAGATGCAACGAGCCTTCGAACTACAGCGCGCCGCAACAGTGAAATTACTCGCTAAAATTGTCCCAATGAATTTGTCAAAACTGTCCTTATAAAGCGTTGTCTGACACGTTGGTGTTGCAGTCTCGTCTTAATAAGTTTCGAGCACTGGCAGTCACTTCATAAAAAAGCTTATCTTGATTTCTAAAAAAACTAATTGCGCTGGATGCGCATGGGACTTGTGCACTACTGTGGACGTGGGTTGGGAATTTAAGTTTTTGCTGAGCGAAATTCTGCCCAGAAACAGGAGGGACACTAAGACTGCAACTATAGCAGCGAACTAGGGTGGTTCCTTGGGATAGCTGCTGATTGATGATAAAAACGACGTATAGCGCGGAGGACAAGGACTGGGAGAAGACAACACACACTGCGCTGCAGCGAGCATAGCAGCGAGCATGGTCATCAGTCGTCGAATCTAATCACCTGTGTCAAATGCGACCCTGATTTATATTTTGCACCATACGTTCATATAAGTAATCACTGGAGCTTGAATGCGTTCCAGGCTGTACAACGCCATTCGAGACGTTCCGACCATCTGATCGAACGTGGCACCTTTCTTATAGAAGAAGTGACAACGTTCGAGAACTTTGGGATTCTGTTGGTGCGTCTTGCCCCGAGCGACAAGATGACGGCGGTATTTCTGTTCAAACTAACACCACCATAAATGGAAATAACGACGCAGGGAAATATCAAAGACCGCACTGTATCTGCGATTAAGTCTGTTTTGTACTACACCCTACTGTGACTATAACATCATCAATAACAGCATATTTACATTGCACTGTGGGCGTTTATCGTAGCTGCAATCCCTGGTGGGAGTAAGCTTATCGCGGGGTAAATATCTCGGCAGAACAATGTAAAAGAAAAGCGCTGGACCTTTGTTCAAATTGCGGAATACCGGCGCTCAAACAAATCACACAGAAAAGAGCGACAAACGCAGGCCTTCTAGAATTTGAACTACGATAGAGCAGCCGGCCCGAATTTTATATGATACTAAACCATTTTACTTTATTATGGTCACGGAAGTGCGCACTCCAGACACCGCACTGAATTGCTTTACATAAATGTACGCAGTTCAATACGAACTCAAAAATAGGTCGGCGTCGACAGACATTCAGAGCGCCTAATACATAACGATCAATAGACAGGAACAAAAAATAGATGTGACATGAATCAAAATGAAGTAGAGGAGGAATGTCACATTGTTCTTTTCATGCCACCTTTTCTTGTGTGTGTGCACGTATTTTCTGCGTTCTCTAGTATACTTATAAATGAGTCTTGAAAGGATCCAGGGTCATTGAAATCACTCTGCTTTTTGCAGTAGAACAACTAAAAAAACAATTTTGTGGAACCTCCTTGAACGGGAACTGTCCAAGGTATGCGTGAGCAGCACATGGTGATCGGCGTGTTACGCATTGTGTTATGTGGGGTAATGCTGTATGTGGGGGTTGGGATCATGCAGTATGCTATATTTATTTATATGTGCGTGTGGAGTACGAGCAGACAAATAGACTTATTTACATTACCTAACGCCTATTTTTCAATGTTCCCATTGAGGGAGGTACCGCCTAATTCATTTGCGCGAAACGCGGCGCAACCTAATCAAAGCGTTATATTTTATTTAATCTTTTATTTGTTAATACTGCAGGCCAAATATATGGCCCAAGCAGCCGTGCACATGAGCCCGACAATAATGAGTACAGTTAGTAAAATTTCATAAAGGCTGAACAAAAAGATTGATACTAATTAGAGAAAACACCCATTCACAATGTGTAAAACAAATCATTGTAATTTTGAAATTATGCATCTACAACAATAACCAATAACACTGAATGCCGACAAAGGCAGTGGAGGGGGATCGCGGCGCGTGCATACATAATTAATGCACAAGCTGTGTATCCTCTCGTTTTGGGTCGCCTTTAGTCACCTTCCAATCCCCTGGCCGGGTGTTTAGCAGTGCGTCCTATAGTGCTTGCTATCCACCTTTTCTGGCCTGGGCATTTCTGGCCTAGGCTTAACGCCTCGTTTCTACGTACGGCGTATGGCGAACAGCGAAAGCAGATAGGCTCGTAGGATGTTTTGCGCTGGCACTCCTACTGTTCTCGCGGGCAACGACTAGTTGGTCACTGTACTCCAGATGGTAGCTCACAAGCACGCACGCAGTGGACTTAAACTGCGCAATCTCGCCTTGTATTGAGAAAGAGGTTTTCTAGCTTCATATCAAATTTTGACCGACACGCTAGTGTTGGTCAATACATTAACCTGGTTATTTACAGCTCATCGACGTCTGCTCTACAGGTATATTGTTTTATTGCTGCTTGGCCGTGAGAGAAGAAATTATCGGACTAACGCCGGAAATGACGAAATGGTTGTCCTATAGCAGGGGACGCTAGAGCACACTGATCCATTACTACGAGCCCATTATTATTAACGATGGAGCAGGCTAGTCGTGGTCATTCATTTCCCTATATACGCTCTGCGCTGTTACCGCCTGACCGAATCGCGGTTCAATTCTTTCCAGCCGCGCAATCATGCGGTACCTGGTGGACATGTATGCACCTGACCACTCGCTCTACCCCAAGGACGTCCGGAAGAGAGCCCTGATTGACCAGTTCCTCGACTACGACCTTGGCACATTTTATCGCACAGTTGCCGATTACTTTGTGAGTGTTCATTGGACTGATTCTACTTCCATCACACGATTTGTACACATGCTTAAGCAGGTGAAGCTTTGACAGGCAGCAATGAATAACTCAAAGGGCGTGAGGAGCCCACAGCAAGTGTATTTGTCAGTTTCCCAAGATATGTTAAAAGTGAGCATGCATACCATAAGAAACATAAAGATATTGTAATTATATACGGGAGTTGAAGACAAGCGCACCTGACATGTGAGTGGACGATTCGAAACCACACGCGTATTTTCTAATTATCTTGGCAAAAACAAGGAACAGTTGTTAAAACAAGCAGTAAGGTCACCCAATATTGCTTTTTTTTAAGCTTCTGTGTTAGCGCATATTTGTGCAATTCCTTTATTTTTTCTCTTAGCTCCCCAGCCACTAACACTAACATTTGTGCAGTTATTCTAATGCAGCGTTAATAACACTTTGTAACGGTGAACAAGTTTTTTTTTATTTCAACTTGTCTTTTACGAGAGGCGCAGTTGTGCATATGTCATCTCGCTCATTTTGAATATTACTTATCGGTGGCTCTGGCAAGGATAGCTACGGCGCAATGTGGGTGCTGCGTTTCGATATTGTAACTTCCAAGCTGATTACGATAAAGGTGCTTAGTTCAGTATCTCTACCGAAGCGCTTCGGTACGAAGATCATTCACTTCCTTTCTTTTGCAAGTATTGTTAAAGCAATAAATGAAGGCTACTTACGAAAACCAAATTATAGTCTACAAAGCATGTGCATATATTGAAGCGCATGGAGACAGTTTCAAGACATTATTTCTGTGAAGCACTATTCTTGTTAAGCTAGGATGCCATGAAAGGTTCTTGTTTACGCTATATAGTTTGCAACATTGCCAGTATAATAACAAAAATGCACTGTGGTTATGTAGAACTGTTTATAGTGTTCAATGCGTACGTTTCCCCGGAAGTTAGCGAATATATATATATATATATATATATATATATATATATATATATATATATATATTTATACACACACACACATATATATATATATATATACACAGTAAACTCTCAGTTGTACGAGTGTCGGTTGATCGAATATTTCAGAATAAAGAAGTTTTTAATAATCCCCGGCAGTTTTCTTATAAATTCTATGCAAAAATGTTTCACTTAAACGAATTTTGGAACAGTCAATATTTCAGTTTAACGAGCTCGCTCAGAGGACCAAGGCTTGCACTGCACTGCACTGCAGGCGCAACCGATGCCCGCCCTCCTCAAACCGCCGCTCCACCGGCAATGTAACGTCGCTGGCGCCCCTGGGGCAAAGCGGCCGCGCGGTAAACGAACGGCAACGAGGCATGGCCTCCGAGATGGCCCACACAAAACGAGCAAGCATGTAATCTCGGAGGCCATGAACAAAGTAACATCGCTGGTGCTTACAACGCCGCCAGAGCAAAGCGGCGATCTGTCACACCACAAACCACGTGGTGTGTGTGTTTTTTCGACCGGCTAGTCGTGGCATCGTCGTCGTCTCTTTCTTTCCAGTCTCGTCGGTTCCGTGTGTGCACACCAACGACCCACGTGGTGTGTTTTTCATTGATATGTACAAATTCCATTTCACACATTGCTAACATTATGGATTCCATGTCTTTTGCTCCATGAATTGCTCTTCAAATTTTTGACTCTGTATGCCATGTCTTATGTTGGTCTAGTGAAGTTTAGTGAACTATTTCCTTCGGTCCCTTGAAGTTCACTGGATATATATATATATATATATATATATGTATATATATATATATATATATATATATATATATATATATATATATATATATATATATATGGGGTTTCTTCAAAGTTCAGCGCGCAGGACCTCACGTAACATACGCAGGAATGAGACGACGAACCTTTTCGAAGACGTATTTACTTAACGTTTTCGGCTGGTGGACCAGTCTTCGTCAGAGTACAGTAACGCATGAACACATACACAGCTTTAAAAGCACCGTATCAAGAGCAGAGGGCGCACTATCTGCGCTGACTAGAACTTACACTGCGCATCAAAAATCTTTATCAATGACAGGCAGTTTGGAATACAAAGCATGGAATTCAGATGTATTCAGGATACAATATATACAAACATGACTCTCAAGTAAGTGCCAGCGGTTATCATGATTATACGTAGTGAAAACAAAATGACGTACAGTCACCCGCAATATTTTAGGGGTCACGGGTCTCAAGACAAATACGGATTTCTGCTCTCTTATTGCGTAGCGCTTCTAATCTATTGGATCACAGTGCAGCTCGCAAGAAATGCTGCGGATCAAAGCTTTTAATTACAGTCTATGCGCACAGGCTTCGCAGAAATTTGGCTCTCTCGCAAATCCCGCGTCTCGTGATGCAAAGATGATGCAAAGAGATGCAAAGGCGTGATGTTTAGCACATGTCATCTCTAAATGCAACATCGAATTATCTAAAAAATCAGCTGTTAAGCGTACAACTTCAAGTAACATACGTCAAAAAACCATTCGTAAAAAAAAAGCCTTGAAATCATACATGTACACTGTGTGGGAAGTGTATATTTATGCTCAATCTAAAGTTAGACAGGTTAGTTTTTCTTTGTTTTCATTTATTCCGGACGAGACAGTGTTAAATTTATGAATAAGGTAAGATTCGCGAAGCTCGCGGTCATGGCTTGTGCAGAATCAAGATTTGAGTATGGTTACTTTGAGATTGTTAAATGAGTGGCCCGGCATATTGACATGTTTCGAGAGTGGTAGGTTTGGTTGGGATTTCGCATGCGATCTGTGGTTGTTAAAAGGGATCCTGAAAGGTGTTTCAGTATGGCCTATGTATTGCGTGTGGCAAGTGCCGCACTCGAGCAAGTACACTACGTTACATGAATCACAGTTGAAACTGTCTTTAATTGTGAACATGAATTGGCTTGCTATGCTGGGGGCAGCCAATGTAGGTGTTATATGAGGGTAGACTTTGCAACGTGGTTTATTGCAGCGGCTGCAACCGGTCGGGTTAAAAGCGGGAATTTTTGAAGACGTTAGTATGTCACCTATGTTTTTCGAACGCCTATACACGACCCGAGGTGGCTCAGGAAAAACGGCCTTTAACCTGTCGCTTTGGTAGAGAATGTTGTAGTGTTTGCGGAGTATTCCTGAGACCTTACGGTTAGAGGCGGAATGTGTGAGTATCAAATTAGCCGACTGGGAGCCAGTGGGTTTGTTTCTGCCCTTTAGAAAGTCCATGCGGTCGTGTCCTGCCACTTGGTGTATCGTGTCATCCATCATCTTTTCTGGATATTTACGGTTGAGAGGTTTCTTTTTGAGTTCCTTCGTCTTCTTCGTCTTCTTCGAAATCGTCTTCTTCGGAACATATGCGCTTAAAGCGCTGTGCCTGGCTGTGTGGAATCGCAGTCTTGAAATGACGCACGTGGCTGCTTTCAAAATGAAAAAAATTGATGATTATCATTTGGCTTTTCGTAGAGTTTTTTGATCAGGCGTCCGTCGAAAATAGTGATAGTGACGTCAAGGAAGTCTACAGACGATGGTGAGTAATGATGTGTGAATTTGATAGCGGGGTGTTCCTGGTTGAATGCAGCAATGAAGTTTAACAGTCTGGTTTCGCTAACTGTATCAAGTACAAAGTATATCGTCGATGTAACGTTTAAAGTAGATGGGTTTTAATCGTACACTCTTAAGGAGCGCGTATTCGTGCACTCCCATGAAGACGCTTGCGTAATTCGGGCCTATTTTCGTTCACATCGATGCATCACTAATTGGTACATAATGAGAATTTAGGGCCTACTCTTGTTGCCATCGATGTTCCACTAATTGTACATAATGAATTTATAATTCTCATTACCTACAAATTAGTAAAACCTCGATGGGAACGAAAATGGGCCCTAACTACGCAAACGTCTTCATGGGAGTGCTCGAAGCCGCGTTCCTTAAGCGTGTATGATTAAAACCTATCTACTGTAAACGCTACACCGACGATATATTTTGTATTTGGACACATCACATCACACCTTTGTATATGCATGTGTACGTCATTTTGTTTTCACTAAGGATAATCATGGTAACCGCTGGCACTTACCTGAGAGGTAGCAGCTGTTAATACGGTGCTTTTAAAGCTGTGTATGTAGTGTTCATGCGTTACTGTGTGCGTGTGTTTGTGTGTGTGTGTGTGTGTGTGTGTGTGCGTGCGTGCGTGCGTGCGTGCGTGCGTGTGTGTGTGTGTGTGTGTGTGTGTGTGTTTGTGTGTGTGTGTGGGCGTGTGCGTGCGCGCGCGCGCGCGCGCGTGTACTGGTTTACGGACGGTAAAGCTGTCTCGTTGGTAAGACGTGCTATTCAAAACCCGGCCATACTGATTCTAGGTCAGGTTGCAGACAGACAGACAACGAACTTTAATCCTGAGGAGCTACTGTCAGGACCTCCTAACGGGAGGCCATTGTAGCCGCTCGCCGCACCCACGTACAGGACAGAATGCCGTGACGCTCTGCCCTTTCCTGGGCCCTCTGGATAGCCTGGGTTTGATTTTGGAGTACCGTGCTTCTGATGGCCTCCTCCCATTCGGCTTCGCTGGAGAGGAAGTCGTTAGGCTACGCGGGACATCGCTAGAGCATGTGACCCATAGAGCAAAAGGTTTCACTGCAGTCGAGACAACTAGGGAAATTTTGATCGTACAAGCAGCGTGTCATCATTTTAGTCAATACGATGCGCGGTATGTAGAAAGAACAAGTAAAAGGGGGCAAAAGAAGTTCGATAAAAGACAAATTGCTGGTGCAGGGAGGCAGAGCAGCGCCTTCTCCATTTTTATCAATGCCAGCCAGATGCGGCCGACCTAGCTGTTCACCACCCTCTCCTGTGGTCCTTTCCCACTCTCACCCATTCGCTAGCGTTCGCGCCTGCTTTACAGTCGTGGGGCAGAGTACCATCTGGGCGGCGCCTCACGACCAAAGTCGGAGGAAATAATTCTTTGTGAAGAGGAAGCTTTAGCTCTGGTTCTGCTAAGTACGTGTAAAAGGACAATTCTTTTTTTCTGGGCAACCACTGCACCAAATTTGACTAGGTTTGTTGCATTTATAAGAAAATTTCTAAATCGAGTGACTGTTTAGAGTTTTCGTTTATGTTATCAATTCTTTGTTAATAATTGGCAAAAATTGAAAAATTTCAGGAGACAAAAATATTGTTACGGTGAAGGGAAGGAAGAAGTTGGACTGGACTAGAGGAAGACGAACTCTGGCAGTTGCCTGAACGCTATTAACCTCAGTTGTAAATATACATTATTTTACACTCGTGGGCCTGCTTTCTTCCTGCAACATTTTGGTGGAAGGTGCGGGGTACAATCACGGAACTTCGCAGTGGACGTCATCTACCTGCCGCCACAATGGCAAATCAACCGACACAAGCGACAACGCCTCAGCAGCCCGTGCCAACGGTCATCCTCCCTCATCCGCGGGACCCAGGGACATTCTGTAGCATCGACAACGCCGACGTCGAGGACTGGCTTACGATGTACGACCGAGTGTGCGACAACAACAGGTGGGATCCAACAATGAAGATAGCAAACGTGATATTTTATCTAAGAGGAACTGCGAAGCAATGGTACGACACACACGAAGCTGACCTAACGAGCTGGGATGTCTGCAAAGAAAAAATGCGAGACCTGTTTGGCAGACCAGTCGGTCGTCAGCTGGCAGCAAAAAAAGAACTTGCGTGCCGCGCTCAGACGTCCACAGAATCCTATGTCATGTACATACAGGATGTGTTGTCCATCTGTCGCAAGGCTCACGACAACATGACCGAGGCAGACAAGATTGGTCACATACTGAAAGGTATTGCAGACGATGCCTTCAATCTCCTGATGTGTAAGGATTGTGCCACTGTTGATGCAATTGTAAAGGAGTGCCGGCGCTTCGAACAAGCGAAGGGCCGCCGCGTCGCTCAAACTTTCGATCGATTGCCCAATACCGCTGCGACATCTTGCGAAGACCCACCATGGTTCGTTCAGCCCGCAGGACCGGAAGATATCAAGCGCATCGTTCGCCGTGAGCTTGAGGCCATGGCTCCGGCTCCAGTTCGTCCCGACTGTCGGGAAAGCGTGCCCGTTGTCTCCCTTACACAAGAGGTCGGTCGTTCGAGAGGAAATAGCAAGTTTGGGCATTCCATCTCTCTGCTCGGTCCGCCATACAAACACCTACCAGATTTCTCCGGCCGCTCGCTCCCAGACGCAAAGCTTACCGCCACCCCGTCGCCACCCAGCTCACTGGCGCACAGCGGCTGATAAACCCATCTGCTGTAATTGTTCCGGTATTGGACACATCGCCCGTCATTGCCGCAACCACTGGTCGTCGCCTTCTCGGTGGTCGTGTCCGAGTCACTACCGCCAAGTACCAGACAATCGTACTTTCTCGCCCTATACGCCGACTAGGAACATCAACGCCGACAGTGCTGCACCAAGATCCAGCCGCTCCCCGTCTCCGCAAGGTCGTAGGTCCCGTTCACCTCTCGTTCACCGCTCTTCGTCCCCTTCTGCAACTGGTCGCTTCGCTTCGGGAAACTAGGCGGTGCAGCTCCCGGAGGTGAAGCTGCAACTCCAACCCGGCCCACAAATCCTCTGTTGACCCAGCCTACATGCGAAAACCTACTGGACATTGAAGTTGATGGCGTTCCTGTTAGATCTCTCGTCGATACAGGAGCGCAGCTTTCAGTTATGAGCGCTGCTCTCCGCCGAAGGCTCAAAAAGGTTCTGACACCCGCCATATGGCGGGTGTCAGAACCTATACCGGGCACAGTGCCCGGTATACCGGGTACTGTGCGAGTCGCCTAAGGGAGTACTTCACCTGTCCTTGGGATGTGCACAGCACGTGTGACCATTGGGGGCCATTATACCGTTGTTCTATTTATCGTCCTTGAACACTGTCCGCACGACCTAATTCTTGGCCTCGACTTCCTTTCGAAACACTCCGCCAAAATTGAATGCTCCGCAGGTGTTTTACAGTTGGATCTGCCGCTTCCTGCCGACGTAACAACTTGTGCTTTACACCGCTTATGTTCTGCTGAGTTTGCAAGGCTGTCTCCACAGGCGGCTACAAATGTCCTCCTGACGCCCTGTCCTCCCGTACCTGATGGCGAGTACGTCGTGTCGCCGCTTACTGACGTAGTTTTGTCACGCATTATTGCCCTGCCGAGAACCTTAATCTGGATCCGCGAAAACTGCACTCACGTGCCCATCCTTAATTTTGCGTTTTCGTCGCATGTGCTGCCACACGGTATCGCCATAGCGCATATCTTTGGAAGAATTTGAAGTTTCTTTTTTGACCTCTGAATCCTTCCTCAGTACCAAAGGACCTTTGTCACCCACTCCTCCGTACTCGACGCCCGCGGACGATGTTTCTAAGATGATCGCCCCTGACCTTCCTTCCGAGCAAACAACCACTCTTCGTCACCTCCTGTCATCTTTTCGGGACATCTTTGATTTGGATGACCGTCCACTTGGCCAGACATCTGTTGTCACGCATCGCATCAATACCGGTGACGCCAGCCCCATTCATAGGCGGCCATATCGTGTCTCCGCAACAGAAAGGCCCATCATACAGAACGAGGTAGATAGGATGATGGAGAAAGACATCATTGAACCTTCCAGTAGCCCGTGGGCATCACCGATTGCCTTAGTAAAGAAAAAATACAACTCGTGGCGCTTCTGCGTTGACTATGTTTATCCACTGCCTCGCATTAATGACGCTCTTGACTGCCTTCATGGATCCCAATACTTTTCATCAATTGACCTCCGCTCCGGTTATTGGCAGATTAGCGTCAATGAGATGGACCGCGAGAAAACGGCCTTCGTCACACCGGACGGTCTGTACCAAATTAAAGTCATGCCCTTTGGACTATGCAATGCGCCAACTACATTCGAGCGAATGATGGACTCTCTCTTGCGCGGCTTGAAGTGGTCTACATTCCTCTTTTACCTCGACGATGTGATTGTGTTTTCGCCGAACTTTGAGAGCCATCTGCGGTGCCCCACCCATACTCTTCGTGTTTCGCAGGGCTGGCCTTCAGCTCAACTCCTCCAAGTGCCATTTCGGTCGCCGTGAAATTAACATGCTCGGCCATCTCGTAAACGCCGCCGGAATCCAACCTGATCCACAGAAAGTTCACGCCGTGCGAAATTTTCCTGTACCTTGTTCAACAAACGATATCCGTAGTTTTCTGGGCTTATGCTCTTATTTCCGGCGATTTGTGAAAAATTTTGCCGACATCACTCGCCCTCTCACTGACCTTCTTAAGAAAGACGTCTCTTTTTCTTGGGGACCTCTGCAGGAGAAAGCGTTCTCTACCCTGATTGAGCGGCTTACAACTTCCCCAATTCTGTCACACTTTGACCTCTCTGCGCCCACTGAAGTACGAACTGACGCGAGTGGTCATGGCATCGGCGCTGTCCTCGCTCAGCGTCAACAGGGCCAAGACCGTGTCATCGCTTACGCTAGCCGCCTTCTTTCCACGCCCGAGCGAAATTACTCCATTACAGAGAGAGAATGTCTCGCGCTCGTATGGCCAGTCGCGAAATTTCGGCCGTACCTTTTCGGTCGGAGCTTCTGCGTCATAACCGATCATCACACCCTCTGCTGGCTCTCGTCTTTGAAGGACCCACCTGGACGACTTGCACGTTGGGCCTTGCGTCTACAAGAATATACATATTCTATTATGTATAAGTCAGGGCGCCTGCATAAAGACACTGACTGCCTGTCCCACAATCCCGTGGATCAACCGGACGATACCGATGCAGACTCGGACATCAGTGTTCGATCCCTCTCCGGCTTCCTCCATATTGGCGATGAGCAGCGCAAAGATCCTGTTCTTCGAACACTTATGGAACGCCTAAGCTCCTCGCCCAATGACCCGTCCGTCCGGATGTTCACCTTGCGCGATGGAACTTTATACCGTCGTAGCGTTCGTCCTGACCGCCCGGAGCTCCTCCTAGTCGTTCCCAAGCACCTTCCAGTAGCCGTGCTCCAGCAACTTCACGACGCTGGACATCTGGGCATCACTCGTACATACGACCGCTTGCGGTGACGCTTCTTCTGACCCGGCATTTATCGCTCTGTGCGCCGTTATGTCGCTTCTTGCGACCTGTGTCAGCGCCGGAAGACGCCTGCTATGCCTCCCGCTGGTTTGCTGCAACCAATTGATATCCCTATAGAGTCCTTCTTCCGTGTGGGCCTAGACCTCCTTGGCCCGTTTCCAATTTCCATCAAAGGAAACAAATGGATTGCTATAGCAACCGATTATGCCACGAGATATGCCATCGCACGAGCGCTACCAACCAGCTGCGCTACAGATGTCGCCGACTTCTTACTATACGATGTCATCCTGCACCACGGCGCCCCTCGCCAGTTGCTGACGGATCGCGGCCGCTACTTTCTATCGAAGGTCGTCGATGATCTGCTCCGCTCCTGTTCTACAGAACATCAGATTGCTACCGCGTACCACCCTCAAACAAACGGCCTCACCGATCGACTCAACCGCACGCTAACTGAAATGCTGGCCATGTACGTTTCCGACGATCACAGCGACTGGGACGTCGCTTTACCATACATCACTTTCGCATACAACTCGTCACGACACTGCGGATTTCACCATTTTACCCGTTGTATGGCCGCGACCCCACCTTGCCCTTTGACACGTTGCTACCTTCCGCAGTACAATCACCCAGCACTGGTTACGCTCGCGATGCTATTGCCTTAGCCGCCCACGCCCGAGAAGTCGCCCGTCATCGCCTCACAGTCTCGCAAGCTTCTCAAAAGCGACGCTACTACCTTCGGCACCGAGACTCTCATTTTTCACCTGGTTCCCTTGTCCTTCGCTGGACACCTTCACGTCGCGTCGGCTTGTCGGAAAAACTACTTTCCCGTTATTCTGGTCCGTACCAGATCTTACGCCAACTGTCCGACGTGACATACGAGATCGCCCCAGTCGGTCAGCCTTCAGTGCCTCCCAACGTCACTAGCGGTGTTGTTCACGTCACCAGGCTCAAGCCCTATGTCCCCCATTAAGTGAGGCTCTATAACTTGCACCGGGATGGTGCTACTCCACCGGGAAGGTGATGTTACGGTGAAGGGAAGGAAGAATTTGGATTGGACTAGAGGAAGACGAAGTCTGGCAGTTGCCTGAACGCCATTAATCTCAGTTGTAAATATACATTTTTTTACACTCGTGGGTCTGCTTTCTTCCTGCAGCAATACTACGTTTACAACTCTGTAACTCAACAATGAAAAATGATATCGTAATTCTGTGAATTACACATAATAGTACATCTAAAGGGGACAAGATTGGCATGTTGCACATGAATTTCCTAAAATTTAGCTATATGAAGATACAGCTTTCGCAGAACCCTGGTACACAACGGAACGAATTCCCGTAAGACATAAATTTACATATCAAATTGTTTCGGTTTGGATGCTCTAATGGACGGAGTTTAGAAAACTACGATAACCCTTCAAGGTGCCTAGCTATGAATTTGTAAACTTTGTGCTTCTTTCGAACATTCGAAATTTTGAAGATAACTTTAACAAAATTCGGGGCCTAAATCGAAATGCCGCTTTAAACAGTTATTAAAATTTACCTTCTCTTTAAAATGCAACAAATTTCATTCAAATCACTGCAGGGGTTATCTCAGAAAAGCGTTTGTGCTTTTTACGTGTATTTGAATAGGCCACGTTGGAATTGGGCCAGAGCTAAAGCTTCCTCTTATGGCATCTTCGGCTGGCTGTTTCGGAGCGATTAGACCGTTCCCGTCTGTGGTGTGTTCTGCCGGTTGTAAGGGGGTGCGCGCCTTGCGTTCAGCTGGTTCTTGTCGATCGCTCTCCTCCACCTGCGCTCCGAGCCCTGTCGTCGGAGCAGTCGTCGAGATGGAGAGCGTTTCCAGGAACGTCATCGCAACACTGCGTCGACGCTGTTGGTGACTGTCCACTGCATGCTGGCGCCTCAACGAGCGCTCGTCCGCGAGTTTTCCCGACAGCGTACGCAGCTTTGGATAGGTGAAACATCGCGCGTTGGCCTTAGTCACGTGGTTTCGCATCTTCCATTTCCTTCTCCGAGAGCGGCTGACACGTTCTCCTTGCGCCATTGTCCTCTACCTCTGAGTTCTGGGAACGCCAGATCTGCCCGACTCCGCTTCGGGGGATGGAGGCGACCAGTCGAAAATACCATTAACCTGTGCATTTATCATTGGGGCGGCGCTCTGTATCCCTCATGATCAGGGAGCCTACATGCAAACGTTGTTTTAGGGTGGTGCCAACACCGAAATTTTGATCGCTATTTAGCGACCAAATTTATTGAGTAGCCATCTTGGTCCCTAATCTCGCATGAAGTCGCGGCGCATTCCTGCTTTATTTTTTGTCACGCTCTAATGTTCCTACGTTGCCACGCGGTATATTACATTTATTTAGGTTTATACCGATGGGGGGGGGGGGGGGGGGGCACACGAAACCGGCATACATTTTTAACTCGTATGTTGCATTATCCTTTTATTTTGACACATCAAATTTATTGATGTTCAATTGTTTATTGTGAGACACGTACAAGGAAACAAGTTACAAGGCACGGTAGCGTACTCGTGGTATAGTGTTATCTCCCGCCAGAAATGTCAACTGCATTAAGAATTGTCGTTATGGATAAAGGGTGCTTTTGGAAGTTTGCAGATAATAATGAATAGCCTGTTTAACCGCGATGTAGACGTACCTTGCACTGCGCTGAGGCACGCTGTGTGTGTGACTGCTGAGGCCAAAGTTTATTTAAAAAGGTAATTAGTTTCACGTCATCAAGAGTTTCAGGCAACGTGGTCTGTGGAGTGGTCTTTCTCCATTTTGTGGCCCACATCTTATTATTTGTCGGGAGCTTTAAACCGCCAATTTAGCTGACGGCGACGAGAACCCTCACAAAGGCTAACACCACCCTAAAACAGCGCTTGCATGTAGGCTCCCTACTCATGATCACTATGTTGGTTGTTACGTTGGCTGACGAGAGAGGCGCTCTTTTGTGCTACGTAGCATCTACGTCGCTACGTAGCATCTTCGTCGCCACGTACGCGGGGCTCCGCCAGAGCATATGATCTAGGTTGGCAAAGTCTAAGCAAAGGGTGCAAGTGTTTGACGTTGGCATTTCCGGATACAACCAGTGTGAGAGGGTGGGGCTAGGGTATGCCCCGACTTGCACGAGTCTCAGTGTCAATGCCTGAGGCTTGTTCAATTTAGTGTGTGGCGGTGGAAGCTTCCGCCTCCCCAGATAAAAGTACTTCGTGAGTTCGTTGTACGAGACAGGGGGGTCTCTGTTGTCCGGAACCTTAGCGCCGCGCCACCCGATAGCTTCGCGGTCGACGACTCCTCGCGCAACTCTGTGGGTCCTTTTGTTGAGGTTGGACGGGGCGCCCTTCGTCTGCCCACGTTGTACTCGGGGTGGACACTCCGAGGAATGGGGGTAACGGTAATGCACTCTTTTTGTTCTCGAGGTATGCTGCAGAAACTGGCCTCGATCTCCATTGGGGAACTCCAAGCTCCCTCAAGATGTTTCTCCCGGCCCTAGTCGTAGACAGTCTGGTAAACCGCGCCCTCTCCTGTGACTCCGCTATCTCTTCTAGAGTGGTGTCAATGCCTAGGTAGAGTAGTCGCTCTGAGCACTTGTACATACGAAGCCAGAGGGCTCTCTGAGTGCCTTCCTTATCAAAGCGTTCAGCGTGTCCCTTTCCGATATCTGCCAGTTGTGCATAGCCGCGACGTAGCTTAAGTGACACATCACGAAAGCACGAACCAACCGGACGAGGTTGTCCTCGCTCAGTCCTTGCTACCGGTTTGTAGCCCTTCTTACTAACGTGATGGCATTGTCCGTTTTCTTGGTGATTTCAGTACCGTCTGGTTATCGGAGCCCTTTCGATTCGATCGTCATACCCAGAACGCGGAGAGAGTTCACCCTAGGGGTGACGCAGCCCTCACTTGTCCTTAGAGTGATTCCGATGCCCTCTGCAGGCCTCCAACCTTTCGGTTTGGGGCCCCTGCGCTTGGGCCATTATAGTAGTACCTTTGATTTCCGCGGCGAGCATCGGAGGCCGGTTGGTCTCAGGTAGTCTTCTGTGACCTAGATGGCTTCTTGAAGCGCAGCGTCTAAACGTCCATGATTGCCGCTGGTGCACCATATGGTGATGTTGTCTGCATATATCGTGTGGTTAATGCCGTCGACGTTGGAGAGTTTCCTCGAGAGACCAAGCATGGCAAGGTTAAAGATGGTCGGGGATATGACTGACCCCTGTGATGTCCCTCTAGAGCCGAGCCTAACCGAGTCCGACGCGAGGTCTCCCACATGGAGGATAGCTTCTCTGTCCGCCAGGAAAGATCTCGTGAAGTCATGAAAGCGTTTGGACAAACCAAGGTTCGAGATCGTTCCAAAGACAAAGCAATGGAGGATGTTGTCGAAGGTCTTCTCGAATTTCAGGCCAAGTATGGCTCTCGTGTCTCTCGTGTTGCGATCGATGACCTGATTCTTGATCAGCCTCATTGTGTCTTGCGTCGAAAGGCCCGCTCTGAAGCCTATCATGTTGCGGGGATAGACGTCCTTGTCTTCCAAATACCGGCAGACCCTGTTATGGATTGCGTGCTCGGCCACCTTGCCCACACACGAAGTGAGCGAGATGGGCCTGATATTGTCAAGACTGAGCCGCTTGCCGGGCTTGGGAATGAGGATGGTGGTAGCCCTCTTCTGCATTACCGGAACTCTGCCGCTGCTCCGCGTCTGGTTGACGATCTCGGTCAAGTACTCTATTGACTTGTCGTCCAGGTTCCTCAGGGCCTTGTTCAGGATCTTGTCCGGACCGGGGGTCAATCTGCCGTTTAAGTCGTCTAGGTCCCGTCTGACTTCTTCAACCCCGAACTCCGTGTCCAGCTCTGGGTTGTCGGAGCCCCCGTAATCGTTGAGGGGGGTAGTCGCCGGCTGGGAAACCACCGGAAAGTACTTGTTCACCAGCTTTCCTAGGACTTCGACGTCCAAGGATTCCTGACTGGCTGCGTGCAAAATGCGTGCCACCATGCTCCGTTGTTTCGACTTAGTATTCGTCTCATCCAGCAAGTGCTTGAGGAGGTTCGAAGACCCTCCTTTGCGCATGTGACCGTCTATCAAATTGCAGACATCGTCCCAGTGCTGTCTAGAGAGCAGCTTGCAATGTCGCTATATTTTCTTGTTGACTTCGGCAATCTTCTTTCGGAACCTTGTGTTGAGACGCTGCCCCTTCCACGTGGATAGCAGGAACTGCTTGGCCTCGAGCAGATGGGCGAGCTTGCTATCCATCTTCTCGACTGGGAGATCTATGTTGACTTCCTCTTCCTTGGTGGCGGCCTCGATGTCTCTTCCTGTCTGTTCAGTCCAGCGTTCGAGATTGGGCATCACCTCCATGTCTTCCGAATATTCCTCCCTAATCTTTCTAAACTTCTCCCAGTCGGTGGCCCTGAACTTGCGCAGTCGTCTCTGCTCTACCCGCAAGGCCGTGGCCAGGATGTAGTGGTCACTGTCCAGGTTGCTTGTTGAGGTTGGCCCACTTAGCTTCCGCCGCTCCTTTAACGAAGGCGAGGTCCGTAGTTGTATCCCTGCTGGCCGACGTACCGCATCTAGTAGGGAGCGACGGGTCAGTCACGAGCATCAGACCCCGGTTGAGCGCCTCTTTCCAAAGGTCCTCTCCTTTATGGTTGTCATACAGGTAGCCCCAGGTGTGATACGGAGCGTTAAACTCGCCTGCAATGATGAGATGGGAGTTCCTGGAGATCCGCGCTGCCCTGGAGACGAGGCTCCTGAATCGCTGTCTCAGGTCCTTAGGGCTGCTGTAGACGATGGATGGATGGATTGATGGATGGATGGATGGATGGATGGACGGACGGACGGATGGATGGATGGATGGATGGATGGATGGATGGATGGATGGATGGATGGATGGATGGATGGATGGATGGATGGATGGATGGATGGATGGATGGATGGATGGATGTTATGAGTGTTCCCTTTGAGTGTCCGCTTGGTGGGTTGCACCACCAAGCTCTTGCTGTTATACTGCCTAAATTCCTACCTAGAGAAAAAAAGAAATAAAGAAAAAACCAATATGAACTCCCACAACCAAATTTCTTGACCACCTATTGCGAACTTTGCTTTTGTACGTCTCCGTTTTCTGTCGTTTCGCTACTTTTCTTCCACCAATCTTCCAATCGCCTCTTACTAATCTCTATTGCGGACATGTTTACTGTTCGCCTTCTCTCACTGAACCCAAGGGCTTGAAGGAGGCCAGTGGTGCCTAAATCGACCGCTGGGCAGATGTCTTCATATTCTAATAAAGCTTCCCAGCCTTCCCTAGCTTTACCGTAGCAAGATGAAGAGGCTCCCCCTGCTGGCGGGTCCGGGAATGACGTCGATCATGGTGTATTCGGTCTTGCTCGGCGTCATCTTGAAGTCGTGGGTGACGTGTGTCAGTTTCTTGTTCATCAGGACCGATACGCTTCTTCCTGCTTCGTACTTCGCGACAGACAGGTAGCCGGGTAGCGTGACTCTTTCGGTTAGTGTTTCTTGTAGGAGGACCACGTGCGGTTTCTTCTCGTGTGAGCGAATAAATTGCTGCAAGGGGTCCCTCTTGCGGAGAAACCCCCTGCAGTTTTCATTGCCATATTTTGAACCAATTAGTTTGTGTGGTCATCTTGTGCCTGTTGTTGAATTGTTAGGCTAATCTTCTCAGAAGGCATCCGTTCTGACTGGCCGAGGCCGTTCCCGGGAGCGACAGTGCCCGCGGGCCCATTATTGGAGCCACCACATTCTTTAGGTACGATTCTACTTTGCAGAACCTCCTATAGTAGCTCTCTTTCATTTCCAGCATGCTCCCCTGGAGGTGTGAGGCCGTATCGCTCCGCTGATTCATGCTCTCGCTCAGAGAAGCGAGCATCTCGTGAATCTCCGACTTTGCTCTACTCGCCGGTTTTCCTGCTCACCAGCAATAGCCCTCTTTTTGGCAGGCCTCTCCGCCTGACAGTCGCCCGCCGTGGGCATCTCCGTCTGTATCGACTCGTCCATTTGCTTGTCTGCCGAGCCGGAGTGTTCTCTTTTAAACTCGGCCATTTCTGCCATGAGTTTCGCTATCCTATTCCTCATCATTTTCTGTTCGCGTTCTAGCTGCACGAGCCTCAAGTTCTTGTGCTCTGACGGCAAACCCCGCGTTACCTCTTTTCCGGTGGCGTCTCTATGGACTCATCGGCCCAAGTCAGCTGGCCTCCTTGTCTTCGTTCCCTGGACCGGGACCCCGTTGAATCGAATCGGAGTTGCGCTTCTCCACCCTGGGCGGCGTCGGGAGCTAGAACGGGAGCGCCCTCTGGAACGGGAGAGCCCTCTGCAGTCCTGCGGCGACAACTGCTGCGGCTGCTGCAGGGCCTGCTTTCTTTCGCCGTCGCCAGGTGGGGGGTCGAGGCTCCGTTTCTTGAAGCTTCTGCCGCCTTTTCCCATCGTCTACTCCTCACCACGTACGGGATCTCGCACAGCTGTCGGCCCGTTTTGTCGACTGTCATGTGCGGACCTCCACACGGCTTGCATTTATCCCCACATTGGTGTTGCTAGTCAGGGTTCGGTGCGCCACAACCCAAACAGATGGCTTCGCCCGGGGTCGGGTACACGTCGGCTCAATGACCCAATCTGCCACACATGTAGCAGTTGGCTACTTGCTTGCGATACAAAAAGCATCTCACCAACACCGGGCCGTAACGCACAAAGTTCCGAGCTCTCAAGCCGTCGAATGCCACGAAAACCGTGCTCGTGTTCTTAATCCTTTTGTCCGCCAGAGCTAGTGGATTTCTTACGTTGACAATGTTCCTCCCCAGCTCATCCGGGCGGTCGTTCAGGATGATGCCTAATCACCTCCTTGCAAGTGTAGTGCGGCGCCGCTTCGTAGGCGCTGACCTCGTGTTCCTTCCCCATCACCACGATCGACTTGATTGTGGTGTACCTTGTCGGATTCTCTCTGTCTAGCGCACTGACCACGACAATGTTTTGCAGAGCGTTGGGTCAGGCGACGTCTGATCCGCCGTTGGCTTCACCTACTCCTGCTGGCTCCATGATCGCTCTGCCTACGGTCGTTGCCCCAGCTTTGAACACGTGTAATCCAACCCTTTGCCTAATTATGGTTTTGGCTCTCTTCTTTTGGGAGCGGCGGCATGCGTCCGGCCTGGATCCCCCTTCTCTTGATCCTGTCTCCGTTGAACCGATCCCCAGCAGATGTCCTTGGCGCTATGGCTAACTACTTCCATCTTGGATTGGACACCTCTGGCGGTAGCGCTCAGTTACGCGAACGCCTGGCAATGGCCGTCTGCCAACCCAAATCTCCCGAAAACAGTTCCGGGGTAAGTGCTCCCCATAGACCGAAATTTCGATCTTTCGTTAGAAAAGCCAAAAGAGCCCTTTTAATAGCAGATGGCTATTACGCTCGGGTACCGCGACAGGCGTCTCGGCGACACGGTTCGGGCAAAAAACACTGGTAATAAGGCGAAAAGTCCACCCACCGACCAAAACTTGGTATCAGCATTGTGCTCTCGTCTTTAGGCGTCCGTTGGCAACAAAATCCACTCGGACAACCTCAAAAATCTGTCCGAGAACATTTTAGAAAGCGGGAGCCGATGCTTGCGTCACTGTCCTACGCGGCTTCTTCTTGTTCCCTGAAACCCCGTTGTCCCAGGGAAGACCCGTGGTCCGTAAACGTTTGGTCTACAGTATAGACATGTCTCTCTCAAATTATTTGTCTCAATACATCACGAAATGAAAACGAACGAGAGCTGCGCTCAAATTTTGCATTAGAGAGTATCATAACCGCAGCTAATTTGTTAGAGGTCTTTGCAAAAGTGTAACATAGGACGAGACGGCTGCTGAAAGACCAAGTAGGGTTATTGTATCGCCTGCTTAAACGTCGAATAGGTGAAGTCATTGACAAGGTTTTGTGCGGGTCAAAGCGTTAGAAAAATGTTTTCTTCGTGCAGTGTCAGATTTGATAGGCTGAAGTTGTGTCTTCCGACTTTTGCGAGAATGTAACATATTTCTGCAGAAAGGCAGAAAGATGTTAAAGCCAGCTTTCGATAAGCCTGTGTCCACTGGAAATGGAGTGCAACACCCTTGCAATTTTAGGCCGCAGCTCTTAGACGCCCGTTCCTGCGGCGCGTGTCGGTGTAACCGAGTGAACGAGCATAGCAGCGAGGGATGAAAGAGCAAGTGGAGACGCAGTGGGGTATGAAAGGCAGCGATAGTGAAGAGAGCGCGAGGACGAAAGTGGAGGAGGAGAGCGCAGCGTAACCATGTGGTTGGAAAGCGGAGGAGAAAAGGTGAGAAGAAAAGCGTAGTCCCGCGCAAGACCTGTTCTGCGGCGATCGCAATGACATTGCGCCAGAGTACGGCGCGTCGTCTGTTCACCCTTTTATCTTTCTTCGTTCACTACGTTTCACTGGCTAACAAATTTTAAACGTGTTTGACGTATGACTCGACGTATGACTCGCCTGCATGTATAAGAAGTTTCTCGAATGTTATCGATAGTTCTATCTGTTGGCAGCTATCTCCAAAGCTTCTTGTAGTCTGATGGTACGCGCGGCGCGAACTGTGTAGTACTTTCTGGAAGCAACGCGGGCACCAGCAATTACACTGGAACCTTCGACGAGTCATGTATAAAAGCCGACGCGCTAGACCCGCAGATTAGATTTTCGACGGTTGCCGACTTCGATCACTGCTATGGATGTGCTTGCGTGTTTACTTGTTTTTTCAGGGCACAAGTTCAAGCAATAAAGAGTTAAATGTGTAACTCACAGTTTCGACACTATGTCGTCGTTCACGGTCACTACCACGTGACAATATAATCATAATAAAAATAGTGTCAGCCAGTTCTCTGCGAACAATGAGTGAAGTAACCGGTGGACGTACTTCATCTTCCGCAGCCGCTAAACGAGCGGGCCCGAGCTACCCCCTCCGCCGCCGAGAGCAGCCTGTCACTCAGAACAAAATTATTTGACCCAATATATCGTGAATTGAAAACATATAAACAGCTGTGCTCAGTTTTTTAGCGAGTATTGTAATCCTCGACGAATATTGTTATTGGCTGTCAGCATTTTTTCGCACAGTTATCACTATATGTGTTTTGTGCCAACCAGGGTATACCTCAATTTGCACTTTTTACTGAAGTGTTAAGACCTACAGATTTTGATACCGAAGCTTTCTTGCAGAGTTCGAGGTGCTTTTTTTGTACGTGTCCGGCTTCGATCGCCGAACTCGTTTAAGGGTAATGTCACGCTATCTATGAATGGTGCAGCGAAGAAGTAGCTTACGAGCGCAAATAAGTAACACAAAGAGGCACCAGCATTTCAATTGAAAAAGACAGTACAACCGCCGCTTACTACGTGTGGCTCTTGTGAACTGCCGCCGAGAAATGCACCCTACGTACGCCTTCTTCCAATATCTACACGCGCCCGCTGGCCGGTGTATATGACAGGACCACTTCGGTTGTCTTTCAACTTCATGTCACGCCGATGCCTCGACTGCTCCCTGCTGCTGAGCTTGCAGAATGCAAGCGCAAGCAGGCCGAAGTCGAACGTAGTCGTTACGGCGCGAAGACAGCCGAAGCTGGGGCCGCTGTCTTAGAGCAGACGAGGTTAGGCCTGCAAAGAGCGCTCCACCCAGACGAAGGAACGCAGGGAGGTCATCTTGGAGTCGTGACGGACCACCGCTATTCAACAGCGAGTGACGGCCAAGGCGGCTGAATGGTTGCTTCGAGAAGCATGTCGTCAAGGATTCCTTTGGCAGCGCTTGAAGCGTCTGCGATTAGCGTTTGGTTTGCCTCGGACGTTTATCTCGTCCAAGAATGGTTCGTGCCCATTCTACTATGAAATTTCCCCACAGACAACATTGCTGACTTTGTGGTGCGTGCAAGATGCCAAACGAGAAAGAAGAAACTGCCTCGCCTCTCTTTCTTGGGAGAAGAAGGTGCCGACTATTGCGGACGTGGAAAGATCGACTCCCGCTTTCGTAAATATTTTCGGTCTGCTTTTTGTGTCACATACCGCGGAAATGCCGGCCGTTCGACACGGTGTCTTCTAAGGACTTCCTTCGGTGAGTGGCCCTTGTGCGGAAATTGTGGAACTCTTTGTGTCGACCACGCCGCGGCGACCCTAGGCGCGGGTAGGCTTAGGCCTAACCCGACCAAGAGGGGCATTATGCCCGAAGTAGAAATGGTGGTAGGAGAGGAAATCTCCTCCGAAGAAGCCAACAGCCCAGGTTGGACGACAGCGTTGGGCAAGAGCAAGAAAACGCGCCGTGGTTGCTCAGTGGCTCTGGTGTTAGGCTGCTGAGCACGAGGTCGCGGGATCAAATCCCGGCCACGGCGGCCGAATTTCGATGGGGGCGAAATGCGAAAAACACCCGTGTACTTAGATTTAGGTGCACGTTAAAGAACCCCAGGTGGTCAAAATTTCCGGAGTCCTCCACTACGACGTGCCTCATAATCAGAAAGTGGTTTTGGCACGTAAAAACCCATAATTTAATTTTTTAAGAACAAGAAAGCCCGTAAAGAAACACCAGTTTCAACGAGCAAGAAAACCCACGTGGGCTCGAAGGGTGGCTGCCGCACGGCTGCCCTGCAAGGCGTGTTGCAACGTCCCGCAGCCTCGTCGAGGCTCCCCAGACTACATAGGGAGCACATACGAATTATTGTCCACCCAAGGGACGGGCTTGATGTCAATAAGATAAGCCAAATCAAGCTGGCTCAAGCCTTGGCCATGGCGGCTGCACTAGCCCCCACCGAAACTGAGGGCGACGTAATCTGCCCTAATTTCACTCAAAACGTTCTCGTCGTCTCCATCCCGGCGAAGAAGAACGCCGCCGCTTATGCAGAATTCCAGCAAATCTGCATAAGCGAAGGACTATACAAAGTGGCCGCATACATAGCGGCCCCAGGCAACACCTGCAAAGGGGTCATACGAGGGGTCGACGCAGACATCAGCGAGACCCAACTACAGCGCATGTTCGTCAACCATCGTAACCCGAAGGCTCTGGAAGTCAAACGAATTAAGAACACCACCACAGTGGTCGTCCTCTTCTACGGCATGAAAGTGCCTAACTATGTCCTGTGCGGCGTCAGCCTTCTGCGCTGCACGCTCTACAAATGCCAAACCGAGGTGTGCTACGCGCGTGGCGGCTTGGGACATCGCGCGGACGTCTGCCCCGACCCCGTCAATGAGGATTGCCGGGGCTGCGGACTAACCTCGCCACCCGATGACCACCAGTGTTCGCAGAAGTGCGCCCTTTGCGGAGGCCCGCATCTTACGGCGGACAAAACGTGTAAGCAGCGCTTTCAAGTCCCACGCGTCGTACGCAGACGCCGACGGCGCCGTAAGCACGCCAAGAACAAGCACCAGCAGCAACAGCTGGCCAAGGAGAACGGGCCATGTGGCTCCAGCGCGGCGCAAGCCCCCAGGAGGGAGCTCTCCGTCACGCCCTCTGATCGACAACGCAGCCTCTCCAGAGGGCGCTCTCGTTCCTGAGGGCGGTCTACCTCCCGGGTTCGGATCCAGGAAACGCAGCCTGGGCCGAAGCAGACGACGCCGGCTTCAAAGGTAACGCAGGTAGCATTACCGGAGCATAAAGTTGATCCCAGAGTCGCTCAACTCATGCAAGAGAACGCTCGACTCAAAGCAGAAATGCAGAAGATGAGGGCCAACTTTGAGTCTTTCCGTAAGTCGTACCCCTCGCAAGTCGAGAAGCAGCAGGGGCCCCCCTCAGGGGAGCCACAGGCGCGCTCGGGTAAACGTAGGGCCGCGCCCCCAGAGGGGGACGCTGACTCTATAGAGACCGAGTCCAATAACAAAGACTTAGAAAGCATGCAGCGGGCAATTCAGCAGCTCGCTGAAAGTGTGACTGCCCTCCTTAAAAGGATGGCGTCCCTGGAATGTGCACAGGCCGCGTTAGCTACGTCTAGACAGCCTTCGAGGGAACCCCGTCGGGCGCCTTTACCCGCAAGCGCCGTTCCCGTCAACAAGACGGTGGAATGGCCAATCCAAGGCAATCGCCATGGCGGTCAATCCCAATAAATTGGTTGTGTGGCAGTGGAACTGTGTCAGTTTCCAACGGCGCAAAGCTCCGCTGCAGCAATTCGTTTCGGCACAGGCGGTCAAACCGCACGTAATTCTGTTACAAGAAACTCTCAATGACGCGCCCACCTTCACGGGATACCGGGTTGTATCGATACGGGAGAAAGGAAAGCGGGGTTTAACAAGCTTGGTACCACGGAAGTGCTCCTTTCAAGTACACATATTAGCAATTGGCAAAACTAAGGTGGAAATCATTATGGTCGAAATTATCCCTAACAATGGGCTTAAGAGCAATGTCTTCCTTTTGAACATATACAGCTCGCGGTCGGATCAACGGTAGGCATTCGCCACAATCATTACAAAGGCGGTGGGCCTGAGCAAGGGGGCCCCCATAGTGATAGCGGGTGACTTCAATGCCCCCCACAATGCCCGGGGATACCCCGGCCAATCCACCAAGGGCAATATCCTTGTCCAGGCAGTTGCTGACTGCTCACTGGAATTGATTACGGATGCTCAATACCCGACGCGAATCGGCACGTCGGAAGTTCGAGACAGCACTCCGGACCTGGCGTTCGTCAAGAACGCCCCCGGAGCAGGATGGCAAATCTGCAAGAGAACCTGGGCAGCGACCACTTCATTGTGGAGATTACCCTAACGATTAGCACAACCCCTACCAGGGAATTTAAAGTGACGGACTGGGATGCCTTCCGGAAAATGTGGAAGGCGGACCAGACCGACTACGATAATCTCGATAGTCTGTTCACAAGACTACAGAAGGGCGTACAAGCTGCGACCAAGGTGGTTAAGACCGACCTAAAGGTAGATCGGATGGACGCGTGCCTTGCGCACCTCCTAGAAGCCAAAAACTCCATCCTGCGCCGCTGGAGAACGCACAGACTCCACCGCCGACTTCGTAAGAAAATTGCGGAGCTCAATCCTACGATAGAAACTCATTCCATCGAACTGTCCAAACAACAATGGAATGAAGTGTGCTCCTCGGTTGATGGGCAGATGAGAACGCTGGGCAAATAGAACCTGCTCAAACACTAACTCGGCGATTCGCAAAGCAAAAGCAATCAGAGACTAGCCATCGATCGCATAGTTCATAATCCAAAGGCGGCGGGCGTATTTGAACACGTCCTCGTGCAAGAGTTGGCCGAAAAGTATCTTCCGCTGGGCCCCTCCGGTGACGGGGATTATCCTCGTTATAGGGGGGGGAGCGGTGGGGGAGCTCGACGTGCCCTTCACGGAATCCGAAATCTGGGAGGTGCTCCAAACGCTCAACGGTCGCTCTGCACGGGGCCCAGATGGCATCTCCAATAAGCTCCTCCGCAACTTGGACGAACAATCAGTTGCGCTGCTCACCGGGGAGGTCAATAAAATTTTGGAAATGGGCCTCGTCCCCGACTCCTGGGAGACAGCCTCAGTGGTGCTCATCCCGAAACCAGGCAAACCTCTTGCGCCGGAGAACATGCGGCCCGTCTCGCTCACGTCCTGCGTGGGTAAGGTGGCCGAACATGTCCTTTACAACCGTATATCTAGGCACATAAAAAATAATGAGTTATTCCCTCACAACATGGTCGGCTTTCGGCCGGCACTCTCCACACAGGACGTCATGTTACTTATAAAGAGGCAAATCATTGATGTCGACACCACAGACACTCGGGGCATCCTTGCTCTAGACTTGTCCAAGGCTTTTGATAACATCTCGCACCGGTTCGTGCTAGACGCCATCTCGGATCTGCGCCTGGGGCCACGATTCCATGCGTACGTTAGCTCCTTCCTCAGAGATCGCAAGGCCACTGTCAAAATAGGGCAAATCCAATCCAAGGAATTTACATTGGGAGCGAGAGGCACCCCGCAAGGGGCGGTCATCTCTCCCCTACTGTTTAACATCGCCATGAAGGGCCTCTCGGACAGACTGACCACAGTAAGAGGAACGGGTCGCGCCTTCTACGCGGATCATATTACCGTGTGGTGCATGGGAGGGTCTGACGCTGCAGTTGAGAGTGCGCTCCAAGAGGCGCTCGACATCACAGAACACTTCCTACTAGACACGGGCCTGAGTCTGTCACCAACCAAGTCCGAACTTCTATTGTATAGGCCCACCCGACGGGGGGTTAGGTGCTTCACACCCTTAGATCAAGTTCCCATAGCCCTGTATACGAGGGACGGACAACAAATCCACAGAGTGGATGCCATCAGGGTCCTTGGACTCTTGCTGGAACCTCGTGGGGGTGACTCACAGACTATAGCCCGCATTACCTCCAAGACGGAGAATATGCTTCGGCTTATCCTCAGGGTCTTGTACCGCAGAGGGGGTTTAAGCGAGAGCAGTCTACTCAGACTCTACCACGCGTTTCTGATGAGCCACGTTAACTATGTAGCCTCCGCGTTGCGCTGGTCTAAATGGGATGAGGCCGAAATCGACGCCCTCATGCGCAAAAGCATCAAGCGCGTGCTGGGTTTACCACTCACTACCAGCACCGCGCATCTCATGCAAATAGACATGCACAACACCCTATCAGAGGTGATCGAGGCCCAAAGAGTGGCCCAAATAATACGACTCTCATCATCGCGAGCGGGGAGACGCATTCTTGAATCCGTTGGATGCGGTCACCAGGAAATCACGGAGCGCAACGTGACCCTATCACCCATGGTCCGAGGTACGTTCAAGGTAGTTCCCATGCCACGTAACGTCCACCCTCAATACAATGTGGGGCGCCAGGTAGCCAGGGCTCGTTCCCTGTTAAAAGCGGCTGCGGCCACTCCGAATCCGGCATGTTTCGTTGACGCCGCCCAGTACGAGCGCTCTGATCCCTATGCCGTAGTTTCGGTTGACTCCAATGGCACTCTCATTAACTCAGCATCCGTGCGGAAGGTTTCTGCAACAGTAGCCGAGCAGTTTGCTATAGCTATAGCACTGAAGGACCCTCTACGTCCCAATATCTTTACAGACTCCAGATCTGCCGCCCGAGCTTTCGCCTCCAGCTCGATCTCAAAGGAGGCGGCGGCCATCCTCGGCAACGAGGGGGCTGCTGGTTTTCATAGCATCAAATGGTTCCCGGCCCATATGGGAATCAAGGTGCACTCTGAGGTTGTTAACGCCAATGAGTTGGCCCATGACTGTGCGCGAGGTCTTACACACCGCGGCGGTTCAGGTGGACTCACGGGCGGCGACTTAGGACTGTACAGGGATTCGTTTCTCACCTTCCATGAAATCACGGCACATTATCAACTTGCTCGGCGGGCGTTTCCGCTACCACGCCCTAAACTTAATAGACCACAATAGTCGGCGTTTTGCATGCTTCAAACGGCGTCGTTTCCCTCCAGGGGGCGACTCAGTCAATTCGCGCCTAATGTAGAACCCCACTGTCCAGACTGTGGGGAGGCGTACTGCTCCTTATCCCATATGCTCTGGCAATACCCTGCGTTGCGCAGCTCATCGCTAACCACTCTAACCGACTGGGAGGCAGCCCTTAAGAGCGGCGACCTCTCAGAGCCACTACGGGCTGTCCAGAGGGCCTGCGACAGGGCGGAGGACCACGATCTTCCGACCCCGACGTGGGTGCGGCCCGCGACGGCTACGGGGACTCCCTGAAAAGGGAGGTACCTAATACCGGTTCCTAAGGACCATTAATAAAGTTCTTTGTCTGTCTGTCTGTCTGTCTGTCTGTCTGTCTGTCTGTCTGTCTGTCTGTCTGTCTGTCTGTCTGTCTGTCTGTCTGTGTGTCTGTCTGTCTGTCTGTCTGTCTGTCTGTCTGTCTGTCTGTCTGTCTGTCTGTCTGTCTCTTTCTTGAGCGGCTTCACGTGGCTACCGACTTCGACCTCGCCCCTCCCCCCATACTTGCCCCTTCCGCTCATGACGATACCTGCCTTGCAGAGGGTCGGACGCGCTGGGCAATATGGCATAATAGGTCAAGTGATTACGTCTATGCACACATATGGTTTAGGAATTCTCCGCTTAACATACATTCCAACTGGCGTTGAGTCTGCCGGTTTTTCATACTGAAAATATTAATTATTTAGACAAGGTGAAAAGGAAAGATATTGCAATTGTGCAACTGAGGCCAGCCATTGAGTCGCATTCTGTGCAACTCCAGCGGTGCTAACATTTTCAGCTTATCGGGTCAGTGCCTACCAATTTTGTGCAAACTAGAGGTATCTGTTCGCACCAACCACTTGCTGCGACAGTAAAATTATACCCACACAACAACCAAACGTACCCCCTTTCTGACTTAGTATGTTCCTTTTATGCTTTCAAACATCGCAGCTGGTGACTCGTAAATTTTTGCAGTACTCTTACCTGCTCAAGGGTGAACCTAAGTGTGAGAAGAAGGAAGAGGCCTTCCTCAACAGCCTGGGTTCTATGGAGCATTTGCTCGGAGACAAGCCCAGGCGCTTCCTCACTGGGTCACAAATGACCCTTGCAGATGTGGCACTCATGGAGTCCCTCACAGTTCCTGAGGTATGAAAATTGTCTGGCCGGATTACAAAATGCAACAAGCTGGAAATCTGGGATGAGTATTATGATTGGGATAGGTCTGGTAGTAACGAAGGGCTTATGCTAACCTTTCGCGTGCAAAAACATTCAGCAGCTGGTTGCAGGTTTGACTCTTCTTGTTCTACATATTTCTGTACTGTGCTTATGGTGTAATAACGAAGAGTGGGTCCATGCGGAACTTTCATGCTTTGCTGTTTCAGAAGTCACGTCTGACAATAATGGAACTATCCGAAAGGTTATACGCCTGAAATTTCTGGAAGAGAATCCGTAAAACGGAGGGGCTTAATTTCGATCTATATATGGCCACAGTCACCAGGACGAATCTGATAAATTAAAATCACAGGGATACTATTGTTGTTCGGCGAGGCACCTTAAGCAAAGAAAATACAATGAAAGTGGGACAACGAGCACCTTGTGTGTTGAACGCAAGCAAACCACTTTCGTATTAATCATAGAGCAACGAAAAATTTGAGCGTTAGTGGTGGCTGTCGAGTTGTCCACTCTCTCGACAATTAAAGTTGATACGCGTAAAGATGGTGTTAAATAGTGCTGCCGAAGCGCGCAGTGGCAGATTCAGAACGTATCCCTAAACCGCGGACAAAACACGAGTCCTCTCAGAACAGCCAAACCTACATTAATTATACTCAGGCACATTTCTTTCCTTGACCTGTTCAAGTGGCTGACCGTGCCCTTCATGTGATAAATTGCAATACTGGCGCACATCTGTTAGTATTACAACTAGACAAAGCTGAGTCGGCTTCACAAGCTGAACTGTTATTTGTGTGAGAGGCAGCTTCGATTGCAATTGCCGCGGTTGCTAAAAAACTGCGTAAAAGAAGAAAGCTTGATATTCCTTGGTAACTTTTGCAATACACTCAAAACCACAATAGTGCTACCGTCATAGACTTCGCGAACCCAAGCACAAGCCAGAAAACCCAAAGAAAAACAATAATATATGCATTATGTGCAGGTTAGTGCATTGTTTCGGTTCAAATGCTGGTTCCATCGGTTACACCAAATACATTTAACATTTCTGCTTGTCGCATTCCTATTCTGATAGCTTTCTTTTGGGGAATGTCAGGTTCTCAAATGTTCAAATAAAAAAATTTACCTGGCAATTGTTGCTCAAAAGCTCATTTGAATAATCTAAACGGTTTCATAAAATGTGTTTTGTCATGCCATAACTATCATATGGGCGCGGCTGGGGGTGAAAGCAGTGAAAACAGTGTCGATAATTATCACAGAGCCCAATTAATTAGGGAAGTACCGCATCATGAAAACACAGAGGAAAATTCAAGAGCGGAGAAGGTAATTTTATTAAGCAGTGGACGGAACATAAAAGAAGCCCTATTGTTGAAACTTGAATTGCGACAGTGTTTGAAACAGTAAGTAAAACATTAGTCAGTATGTCATTTGTCATCACATGTTTGTACCATGGTAATTCATTTCTAAACGAATTTGTGTGCTCTCTCAGTGCACCAACTAACGGTATTAAAAGTTGTACTTATGGTTGTGATGTCCCAGACGTGTCTTACTTCAGAAACATTCTACTTTTTGTGAGAATCTTACAGCTGCTATTCATATGTTTTAACGCCGAGTTACCATGTCCATGCAAATCTAAACATTAATTGCGAGAAACTGCCTTATTGGCGAAGCGGCAGTCAACATTTCTTTCTTGGGCACTAATCCCCACGCCATCTGCGTATTTCGTGCTCAAGATGTTTTATTAACAAAGCCATTGGCTCGCCTGGCTAGACCTCCTAGACTTACTCAAATATTGGCTCAAAATGGTCTTCAATATATATTTTACTTTCTGTGTTTAATTTTAATGTTTTCCCGGCAGACGATGAACTACGACCTGTCGTCCTTCCCAGGCGTTAAAGCATGGTACGACTGGATGCAATCTAAACTGTGCACTGTCAATGAAGTCAACGTGGAAGGCATAGCACAGTTCCGGGCTTGCATCGGGATGCAGTGACAGCATGGTCTTGCGCGTGCCCTTCTGCAGATATGCTACTTCCTGTTCCAGCAAGTGTAGTTTAATAAAATTTCTGCAACTTTATGTACATAACAGACGATGGTTGTTCAACTTCCTGATTGTCAAGGAACGCTTCGCAGCGCTGCTGCATGAGTACCAAAACCGCACAAGTCACGTGTTTTTGTCGTGCGAGTGGAAAGCAAATTTTACAGAGCCTGGAAAATAAATACACGCTCAATACATAGATATCAAGCGTGCTCGGTGCTTCAGGACATGCGCCCTTGGGACTATGACCCTGTACAGCTTCACTGGAATGACTGTCGCTGAGAGTGGCACGATGGCGATGCTTCGGTTATGTTTTCTTAAAAGACTCAACATGCCAAACCGCAGCCTCAGTAGGATTGATTCTGCGAATACTAAGGACCGATGGAGGGCGGAAAACAGTGGGCGTATGTTCCAGTACGAACGTAGCAAGAGCATGAATCAACTGTGAACGTCTGGCGCTGTAAAACTACACGCTGTCATTTGAAGAGCGCAAGTTAAAGATACTCAGTTGGTCAAATTTTCAGCATTTCCCAACTACGACTCGCCTCATAATCAGATAGTGGTTTTCGCATATAAATTTGTCTTTTACTAATTTGGAAAGGTAAAGTATGAATTTGGGAAGCGATGTACTGCCACTTGTAGTGTACGAGCGCAACGCAGCCTATAAAGTGAGGAACAATTTGAAACATGTAACCATTACCTCAGCAAACTTGCTGCAGCGTACGAAAAGTGCAGCTTGGTAGCAGTAGCATCAGTAATTCCAGCAAGATAGGCGGTTGTCGTACGAAAAACGCGGTTTACAATATATGCATTCCAAAGCGTCCCTCCACTCAACACACCGCACTTCCGCAGCAGTTCTTTCGTAAGGGCAGTCAAGGAGCGGCGCTGTGCTTGGAGCTGATGATGTTTGTGGCGAACAGACGTGTTTTGCCAGGGCTCCGTGGAGCTACAAAACGAAAACAAGTTTTTTCGACATGCTTTGAGCTTGCTTCTGTTTTTAATTTGCTGATTTTTTTAAGCCTTTAATTATTGATTGTCTACTTTCCTCTTTTTCGAGCGCTCGGGTGTGTTTCCTGTATATTTGGTTTTGCAAGATAGTCACAGACTCTTTTCGCGCGACGTCTTTTACACATGCAAACCTGTGGGACGTATATCCAAGTTTGCAAATGGCAAGACTGTTAGATATTAATGGTTTTATTGTGTGTGTGAGCATTGGTATAGGGAATATTGCTTTGGTAGGACAGTGAGAGCCTGAATGCGTGTTTGAACACGTGCGAACACGTGTCATACCTTAAGTCTGTGCGGCATTAATTGCTTCTACAGCGTTGGTGATAATTTACTTTGCGGCATTTTAAAGATTTAGATTCTGTGCGTATACGCCTTTGCAAGAAGGCACGTGCTCTGAAAGCTTCTGCGTTTGCTTTAGAAAAAGCTGAGTGCAACGCAAGGCAAGAAAGGCGGTAAAGCATGCAGTGTGCTGGGGGTCTCTAAAGGTAGACGAGAGGACAGGTGAGAATGGAGATGAAATCGAGTCAATCGGTAGAGAGTGTGATGTCGATGCTAGGTTAAAGGAAGTGTTCTTTCGCCAAAATAACTGGTGAACAAATCGCCATTTTTTTTTCACTCCCTGTAGAAAGTGTCTACCGCCGCCCACCTAAAAACAACGAATCTTTATAGGGGTGTTGTAGAATGAAAACTACGCTTTCTACACCGCAGTTTCGATGAATCTAGGTAGCACACGATAGACAAACAAGCTAGCGTTGCAAACGCGTGGTGCCATTTTGTCTGCGACATTCGGCGCTGATATGGCGATGATAATGAAGGTGCGCTGTGGGGACGGCAGCGAAGTGCTGGCGTGACCATGTGTCACCGAGGAAGGTGAGATAATTTTCCAAGCAGGTAAAATTATGTTACTCACGAGTGGTGCATGTGGTTTCACACGCCGCGCTGTATTATGTGTATAGAGAAGTTGTCTTCGTGCGCTCTGCATTCGCGATATATTTAACTGCAGTTTATCTAGATTTGTTGCTGAAAGGGATCTCGTACATTGCGTTTTAGTTTCGGGCAAGGGCATATACCTAGCGAGTAAGTGCGAAGTCAGTCGCTCTTACGGAGAAGATGACGCCCAGTGCAGCACGCAACGTCTTGGCGTCTGCCCGGAACTACACTAGTCTGCACGAGCCTGCACAAAGTATAAGCAACAAGCAAATAGCCCTAGCGACGTTGCATTCACAGAACAAAATGATTTTCCTAGGAACTTATGCATTTTTCACCAACATGCTGGTACATTTGGAAGATTTAGAAATTTGAGCATGCCTTTTGACTATCGGGGTCTTCCGCTAACATAGTGTTAGGTTACACATACTTTGTGCGACTTCAACTCGTGTTCCCTTGTTGCGTTTGGTCTCCCTACAAAAAATACTTAATACATACATTGCAAACATTTCAAAGCAGGGTCGCGCAAATAATTATTGTACATGAAATGATAACTCAAGCATAATATAAATCAAATAAGAACTGTCAATACAACCAATAAGTACGCCTTGCGACATCTATGTTTTAACTTTATTAAGTAAATATGTTAACAATAAGAAGCCTTCACTTTTCTGTCTTGATGTCAGCTTTCGACATCAATAAGGGTGTATAGCTATCTCTAATTCACTTGCATCTATGGAGGGACACATTCATTTAATTCCTTGCATCTTCCACGAGTCATGAGGATGTGTAATAACCTTCCTATCATAATTGTTTCTGTCGCCAACCATAATATCTTTGGTGTCTTCTGGACACACAGTTCTTTCCTATAACACCATGTGATGTAGCGTAACAGCATCAAATGTGGCTCTTTGTCGAATTTTTATAAATACTGCTTTGTATATTGTCACTTGTTTTGTAAATCGCAGTGATTGCCTTTTAAAGCGTTGTTTATCTTTACAGAATAAGATGTGACGTTTTTATTCTTGAAATTGTTCTTTTGCTGTTTCGTTTACAGAACGTTACACACTTGTCCACCAATACCACTTTGTGTAATGGCTTTGCTAGTTTGTTAATAATTTACACTAATTGATTGCTGATATTTTCGTTTTGTTCCACTCCTTGTTCTTACAGCAGTTATTGTATAATTCTTGTATGATTCGTTCTTTTATAACTCCTGAGTTCTTACTATCACAATTTCTCTATATTCACCCTTAGGCAATGACCTTTGGGCGTCTAAGATATTCTGAGGTAAGAAAAATAAAATATAGTTAACCTTGCAAATGCAGACTTGCTAAATAAAGGAATGTGTTTCCCTGAAATAAACGTAAATGGTGAGCCTTGTTTTCCCTATCCCTAGATCTTATCTGGTCGTCGGTCCAGGCCGCTGTCCCTCCGTCCTACTTGGGGAGAGGTTTTCTTCCTCGCTTGCGGTTTTTCTTTCTTCGAACCCCTCTTCGTTTCAGTGCTTGTTCTCGCGTCTTTTATGGAAGACCGTTCGCATTTCTTTTCTGTATTTTTCTACACAGATGGAAAACCATCGGTGTCTAATCAGCGCAAAATGAAAGGATTTCGTAGAATTAGCTTGACGTTTACTGTTTGTTCCGCTCAGACCAGCTCCGCGAATGTCGCCTGTTGAGCGGCATTCGTACAGTGTTAAGAACAGCCAGCTGCAGTGCAAGTTTGCCACCCAGTTACAACTATGGCGGCAACATTCCGGCGCTGTTAAGAACGGCCAGCTGCAGTGCAAGTTTGCCACCCAGTTACAACTATGGCGGCAACCTTCCGGGAGCGTCACGGCCAACTTCTAGCCACAGCGTGACTAAATCGACTTTGTGTCGGGGAACAATATGGGCATCCCCCACTCTCCGTCGCTTCAGCTAGGATGCGTTCGATAAAGCAGGCTTTGTGCTGAAACCACCACCAACCTCTAGCCTCATCGCCGCTGTGAGGGGAGGAGTTCGGCGGGCCAACTATTCTACCCAAACTCCCCAACGCGCTACCCGGAACGGCTCCGAGTTCTACGGGGCCCCTCTGACGTCGGCTCCGGACATTCGAACGTGTGTGCATTTGTGTGCGTAGACCATCCTGCGGGGAGGCGGCTAGTTTGCGATGACGAAACGAACGTTCGCATTACCTTGTATCGGGAGAGGACCGAGTGTTTAAAAACCGCTGTTGTGCGGCTGCTCAGGTCACTCTCTCTCAAGCAGTCGTGTTGGACTGATGTACTTTCTCAAACAGTCATGTTAGACTGATATAAATACTGCAATTAAACCCATATTCCTCGTTCTCGATGAGAAGCAGTCCTTCCCTTCATCAACGTCCTCAGCGTGGATAAGTTGGACGACGGCATGGGCCAGCTACCTTCTAACTCATGCCCGACTCCAATCTTGACAACGGATCACGAGCGATGGGATTGAGCCCCCAATCCTGACAACTGGCTGACAGCGGTGGGATGGACTTTGCGACGTGGTGCTGTGACTGCGGTGAGTGCTTGGTTCTTGCTTTGACTCTCTAGGCTTCATTTTGTGGTTGTTTTGTTTAGAACAGTAGGGAAGCTAGATTATTGAGTGTTAGCTAGGTTGTGTTTTCCTAGCTAGATTTAGAGAGCAGAATCAAGGCAGTAAAGCAGCAATCATGGAGTTAAGGACACTGCTGACAGACGAATTGTTGATTGTTGGTGAGGAACTTGGCCTAGATGTACGCAAAGAAATGCTTAAATTGGAATTATTGGAGCTAATTTCCGAAAAGGCAAGTGAGGAAGAAATTGAAATGGGGTTTGAACTTCTGAAGAAAAGAGAGAAACGGGACAGAGAAAGAGAAGAACGGGACAGAGAAGAACGGGAAAGAGAAAAAGAAGAACAGGACAGAGAGAGAGAGAGGAACGCGATAAAGATCGCGAGTTAAGAAAAAATGCAACTTGAACTTGAAAGCAAACGGTTGGAGTTGTCTCAAGGAAGTGACGGCGCTCTGGGACGATCAAGTGAGGCAGAATCGTACCGCATGGACAGGCTATTAAAGCCATTTGACGTCGGGACCGACATAGGCTTGTTCCTATGCAATTTCGAAAGGACTTGCGAAAAAACTTCGGCCCGAGTACATGGCCACAGCGGTTGCTGTCTATGTTGCCGTGTGAGGCGGCGGAAGTAATCGCCAGATTGAGTGCACAGGATGCATGTCATTATGCAAACTTAAGGCTAGTCTCCTGAACAAATACCGCCTTTCAGCCGAAGCTTTTCGGCAAAGGTTTAGGAGCACAGGCAAAAAGATAGCGAGGAATATCCGGAGTTTGCATATAGCTTAAAGGCCAACCTAGTCGAGTGGCTTAAAAGCGCGGAAGCGTACGACAGCAGAGACATGATCATTGAATGCATGTGTCTAGAGCAGTTTTACAAAACCATCCCCCAAGCTGTGAAACTGTGGGTGCAAGACAGAGGGAATGTAAACACTGTGGAAAGGGCGGCTGAATTAGCCGGTGAGTACGCAACCCGTAGAAAGTTGAACGCCGAGGACGGAAACTTGGACGGTCGAAATGGACCGCGGAAACCATTTCCGTTCAAAATGGGTTCGCAGACTAGACGATCGGAGCCTGTAGACATGGCGGAAAAGCCCGCAGAAAAGAGCGAGGAGAAACTTAACGGAGAAACCGCACAAAAAGAACAGAAAAGAAAATCCGAATCTTTTAGACCAATTCGCTGTTACAAATGCCACGAACTGGGACATATAGCTGTAAACTGCGGGAAGCCTGGCGTAGTTTTCTCCTACGTGGAGGAAAAAGACGAGAATATGGAACTTTTAAGTCCATATCTTCACGACCTGCAAGTTAATGGCAAACCATGCCGAGTGCTAAGAGACAGTGCCGCCACGATGGACATTGTCCATCCGTCTTACGTGCCGGTAGATGACTTCACCGGAGAAGTAGCATGGATAAAACAAGTTGTAGAAGAACACAGCTTGTGTCTGCCCATGGCCAAAGTCAAAATCAGTGGACCATTCGGGGAGCTAGAGACTGAGGCTGCAGTTTCCAAATTTTTGTCACTGCAGTATCCTTGCATCTTTTCGAATCGTTCGAATCTGTTACTGCGTGACAAAGGGCTCAAACTGGGAGAGGGCATAGTACAGGCATTGACCCGAGGCCAAGCTCGTAAGATCGCGGCGCTTTCGGCTGAAAATGCACAAGCTCCTCCAGCGGAAGAAGAAAAGGGGATAACTTCAATACCCGAATCCGAGCTAGGCCCGAGAGACAACAAATCAGTAGAGGAGAGCCTGCCAGCTGACCAGCTCAATGAGAGCGTAGCACTAGAGTGTCAAAGTTCTAGCCTGCAGGAAGAGCAAGTTGACGCACTCACAAGCGAGACAGGGTCGTTATTATCACCGGCCTCAAAGAACTTTGATCAGCTCTTACGTGTGGATAGGGAGTCGCTGGCAGCCGAGCAAAATAATGATGAGAGCTTAGCTAAATTACATGACACAGCTAAAGAAGGCATTGCTAGGCGCAACGTGACGATACATGAGAGAGGAGGATTGTTGTATCGGCACTACAGAGATCGAAAGGGTAGGATTTTAGATCAGTTAGTCGTACCTACTAAATACAGGGAGGACCTTTTGAGTCTCTGTCATGGAAATGGGTGGTCCGGCCACCTAGGCATAAAAAATCAAAGGAAAGATTGCTTATGGAATACTACTGGCCTGGCTGTTTCAAAGACGTAGAAAACTTTGTAAGATCATGCGACGCCTGCCAGCTTTCTGGTTAACTAGGAGAGACATGGAAAGCTCCACTGAAGGTAGTGTCCTTAATAACAGAGCCTTTTAGACGACTTGTAATAGACGTGGTAGGGCCTCTTCCAGAAACAAAATTGGGCTACAGGTACTTGTTTACCATGCTGTGGCCGGCTACCAAGTTTCCAGAAGCAATCCCTTTGAAAGAGCTCAGTTCCACCGAAGCAGTAGACGCGCTTTTGACAGTGTTTGCACGAGTTGGGTTTCCAGCCGAAATTCAGGCAGATCAAGGGTCAGTATTCACGAGCGCACTGACTTCCACATTCTTGCAAAAGTGCGGGGTAAAGTTAATACACAGTTTTGTCTATCACCCTCAGTCAAACAGTGTAGAGAGGTAGAGAGGTGGCATTCGATGCTTAAGCGAGCTTTGCGTGCGCTCTGTTACGAGCACAAGAAGGACTGGGAGAACTGTCTGCCGGCAACTTTGCTTTGCGAACGGTTCCACATGAAGCGACAGTGTTCTCGCCAGCAGAACTAGTGTATGGGAGGACACTCCGTTCTCCACTGAGAGTGTTAAGAGAGATGTGGGAGAAAAAAGGGGAGAGTCCAACAGTGGTTGAATACATGCTAAATTTGCTGGAACGGCTAAGCGCAACCCAAGAACTAGTCGGAAAGAACATGGCAATTGCTCAAAAGAACGCTAAATTCTATTACGACAAGAATGTGAGGCTTCGTACGTTTAACGCCGGAAACCAGGTAATGATCCTCAAAGCTTCAAGAAAGAACAAGCTTGAAGTTCACTGGGACGGGCCCGTTAAAGTGTTGCACAAACTTTCATATGCTAACTATGCTCTGAAAATGCCCGGTCGCAGGAAGGAAGTGAAGATATATCACTGTAATTTGATGAAGCCGTATGCAGAGCGGAGCGGAGTCGTTAACTATACCATCAAAGAGCAGGATGGCACTAGTACCAAGTTTAAGGAGTATAGGGCGACCTCCAACTCTGAAATCGGCCTAGAAGAAGTAGTAGAACACTCGGTAAGCTCGCACGCTCTAAGACCCGAGCAGCTAGATGAGCTAAAGGAGGTGTTAGGGGAATATCTCGACAGATTCAGCGATCGGCCGGGTAGAACCGAACTAATAACGCATGAAATTGAGCTGACATCAACCGAACCAGTAAGATCAAAGCCTTACAGGGTGTCTCCAAGACAGAGATTATGGAGGCAGAGATACAGCGCAGGCTAGAGATGGGAGTTATTGAGCCCGCTGAGAGTGACTACACGTCACCGCTAATACTGGTAGAAACCCCTAACAAGGACCCTAGTCCATGTGCTGACTACAGGAAGTTAAATGCCATCACTAGGGTTCAGCTGTACCCGATACCCAACATTGAGGAACGAATTGAAAGAGTTAGCGCTGCTAAATACATTTCAACTATAGATCTCGTGCGGGGGTACTGGCAAGTTCCCCTTTCAGAAAGTGTCAGCCGCTATGCCGCATTCATCTCACCTGTAGGCACTTTTCGCACTCTCGCACTCAGCTTCGGGCTGAAGAACGCGCCGTTTAGCTTCTCTAAGTTAATGGATATTGTCCTAAAAGACTTGCAGGAGTTCGCCTTTGCCCTATCTTGATGATGTAGTAATTTTTTCGGACAGCTGGGAACAACACGTATCGCACCTCAAACTGGTGTTCTCACGGTTGAGGGAAGCCGGCTTAACAATGAAAGCGGAAAAGTGTAGGTTTGGTTGTTCGCAGGTTACTTATCTGGGCCATGTTGTCGGTCAGGGCATGAGACGGCCGGCCGAGCTGAATATAGCTACGATTGGAGAATTTTCTCAGCCGCGCACGAAAACAGACCTTCGTTCATTTTTGGGACTTGTGGGGTACTATCAACGGTACATTCTGAATTACACGCAAATTGCAAGTCCATTAACGGACGCCCTCCGAAAGGGAGCACCGAGTAACGTACACTGGCATAAGGACAAAGAGAACGCTTTCCAAAGTTTGAAAACGCTATTGGTTTCTCGTCCTGTACTTCGCGCGCCAGACTACAAAAAGGAATTCATAGTTCAATGCGACGCAAGCGACAGAGGTATGGGCGTGGTACTTAGTCAGGTCGGCGACGATAACGAGGAGCATCCTATCCTCTATGCCAGCCGTAAACTAAATGCAAGAGAGGAAGCCTACAGCGCTTCAGAGAAAGAATTCGCTTGTTTAGCTTGGGGCGCCCAGAAGTTGTCGTGTTGCTTGTACGGAGCGAAATTCATCTTCGAGACCGACCAGTGTCTCTGACGTGGCTCAATCAAATGTCACACAAAAATGGCCGCTTGCTCCGATGGAGTCTCACTCTCCAAGAGTACAACTTCTCCGTTAGATATAAGAAGGGAAAGTTGCATAGCAATGCGGATGGTTTGAGCAGGCTAATTTGAATTCTGCGTATGAGGGTCGCGCCTAAATTTTAGGGTTACTAGTGTTAATTTTTTTTAAGCCAAGAAGATCTCCTCTCACTTAGCAGGATTCCCTCCATGTTTGCTGAATTTGTCAGCACAAAATTGCTTCAGAAATTGGCATAGCGAAATGCAGCATTTTTTTTGTTTCTGCACTTATGTTCTTTTTTTTTAAGCCTAGCGGGTCTAAAGTGGGAGCCAAGGTGCGTCATCTCGGCGCAGAGCTGTGTTGTGGAGTTCATTTTGCAGTTGCCTGTCCTTGTTGGATGTTTTGGGGCGGTGAAATCAATACACAAGGGGTCGCTGCGAGCCAAGGCATCAATCACCCCCTGGCCACCAGCCGTTCTCTTCCTGCCCAGCGGTTGTCAGCGCTAGACAGTCCAGATTTTTCGGGCCATGGAGGCGCTGTTAAGAACGGTCAGCTGCAGTGCAAGTTTGCCACCCAGTTACAACTATGGCGGCAACCTTCCGGGAGCGTCACGGCCAACTTCTAGCCACAGCGTCACTAAATCGACTTTGTTTCGGGGAACAATATGGGCATCCCCCACTCTCCGTCGCTTCAGCTAGGATGCGTTCGATGAAGCAGGCTTTGTGCTGAAACCACCACCAACCTCTAGCCTCATCGCCGTTGTGACGGGATGAGTTCGGCGGGCCAACTATTGTTCCCAAACTCCCCAACGCGCTACCCGGAACGCCTCCGAGTTCTACGGGGCCCCTCTGACGTCGGCTCCGGACATTCGAACCTGTGTGCATTTGTGTGTGTAGACCGTCCTGCGGGGAGACAGCTAGTTTGCGATGACGAAACGAACGTTCGCATCACCTTGTATCGGGAGAGGACCGAGTGTTTAAAAACCGCTGTTGTGCGGCTGCTCAGGTCACACTCTCTCAAGCAGTCGTGTTAGACTGATGTACTTTTTCAAACAGTCATGTTAGACTGATATAAATACCGTAAATTAACCCATATTCCTCGTTCTCGGTGAGAAGCAGTCCTTCCCTTCATCAACGTCCTCAGCATGGATAAGTTGGACGACGGCATGGGCCAGCTACCTTCTAATTCATGCCCGACTCCAATCTTGACAACGGATCATGAGCGATGGGATTGAGTCCCCAATCCTGACAACAGCTGCTACTCATAAACGCTAATATACAGATTTGGAATAGCGTTTGTTGCCTTACGTACGTTAAACGTAAGCACAGGTCTTAGGTGTACGATGTCGGGCACGCGCTTTCAACACCACTTATTTTACGCTACGGGAACGCAAAGGCAAGGATTACGTTGTATTGCAGGGCGCCGCCTATTGCCTCGTCCCAAACGTATCCAAGCCAGAACAATTAATTGGGGACGAGCCGTTCATTTGAGGCCTCGCCAGCCTTTTGTGCGCAGGCGCGAGTAAAAACGGACGCGAGAGAGAAAATCTGGGGGCTTTTGCTCCTGGGATATATGACTCTGCCTAGGCACTACAGAGGATGTTTCTTAGCGCATGTTGTATTTGTTTGTCCCCTGGCAAGCCGGCGTCGCGGAGTGGGGTCGAGTGTGTTTACGCTCCGTCGCTGGCTGCCCGCGCTGCTGACCGTTTTGCCATCGTAACGTGACGCAAATTTGACGTTTTGCCTGTGAAACTAAAATGACGGCACTGAACATAACGTTCTTGATAAAGCAAAACAGTTTTCAGCCGAACACGCTTCTCGCTTCCGTCGTGTGCTGCGCACAAGCCGTCGTCTGCTTCATTAGCTAGTATGCATGTCCCCGGGAAACAGAAAGAGTCATCGCGTATTGGCGACAATGCGCTTGTTTTCTACCTTGAGACAACGTACGCGACTTACCAGTGGCGATGAGCGTAGGTTCGGGGCCGCGTTATCGCTGTCTTGTGGAACGCAAGTGACAGCCCGACTCGGCTGGCTGACAAACGTCCGAATATCACCGACAGCGTTGCGCGCGCCAGAGGTATCCGCTTGTACGACGCAAGCGCCGGCGCTGCCATCTCCTGTTCGCTTCGCTGTTTACCCGCACCGCGTGGGAAAACTTACGACACTTGCAGGCGCTGCCTTGCGTGGAATTCTTCTTATATATTAGAAAGCTGCCGTTTTCATGATCTCTGTTTGTGTGAAAAGTCATTAATATCGAGGAACACAGCAGTGAAAAGTGCAAAAAGTCACAGAAGGTTTGTAGTACTCAACCAATGCTATTACAAATGAACGCGTTCTTTTAAAGAAAGGATGGCTCAAAATACAAATGCCCACACCACCCAAGAGCAATGCGAATACTATGAACATGCGTTATGAACAAAAGAATTTCATAGCGCCAAACGACGGGGAAAATATGGCGATACGCATTCCTTTCTGCCGTCATTGCATATCCTCCTGAGACCCCGCTATGGGGATTTGTCCAATATATTGGACATTCAGAAATGAGACCGTGCTCCTTTGACAAGGCTGTCATCGCCATAAAACCGCGCTGTGCAATTTATTGGACACCCGCTGGCGCCATCTATGCAGCATTGATGAAAATACATCGTTCAAATTCCCGCCAAAACCGTTCCAGGATGGCGGCCTTCAGCAGCGCGGCATTTTACGGCAGCAGCCGGAGAAGTAAGTACTGTTTCTAGTATTTCTGCCTGCTTTCAGGGCATATCTTTGTTTTTATATTAAAGTTAATACAACAGCGAACGCGCAGAAAACGCACTTTAAACTATTTGCGCGCTTGCTTTTTTTTACGCTTCCTTTGATTTCGCGTGTCCATTATATTGGACGCCAGGACTCAACCCGGTTAATGTGATCGCCCTTTCGCGATGGCCTTGTTATGAACAGCAGACGAGTACTATTGCTATTTATTGGCTTGTGGATGAAATCGCGTCTCTTTTTTCTTTAGGGGACCGGCCTCACGTGTCTGATGAGACGGCTGACGCAATTTTGCGAAGGATTGCCGAAGGGAACACGTCGGACATTGAGCTTTCCGATAGTGACGACGACACTATCGTGGATCCGAACTTTTGCGCACCCCTTGATGATGAAAGCTCAGAAACGGAATGCAGCGATGATGACGGGCCCTCCACATCAAGTGCAGGAAAAACTGATAAATCTTGGAAACGCCATCAAGGGTAAGCAAGGAAATATTGCAAGCGTTCGCTTTGTAAATATTGTTAGGACATGAGTACTTATAAGGGCGATTCTGATATATTATTGCTGTTTTTTACATGCAGCCAGCTTCCAACGTGGATCCCAAACTTCCGAAGCAGCGCTGATGAGAGTGAAGAACGGGTTTCTTGGACACCGATCGATTACTGTGCGCAGTACATTCCAAATGAGTTGTACGAGAAAATGGCATTTACGATGAATAGGAGTTACGTTCGGGATACAGGAACTTCCTTGAAAACGTCAGAGGAGGAGCTGAAAATCTTTTTTGGAATTTCCTTGACTATGTCGTGCCTCTGCTATCCACAGATGCGAATGTATTGGCAAAAAAAGACAAGAGTACCTATTGTTGCTGACAATATGACCAGAGACAGATATTTCAAACTGCGACACCGCCTGCAGTTGGTTAATGAGCTTGACGTGAGTGAGGAAGACAAGCAAGAGGATCGACTCTGGCGCATAAGGCCACTCGTCGCATTCGTACTGGAGGGCTGCCAGAAGCTCCCTCGCAGAGAGTATGTGTGCGTGGATGAGCAAATGATACCCTTCAGCGGAAGAACACAGCTCAAACAATACGTTCCTCGCAAGCCAAATCCTGAGGGTTTGAAAAATTTTGTTCTTGCTACGCCAGATGGATTAATCCTAGATTTCGAAATTTATCAAGGAAGGAAATCAAGCCTCTGCCCTGGGAGCTCCGGAATTGCTGAGTCTGCAGTGCTGCGGCTTACGGATACACTGAGTCCAGGAACTAAGCTTTATTTTGACAGGTACTTCACATCTGGCCCACTGCTGGATAAACTTGCAGAAAAAGGGATCGCAGCGACAGGACCGCTGATGAACAACCGAATACCGAAAGGGGTGAAGCTTTCTGGCGAGAAGGAGCTCAAGCAAAAAGGACGAGGATCATCAGAAGCATGGATCCGAAAAGACGAGCAACAGATTGTTGTACGCTGGTACGACAATAAGCCGATAACCGTTCTTTCTTCACTCCATGGCCAGGAACCACAAGACACCTGTCGTAGGTGGTCTCGTAAGGAAAGAAAGCATATCGATGTCCCTCGACCGGATATTGTGCGCATGTACAATGTCAGCATGGGCGGCGTTGACATGGCAGACCGAATCATAAGCTACTACAGGATAAAAGCACGTGTAAACAAGTGGACAATCAGAGCCATCTTTCACCTATTCGACATTGCCCTCAGCAACTCCTGGGTGCAGTACACGCGGGACATGCGCTCCCTAAAGAAACAACGGAAAGAAATACTGAAATATATGCAGTTTCGCCAATCTGTTGCTGAGACCCTCGTGGCTCAGGGGAAGAAGCAGGATGACACCGAGAGTGAGAATGAAGCCGAGTGGCATCCGCCATCAAAGCAGGCTCGACTGTCTCTAGGAGAACACCATGAAAGGAGCACCAGCCACTGCCAAAGGCTGGCAGACACTGCCAACGCTGCCCGTTGCAGACTACAGGGCTGCAACATGAAAACAAAATTCTTTTGCACGAAATGTCGGCTCTTCTTCTGCATCACAAAGGACAGAAGGTGTTTTGAAATTGCTCACAGGAACTGAACACAAGAGCGAAATTTTTTTCGAGCAGAGGAATGCTCTTTTTATGTACTTCATTCATTACTTTGCCTTTCGAGTTAATAAAAAACATTTTGCGCACGAGTTTGAGCGCAATATCTGCGGTGCGTCATGGCATGCGCGCTGGGGTAAAAAAGACCGGGTAGCATCCCAGTGTCCAATATATTGGACATCGTGCTGAGCTGACACTATAAGCGCTACTGAAAAAATGTTTAACACTTTTCACCTTCATAACCCTTCTGACTTATTCTGAAAGTTTGGGAAAAATCTGTGCACCTAAATACATCCCGGGTCTCAGGAGGATATGACAATTCGCGCAGCTCGTCGCACAACAAGTTATGGCGGGAAATGTCTGCAATGGTGCCCGAGCGCAACGTCACGCAACATCAAAATTACGTTTACGAAACGGCCCTTCCTGTGACGCTCCCCACGGCATATTCCTTCATCCAATCAGCAAGCTGACATGGCGCCTATCTTGGATCGCCACCATATATTCGCGAAATTGCGGATGCATTGCGCTGGTTTCTGTACGCTATTGCTCACTTTCTTTTTGAAGAGCTAACGTCTCAACATAGCTGCCGAGAACCAGGAAAAACTTTTAGTCGATAATATTTGCAGCTCCACGTCGTGTTTCGTCATCTTGATGAAAACACAATATTGCATTTTGCAAAACTTCAGTATATAGGCGAAAATTTGAATATACGTGAGCTCTCTACAGCCAATCAAAGAGTCAACATGGCGGAGAATGGCGGGCGTCTAGCCGCCATGCCTGTCGAGAATAGAGCCTCTGTATTTGCTATGCGGACGCGTCTCGTTGAGCCTACGGGCGTCGAAAGCGCCGAAAGATGTCAGAAGTTGGACGTGCTTCGCGCTCATAACTAACTTGTGAAGGGAGTTCAGAGGAAGCAAAAGTTCATTTCAATAGTTACGGGCGATTAACGAGAGTGAGAGCTTAGCCAAACGAAAATTCACGTTGAAGCGAGAGGCACGGGAGCCGCCATGTTCGAGAACGCTTTTTCTTAGCGTCTGTTCACATTCAGAAAGTCAAACTCGCCGTATAACTTGCGTTATCCTAGCGCACGTAAACCACAGAAACTCAATAACGTTCGGCGCATGCGCAGTGACGATAATGCTGTATTGTTACGTATGTAATGCGTTTATGCTTGGTTCCAAACGCTATTCTAGAACTTTCTAATGTGTGTGCGCAGAACTTTCGCGCCAGCAGTGCAAGCCAGAAGGCTGTGCTCGCTCCGGAAGAGCCGTGAGAGAAAAGAAACGTTTATTCAGGGTTCAGTTATTACGGTAGGCACCCCTATTCGCGGACCCCAAATGGCCAGCAACACGTCGTGGGCCCGCTATATGAGGTCCTGCCGGGCCCGAAGTTTGCCGTGGCTCAATGTGGCCTCCCACTGGAGACAAATTGTTAGGTAGGTAATTCGAGTTTAATGGCGCAAAAGCGACTAAGGTTCGGCCGCGCCAGTCACAGGACAGTATAACATCCATTGTTACTACAGCATTACCTGTGTTATCTTAAAGTCGATGTAGGTAACAGGTTTCATCTAAAAACTTGAACAAGTTAGTTAATGGCACTAGCGGATCGTCCCCCAATATTAAGGCAGGGTGCAAGGGTATGTGTAAGTGATACAAATTTTTGAAATGTTTCCGCCTCTGCGTTTCAGTGTGTGGACATGATATAATAATGTGGGTTACTGTAAGCGGTTTATGACATTTCTCGCATGTTGGTGCATTTTCGTTTCGAAGTAAAAAATTGTGTTAGATGCATGTGTCCAATTCGAAGTCGACATAACATTACCTCATAGAACCGCTCTTGGTGAATGCATGATTTCCACTCGCGAAGCAGGGGTTTAGTCATATGTAACTTGTTATTTACGTACGAGTTCCATTCTTGTTGCCATTTTGATGCTAGAGCCTTAAGAACCTCTCGGATACTGTCTTTGTATGGAAGTGTTATGTGTGTTATGCTTTTGTGCGCTGCCATGGACGCGCTTGTATCTGCTGCTTCATTCCCTGGTATCCCAACATGGCTTGGAACCCAGCAGAATCGTATGGCTCCTTCATATTTCTTGTTAAGTACTATGTTTAAGATATTGCCAAGCAGGGGTACAGACGCGGAGTTTAAGTTTCGGGCTCTTAGAGCACTTAACGATTGTGCTTGTCGGAAGTAATTTTCTTAACTGCCATCCATATGGCATAAACTTCGGCGCTAAACACTGTAGAAAAATTGTTCATCCGAATGCTATTTTCCCAATTTTTCGTCACGGTGCCAACACCTACGTGTTCTTGTGTTTTAGAGCCGTCAGTGCAAAATTCAGTGTAACTTTTGTATTTTTCTTGAACAGCTTGGAACTCTTGTATTATGTGTTCTTGTGGAATGTCTTTTTTCTTTACATGTGTTAACGTCCAGTCACAGAGTTGTGTAAAATTGCACCATGGGGGCAATCTTGGTGGCCTTTCGGCAACCTGCATGGCTTCAGGAGGGCCATCATAAGTCTGACAATATTGTTCGTGTCTTAAGATGAGTGGCCGAATCATGTTTGGTTTATTTGTGTAGTGTATTCGTGATTTGCACTGTGTTAAAAATTTTTCACTGTGTTAAAAATTCGTGATTTGCACTGTGTAAAAAAAAGAAAGATGCATATCTTCAATTATGTATGGCCAAACATGTGCAGGTCATAAATACCAGGTTCTCTAGCCGAGTGCCATCCGTGCGGTATAACCGAGCTCAGATTGGTCCACCTTGACTGATCAAATAGGGCACCACTGTATGGTAAATTATGCGTACAACTCCTGCGGGACCCGCCGTGGTTACTCAGTGGCTATGGTGTTAGACTGCTGAGCACGAGGTCGCGGGATCGGATCCCGGCCACGGCGGCCGCATTTCAATGGGGCCAAATGCGAAAAAACCCGTGTGCTTAGATTTAGGTGCACGTTAAAGAACCCCAGGTGGTCGAAATTTCCGGAGTCCTCCACTACGGCGTGCCTCATAATCAGAAAGTGGTTTTGTCACGTAAAATCCCGTCATTTAATTTTTAATTTAACTCCTCCGGGGACGGTAGAGTATCCGCCTCCCGTGCAAGAGGACCATGATTCAAATCCCGGGCCGCACAATTCGCCACCAGAAAATACCAGAAAAAACAACAACAACAACCGTTTGTTGAGAAAATTGCACAAACAGGTCTGGAGTGCGGCCTGATCCCGGTGACCAGAACCGGTAACGCACTCTCTCACAAGAGCAGGATTGGCCACCCTGGTGCAGTACTTGACCACAACCTCCTATATGAACACAACAATCAAACCCCGGCCCTCAGTCCCCAGCAGCTGCGAAGCAACTGACCACGGCGGCGGTCAGACCTTCGACGCTGCAGAGGGTGCTAAGAATCCCTGGCTCCGGACAGGCCGCCATTGGAATATGAACCTGGCAACGTTTAACGCTAGAACGTTATCTAGTGAGGCGAGTCTAGCAGCGCTATTGGAGGAATTAGAGGGCAGTAAATGGTATATAACAGGGCTCAGTGAAGTTAGGAGGCCAAATGAAGCATGTACAGTGCTAAAAAGTGGGCACGTCCTGTGCTACCGGGGCTTAGCGGAGAGACGAGAACTAGGAGTCGGTTTCCCGATTCACAAGAATATAGCTAGTAACATACAGGAATTCTATAGCATTAACGAGAGGGTGGCATGCAGGCCTTGTTGTGAAACTTAATAAGAGGTACAAAGTGAAGGTTGTACAGGTCTACGCCCCTACATCTAGTCATGATGACCAGGAAGTCGAAAGCTTCTATGAAGACGTGGAATCGGCGATGGGTAAAGTCAAAACAAAATACAGTATACTGATGGGCGATTTCAATGCCAGGGTAGGCAAGAAGCAGGCCGGAGACAAGGCAGTGGGGGAATATGGCATAGGCTCTAGGAATAGCAGAGGAGAGTTATTAGTAGAGTTTGCAGAACAGAATAATATGCGGATAATGAATACCTTTTTCCGCAAGCGGGTTAGCCGAAAGTGGACGTGGAGGAGCCCGAATGGTGAGACTAGAAATGAAATCGACTTTATACTCTGCGTGAACCCTGGCATCATAAAAGATGTAGACGTGCTCGGCAAGGTGCGCTGCAGTGACCATAGGATGGTAAGAACTCGAATTAGCCTTGACTTGAGGAGGGAACGGAAGAAACTGGTACATAAGAAACCAATCAATGAGTTAGCGGTAAGAGGGAAACTAGAGGAATTCCGGATCAAGCTACAGAACAGGTATTCGGCTTTAACCCAGGAAGAGGACCATAGTGTTGAAGCAATGAACGACAACGACAATCTTATGGGCATCATTAAGGAGTGCGCAATAGAAGTCGGTGGTAACGCCGTTAAACAGGAAACCAGTAAGCTATCGCAGGAGACGAAAGACCTGATCAAGAAACGCCAATGTATGAGAGCCTCTAACCCTACAGCTAGAATAGAACTGGCAGAACTTTCTAAGTTGATCAACAAGCGTAAGACAGCGGACATAAGGAACTATATATAATATGGATAGAATTGAACAGGCTCTCAGGAACGGAGGAAGCCTAAAAGTAGTAAAGAAGAAACTAGGAATAGGCAAGAATCAGATGTGTGCGTTAAGAGACAAAGCCGGCAATATCGTTACTAATGTGGATGAGATAGTTCAAGTGGCTGAAGAGTTTTATAGAGATTTATACAGAACCAGTAACACCCACGACGATAAGGTGAGAGAGAATAGTCTAAAAGAACTTGAAATCCCACAAAAAACACCGGAAGAGGTAAAGAACGCCTTGGGAGCTATGCAAAGGGGGAAGGCAGCTGGGAAGGATCAGGTAACAGCAGATTTGTTGAAGGATGGTGGGAACACTGTCCTAGAAAGGTTGGCCGCCCTATATACACAATGCCTCATGACCTCGAACGTACCGGAATCTTGGAAGAACGCTAACATAATCCTAATCCATAAGAAAGGGGACGCCAAAGACTTGAAAAATTATAGACCGATCAGCTTACTGTCCGTTGCCTACAAAGTATTTGCTAAAGTAATCGCGAATAGAATCAGGAATACCGTAGACTTCTGTCAACCAAAGGACCAGGCAGGATTCCGTAAAGTCTACTCAGCAATAGACCATATTCACACTATCAATCAGGTGATAGAGAAATGTGCGGAATATAACCAACCCTTATATATAGCCTTCATTGATTACGAAAAAGCATTTGATTCAGTCGAAACCTCAGCAGTCATGAAGGCACTACGGAATCAGGGTGTAGATGAGCCATACGTAAAGATACTGGAAGATATCTATAGCGGTTCCACAGCCACCGTAATCCTCCACAAAGAAAGCAACAAAATCCCAATAAAGAAAGGCGTTAGACAGGGAGATACGATATCTCCAATGCTATTCACAGCATGTTTACAGGAGGTATTCAGAGACCTGGAGTGGGAAGAATTGGGGATAAAAGTTGATGGAGAATACCTTAGCAACTTGCGATTCGCTGATGATATTGCCTTGCTTAGTAACTCAGGAGACCAATTGCAATGCATGCTCACTGACCTGGACAGGCAAAGTAGAAGGGTGGGTCTGAAAATTAATCTACAGAAAACTAAACTAATGTTTAACCGTCTCGGGAGAGAACAGCAGTTTACGATAGGTAGCGAGGCACTGGAAGTGGTAAGGGAATACATCTACTTAGGACAGGTAGTGACCACGGATCCGGATCATGAGACTGAAATAACCAGAAGAATAAGAATGGGCTGGGGTGCGTTTGGCAGGCATTGTCAGATCATGAACAGCAGGTTGCCACTATCCCTCAAGAGGAAAGTGTATATCAGCTGTGTCTTACCAGTACTCACCTACGGGGCAGAAACCTGGAGGCTTAGGAAAAGGGTACTGCTGAAATTGAGGACGACGCAACGAGCTATGGAAAGAAGAATGATAGGTGTAACGTTAAGGGATAAGAAAAGAGCAGATTGGGTGAGGGAACAAACGCGGGTAAATGACATCTTAGTTGAAATCAAGAAAAAGAAATGGGCATGGGCCGGACATGTAATGAGGAGGGAAGATAACCGATGGTCATTAAGGGTTACGGACTGGATTCCAAGGGAAGGGAAGCGTAGTAGGGGGCGGCAGAAAGTTAGGTGGGCGGATGACATTAAGACGTTTGCAGGGACAACATGGCCACAATTAGTACATGACCGGGGTAGTTGGAAAAGTATGGGAGAGGCCTTTGCCCTGCAGTGGGCGTAACTAGGCTGATGATGATGATGATGATGATGATGATGATGATGATGATGTAGCATATACGTTGTGGTGATGACCGAATTCTTAATTCATAGCAAAGTGTAAGTTGTGCTCTGTGGTGATGTAATGAAGGCTCATTGGAGTCAACGTATCAACTTTCTACAGGCGATGTCCTGTAAGCGCCACTTGCCAGTCGTAGGCCGAGATTATGAACTGGATCAAGTCGCTTAATGTAGAACTGCCTAGCTGTACCAATAACTTCACTGCCGTAGTCGAGGATGCTACGTACAAGGGACCAGTGTATGCGTAGTAGACATGTTCGGTCAGATCCCCAGTGCTTATGTGATAAAACCTTGAGGATATTTAGCGCTTTGTTTGCTTTAATTTTAGTTGCGTTAATGTGGGCCAGGAATTTCAGTTTAGTGTCAAATGTTACGCCTAGAAATTTATAGTGTTCTTTGACCGGTAGCGTTTTACCATGCAATGTGAGACCTGGACTGCAGTGTAACCCTCGCTTCTGCGAAAAGAGAACTGTAACAGTTTTGTGTGTTGAGAAGCGGCAACCATTTTTGTCAGCCCATTGTGTAAGATTATTTATCGTTATTTGGTAGTTGTCTTTCGCAGGTGGTTAAGTTGCAAATCGTCGACACATATTGAGTGCATAACAGATGATGGGATGATCTTATTTACAGAGTTCATTTTGACTATGCAGAGCGTCGTTCTCAGAATGCAACCTTGTGGAACGCCATCTTTTTTGTGTGTGTGTGAATGTGCGCGAGAGTCTTGTGCCGAGACGTACTTGAAATGTTCGATTTGACGTGAAATCGCATAACAATTTAGCATTCTTCCCGAATTCCCATGTCAGCCAGGTTTCTCAAAATTCCGTATCGCCTGTGGTATCATACGCATTTTCAAAATCAATGAAAACCGCGAGGCAGTATTGCTTGTGAAGAAACGCGACACGTATTTCATGCTCTAGTCGCACGAGAGGGCCAGTGGTGAAGCAGCCCTTTTTGTATCCGCACTGGTGTTTGTCTATTAGTTTTCTTGTTTCAAGGATGAATGTGAGTCTGATGTTTATAATGCTCTCGTAGGATTTGGCTAGACAACTTGTTAGCGCAATGGGTCTATAGCTGCTAGGGGATGTTGAGGGTTTACCAGGTTTTAGAAAAGGCACTACTACCGCTTTTTTCCAATCTGTGGGCATTACCCCAGACGCCCATATCTTATTGAAAAATTTAAGAAGTGCCCCTACCGATGCTTGGGATAGGTGTGCCAGCATTGTGTAGTGTACATGGTCGAGACCTGTTGCCGTTTTTTTACCGGCAGAGAGAACTCTGTTCAATTCGTGTATTGTGAGGGGGTTATTGTACATTTCAGCTGAAGCCCCAGTGGTAGGCAGTCTTTCTTTCTCAGCCAATTCTTTACATTTTAAAAATGAATTTGAATAGTTTCCTCAGCTGGATATGTTATAAAAGTGTTCACCTAAGTTGGCCTGATGCTGTAGTGTTGTTTGTGTGCCTGGACATGTAAGTAGTGGTATTGTGTATGATGAGTACTCTCCTCTAAATTTTCTCACCTGGTCCCACATTCGTTTTGATGTGACTGTATTATTGACTGAAGTTACGTATTTTTTTCATGATAAGTTCTCTACATTTCTTCGAATAAATCGTGCTTTGGCCTTGGCGTGTTTGAAATTTAGAAGATTGTTATAAGTGGGGTAGCTCCGTAGGATTCCCCAGGCCCTATATTGTTCTTTTTTTTGGCTTCAGTACAATCGTTTTTCCACCAAGGATATAGCTTTTTGCGCACAATACCGGATGACTGGAGTATTGTCTTTTCTGCCGCTGATATTATACCTTAAGTGATTTTTTTATTAAGTTGATCAACACTAAGCTCTGGTGAAAAGACATTTTCCAGTTTCGCATTCTCCATAAAAACCTGCCGGTCAATGAGCTATAATTTTCATCGGCATGGTCTTGTTACTAAAGTTTATGGTGATGGTAGGAGTTTGATGAGTGCGGGTAAGTGGTCGCTACCATATGACGTGTCGAGAGCTTCCCATTTATTATCAGTAAAAAGAGAGGGCAAACAAAAAGCTAAATCTAAACAACTAAATGTGCGGGAAGTCGGTGAGGAATAAGTTGGCGCACCTGAATTTCAAGGACAGATATCATTTGACAGAATAAAATCTTCAACAAGTTGCCCTCTTTGGTCAATTTTGACACTGCCCCAAAGAGTAGAATGAGCTTTAAAATCTCCTACCAAGACAAATGGCTCCGGTAACTGATCTGTTAGATTTTCTAAGTCTTTAGTAGTAAAATGTGTGTGGGGTGGAATATATAGTGAGCAAATGACGATGGTTTTGTAGGACAGAATGGTGACAGCTACGGCCTCTAAAGACGTATTTAATTGGACATTTCGGGTAGGAGTGCCGCCCTGCACGACTATAGCCACTCCACCTGACAAACGGCTGGAACATTCGCGGTCCCTTCGGGCAACGGTGAAGCCTCTAAGGAATTGACTGTGTTTAGGACCTAAGTTTGTTTCCTGTAGGCAAAATGCGACTGGCGAAAAGTTATTTGTTATGTCTTTAATGTCACCTAAATTTTGAATCAGTCCTCTACAATTCTAATGCATGATAAAAGCCATAGTGGTAGAATTGAGAATGTTAATTTATATATATTTACTAAGTAACTGTAGGTGACATTTGTTAGCGGGAATGTACTATTGGAAGAACGGTAACCGTTCAGGTTACCGGTCCCTTTGTTCGCGTAGTTATTGTGAGCTTGTCTTCCTTAGTGCGCACCAGAGAGCGCTGATGTATTGGCGTCGATGACGCCGGAGTTTTGGTGTCGACCTCCATAGCCTTCTCCGAGGCGCTGGATAATCGACAACCAGGCGCTGAGACGCGCGTCTCAGGCCTGGGAGTTCGATTTAGCCTGGGGCCCTGTGGAACCGGGGTCTGCAGGCCCGTCTGTGGTGATGATGATGGAGCAGCACTGGCTGCTGCCACCAAGGGGACGGAAGGAGTTACTACTGGGCCACTGACTGCGGTCCCTGTAGACTCCTGAGACCACTGCGGTGCTGTCCCCTGCCGCACCGCACTGGCGTAGGTTGTTTGAGGTAAGTGTGCTAATTTCTTTCTTGCTTCATAGAAGGAAATCTTCTCTTTCTCCGTAAGTGCAATTATCTCTTTCTTTTTCTTCCAGCAAGGGCAAGATCGTGAATATGCTGGATGATCTCTTTTGCAGTTTGTACAGTGTGGAGCAGTATTGCAGTTCTCCGACTGATGGTCATTGGCACTACACTTTGCACATGTCGATTTACCTCTGCATGATTGCAATGTATGTCCGAACCTCTGGCACTTGAAACATCGCCTCGGGTTTGGGATATACGGTCTTACGTTGATCTTAAGATAGCCTGCTTCAAGTGTAGTAGGTACAATACTGGTACCAAAGGTAAGTATAACGTGTTTGGTCGCGATTTGTTCGTCATTTGTTCGGAGACAAATTAGGGCAGGTTTATCAGGAATTACGCCATTAGGTGGGTGCTGGAATTCCACCGTGACATGAAAAGTCATTGATGCAGTGCCGCAGCCCGCACATCTGTTGGGACAGAAGGTACCGGAGAAGTGGTGTAGAGCCAGTATGTTTGGAAAGGAACTGGTACGAAGGCATCTCTAGGAAAGTGCTTCTTTGTGGGTAAATGACCTGTGAGGTGGCTTGTCTCTGAAGCGGCTATGTCTATAGCAATCCAGAATGTATATGGTCGTGCATGGAATGTGGTAGGATTCAGGATCCAGGTTGGCTGTTTCACTGCACGCGTCCGCCGGCAAGTAAATACTCGGGCAGTCGCATGAGCGCAATCGTTGCCCAGCCGTGAGGCATGTCCATGCGTCCAGATTAGCCTGATTCAGTTTGGTGCGATTGGGACGGGGATTTACATCAAGATTCGGTGTGTGGCGTGATAGAGGTCAGTTCCACGTAGGTGTACCTTACAGTTCTACTGCCAATCTGTAATTATGAGGTGTGCGTTGGGACCTTCGTTAAAGATTTGCGACATGGTCGCTGCTATGGCCACCTCTTCACCCTCCCTTGGGTAGGCGTTAGGGACAGTGACTGATGATGCTGTGTTTGTCATATCCAGCTACCTCAAGTGCCTTCTGTGGTCTGACGCAGTGCTCGTGCAGGATACTATACCAGGAACTTGGGACTCAGTGAGCTTGCGGGGGTATTTGGCGCGGGTCTTTCGCCTTGCTTTGTGCATTTCGGGGTGCGTGTTTCGGGAGCTCAGTGCTACATGTAATAGAAGGACAGATCGTTCGTGTGGAGTTCGGTGGTGATGGTTATGCTGGAGGTACCGTAGCCGTTCTTGGAGGCATCTCCCTAGAGGCATCAGCCCCTGCTATTGCAGTTGATTAACACGTTGCGCTTCGAGTAGCTCACTCTGAATGTTGTACACTCCGAGAGCAACGAGCCTCTCAGACGAGGCGTACGTAGGGATTCCAAGAACAAGCCTTCCGTATGATGGTGTTTCAACGGTGTGCAGCTCGCGTGCAGGTAGCGCGAGAATAGAACACGCTAGTGCGCTCGACCTGAGCGGCCGCAGTGTCGGCCGCTCCTGAGATCGCGCGGCACCACGGCTGGCCGACTTAAAAAAACCGTGGCCACGGCGGCTACCTCTTTCGCCGCCTCCCTACAAATTGGTGACCCGGATGACCAAGCCAAGCTCAAAGACTGCCGCGCGGTGACTTTCCAAGGAATTCACTGGACCAAACGCAAACGCTTTCAGCAACTCTACGGCCCACCACTCTCCTTGCTTAGACGTTCCCGCAAGCTGTCCCCTGTCTGTTCGGGGGCACCTCACCCATGAACAATACAGAGGCTCTACTACTGACTCCACTAGGAGCAAGTTTGACTCTCGCAAGCACGGCGACGCCACAAGCACAACCTTCGCGGTAAGCCCGCCGTGGTTGCTTAGTGACTATGGTGTTGGGCTGGTAAGCACGCGGTCGCGGGATCGAATCCCGGCCACGGCGGCCGCATTTCTATGGGGGCAAAATGCGAAAACACTCGTGGTACTTGGATTTAGGTACACGATAAAGAACCCCAAGTGGTCCAAATTTCGGGCATCCCCCACTATGGCGTGCCTCATAATCAGAAAGTGGTTTTGGCGCGTAAAACACCATAATTTAATTTTAAGTTAACCTTCGCGATGCCTTAAGCGACCACCGCAACCCAGATAGATAGATAGATAGATAGATAGATAGCACACTTATTCATGTCAGTTTGAATACTGTCACGTAGTAGCAACGGTGAAGAAGGCAGCAAAACTGTGATCGACGAAACTAACGTTTTATTATGCGAACTCGTGCCAGAGTCAAAGACATTCAACAAGAGCGCATACTCCCATAGAGCCCAGTGGTCGAATTGACTGTAGCACACCAAGCGAATGGGATTAACTCCTTCCGCTTCCGGTTTAGGGCGCGCGCGTTTTTAGCGCTAGCTGGCACGTGCTACGCTGGATACACTGTTCGGCGTTTTTCTAATTTTCAGCTGCTCAATCGCGCGCGATCCTACGGCGGAATTATTTAATTGAAATTATTACAAACGATCTTTACAAGCCTCCATCGAATCCGTGCCACGTGCAATTTCACAATATTGATAGAAAACGCCTTGCAAATGAGGAAACGTTTATTTCGCTCTATACATAAATGCTCCTGCCGGACTTTTTGTGCGTTCATCCAACGTTGTGGCACCAGGTAAGCAGCAGTAGTTCCCGTACAAAACTCCACAGGACAGCATCAGCTGATAAAAGTAAGTTACAAGCATGTGCAATTTTCGTATTTCGATCTTAAGGAATACTACGTCTAGAGGGGAAATGTGCGAAAGTGGTGAATGGGCGAAAGGAATTCACTTTTACATACATGGCGTCGAAAATATTAGACTCATTCCAAGCCATACTATAAATTATGAAGAAAGCATGTGACTTCCAAGCATTACCCCATTCCCGGACATAACTTCCTGCACTTTGAGAGCACAAATGCTCGGATGACTGCGCGTTTCCAAAGCAGCTTTGCCTCATCCGACGCGATGGTACTCTATACACATATGTGGCCACAACACAGGCTCTCAGCCAGACCATGCTAGGCGCTCGCAAAATGTCTTCTACTCGCATTGAAGAGAACTTCGTGGGTGCAAAGTCTGTTTTGAGACGACAGAATTTTAGAGTTCTCGGTGTTTGTGCTCATCGGCGCTATGTCTTGCGCGTTCTGCCGGCGCAAGCAACACACTCTAGTGTTATCACTCTTCGCAATCGCTCGTCGAGTAAGTAACGGAAGAAGGTATACGTGGCGGGGAAGCGTCAGAAACTTGTCTCACTTAGATTGAGCACAGGCCAAATAAAATGTCACCACGGCCGGCTTGCTTTGTTGCTAATTGCTTAACAACCCGAGGCGTCGCGAGCATCCCTCAAAAGTATGCCAAAAGGTTAGAAATTACAACAATTATGGGGGTCAGAGAACGCGTCACGAACTTGTCCCAGTAAGATTCAGTACATCATCATCATCAGCCTGGTTACGCCCACTGCAGGGCAAAGACCTCTCCCATACTTCTCCAACTAATTGCGGCCATGTCGTCCCTGCAAACTTCTTAATCTCATCCGTCCACCTAACTTTCTGCCGCCCCCTGCTACGCTTCCCTTCCCTTGGAACCTAGTCCCTAACCCTCAATGACCATCGGTTATCTTCCCTCCTCATTACATGTCCTGCCCATTCCCATTTTTTTTTCTTCAACTAAGATGTCATTAGCTCGCGTTTGTTCCCTCACCCAATCTGCTCTTTTCTTATCCCTTAACGTTACACCCATCATTCTTCTTTCCATAGCTCGTTGTGTCGTCCTCATTTAAGTAGATCCCTTTTCGTAAGCCTCCAGGTTTCTGCCCCGTACGTGAGTACTGGTAAGACACAGCTGTTACTCACTTTTCTCTTGAGGGATAATGGCAACCTGCTGTTCATGATCTGAGAATGCCCGCCAGACGCATCCCAGCCCATTCTTATTCTTCTGATTATTTCAGTCTCATGATCGGGATCCGCAGTCACAACCTGCCCTAAGTAGACGTATTCTCTTACCACTTCCAGTGCCTCGCTACCTATCGTAAACTGCTGTTCTCTTCTGAGACTATTAAACATTACTTTTTTAACAAACATTTTTAGCCCCACCGTACTGCTTTCCCTCTCCAGGTCAGTGAGCATGCATTGCAATTGGTCTCCTGAGTTACTAAGCAAGGCAGTATCATCAGCGAATCGCAAGTTACTAAGGTATTCTCCATTAACTCTTATCCCCAATTCTTCCCAATACACGTCTCTGATTACCTCCTGTAAACACGCTGTGAATAGCACTGGAGAGATCGTATCTCCCTGCCTCACTCCTTTATTGGTATTTTGTTGCTTTCTTTATGCAGGACTACGGTGGCTGTGGAGCCGCCATAGCTATCTTTCAGTATTTTTACATACGGCTCATCTACACCTTGATTTCGTAATGCCACTATGACTGCTGAGGTTTCGACTGAATCAAACGCTTTCTCGTAATCAATGACAGCTATATATAAGGGTTGGTTATATTCCGCACATTTCTCTATCACCTGATTGACAGTGTACGATTCAGTACACACGAAACTAACTGCGGCACACAGCCAGTATGCTTTTCGCTATGTCACAACGCCGGGTGCGGCACTGTGCTTGAGAAGTGCCCCAAAAAGTGAAGAAATTAGAATAATGTCCAATCAATAACGACAAATCGTAAGACAATTGATTAGGCATAACTAAATATGCTTAGTAATGACCAGTAATGACTGATAATGACTGAAATAGCTTGTAACGAGTACTGATGACTTGGATATGACCAACATGTCTAACGACGGCTTGTAATGACCACAACAGATTACAAATGACTGAAATGCTTAGTAGAGAGCAGTAATGGTTAATAATGACTAAAATGGCTTATAAGGACCAATAACGAATACTTATTTATTTATTTATTTGTGATACCCTCAAGGTACATAGTTGTACATTGCAGAGGGGAGGGGCGAGAATGCATTCCGAGAGTAAAAAATACAGGGTTAGTTTTACTAATGACCAGTATGTCTAACGACGAATTGTAATGACTACAATTGATTAGAAATGACTAAACATGCTTACAAGTGAGGGGAATGATAAGAGGAGGAAGAGTAGGCTTTAGCCACCCACCTCTTCGGAGAGATCTTAAGAGACCTGTAACTTTTTTAGACCCGCAAATCTTTTTCATTCATTTCATCATCTTTATTCGCCCGCATCCCTTACCCGTGTACGCAGTGAGGCATTAATCCTCGCATAAAAAAAATGAAAGTCGAAAGGTCAGCTACGCAAAGTCCCAAAGTTCATTAGCGCTGGTAGAACGGCTTAAGTCGCACAACATGGACTATTTCAGGTCGCGAGCGGCACGGCTGTGATAGCGAAATGCCGTCTGCCACGACCCCATAGTTGAGTGCGCCAATGCACGGGATGATCCTATAGGTTCCGAAATAGTTGCGTAAAAGCTTCCTGCTAAGTTGTCGGCGTATTCGGGTCCAAGCCCAAACACTGTCGCCGGGCTGGTACTCGACGTACCGTCGTCGAAGGCTGTAGTATCGGCTGTCGGTACGCTGCTGGTTCTTGATCCGTAGGCGGGCGAGCCGTCGGGCTTCTTCGGCACGCTGGAGATATGTGGCGACGTCAAGATTCTCTTCACCGGTGAAGTGCGGCAGCGTGGCATCGAGATTCGTCATCGGGTTCCTGCCGTAAACCAGCTGGAACAGCGGCATCTGTGTTGTTTCTTGCTCCGCCATGTTGTAAGTGAAGCTTACGTACGGCAGGACGGCATCCCAGGTCTTGTGTTCGACGTCGACGCACATTGCTAGCATGTCGGCGCAGGTCTTTTTCAGGTGTTCAGTAAGACCATTCGTCTGCGGGTGGTAGGCAGTTGTCCTCCTGTGGCTTCTCTGAGTGTATTTCAGAATGGCTTTGGTGAGCTCCGCTGTAAAGACCATTCCTCTGTCGGTGACGAGGACTTCTGGGGCGCCATGTCGCAGCAGTAAATTCTCGACAAAGAATGTTGCCACTTCGGCTGCGCTACATTTCGGCAGAGCTTTCGTTTCAGCGAAGCCAGTGAGGTAGTCCTTCGCCACGACGATTCACTTATTTCCCGATGTTGACGTCGGAAAGGCTCCCAACAAATCCCTCCTGTTCTGCTGAAATGGTCGGCAAGGACGCGCGATCGCCTGTAGTAATCCCGCTTGCCTTGTCGGTGGCGTCCTCCGTCGCTGACACTCTCGGCATGTCTTAACGTAACGGGCGGCGTCGGTGGTCAGGCGTGGCCAGTAATAACTTTCCTGTGTCCTCAATAGCCTCCGGGAGAATGCGAGATGTCCAGCAGTCGGATCGTCATGTAGGGCTTGCAGTACTTCTGGATGCAGCACTGAGGAAACAACAATGTAGTTGGCGCGGACTGGTGAAAAGTTCTTTACGATTAGGTTGTTTTAAAGCGAGCATGAAAAGAATCCTTGCTAACTGGCCTAGGGACCGCATCGGTATTCCCTTCCAAATAATTAACAAGGCTTTTCAGCTCCGGGTCTGCTCGTTGCTTTTCAGAGAAGTTGCTTCATTGCTCTTCGGCGCGTTTTGCGGCAAACCCAAGCAGTCGCAAGTCGCGGTATGCACATCGGCGGTGCACATGGCCAGCTTATCTGAAGTGATAGCAGAGCGGGCGGTGGTTGGGGGCTCACCAAATGTCCGTCTTCCTCGCGTAGCTACGCTGGGCGACGGTTGGGCGTGCTGGTGGTGGCGGCGGTAGACGACGGCATTGCGGCGTTACACGGCCCTGGCGCGGGCGCAGAAGGGGACGTTGACGGCGGGCGACGGCGGGCGACGGCGGGCGACGGCGGGCGACGGTGGCGTAGGTCATCGCTTCCGCAACGGGAAGCGGCGATTCGGGCTGCAGTTTGGAAGAACCCAGTGACCGTCGAAGTTCGTCCTTGACCATGTCAGTGACTGAGAATACCTGAGGCTGCGACGAAGGAAACATAATGTGCAGTTCTTCGCGCACAATGACTCTGATCGTCTCTTATGGGTCACCGGAGCCCAGTGCCTGGGTTGCGTACTGCAGCGTGAACGCTTGGCGGTTATATTGCCTAGTGCGCATTTAGACAGTTTTCTCAATCTTTATTGCCTCTGTCAAGAACTCAGCTGCAGTATTCGGAGGGTTGCGGATAAGCCCAGCGAAAAGTTCTTGCTTTGTACCTCGCATCAAGAAGCGGGATTTTTTCTCATCGGACATTTCCGGGTCGGCGTGCCGGAACAGACAGCTCAGCTCTTCCGTGAAGATGGCGATCATCTCATTGCGTAGTTACCGTCGGGTTTCCAACAGAACTTCGGCCGTTTCATTTCCGACAACGCTCGTGAACGTCCTCGGGAAGTTATTGCAGAACAGGTGATACGTTGTAAGGGTTCTCCCTTACAACGTATAACCTGTTGTAAGACTCCCGGTTCTCCAACCAAGTCCTCGCGGTATCTTCAAGGGAGAAGTACACATGGAGTAGCTTATCCTTAGAGTTCCAGTTGTTCAAGATTGAGATCCTTTCGAAGGTTTCGAGCCAGGTTTCCGGATCATCCGACGAAGCTGCACGGAAGGTAGGGGGCTCCCTGGGTTGTTGAAGCAGGAAGGGGGCTGCGGGACTGCCATTGTAGTTATTGAGCTGGCCACGGCCTTCCTGGTCGTGGCCAGTCCGTGCTCCGGGAGCGGTACTTGTTGTCCGCACCTAGCTCGATGGTCTTGGATGACGTTAGTGCCGTCTTCAGGTTTTGGGCTAGGATGGCGGCTTTGCGGCGTCGTTCTATACATGAACGTAAAGAACCGCCACCAGATGTCGCGTAGTAGTGACGGTGAAGAAGGCAGCAAAACTGTGATTGACGAAACTATTGTTCTATAGGGCGAACTTGTGCCCTCAAAAGCAGGCTACACTCAAAGAACAACGGTAGCGGCGAGCACTGTCGGCGATCGTCGAAAATCTTATCTGCCAGTCATTGAATAATTTTTGTGTTCATTCCCAGTGTCCATTTCGGTGCCTATGTATGTTTTCGATGTTCTTTTCTGTAACCCTTTTACTGCCGCCTTGTAAAGGGGGCTGCGGGCTCCTGTCAAGCTGCCGTTTGTTCGTGCAGCTTTTACCTGCAGCCTCCTCCATCTTGCTTGATGGGAAATAAACATTATTATTATTATTATTATTAATATTATTATTATTATTATTAATATTATTATTATTATTATTAATATTATTATTATTATTATTAATATTATTATTATTATTATTATTATTATTATTATTAATATTATTATTATTATTATTATTATTATTATTAAGCCCACCGGCTTTCATACACGAGCCATCGAGGGTTCCAGAGAAATTGCTGGTGCGCGCGTGTCTTCCAAAAAGTTCTACATCATTCGCGTCACGTATACATGCCATCAGATTACACAAGGTTTGGTGACAACAAACCATCGATAACATTCCAGAAACTTCGGATACATGCAGGCGCATCCCGCGCTGAGCGATACCATTTGTTAAACGGTGAAAAGCGCTGAACCGAAAAAGATAAACAAGTCCACGTGTCAATACATTAGTAATCAGGCCTACCAAAACCTCAAAGGGTGTTGAGTGGCAGCGCCTGGCAGACAGCGAAGAATGATAAAAACACACAAAAACGAAAATGCTTCAGTCTCGGCATTCGAGATTTCATCGCAAGCAGCAGCAGGCGAGACCTTCAGATGTTTTGTGCCCATACCTTCCGCGGATAAATGGCCTACCCAGGTTTGACAGGAGCAGGTCTTCCATCTGGTTTCTTCGGCTAGAGCATCACTTCTGTGTCTACGTTGTGAGTGAACCACTTGCGCCATGTGCATGCTAGTCCCAAGATGCCAGATGGTCTACCTTTAGAGTTCAGACTTCTACAGGCCCGAACATCTGCGAAAACCTGCGGCAAGTCGCGATTTCGCCCTGCGGCCTCACTGTGGCTGCGCCTCACTCACAACCTACGCTGTCGGTGCTGCCTGGTACATCTCTCTCGCCTCGCGCGGACCAGACACTACCTATGACGCCACCATTTGCCCAATTTACCTACTATTTACCTACTACAAATTTATTTTACTATTGGACTTTAATTAAATCGCGCTTCGCACTTGCTGGGGGCACCTGTAGGGGCGTGACTATCACCACCAGAGCCGGTGAAGATGGCTCGGGTGCATGCAGCGCGGTAATAGCACATGCTAGCGCGCTCAACCTGAGCCTCAGCGGCCACGGCGTCGCACGCTCCTACGATCGCACGGTACCATATTTAGCCGGCCTAAATAAACCGTGCCACGGTGGCTACTTCTAGCCGCCTCACCACAGTGTTTATTATCTTGTGATTGGGTGAGCCAGCCATATGGGAGGGGGCATGTAATTGGTCTTACAATAACTGCCGCAGTGTTTATAAGAAGATCGCGCTCCTTAAGGCCGGATGGACGATCGCTAGCAACTGATATAATGGCTATAACTTGCCCTTATAGTTGTTATAGCAGGGAAGCTGTGCGATTCGCCTCGTCGCGCATTTGTAACTTGAACCCAAGCACTCGCAAGCTTTGCACTTTGGGTATGCGGGTGCCGTTAAGCTTGACGTCTATGCCACTAGGTGGCGTCTGGTATGTGGGTCGTATTACTGGCAGCTGAAGATTTTGAGGGGATTTTGCGTGGATGGCCGCCACCACGCACGTATGCTTGGACTACGTCAACAGACCTTTGGAACCGCTTCGGAATCTCCCCGTCTTACCCTTTAGCGGCCGGGCGGGAGACACTTTCCGCATACAGTGCACGCTTGAGGTCCGCGAGCGTTTCTAGCTTGACGGCGAGCTTGAGTAGCGCCAGAATACAGAAGGCAAAAGACAGCACCGAGGCCCTGGGATGTGCCTATTTATATAAGTTGGAACTGGGACGTGTTAAATGCGCCCATCCCAATGGTGGCTGTCCGGTCTCAATGAAACGCCCGCATATTACTATGTACGTGCTTTCCGCGGTGGAATGTTTCAAGATTGTTCAGAATGAGCTCAAACCAGACTTTGTCAAAGGCCCTGATGTCGAGTTCTAGTAATGCATTGGTCTGTACCCTTCTTGGGTAGCAAAATATTTCTTCTTTGAGTTCTAAGAGGGCGTCTTGTTTAGAAAGATGGGCGCGCAAACCGAATTGCATGTGTGCAAAGAAGCCCAGGGATTTGATTGTAGCCTGCAAAGGGTGGCTTGCTCAAATAGTGTGCGGGTACACGAGGTGAGTGAAAGTCGTCTCACATTATCAGGCGACATGGGCTTGCCTGGTTTTGATGTTACAGTGATTGTGACGTGGTGCCACTCTCCAGGAAAGGTGCTGGCTTTGCAACGTGTGTTGAATATATTTGTGAGAGTCCTGAGATCGTTATCGCGTAGATTTCGGGGACCTTCTACTTTCTTTGATTCTTCCCAGAGGCCGAATCTTGCTTTATATGCAGCAGCATGACTATAATTATTTGGGCGGTGATTCCGGCCTCAGGGGTAGGGCGTTTGTTGTGGTGATGGGAATCAATATTTCGGGCGGGGACATTTCATGATTTTGCCTCACTTGCAGGTAACATAGCAATCGGCCCTCGTCACCTCCATATTTGCATAGGAGGTGCCTTAGTTGTTTTTGTTGTGTGTTTTCGTGTACCTAGGGCCTGGATTACGTTGGGGCGTAGTTTAGGCTTCAGTATTGCACGTGCTCACAATGCCTGGGTACCCAAGAGTTTGCCGCAGAGCCAATTGTTTCCAGTCAGGTGAGTTGCGTATTCCTGCGTCTCCTCTGTAATTTTAGCAACACGGGCTTTGAGCTTGCGGTTTAACTTGCGTCTTTTCTATCACTACACTAAAGTGCTCAATAGGCATTGAAATTTCCCACTAAAATAAAAGACTCAGGCAATATTTCTAATAAATTTTTCACTTCTGCAATTGTGACATGTGTATGAGGCGAAATGTAAATTGAACAGATGGTGACAGTGTTATACGATAAAACAGTGACGGCTACAATTTATAAAGTAGTGTTTAAGTGAACGTGACGGGTAGGGTAGCGACCGCTGCTGACAAACGGCTGTCATGTTCGCGGTTATTTTGGACAACACGAAAACCTTGGAGCCATTGACTATTTTAGGGGCTAGATCTGTTTCTTATGGGCATAATGCTGCAAGTGAGAAGCTGTTTATTAAGTCTTTAATGCCACTTAAATTGTGACTCATGCCTCTACCATTTCACAGAATGATAAAAACCATATTGATGGAATTGAGAAGGCTAACTTATGTGTGTGCGCTGAAAATTTCACACTATGTGCAAGAGCGGTATCCATTCATGTTACTGCCCACTTTTTTGGCACAGTTACTAAGAGCTTGTATTTCTGATCACGCACAAGGGAGCGCTGATTTTTTAGTGTCGATGACGCCTGAGCTTTTGTGTCGACCTCCATAGCCTTCTCTGAGGCACTGGAGGATCTGGAACCCGGCGCTGAGACGCGCGTCTCAGGAATTGGACATCGATTTAGCCTAGGGCCCTGAGAAACCGCGGTCTGCACACCCGTCTTTGATGATGGTGGAGCACCGCTGGCCACTTCCACCAAGGGGGAAGATGGAGTTTCTACGGGACCACTGACCTCCTTTGTTGATGCCTGATACTAAAGTGACGCTGCCTCCTGCCGCGCCGCACTGGCACAGGTTGTTTGACGTAAGTGAGATAGTTTTTTTCTTTGCTTTATAAAAGGAGATCTCCTCTTTCACAGTGTCTTCATTTATCTCCTTCTCCTTCTTCCAGCAAGGGCAAGGTTGTGAATAAGCTAAAGGATCACCTTTGCAGCTTCTGCAATGTGGTGGAGCATTGCAGTTGTCCAATAAGTGATCATTGCCACTACATTTTTCTCATGTAGATGTGCCTCTGCATGATTGGGGTGCATGCCCGAACATCTCGCCCTTGAAGCATCGCCTCGGATTTGGGATATGCAATTTCACTTTGATCTTTACGTGCTCTGGGTCGAGGGAACAATCTAAAATTCTGGTACCAAAAGTAGGTATCACCTGTTTGGGTGGGGATTCGTTCACCATTTCTTTGGAGAGTTATTCTTTGAAAGGTAAGTCAGTTTTGTCCTTGGCATCCTTAAAAGTGTTCGTCATCACCAATGTTTAGGAAATCTGATATTACGCCTCTGCTTGTGTATTGGGAACCGTGTGCAGAAATTATTTATTTATTTATTTATTTATTCATTTATTTATTTATTCCTCCAATACCCCATTTGGGGTTTTACATCAGGGGTGGGCATATCTAGGTCATATTTTCAATGAATGCCTTGAACGATGAATGACTGGAGTGGTGCACCGCTTCAGCAGGTAGATGATTCTAGTCTCTCGTTGTTTGAGCGAAGAAAGAGTTAAGATAAGATGAGTGGTAGTGTGTTAGAAGGCGATAAACAGCCTTTGAATGGCTATGACGGGATGAAAACTGACATGCGCAGTCGTGATGTCGGTCTGGTGAAGCAGCAGTGATAAAACTTGTAAAAGAGACACAGTCTTGCTGTTTTGTGGCGGTGCTGGAGGATTGGAAGGTACAGAGATGGCTTAAAGGGCCCCTGAAACAGTTCGGACAAATTTTATAGACGCGTACGGTACAGCTTAAGAACAACATTCGCACCACAATTTAAGTGAAGGTTACGTATTAATGGAGCTACAAGCGATTACAAGTTACCCTCCTCCCTAGCCATGCTTTTCCTCCTCAACTCGTTCGCCGAGAGATCGGGGCTAAGCTCCGCCTTCACTAGTTCTGCGTCACGATGCGACGTCACATCGTCCACTTCCGGTTGTTTTGGAGCCCGCCCCCGCCCGCGCGAAACGTCTCCGCTAGCGGCTTGGCCGTCAACCCCAAGCGAGCGCTATCGAAGCAGCGTGCGTTGCGAGCATTCTGTCGTAGCGCCGAACGTGTCGGGTGTTCCGGTAATCACACACTACCAGAACGTTTCGACGGAGCGGTGGAGGCATAAACTCAAGCTGATGAAGGAACATTAGCGTAGACGTACGTGAGCTGCCTGATCGGTCTCCACGGTCCAGCCACCCGTTGGCGCAGAGCTTAATCAGCCAAAGAAATACCTCATATTGCTCTAACCATGTGTAAAACATTTTAAACATTTACAAAAAACAACGTGTTAACGATTACACACCGGCGAAAAATTTACGCCAGCAGCAAAAAAGAATACATTTTGTTACTGCTACTGTGTGTGGTTGAGCTCTATGCCACCAGGTGGCTGCACCGTGCAGACCATTCACATTTGCGCTTCTTTTCATCCCCTGAAACGACACGCAAGGGGACACGGCCAGGCCCTGTTTCCTTGCGCTTGCGGTTACCCTAATATAGGACTCGCGAAACGCTATTGCATTAGTAATCTTCCGGTGTAAAGTGACGGCCGCAATCGCGCAAATCCTGGCGCCCATCGGATAGCGGCAGTCCAATGCGCTGCGGCCAGTCCGCTCGTCTGCTGGCTTGCAAAGGGACACGATGTCGCAGCTTTACATATTGCAAGTCGCTACGTTTGCAGTCCACAAAGCAACAAAGTCGAATCATAGCGCTCGCGAAAAGACAGACCGACACTGACGACGGAGCTCTCGTCAAAGACGGAGCATGTTGTAACACAAGCAGACAACACTTGCACTGTGGGGGAAATGCTTAAGTGTACGGAAAAATTGTTCTTGTGCGTTCTCTTTATGTTACTTTCGTTGTATAAAAAATTAACTAACATTCCAACTATTACAAAAATCATTTGTTTACCATAAAGTTGGAAAAATTATCGATCACGCACCCTGGTCTGCCATTCGGATAGCTCGCCCCACTGGGTGATGATATGGGTGATTGCCGTCGTATGAGTAGGGGCGGCTTAAAATTCCGCCGACCAGTGTGTTGTGATCGGCAGCGATGTGCATTTTTTAAACCTTATAATAAATTACACGCTTTACGCGGAGCACTTAGATGTGTCAATTAATGATCAGAAGGACCTACTCTAACGACTCAGTATGTTTGTAGAAAATCGTCAAAATCGTTTCAGGGTCCCTCTAGAGTAGGTCCTTCTGACCATTAATTGACACATATAAGTGCTCCGCGTAAAGCGTGTAATTTATTATAAGTTTTTAAAAATGCACATCGCTGCCGATCGCAGCACACTGCTCGGCGGAATTTTAAGCCGCCCCTACCCATATGACGGAAATCGCCCATATGACGTCAGTGGGGCGAGCTGCCCGATTGGCTGACCAAGGCGCTGATTGGCTGACCAAGGCGATCGATAATTTTTCCAACTTTGTGGTAAACAAATGATGTTTGTAATAGTTGGAATGTTAGTTAATTTGTTTTTACAAAAAGAAAGTAACATAAAGAGAATGCACAAGAACATTTTTCCGTACACTTAAACACTTCCGGCACACAGCAAGTGTCCTCTGCTTGTGTTACAACGTGCTCCGTCTATGACGAGAGCTCCGCAGTCAGTGTCGGTCTGTCTTTTCGCGAGCGCTATGGTTCGACTTTTTTGCTTTGTGGACTGCAAACGTAGATACTGGCAATATGTCAAGCTGCGATGTCGTGTCCTTCTGCAAGCCAGTAGACGAGCGGACTGGCTGCAGCGCATTGGACTGCCGCTATCCGATGGGCGCCAGGATTTGCGCGTCTGCGGCCGTCACGTTACACCGGACGATTACTAACGCAATAGCGTTTCTCGAGTCCGGTATTACGGTAAACGCAAGCGCAAGGGGACAGGGCCTGGCCGTGTCCCCTTGCGCGTCGTTTCAGGGGATGAACAGAAGCGCAAATGTGAATGGTCTGCACGGTGTAGCCACCTTGTGGCATAGAACTCAACCACACACAGTAGCAGTAACAAAATGTATTCTTCTTTGCTGCTGGTGTAAATTTTTCGCAGGGGTCTAATCGTAAACGCATTGTTTTTGTAAATGTTTAAAATGTTTTACACTTGGTTAGAGCAATATTAGCGCTTTCTTTGGCTGGTTAAGCTCTGCGCCAACGGGTGGCTGGACCGTGGAGACTGATCAGGCAGCGCACGTACGTCTACGCAAAAGCTCCTTCATCAGCTTGAGTTTATGCCTCCACCGTTCCGTCGAAACGTTCTGGTAGTGTGTGATTACCGGAACACCCGACACGTTCGGCGCTACGACAGAATGCTCGCAACGCACGCTGCTTAGATAGCTCTCGCTTGGGGTTGACGGCCAAGCCGCTAGCGGAGACGTTTCGCGCGGGCGGGGGCGGGCTCCAAAACAACCGGAAGTGGAGGATGTGACGTCGCATCGTGACGCAGTACCAGTGAAGGCAGAGCTTAGCCCCGATCGCTCGGCGAACGAGTTGAGGAGGGAAAGCATAGCTAGGGAGGAGGGTAACTTGTAATCGCTTGTAGGTCCATTAATACGTAACGCTTCACTTAAATTGTGGTGCGAATGTTCTACTTAAGCTGCACCCTACGCGTCTACAAAATTTGTCCGAACCGTTTGAGGGGCCCTTAACTATAGTCACGCTAGTGTGGTAAGAGTAGTCAGAATGGATGAACCTGGCTGCATGATTCTGTATGGATCATGCAGCCATACAGAATGGAATACAGAATGCTGTTGCCGGGATAGATTGGAATGGGTTCCGCACTGAGCATGCGTATTCCAGTTTGCGTCGAACAAGTGTTGAATATGCGAGTAGTTTTACTGAAGAGGAAAGAAGACATCGATCACGGCTCAATTAGCATAGTACATGATTGGTGTCATTTCTAATGCGACAGAAGTGTGAGGATCAATTCAGGTTACTGAGGAAGTTATGATTTTGACATCTCTGATATTTGCGAGATGAGCGAGCTTTTGCACTTGGTCTTTGTTTTTAAGTTCAAGAACGAGGTCCCCACCGGACATCGTTGAGGCGTGGTACTCCTTTCGCATCTTTTTCTGTGAGGCATTTAGCTACTAAGATCGAGACATCTTTTTTACTGTTCTTGGTCCTTCACTGCGCATGAGAGGTTAACGTGTAAATGTTTCTCAAGTGCTTCAGCAACTGAATTCAAAAGTTGCTTCGGCGTACCTTCTTTTTATAGACAGATATCGAGGGGGAGGAGGATGATTTGCCCTCACGTCGTGCGAATATTCGGCGGCGAGCCGATGGTAGCCACCCACTACAAAACCGAACAAGGGCACGCTACAAGGTTCGGAAAAATACTTGTAGACGCCAGCCATGCAACTTTGCCATAACCTTATACCCCAAGGCTGGATATAATTCACACGGTTAATTCCTGTTGCCTGGACAAGAAGAAGTAAACGAAAGTCAGTAGAAGACAGGAAAGATTGAAAGTGGGAAAGACGAAGATTGAAGAGGAGGGCATGAAAAGGCAACTACTGATCGCCTCCGCATTGGTCAGACCGGGGGTTGCCCGGTTGAACGGGCCTCCGGTCAGACCGGAGGCCCGTTGCCTCCGCCGAGGGGCCATAAAGGTCCAACCAGCTGGCATTGAATCAACCCCCAGAATCACCTTTTTTCTGGACATGGCTAAGTCACGCATGGTTAAGCGTGCTGCGGAAGAGTCCGACCCCCATGTGCTCCGGTACGTGGTGCCGCAGCGCACCAAACGCCTTCTGACGTAGACGCCCGTGCGGAGATTGCCATGTATCATGCGTTACGTGGCTAATCCGATAACGCATGATTACTCGAATGTGCCATATTTGGGCTCGGTCCCTATAGCACTACGCCACTATGAAGAAAAGTGTACCCATAATTAATTAGAAAAGTGCACCCATCATAATAAACAGAAGCATTGCCTATAAAAGACTGCGAGTAGAACACACGTCGGTTTACTAGTGGTCACACAGAGAACGTGTTGTCATTCGCCCTAACTGAGCATGTTGCTGCTGGGGAGGACCGTTTCATGACACAATTTACATCACCTTCAGTACATGGCAGATTTGTTGTCAGGGGAGAGAGGTCAACGAGCCGTAAGAATTCTTTGTTGTGAAAATTAGTACGCTATAACATCGATTCCTGGCCTCGCCTACAACACTAAAACAGTGCCACTATATTCAAAATATTACCAACGCCTACACTAGGACTTCACGTTGTGCAATCCAGCTTCCCCAAAAGGCCACCCATGGATAGCGGACTGAAAAAGTTGGACAACTAGACGAAGTTCCTTGTTTTATCGGCCATACTAATTGCAGTAAATGTTTTCTTACTAATGAATTACCAAGCATGATGTCACGCGTGCACAGGCAATCATGAACCGATCACATTCCAAGCCAGTTAAGGCGCATCGTCATAATATGGCCGTGATGAAAAGCGCAGACGATCGACCACTTCTGCTGCCTCGTTGTTAAACGCGTTTTCGAAACTTGAGATTACGTAGCCTCCACACTCAAGGCCTGAGGAAAGACAGCGCATAATCAGCCAGCCGCCATCTTGGTTCATCTGCCTTTTTAAACACTGGAGATTACCTCCTCGACTGGGCGCCTGCTGTATATGCGCTCAGCCGCATGCGTCGCCAAGGCCGGGTTACCGGAGGATTCGCGCGCTTATTGCTGCCGCTCCCCACATAGTTCACGCTTGTTCACGATACCGATCACACGCATCCCTTGTCCTGAATTACGCAGGCTGTATTGCGTGTCCTCCAACACTGGGTGCACATCAAGCCCCCATCTGTTTCGGCTCACCCTAGGATGCTCTCCCTAGCACCCACCGTATGCTGTGGGTCTAACCGTACACCCACCGTATGAGAGGATCTAATCGCACTCGGACCTTGTACGGGACCTCACGCCGTCGCCAGCGCCGACATTAACGGAAAAAGAACTTGCCTGAAGGGCCCATCTAATTGTTATTGCAATAAATGCAATGAAATGCGTTATTACTACGCACGGTTCCGCGTTACGCTGTGAGACGTGGCCGACGCGCTTCAGACCTTTCCGCCATGCTGCGGATGTTTATCACTTGAGCACAATGTTTGTTCAACAGTTTCGCAAAGAACCAGTGATTCGTCCTTACAATTCAACAAGCCTGGCTTATCGTTGCTTTAGTAGAACTTTGTGCCATTGCTTTCATAGCCTATTTCCTGTAGAACCAAATGAACGACTAATCGTAAAGAGCTAATTGTTCTGAAGACAGAACGTTGCGTTAAAACATTTACATTACTTTGCGAATTTCCTTTCATGAGAACAACGTCACCCCTATAACCTGGCAATGAAAACACTCTTATCTCAGAACACGGCAACCTCTTTCCTAAGTTGTCAAGTTTTTCTTTTATGATAGTGCCAGAATCATCATCGTAAGCTTCGTATAGCATTGGTGGAGTCCGGGCTGTTCGAGAAGAACTCCTAGCGCAAGCCTTTGTTCAACAGGGAGACAGATTTTGCCGTGTTCAATAAGCCCTTGCAAGGCTATCTTCTAGTCTGCTTCGGCGGCAGCGTTATCTCAGTGTTCGTTTTGTCTTGGGAGGCGGCCTATGCACGATAACGAGCTATAAGAAAGAAGCGTCAGCGACTACGGCGTACTCTCATTGCGCCAGCTAACACCGCTCCTGAACGTGAAAAAGAAATCACTTCATCTTATCCTGACGGTCACTGACACATTAGTTCTGGTAGTACAGCATCGCTGAAAAAAATGCAGCAGTTTCGCCTTAAGTACAAATCACAGCCAGAAATGGCAAGGTTCAGGAACACCCAACCCTTTATTAAGATATAACCCCTCGAAAAGGAGTAGCACCAAAGTAGCACTGAATTCTTTTTTTTTCGGGACAACAACAAGACGTTTCCGAAATTTCACGACAAACACAGCGAGAAAGCCGACTAGGAGAGGAAAATGCTTCCCCCGCTCATTATTTTAAATTGTATTACTGAGACCAATGGTAGTGGCTATAAAGGTAACCAGATAGCCAGTGGCGACGCAGTACTGTAAGTCTGAGACAACGCGCAGTACGACAAACTAACGAAACCTGTTGCATTTTGAGAAAACCCTATTTCTGTAAGCGTGCACCGAATCATGAACACTGGAAAGGGTGTAATTTCTGAAGAAGTATTGATACACTTTCGGGATGAGGAGCTCCTGAACGAATGGACAGATGAAAACGTCATCACAGTACAGCATATGAAAATCGGAAGTGAATAAACTGCTACCTGCATGCGTACGTACCTCTGCCACAAGCACAATACCCGGGAGACTATAAAAAGTACCAAAGTGAGAGGGCCACCGTACATTGTACACCAACAGCGCAGTTTTAGATGTCATAGATTCGGCCATGATTGTGAGAGCTGTTACGTGGGCAAAGTGCGCAAATATAGATCACTCTGCTGATGAGTGTTATCATCATCAGCGTCATCTTTACCATCTTCATCACCCTATCTTTATGTACATTACAGGAATAATGCCTCTCCCAGCGATATTGAAATACACCTGTTATCTGAAGCTGGTTCACACTTGTGCCTGCCAACTTCCTGATTTCTACTATGCTTCCCATCCCTTGGTACTACCACTTATCTGCACTACCTATTACATCGCCTGCCCACCTGCAAGTTCTTGTGTTAACTGCGATGGGACAACCCTTTATACGCTAGATCGTGTGTAACCTTGACAGAACAAAAATATTCGTTATAAAAGACATGGATAATATAGCATTCTCAGGGACACAGCAACGTTCTTCACCTTCATACCAACAAATCGAACTTTTCGCTGAAGCGGTACATTGGGGGCAAACCACGCTGGGCGTGCGCCCACCCTGCGCAGCAAGACAGTTTCACCACCACCAGCTCCCACGGTGGGAGCAGACAAGGTTGTTCTACCTTCCTTGAACTTGACCAGACCGGAGGCCTTAGTAGCATTAGTAGGAGCCAGCACAGTTTACAGACAAAGGCAAGCCCCTTCAACTACGGGCTGGTGGGCTCCAATGCCTCGTCTTTTGAGGTGAGTCTTTCACTGGAAACGCACCACTCGCAAGAGCGCATATCGAGCCCCTAGTAGGAGGCGGTGGACATAGCAACCTATCAACAGCCCATAATGAGCGGGGTGACTCAATCAAGCACTCCGAAAAAAGACAAACGCCGGATTACTACGAAGACAATGCCCGAAGACAATCAGCCTTTTAGAAGTTCTGTCACGCACAATTTGCGGTAGTCATCGTGAATGTCTCCAAAAGTTGTATAAAGGTCTTGCCCTCTTGAGTCTTGATTACGGTGCTATAATACGTTTTTCTGCAGCGCAAGTACAATATATTTCCCAGAAAATGTTCACAATATAGGTATCCGTCTCGCAACTGGTGCCTTCAGGTCAAGTACGATCCAGACTTTGCAAAGAGGCAAATGAGTGGTGTCTTCATGTACTGAAGTCACATGCCAGTTTTGCATGTTTTCTGAGTGAACACTGGATCAGTGAACATCCTGCTGATTAAATCATAAAGCATATGACCGCTGCACACTCCTTCATAACCGACCTGCAGCGAGAGAAGCGTTATCTCTGCGTGTGAAGATCCGTAGGGAAAAAATAGGTGCTCCACCGCTTCAACATTTTCTTATGGCTCCAGCAAGCCGACGCCGCCGTGACAGTGGCAGTTCATAGGAATATGACTTATTATTTGACGAGGTTACCAAACGTGCTCCAGAGATACACATTAGGATTCATTTTCTTGAACTTCAGGGAATATATTCGCGCGCGGAATTTTCTGCAGGTGCAGGAAAATCGCATGCCGGCGTGTCTGATGCAGTAGTCGGTCTATCCTTTTTAATATCCTGCGCTTTCCACCCTGAGACAAGCATATTCACGACAGACGCCTGCGAATTATTGTAGGTTGTGAATTGCTGCAGCAAATAAAAGCTACAAAAAGCAGTTGTATGCATAGAATCTTTAGCCGTCACTAATGCCTTAAGATCCCTGCAAAAGCGCAGCGCAAAAGCCTTTTAATCAATTATCTTTATTCGCTGGCATGTGCTACTTATGCTTCTAACGACTAACATGCTGTTTTATCTTGGGTGCCTGGGCATAGAGAGATAGGAGGCAACACGCTTGCAGATGAAATTCGGACGGCCGTAGCAATATAATCCATGAACACTTCCAACATTGGGCGCCCATCAAGCCACAACCCTTTCCAGAGCACCCTCTCACGCTTTTGGAAGCACCCACAAAACACGGCGTGCCAGAGGATCCGTGACACGTGGACATTGTACTGAAGCCTACGCCTTCGCCAAGGCCTACAGGGACAGAAAAATGTGGCTGTAGGGCCCATTCATTCATTCATTCATTATTTACAACATATTTCACAAAATACTAAAGCATAACTGGACCCATAGCCATTGGCTAGTCCCGGGTCCATAGTCAACTTAGGATATAAAATGCAGCACGCGAGCAAACAAAAGCAGCAGACATAATACATAATAGTAACATTAACATAGATACCTCAGACACGAAGGTAAATATAACTCATTGTCCTTTTATCCTTAACGCGCGTGAGCAACAAAACAGATATAATACATAACAATGAAATTGACGTGCACAACTTGAGCAATTGACATGTACAACTCAGACAGGAATTTAAATATAAAGAAGTCTACTTTTATCGACAGTATTTTTTAAGAAAGTATTTTCTCACAGCAGTTCTTGTCGCACTAAAAACAGTTAAAAGTGCTTTTGCTATGCGCTGTTCTGCGTGACGCTTGTAAACATCGCCAGCGCGCTTCAGACATTTCGGCCATGCTGTGGCTGTTCACCTCTTCAGCACAAAATTTGCTGAACACTTTTTTGAACCACTGATTCGTCGTCCCTGTTGACGAAAGCTAGCACATGGTTACCTGAATCGAACTTTGTGTCATTGCTTCCATACCTTACCTCAGAAGCCCGAGGAAGAGAAAGAAGTGCCTAGGGCTCACCCGTGCTCTGGACCTCTCGCTGTTGCACTTTCACATGCTCGACTGCAGCTTGATTTGAAAATGTGCCACTTGGCCGCCCACCGGCTTATCACATTTGGCCGTGTTGTCAGCAAGCACGGTTCCCTTCCCGACCCTGCAAACGCTTCGCCGTCGCCGAGTTCCCCAGGCCGTCTATGCTGAAAGGGCTCCGTAGCTTTATAGGCCTGTGTTCATACTTTTGCCGATTCGTGCGTAATTCCGCGTCCATAATCGCCCCCCTAACGCAGCTGCTTGCCAACAGCCAAGGCATCTCGGTATGGCCTACCACTGCTGAAGACGCGTTCACCACATTACGCCATCTTTTGATATCCCCACATATTCCACGCCACTTCCACCGGGATGCTCATGCCGAAATTTACACGGATGCTAGTGGAGTAGGCCTCGGTGCTATTCTTGCACAGCGTAAGTCTGGCTTCGAACAGTAGGCCGTCTCTTACGCCAGCTGCACTCTCACCAAAGCGGAAACGAATTATTCCGCCACCGAACAATTATATCTTGCAATCGTTTGGGAAATCACCTAATTTCGACCTTACGTATGTGGCCGTCCAATTGGCGTCGTGACCGATCACCACGCCCTGTGCTGGTTGTCGTCATTAAAAGACCCATCTGGTCGCCTAGCTTATTGGGCGCTTCGTTACAGGACTACGACATCCATTTTGTTTAATGGTAAGGCGGTAAGCATTCGGATGCCGACGCTCTTTTGCGCTCACCACTGGCCGATGAGCATGGTACTCCTTCTGTCTCCAGCTACGCTTCTTCGTCTCTTACATTCGCCGACATGCCAACGCAGCATTGCAGGGACCCTTGGATAGCCTCTTTTCTCCGTTGTAGTGGTCTCGTTTCTCTGGGGGAACATGGCGAAAAGTGCCGAAACATGTAAAAAGCGTGCGTATGAGTCCGGGGGTGAAAACTTTCTTCTTTAAGTTACATGCAGACGTCTTGCCAATTAAGACATCGCTTTGTTAAAAGGGCTTCTTCTTTCAGGGGGCGACCCCTGTTTCTCGTGCCGCAAACCAGAAATGATTGAACGTGTGTTCCTGGAATGCTGGGATGGCGTGTTCTTCCGGGATGTCCAGCAAAGGACCCCCAAGAAAGATTTCCATTTGGATCCACATGGAATAAGGTAGGTAATGGTTCAGAACGAGGCTGGTTTTCTTTACGATATTACTGTGTTATTGGCTTTGCATAGTATTTGAACGTCACCCATGGCTTTTCGCCATGCAGATGTTGATGCTCGCCCTTCAATAGGGTGCTTTCGCGAGTGTCTCATTTCGTTTCTGGAAATGGAAAAAGTCCAAACGTGTGTACCCGATTGGGCACCCCGTATGAAGTCTTTGTTACATATGAAACAGTTGTAACATGTGCATTTGACATTACGTGGTTGATTATTATACCACTGCAGTAAAGAAAAAACGAAAGAGCGGTGTTTTCGAGTGTCTTGCGTTTTGTCTTGTGTGGTGGTGGTGGTGATGTTGAAGCAGGCGGGGTTAGCCTGGCATACATAGCCGGCAATTGTTCCGCCTGATCCTCCTTCGAGTTGAGATCAGGGGTGTGTCACCAGGTGTCGATGAGCCCCGTGTCTCGCAGGAAGGCTATCAGCAGTCGTAGCGCTCTCTTTCTGAATGCCGCGGGCCCTCCGGGGAAAACAACGTCTTCAAAGGTCCTGTGCGTGAGACCGCTTTTTTGTAGGTTGTCGACCATCGCTTTCCTTTCTGTGTCTTGTGTGGTGCTGCTTTGTATTCCTCTGTTGTGACCTTCGCGGATTCGTACTCCAAAAAGAAAACCATCGGACTTTCTTTTTTCATGGGTTTTGCTGTCATCTATCGGTTAATGCAGTAACTATAACGGTCAGTGGTTTTAAGCCAGTCCAAGTGGAGGGTAAAGCCATCCGTCTTAGGGGATTAATGGTTGGTCTCCCAGGGAATACTGCTGGTTCCTAATTGTTTCTTTTGCAGTTAGTCCTTAAGAGACGAATCGTTTATTCTATTAGGAACCAATGGTTGTGGCAACGCAGTTACTTGCCAAAGGGACGAAGTCCTCTGCAGATTTTAGTCCCATTTGGCACAGAGTGTATCATAATTGTGGCTTTTTGTAGTGCCTATGACCCATATTTAGAGGAAAACCAAACAACATTTGCTTTGCTTGCTTGCTTGCTTGCTTGCTTGTTTGTTTCTTTGATCCCTACACCATGGTGCGTACCCTACGGAGGATTGGCATGAAACCGGCGCTATACCTTTTTTTTTGTAGAAACCATTTCAGAATGTCGAAACAATTTAAGATGAAGAAACCATTTACCACTCGCTTCATTCTCGCAGTGGTTTCGTCTTCACGCGCAAAATTTTAAACAGCCTTCCTCTTCCTCGTTTTCAATTATCAACAACTGCTCCAAATTTATTATTATTTTTCATTGTAGAATTTGCCCGCAGCCACAGGTGAAATTGTAACTTACTTCGTAAGCTTACAGTAACACCGAGCAGGCTACATTGGCAGGGGTGCCGTCTTTCCTGCAATTTTTATCGGCCGTTTCTAGAGCGCACCACATAAGCGCCCGTTCCTGCGGGGAGCGTCGGCGTCCGTCACAGCCGAACGAATAACGACAGCGAAGGATTAAAGAGCGAACACGGAGCGCAGCGAAGGAATAAATACGACGATAGCGGAGAGCGCGAGGGGGAAAGCGGAGGAGGGTATCCAAAATGGCGAGAAGAAAAGCGTAGAGGCGCGCAAGACGCGCTCAGCGGTGATGATGACTACGAGATGGTGCCAGAACAGCGCGCGTTGTATGTTCACCGATGACGCCACCAATATCATCATCATCATCATTATTATAATCATCATCATCAGCCTGGATATTTCCACTGCAGGGCAAAGGCCTCTCCCATACTTCTCCAACTACCCCGGTCATGTGCTAATTGTGGCCATGTTGTCCCTGCAAACTTCATCTCATCCGTCCACCTAACTTTCTGCCGCCCCCTGCTACGCTTCCCTTCTCTTGGAATTCAGTCCATAACCCTTAATGACCATCGATTATCTTTCCTCCTCATTATATGCCCTGCCCATGCCCATTTCTTTTTCTTGATTTCAAGTAAGATGTCATTAACTCGCGTTTGTTCCCTCACCCTATCTGCTCTCTTCTTATCTCGTCACGTTACACCCTCCATTCTTCTATTCATACCGCGTTGCGTCGTCCTCAATTTAAGTAGAACCCTTTTCGTAAACCTCCAGGTTTCTGCCCCGTAGGTGGAAACTGGTAAGACCCAGCTGTTATACACTTTTCTCTTGAGGGATAATGGCAACCTGTTGTTCATGATCTGAGAATGTCTGCCAAACGCACCCCAGCCCATTCTCATTCTTCTAATTATTTGAGTCGGATGATCCGGATCCGTGGTCACTACCTACCTGAAGTAGATGTATTCCCTTACCACTTCCAGTGCCTTGTTACCTATCTTAAACTGCTGTTCTCTTCCGAGACGGTTAAACATTATTTAGTTTTCTGCAGATTAATTTTTAGACCCACCCTTCTGCTTTGCCTGTCACGGTCAGTGAGCATGCCTTGCAATTGGTCCCCTGAGTTACTATGCAAGGCAATATCATCAGCGAATCGCAAGTTACTAAGGTATTCTCAATTAACTCTTATCCCCAATTATTCCCAATCCAGGTCTCTGAATACCTCCTGTAAACACGATACCATATATGGTACCGATACCATATATGGAAAAAAAACGCAGCATGAGCAAAGGTCTGTCTGAAGCGGCTGCTGTGAATGGCGCCCACGCGTCACCCACGCGCTGCCTCTTGCGATCTCCCGATTAGCGAGGCAGTCGCGCCACCTTTCGCTGCGTTTGCAAGTGCCGCACGAGACAGATTGTCCGCACCAGCCAATTCATCGCAAAATAAAAATACGCATAGAACTTCGCCTAACTTTTGCGTTAAGTAGTATCCCAATCGTCGATGAATTTTTTAATAATTATTTCCAAGTTCTCGTTTGCAAGACTTCATCCAATACCTTTATTTCTTAGATTTTTCGTTTTTTTTCTTTATAGCTACTCCTTTTGTCCCCTCAAATATAGCTGTCATGACGAAAGTAATCCACATCGACAACGTAATGGGTCTATGGCATTCCTAGTTATGCTCGTCAGCATCCTATTTGCGACGCTTGTCTTCTGGCGTCATTGGACGGTGGTCAACTCTCAACAGAAGACAACGCCAGAGATTCTACCAGTGCAAGCGCTGTCCGCAGGAAGCGGTGGCCTACTCTCGGCCTGGGCCAAAGCGGCAACCTTGGCCGTGGAGTTCCTGGGCCAGATTCCCGCAGGAGACGCCGGCGGCGATGGCGATGGCCACAGAAGCGCGGGCGCCTTTTTCTTCGAACTCGCGTCGCGCACGCAAACCGCAGAAGCCCTCGATCTTGTGTACAAGAGACACCCCAGGCTGCGCAGTTTTCTCGTTTCCGTCCTCCTCGCCGGAGTGGCCCTGCTTGCGGTCGCGGCTCCGATCACCATCGTCACCTGCATCACCAGCGGCAGCGTACCGTTCGCCCGAAGAGTCACAGCACCGAAACACTGCCTCGCCTGCTGCGTGCTGCTCGGTATGTTCGCCATGCTCGCCTTTGGAAACTTGGCTACCATGCTAGCCTACCACGTCGCTTTGTCTGACGCCACACAGCGGGTGCCATCGGCGTTCGCGGAGGTTGCGGCCTACCTGCGCCGCTATGTGACCAGCACCGTTATTGAACTGCTTGTCGAACTATACGACGACGACAATGGTGTGGCAAGCAGCATTCGCTCTTTCCTTAATGAGGTCATCTCGGAAGAAGCGCTTGGTCGCATCATCTCCATCAATTGCCTCGTCGCGCTCGCCAACTATTCCTTCGTGTCCAAGCTGCGTAACTGCAAAAATGTCTCGGCCCAAATGCTCATGCCAGGAGCACAGCTGCCGAAGGTGGCCGACGTCATTGGAGAGAACCTGCAGCTACAGCTGAACCGCACGCTTGAAGGTGTCGATGAATTGGAGGCCAGATTCTATGCTTTCGAGCAGCGCACGAGGTTGTGGAGCAGATCCACCGTAGTTGACCTCGTGGGAGCGCCGATGGTAATGGTCCTGCTTTGCGTCATCGTTGCATTGCTAGGATTTGGTATTGGTTCGGGCATTCGAAATTGCGTTAATCTTACTGGAAGGCCCATCGAAACATTTAGGTACACGGGAGTGGTCTTCCTCACGAATGCTGTGCTCATCATGCTCTTTCACGTACTGGCAACAGCTCTTCTGACGACCACAGTTACGACAGGAGTCTTGGCTCACTGCTATGTTTGCTCGCCCTACCGGAGAAAGAGTTTCGTGCATCTCGAGCGACTCACACAGATGGTCTGGCCCTACTCTGACCGTGGACGACTCTTTACTCTCTTGACGCCACAAGTCGTTCTTTCTCAATGTGCAGGCGAAGGGGCGTCAATCGCGGAGCTCCGTGCATTTAACGGGACCACAAATCCTTACCTAGTGGTAAGTATCGAACCGGCGACAACACAAAGATGGGTACTTCTGTCGGCAACACGACGAGTGCAACGAAGCCCAACAGCCGGCAACTGCAAAGGGGTTTACGACGTCTTGAGAAGAGCCATGAACATATTCTGCGACCGTTTTTTGAATAACCACCTCGGTATGACGCTGTCGCTCACAGTAGGCGTTATTCTTTCCACCGTAATTGTGCCTTTAACGCTTGTGGTGTCCCAGTATTTTCTGGCGCCCACCAAGCGTCCCGCTGCTCAGCAGGACGAGAAAGCCAGATCTCGAGTTGCCAAAGGGCGCGAAATCTCGCGTAAGGAGTTAGTCACAAATCCAGCGGTCATTACGAATTTGTCTGCCACGGCGGAGGCCACTTCTGCTGCCAGGGCAAGCATGGTAAAAAAGCCACGACACCGACGTGGAGAAAAACATTGCTTGTCAATGCTGAGCAAACCCTCGGGACAGCGGCTGGACGAAATCTACGGAGAAGAAGGTTTTAATACCTACGACGCCCCGGAAAGTATCTCGATCTCGAGTGGGCGCTGCTTTTCAGCGACTACGACAAAGAACAATACTGCCACGGTTGAGGAAGCCTCGTCTACTGATGAAATCACAAAAACAAGCGACACGACGGCATTACGAACGAAGCCCCTTCTTTTCTGGCCTACGGCTGTTCCTTGGGTTACTGTTCATAACGCAGCAACCACAGCAAAGAGGTGCGCAAACGTCGCTTTCGCTCGCGATGGTCACGCGGCTACAACTGCCAGGGAGGTTAGGCGTCATGGCTTCGTCGAATACCTAACGGGTTGGAGGTCTCCTCTGGTGACTACGCACGGGGAAGAACCGTCTTTAGACAACGACGCGTGGCATTGCCTCTGCCGACTGATGCATACCAGCAGCGCTTCGCGGTCAGATGGCAGTGAAGCAGCAATTTACCAGAGTGAGTTACAGTGCCCAATTGCCAGACAGCCAGCCAGAGTGACATTCAAGGACGATGTGGACATGTGTGACATCCTAGGCTACGATCATGACATTTTTTGCACATATCCACCAAGCGCATACGCTCCCGTATATGACAGCGGACATTGTTTGTTTGGTGCCCAGGACATTATCTATCAGGAGCAATAAAGCCACAATGGCCAAATAATTGCTACGCTTAAACCAACCGCAAGGTATGGCAGCACCAACCTGTCTCACGCTCAATCTGGATTTCATTGTAGACGATCTAAACATAATTTAAACTGGAAGAGGAGGATACGCATAGTCGTCTGCAGAACACCTCTTTCTTTTCTTTGTGATAAAACTTCCACCTGCAAAATAGAGCAACCGCAGATTTCAACGCCTTTTTACGGCTCATAACTGCGAAAGCAGCATTTTTCAGAAAGGAGACTGGCGTAGTGTTTTCCTGCTTACCGGTTTTCAAATATTTACAGTGACCATATACAGGGGAATGGCAATAAAGCCAAGTCTTGTAGGGTGGTTTGGGAATAGGATAGTGTGTGGTTCAAAAATAATGAATTAAAGAAAGAGAGTTGTTTAGCAAATCATATTGCGACTTTTTTGGTTGGGGAGAACGCAATATTATTTCTGTATGATTGCCTGTTGTAGAATCTGGAGTCCACAAACCAGCACTCGGACTCCTCACATTTAGGCACATTAGTTTGATTGAGTTGCGATTCCGATATATATCCAAAGCCTTTATGTGCTTTAAGTAGCAGCAAGCGTGCTCATTCCGTTTTCATAGAATTGAATTCTGGGGCTTTATGTGCCAAAACAACTATTTTATTATGAGCCACACCGTAGTGGGGGTCTTCGGATTAATATTGACCACCAGGGCATCTTTAACGTGCCCCAAATGCAAGGGTTACGGACCTTCTTGCATTTCGGCTCTATTAGCGGCGAGAATTCGGAATGGCGCCCTCTCGCGAGTGACGTCACGGCCAGGACTCCGCTCGCTCAAGCTCGCTCGGCTGCCGCGCGCGCTCGTTTTCTTGGTGAGTGCTGGGGGTATTAGGGACTTGAGCCTTAATACAGTAGGTTATTTAGGGTTATTTATGTTGCCATGCATGGACCGCAGTTTCTTCTTTGAATCCACGTGAGTCATGAACATTTGCGACTTGGATATCGCAAGCTATGTAGCGCTGGAGGGGTCTGCTGGTCTTGCAATGCATATATGCACCCTGTCTATAAATTTTGCTTAAAGATAACGTCTGCAAGTTCAACACGCGAAGTTATTTATGATGCTCCTCTAAACACTTAACATTCCCTTATTAAGTATGAGAGACATAGCAGTTTACTTGCAAGAAATATCTTGATATTTGGTGTCAACATTATAAATTCGTGTTAGAAGGACTCTGCCCAGCGAAGCTTTCATCATAATTCTTATCACTCTGGTGAGTTGTTTTAATCAAATGTGGCAACTGTATTAAGGCCTAAATGGAAGAGATATGCGCGCATTTTGTGTGTAAAGGTTTGGTACTACTTTCACCGTTCCCTGAAATAGGCACCCAGAAACGCATTGGCTGTTGACACGATGGCGCATCGTGTATAGTGTATACATACTTAACGAATACCATAACAGCAATCACATGAAAGAAAATTTCGTGTTTAAGATCGAGAAGCAATCAAATGCAAACAATGAAATGTGCTATAGTGACCTTCAGTAGTTTTTTATCGACGATATGGCAAACCCCTGCCGCAACGGAAGCAACCGACTGTCCTTATGGTGAGGCAAGCATTGTTTGCGAAACCCAGCAGTTCACTCCAATTTTGAATTGAAGCCATGAAGTAGCTCTTTACAGCTCCAATTACAATGCCTATAGCATACTCGAGGCACTACAGCGCAGCTTAGGTTGCGTTGAAATGGAAAATTCAAACACATTCTGCCTCAACACGTCTCGACCCTGCGTTTTTTAATTACACAGACTGAAAACTATTTCCTTCATCGGTGCATAAAAGAAAACCTCGCGTACCCGCCTCTTAAAGGAGACACCACAAGTCTCACATGAACACTTGACCTCCACTGGGGAACAATGATAGCTTAAATATGTGCAACACTACTAATGAATGGGCCTTCGGCTTCTTGCTGGCTGCAGCGAACCGGTCCAAAAGGCATATTTCGCTCAAATATTTGACCGGAGCAGCCTGTGTCAGTTCCAAACATATTCATCATGTCTGTTTCTCAAGCAAGAAGCACCAGTAAATTTCTCAAGTGAGTTGAACATGTAGCACGGAATGGGAATAAATATTGATACATTCCTTTCTGCGTGCTGCAAACAGCTGCAAACCTCAATCAGCTTTCCTTCAAATTACCGCCACTTAAATTTAACCTGTGAAGAAACGGCCTAATTTTGAGAACCAGTTAAAAACGCAAGTGGTGCTAGCCGAGTCTAAACTGCAGTGGTAGTTAAGTCCTCGTGTTACTGCCGAGGGTTTGTGTGAATAAATAGAAAAATGCGATATTATACCGGGAACTATTCGTCGTGAGAGGGTTAAAGTCAAGATAAATGTTGTATAAGTCATATATAGTCAGCGTTTACTTGTGACATGCGTATTGCACCATGGTGGTTATGGAATCTTCACTAGATTCTTATGTTATGTGCTTTTGCGTCTATGTTTTTATTATTCACGTGAGCTACCACTGGAAAGTGTAGATCCGCGCATAAAAAACCCGTAATTGGCTGGTCTGAGCTCCCTCGGGTGGCACTATAGCGTTGTCTTCGAGAAACGTATTGTCATCTAGGAAATAAGCTCCTGGATTACATTTTCGCGAACGAAGACATCGTAAAATATATATTTGAGAAACCCGTCATAAGTATGCAAGCATTGGGAACGAGAGCGAACAAACGGAAACTGCCGAAGGCATCCGGACACCGCCCGAACCGCAGCTGACGGCAGGCGCGAGTCCGTGCCCTGACGCTACGCGAGTGGCGCTCACAGCGCCCCTCCAGGTCGTTCTCGGAGCTAATAGAAATGCGGCCGCCGCGGCTGGGGATTTGAACCGCGACTGTGCTTAGCAGTGCAACACCATAACCGCTAAACCACCGCGGCGGGAATCATAACCATTCCATCGCCTCCATTTTATAGTCATCACACCGTCATGTTTATGTAGTCGTCATTGCATCATCATCGAGCCGTCGTCGTCGTTGCATCGTCTCTATACAGTCACCGTCACGTCCTCGTGCTCATGCCGTCATGAGCGCTCTATCGTGTTCATTCCAGCGTCATCTTTCCACAGTCATGATTTCATCGTCTTTCTTATAGGGTTGTCGTCATACGCCGTCGTCATCATCCCATTGTCTTCGTGCCGTCGTCGTCATTCCGTCGTGATCATGTGATCGTTATTTCGCCTTTTTACAGTCGTCATGCCAACGTGTTGACGCCGTCATGGTGGTTCCATGATCGTCATTTCGTTGTCTCACACCATGCATTCGTGTCATTCGATGTTTCAATTTTGGAGTAGCATGTGAGCTGCTGTAGGTTATAAACACTAAATTTTCCTTACATTAAAGTGACGCTTTTTGTCATGTATAAATATAGTATTAGGAGAACTTACACGTTTCAAAGCATGAATTGTACGGATGGCCGCCAGTTGCATAGCGTTTAATTAATCGCTTCACTACACAGATTTCAACGTGTGCCTTTGATCCGCATCATTTGTTATCCCAGGGGTCTGGTTTTCCAGTTATTTCCTTGCGATTTCCTCAGACCATGCCGGTTTCTATAATTTGGTTCAGGGTGCAGGCTCCGTGGCGGGGGTGGAGACGCTACCGAAAGCATCAAGAGGAAACAAGGGCTCACACTTCACACAAAATTCGAACAAAACAAACCAACATACTACAAGGACGCGCTGCAGTTAGGCAATTCGAAAAGCATCCTTACAAAGCCTTCATTGTGGTACAGAGCTTTCACGATTATTGGGCCGTTGTACGAAGTTGATGTTGTACGAAGTTGGTCGAGGCGCAGTGGCGTTGTAATGGGTTTCATAAAAACGTGCATTTTTTTAGCACAGTGTCGACACTATTTGCCTCGGCGGAATTGACTGCATCGTATGGTCCTTGTGAGTACAGAAGCCTTGGAGTCCCTCAGCCAGCATCAAACGAGAAAGTGCTCTACGAAGCTGAGTCACGCCTTCTGCGACTTCAGGCTTCCCAAGCTCTCGTGATCTAGCTACTACGGTTGAGTGAGTCTACGCCCGGCAAAGCCCTGTTAAGACGTATAGGTAACAGGCCGCGCTCATATTTTTATGCAGCACTGAACACGCTTCGCGTATTAGGATTGCGCTGCTACAGACAGAGGGAAAGTATAGAACCACCCTGGACATTCGAGGACATCACAATCATCTTAATTGTACCAACATTGCAGTCAAAGAGCTGCATTCCATCTGCAGAAGCCAAGTCACTAGTCCTGGAACATTTGAACACGACTTGCTCGACTCACCTACAAGTATACACAGATGGCTCTGTCAAAGCAGACGAAGACCGCTGCGCAGCAGCATTTTATATCCCCTCTCCACGGTATACGTGGTCTGGCCGTCTGGACTGTATAGCCTCATCGACAGTTGTGGAAGGCATAGCAATAGCTTCTGCTCTGCGCAAACTAAAGACTTTGGCTCCACAGAGTGTTGTCCTAACGGACTCAAAGGCCGCGTTGCAACAACTATATCGAGGTCTGCCATCCTTCAAGTTCTCACGCAAATCACTAGCTATCGTGAAAGAACTCAACAACAAAGGCTTCACAGTAAAGTTTCAGTAGATTCCTTGCCACATTGGTATTTCTGGCAACGAAAAAGCTGATGCGCTTGCATACGCAGCGCTCAACCATCCTCCCAAAGTCAAGGCTTCAAAGAACAATCAGGGGAAAAAACCTGACATTCGAAATCACTTTGGGTCGCTTTGGTTTCCACCGCATATGCCCTGCGTAACAAAGAGATTTCACCGAGAGGAAGCCTCACTTCTATATCAAATAAGGACCGGATCTGCTAGTACGCCGGCCTGGTTATTTGAGACGTGGTGAATCAATTCTCCGAACTGTACGGCATGCAACGAGACAGGAGACATTGATCACTTTTTGTGGTCCAGCCAGAAATTCCAATCTGCAAAAGAAGGGCCTTCCACATGCGTGCCTGCACCACCTTATATTTCACGAGGGATCAGTTATAGCTCGCAAAAAAACTTCCCGTCTTCTTATCGAATTCTTAGGAGAGACTGGCTTTATGGACATATGGTGAAACCCTTCAGCGGTATTGTAAGAGACGCGCGGGCGGAGCAATTGCCGGCCTTGATCGCCAGGCTAAACCCGCCTGTTGCTACAATTCACCACCACCACCACCACCTACAGAAGACCGTTCCTTCATCATAGTCACAGATTTCATGTGCTGTACAGCCAATATTGGTCGCCTTTTTCTACCTTTTTAACAATAATAGGCGATGTAGAAAGTTACTAGTGAAGCAGACCACAAAGTCATGAGAACTGAGGACCCCTCCCTGCGCTGGTTGCATAAATATTCTTTCCTCCTCCTCTTCTGAACCAACGTTCTTGACTTCGAAACTCCTCTCTCAAAGTGTTCAGTAGGTCGATAGAAAATGTTGCTCATCGCCAAGAGCAACATTTGTCGCTAAACTGACTAAACAATTAATAAATCTAGCAACACAACGGTAAAATGGCGACACTAGTGTATAGCACAACTGTCTATCTTAAGCATGCAGAAAATGTCCCCAGTTAATCGTATTTTTGCTTTGGTGGTGCATTTCCTAAATGCCTCTTAATTAGATAGAACTTCTTATAGGTTTGGATGCCCCACAACCGTTGCCAATAGATCCTCTGTATTTGGGTCGAACCTACTTCAGGTCTTATCATGAGAAGCCAACAAACACTGACACCAACGACAACATAGGGGAAATTACTTGTGTTTAATAAATGAAATAAAGAAACGATAAATTAATGGAAATTAAAGTGGATGAAAAAACAACTTGCCGCAGGTGGGAACCGAACCCACAACCTTCGCATTTCGCGTGCGATGCTCTACCAATTGAGCTACCGCGGCGCTGTTTCCCCATCCACTTTCTTGGGTATTTATGTGTCCTAGTAGAACCCTGGGAGTGTTAGCCAGCGCCATCACTCACATACCTAGGCGGCTGACGTGGAACGTCTTTCTTGCCGCAGGCGTCACGAGAACGTGATCTTTTTGGGTGAAGGCAACTGGTCAATAAACCCACACATGCTACCTGAAGGCATCAATGTTGCCGGATTCGAGACCCTCGTTATGTAATAAACGAAATGAGAGGGGGTTAACCGAGGGTCCCGATTTTTATTAGTCATATCATGAGAAGCCAACAAACACTGACACCAACGAGAACATAGCGGAAATTACTTGTGTTTAATAAATGAAATAAAGAAACGATAAATTAATGGAAATTAAAGTGGATGAAAAAACAACTTGCCGCAGGTGGGAACCGAACCCACAACCTTCGCATTTCGCGTGCGATGCTCTACCAATTGAGCTACCGCGGCGCTTTTTCCCCATCCACTTTCTTGGGTATTTATGTGTCCTAGTAGAACCCTGGGAGTGTTAGCCAGCGCCATCACTCACATACCTAGGCGGCTGACGTGGAACGTCTTTCTTGCCGCAGGCGTCACGAGAACGTGATCTTTTTGGGTGAAGGCAACTGGTCAATAAACCCACACATGCTACCTGAAGGCATCAATGTTGCCGGATTCGAGACCCTCGTTATGTAATAAACGAGATGAGAGGGGGTTAACGGTTTTGGTTAACCAAAAAGATCACGTTCTCGTGACGCCTGCGGCAAGAAAGACGTTCCACGTCAGCCGCCTAGGTATGTGAGTGATGGCGCTGGCTAACACTCCCAGGGTTCTACTAGGACACATAAATACCCAAGAAAGTGGATGGGGAAACAGCGCCGCGGTAGCTCAATTGGTAGAGCATCGCACGCGAAATGCGAAGGTTGTGGGTTCGGTTCCCACCTGCGGCAAGTTGTTTTTTCATCCACTTTAATTTCCATTAATATATCGTTTCTTTATTTCATTTATTAAACACAAGTAATTTCCCCTATGTTGTCGTTGGTGTCAGTGTTTGTTGGCTTCTCATGATATGACTAATAAAAATGGGGACCCTCGGTTAACCCCCTCTCATCTCGTTTACTACTTCAGGTCTGTGGCAGGGACACCAGTGCAAGACTTGCTAGATGTGCTTCTACGGATGTGGCGATTCTGTCGGCAAGCATAATTCCATCACTGTCTGTATGCCAAGATAACCAGCATATTATGACTTCTTAAGTTGTGCAAGTATTGCATGGCGCCGAATAAAGCTATTTGATTAATGAATTTTCGTGCTTTTCTAGCAAAGCTAGAGCTTTACGAAGGTTTATGCAGTCTCTATAAATAACTGTATTCTGTGTATTCTGTGTATAAATAACTGTATTCTGTGTTGTATTCTCTATGCATTTTACGGCTGAGTATAGTGCACAAGCATCAGCCGCAAATGTACTTGTTTCCGAGAGGCAGAACATCAGAGTCTGAGAAAAAGAGAGAGAATTAACTGTATTGATCAGGATGGATCAGTGGCCTAAGTAGGGGTGAGCGCGAAAATATAAAAGAAACTACATGTTCATAACTTCGCGGTCAAGCGGGCCTCGCACGCTAATTACCAGAAAGATCGGTGCACGGCTGCATAAGACCCGCCAGCATGTGACCTTTATGTGCCAGTATAAAATTCTGGGCACACATCATTCCTTCATTCATTCATTCATTCATTCACTCGTTCATTAAACTTTATTGGCCAAAAAAAGTCGGAGTCGATGTGGTCGAGGCCCTCAGTCCAGGGCTCCGCTGGCCTTTCCTGCCTGTCGGACCAGTTTGATGAGGGCTGTTCGCTGTCCTGGATCCGAGCTGGCGAGTAATGCCTCCCACTGCTCCTTATTAAGGATGTAGATGCTTAGGTGTTTGCCTGCCTCGGCGGGTTTCTTGGGACAATTCAATGACGTATGAAACAGAGTTGGCTTTCCACCACACCAAGGGCACCCCGCCTTCTACGTTTCGGTGAACATCTAGGAGAGTAAATTAAGTTTGGGGAATGCCCTCTTTGTTTTTTGTCGGAGATCGTTGACTTCCGTAGTGTTGAGTGATTTGTGAGGTGGACCGAATGCTTGTCGCTCGAGTCACTGACATGTGAGAGCGTCTTTGCTAGAAGTGGGGATATTAGTGTGCGAAAGTGCGATCAGCTGCCCCGCTCGATTGGAAAGCTCTACCGTTAGGGCCTTGGCTCTCTCGCTGCCCTGAGTGCTGTGGGAATCATGTGGTTCCTAAAGCCCCTCAAACTTCGTAAAGTGGCGACGCGCTTCGAAGAATGCGGCCTTCTGCTCGCACGCCCTGGCCTAGGCTGACGCTGCGTGACTATTGGCCTAATAGCACCACGTGGGCCCTCTCGCCATCTTCAATTTTTTACAGTCGCTCTCCCCCGCCATTTTTGCTTGAAAAGTGTCTACTGACTGGCGAGGAGCGCATGTTGGCGCCGTTACTCTTCCGTGTTCTTTCGGTTGGCGAACGCCTTGAACTAAGTTTTGTGGCATATGCGACGTAACTTCACGGCATTTTCTATCACCATGGCCTGCTGCGCCTTCGGATGCCAAAATAGTTTCAGCAAAGGCAAGAAGTTCTTATCTTACCTTGAGGGCAAGCCGTTTCAGTCCCCGTCACTGTCAACCACTGCGACAGCCGCCGTATCTTAAGGACCGCCATTTCCTGCCGGAGTTTACCATCGCATCTGCCCAGATATTTCCTGCGGTTTCTCCGCCGTAGGGGAACATTTAGGGAAAGCGGGATATGGGTATCCTCAGGCCCCATGACCGTCACACGCGCGGTGGGTGCGCGCGCCAATCATGTTGGAGAAAAGGGAAACCATCCTTTCGTGGACGACACACGGTAATCGCGAGTGCTATATGCGCCACCGGCTGTGTCCCGTCAGATCCCTCCGACACTGGCCCAGTCTCTTTGGTAACCAGCAAGCGGCGAGAGTAGAACTCTCCGCTGCTACTCCCGTTTTTTCGCACGTGCTTAGTCGGCCACGTTCTTGCCATGGCAATCGCCGCGGCAGCCCATATCCCGATCTGGTGAGCCGGAAGCCCATCTTTGTCTAGGAGGAGGAAGGGGAAAAAAGGAAGGAGACCTAAGGAAGTCAACCAGACACACTTCCGGTTTGCAACCTGACACAGCGCGTTTTAGGGATGAAAAGAATTGAGAGACAAGCGTATTCGCTTCAATGCTGTATTGATATTTCTGAGAAAGAAAGGAGCAGTCACGAAAAGCCACCATAGCGATCAGCTTGGCGAGGTAGACGAGGAAGCTCTACCTTGCAGTGACTATTTTACACTGCCTTGCTGCTTCTTGCCACTGGTGCTTTGTGCCATTTTTTTTGTGCGCATGTGCTTTCTCTGCCACCATGTCTGCAAGCGGCATATGTGACCCCTGCAACAAGGCCTTGCCTGGTGATGGCCTAGTGTTGCAGCGCACCGAATGTGAGTACACCTACCACATGGGAAGTGGCTCAGGCTTGATTGAGAGCGCGTTAACGACAAGGGCGAGGCTGAGCGTAACACGTGGTGATATATTAATTGCCGCAACCTGAAGTCCTGGGGCGCTGCACAACAGGGAATAGAACCTGAGCTCGTTGCTAGTTTGGCTGGCATTACTAGGAGGCTCGACGTTCTTGCGGGCGTACCAGCGGAAGTAATGAAATTAAGGCCTCAATACAGTTGATATCTGACAAATATGACGAAATCCTGAAGAAGCAAGGGCAGCAAGACAAGGAAATTGGCAACATAAGAAAGCACGCAGAGATTCTCGAAAAGAAACCCTGCCATGTTGCTGTGATGAGCTCGGCACTTCCCTAAATAATCTCTAGTTACACAGCAGGCGGCATGACATTGAGGTACATGGCGTTCCAAGGACTTCTAATGAGAACCTACTCGTAAAACTAAATCAAATCTCAATATCTGCTAGTCTTCCCGAGCTGAGTATGAATAATGTCGACATCCTTCAGCGACTCCCTGCTAAACCAGGGAAAGATCCTGGTATCATAGTTCGTTTTGTGCAGCAGTCGCTACGTGACGTAGGGCTCGATCAAAGAAAATTACTCAAAACCTTGAAATCAATCATGACCATTGTCAAAAACATCACCAAACAGAACAGGAGGGACCTTCTGCGCTGTGCACGAACATGGAACTCGAATGCGGCACCTGGACACACGGGCACACGGACATGTTTCACCTGGCTCTCGAATGGGCGGGTTTTAGTTCGGAAGGCAGAGGGGGCATGTGTCATTGCAATTCATGTACCTTTTACTTAAGATGGATTCTTTATTGTCTCAACCTACTGATGTGAATGAGCTTAATATCACTGTTGTAGTGATTTCAACAAAAGTGTAAGCGGTTTCCATTTAAATCTTCGATAAGGCAGAAACAAATATGAATTTGAATGTTTTAGTGGTGTATGTTTTCCCTTTCATGTTACCATGTTTATGGAAACTTGGTTTCGTAGCGAAGAAGACGCCCTATGTAGTATGCCAGCATACAATTGTCAATGCCTAAACCGCTACAATAAGCGAGGAGGCAGTGTGTGAATTAGAGCGCTTAAAGAAATGAAATCCTTTCAACACTTCCTTGTGTCACCCCCAACTGCGAAGTGTGCCACGATCCGCCCGGGTTCGTGAACGAGGGATGCCTCGAGGCACTCTCCGCTAGACAGATGCTCCGCAGTGTAGTGGTGACGAACGATGATTGACCGCCGAGCAGCTGAGCTCGTCGGTGTTTATTGGGTGCGGTGACCAATGTTGCCTACCGAGCCTGGTGGGCCAACGAAGATTATGCCCGAGGGGGCGTCACATGCTTGTTACACCCCTTACCCCCAGTTTGTTTGTCGACAACAAATGTCCAAGTTCAAAATACGAGGCTCTTCCTCCGTCCTAGCCGGGTCGATGGTACCTGCTATCCAGGCGAGTAACGGTCCGGTGGTCTCCACCGTCGAGTACTCTGCCTGGGCACCGGTGTTGACGGGCCGGGTGTGGCAATGCCGGGTGCTGCCTGAGACAGCCTCGCTCCATCCAGAGAGTCCGCAGTGGTCGGCCTTGTGAGTGGTGCCGGGTTCGACACCTGCCCAACGGGCGCCGCACCACTGGCAACGCTTGCCGCCTCCGAGGCGAGTGGTGCTCCGCTGGAAGCGGCTGGTGTTGCCGTTAGTCCTCCTGCACGCTGAAACTCTGAAGTGGCAGTCGAAGGTGCTGGCCAGGTCCCGAGGCGAGGCCTAACATGGTCGGCGTGTCTGTGCCATGTGGCCCCATCTGGCATGCGGACCAGCAGCGATTAGGCACTGGCAGGAGACACCACCTATCCGGCGGAACAGGGTGGGCCAGGACGGAAGTTCCTGGCAAAAACTGGAGCTCCCGACTCCGGCAAAGGCTTGGGACGGCACCCTCAGGAGCACTGTGGATCGAAGGTCCGGATGCAAGGCGTGCAGGGTGTCTTGACCATCCGACCCAGCAGGAGCTCACAGGGGCACAATCTGCGTCCGGAAATCCACAGTCTGGCTCTTCTTGAGCTTGTCCTTGATGGTTTGTACCACCCGCTCGGGTGCACCGTTTGAAGCACGGTGGTACGTCGGAACCATCATCCGGCGGATTTCATTTTTTCGTCAGCCAGGCCAGGTACTCTGTGCTGGCGAAAGCAAGACCATTGTCGGACACGATGACGTCCGGCAACCCCTGGGCGGCGAAGACTTGTCGTAGCGCCGTAGTGGTCGCTCCTGCTGATGGAGTGGTGACAGTTAGAACCTCCAACTACTTCGAAAAGGCGTCCACCACTACTAGGAAGTAATGGCCCTTGAAGGGCCCCCAAAATCCACATGCAGGCGGGACCAGGGTCTCTGTGGGAACGGCCAGGGGGTGATTTCCACAAGACGTGAGGCCCGGTGATGCTCGTGGCAGATTTGGCAGCTCTGCACCATGTGAGCGATGTCCTGGTCCAGGCCAGGCCACCAAACATGGGACCGGGCCACCATCTTGGTCTTTTCACCGCCAGGATGACCCGCGTGCAGCAACTGCAGGACCCTGGACCGGAGACTATGTGGGATCACCAGCCTGGAACCATACAGTAGGCAGCCCTGCTGCAAGCTCAGCTCAGCGGCCTTGTGGCCGCTGAGCTGAGCTTGCAGCGGTATGCACCTCAGCTTGCACCTGAACCAATTCCTCCTCACGCGACACCGCCTTGACGACTGTTCTAAATCACTTGGCCTACTCAAAAGATCGATTTTTCTGTTTCCTGTTCTCATACGCAAGCTCTCCTATGAAACGTTGATTCGGACTAAACTTGAGTATGCTTCAGCAATTTGGAACCTTCACCAGTCTTATCTTATTAACTCGCTCGAATCAGTGCAGAATCGCGCAGCACGTTTTATGGCTTCAAACTATGACTGGCATACAAGTATAAGCGACATTAAATCATCCCTCAGCATCCCTAGCCTAACACTTCGTAGGAAGATTTCACAACTTTCCCATTTCCACAAACTCTATTATAATTTCCCACATCTGAAAAACACTCTTTTACTTCCACCCAACTGCTTTTCTAAATGTCTCTTTAACAACACGTTACCCAACAGCATAGTAAATTAATGTAATCCAGATAAATTTAGACACCTGTTGTCATCTTTTTTAAACCCTTAACCTACCACTACTATGCTGTTACTCTAACATCTAACTTTTCTTTTACTTCTCTGTTATATTGACGGTTGTGTTGCCATTTCTACTGCCGGTCCTACCTTACTTTGTGTTGTTTTTAATTTTTCTTGTTCATCGTCTATTAGCATGTATAAGTTTTGTTTACCGTTGTACAAATGAGTTAACCATTGCATAATACCCCGCAGGGGCGTCTGCGTGAGCAGGCGTTTGGTGTGTTGCGACACCACGTACGTACCCGAGCACACGAGGGTTGGAGCCTCCCGCGTGTAGCCCCCGCAGGGGCGTCTGCGCCAGCAGGCGTTTGGTGTGTTGCGACACCACGGACCCGAGCACACGAGGGTTGGCCCCTCCCGCGTCTAACCGTGCGCGGCTGAGCCGTGTCCGGGGAAAAGGGGATCCTGGGGGTTGAGCCGATGCTGGGCGTTTGGACCTTTGGCCCCTCGGTGGAGGCAACACACCTCTTTGGCCTCGGCTTCACGTAGACGGCATCTCCGGACTGACCCACCCGGGGAAAATCGGTAGTTGCCTTTTCCTGTCTCTCTCTCTCTTAAACCTTCGTCTTTCTCTCTCACTTTCTCCCTGTCCTGTCTTCTTCTCACTTCTTTTACTTCCGATTCTCCAGGCAGCAAGGGTTAACATGGTGTAGTTCATCCAACCTTGGATCTATTATATTGGGTTATAGTAGCTATGTACAGCTGGCGTCTGCGTTTCCTTCGGGTCTCGCAGCGTCCCCTTGTTGGGCTCGGTGGTGGGTGGCTGGCATAGCTGCCGAAACGTTATAAGTTATTTATGGCTTTAAGCACCTTTCCCCAACTTCCTGATCGCCCCCTTTCGAAAAGAGGGCGCACCGAAGAAACTTTTCAATTTTTTGCCCAACGCAAGGAATCGTTCCCGCGCTACCACGTCATACATAGTCGGTGCCCTGATAAGACAGTAAGAACCCTCTCACCATTCACCGTTGCGAAAGTTCTCACCGACGTTCTAGGTCCTGGATACAAAATCACTAAAATGGCTAGCGGCGACCTGCTGCTTGAAGTGCGTGACCAGCTCCAACATGAAAATATTTCAAATATTGTGGCTTTTGGTGCAGTTGCAGCCACAGTGACGCCACATGGCTCTATGAACACATCCAGAGGTGTGGTATCAGACGCCGATCTTTTGAACCTGAGTGACGAAGAACTACTCGAAGGATGGAAGGAATAAGAAGTTGTCAAAGTACAAAGAATAACGATCAAGCGCGACAACAAAGAAATGCCTACAAAACATCTCGTTCTCACGTTTGCTACAAGTGTTCTGCCAGAATCTCTCGATACAGGATACACAAAAACACGAGTAAGACCATACATTCCAAATCCACGTAGATGTTTCAAATGTCAAAGATTTGGCCATGGCTCACAAAGCTGCCGAGGCCGTCTCACTTGTGCAAAATGTGGTCAAGAACACGCTTCCGACAACTGCACTGGCGCACTCCACTGTTTGAACTGCGACGGTGATCACGCCACATATTCCCGATCATGTCCGACGTGGAAAAAAGAAAAGGATATTATTACACTGAAAGTTAAAGAGAATATATCGTTTCAAGAAGCGCGGAAACGTGTTTCATTCATTCATACCGCGGGCTATGTTGGTGCGGCGCGTAAGGGGGCAACGCCGCAGGAGACTCCGGCATCTGCCCGGCCCACAAAGAGCGTGGCCGAGGTTGTGCCACCAGGCCCCTCGGCGATAGCAGCCAGCGCTGCCTCGCCGTCATAGAAAAAGGGCCCATCGACCTCAGGGTCGGTAGGCACGAAGGTCTCATCTGCTCAGGTGAAGCCTTCACGACAAACGCACCGCTCACAAGAGCGGACGTCCAGTGCCTCTCAAGAGGCAATGGACACTACTTCAAGCCAGACGGCGCAGCAAGCGCCCAAGGACCACCGCCAGTCTCAGGACTGCGGCAAGAAAGACAAACTCCGCATTACGGGGCCTAGGAAGGCCCTGTAATCTAAATCAATTTTCCTCTCTATACACACAGCACACACACACTATTAACTATGGAGACACAAGTATTACAATGGAACGTCAGGGGTCTCCTACATAACCTCGATGATGTCAAGGAACTCGCGTAAATATAATCCAAAGGTACTGTGTGTACAAGAGACCCATTTAAAACTTACACAGACAGGCTTTCTACCACAATTTAACATTTTTCGCAAAGACCGTGACGATGCTTTCGCTTCGTCCGGTGGTGTCGCGATTATAGTTGATAAGCGTGTAGCATGTCAGGCCTTGGAACTCCGAACGCCTCTTGAGGCAGTTGCGGTTCGAGCCTTAGTGTTAGGTAAACTCATTACAGTCTCTTCTGTGTACATACCACCGCACTATCGACTCCAAAGAACAGAATTTCTTAGTCTAATCGATGAGCTGCCTGAGCCCTACGTACTCGTTGGGGGTTTCAACGCGCACCATACTCTCTGGGGAGACTCCCGATGTGATGTCAAAGGCCGCTTAATAGAAAATTTTCTTGTTTCTTCAGGTGCATGCATATAAATAAAAAGGAGCCGACATTCTATTGCGCAGCACATGGCACTTACTCTGCGATAGATATAGCTATCTGCTCGGCTACACTTGTACCATGCCTAGAATGGGAGGTAGTCAAAAACCCATATGGGAGCGATCATTTTCCTATCTGCCTCAAAACTTTTGAACAAAATGAATTCCTACCACACCCCCCTCAATGGAAAGTTGCATCCGCAGATTGGAAGAAATTTGAGGAAATCACCCAGATGCAGCGAAATGCTTTTAAAGATTTTAGTGTGAACGATGCTATTGCTTATTTTACCGCTTTTATAATTGACGCTGCAATAGAGTGCATTCCACAAACGAAGGGGACTACAAAAAAGAGGCGCGTGCCGTGGTGGAATGAGCAATGCAAGGATGCGCGTAAGGAGCAAAACAAAGCCTGGCGTTTACTACGTCAATCTCCAACGGCGGAAAATCTCATCAACTTTAAGCACGTGAAATCCAAAGGCAGACGAACACGTCGTATCGCTAAAAGAGAAAGTTGGGAAAAATACATCACAAGCATAAATTCCTATACGCAAGAAGCGAAAGTCTGGAACAGGCTAAGAAAATGAATTACTCGACAAACCTACAACATGCCTTTGGTTGATGATGAAGGCCACAGCCTTCAAGATCAGGCGAACACTCTGGGAGAACACTTCGAGCGAGTTGCTAGCTCTGCGAACTACTCGCAGTCATTCCAGCAATATAAACAGATAGCTGAAAGTAAGGCACTGAACCGTAAGGCTAGCGGAAGTGAACCATACAATCATCCTTTTAGCATTGCTGAGTTCAGAGCTTCCTTGAATGGCTGCACTAAATCGCCACCAGGAGCCGACAGAGTCATGTACATAATGATAAAACATCTTCACCCTGACACGCAGATGGCTATATTGTCTATTTTCAACACTATCTGGGAAACAGGAGACATTCCATTGGCATGGAAAGATGCGATTGTAGTCCCTGTCTTGAAACAAGGTAAAGATCCGTCCTCTGTGGCAAGCTACCGGCCCATAGCACTCACAAGTTGTCTATGTAAACTCTTTGAAAGAATGATTAATGGCAGGCTCTTACACTTCCTTGAATCAAACAAGCTCCTTGACCCATATCAGTGTGGTTTTAGAGAAGGCCGATCGACTACAGACCACCTCGTTCGCATCGAAGCATATATTCGCGACGCTTTCATACACAAACAGTTCTTTCTTTCTGTAGTCTTAGACATGGAAAAGGCTTACGACACCACGTGGCGGTATGGAATTCTACGTGACTTATCAGAATTGGGCATCCGCGGAAAAATGCCTAATGTAATCGAAAACTATTTATTAAATCGCACATTCCGTGTCAGAATTGGTCATGTTCTCTCGAGATCATTTCTACAGGAAACTGGGGTACCGCAGGGTGGCGTGCTTAGCTGCCCACTTTTTATCATAAAAATGAATTCCTCGCGCTCATCAATACCTCCTAGTATATTTTATTCAGTATATGTTGATGACGTTCAAATTGGATTTAAGTCATGTAATCTCGCTATCTGCGAGCGACAAGTACAGCTTTGTTTAAACAAGGTGTCTAAGTGGGCTGATGAAAATGGCTTTACGCTCAATGTCAGCAAGAGTACCTGTCTTCTTTTCACTCAAAAAAGAGGTCTCATAGCAAATCCTGAAGTTGAACTTCAGGGACAGCGTATACCTGCGAGCACAGAACACAAATTTTTAGGCGTTATTTTAGACACGAAATTAACCTTTATTTCACACCTGAAGTACCTCAGAAACAAATGCCTAAAAACCATGAACATTCTAAAAATTTTGTCACACACAACGTGGGGTAGTGATAAGAAATGCATCATGAACCTTTACAAGGCTAGCCCTAGTGCATTGAAGATGCTGCATCCTGTCCATCACCAAGGTATCCGCCTGGCGACCGGTGCCTTCAGGACAAGTCCTGTGGAGAGTCCTTACGTTGAAGCTAATGAGTGGTCGCTTCATCTTCAGAGGTCGTACTCAAGTTTTGTGTATTTTCTGAAGGTAAATGCAAACCGTGAACATCCCTCTTACCCAAGTGTAAACAACATGACATCTGCAACTTTAGCTAATAATCGACCGGCAGTTAGAGAACCCTTCTCACTGCGCGTACGGAAACTCAGTCAAGAAATGGATGTTCCACTTTTTTAAAATCCCCTTATGGCTCCTGTCATGCTATGTCCGCCGTGGCAATGGCAGCTCATTGAGTGTGATACTTCGTTCGTTGAAATAACGAAGAACGCTCCCCAGGTACACATTGAAATGCACTTTCTTGAACTTCAGTCGAAGTACTCTTGCCAGGAATTTTACAGATGCCTCAAAGTCGCATGCCCGAGTTTCGTATGCAGCCGTTGGTCCATCATTTTCAGACTCTAACGTCCTGCACCCAGAAACAAGCATATTCACTGCTGAGGCATATGCTGTACTGACAGCTGTTAAACATATCAAGAAAATGAAATTGCAAAAGGCTATTATATTCACAGACTCCCTTAGTGTCGTAAAATCCCTAATGTCGCTCCAGAAACGCAACAATCCTGTACTCAATGAGCTATATTCGCTCCTGTGCACAGCATATACATCTAATCAACACGTCATAGTATGTTGGGTACCTGGGCACAGAGGCATTAAGGGCAACATGCTTGCAGATGAAATTGCCACATCCATTGCAACGAAAGCTGGCAGCTGTTCCGTAGGTATCCCTGCCTCAGACTTAAAGCCATTTCTGCGCAAAAACTTCGAAGGCATTGGCAACACAAGTGGGACACCGAAACCTCGAATAAACTCCATTTGATCGAGCCACAATTAGGAAATTTGCCACCGATAACGAAAATAAGGCGAATTGAGGTCATTTTCTGCCGCCTTCGGATAGGTCATACATATGGCACGCACTCATACCTCTTGACCGGTAGCGAACCTCCCATATGCTGTAGATGTGGCGAGACACTAACCGTCCTCCATGTCTTGCTGGAGTGTAGAGAAATGGAAACTGAAAGGAAAAAACACTTCCCTCTAGCCTACCGACAGAACATTCCTTTTCATCCTGCAATGTTGCTTGGTGCTGACCCATTTTTTCACAGAAAGTCAGTTTTTAACTTTCTGCAAGATGTTAATTCATTACAAGTTATAGGCCGAAGAGATTCGTAGCACAGCATCTTACCAGACGTTGCTGCTGCGATAGTAGCATTTTGTAGAGCACGTGACTACAGGCCCTTGCACTTAAGGGCCTCTTGAGGCAATAGTGCTATTGACATATACATATTTTATTCCCTCCTTCCATCAGAACATATCTTTTAAATTCATATTACATCTGAAAAGCCATTGAGACAATTTTAATAGATATATATTTATTTACGATTCTTTTAGGCCCCTATACAGCCAGGTTCCATTGTTATAGCCAACCACGACGCCATGGATCATTATTTGCATCACTGACTCCATTAAAACATTGCTTGGCGCTCTTTGGCCATGAGTGGCCCTTGCGCCATAAAACCCCACACATCATCATCATCATTGCATAATGATGACCATATTGTTTCTTGATGCTTTTGCCCCGCCCCCCGTCCCGCTTATGTAATACCCAGAAAGGCGTCCTTAAGGGACAATAAATGATGATGATGACTCGTTCCCGGCTGGTCGCTTGCGATACTGCAGATCTGGAGAGCAGCTCCGGGTACGCATGCTCCAGCATAAACTCTTCAGCAGGTTCTGGAACAGCATCCGACACCTCTGGCAGGGGCAGGCAGCTCAGGGCATCAGCAGGTCCCAGGTCCTTTCCCGGACGGTAAACCAGCTGGTAACTGTAAGCTGCCAGCCTAAAGGACCAGCGAACCACTCGAGGTGATGGCTACACCGGAACTGCCTTGTCAGACCACAGCAGCCCCAACAGCGGCTTGTGATCCGTGACTGCCTCGAACTTCCAGCCCCACAGATACTGGTGGAAGCGTTCGACACTGAACACGAGGGCCAAGCCATCCTAGGGTGTAACAAGCATGTCACGCCCGCTAAAGTGGGCCAACAAAGATTATGCCTGAGGGGCGTCACATGCTTGTTACAAAGTGATTACCCTAAAATGTCGTTCATTTGTTTATTGTATTTGATACCGCGCACTTGGCGGTAACGTTTCCGAGCTATTTTTTTTCTTTTTCGGATGCATTCCTGCAATTCGTGGACGACCATTAGTGTACCGTTATCATATGAGGGTATCTGAACATTAATCTATGTACTACTAGTGTTATGAAGCTTGACTTTGAAACATCATTAAGCGCTCCCATAAGCCACAATGTAATAAATGTAATGGCAAGGGTAACATAGAACATAGCTGCTATATTCGATCTGTTCATAACTAACTATGATAGATATCGCATAAATACAGGTGTAATCAATTTTGTGAAAAGTGATCACTTGTTCATTTTCATGTGAGTGTCCCAAGTTAACACCTTGAAAACAGAAGCAATCTTACTTGCACCGAGATATAAATCCTGCTACGCGTTGAAAATTTCGGGACATTTGTTTATTGTAAACTGGTAGGGAGTTTTAAACGAAAACGAACCTGACCCAGGTTGTGAAAACTTTCTACATAGATCTATGCGGATTTATGACGATTGTTTTCCTTACAAAATCTCTAGTAAGTGCAGGAAATGTAGAAAACAGTGCGTAAATTATGAACTCCTCAGCAAAATAAAAAGAAATCGTGACCAGCTTTACAGAGCATTTGTCCAAGTAAGATCTGCCGACGCACTCAAACCCTATAAAGCATTTATAAACTAGGTTAATAAGAACATTCGTTTAGCAAAAAAACACTATTACAGTCAGCTATTCAGCGTGTGTTCAGGAAGACCTAAAGAACTCCGTAAAAAATGAAAATCGGTAATTGGTCATATGCCTGACCCACTTACTAAATTGAAGGATGGGGCGGATATAAAAGTTATCGAACTCCCTGATGCACTGAACAATAATTTTGTCTTTTTCACCCCCTTGTCTATGAATAGCAACATGCCGGCAATAAACTTTCATAATGAGCACGCCATTTGCTTATTCCCGTTAGTGAACGTGAAGTAGTATCGACTTTTATGAAACTAAATAACACCAAGTCTATCGACGCTTCGGTTATTCAAATAACACCAGTTAAATATGTTATTGACATTGTCGTGCACTGTTTAGTTCATATCATTAATGCATATCTTGCAAGAGGAGGCCTTGCACGTAAAATGCAATATGCGAGAATCACCGCAATAATTCAGAAAGGTGACAGAACCGATTTTACCAGTTACCGTCCTATTTCTATCCTGGCAGCTTTCACAATGACTGGAGAAAATCATACTTAAACGTTTCACATCCTACGTTGACCGTTACAAAATTTACAACCCAGCCCAATATGGTTTCCAGAAAACTATATCAACAGAGCTGCCCTTCTTGCACAGAAACACTTTAAACTCGAAAATTTCAAAAACCATAACTTAGTTCTAAGAGTGTACCTAGACTTCATCTAGGAGAGCGCTCCTTGTGGGGACGAAGTTCATTCTAACAACCGCAATGGGGTCATTGTGGAGCTGGATACAGTCCTCATGCTTCAGTACTGGAGCGACTGTCGGGCAGTGTCGAATGTCAAGAGCGAAGACGTCGCCGACACAGAGACAGTGGCAATTCCGGAGGGCGTTCCTGGTGGAGACCTTTAAGAATTGCCAAAAGTAGAGCGGAATACCATGGCCGCCGGGTAGAACAGCAACCCAGTGCTCAGGGGTTTCAGGTGCACTACAGGGGACCACGTGGCTAAGAAAAGCGCTTTCAGAAAGCACCATGAGGTAAACAGAGCTAAGTGTTCGGCGCAGAGAATACTACAGAAATACGCCACGCCGCAGCGCGTCGGACACAGTAACAGGCCATCGCCCACAACGGCAAAGGGTTCACTGTAGCGGTTCAGAAAACGGAGGAGTCGCCAAAGGGTGATTGCGACAGAACAGGGCGAGTCTCCGCGAGCAATGACGTGGCTGAAATGTTCAAACCGGCTGAGGCGCGCGTACGAACAGGGCTAGTCGAACAGGCACTGAGGTGGAATGAGCCGCGAGAGAGAGGACAAAGGAAAGATGGCTATGCTTCCCACGTTTACAGCCTCCCCTTCAGGAACGAGAAAACGTGCTGCAGGCACAGAAAGTGGCGGGTGCCTGCAGAAGGCAGTGTAAGTCACGCGCCCTTTGTTGTCCTCAGCGAAGCACAAAGGCTTTCGGCCTGCGACCCTATCAAGCGCGCGTTAAGATGAAGTAATAAGAAAATCTGGCACCCCCATTAGTTGCGTGTTTTTACGTAGAACGTGATGTTCTTTTGTTAGTGATTAAGAACCGATTTCTTTTTAATTCAAAGCTTTGTGTTAGGCTCAGAGTTTATTTGTGTTGTTGTACGAGCTAATTACACCAATGAAAGTGTGAAGCAGGTTTAGCGATGGTCATGGCTAGTAGTCGCGCTGATTTTGTAAGTAAGCATTGAGATTGGAGGTTTGCAGAGACAGACCTAAGTTTGGTAATTTAATGCTTACCGTGTAGGGCGTGTATCAGTTACCATTGTTAAAATTTTCTGTGCCGAAGCGCGTTTAGAGAAGCATTTATTTAGTCTTTTGCACGTAGATGGAGCGGTGTGGCGTTTTGTTTTTTGGATGGTAAATATCACTCTAAAGATTAGTTTTAATCAAGATTTGAAGCGGTCAACAGAACCCAGTACGTTTCACATTGCGGGCTCTGGTACTGGCTGCTAGCATTGAGCGATCGAATAACTTAATACACGACATTTATTGTATTGAGAATTTTCGATTGCAATCACGAATTCCGCGGTTCAAAAATGCGCCTTTGTTTTGTTTTTCTGTGGCAAATCATCAGCTCGGGAAGACAGAGGTTGAGGTCGCGAGACACGCCTTTTTTGCAGAAGAAAGAAATCTTTATACCCGCATTCTTCAATGAAATGTGATTGACAGTATCATCTGGATCCTTAGTATACGTGGCTAGTTTTGTACGTAAGTCAGCATAAATCTCATCCCAAATTAAAAAGCAAAAAACGTTATCTTATATACGTGATTTAAAGTGATGTTTTAATGATCGAACCGCATTTAGAAGTGTTCTTATGAAGCTGTGCATTTAATTTCAGATGTCTGCGCCGATAAATGATAGGGAACGTTGACCGTATACATTATGAGTTTTCGGCAAGTTGAATTTATGATCAGCTTGTCTAGTGCCCCTTGTAGGTGTGAGAAGATAGGGAGAGGAATACCGGGAGAGAATCCATATTCTATCAAAAAAAAATTCGGCCTATCCGTGCCGTGTAATACGATTTACAGCGGTCATGGAGCCTTTTGGCTATAACGTGGGTAAACTAAACGGTTATGCCGACGGCCTGAGTCGTTGCCCCTAGTGTAGCCAAAGCCCCATGCCTACTCTGATTTTCGTGCCATTTTTCTGTTAGTATATATTTCAGACGTTTTTTCTTTTTCTTATCGCGTGAATGTAGCCGATTGTTAGCTGATTTTGGCAGTAATTTCTTGTAGATTTTCGCAAATTGTTGTTTGTAGTGCTTTAGGGGGAGTACGGACGAAATAAATTGAAAAGCAGCAGCCAGTTTTTTTCTTGGTTTTCTTGTAAAAGCCTGCTATGTCTTGCTGGAGGGTCGCCTTATGCTCGCTTGCTTTGTGGTTATGGGTCTGCACTGTTCTGGAGTGACTGCTTATCAAACAGGTGAAGACAGGTTAGGAGACCGGTTTGCACGTAAAGCTTCACCAGACCGGTCCAGGGAGCTAGAAAAAACGCAAGAGCACCACGAGGCCTGCTGTGCGGCTCCAGGGAATCCACGGGCTACGAACAAGGGGTTCGTCACAATGGAAGGAAATTCCGCTGCTGAAATGCCGATCCCTCGCTCAGTGGCTGCTGGCCCCTACGCATCTGGATCTTCCTCCTCCGGCGGAGATGATGCTACTATTCGCGTTTAGCACTGTAGTGCCCAGTGGCCTTCTCGGTCGAGAATGCTAACCTGGTGCTAAGAATGATGTTGTACCCTTCGAGCCTTCTGGACAAACGATGCACACCACCGGTGAGCTCTCAACTACCAAAGGCCATTCACGCTGTATCGTCTTTTCAACACCAAAGAGCTGATGAACGAGAATTTTGAGACCCCAAGCTGGCAAGGGCTCGTCGACCTTGTGCAGCATGCGAACTGCTGCAAAGCGCCTACGCCCACGACTGGGAGCAACGTCGACGCAGGCTTCCCATCAAAGTGTACATGCATTTCATCGAGGATGGGTCTTAAGCTTGGACACCAGAGACGGAGCAAGATTTACCATGGGTGGGATTTTGCAGACTGGAAGACCATCCCGATTTGCCGACGAGACGGACATTGAATTTCCTCGACGAGAGGAAGGGGGAATGGAAGTGCTCAAGAAGTGGCGCTCGTGTTTGCACTGGTGCTCGTGCATGCAAATCATCGTGATGTAAATTTGTAAACAGACCCTTTTTCCTATCTCTCGGACGTCGCCCCGGACCTCTCGATCGCCCGGCACCTGGCACATCACCGGGCACGAAACCGTAATGGCCGCGCGGACACCCGTATCGCCACACGCCGCCAGAAAAACTGCGGGCGTTAAGCAGTCACGTCTTTCGGCTCCCGTATGGTTAAAAGCAGGGGAGGAACGCAGCTTGGGAACGCTACAGCAGTTGATCTCACAAGTTGGTTGCAGCACGGCAGCACTACGAAAGCTGTCCGGATTTCAAACAATCAGAAAGGCGAGCTCCTCCGCGAAGCGTTAGTGCGCGCTCGCTTGCAGCCGTGGCCTAATCGGTGGAACGCCCGTACCTGGAGATTGTACGAGTATCAGCAAACGCAAGTTCAAATTAGGATAGGTCGAGCTTAAATTTCTTGAAACGAATATTTTTACGTTAACCTTTGTCGCTGTCTAACGCCAAATACACCGCACCTCACGGTTTGCACACTACTTTTGTTCATTTGCGTTCTGCAGCGCGCTTCACTGGGTGTCCGCGACTTACGATTGCTCCTCACGGAAGCCGATAAAAACACCGTTCTTGTAAAGTTGGTTGTGTTTTTCTGGGTATTATGTCGCTTTACAGCGAAACTGTACACGGCTCACACCTCGAGATTTCTCCGTGACGTGGTCCATCAGCAGAATACGCTATGCGGCAAAGCCAACTTTCTAGCGAATGCCTCGTAGCTCTCAAATATCTTCGAAAAAATCATTGTGCAAAAGCCCACAAAGACGAATCTAACATGACGCCGAGTTTCACTTACTTGTCATAATTATTTAGTTTACCGTGGCGTGGTAAATGTTTCGGAATTCCAGTCTGCTGTCAATGCACGGGCTTTTATGGGAGGAGCAAAGATCTAAAGAACGGCTGTAACTCGTGCTTCACCGAAATTACCCCGAAAACAAGTTTTATGCTGTTTGACTGCTCCGACGACTACATAAACGTGGGGATGTTTCTCAGTCAGAATTGTGGATAATTATCAATCGCCGCTTTCGCCTGACGGGCGCCAACGAAGAACACGACGACGCCTGAGCCATTGATTGTGATGATAACTTCTTCGCGCAGACGCCCCGAAACCCGGATCTGAGCCATATACAGCTTCGCTCTACAAGAAATGTAAGCAAGGCGGCACCTTGAAGTTTCCTCACGCGTTGCGGGTAAGCAGCGAAGTGAACAAGAGATGGCAGCGCCGGCGCTTGCGTCGCGCAAGCGGACACCTCTGGCGCGCGTAACGATGCCGGTGATGTCTGGCTGTTTCTCAGCCATCGTGTCTTACGTTTTACGAGATAGCGATAACGCGGCCTAAAACGCGCATGTGCAGAACGCAACACAAACGGTACGTGATCCGTACGTGGCCGACGCGTAGGCACGCATTGGATTCTTGCGTGCATAATTGGAGAGCCTTGCGTGGTGCTCTCGTGGTTCTCGTTTGTTCGGGAGAGCGCGAGACAAAAAAGTTTCGCACGATGCTGGTGTCAAAGGCGACCAGCAGAAGGCTGTACTTCTCATTGGCTTACTGCGTGGCTTTGCTTTCGCTTTGCTGCGTGAAGTGAACGCACAGAACCAATTCTAGGATGATGCACAGGGGGAATCAATAACCAAAAATATGAACTTTGTTTTTGAGAAAGTGTTCAGTGTGCGCCGTTTGTGCTGTTTGCGCGAAAGGCTCGACTTCCTTTTGGCGCAGTTCGTCGCAAATGACCATACCAACCTCAAAAAGTGAGTACTCAGTTTTTATTTTTAGTTATATGATTCGTGTATTGCATCTGTATTAAATGTGGCGCCTTATAAAGACCTAAATATAGTCCAACGTGGTGTGAACGCGCCCACACATTACGTCACGTTGGCGAGAACAACAGCGTCTGTAGCTAGACCGATGGTTCTACGCACTGGCGGACGTGCCCAGCGGTGTCAGTTGCGCCCGGCGTCTAACGATGCTCGCCCGCTTGCGTACGCAGGCATTTCCTAGGGCTAAAAGCCCTGAAGTGACATGCGCTGCTACGTTCCCCGAAACGCTTGCGTGATTATCGTCATGGTGCAGTACTAAAGCTGTCTACGAACGCGATAGCAGGCGGTTGTCAGATGGGAAGAGGACTTGGCAGCCGAAGGTGCCGCGTCCATGAGCATACATGTACTCATCAACCCAACGTCATCCGATACATTGACCCCGGTTCTCCCCCTTTACCCGGGCTGACTGGGCGGGGTGCTTTGGTTCAGGCCAACGGTACTTCCCGGAAAAGGGGGCTGTAGTGGTGCAGCGCCACTGAGTTACTGCGCTCAACACACAAACAGCCATGTCGGTCTTACAGGACACAAGCCTGACTGACCATCGGACTGCATTGACGCAAGGAGGCCAAGGCATACAACCATGGAGAGCCCCAAAGCCATCCGCGGGGCAGCGCGACCACACGAGGGTGCGTCACCACCGGTTCCAAACAAAACCTCGTAGATCGACTGGCACACACGGCCGAGTCGAGCGACCTTACGTTCATGCATCATAACTTAATTAATTGCTTTCCACCTGACTAATCAAAAATCACGACAGGACGAGCCCACACTCCAAGAAACTTCTCGCCCAAGCGGTGCCGCTCCCGGGTGAGATAAAAAAGGACCCTGTGTCGCACGAAATCCGATGTCGATCGTCATTCCGGCAAAAAAAAAAAAAAAAAAATTTTCGAATCACCTGTACCTAGGCCCTCCATGTGGCGCAAGGAAGCTACTGAACTAATTGAATTTCTCAAGCCTAAATACGTAGAACAATCGTACAGTACGGCTTACGCGCAACCTACCGACATGATAGCGTGTGATTGTAATTTTACTATACAAGAAAATTAATTCTGCTACGCAAAACTTCAAAGAAAGTCCCTTTCCAGCGTCCCTGCTAATCACAGAGCGGCCACGGCGTCCGCTATTTGCGAGCGCCAGCGTGTGAGTATCTTGGGGACCAAGGAGCGGCGCGCCCTCTTCATTGCAATACCTCCAGATGGCACTGGTCTCCACCGTATCGCGGCCCACACAACAGGCCGCGTTTCTACCAGTGTTGCCAGGTCTAGCTGTATACAGCCAAATTGGTCTACAGAAAAAAATGTTTGGCGTCGACTTGGGTGAGTTGGCTACGTGGCTATATTTGGGTTACTGAAAATCTGCGACTTGGCTTTGTTTGGGCTATGAGTGGCACTTTAATCCACGCTCCAGAGGTGACTCTCATAGAGTAGAAACAAAACTTGAAGGCTATGTTTTAGCTGGCTGAGCCAGCAGCGCGACTGTGCGTGTGTGCGCGAAATGCCCCCCCCCCCCCCCCCCCCACTCCCCCTCAGTGCATCATTCTTTGAGCCGATGATTTTATCCTTGACGAACTTAAATTTACACCGCGCTTCACCGTGCTAACATTTACTGCAGCAATGGTGTCTCATCTTCGTCTTATCCCGACACCCAATCACCGGGCTTCGGGATGAGCCTGGGAGTGGAGGGTGTTCCACAGTGCACTGTACTAACATGGCTATGCTGAGAAACAGAGAGCAATATGGTTGGGCCATCGGGGCGCCGACATGAAAGAAGGGAAGCCTGGGTAAATGGCACGCTCCAGTGTGTCCAAGGCGAAGATGTCTGGTTGAAGTATCGCGCTGGGCACAGTTGTCGACATAGTCCGCGTTTCCCACGGTAAGCTTTTTATTGCCATTTTCCTTTGCGTGTGAAATGAACTTTAATGCGACAGGCGTTAAGGGCGCCGTGTCGCAGAAAATCCGGCGTCAATGCCGTTGCCTAGTGAAAAAATGATACCGAACCACGTAGGCCCTTCGGCTGGCACATATGCATTACTGAAGTAATTGATTTTCTCAAAGTAAAACGCGTCAGAAAATTCGTAAAATACGACTTACACTCACTCTATAGACATGGTAGCGTCGAATTGTAATTTGATTATACGAGAAAACATATGTTTGTTACGCGGAACCTCGAACACAAACCCCTTTTCCAGCTGCTGTTCGACATCTTAGAAGGGGGGTGATGGTTTGGGCTAGTTGGTTTTCCATAAGACTGAGTGGTGCAGCGGGAAGCAGGACAGGGGACACAGGAAAAAAAAACGAGGACAAGCGGTTACTGTCAAGTAGGAGCGGCGCGCCCCGCTCGGTTCCATGCAACACCATCCAGATGGCACTCGCCTCCGCCGCAGCGGCGGCGCCTGCCATGCGAGCGGAATGAAAAAAAAAGAACCAGAAAGCTCGCCTTCATGCATATTGTTCGCCTCCAGCGTTTGCAGGTAAACATTATGGTTGCATACGCTGCAGTTGCTGGGAAGCGTGAGAATCAGTCAGGGATCTTTGAATGCTGTCATATCCCACTCTTAAATGTGAATATTAAAGAGCTCAGAGCCAATTTTCATGGTACCTATTTTTAATGCAATGGAAAGTTTGCTAGTCAGAGTGTGTAATCATGAAGTGGTAACGCGGAAAACGCCGTGGAACATTTTTTTATCAGAGTTTTTTGATCTGCAGTGAGGATGTAGTCTTTCACTGGCAGCATGTTGGCAGCGGTGGTAGGTCAGCGCGATAGTGATTATACGCCGGCATTAGTGGGAGGCAGACGACAAGTGCGGCCGTAAGTGTGACAAAGTAGTTTGTCCAACAATTCGACGTTCCTGCGATGCATGTTTTCCGAAGTGTTAAGTACTTTTGCGGTAATAGCTACGTGTTTCCATGGTTTCCTGCCCAACTGCTTTGGTATTTAAACAGTCAAAGCGAAACCAATCAGATTGAAAACGAAACGACGATTTTACGCGTGATACGCAGTTCAGCGTGTTGCCGTAGCCATGCGTGCGCTTTTGATTTCCGAAGCATAGAATAAAGCGCAAGTGTCTAATACTATAGCAACTGTAATTTGAAGCAATAATTATGTTGTACTAAATAACAGCCGACTTACTTACAGTAATCGCATAGACTACATTCGAAGTACCAAGATTTTATTGCCAGGCCTCGCCACTTACTGGCCTTTTAGATATTCTTTGCCAATTTAAAATTATAATCCCTACTTCAATACCGAACAGCGTGCCTGTTTCTATCGCCATAAATCATGATCAGTTCATTTCCATCAACGTCCCACAGCACTTTCTGACCAGTTGTCCTCCAAGCGTCCTCCAAGTTTTTTGTTCGTGCTTCCATTCGACATTCATTTCGATCGGTTCTCCCTCAGCAGCGATTCGCTGGAACTTGAGTTTCCGGGGCCAACAAAAAAAAATGTTCTGTGTGCAATCATCATGTAGCTGTTGTGGAAGGATCGACATTTGGGCGAGTTGGTAGTGGCTGAACATTTTGAAAGGGCAGTGCAAAATGACGAAGACAGAAGGCAGAAACACACAAGACAGCGCTGATCTCACAACTAACTTCATTCGAAGGCATACACAAACTTATGTACACAACCCATAGCCACGTGCTCTCCCATCGATGGCGTCATTAACAGTGCGCAGGCAAAAAACGCAAAACCCTGTACTCTAATGCTACACTATGAGGTGGCTTAAAAATTCAAATTCACTGTCATGCAAATTTAACGATGGCGTGCTTACACAACGCGACCTTTTTTTCCTGATACAGTAGGCAGAGAGGTCGGCCTGAGCTATAACTTGCTCTGGCCTGCCACTCTGCACTGGGGAAAAGGGACGGGGAGGGAAAGGGCTGATGAATGGTGATGGCATAAGGAAGAGATGCGTATATACAAATTCACAGTTGTGGCATCTCTAAAGCCGGGCGTCCAGCCCAGTGGCTTGGAGAAAAGCTATAGCGGCTCTTGTTACCAGGGCTGCGCTGTTTGCATAAGGCCAAGGACCTAAAAGAAACTCGTCTGATACCGGTCTCTCATGTATCTTTGCAATGGAGAAGAGACAAGTTGCTGTCGTTCTTGCGCGTACGCGGGACACAGAAAATATATGTTCAAGTGTTTCTGGCACCTTACAGCATGCATAGTTTGGGCTAGTATCACTGGCACCTATCATATGTCTATAACGGTTGGTGAATGCGACACCAAGGCGAATCCGGCGCACCATGCTCGTGTGGTTTCTTTTGAGCTTGTGAGGCATACGAAATTTCATTTCTTGGTCCCATTTGTGTAATCGCTTGTGTCGCGGATCTGGTTGGGTCCAGTGTTCTAACGTAGAGTTGCGGTTTACGCGACTTAGTAGGGCGTTTGTGTCTGTTCGTGAGAACGGAATGCGTACTTCACAAGCATTATCTAAAGCAGTTTTCGCTTCAGCGTCTACCTGTTCGTTGCCGATCAGGCCACAGTGTGAGGGTATCCACTAAAAGGTGGCATTGTGGCCATTTCTAGTTGCATAGTCGAGACGCTCTGTAATTTCTATGGCCATGGAATAATACGGGCCGCGTCTGAGGACACAGTCAATCGTTTGAAGAGCTGGCTTGCAATTAGTGAATATCGTTCAGGCGTGAGGAGGCTCCTCGGAGAGAAATCGAAGTGCCTCCCGGATAGCAACAAGTTCTGCGGCAGTTGATTTTGAGCTATGGTCTAGTTTAAACCGCCGAGCGATGATCACATGTGGAATGACGAAGGCTGCAGTGGAGGCATATGGTGTGACAGAGCCATCGGTATAACCGTGTACAGTATCTCCGTACTTTGCAGAAATGTGCAACTGGGTGAATTACCTAAGGCCAATAGATGCAACGGATGACTTTTTAGTAATTACAGGGATCTGCAATGTAACGACAGGTTTAGGCACAACCCACGGGGGTATTCTCGGAATCTTGACGGCAAAACAGTCTGATTGCGCCATATAGCCCTTGAAAAGCTGGAACCTGGGTGGGTGGCAGGGAGCGATGACAGAGGATGGTGCCCGTGTCGGGTGAACACGCGAAGGTAAATTCGAAGAGGCTCGCAGAGCAAGTATACCCCAATAGGACAAGCACAAGCTTTCGCTATTGTTCCATTGGTTGACGTGCATCGTGGGTGGCCTAAACATGTGCGCAATGCTTTAGCTTTAATGCTCTCCAGTGCGCGCACACAGCTAAGTCCCATGCTTGAGATCGCCGGAATGCTGTACCGTATATACCCTACGAATAGTGCTTGGTACAATTGGAGTAATGACGACTCCGAGGGGCCCCATCTTCTTCTTGCAACGACGCGAAGGACGTGAAGAAAACTCTTTAGCTTTGACTTCAGTGCGGCGACGTGTCTTGAACAAAATAATCCCCGGTCTATTACTAAGCCAAGGAATCTGTGGTGTGCAACCGTAGGTATCGCTAGTCCGTTAACGATTATCAGATACCTGGTCATTTGTTTTCGCGTGAATGTAATTAGGAACATTTTTCTGTTGAGAGTTGGAGGCCTTGACGCCGCAGATACTTAGCTGGGATTGTCACTGCACGTTGATGCCAAGCACGCATTTTGGGACGGGGGGCTCCAGATGTCCCTAGGCATATGTCGTCCGCATATGCGCTAATCTTCACCGTGCTAGGAAGTTCGGATGCAAGGCCAATCAATGCAACATTGAAAAGAGTTGGACTGAGAACTCCCCCTTGTAGAACTCCTCGATGTATATGGTACTGTCCGGTGTCGCCATCACTTGTCGACATATACACCTTGCGGCCACTCAGGTAGCTAACAATCCATGCATATAGCCGGCCACCGACGTCTAAATCTTCCAGTGCATCAAGGATTGCATAATGGAGTGCATTGTCGTAAGCACCCTTGATGTCCAGAAAAACCGCTCCAACTAGCCGACGGCGACTTCTCTCCTGCTCAACAGTGGAGACCAAGTCGATAACACCGTCAATGGAAGAACGGCCTCTTCTAAATCCGTGCATAAAATGAGGAAAGCAATTATTTCTCTCTAGAAACCATTCCAGCCTTGACAAGACCATTCTTTTTATTACTTTGCCGACGCAACTGGCTAAGGCGATCGGTCTGTAGGAGGAAAGCTCGTTAGGGCACTTCCCCGGTTTAAGTAGCGCTATAACGCGACTGCATTTCCAACAATCTGGAACATTTCCTGTCTCCCACGTCGTATAATGGTAAGATAGAAGAAGACATCGGGATTCGGCGCCAAGATGGCAGAGTGCAGCGTATGTGATTCCGTCTGGTGCTGGTGCCGATGAGCGTCGAGAAACCGAAATCGCAGCGTCAAGCTCTTGCATCGTAAACGGTACTTCGAGTCGCTCATCAGGAAGTGACGGGGGAGCGATGGTGACAAGGGATGAAGTTACTGCATTAGATGCGTTCACAATGAGTTTACAGTAGTCCTCTGCTACCTCCAATTCGGTCCGGCGTTGATGTAGAGCCACCGCACGGAATGGGTGTCTTTGTTGTGGAGTTGCCTGGAGGCTTCGTATGACCCGCCAGATCTTACATAGAGGCTGTCTTGGATCTAGGGATCCACAGAATGCCCTCCAACGCTGTCTGTCAAGCTTCTCCAAATGTCGAAGAACATGTCGTTGAGCTCGGCGACTGTTCGAAAGATCTGATGGTGACTTTGTTCTTCTGCATCGCCGTTCCGCGCGGCGACGGATTGCACGAAGGGCCTCATATTGTATGTTGACCGATGATCTGTGCCTCGGTATGCTGACTTCTCTGGTTTTGTCCCGCAGGGTAGAGGCAATGATGTCCTCTATTTCGGATGGAGATGTCATACTCTGACAGGCGGTGTCGACAGAAGTCTTAAATAAAATCCAGTCTATTTGACGAATGCAACGTGAGGCTAAAAGGCGAAACCAGCTAAAGTGAACGTAAGTGGGGAGGTGGTCACTACCATGAGTCTCTAGATCCGTCGACGAGCATGCTGAAGATAGAAGGTTCCTGGATACAAATGTTAGGTCAAGACAACTGCTGTAGGACGTGCCACAAATTAATTTAGGAGACCCGTCATTGAGCATATTTAGTGCCTGACTACACATGAAGTCGGCCAAATATTTGCCACGAGAATTCATCGAAGTGCTACCCCACTGGGGATGGTGCGCGTTAAAGTCACCAATCACAATATGAGGACCGCCAGGACTTCCTAAGTAGTGAGCGCAATAAAACCATGAAATAGTTCTTAGGGCCACCTTTACTAACGGACTATATCAACTTTAATTATTTTTTCGCCCTTAGCCATCGGTTCCGACACGACTCGCTCGCCGCCGCGCTGCCTCACTCACTGCGATCTGCCTCACGGCACGTCGCGTGATAGAAGCGATGGAATATGAATTTGAGAATCACGATATACGGGCCCCGCCTTGCCTGCGCGAAGTACAATCGAAGGGCGTGGTGCTGGCGCGGCGTACTGTGGAAGTGTGGATGAAGGTGCGGCACTCGAGAACTGGAGCAAAAAGGGGAACAAAATAAGAGATGTCCCCTATCTTCCCATCCTGACTCTACACTTTTATCAACCGAACAAAGGAAACGTTGGAGCTGCCTGTGTTGAACCTTTTTGTCTGCTGAATAGCGATCTGCGAGGTATGGACGCAGGCCTTCAAATAGGGAATTCTATCTCGCCATGCAGATATATCCTTGTCATTGGCTTTGACAGCGGAGTTCACAGAAAAGGTGACACTGCCCTCCTACCGGTGAACACAGCAATTGCGAGAGCAATTTCTTGGACAGTGACGGAAACAGAGAGCTGGGCATTCCGTTTATTACTTCGCTTCCTACAGACCTGCAGGCCGGTGACGAGGGACCACAGCGCGCAATTCCTTAGTCTGCGCGGAATGACCACTGGTACGCTTGCACCCGAGTCTCCTTTAGTGCGTAGTGTAGCAGGCAAAAAGTCCGCTTAGAATGCCGGCAGGGGCGGCGTAAATAATTGTCCGTCATCCCTTCGAACGCATATTGCACTTCACGCCGTGGGCGACGGCCAAAGGTCAATGCCGAGCAAACGATAAGAGCAAGACCCTGAAGCAGCCAACTCACGGGCGCGCGACGCCCGCTTGCCTCGGGATGGCGCGGCCGGTGTCGCAAGCCAACAGCCCAGCCACAGCAACCGAACCCATAGCGGACTACGTCTTCTCCGGTTCCGCTCTTGGCCGACGACAGGTTCGCTTTGAAAATGATTGACATATGCATGACCTGTTCGTAATTTGTGGTGCCGCAGGTCGGTCTCCGAGAGCCGGTGACGCAAGCACAATTCTGACCAATCCCGTAAGGCCAATTGAACCGTTCGATTTCCGAACCTTTATAAGATTCCGCCCCAGAATAGAACCCAAGGGCAACGGGCGCACGCCGTCAGCAACTTCTAGCGCTGTGCCAGATTTAAAATTAACGAATGCAGCAGTCGAAAAATGAATAAATGAAAGAAGCGTTTTCCCATCCACTTATTTTCTTTATTTCTAGAAAGTAGTAATTGACAAAAAAGGTGAACAACCACATCTGCTTTACTTCACCAAACTATATTTTAGGATGCACGGCACCCGCCGTGGGCGCCCACGTTCCTTGGAACCAAAACTAGCCTTCCGGGGGTTATTAAGCACCGATGGGCCCAGCGGGGCCGAATAACCAGCCCGCGGCTTTCCTCTGTACGCGCTGCGTGAGTGAGTGAGATCATGGCCAGTGATTGCTGATCACTGGCCTTTCGTTGGCCCATATCACTTCCAGCAATTGGTGCTCCGTGAAAGTCCCCCTAGAAAAATACTGACCGGGTTTTCATTACTAAGTTCATTGCAAAGATTGTGCCGTAGTATACAGTGGCGAATCTGGAAGCTCTCAATGTGCATAAAGCAGCATTGTAACAGGACGATTCCAATGGGAAGTTTATTGACAACGCATTTCGTGACCGGATTTCTGACTGGGAGCTTACCGTTATGGTTGAAAAGGAAAGCATACGATCAGTGCATTTTACTGGTGATGGCATATGGGGCAGATACTTGAAGACTGACAAAGAAGCTTGAGAACAAGTTAAGGACCGCGCAAAGAGCGATGGAACGAAGATTGCTAGGCATAACATTGAGAGACAGAAAGAGAGCGGTTTGTATCAGAGAGCAAAAGGGTATAGACGATATTCTAATAGACATTAAGAGAAAAAAAATGGCGCTGGGCCGGTCATGTAATGCGTGGATTAGATATGATTAGATGATGATGATCATGATATTGTGGCCACCTCGAGCAGATGCGCCATTCCATAAACGAAAATTCGACGTGCGTTGCGCTAGGAGAAACTATTGTTGACGGGGTTACTGTTGTAATATATAACTGTTCAGACGACGCGAGAACCGGTAAACAAGACACGTCGCAGTCTGCACGCCTGTCATCTACGCACGCGCTCCATACAGTTTCATAAATAGCCCGTTAAATTTCTTGGCTAGTTGTGAGCAAGCAAGTTGTTCAGTCCCCGAAGCGTCTTTCGTCTTTTGAAGACAGTGTCTTCCTTAGCGAGTTACCCTCACTTTTTCGTATTGGTACCTTCCTTTCTAGACCATTTAGGAGGCCGCCTTCAAAGATAGTGCAGTCTAAAAAAGTGGACTGTTCCCGGGGTATGTGTTACCAAGAAATAATGTCCGATGCCAAAGGCAGTGCAATCTCAAAATTCGGGACGATCCCAAACACAGGGCAGTGAGAAAATGATGCTAGTCCGACGCTCCTTGCCATCAGAATCTTGGTTTGAGCTAGTACGGTGGTTCGTAGTCCAGATAAATATTTACGGTGCTAACTAGACGAACCCCAGAAACTACAGGATCGGTTCGAGCTTCGTACCTATCACGTGCCCTTAGTTTCTTTGAATTATGACTGGCCCTGTGCGAGAAGCGACGTGGTATAGTGCCATGCGCAGTTATACTGGGCCCCATTTTCGTCCCTGTACTCGCTGAGGAAGATGCTTCCTTTGATCTACTTCAGCTAGGAGCTTAATCACCTTACAACTTTTTCTGGTTTACAATTTGTCGAGTGCTCGAATTGATTTATTAAATTTTAGATTCTTTCACATCGCACGAAAAAAGTAAACATCGATTTGGCGATTACTGTATCAGAAATCGAGATATATCGATCATTTCTTTCAAGTATGTTTTTAATTCTTACAGTGCAGTGCAGCGAAGACACTTCCGCCTCTCTCGTTATACTTCATAATCGGCAGTTTGCCGCGCAGACGCTCCTTCGGAAACTACGGCACAATATGTACCTATACTTTGTGCTCACTTTATGGGGCTTCTAATATTACATTCCGATGAGAGAAATGTCATTTTCACAGCCAACACAACAGCTATTTTCCTTATTTTTTTTCCTTTAGGATAATATTTTACTATAAGGAAACTTCTGTAAGAAAAGCTTTTGTGCATGGAGATGATCAGGCCAGAACTAGAAGTAGCAGAGACACGGAACATTGGTTTTCCTTTTATTACTTTCATCGCAGGGTTCGTCAAATACTTTCTTTTTCTTATAGTAGCTCTTTTTAGAGCACTACCTTCATTTAGCAGGCTTCTTTCACGATGAGCCATTATTAACTCGGCACTTCCCTTTTACGCAATTTCCATTTTTCTTCTTCCCTTGTTTTCTTTTCTGTAAAATTTTAAAGAGATTAACACAAGCGTCATGTTAGACTATAGCGTTCTCGGCCACGTTTATGGCCATGCCAGGTGAGACAAGCCACCATTGTGATAGGAGGGCATTTGCCCTCCTAAGTTCTTAATTAGTATGGATGGCTCTAATGTCATAATGCAACTGCTGAAAAGTTTCCGCAGCTGAAGAAAGAATCTGCGCTTTGGTTTTCATAACACCGAGATACCCTTTAGAATGTTCTAAAAATTTAAAACCTGCAATTTTAGGCCACCGACATCCTTTGGGCTATGCCTAGCCCCGGTAGGCATCAATAAAGTGGATATATAGATACTTATGGGAATCTGAACCTGGCAACGTTTATCGCTTGAACGTTATCTAATGTGGCGAGTCTAGCAGTGCTATTGTAGGAATTAGAGGGCAGTAAATGGGATATAATAGGGCTCAGTGAAATTACGAGGACGAAAGAAGCCTATGCACTGCTGAAAAGCGGGCATGTCCTGTGCCACCGGGGCTTAGCGGAGAGACGAGAACTAGGAGTCGGATTCCTGATCAATAAGGATATAGCTGGTAACATACAGTGATTCTATAGCATTAGCGAGAGGGTGGCAGGTCTTGTTATGAAACTTAATAAGAGGTACAAATTGAAGGTCGTACAGGTCTACGCCCCTACATCCAGTCATAATGACCAGAAAGTCGAAAGCTTCTATAAAGACGTGGAATCGGCGATGGCTAAAGTCAAAACTGAATACACCATACTGATGGGCGACTTCAATGCCAGGGCAGGCAAGAAGCAGGCTGGAGACAAGTCAGTGGCCGAATATGGTATAGGCACTAGGAATAGCGGGGGAGAATTATTAGTAGCGTTTCAAGAACAGAATAATATGCGGACAATGAATACCTTCTTCCGCAAGCGAGATAAACGAAAATGGACATAGAGGAGCCCGAATGGCGAGACTGGGAAATGAAATAGACTTTATACTCTGCGCTAACCCTGGCATCATACAAGATGGGGATGTGCTCGGCCAAGTGCGCTGCAGTCACCATAGGATGGTAAGAACTCGAATTAGCTTAGACTTGAGGAGAGAACGGAAGAAACTGGTACATAAGAAGCCGATCAATGAGTTAGCGGTAAGAGGGAAAATAGAGGAATTCCGTATCAAGCTACAGAACAGGTATTCGGCCTTAGCTCAGGAAGAGGACCTTAGTGTTGAAGATATGAACGACAATCTTATGGGTATCATTAAGGAATGTGCAATAGAAGTCGGTGGTAACTCCGTTAGACAGGGCGCCAGTAAGCTACCACCGGAGACGAAAGATCTGATCAAGAAACGCCAGTGTATGAAAGCCTTTAACCCTACAGCTAGAATAGAACTGGCAGAACTTTCGAAGTTAATCAACAAGCGTCAGACAGCTGACATAAGGAAGTATAATATGGATAGAATTGAACATGCTCTCAGGAACGGAGGAAGCCTGAAAGCAGTGAAGAAAAAATTATGAATAGGCAAGTATCAGATGTATGCGCTAAGAGACAAAGCCGGCAATATCATTACTAATATGGATGAGATCGTTCAAGTGGCTGAGGAGTTCTATAGAGATTTATACAGTGCCAGTGGCACCCACGACGATAATGGAAGAGAGAATAGTCTAGAGAAATTTGAAATCCCACAAGTAACGCCGGAAGAAGTAACGAAAGCCTTGGGAGCTGTGCAAAGGGTGAAGGCAGCTGGGGAGGATCAGGAAACAGCAGATTTTTCTAGAAAAACTGGCCACCCTGTATACGCAATGCCTCATGACTTCGAGCGTACCGGAATCTTGGAAAAACGCTAACATAATCCTAATCCATAAGAAAGGAGACGCCAAAGACTTGAAAAATTATAGACCGATCAGCTTACTGTCAGTTGCCTACAAACTATTTACCAAGGTATCGCAAATAGAATCAGGAACACCTTAGACTTCTGTCAAGCAAAGGACCAGGCAGGATTCCGTAAAGGGTAATCAACAATAGACCATATTCACACTATCAATCAGGTGATAGAGAAATGTGCGGAATATAACCAACCCTTATATATAGATTTCATTGATTACGCGAAAGCGCTTGATTCTCTCGAAACCTCAGCAGTCATGGAGGCATTACGGAATCAGGGTGTAGACGAGCCGTATGTAAAAATACTAAAAGATATCTGTAGCAGCTCCACAGCCACCATAGTCCTCCGTAAAGAAACTAACAAAATCCCGATAAAGAAGGGCGTCAGGAAGGGAGATACGATCTCTCCGATGCTATTCACAGCGTGTTTAGAGGAGGTATTCAGAGACCTGAATTGGGAAGAATTGGGGATAAGAGTTAATGGAGAATACCTTAGTAACTTGTGATTCGCTGATGATATTGCCTTGCTTAGTAACTCAGGGGACCAATTGCAATGCATGCTCACTGACCTGGAGAGGCAAAGGAGAAGGGTGGGTCTAATAATTTATCTCCAGAAAACTAAAGTAATGTTTAACAGTCTCGGAAGAAAACAGCAGTTTACGATAGGTAGCGAGGAACTGGAAGTGGTAAGGGAATACATCTACTTAGGACCGGTAGTGACTGTGGATCCGGATCATGAGACTGAAATAGCCCGAAGAATAAGAATGGGCTGGGGTGCGTTTGGCAGGCATTCTCAGATCATGAACAGCAGGTTCCCATTATCCCTCAAGAGAAAAATGTAACCAGATGTGTCTTACCAGTACTCACGTACGGGGCAGAAACCTGGAGGCTTACGAAAAGGGGTGCTACTTAAATTGAGGACGACGCAACGAGCTATGGAATGAATAATGATGGCTGTAACGTTAAGGGCTAAGAAAAGAGCAGATTGGGTGAGGGAACTATTGCAAGTTAATGACATCTTAGTTGAAATCAAGAAAAAGAAAATGGGCATGGGCAGGACATGTAATGAGGAGGGAAGATAACCGATGGTCATTAAGGGTTACGGACTGGATTTCAAGGGAAAGGAAGCGTAGCAGGGGGCGGCAGAAAGTTAGGTGGGCGGATGAGGTTAAGAAGTTTGCAGGGACAACATGGCCACAATTAGTACATGACCGGGGTACTTGGAGAAGTATGCGAGAGGCCTTTGCCCTGCAGTGGGCGTATCCAGGCTGGTGATGATTATGATGATGATTTCAAATTAATGTTCATCGCCTGCATACTGACCCAGCAATGTTTGCTGCCATGGTGAAATTCCATATTTTCAGCTGTCAGTGCTTAAAGCGTGAGCACTTGTAGAACTGCCGACGCCAATCTCAGTTTGGAGATATGGCTCACCCTCTTGATTACATATAAAATGGCGTTACAGTTAACATTTTCACAAAGTCTTTGTCTCACGGAATGAAGGTCAAGAGAAGTTGAAGTACAACATATTTTTCATGGTGTTCTTGAACAAAAACAAATGTGTAGGTCTCCCGCTGTATTGCAATAAAGATTGTGCAGGTAGACGAAGCTATACAGCATCAATTGGGCTTCTGCTTGTGGGTACCGGGTGAATGAACGTGTCGGTCCAAGGCGGGAAGTGCGCGTGACGCGAGCATGCGCGTGACGTCAGCAGCAAGACGACGGCGAACGTATGACGGCGACGGCATGATTTTACTGCGTGCATTTGACGCGAGTACAAACAAGGCATGCCGTTTTTTTTTTTTTTTAGCTCTACTTGGGTATCGGACGAGGCGTAAATGCAACGGAAACATGCAGTGTGACGTCATCTGCGACTCAGTGCTATTTACACGATCGCACGCATATCTGTCTATGTCATTTGGTGTACGTTAAAACGGTGAAAGCGTCTGTACACTGGTGAAGAAACCTTAAAACATGTTCGACTGATACGCTCGTGAGGGTAGTACATGGTCGCAAAGCCTTCATGTATACCTAGCTGCCACAAAATGCAGCAGATGAAACGAGTTGGAATTTACACACAGCGAAGCTTAGTACGAGTACATAAAGAGTCGAAACGCCAGTTTGTGCTTTTCTTGTTTCTTTTCTTCCTAACGGCAGTATTTCACATAGTGCCATGCAATACAGCTAAATGAAATAACTTACGTCCTCAGCTGAACGCTGAATAGTAAGCTAATAAATATGAAAAACTCTTTGCGGCGATCTCATGAACTGCTTGTGTGGTAATGAAGGGAAAGGTGCAGAGCTTCAACGCGTGCTTAATTGCGCCATGTATTCCGCAAACGTTTGACAGCGTTTTTGGTTTCGTGGAGAAGATACTCCATCAGCATAGCTTTCACGTGTGAAAGTTTCGCATTTACCCAAACGTCAACGTCAAAGAGAAAACCAGAAAAATAAGATATCTTTTGTCTCACATTTCTGTCTCCTTCCTGCCTACACAAAACGCGGATGACAATGTGGGACTTTCTTTGGCAACGCTCTTGCGTGAGTGTGCACTGCAGCCGTAGCTTCCCCTTCATCGCCACACGAAGGTGCCCGCGAAAACATTAGTCCTTGTGTATTTTTTTTTATTTCTTAACTCGTCTTCTCTCTTCCCGCGTCCTTAGTGCGTGATGTTTTTCTAGTCTGTATATATACATTGCCTTTAGTTCTCGTATTTCGCGTGTTGTGCCATTGTTGGAATTTTAAAGCTGAGTTCTCGGCCCCCCTTGTGTTATACCCACTCAGACAGGCCGTTTAGGGTATTAAGATATAAATAAACAAAATCTGTGAATCCAGCAGCTAGACGTCAAATTGCGTTTGCCCGCATCCTACGTGCGCTAACACAGCAGCTCACCGGCCCGCGCATCTGTCGGGCCTCGTCCGCTGAATGCGTCTATCTTGCAGGATGGAGCACGCGTATATACTGAAGATAAGTGCTTGGACTTCGCTAAGCACTGTAATCATCGTGGTAGCCAGGCTATTTCTCTTTTCTTTAGACAAGGAAAAACTATTTTCCTTATTCAAGGAATGTTTCAATAAGCGACCACATTTCGCAGTATACTTCATGTTACGAAGTAAAACGAAAGAGGCAGGACAGGGAACAGGTCAACTCGCCCAACAACACGTCTTCTTAGGGTATCTTTTATGGCAGGTAAATTTTTCACACTCGAAATAATCTACTCACACGCCTTTAATAATAAAACCGTATCCTTGAAATAAAAAAAAAACATAAAACGTGCCGCGAGCTATCTTATTCGCCTGTTGCGTGCACTGTTTGACGGAGAATTTAAAATTCTAAACATTTAAAGTTAAATTCTAAACAGCTAACTTCCTTTTGCTGACTCATGTTTACCGCTGGACATGCTGCGATACATTTGTTGCTTGATGTATACACATTACTTTTTATTTTTTCCTAATTCCCTCTATTCATTTGCCCTTTACTATAAATAGCAAAAGCATTGCGAGTCAACAGTTCTGTTTGAGGGTCTTCCTTTCATGCTCTCTCGTTAGCGCCCGTTGCAGAAGTCGTGCACTACGTTCTGCAAACGTAGTTCGACAAATGTCTCAACAGACGAATAAACCATCGATTACATCAACCAGTAAACAGACTGCATTATTACGCAAAATATTTGTTTTTATCTCGCACCTTCTTCGGCGGACGCGGTGAAACATTGTCACGTAGTCCTATCAAGCGCGAAGCACTGGTAGCAGCTCCGATACCTCGAGGAGCAGCGCAAAGCCAATAATGTTTTACAGAACCGAGAATGTTAGAGAATCATTGGCTCTAACTAGGATTAATTCCACACCGTAACCTACCTTTTTTTAATAATAGAGTTTCCTTACGCGGTTGTTTTATTGACCTAACTTGTGCAACTTGGGTAAAGTTGCCCTGTTCTAGCAGAAAACACCGAGTTGCGTTTCTGCGGCAGGCTTTAAAATGACATCTTCTAGGTAAACAGGTTCATTGTCTCCAAGAAAGCTTCATGACAGTTTAAGTTTTTGCAGTATCTCCAGAAATGTCCGGGCAATTTAACTTTCAAGGATGGTTTATTTCAAAATTAGAAGAAATCGCAGATATTACGGCGGAGCTGTATAGCTATACCTCTCAATGGGTCCGCCGTGTCCCTAGGCAAACACTTAGGATGCGCGCATCTCGTGCCCCTACTTTTCCCTTTCCCCCACGGTGGTGCCGGCCGTGCGGGGGAAAGAGAAAATAAATAACCAGAAAGCTCGCCTTTGCTCATAGCATTCCCCGAAGTAACGACGCAACCAACAGTGGAAAAGAAGCACTATGACAGGCTTTACAGTACAGGCTCTACTTTTTTTTTTTTCGCCCTTGGTTGTGCCTTAACTTCGGGGAATGAGATGAACCAAATAGCCCAGAAATAACTATTCTTTGTGCATAACGTTCGCCGCAAGCATTTCCCGGAAAAGATTACGGTTGTGTTAGCTGCTATGGCGTGGAAGCGGCAACTGTAGCATACGAAGCAGGGAGTGACGTAACTACACTTTCGTATGTAAAAGAAGAACCCGCCTAGCAAATGATCTGTATTGTGACAGTGCTATGGAAAGGCCACGTATAGTGAGGCCGCCTGAACATGAACGTATATACGAGGTGCGTCAAAGTGTTTAAGCACTTTTCACTTTTCTCAGGTTCACTCTTTGTAAGTGCACGAAGTAGCGGCGTAGGCCAGGTCGTAGGCCCTTCAAACGTCTTAGGCTAATAGGTAAAGTAGGTAACAAGCATTTGAATGTCGCCATGTCGATTACTTCCAAGGTACGCCGTGTGAATTACTTCCAAGACTGTTAAGCAAAACGAGAGCAAGGCAAAAGCGGGAGCCAACGTTTGGACAAGTGGACGAGTCTTTTTTTCAAGGCGACATGCTTTCCTCGGCACAGTATATTGTCACAGCCTAGTAGGAGACGGGAAAGTCTGTGCAGATGGCGTATAAAAGCACTTTATCAGAGCAATCAACGTGATGTTCTCGTTTGTTTTTCTACCCGCGCTTTCTTCAGCATCGTTTTCGTCCCCTGGCATATACCCGCGGCGACCATATAGGATGTGGCACTTGCCCCTCCTTTGAAAAAAAAAAGCATCGTCCCGATGCACCAACCTCCGAAGGCAGTGTACAGACGGCGCAAAGTTGAAGACATTAGGAAAAGCATGGCTTCATACGAAACACGCGCACACCCTCGAGCAGATGCTGCCGGCGTTTGGAGCAGTTATGACTGTCGGGGACAACTTCATAATTCACATCGCTGATGCGGCGCAGAACTGTGTACGGCCCGAAGTAACTTTGCAGGAGCTTCTCAGACAGCCTCGCCGATGAATAGGAGTCCAGACCCACACCTGGCCACCGACCTTGTACGTGACGGGTCTGTGCCGAAGATTGTAGTGTCTGGTATCGTAGTCCTGTTGCTCTTGGATTCGCAAACGCGCAAGCCATGTGGCTTCCTCTGCGCGTTGCGTAAACTCCTCGGCACCAGACTCCTCGTCACCGCACTCGTACGGCAGCATTACGTCCAATATTGTTGTCAATTCCTGGCCGTAAACGAGGTTGAAAGGTGTCACGCGTGTTGTCTCTTGGCCAGCCGTTTTATACGCAAATGTAACATATGGTGAAATCTCGTCCAATTTCTTGTGGTCGACGTCGATGTACATACTCATCATCTGCCACAGTCTTATCCAAACGTTCGGTCAGCCCAGTGCTTTGGGGATGATAAGCCGTGGTCTTTGAGTGAGTGGTACTACTCAGTCGCAAAACGGTACACCGAAGCGCAGCCGTGAACGCAGCACATCTGTCTGTTATGACCACTGCGGGAGCGCCATGCCTTAGGATGACAGCTTCGATAAAAAATCGCGCTGCTTCGGCTGCTGTTCCACGTTGGATAGCCCCTGTTTCGGCGTATTGAGTAAGGTAATCTGTGACAACGATTATCCATCTATTTCGGGCAGTGGAGAGTAGAAACGGACATGAAAGGTCCATGCCAATTTGTTCGAACTGCGCTTGCGATATCTGAACAGGATGCAGCAGTCGAGCTGGCTTGCCAGGTAGGGCTTTGCGGCGCTGGCAATCCAAGCCCTACCCGGCAAGCCAGACGGAGTACAACCTGGTTTGTCTACGTGGAGGGGGAAGTTGCCCTCAAGGTCTCCTGAAGATGAGTGAGCAGAGACAAGAACTAATAGAATCCCAGTTATCTGATCTCGGCGAAATCATAGCAGCGTTTCATGAATGCTTCGTTGACAGACCGGGTAAAACTGATTTGACTGAGTACGATATTGAGCTGACGTCCAAGGTGCCAGTGCAATCAAGGTGTTATCAACTGTCTCCTAGGCAGAAACAAATCCTTCACACGGAAGTGAAGCGTATGCTCGGACTGTGAGCGATTAAGGCCTTCGAAAGCGAATACGCTTCACTTGTGATCTTGTTCCAAGTTCCGGGTAAAGACTGAACGCCCGTAGCAGACTATCGGAAATTAGGTGCCCTTAGCAAGGGTCAAGTGTATCCAGTTCCAAATATTGAGGTGTGGGTCGAACAGGTGACTTGAGCAGCCTATGTGACTACGCTATCTATACCTTACTCGAGGGTACCGGCAAGTACTGCTCACGGAGCGAGCCAGCGTATACGCGTCATCCATCACACCAACAGGCAGCTATCAATCGACAATGATGAGGTTCGGACTCAAAAACGCTCGCTTTTGTTTTTCACGCCTCATGTATGGTTCTAAAGGGTTCTGAAGCATTTTCCATGCCCTGCTTACATCGCAGTCTTTTCTGAGTCATGGGCAAACCATTTGGTGCATCTTACAGCGGTGCTAAGCCGTTTGCGTCAAGATGATCTCCCCGTAAAGACGAGAAGTGTTGTCTTGCAAGGGCGGCCATGGACTACCTAGGCTCATTACATAGGTCAAGGTGTCAGAAAACCTCAGGACGTTAAAATATCAGCCGTAGCAGACTATCCTCGACCGAAAGATAAGACGGACATTCGGGAATTTTGGGGGCCCAATGGGTATTATAATCATTGCATCCAGGATTATTCATTTCTGGCAAGCCCCTAACTGATGCTGTCCGCTGGACAGAAACGCAAATGTAGTCTGGGATGAAATGAAGGAAGCTGCCTTCTTAAGCCTGAAAGCGGTATTTATTAGCCATCCGGTATTGCGAGCTCCCCATTTTGATCAATAATTCACGGTCCAGCGTGAAGCGAGTGATCGAGGACCAGGTGCGGTTCTCTACCAGGGGGACGACAACCGCAACGAACATCCCTTACTCTACCTGAACCGAAAACTGAGCTCTCGCGAGATGGCATGTTCCGCGTCCGAAAAAGAATGTGCTTGTATTGTGTGGGCCATTCAGAAATTGCAATGCTATTTCGGGGGCGCAAATTCACCGTAGGGACGGACCATCGTCCCCTGGATTGGCTGCAAATCGCGACATAAAGAACAGTCGTCCCCTTACGTGGAGCTTCTATCTACAGCAATATCACTATGACGTGAAGTACACGAATGGCAAATTGAATGGAAACCCCACTTAATGACTCTTTCTAAGTGGCTCGGAGTTGCTCTTCTCTATTACTCAAAACTGCTACTTGAGTTGTATTTTTTTTTTTTTATAGTGTGTGCAGAGGCGCAACACAGCACGTCTGGTTTATCATCACAACCGAGTCCAGAGAGTTTTCAGAGTGTGCATTTAGCAAACAGCTACTAAAGAAAAATTTATCATCATCCCTCTTTTGACCTGGTTTGTTCAGAGGGGGTTGAGTACTTCCTTGCGCATGTGTTTGAGTTTGAGACAGCTCCAAGAACCTCGTCGGCAACATGCCCGACAATGTGTCAATCTACGGCGCGTTTGTGACATTTATATCAAGAAAATGAAGCCACCTCTCCATGCAGCCTTGTTGGCTGCTACATTCCATGACTACTTTGGCGGGGCGGGAAGCTCCTATGACTGCAGTAGACAACATGCTGTTTGTCACGTGCAAGAGTAATATGCGGGAGCCATGCTGGAAAAGTAGTCGGAGGACAGTTCCCGTGCGATGCTGAACCATGCGAGAGCCATGCCGGAAAAATAGTCGGAGGACAGTTCCCGTGCTATGCTGAGCGCTGTTAATTTTCCCGTAACGAGCTCCCCTCGTCAGAGAAGAAGCGCCTCACAGGGGACAACTGGCAGTCCAGGGGATGCCGAGACGGCGCGAAGAGCTCATGGATGTTTCCCGCAAGAAAGCTACCCCAAACTGGTGCCTGTCCTATGCTGAGTAGCAGCGGAGAACATCAGTTGCAATAACATATCTCTCCCATTCCCGCAGCCTGACACTCTCTCAACTTTTGCGCCTGCTGGAACTTGGTGGAGCCACCTTCCGATATTTTGTCTGCAATAGTATGTTTGTGCTTCTTGATTGGCTGTCGTCGTGGTGGGTTGTGACCTGTGTGTGATTGGTCAGGAGGTAGGGTTGGAACAGAGGTGTTATAATGACGGTGCGGAAAGAAAGGAAGCCGCTGTAGTCCATGGAAACGAGGCTGATCCATGTGCTCGTTGCTGACCTTTTTCTGTTTTCTTCATACAACGATGTAAATGAGCTTTGTTCAAGTGCCAGTAAAGACGTTCGCTTTCATTTTCCCATCTTCAAAGCTTCTGATTTCTTCAACTCAAAGCCTCGGCCACGCCGCCATATGGAGCCGGGTTCGACACATAACCTAGCGCCGCAACAAGGGGCATCCAACCATAATTGTGTGTGCCACGTGACAACTGCGGTTTCATTGGACAGTGCTGAACGTTTCGTCCCTACGAGATCAACACTCTCCATCGAACCATCGGACTATGATTCTTGCCTCCGCAGACACAACCACCGAGCACTACTGATGTACATCAGTGAAACCGGCCTGTATTTGTATATATATCTAATAGTTCATGCAAAATTTCTACATCAAAATTTAAAAAGTGGGGACATGGGGACGATAACTCAAACGACTTCTTTTATTTAGATGTAGACGCTCACTATTGAAGATACATGATGATAAATGTGTCAAGAACCTATTGCTCTCTTCTTCCCCATTTTTAGATCTTAAGGAATGTTATATTCCCTTATTCGGTCTAAATCTTTGTCGTCGCCTATTAATTCTAGAAGCGCCTTAGTTAACCCGATGGGTAAGTTTCTATTGTCACTTATATTGAAAAGGAACTGGCGGTGCTTATTGAGAGTAGCTGGCTGCTGAAAAATTAAGGGGGTGCTTAGAACTTACTAAGAATGTGAAGGTGAAAGCCTAGTCGGACCTTGTGTTGATGTGCTGTTGAACTTTCTGTTGAACTTTCTGCTGACGTTTTGTTGAAATGTCTGTTTAACTTTCTGGTTATCAACAGTTGAACATTCGGCACCTTCACCTCTCAAGGCGGCCTGTCTTGCGCGTGCGGCTGCGGCCTCTCTCTCCATCTCCACCAATTCTGCATTCCCAGAACGCCTGCGTCGCATTAGGGCCGCAAGTTGCTCTCGTCGGGCCGCTGCCGGCGCTTCATACATAGGCGCTTGCTCCCGACGGTGGTTACGACGAGCGGTATTTCGAGCTGCTCTAGCCTCCTCCACCGTGGCGTACTTGGACGGTCTTCCCCGCCCGCAACTAGGGCCTCATCATGTATAGCGATGTGGAATGAAGCTCCCAGCCCCTGCGGCGACGTATGCAAGGCGCAATCGCACGCCTTGTATACTTGCTCGCGCTTTCTTGCGCTTTGCTGTCACTTTAGCATACGCCAAAGAGGGTGAATGTGAAAACCTGTGCGCTCAAGAGACATCCATTAAATTGCTTGACATTCTCATTGAAATCCGCTGTTACTTATTACCTGTTTTCTCCCCCCAAAGGTCGGGGGTTCAAGTGCCCTAATTAAGGCTACCCAAATTAACTATGCCATAATCAAGTTTGCCCTAATTGACACCGAAGGTCGTCGGTTTGACTCCCACCAAAGGTCGTCGGTTCGGGTGCCTTTATTAACTCTACATGAATTACCTGTGCCTTTTGCGTCATTAGCTGCATCGGTGTGGCAACGATGTCCAGGGAGAAGTAATGTTGAAGAAGAGGACGACAAGCGCGTGAGCAATGGTACAAGCGCTCCGATTTTCTGTACATCATTAGCGGCATCGTTGTAGCAGAGATGTGGAAGAAACGATGACGAAAGCGCAAGAAGTGGCACGAGTGCTCCGATTTTCTGTACCTCACAACGCGACTATGAAACAAATAGATCTGAGGCCTTCGCCTTAAAACACTTCGGTGGGGTCTGGCTATCGAGTTGAGTGAGTAGCACGTGCACGTCTTTCTTGTCCTCACCTGTCTCTTCTCTTGCACGGTGCCCACTACTGTAGGTGGCATAATCCCTCTTCGTCAGAATGAGCATCGGCTCGTTGCTCAAGGAGTAGTGTAAGAAAGCAAAATAATGCATGCTCAAGGGACATGCTCGCGCATGGACCACAGCGACACCTATAGTAAAGTCATAAGTGTGGCGAACGTGATGTGCAGTCTCAATAAACATAGAGGTAACCATATTAGTGCAAAAGAAGCACAAACATAAGGATGAATAAACTGAAAGAAAATCCCGAACGCGCAAAATGTGGTCTCATACGCACGACGTGAACTAGGTCATGGCTAGGTTCTAGCCATGACCATGACTCTGGCACTGTTCGGGACCACTTCATAGTTCACGACACTAATGCGGCGCAGCACTTTGTATCGACCAAAGTACCACCTCAGCAACTTTTTACAAACGCCATGGCGGTAAACAGGGATACACGTCCACACTTGTCTGACGTGGACATTATAACGTCGTGCATCTGCGTGCTGCTTCCTCAGCGACCTTCCTCAGCTTGCTGAGCTAATTCGTCGGCGCGAATAGTTAGGTGGTCAGCATCTTGACATGGAAGCATAGCGTCCAGCATCGACTGAACTTCATGGTCGTAAAGGAAATGAAATATTGTGAAGCGCGTTGTTTCACCTGCGGTGGTCTTACGCAAAAGTCACGTAAGGCAAGACGCCATCCTTGTTTTGTGCTGGATGTCGATGTACATAGAGATCATGTTTGCGACGATCTTGCTTAATAGTTCCATAAATACGTTGGACTGCGGGTTGTAAGCTGTCGTCTTTGTAAGCCCCTATGTTGCTCAAATGAAAAAAAACCACGAGCCATTCCACTCTGTGAAAGTGGTTGACCAGCGAAGCTGTTTAGCACAAGACACGAAGGTGACGCATATCGTTTGAACAAGGATACGAGCTGATTTATTGTCTTGATGGGTGGTCATCGTGACCAAAGCTACGCACACTCATTTATTGTCTTGATTGGGGGTCATTACCTCTTGGGCAACTAGGGTGGTCGGTTGGGCCGAATTGGTGAGGCATAGCAAGGGATATGTCTGCTACACGGGACGTCTAAACCGCTCCCTTTTAAGTTGCGACACATCAATATTGAAATCACCGACAATGACAACAGGGGTATTTTCATCGCACCTAATTCACAGGCAGTGAGTAACCATGAACGTTGCCGGACTATGAGTCATTGCATTTTTTACTTGCTTACTGGGGCAGGAGCCATTGATGATGACAGTTTTTGGCATGCCGTTCTGTATGTTTTATGTGTGATTAGAAAGAATTTAAGCACTGTTCGCTTCACTTTGCTAAGTGCTTGTAGCCTCTGCCTTACGGGGCTATGAGCCATTGAATTTTTTGCTTGCTTACGGGAGCATGAATGCTTACGGGTGTATGAGCCATTGATGATAGTTTTATTTTTTTCACGTAGAACAAAAATGCACTGTGCTGTGAACGCCGTCCCTCTCTATGGGATTATGGTGGATGGTGCACCATGACGCAATACAGCCATACAATGTGGCACCTGAAGAACTGCCCTACCTCCAAAGCGCTGGCTCGTAGGGGCGCCTTTTTCTCAGCATAACCGGCTAAATAGTTGGTCGCAATCATCACCCACTTGTTTGCGTTGGTAAAGGAGGAAAAGGTCCGAGAACGCCCCCACCGACTTGTTCAAATGGTTTATGAAGCAGCTCAATATATTACAATAATCCGGCAGGCTTCATAGACGGCGACTTTCGTCGTTTATATTCACTTTAGCTTTAGGTATTGTGTTTGACACTTTCCGAACGTCTGGGCCAGTAATACATTTCGGGCCCTCTGGCAAGTTTTCGTGAGGAGCCTAGGTGGCGAGATGTGGTATCGTCATGGCATGGCCGCCTCATGGGCTAATGGCGCCTAGGAAGCCGTCATCGTCCTCTTATTCTCGAATGGAAAATTTGGCGAGTGCACGCAACGATGTGTCAGCGTCTTCGTGCTTGCGGTCAGACTTACAAAGAATAGTGACATCAAATTCCTGTAGCCACAAGCTCCACCGTGCCAGCAGTCCTGAAGGATCACGTATGTTTGCCAACGAACATAAGATATAGTCGTCTGTCACCACGTTGAAGGGTCTGCCGTAGAGATAAGCACGATACTTTGTGAGGGTTCACACGAACGAAACAGACTATTTTTTTCTGTGGTGGAGTAGTTCGCCTAGACACGGGGCATTGAATAGGTGGCATAGGCTGTTACTCATCAATGCCGTCTTGACGTTGGACGATTACTTGGCCAAAATCGATGTGACTGGCGTCAGTGTGTACATCAGTGTCAGCCTCATCGTCAAAGTGTGCCAGAATGGGCGCTGACTGCATTCGTTGTCGTAGTTCAGCGAAGGTTTCCCCTTGGTCATCGATCCAGGCAAATGATATGTCATCCATATTAAGGTGAGTCAGGGGCGACGCTGTCTTCGAGAAGTTTTCAATGAAACGGTGATAACACGGTACACAAGCCCAGAAAGCGCTGAACAGCGCTCTTGTCGGCAGGCGGAGGAAAGACTGCTACAGCGGCACATTTGTCGCAATCGGGTCAGACTTCTCCGGCTCTTACGATGTCTCCGAGAAACTTAAGTCCTTCATAACTGAAGTGACACTTTTCTGGTTTAAGTGTGAGATCAGCCACTCGGATTTTTGCTAGCATGTTTCGCAGATGATGAGGATGTTGCTCAAATGCTTCAGGAAAGATTACTACGTCATCAAGATACACAAGTCTGCCACTTGAGTCCAGCGGCCACCGTGTCTATCATTCGCTGTAAAGCTGCTGGGGCTCAACACAAGCCGACGAAAAGAAGCATTCGAAATTCGTAGAAGCTGCGAGGAGTCCCACAGGCAGTTTTTTTTCATGTTATCGTTCGTCCACCTCAATTTGCCAGTATCCGTTTATCAAATCAAGTGACAAAAAAAACTGGGCGTGCCGCAGTCTCTTTTACGAGTTGTCCATACGTGGCACTCAGTACACATCCTATTTGGTAAGGTTGCTGAGCAGAATTCTTGAAAAGAAGCTTAGCAGTAACACAGGCCGCGAAGAAGCGTAGTGGGGATGGCTGACAAGCGATCGCCACTGCTTCAGTTGCAAAACATTGAGCGACGTTTGTTATTTCGTCGACAAATGCTACCTAAGTTCAGTGGAAAAGGTGTCGATGCTCCTTACTAAAGTTGGTGACAAGCAACTGAGATCAGTCATCACGAAGCTGTAGCATACTCCTAGCTGCACAACCAGCTTGCATCAGTAGACGTGATAAGTTACTTCCTGCGACCACTTCACCTTCGCGCCACCATACGCCACTGTTACTAGGACACTGGCTAGTGTAGGATGCCTAACACTTTCGTTGTAAGCACAAAGCCCTTCGTCACGTAATTGGCGTCGTGCTCATCGATTGCTCGGGCGGCTGAGAAGGTTATTACGACTTCCCCTTAGTCAATAGCAGCGGCTATTCCTTCAGAGCATAAACTCCATGAATAATGTCACGAAAGCGTTCGCGCAGGACACGGCAGCTCGTTACAAGCTTCTATCCTTGAATCCGAATTCTTGTCGCGCAGGTGTCCAGTGGGGTGAAGGGTCGCCACCAGCCCTCTAAATCATCGATCCATACCAGGGTTTGACTATTTTTTTTTCGGGGCGTCACCATCATGGATTGCTACTGGCTCCTGAAAAACACGTCGGTGGGACCTGGCCATCGATGGGGGGTGATGATGATGATGATGGCCTCATGTTATGGCTCATACCCACTCGGGCATTGGCCAAGAATTGAGTGCTGAAACGATTACCTATTCTTTTGAAGTGCTGCTTATTCGATGAGAAAAAAATAAGAAAGAGAGATAAGGAAACATACAAAAACAAACAAATTACAAGACAAATATCAAGAAGTTATTCGTTTTGTTGACTGTATGTAACCGCAAACGGCATCAAATACGGCCCTGTGGCTGACCCCTATACTGACGCACCGAAAGATAGTATGATTTCTGATGATAACATTAACCCTAATTTAGCAAGCGGAAGTTCTAGATGTTTTTTTCTCAAAAATTTGTATCGTCGACATACCAAAAAATAACGATCTAGTGATTCTGTTTCTCGGCAGTATGGACACAGAGGCGATAGCGTCAGACCAGTCCTGTGTAACTGTAGGTTTAATGGAGGGACACGGACGCGTAATCTCGTGATCGCTACTTCTGATTGTCTTGATGGACACCACTGGATTTTCCACGGAAATTCGAGGTGCTGATATTCTATCCATGTTGTTATTGATTCACTGACATCTCTATGCATTGAATATTTACTATATCTGATTGCTGTTATGTGCGCCACCAAAGGAAGAACAGGCATTATAGGTCCACACAGGGATGATCGCGTTAATGAGTCTGCCATTTCATTTGAATGTAAGCCACAAGGGCCAGGTACCTATAATAGTTTTAGAGATTTCAACTGTGGAGGAACTAATGTTAGATACGTCTTTAGAGGTGGCGAATTGGCCGAAGCTGTAAGCAAAGTACAGACCGAAAGGAATCTGTTATAATAACCGCACTTATTGAGTTCGACGGGAGTTTCCGAAGCGCTAAAATCACTGCTAGAAGTTCGGCTTCAAAAACGGGTGTGAAATCTGGCAGTCCCAAGGAGAATGACCAGCCAAGAGGAAGCGAGTAAATGCCTCCGCCCGCCTTTTCGTTGTTCACTGAAGCGTCTGTAGCTATTATGTTATTTGTCTGCACGTGTGCAAGGTAATCTTGCAACAGGCTATTTAAAAAAGTGGCTGATTGAAACTTAGAGTTTGGGGGGGGGGGGGGGGAAATGTCATCAAAATCTATCTTAATATTCTGATGTGAATCGGTTGACGGCATTACCTCTCGAATGTTCACATTCAGTCTGTCTAATTGTTTTTGTACAAATATAATCTGGGGAGTGTGACAACGCGTCCAATGAGCTAGGAAGAAGGAATTTCGATCATTAATAAAGGCGTATTCAGATCGTCTAAGCGGCAAGCTGTAAAATTTCAGAAATGCTGGAGTTGTTAAGATGTGAAATCTGCAGGGCAATGTTGGTAGGCGCGCTTCTTGATAGATAACATTAATAGCCACAAACCTGGGGAGTCCCAGACACAGGCGTAGGGCCTCACGCTCCAAAAGAATCAGAGGCTTTATTTTATAAGCAGGGCCACCTGAGAACAAGACACACCCAAATTCCAATATGGGGCGCATATACATTTATAAATCATCAACAGTGAATCCCTACGTAGTCCATATTGTCGGTTACTCATTCTGCGCAGAATGCCTAAAGCACGTTGTGCCTTACCCGCTACACTTTCTATGTGTGGACTCCAGTTGAGTTTTCTATTATATGTGATCCCCAAATATTTGAGAGACTCAACCTGTGGAATGGGTTCTTGCTTATAATTTATAGAAATTGAAACCTGATCCATGGCCGAGAACACTAAAATGGCGCTTTTGCTTACATTTACTGACTTACAAATTGTCGTAAGCCATACTTCTAGCATACTCATGTATCTTTGTAATTTTTGGTATAAAGTTTTAATGTCAGTGTCATCCGCAAAGAATGCAATGTCATCTACATACACGTAAACGTGCACGTCCTGACAAGTGGGAGTGGAGCTCATCAATGTATTAAATAATATTGGGGATAGGACTGCTCCTTGGGGAACTTCGCGACTTTGTCTGAATTTAGACGAAGAAGATCCGTCCTTGAAGCAATAAAATTATCTTGATCGCAAAAATTCTGCCAACCACGTGGTAATATAATTGGGGAAATTACGACGCTATAGAACTTTTGCAAATTATACGACATCGAGGCTGTCAAAAGCTTTAGCTATATCTAATTTCATCAAAGCAGAATATTCTCTCCTTTTCCGGGCAAGTTGGATGCGGCTCTCTAAATCAGCATGGGCACACCATAATGAGCAATTAGCTCTGAAGCCTATTTGATTTGGACTTAATATTAAATTATCCGTCATCCAGATAGTAATTCGGCAATGTAATACCCTCTCTATGAGTTTGACCATATTAGAAGTAAGAGAAATACGTCTGATGTTTTCTATGTTATAACCTAGTCCTTGTCTTTTAGGTATCGGGATTACTTTAGCTACTTTCCAATAGTAAGGTTTCCAGGCTTTGTGTAAGGAAAAGTTTATAATGTTTAGAAGGTCTCCAGGAGATAGATCAAATAAAATTTTCATCATGTGAATGGTAATTCCATCAGGACCAGGGGCTGTCAAAGGTAAGTTTCGAATCACTTGAGCTAATTCAGGCAATGTAACTTCAGTAAACAATGATGATGGGACTCATTTTTGCAAATTGTACGACATCGATGAAGTGAGTCTACTCTCCAAGCCTTTAGCAAGGAGTTCAAGAGATTTTCTCATTTCATCGGGAGACAGAGTGACATAATCAATATTATTTGGCGATGGCAGAATTTTCCGATATCTCATATATCTAAACAACGATTCTTTGCTTTTTGATTTAGAAAGGAAATCATAGTGTTTCTTATCATAATCTTCTTTAGCTTTAGCAACTGTACGTTTAAGTACAGCAGCGTAAAACTTGTAATCAGACCAATTTTTGGGGCACTGATTGTAGAGGAGCTGCTTCCAAACTGCCTGTCGGCGGCGGTAGTCTCGCGTGCAGTCTGTATTCCACCAAGGGTTATAAGATGTTTGCTTTGCAGATGTAACACAAGATTCAACCTTTTTGTATGTTCTTTTAATTACCGCACAAAGTTTCATAGCCTTGGTGCCTTCATGCTCGTCAGAATGAGAAGCCAAATGTACCTTAAGATCGGATTTAACTTTATTATAATCTACAAATACGCGTACCTGGGAGCATGATGGCATAATCGGGCAAGCAATTTCAACCATTATTGGAAAGTGGTCACTCTTGGTGGCACAGTCCAAGGCTGTCCAGGATGAGCTAGTGAAGGACGAACTTACGAAACTTAAATCCAACGCGGAGCGGGACTGGTTACAAATATACGTAGGAATTGTAGTGTTCAGACAAGACAGATTATTATCTATTGTCCAATTTCACAAGCGTTTGCCACATTGGTCAGTTCGAAAGCCCCAGCACGTGTGATGGGAGTTGAAATCTCCAACAAGAATTTTGTCTTTACACCATGAAGACACTGCTGAATCCAAGCATCCAGTGTTCTGCACACCCGACGGAAAGCATAAATTTACTAACGAGAAAGGTAGACACCCTGGTATGGTTATATCTAATGCAAAAATTTCACTTTCGGGAGACATATACTTATATGAAATCTTTGCCTTGAGGCTAATTTTGTTAGTGATAAAGAAAGCTAAACCTCCGCCCTTCGATGGTCGGTCCAATCGGAAAGATTGATAGTTATTCAATTGAAAAGATTGATGTCCTGAAATCCTTGTTCCTTGCAAAGGCGCGATCGCCAATAATATCCGGGGAGAATTTCGATGATGAATACAATAAATCTGTTGCTGCAGAGGGAATCGATCGGCAATTCCAATGGAGAATTTTGAGGAGACCTATGGTTGCAAAAGTACGGACTCAGTAACTGCCTTACTTAAAATGCTTTCCTTTAATAAATCTTCCTTTGTAATGCTGTCTTTCAGATAATTTTTTTGTCCTTGAGTGAGTTAGAGTCGTAACTTTATTAGACAAAGGGGATCTACATCGTTTTAACGATCGAGGATCCATGTCCATTTCATCTGCGCCCTCTGTGTTATCATTGAAGCCTGCGCATTGGCTTTGGTTGACATCGACCGATCGGCTTACAATTTGGGCATCTTGGGACGTGCAATTGGTGGTTACTTGTTCATTTGAAGGACGTGGACAGTCAGTTGTTTGAGAAGGTATACCAACTGCTGTTGTTGTTCCGAATATCTGCGCCATCTGGCTAGTTAGAATTTGTGTCAAGGACTCACAAATGTTTCCAGCTAGGCGCTCCATAGCTTTTTCCATCGCCCTTTTGATGGCATCAGCAATCGAAAGTGAAAGAAACGCATCCGTTGCTGTCGCCTGGCGGGCTGAGACACCGGCGTATCCCTGTGTCCTAACATGAATTTCAGTTACGGCTTCTCTACGGGAACAACGTCTTCGTTCAACGATTTCCAGAATTTGAATTTCCCATGCCTTTGCGGAGCAATTAGGATAATCAGCAGAGTGCGCGTCATTGCAGAGGCAGCACCTTTCTTCCTCGCTTTTGCACTCGCTAGAATTGTGCGCTTCGCCAAAAATTCGGCACCTGGGAGCAGATCTACATGCTTTTAAGGTGTGTCCGTAGCGCCAGCATTTCACTCATTGGAGGGGACGAGGGGACAGAGGTTCCACTCTGTAGATTAGAGGCCATGCCTTTATCTCTGATGGTCGAGTTGTCCCTGCAAATGTGGCTATGACCGACTCATTGGGAATCCTGTTTTTCTCGACCAAACGTCCACACCGATAGACTGAAATTACACCCGCCGGTGAAATGTTCACGCCGACGCCACGGACAAGCCCTTTCACACATGCCAAGTGCGGAGGAATAAATGCGCTCACCGGATTGGCGGCAAACAGCGAACACTTTAAAAGGTCTTGTACAGAGAACTGGTCTGCAGAAAAGCAGAGGATACCCCCTCTGCCAAACGGGCGGACCTCAATGATGTTCTGAAAATGGGCCGTCGCTGATCGCAATTCCACCTGAATCACTTTTGGATTCTTCATCCGTATGACTCCGTCATCGGTTGGGACAAGAGCCACAGGAACTGATGTGACGCCGTTGCGTAGAAACAGATCCACAGGTAAGTCCTGCTGAGGAATAGCAGCGGACCAGGGGAAGACCCCTGGCCCTGGTGAAGAAAAAGGAATCTGCGTGGTCTGATTAGCTAAATAATAATGATACTAGCAAAATAGTTGACAATCGATAAAAAAAACAGCTACTCAATCCTTGGCCAAAACCCTGGGAGGCAAGGGCAGCTCCACTGGAAGCGGCAGTCGAACTTCTTTCTTGTCAACGCCTGCCTCTTGACTTGCACTATGCCCACTACTGAAGGCGGCCATATTTAGTCCTCCTGTTTGTAATTTCTCTCACTGATTCAATTACAGAACAAATGGTGTATCAAGATACATACTTAACGGCTATGAATTTGTCATTCATTTATTATATTTTTTGAGCCACCCCATTGCAGTGTCGGGTAAATCACGTGTTCACGCTGTTGACGCGTCTTGTATTATGCAATTACTTGTTTTTTGTCGTGTAAGGTCACTAATAATAATTTTATTGCTTTTATAAATATTCTCTCGCAGAACATATACATGTCATTTTAACAGCTTCTGCATGTTTTATTATTTTACTGCTGCTAAAAGTTCACGTTACTGCAAGTTCACGTGCTTTCCCTAGATTAAGCCAATGCTCCAGAAGCTCAAGTGTCAGCGCCGTCAGTAGAGCGCCAGTGTTTCTACTTTGTAGACCATCATGCTTTACTGCAGACACACGCCACACTAGACGCCGTGTCGCTGTCGTAGCCGCTTTTGTTTCTACATATGCCTTCCTAGGGAGCTCGTTTGCATGTGCCTGTTTTTCTACACCCCGCCATTTGGCGAGTGCCTTCACTAGGAGCACCAGTATTCAGCACAACAGCCAACGCAACAGCCGCATTGTCTACGCTCCACAGATTTGAGTGCTCCAGAAGATACAGCAGCTTTATTTGCTCTTTGTTGAGTTAACCTGCACCACCATAGCCTTGGATTAGTCTGCGAATAGTTTTCTAAGCAGAATAGCCTTCTCCTGTACGTCGTGCCAAACTATGCCTCACCGCGCATAAGAAAATTTCGCTCCAAGATATTGCGGCGCTTGCGCCGAAATTCGATACGGGCATTGTTATTACAAGCACATGTTTTCAATATTTATTTATCATTTGTAAAGTTGTTAACAGATTTCGTTCAAAAGAGTGGAGAGAGTCATAGCTCTTCTATGGCGATCCACATCGCCAGCAGGGTAATGAAGAAGGGAAGACGACGAGGTTAGCCAGAGGAATGTAGCAATAAATTGGTTCTACCTGCAGTACTCTAGTCAAATCTTTACATTGGTGCAGTCGAAAACAGGAACCTGTGGAGAAAAAGATGAATGTCGCGTTCAACGAAGGACGGACCACCATGGAAGACTACAAAGCAAGTGACGAACAACATGCCGGGCCACTGGAAGATGTCACCACGCCTGATGTTCTATGGAGCGATCCAATGCCTCCGAGGAACGCCTTTGCGGGCTGCGTGACAGTACCCACAGAAACAGTTTGCGTGTACGTACATGTGTGTGTAGTTTGTTTGTTTTTTCTTTATTTTTTATTTTTTATTTTATCCTTCTCTCTCTCACCTATCGCATCCCCTTGCCCCTCCCCCAGTACAGGGTAGCCAACCGGAGATAACCTCTGGTTAACCTCCCTGCCTTTCCTTTGCCTTTCTCTCTCTCTCTCTCTCTCTCCAATGCCTCCGGGTTTACGGCTGACGACACCGTCACTAAGGGTACCGTTCCGGCCTCCAATGAACAAGGCGAGTCTTAAGCTTGTTTTAAAGGACCCATCTTAACTCATGAAACTCAGCTAGCTGTAACACCGCCTGACAGTGATCTAACTATTCTGAACGCACTACTTGACCTTCAGAAATGTCAGATGAAGGGACAGCAGCAGCTGGTAGATCTTCTAGTTATGCTGTCAAGATCTGGAAACCAGAGAGAACAGCCTTTCTTAAAACCAGGCAAATTTGATGGCAATTCGTCTAGTGTACATACCTGGCTTCATTTTTATGAGTATGCTTGCTCCACGAATCAATGGTTGATTGACGCGGATCGCAAACAGAACATGCTGGCATTTCTGTGTGGCAATGCACGGAAATGGTACAATCTTCGGTTAAGCTCCCAGTTGAATGAACCATGGAATGAGTGGAAGGAGAGTTTCTCTCGAGCATTCAAGAAGAATCTCGTGTAACTTTAGAATAACGCCATATTCTACAGTCAGAAAGCAATGAACATAAGAGAGCATGTGTTGGAAAAGTGGCATTTAGTCTGTACAGCCGAGCCGAACCTTCCAGAATCGTCAGTTATCGCCCTCTTTATACATTGTATGACAAAAAAGTGCCAGGAACAAGTTCTAGCTAGGTCGCCAAGCACAATGGGCCAACTGCTTCAGTCACTGGCGTACGGTATGACGACAGATTTTAATGCGCCATCAAGAGGGACAGGAGACACAACTTTAGACCAAGCGACAAGTACACGCGAGGCTTGGTACTTCATAACCAGGCATACCTCCAAAGGTCTAGGCACCACAGAATCTCACCAATATACTGAAGAAACGGTGTTCCTTGTTAAATCAGACGCTCTGACATTGCCGATGCTTGTAAACAACCGAAACGTGTCAGCATTGATTGACAGCGGGGCTTCCGTGAGCCTAATTAATGAAACTGTAGTGGAGTCAACCAGCATCACTCCCGGAAAGCCTATTCGTGTGTGTAGATACCATGGTTCATCTCGGGATTGCCATAAATGGACAACAGCAGCTCTTGAGGTTGAAGGTCAAAAGTTCAAGGTGGAAGCGCTCGTCGGGTCAGCGGTGAACTTCGCCTTTCTTTTATCACGACCTGATACGAAGAATATGAACATCAACATACTATGGAATGGCGAGGTAACTATTGAAAAACTTGAGCAAGGTATGTGTTTGACGGAAGACCCCTACGAACGAAAGCCATCATGCGCAGAAAACGTGCCGCTGAAGTTCCCTGAGTTAATCCGCATTGGGCCGTATCCCGAAGCCACAACCACGATTGAAGTGCCGCTCTTGTTGCATGACAGCACAATAGTCAGAAAAAAGCCGTATAGTCTCAGTCATGAAAAGAACGTATTGCTCAGAAAAGAACTTCAAGGCATGTTAGAAGCAGGGATCATTGGCCCATCGACATCCTGTTTTGCTTCCCCTATTACCAATGCACCAAAGGAAGATGGATCATTCCGGCTGTGCACTGATTACCGAATGATAAGCTGACTGATCTTTTTCCATACCGGATGCCTAGGATAGATGGCATCATTGACGAGACTGGAGGATGCGAATGGTTTACACGTATATACTTCTACAAGGGGCACTTGCAATACCACTGAAAGAAGAGACTATTTACGGCATTCGTCGCACTATTTGACATCTACGAGTATAATCGGTTACCATTTGGCTGAAAGAATTCTGGGTCGCGGTTTCAGAAGATGATGAACGAAACGCTGAGCAAATTCATTGGAACATTTTGTAATGTATATGTGGATGATATCATTGTCCACTCCAGGACAAGAGAAAACCACGAGAAACATTTGTGTAAAGTACTTGAGGCACTAAGCACCGCATGACCTCAGATTATCATGAAGAAAAGCGAGTTTTTTGCAATAAGGTGGTTTTCCTCGAAAGGGTGTTTGATGGTCAAACAAAAAGCACCAAGGAAGAGAGTGTTCAACGCATCAAGAAAAAGGTGAAACCGTGTGATGTTCGTTCCCTCCGAGTGTTTTTGGGACTGGCGGGCCATTTCCGTGCATTCATAAGAGACTATGCCGCAAAAACCTAATGCCTCACCGCATTGACCCATAAGGGCGTGCCATTCATGTGGTAAGAAGAGTGTGAGAATAACTACACTGTACACTACCCTTTATTTATGCTTCCCGACTTCAAGGTGCACTTTAATCTCTATACCGACGCATCTTATTATGGAGTAGGTGCCATACTCTACCAGCGTGATGCTACATAGCACCAAGGAAAGGAGCTGAGGGTAGTAGGTTACTACTCTTCCACATTTACGAAGACATAAGAAAATTATGCAGCTACGGAGAAGGAAGAACTGGCGCTGGTGTTAGCCTTGCGATACTTCAGAAGCCAACTGTAAAGCAGCCACTTCAAGCTGTTCACAGACAACCAGGCGTTGACGTACCTGTTAGAGCTATCTCAGCCGAAGAGCAGAATAGCTCGGTCGGTTAGCGAAGCACAGCAATTCAGTTTTGACGTCATACATCGCCCGGGACCGAAACATCAAGATGCCGATGCCCTATCTCGACTCCACGTGCCGCATGAAACCTCAACTAGAAATGTAAACCTGTTATAGCTTTGGGAAGGCACGCAGGAAGTGGATCTAAAGAATGGCAAAATTTACGTCCCGAAGACCAAAGTGCGAATAGTCCTGAAGCTTTACCACACTAGTCCAGAGACAGGAGGACGTGACGGATTCTGGAAGACATACCACAAAATAGCCCCGCGTTTCACGCGGAAAAACATGAAAGAAGACGTCACAAACTATGTGAAAACTTGACATCAGTATAAGCTTGTTAAAGCCAAGTACAAGCCTAGAGGCAACAGGATGGTCTTACCAGGGCATTGCGGTATCCCCTTCTCGGTTGTGCATCTTGATTTCAGTGAAGGTGGAGGGAGTTAGGAGGATGCAAGCATTCCTTGTCGCCGTGGACGAGTGCACGCGTTTTGTAGCCGCGAAAGCTGGAAACGAGGACGCAAACTGCGTGATATCATTACTGGATCGAGAACTCTTCAAGAAGGTCAGAATCGTCATCGCAGACCATGGCCCAGCCTTTAAAAGCAAAAAACGGCGACTTTGGGCTGAGAAAAACAATATCACCCTTAGCTTCCCAGCACTTCACCATCCGAAAGCGAATTCCCATGCAGAGTGAGTGATAAGGGACTTGAACATGTATCTACGATTATACCCCGAATTCAAAGGCGGCTGGAAATGCGCCTTGGGAGCCGCTGTTTTACATCACAGCAGGTCATATACAGCAGGCCTGGGATGCACCCCACATTTTGCGGCATTTGTAACGGGCTCATGGCTGCCAGCGGACCACGACTTGGGCTTAGTGAAATAAATTGATCTAAAGGAATATCCCAAGACTTTTCATCAGCGATGAAAACATAGAGCGACAATGAAAAAGAACTTTGACCGCAGACACTGCACAAAGATGCCGGAGATTGAACCAGATTCGTGGATTCTGGTCCGAAATTGACTTGATTATAAAATGCCGTTTACAGGACCTTACTATGTCATCAAGACAGCTAGACAACAAGGACTGCTGAAGAAAATATACTACCAAGGACCCAGTGGAAAAGTTGAAAAGGCTTCAATTGGGAACGTGCTACCGTGTTACCATCGTGGAGGCCAGGACAGCCGATTGGGAGTGTGTGGCGATCGACATCGTCATCGGGCAATGAAGAAAGGAAGACGACGAGGTTAGCCGGAGGAATGTATATGGGTTCTGCCGGTAGTACCCCGGTGAAATCTTTACATTGTGAATAGTCTGCGAATAATTTTCTGAGCAGAATAGCCTTCTCCGCTACGTTGTGCCAAGCTATACCTCACCGCTCATACGAAAATTCCACTCCAACATATTGCATCGCTTGCGCCGGAATTCGATGCGGGCATTGTTATTGCAAGCACGCGTTTTCAATATTTATTTGTCATTTTGTAAAGTTATTAACATCTTTCGTTCAAAAGAGTGGCGAGTGTCAAAGCTATGTATTGCAGGGCTCCTGAATCAATCATCTGCCATACTTACAGTGCACGAGGAATTGTCAGGTCTCCGACAGGTTATACTGTGGTTAGAAACGCGGTATCTATAGGTGCACGTTAAATTTTCATAAACTGGTCTCTGCAAAACAAAAAAGGACATGCAGTTATATTGGTAGCTTTACTCTGTTTGATTAGCTGTTAGGTAAAGAAGCAAAAGCATTCGTTGCAACTGACTAAAAAACATTCTAGGAATTCTGAGAGATGTAGGCATCACGCATGGAGCGTCATCACTACATTCACATAAAATACGAAATAAAAGTCATTGATACCCAACGCACTCGTTCGGCAGCATATGAAGGAAAGCATTAGTCAAGCGGTGTGTTAAATCCTATACTATACTACTACAAACGGCACATACGCAGAATTGTGTTTTTTTGCATCCTAGGCAGCGTGAAACCACATGCAATGATTGTGTTTATCCACCCCAAAAGGCCCAACTTTCCTCATGTAGTTGTTATATTTATGCACTACACTAACAAACTATGCCAGAATGTTAACTCCAAATCAAGTGGATGTCAGTCTGAGAGGTATTCGCACTTATGTCACAAGGACGAATGCGGTGCATGATGCTTGTCGAGGTAAGAATTGTGTTGACAGATGAAATGCTGTCACCGCGGCCGTGATTTGATACCATGATCTCGTGCTTAGCAGCGCAACACCGAAGCTACTAAGCAACCGCGGCGGGTGCGTTTTGCACTTATCATCATTTATGTAAAGGTATTCACTGACGAGAATAAATGATTGGTAGCTTGCGCTTTGTACTTGCTTCTTGTGGTCTTTCTTTCTTCAAGTCCTAAAACTCAGTGTAACACATTCAGATATTATTCTGCTCTTCTTGAACTGCCACAAAATTCAAGTTTAGCTAAAAGTGTGGGAACATTATTGCCGGTATGCGTGCAAAGTTGAATGCACGTTAATAAATTACCGCCCTTTCTAAAAATGTTTTCATCAAGTATATGAAAGCATGACGGGGCTATCATTCGCCATACCTCCCAGTCCATCTAGGGCCCACCCTGTTAACATATTGAGATGTCCGGGAATCTTAAGTGTAATGTGTTGTGATAACTTAAGGTTCGTGTTCATTATTGAAATTTCAAATCTTGACTGAACCCTCGTTTCCGCCCTTGTGGGGTTGGTGGTTTGTAGCAACCAGCGGGTTTAACCTGCCGATCAACGCTGGTGATTGCTGCGCCCGAGCGTCTCTTACAAGATAACTCCGGTACTTAAAAACCTAAAGCTTCTTTGCGGGCTATAATTAATTCTTCCGGGAACACAGTGTTGAAGGCATGCACGTGAAAAGTCTTTCTTTAGCAAGTTCTCCGGCGGAACGTCCCTTTCATCTCACGTATTTAGGCATGACCACACGAAGTCTTGAACGTCTCCTTTTTCTTTATATGGAGTACAGTTTAGAGAAGCAATACGCCCCATCTTAAATACGAATGCTGGTGTATGAACAGATCCAGTTCTTATTGGATAAGAAGTGCCGCTATCTCTCGGCGATATCGCTTGGTTACGCAGGACATAAGTGATAGAAACAAAAGTGACCAAAAGTCACCACGAATGTCAGATTTTTCGCATTTAATTACTTGTGCGTGCCTTAATTTTATAAGGATGAAAGATCATTGCGTATATGCGAGAGCATCAGCTTTCTCGCTGTCACCCAAATCCGCGTGGGAGGGAATCAACTGAAGCTTTACATTGAAGCCTTTGTTTTCGAGTACATTCACGAGGGCTAATGATTTACGCAGGAACCTGGTGAGGGGTAGACCATGAAGCAAAGTCTTTAGTTTGCATAGATCAGCAGCTATTGCTACGCTTTCCGCAACTGTCGACGAGACTATGCAGTACAGACAGCCAGACCACGTAAATATCAGGGAGGAAGCGCAGAACGCAGCTGCTTAGCTTTTTGGCCTTGTTTTCATGAGTTATCACAGGCGCCCGCCGTGTCCGCGTTGAACTAAACAAGTCAACCTGTTTGTGAATCGTAGATATGTCGGATATTTTAAGGGAAATTAGGTAGACAATGCTGAAACCGCCTGAAAGCACTGACTGGAAGAAATATAGTTACAGAAATACAACACCATCTTCGTGGCATGATGAGAGTATTCTTTGCATGCAAACATCATCACATTGGTCAGATTCGTCCGCTACGCCTAGCGTTGCACTGAACACATTAGGTACTATTTATGAACAGGTTTCAGGATATCTATAAATAAAATTTCTTCAAAAGCGTGGTGTAAGTAATGGTGAACATCAGAGGATTTCATAGACGTAGTAAATATGCGCTAATAAACTAAAATAGCGTAATTAACGCTTTAACCCTTAAATTTGGAGAACTTATTGCAACGTTGCAATTGAATTGGTTCTCTGCATGCCTAATCATCTTTCAGATATGGAAAATTCAATTCCCCTCGCAAGTGTAGCGCAATGAATTAGGGCTCATCGAGCGCGCGAAAGCAAGACTTAGAAGCTTAGGAGAACATGCAGCCGCGCCCTAGATTTAACTTTACTGGGAGACGTCACATGCTGGAGAGCCGCTTCCCGCGTCTGCATCTCACAGCTCAAGTAATTAGTCATCGAAAGCATTGAACGGCGTCGCTGGGCCAGGGCAATATCGATTAAACAAAGCAAATAATCTCCACTAGAGTTTTTTTGGCTTCATTGTCTGTTTCTTTATATTGTTGCCATAGCAAAAACAACCAATAAAGAGAGCCCCTGGGATCGATTTATTCTCTTCGTTCAAGGTACGAGTTGGTGGGCTCAAGAAATGAGGTTTTAATAATAAGAATATTAATAATAATAATAATAATAATAATAATAATAATAATAATCTTTATTACATCCAGTCATGTCGTGCTTAGAATATCTAGCCCGCATAAGAAACATTGCTTGTGTGCGAGGCTGGGCAGTCAGCTGGTAGTACTGATATGTGTACAAATAAATGAATAAAGAAAAAAAGAAATATAGGAAAAATGTGATATTGCAAAAAAAAAGATAATGTTGCATCAGCAGCTAAAAAAGAGACATTGACATTAAATATAAATTCACAATCAGGTTCACATGCTTCAAACCCTGAAGAAAAAGTTTAAAAGATATGGGCATTACGTATCACCCATGACCTTAAATGTGATTTAATTTGTTTCAATGTTCCTGCGATATTATTCTCATTCAATTTATTGAAATTAGCCGGCACGTAGAAAGCACGAGTCCTCTTGCCGTAGTTCGTGTGCACACGAGGTACCACGCATCTTTCTGTCAGACGTAAGCTGCGAGATTTCAGGTTCGAATTTTTGAAATTACTAGAAAAACAACTCTTACAGATGGCGTCGAACAAAACTTGTTGCTCGACAAACAACATGTCTGACTGGTACATGCTCACCAAGACATCTTCCCCATGACCAAGTCTGCCATACGAGAGGCTATAGGCAATTTTTTTAGGATGCGGTTAACTACCTTAAGTCTACTAAAGGAGCAAAACCATAAGTTGTTATTCCGTACCTTATGATCGATTCGCCCAAGTGCTTTGTAAACCATTTTACGAACATTTACATCACAGAAAGATCTTAGGGCATACAAATGAGTGCACACAGCACGTAAGCGCCTTGCGAGCTCTCCAATGTGGACATTCCATGACAACGTGTCGTCGAAGTGTAGCCCTAGGTATGTTGTGTTATTTACCAGAGTTACCGGAGGACATGAGCATGCAAGGCAGTCACTGGTGTGGAGATAAACAGGGGAAATATCCGCGACTACCTTGTATGGGCTGTGAAAACATATCATGTTAGTCTTTGATTTATTAATAAACATTTTGTTGTAAATGTACCAATCAAGTAGTTTGCAGACATCATACTGTAGTGCTCTAGCGGCTTCGTTCGAAATTTCTTTCGATACAACCAAAGCCGTGTCATCAGCGTATAAATAAATTTTTGATATTAGTGGTAAGCAAGCAAGATCATTCATGTAAATGTTAAACAAAAGCGGTCCCAATACGGACCCTTGCGGTACCACTGATTTAACACGCAATAAAGAACTATAAGACTCCGCCACACGGACACACTGCTGTCTGTCTGTTAAATAATTTTTAAAAGATGAGTAATACGGGCCTCTGAAACCAGATCTGCTTAGTTTTGATAGTAATCGTTCATGATCTAATGTGGCAAATGCTCGTTGTAAGTAATCTAGTACATTCTTCGGTACGGAGAGGTGCGTCAGGATGCACATCGCTAAATCAAGAAACCAAAATAGCAATAACAAATAAGAAATGCTATAGATCTCGACGTGCATGTACGAGGGGCGGTCAATAAAATTTCCTCCTGGTCCACTCAGTCACTCTAAGGCTTCTGCAAACAAGCACTTACCCGAGCCCCGCGGCGCTGCACACAATGTACCCCGAACGGTTCCCAAGCCCGGACTGCCCTCTGTGTGGTGATTATGCGGACTTCGAACATGTCCTGTGGGGCTGCGCCTCTGCCGGTCCCCCTTTCACTCAAGAGGAAATGATGAAGTTAATTAAGGCCCAGGATCAGACCTCTCAAATCCTGGCAGTCCAGAGGGCTCGCGAGAGGGCCGTCAGGTTTCACCTGATGGTCCCCGAGTGGGCCTAGCCAGGTGACGTGGAGCTTGCTTACGTCTATAGTGGACCGAATAAAGTTGTTTCTCTCTCTCTCTCTCTCTCTCTCTCTCCTGGTCCACTTTCTCTGGGATCAGGATCATGAAAGTTGCCATATATATTCTTGTGTTTCTACATAGCCGATACCAAGAGCCACAAATGACTAGCGTTGTTTTACGCCGCTGTGGATACCACTGTTATAGAAGCCCTCAGACTGGACTTGGCGCCATGACTTTACTTGGGCAATGCAAGTGTCATTGTCGGAAGAGTATCTGATTTTCAAACATAACTTCATAGATGGAAAGAGGTGGAAAATTGAAGACACGAGGTCCACGTAGCAGTGTCCTGGAAGAGCAGGGTGCCTATTGCCAGCATACCATGCCAGATGATTTTGATGGCTTCCTTTAGCTTCGTCAGTAAGTTGGCATAATAGGACGCCATTGCAGTGGCGACTTTTCGCACGAACTCTATCGTCACCACTGCTTGCTTATGACAAAAACTTTCAGCATCACTTTGCTACCTGAGCTTTGCACGCGTGCTTTTTAGGATGGTGACGAGTTGTAGTGCTTTCATTGTTTATGCTTGAATATATTTTCTCGGTCATAAGGAAGAACGCAGGTTTCATTTTGTGCAGTTGTTGCTACGCAAAACACATCTTCGCTGATAATGCACTACGTCAAGAGCTCGCTGCTTCCCGTAAATCGGCGCTGCTTATCAAAACAGAAGGCAAGCGAGGAAACCAATGCGCTGACACATTTCTGACGAGGCAATGTTCTTGAATAATTTTTTTATAAAAACCCAAACAGTGACAGTGGCCTATTAAGCTAGATCTTGTTATGTGTCGACCTTCCGGTATTGCGGTCTCCATTTTGGTACAGTGTCCCCATCAATGGCCGAATGAGGTCAACCGGAAATCGGTGCCGTTTCAACTGAGTTCCGTCCCCATTCTAACCGCCTACGCTAGTGCTCAACAACTAGTAAAGATGGCGCATTTGTCCCTTACACCAGTCTTCATTTCATGAAAATTTTGTTAGGGAGGTCTATCCCTGTAAACTGCCAGAAACATTAGTTTACCAAAGTTTTGCACCGCCTAGATAACAAGAAAGAGCGTTTATTCCGGAATGCCGAACTTAAAGGGGGCGCCCATAACTAGGTTAAGTATTATGCAGCTGAGAAAGCTTATCTCACTGCAGCCCGTAACGCCGAATTCTTTTTCTTTAACAACGATTTGCCTAATATGTTAACTGAGAGCCCCCGCATATTTTGGCAGCTAATTGAGGCCCATGAACGGTATAGCGGTGTCATAGAGGTAGAACATCCGCCTTGCGTGCAAGAGGTCCATGGTTCGAATCCCGGTGCCGCGCAATTTTCCACCGGAATAAAAAAAACAATCCGCGAGTTGATAAAATTCCATAAACAGGCCTGGAGTGCGGCCTGATCCCGGTGACCAGAACCGGTAACACAGTCCCTCACCAGAGCAGGATTGGCCACTGTGGTGCAGTACTTGGCCACAACCTCCTATATGAATACAACGATCAAACCCTGGTCCTCAGTCCCCAGCAGCTGCGAAGCAACTGACCACAGCGGCGGTCAGACCTGCGACGCTGCAGAGGGTGCTAAGAATCCGTGGCTCCGGACAGGCCGCCATTGGAATATGAACCTGGCAACGTTTAACGCTGGAACGTTATCCAGTGAGGCGAGTCTAGCAGTAATATAGGAGGAATTAGAGGGCAGCAAATGGGATAGAATAGGGCTCAGTGAAGTTAGGAGGCCAAATGAAGCAAATACAGCGCTAAAAAGCGGGCACTTCCTGCGCTACCGGGGCTTAGGGGAGAGACGAGAACTAGGAGTCGGTTTCCGTATAACAAGAATATAGCTAGTAACACACAGAAATTCTATAGCATTAACGAGACGGTGGCAGGTCTTGTTGTGAAACTTAATAAGAGGTGCAAATTAAAGGTCGTACAGGTCTACGCCCCTACATCCAGTCAAGATTACCAGGAAGTCGAAAGCTTCTATGAAGACGTGGAATCGGCGATGGGTAAAGTCAAAACAAAATACACTATATTGATGGGCGACTTCAATGCCAAGCTAGCTAAAAAGCAGACTGGAGACAAGTCAGTGGGGGAATATAGCATAGGCACTAGGAATAGCAGGCGAGAGTTATTAGTAGACTTTGCAGAACAGAATAATATGCGGATAACGAATACTTTCTTCCGCAAGCGGGATAGCCGAAAGTGGACGTGGAGCAGCCCGAACGGCGAGACTAGAAATGAAATAGACTTCATACTCTGCGCTAACCCTGGCATCATACAAGATGTGGACGTGCTCAGCAAGGTGCGCTGCAGTGACCATAGGATGGTAAGAACTTGAATTTGCCTAGACTTGAGGAGGGAACGAAAGAAACTGGTACATAAGAAGCAGTTCAATGAGTTAGCGGTAAGAGGCAAAATAGAGGAATTCCGGATAAAAGCTACAGAACAGATATTCGGCTTTAACTCAGGAAGAGGATCTTAGTATTGCAACAATGAACGACAATCTTACAGGCATCATTAAAGAGTGTGCAATAAAGGTCGGTGGTAACTCCGTTAGACAGGATACCAGTAAGCTATCGCTGGAGACAAAATATCTCATCAAGAAACGCCAATGTATGAAAGCTTCTAACCCTACAGCTAGAATAGAACTGGCCGAACTTTCGAAGTTAATCGACAAGCGTAAGACAGGTGCCATAAGGAAGTATAATATGGATAGAATTGAACATGCTGTCAGGAACGAAGGAAGCCTAAAAGCAGTGACGAAGAAACAAGGAATCGGCAAGAATCAGATGTGTGCATTAAGAGACAAAGCCGGCAATATCATTACTAATATGGATGAGATAGTTCACGTGGCTGAGGAGTTCTATAGAGATTTATACAGCAGCAGTGGCACCCACGACTATTATGGGAGAGAGAATAGTCTAGACGAATTTGAAATCCCACAAGTAGAGCCGGAAGAAGTAAAGAAAGCCTTGGGAGCTATGCAAATGGGGAAGGAAGCTGGGGAGGATCAGGTAATAGCAGATTTATTGAAGGATGGTAGGCATATTACTCTAGAAAAACTGTCGACCCTGTGTACGCAATGCCTCATGATCTCGAGTGTACCGCAATCTTGGAAGAACGCTAACATAATCCTAATCCATAAGAAAGGGGACGCCAAAGACTTGAAAATTATAGACCGATCAGCTTACTGTCCGTTGCCCACAAAGTATTTACTAAGGCAATCGCAAATAGAATAAGGAACACCTTAGACTTCTGTCAACCAAAGGACCAGGCAGGATTTCGTGAAGGCTACTCAACAGCAGAACATATTCACACTATCAATCAGGTGACAGAGAAATGTGCGGAATATAACCAACCGTTATATATAGCTTTCATTGATTACGAGAAAGCGTTTGATTCAGTCGAAACCTCAGCAGTCATATAGGCATTACGGAATCAGCGTGTAGATGAGCCGTATGTAAAAATACTGAAAGATATCTATAGCGGCTCCACAGCCACCATAGTCCTCCATAAAGAAAGCAACAAATCCCGATAAAGAAAGGAGTCAGGCAGGGAGATACGATCTCTCTAATGCTATTCACAGCGTGTTTACAGGAGGTATTCAGAGACCTGGATTAGGAAGAATTGGGGATAAGAGTTAATGGAGAATACCTTAGTAACTTGCGATTCGCTGATGGTATTGCCTTGCTTAGTAACTCAGGGGACCAAATGCAATGCATGCTCACTGATCTGGAGAGGCAAACCAGAAGCGTGGGTCTAAAAATTAATCTGCAGAAAATTAAAGTAATGTTTAACAATCTCGGTACAGAACAGGAGTTTACGATAGGTAGCGAGGCACTGGAAGTGGTAAGGGAATACATCTACTTAGGGCAGGTAGGGAGCACGGATCCGGATCATGAGACTGAAACAATCAGAAGAATAAGAATGGGCTGGGGTGCGTTTGGCAGGCATTCTCAGATCATGAACAGCAGGTTGCCATTATCCCTCAAGAGACAAGTGTATAACAGCTTTGCCTTACCAGTACTCACGTACGGGGCAGAAACTTGGAGGCTTACGAAAAGGGTTCTACTTAAATTGAGGACGACGCAACGAGTTATGGAAAGAAGAATGATAGGTGTAACGTTAAGGGATAAGAAAAGAGCAGATTGGGTTAGGGAACAAACGCGAGTTAATGACATCTTAGTTGAAATCAAGAAAAAGAAATGGGCATGGGCAGGACATGTAATGAGGAGAGAAGATAACCGATGGTCATAACCTATGGTTAAAGGGTTACGGACTGGATTCCAAGGGAAGGGAAGCGTAGCAGGGGGCGGCAGAAAGTTAGGTGGGCGGATGAGATAAGGAAGTTTGCAGGGACGACATGGCCACAATTTGTACATGATCGAGGTAGTTGGAGAAGTATGGGAGAGGCCTTTGCACTGCAGTGGGCGTAACCAGGCTGATGATGATGATGATGATGATGATGATGATGCCCATGAAGTACTTACTGCTACACTTACGAATCTGGAAAGTTATTTCAGACACTGAATCTGTCGATGTTTTCAACAACTTTCTTTCATCTATTCTCACTAAAAAAGTACACACTTCCTTACCTATGTTTTCATGTCATGTCACGTTTTCCATGCCTGCAATCAGCTTTTCTGTTGATGGTATCTCATCCCTCATCGATAGGATGAAGTTATCATCAGCATCTGGACTGCACGGCATTAATGCAAAAGTGTTGAAAAATATAGGGCACATTGCTTCGGCCTATTTTGTTTTATTATTTTCGCAATCTTTTTCAACAGGTGTCATACCAGATGATTGGAAAGTGGGAAAGGTCATTCCCATCTTTAAATCCAGTAACAAGCACTCACCTCTCAACTGCCGAACAATTTCCTTGACCAGCGTACCTTGAGAATGCATGGGACACGTCATTTACTCTTGCATCTTGAACTTTCTCAATTCTCATAACTTCTTTCACCATTCTCAACATGGGTTTCGTAAGGGCCTCTCGCGAAACCCTGCTTGCCATCTTTCGTCATGACCTTCATGCTAACCTTGACCTTAACGTACTAAACCGACCCCATATTTGCCTTTTTTGAAAGCCTTTGATAAAGTACTCCACAATCGCCAAATTCTTAAATTTTGCTTCTTAAACTTGCGCCCTGGTGTAATAAATTGTATCAAAGAATCGAGAAGGTTTCGCTCGTGGCATCGCCGTAAGTAACCTTTCGCACTTATTGTTTACAAATAACAAATTGTCCAGCCCACTTCCAGTGTCATCGGAGGTGCCTCAAAGCTCTGTCCTCGGTCCTCTTTTTTCCTAATATACATTAACGTCCTACCTTTACATGTATCTTCTAATATCCGCATGTTTTCTGATGAATGCGTTATTTACCAAGCCATTACTAGTCAATCTGACCACACGATTCGTCACCAAGATCTCGACCATATACTAATATGGTGGAATGACTGGCTAATGTCCCTGAACCTTACTAAATGCAAGCTCGTTTCCTTCACTCGCCGTCAAACTCCCCTTCACTTCAAACATAGCTAATCACCCCGTTGAATCGGTAACTACTTATATATACCTTGGAATTACCTTATCTAACAATATGTCTTGAAACACCGCACTGTTAATGTCACGTCATCAGCTAACAGAACTTTGGGTTTCTTAAAGTGTCATTTATATAACGCTCCGAGACGTGTAAAAATACTTGCTTATAAATCATTAGTCAGGGCTAAGAGTATGCATCTCCTACCTGGAACCTACTCGAAGTAGGTCTCACAAATATTTTAGAATTCGTTTAAAATCAGGCTTCTAGATTCATGAATGCTTCGTATTCATATCAAATCAGTGCTTCATCCCTCGAATCCAAGTATAACTGATCACCCTTTACTTGACGCCGATGCATTGCAATCTTCTATTACACAAGTTATTTCACTCGCCACTTAATCGACCTCCTTACATGATCCCTGCAGCTCACATATCTCATCGCACTGGTCATGCGCTACAAGTTTCTAGCCCACGTTCCCGTACTAAAACATTTTTTCCTTCATTTTATCCAAGAGCAGCAAAGGACTGGAATGGCCTTTCTCCCAACATCGCCACTATCACCTGCCTGTCAAGCTTTATGCATAGCATATCAAATGTAACATCGCATTATTCGTTGTGACAACAATATTCTTTGCACAAAACCGCCCCTTATGTAATACCCCCTCGGATGTCTTTAAGGAAATAAAGATGAAATGAAATAAAAGGAAATAATTGGAAATATGTAGAGAAGGTGCGTGCAGTGCAAGCACAAAGATGAGCCTGTGCACAGCCGATAGCGCAGGAGAACCAAACCTCGAAACAGGGCGCATTGTCTTTTGCGTTGAGGGCATCGTCGTGCATTTCCGACGTCTGCGCGCCCAGTGCGGCGCAACTGGGCAAGCGGAGTTAAAACGTATTGGTCATTTCCAGACACGTGCCAAAAGTTCAGACCGTTGAGGCGAACAACTCTGAACACGGGGTCGTTGAACGGCGCGTGACGGTGTAAGTGGTGTTGGTAGTGGCAGCGGCACTCGTTAGTAGTGCTGTGTTCCACATTCCGAAAGAGACGTACCAGGCAGCACTGGCAACGTAGGTTGTGAGCGAGGCACAGCCACAGTGATGCTGTAGTGCAAAATAATGACCTACCGCAAGTTCTCGTAGATGCCCGGGCCTGTAGAAGTCCGAGCGCCGAGAGAAAACGGTCTGGGAGCTCGGGACTTGCGTGGAGATAGCTAAAATGTTGGTCACTCGCGTTGTTGACATACAAGGGATTCTCTAGCTAAAGAAACCACATGGCAGAGCTGCTCCTGTAAGCCTTCGGTAGACCACGCATTCGCGGAAAATGTGGGCACAGAACATCGATAGTCTCGTCTGCTGCTGCTTGCGGCGAAATCTCGAACGCCGATAGCATCAGGATTGTGGTGGTCGCTGAAGGCATCGCGAAGGTTGTGCTCGTGGCATCGCCGTGCCTACTAGAATGAAAGCCCTGTCATCATCGCAAAAAGCCAGCAACGCTTCCTGCCGGTACTTACAGCCGATCGACATTCCACCTGAGCCGATTTTCGACATGGATTTGGATCTCCTTGGCCCTTTCCCCGAGTCCAGCTCCGGCGACAGATGGATCGCTGTCGCTACTGATTACGTGACGCGCTATACAATCACTCGGGCATTTCCCAGGAGTTGCGCAACCGGCGTCGCAGATTTCCTACTCCGGGATATCATTTTAGTACAACGCGCCCCGCGACAGCCCCTTACCGACCGTGGCCACACTTTCCTCTCCCAAGTCATAGCCGATATCCTACGCTCATGTTCTACCAAGCACAAACTGGCTACCTCCTATCATCCCCAGACCAACGGCCTTACTGAGCGACTTAATCGGACCATTACTGACATGCTATTGAAATAGGTTTCACCGGACCACAAGGACTGGGTAGTGGCGCGCCCTTATGTCACGTTCGTCTAATATTCATCACGCCACGATATGGCTGAGTATTCCCCCTTTTATTTGCTCTTCAGTCGTATTACGATTGGACACTTCACTTCCCTTGGTATGGGGCTCGAGGACCAAGTATGCCCGCAACGCCATCGCCCACGCTGACCATGCGTGCCCGCTTGCCCGTACTCGTTTGTTGGCATAGCAGGAAACTCCATGGTACGCTTACGATCGCCGCCACCGTGACATATTTTTCATCAGGCTCTCTCGTGCTACTTAGTCCCCTTGCCGCCCAGTGGGGTTCTCCGAGAAACTACTTCCGTGCTACAAAGCCCTTACCGTGTTCTACGTCAAGTGACCAATGCCGCTTACGAGATAATCCCCGTGACCTCCGTCATGCCACCCGCTCCCACATCACCTGACGTCGTACACGTCTCTCGGCTTAAGCCTTACTATAGGCAGGCTGAGAACGTAGTTCCCGCGGCTACGGCGAACGTAGTTCCCGTAGTTCCCCTCGCGGCAGCGAGCGCGCACTCGGCAGGACACAACCGGCCCGCTTGCGTTCGGAAAGCCTGTCTGTGCACTGTTTCGCGCGTAGCTGTTGCGTTTTCTGAGCAATGCCGAAGTACAACTCGATCTATTGCGGAGTGGGCTGCAACGGTACGTACACCAACTCACAACGAACAAAGTTTTACAGGTTTCCGAGCCGACCGTATGAAGTAGAATGGCGTCAACACTGGATCGCGCTTGTCCGACGGCCGAAGTAAGCTGTTTTATGTTTCGGCGTTATGCCAAGTGCGTTAACTCTGAATTCGTTGCTTTTACAGCAATGATGGCAGCAACGAGACACCTGCAGTGCGTACCAGGATGTGCAGCAAAAAAAGTAGTTTGTTTCCACACTGTACCGCAGTAAAGCTGTGGAACTCTCTCCCAATCCTCTCCCAGTCAAATAGCGCCAGGGCTTGCTGAGAGCTACGAGGAGGGGTTGCAGCTGGCTCAGCTGGTATATACACCCTTCTGCGCCCATCATATCGACCATGGGGCAGTTGAGATCACCAAAATATTTGATGACGCGGTTTATTGGAACCTCCTTTGCACGCAATGAAAAATGGCAACAACATAAAATATCGAACTTCCAGTAACTTGGGCGAACACATTTTCCCAGCGTAGTCTAACACTACTGGCAAGTTCCTCATCTCCTTCCTTTTTTTTTTTTTTTTGAGAGAGAGCAACGTTAGAACAGCTCGGGTAGGTCTTACGAGTCGTTCGTCCGCCCCACGTTCTTGGATGAGATGTTTTGGATTCGCATTTGCCGTCCTGTATGCACAGGAAAACTACGGCGGCATGCTTGCACTTCCCTGCGATGCCAGCACGGCAATCGCAGCTCCCCGCTAGGATTTGTCTGCTGTCATCGATCTTCAACGAAGTAACTTATGCAGAGCTTCACGCATCTTCCTGGTGCGTTGATTTTCGTTTGCGGAATACACCTAGCAGTCACTTCCAATCAGTGCGAGTTCAACACTTCCCTCACGTCGTAGGCGTGCCCCGCTTCAAATAGACGACTTCCTTTCTCTAAATTCTTTTGACGAAAAAAGCTATGAAGATCTCGTAATTCCCAAAACCCAGCTAAAATTAATATGGGCCCGCTGTTTCGCGCTATCACTACCGTTTGACAGGGCGCCAAACACGCAGCGCGAGCTGCTGACACCGTGAGTAAAATCCTACCGCATTCGAGCAACTATTCGTCAGATGGCGCTAGGGGTCAGAAAGACAGGGCGCCGCCTAGCACTTGCAACGTGCCCATGCCCTTACCGATGGTCCCACCTGAAGCTCGGGGACGGTGCTTTTTTGCGCCGGGGGTCGTGTTACGGTGGGAATAGAGGACAATGTCGTCGACCGTGAATACGACGAAGTGGCAACGGCCTCTCGGGATTCTCAGCTGCTGTTTATGTACGCCTTGTAAATACATCGTGTAAGTAGCTTTATCCCTGTGACAATATTTTTCTGTGATAAGCAGTTACTCACCTCCGGACATGTAAGATTGCCACCATTGTTCGCATTAGCTCTCTGCAGAAGTAAAGCTGCAATGAATGAATTGGGATTGTGTAATATTAGTTAAGGATATTGAAGTTGAGATTTGCGTCGACGAAGTTACCTGTGCATGATATCAACTTCACTATATAGTCATACGAAGTACTTAAAACCATGTAGTAAGAAAATTGAAACGTAACGGGTGATATGCCCCATGACATCAGTTAGTTCAATTCTCTTATTTACAACGTCCTTCAGTTATCTGTAATCCTTTCGCTGAATAATACACGATGCTTCACGAAACTTCAGGTAAACTTCAAGACTATGCAAGTGCCACGTAGCTGGAACGACCCAAGGTAATCTAGTTTGCCGTCACTTGGAGATACTGAGATTATCTTTTTCATTCCACCAAATTATATAATTAGTCCTAATTAATTATTAACCTTCTCAATCGTTGTAATTAGATTAAAAGTGTCAATGAGAAAATTGTAAAGCGACATGAAAAGCTCCGGATACAGCTTTCTGTTGCTGAATATGGGCTACACAAAAGTTTTTCTGAAAGTGAAAGAGGCCCGTGAATTCACGCAAAGTGCCTCGAGTGGCCAGTCGCACGGCAATTTTACGTGCATTCGCGGTCCTGTTTCAAGGTTGGAAAACACTTTTATGTAGCACGTATTGAACAACACAAAGCTGTATTGGAAGTTTTGCATGTTACTCTACAATTTTCCCATTGTCACTAATAATGTGATTATAATAACTCAGAAGTTCAATAATTATTTAGCGCATTTATGTAATTAGGCGGATCATGTGCGGGGAACGAGGGTGGTTGACCAGCAACCTAGGACAGGAGTCCTTCGCTACGTTCATCTCTCGGCGACCTTGATAGAGAGCCAGGCCATTCAAGAGGTGGTGTGAATACGGTGATGCTCGAAGGCCGTGCACCGTTCTCCTTATTTGCGACTGGGGATTACGTGGGTCAAGCTACTCACGTAAATTTTAGAGATTGAAGTGTGTTCATCCGACGCTGTATCCTCCTCTATATGCAAAAATGGACTTGGTGAACTTCTATCGTCGTTCTTCACGGGGCAAATTGCTTGGATCCGCTGCTATTCCGCTCCTACTGTAGAAAATTTAGAAATAGGTCTAAAAATGCTTGTGGCTTTTAGCAGCCCTTTAATTAGCTCCTCGATGTTTGCAGGTAGACCGTGCTGAATCTTTCATACATCGTCTTCATGAGCGACGCGTTGAGAGAGAGAGAGAAACAACTTCATGTAGTCGCCTGCAGAACGACACCATGACTAAATGGCGCCGTGGCGCGGGCCCTGACGTCTTCTCAGCGGGTTGTCTCTACTCAACTCCAGCGCGTGTTACTCCCGCGGTCGGTCGCCCTGAGGGGCAACGTTCCGTCGGTATCGCTCGGCCTTTGTCTTTCAAGAGCCGCCGAGACCTGCTGGACGGCCCAGGTTTGGCTTTCGTGGTCGTGGCATTCCGCCGCAGTCGCGAGTCGCGGCGGAATCGTTGTACTTGTCGAAGCTTCGTCGGGGAACTTGGTGCAATCCCATAGGATGTCGACGCGTTGAAGAACGTTGGTAGAACGTAGAGCGTTGGTAGAGTCTTCGATATTAACATAGGCTGCAATGTGGTCCCTACCGTGATTTTCGTTGGCCGGAAACAACTTCACCATGAAGTTGAAATGTCCACTTAGTGAAATCTTTAAGCAAAAGTTAAGTTCAGTCGACTGCTGTATTTCCATTCCTATAGAAACGTGGCACCGCCTTCATTTCTGCAGCATAGATCATGGTCCGAGCGTAGGACAGTACACGTCGTCCTCGACAAATCGCATTTAACGTTCTCTATAGGACATGACGCGCATTTAAATCGCCGGTAATAATCCACCGTCAACGTGTCGCTGATAAAAGTGCATTTAAAATAGCGTTGATAAATCAGCTTTAAGGTCAAGTGTAGGCACCTACGAGCGTGAGTTCGACGTTCTTGCCTTTTGCAGCCAAGCATACGTGCTGGTGGTCATCATCCGCTGTCGCTATAGGTGTTAAGCATAAGTGAAATAGCATCTGACGTAAACGATTACTTTTCTGTAGCCGCTGCAGGTGGCACACGTTGTTGGATCTGGAGGAAAATCCCAATTGCTGTCCCCCAGATTTTGGACCTTGCCGTTGGGTGCGGGAGTTGGCCGAGGTTGAGGAGGACTTTGAGATGAAAACTGGAGGGTTATATACATTAGTTACAGTGGGAGTACAAAGAAATTAACAGTCATAAACTCATTACGGGCCGGCAGCAACTCGGACGCTGGGGCCCGTGGCAAGAAGCTCGAAACAGATGAATGAAGGAATGCTCTCTTGCTGCTCCCGGTCTCTGGCTTTTAAGCCCTTCGGTGTCTCGAAGTCACGTCACGTTCGGCCAATCGGCAAGCCCGCTGAAGTGACGCCATTTTCGGCCAATCGGCGAGCCCGCTCAGGTGTCGTCATTTTCGGCCAATGGTAGGCGCCTGTGCGATTGTGTCACACCCGGCGCACAGGGTCGCTCCTTGGGCTCCAATTGTCCGCGGGCTTACTTCTCTCTGTGGTATTGCCTTGCTGGCTTGCAAGCGCCGTCACAATAGGCGGAAGGGGGCGACGTTTCAGTGCTGCAAAGCAGCTTTGCTCGGGACCTGCGTTAACTGGAACCGTGCCAGGCTCCCGCTACACATTCGATAAGAGTCAAGCAGTGAATAGCTCCACCTGCGGCGCACGACGTGGGGGAGCCAACTCGTTTGCACGTGCTGCGCCTCGGGAACGGGGTAGATGTGCTTCTGCGCTCCTTAATTAGCTGTGGCGCGATTCGATGTGGTCTGGTGAGCTCGAAGGAGGCTCAGGAAAAGGTCCCGTATCTAACAACGTGAAAGCTTCAAACCTGATTGGCGGATCGGGCTCTCAATGTTTGACTCACTATGGACGATGATTGGAATTTAAAAGAGAAACAGAGACACAAAAGTCTGAAGTGCGGAACATAAAGCTTCTGGCAATACACTGGAATATGGACGCTTCCTTGACTTCTGGAAACAACGAGCGTAGAAGCGCAGCCATTCTGCTTCTCAAGACTGGACAGTGCCGGTTTCAGGGCATCCAATCTTTGAAGCGCACCTCGAGGCTCCGGAGTGTGTGTGGCCGTCAGTAACACTGGGAGCGTGTTCATAAGGGTGCTATGATGACAATTTGCTTGTCGTCGCTTTGGCAGCAGTTTGAAGGGGAAGCATAAATTGGCAGGCGCGTTCCGTGTTGCTGCTCCGCTGGCTAGTTCATCCTTGGCAAAGGTGGCCGCTACTCGCATGAAGCAATGATATTAGAGAGTTTCTGCTTGGATCCACCGTGATAGTATTGCTAGTTTTACTTGTTGAAGTAGATGTCCTGACGAGTCTCCTCTTTACTTTCTGCTTTGCTACGGGCACGAAGTCACTGTCATCTGAGGTCTCATCGCTGCTCGCTGAGTAGATCACCGTGTCCTCGATCTCAATGTCCTTTGGGTGACTAGACCACTTTGTTGGAGAGGCCGCAGCTGACGTGGAATGATCCGGTAGCCCTTCAAGCGACTCCACCTCCATCGCTGTAGTTATGGAAGCAGCGTCTCCCATAAAGTCGCTTGAAGTTTGCAGGTACAACAAGCAGCGTTCCATGCAACAAACACTTCGTCGTCATTTATCATACGAATGAGCCTTCTTGCCTGTACAGATGTCATGAGAGCCACCGTGGCGGCTCAGTTGTGGCATTTCATGCTTATGTTCGAGGTCGTTGGATGAAATCGCGGCTACAGCGGCCACATTTCGATGGGGGCAAATGCGAAAATGAGCGTGAGCCGTGCATTGAATGCACGGTAAAGATTTCCAGGTAGTGAAAGTATTCCACAGTCGCCCACTGTGACATGCCTGATAATTAGATCGCTGTTCTACACGTAAAACTGCACAATTTAACCTTGAAGTGTCTTAAGATATCCGACATTTTTTTTCTGTTCCCAGTAATTGATGACTGATAGCTGGCCTATAATATGTTAAGATTAAGCTAGCTGTCTTCGTGAAATACCTTTGCGATAGCTCTCATTCCTGCCTGCTACCTGTGACATATCTTTTGAATGATATGCGCAGTCAGTTTATTCTTTCCACGTTGGCCAAACGTGAAATCACTTTTATCCATCGACGAAACAAGATGAGTCCAGGACTCAGTATGTAAGCCCTCTTCATGTGAAGTGTATTGCTGTCGCCACGATACAATTCGTTCACATAATCAACGTCATCATTAAGATGGGGCATTTTTATTGATGTAGGAAATAAGGAGATTGTGGTATCTTTTTCAACGAAGAAAAATTATTTTTTTTCGAACTAGCGGTCCAATGCAATTTCGCCCACATTCAGTGAGATTGTGAAAAATGCATTCCAAGTATTTTGAACAAACTCCCAACGAAGTTTATTTTGTTAACTGGGCAATTTATTTTTTGTGCTTCTTTCTCAGCACATGAAACATTCACTTCATTTAGAGGTTTTGCTTCGTTTTATAATCTAACGAAAGCCTTTACTGAAAAGCAGACGACCAATTCAATAAATAAACGCTACAATATGCGTAGTAGACAGCGACTGTCTTAATCAGAAATTATTCATCTGAGTGACAAGTAGTTCCTGGTACTAACAAAGGCGTACCACAATGATGAACACTAGTGCACCTTCGGTTTAAACAATAGGTCAATGACATGGCCACCATTTTGTCATCCTTGCCTGTGAGTTATCACACTATCGCCAAGTGGTGCCACAAAAAGATAACACTGATCTAGGACAAATATTAAACTATCACGCATTTAATGTAAGAAACATGAACATGAGGTACACGTAGTTGATTATTGACTTCGGTAGTGAACTTTTCATGTGTCACCCTTGCATTACTTTGAATAATAAACGTCTCCATATAGTTTCTCATTTGCCATTTCTTCGATTTGTGCTTGACATAGACCTAAAATTTTTCACTGACATTTTATATCTGAAACATTCATGGAGATACAACGCACATGTTGGAACCTGTGGGAACCAAAGCTTCAGGGAAGCGGTTACTTGGAAAGAGAGAGAGAAAAGTTTATTACGGAATGCAGAGAGGTCGGCCTGAGGTACATTCCTCTAGCCAGCTACTCTGCACGTGTCGAAGAGGCAAAGAGAGAGCAAAAGAGAGATATGATGGGTGATTATGACGATAGAAGGAAGATGCAAAACGCGTAACAGGTATCTGTACCAAAAGCCTGGAGTCCAGACCTGTACTTTCACTGTACAAGCAACGGCGATGCGTAAATTTTGTTTTGTTTCATCTTACGCAACGTGAAATTTCACGAACTATTAGTGATTGTTCATCACAAAGGTAACGACTTTAGCCTCACGCAGTTTTTATTCTTATGCACTACGCCGCTGACGAGTGATCTCGGAATTCGAACACCAAGACATGAGGATGTAGGGTGAGGTGTCTGTGCAACAATGTGTAAGGATGAAGGCGATCCATGCTGCCTGTCAAGGAAACAACGGGTACGATAGGTGTAAGCAAAGAGTACTGTTGCACATATCTAACTACATTAAGGCTTCTGCACCACTTGTGGCAAAGCAGCATATGCCCATTCAAAAGGAATGGTCAAGAATAGGCGCGCGCACACTGTGGCAGATGCCGAATCAAATAAGTAATTAAGTAAGGCTGAATCAAGCAGGTCAAAAACTCTGTTCCATACTCGTGTAATGGGCTTTTCCATCAACAGCAGGGTCACTCTGATTTTGGGACACCTATGAGCCGACGAAATTTGTTCGTGCTTTACAGAGCAATTATTATTTTGCTACGCAATATGGAGGGGCGCGTATTCAGTCTATTCATAATAAGCACAGTTCATTTGCTTCAGGAACTCCAAATACTGCCTTTAAATTATTTGCTGAGATATAATCTTATAGTACTGCCCTCGGTGGTAATACTGTCCTCGGTGATATGATATAATATTTTCCTTCGGTGCGTTCAAAATCACTTAATTCATTCCATGTCAGCTAGCATTACTTGCAACTTTCATCGACGGAACCCACCATGACAACTTTTTCATATTTGCAGTGATTGATCTCCGCAATATGAATACATTGAGTATTAGGCTACCGTCGTCATTATCAATTTTTAGGCAACAGTCTCTTTCATAAGTACTAAAGCACTAAACATTTTTCAATCATGGTCTATCTTTGGTGTGCTCAGTTGAACCTATTTACCCTTTGTGACTTTAATATGTGCTGATGTCTTTTATGCTTGCATTTTTTTGTATTCGCTTTATCTTAATTTTTCTAGACAAATATGTTCCCCGCTAGCGCCATTATTTTGTAAGCATTTTTAAGCACTAATCGCACGTCTTTTTTCAGCCGTCTACTATGAAACCTATCCTATTTATGCTCACCTATCTTTGCACTTGTGTCTATGTTGTGTGATAGGAGTTTGGACTATTTGAATGTCGCGGCCGAATGCACATGACTGCTCTGCGGCGGCGACGGACGAAGAGGAAGAGAAGGGCCGGTGTCTGGGTGGAGACGGCAGCCATGCGAACTGCCTGAGCTGCCTGGGCTGGCCTTCCGAACGAGGCGAGCAGTTCGTCTACCCAAGGCCGGTGTTCCTGGGTGTGCTGGCAGAACAGGCCGGGCTGTCCTTGAGCTTCAACCGGCCTGCTCCACTGCTGGGCGAGCATCCGACGCCGGCATGTTCCGGTGCAGCTAAGCCTTCCGAACGGTCTACCCTGTGGCGGGCAGACGTCCCGACCCTGCTGTCGCGCGAGTGGCTCGTCGTGTGCCGGGCATCCGCCCCGGCCTCCAGCCCCTGCGCCACTCGCTGCTCCAGACTCATCTTCGCGCCTCTTCGTGCCGTGAGTGTGTGATACCGACGCGCTATCGGACGCCTTCCTATATTGACGCTTAGCTTGACCTTACCTAAGCGACAGACACTCATGAAGGGAACTGTGTGTTTGAGGCCTGGGCCCACATCTTTCTTATCACAAATTTTGGCGAGCCTGCCAGGATTTTCAAACGCACAGGAGGAGCGATGGAGATCGAGAGGTTGTATGTCATAGGGAAGGAGCTAGGAATGACAGGAGCGGAGTTAAAGCGTTGGATTGACACAGAAATCGTGAGGGAACGCGACCAGCGCGCCCAGCATCGGGAAGATGCGAAAGCGCAGGCAGAACAAGAGCGTCTACGATTAGAAGCGGAAGAACGGGTGCTAAAGCTCAAGATCGAGCTCCAGGAAAAGACTGCTGGCGCACAAAGCACACAGAGTGACAGAACTACGGAATAGTCGGTTACTAGGGCGGCTCCGGAGCTATTCAGTCCTCATAAGTTGATCCCGCCGTTTAACGAAGCCCGGGATGATTTAGACGCCTACTTGCAACGTTTTGAGCGAGTGGCAACAAGTCAGGAACGGCCCCGCACAAAATGGGCACTCTCCCTCAGCCTCTGCCTGACAGGAGAAGCGTTGACGGTCATAGGACGGCTTGATTCTAATGCAGCCCTAGACTACGACCAGCTGAAGGCTACTCTCCTTCAGCGCTTTCGGTGCACCGCTGAGGGATACCGAGAAAAGTTTCGAAACGCAAGGCCCGAAGACAATGAGACTGGCCTGCAATATGCAGGTAGAATATCGGGCTACTTTGACCACTGGCTTGAAATGTCCCATATTGAGAGGACCTTCGCCTCCCTCAGGGACACCGTTATTGCTGAACAGTTTTTGAGAAGATGCTCTGCGTCGCTGCGAGTGTTTCTGAAAGACAGGAACTGTAAGACCCTCGCTACATTGTCAAAGAATGCCGATTGTTTTATACAGGTGCAAAACCTGACCAATCTAGGTAGAGAAAAGTTATCCAAGGAGGTCGTGTTAGACTCTGCTCGCAAGACTGAACCTCCAACGGCGATGCCGCGCGCAACTAATCGGTGCTTCCTTTGTGATAAAGCAGGACATCGAGCTTCGGAGTGCTGGTCCCGGACTAAAGAGAACTCTACAGGTCGCGGATGGTCTGGCAGAAAGGGACAAGGAGCTGAAGCCTCAAGAAGGGAAAATTAAGGACAAGCTTCGTGTATTCTGGCTCCGTCGCAAGCCGAAAAGCCAACAGAAGAGGGTGGGGGATACATAGTGCTTCAAGGTGGCGAAACGGTCCCAATAGTCAACATGACGTTAATGCGACAAGGCCCCAAATGTGACAGTGGAAACCTGCCAGTGGGAAGAGGCTTCCTCGAATCACAACCGGTGTCTGTCTTACGAGACACTGGCTGCAATACCGTAGTCGTGCGACTCTCTTTGGTACCTGAGGACAAAATGACAGGAACAAAAAGTCCAGTAATGTTGCTGGACCGCACAATTCACTACTTACCGGAAGCGATAGTATACTTAGACAGTCCATTCTTTACAGGCGTCGGGCGAGTTAAATGTATGCGAGACCCCCTGTATGATGTGGTATTGGGAAACATTGAAGGTGCCCGTGCACCTGATGACCCGGCCAATTCATGGTCTCCGTTGAAACATAACAGCGACAAGACGAGTTACCCTGCCAACCGGATGTCATCCACCGCTCAAGCAGAGCTACCAGACGTAGAAGGCCAAACGTTGTCCACAGCTAAAAAACACAGCCGCCTCCTCGAGACGTACAGAAGACTACGAGTCTGATACCGAGCTCGTTGCTGTGACAAAGGAAATGAAGATACGGTCACTGCCTACACTGCCTGTCTCACCATCCGCAGTCGCTGGAATAGAGCAAGGCAAATTAAAAGCTTTACAGAGGAACGATGGGTCTCTGAGGAGATGCTTCGAAAAGGTCGGCAAGATTATGGTCGCGGATGGCCGCGCAAGCGAATATTACTTAAAGGATGACATTTTATACAGGAAGCACACAGTGTCAGGTGGGAAAATACTAGATCAGCTAGTGGTGCCAAAAGATCTCAGGGGGATGGTGATGAAGTTCGCTCATGAAGGGATCCTCGCCGGTCACCATGGTGTGACGAAAACGGTGGATCGAATTGTTGCTGAATTTTACTGGCCAGGGGTCCAGTCGGAGACGAAACGGTTTGTTAAATCGTGCGACGTCTGTCAACGAACAGTGCCGCGCCATTTAGTCGGACGCGCCCGACTGGGTACAGATGACGCGACAGGTCTAAAGCTTGGAGAGACAACGCCGCTTTACCCCTCACTCGTCGGAACGCAGACATCAAAAGACATCGCCATTTCGAACCAACTGACTATGGATCAGCGACTCAAACTTGAAGTCGAGAAGTCTCGGAGCAGTTCTTTTGCAAGAATACGACGGGCGTTTTCATCCCGTGTCCTACGCTAGCCGGAAGCTTTTGCCACGTGAAGCTGCCTACTCCACAATTGAGAGGGAGTGCCTCGCCATAGTGTGGGCGCTGTACAGAAATTTCATGTGTACCTTTACGGTAAACCATTCACCCTGCAGTCCGACCACCAACCGCTGCGATACCTAAATTCGGCGAAGCACGTCAACAGTCGCGTACTACGTTGGAGTTTACTCCTTATGGATTATGACTTTCATGTGGAGTATATTCGTGGATGTGATAACATTGGTGCAGACTATCTAAGTAGAATAGCTACGGACCCGGACTAATGTGTCATGAGAGTAATAGATTGAACTGTGTGATTTGTGATACTCCGTAACGCTACCCTCCTCGACTTCTTGAACTTGGGGGGAAATGTGATAGGAGTTTGGACTATTTGAATGTCGCGGCCGAATGCGCATGACTGCTCTGCGGCGGCGACGGACGAAGAGGAAGAGAAGGGCCGGTGTCTGGGTGGAGACGGCAGCCATGCGAACGGCCTGAGCTGCCTGGGCTGGCCTTCCGAACGAGCCGAGCAGTTCGTCTACCCAAGGCCGGTGTTCCTGAGTGTGCTGGCAGAACAGGCCGGGCTGTCCTTGAGCTTCAACCGGCCTGCTCCACTGCTGGGCGAGCATCCGACGCCGGCATGTTCCGGTACAGCTAAGCCTTCCGAACGGTCTACCCTGTGGCGGGCAGACGTCCCGACCCTGCTGTCGCGCGAGTGGCTCGTCGTGTGCCGGGCATCCGCCCCGGCCTCCAGCCCCTGCGCCACTCGCTACTCCAGACTCATCTTTGCGCCTCTTCGTGCCGTGAGTGTGTGATACCGACGCGCTATCGGACGCGTTCCTATATTGACGCTTAGCTTGACCTTACCTAAGCGACAGACACGCATGAAGGGAACTGTGTGTTTGAGGCCTGGGCCCACATCTTTCTTATCACAGTTGGATGAATGAAGAAAACAAATTGATGGAACAGAAATATCGAATCTGCGCTTCGAATGACAGAATGCTGATACACCTCATGTTAAATTCAGGTGACCAGCGAGACATCAAGGAGCTGCACGGTCAAGCTAATATTTGGCAATATTTGACGGACATTGCAATAATTGGACACCTCGTCCAGTTTTCGTCCACACATGCACAGCGACTAGCAAAGTACTGCGGGTAAGTTGAACAACTTGAGAGTTCTCGTAAAACTAGCGCGGGATTCGCAAAGAAGCATTTGACATCTAGATATCATTCGGAGGGAAATACATCATAGTGCATAGATACCTCCGAAAACTGCTGGGTTCATCGTCGTTCGAACGCCTGCCTGCGTGTAGATCTTTACGGCGAACTTCAGGCCCATGTAACAAAATCTCAAGACGGTTAGCGCAGGCCCGCAGGTTATTGTTCCATGCTGCGTGACACACACTTCCGTTTCCTAGGTATACTGTATTGTGGCGAGAAATACATTTCACATTTCTTTTTGTACATTTCGCGCCATGACCAGCTATACCTAGGAAATCTAAGCATCAACTTGCCAAAGAAGTCCTTTTGGAATATCCAATTGGGCGTTTCGCGATTGCACTTTATCCGAAAGTAAAACGAGATTACTAACCTGCGATTACTTCAGCATGCGGTAGGTTCAACCACAGAATTCCAACGCTAAAATTCACCACATGATAATAGCCAAGAAAGAACTCCAAGAACTGGTCAAGTTCTTCGAAGACTTACTATAAGGTGAGGAAGGCATGGCTGAATCGACAGCGTCAAGAAGCCCGCACATGAAGAGACACAGGAATCACTGTGAGGAAAGTGGAGCTTCTACATCGCGGGAAACGTGCTCACAATTTTTTTTTTTAATTCATTTGTTGTCCTGGATGAGCACGAGAACAAGATGATAGCCGGAGCCAATCTTTCGACAAGTGGACTTGTCTTTTTCAAGGTGACATATGCTTTCCTGGGCACAGTATATATAGGTATGGTTCTTGTAAAGAGGAGATGTAGGAAGGCGTGTGGGCGAGTCAACGAACGAAGGTGTGTTAGCGGTGAGGGTGCAGGATTGAAAATAAATGGGTGCTATTGAACGTCGGTGGAGGAATGTGCGGTAGCCTGTTGTGTCAGCCGGTTACCGTGTCACTCTATAATAGGTTCCTTTTTTTCGTGGAAAAGGCCTGGACGGCCCCAGATGGGGGGTAGAGGGGGGGATATGTGGTCTGTTGCAGGTCAGTGAACTAGCGTCTCTCTGAAAAAAAAATAAAGGTGGTGGCAGAAATTGTTGCTTGTGTAAAAGAAATTGAAGAAATATATAAATAAACGAAGTAAAAAAAGGAAGAGAGAGAGAGAAAAACCAAGCAACCAAATTTGAAATAAAAATAACTAGGTGCTGTTTATAGTTCGAAATTTATTTCGGACCTATTCGCTACGCTAAATTTCAAACTGTAGACAGCAGCACCTAGTTATTATATTTATTTCTGATCCGGTTGCTTAGATTTTCTCCTCTTCTTTTCTTCCGTTCTTTTTTTCAGTATCTGTTCAATTTTTTTCCACAAGCAGCAATTTCTGCCGCTCCTTTTATTCTTTTCAGAGACGATAGTTCACTGACCTCCAGCAGAGCAAATAATCCTTTCGCGAAAAAAAATGAACCTACAGTGGCACGTTTACCGCCTGACGCACGATGATACCTCACATTCCTCCACCACGTTGGATAGCACCCATTTCTAATTCTACCCCGCCGCCGCTAGCACACCCTCGTTGGTTACCTCGCCCACCGACCTTACTTCCTCTCCCCTTTAGCAGAACCGTACCTATGTACACTGACCAGTGTACTTGTTTATCTTTATCGGGTGACCACGTTTCACCGCCTAACAATTGTTATCGCTCAACGCAGGACGCTTCTGCATGTATCGGAAATTTCTCGAATGTTATCGATGTTTCTATCTGCTATCTGTTGTCACCAAACCTCGTTTAATGTGATTGCATGTATGCGCGACGCGAATTATGTAGTACCTTCTGGAAGACCCGCGGGCACCAGCGATTACTCTGATACCTTCGATGACTCATGTATAAAAGCCGACGCGCTTGACCCGCTCATCAGATTTCAACGATCGCCGACTGTGTTCGCCGCTATCGTTGTGCTTTGAGTGTAGCCTGTTTTTGTGGGCATAGGTTCGCCCAATAAAACTTAGTTTCGTCATTCACAGTTTCGCTACTCTGTTCTTTACCGTCGCTACTACACGACATCTGGTGGAGGTATGTTTCATTCATGTACAGGACGCCCCGGATTGCCGTGATCTAGACCCGAACGCGGAAGAGAACATCAACTTCACCCAGGACCAACGAAGTAGCCGCAGGCTGCAAGCACTGCCCCCGGAGCACGAACTTTTGCCTGAGACGGCCAAGAATATCGTCGCCAAGTCAACAAAAATGGCAGCTTCAGAGTCCCCCATCGTGCTTTCACAACCGAGGGAACCACCTACCTTCCGTAGAGCTCCTTCAGACGATCCAGGAACATGTCTCGAGACTTTCGAAAGGATCTCAGCCTTTAAGAACTGGACCTTTGAGAACAAGTTGCGCCATGTTTACTTCTCTTTTGAAGATGCCGCGAGGACATGGTTCGAGAACCGAGAATCCACCCTTATAACGTGAGACCTATTCCGCTATGCCTTCCTGAGGACCTTCATGAGCGCTGTCCGCAAAGAAAGGGCCGAAGTTCCATTGGAAGCGCGATTGCACTTACCAAACGAGAACATTGCCATCTTTACAAAAGAAATGAGCCGTCTATCCCACCACACAAACGCGGAAATGTGCGAGGAGAAGAAAGTTCGCCTACTCATGCGTGGTGTGAAGCGACAACTTTTCACCGGAATTGTACGAAACCTACCGAAGCCCGTCGAATAGTTTCTTCGGGAGGCCGCCAGCACCGAGAAAACTCTGGAAACGCAGAATCTGTATTTTAACCGCCACACAATCCCTACAAACAACGCCGAAGTTCAATCATTGAACACCGACGTCCTGCGCGAGACCATCAGAGCAGCCGTGCCGGAGCAGCTTCAGAAGTTGTTTCCTTTCCCGCACCTTCGAGTGGCTTCGATTACCGACGTCGTACGCGGGGAGATCACACAGTCACTCGGACTGCCTCAATCGCCGCAGCCTCAGCCGGAAGCGATGACGTACGCCGCCGTAGACCGCTGTCACGTTCCCCCTCTGCGCCCGCGCCAGCGCCCGGTAATGTCGCAGTTTCGTCGTCCACCACCGCCGCCGCCACCACCACGCCAGAATCAGTACAGTAGCCAGAAATTTCGTTCGGGATGGGCTCACGTTGCAGCTCAGCCTCCTCCTTATAAAATTTGTCCAGGGATCACATACATTATTAAAGGCATTGCCATTGACAAAGATTCTGCAAACGAATTTTTGAACTCTAAGCACTGTCGAGACAAGTAAAATACGTATCTTTTCATAAAAGAATACACTCGTATGTCCCAAAAGTTATGCACGAAATAGCCGATATCGATGCTTCCACGCTTTTGTCTATTTAATAAGTAAAGAAATTATCATACTAACTTTAGAACTATGTCAGTTCGAAACCAGCAAAGCAATGCATGCCGCTGATATGAAAAATGTAAAGGCCGTAAAATGAACAAGTTGAGGACAAATATTCATTCAATTCATTCATTCAATAGTCATTCAGAAACCACGTTTACATTTTTGTTCATATGCAACGGCCAGGGAAAAATCTCAATGACGCTGTCCTTTGTTCCAATGTACTGCGCAGGAGCGGCTGTCACCGGTCATGTATTGTGAGTAATTGTACCAACATTATAGTCGCAACAGAGAGCGCATATAAAAAGCACTAGTTCTGCAAAATATACAAGGGCGACTCAAATGAAAGTGAGCCAATGCAAATATATCACAAACGGGGTACTTTATTTAAGTGGTCTTCACGAGCATTTAGACAATTGCCCGCTGACTAACGAGTCGCGTGATTCCAGTCTTATAAGGATCCTTGGTTTGCTGCTTCAAAAAGTCTGTAACGGACTCTTTCACGTCATCGTCCGACACGAGTCTGGTTTTCTTGAGCTGTTTCTTCAATTGCCCCAAAATGTGGAAATCGCAAGGTGACAGGTCTGCGCTGTATGGCGGATGTTGCAGCCCACTTGAACTTAGCCACTTTTGTGTTAACCACGTCAACGACGTGAGGACGGGCATCGTCATTGAGTCGGCATCGTCATTCATTTGAATCGTGCGTACATTAGAAATGCGAAGATACAATGGAATATACAAATGCGAACTTGCGGCTTGATCACTGGAAACAAAGTTCTATGCACGTATACACAAAATCTCGCAACAAGATATTTCAATAGAAGTATAAATCCCCAATAAATCTACATATCTAAGAAAAAGTCACTGTATATAATGCATCAAACAAGGCAAATAAACATGGTGGGCAATCAGATTCACAGATCACAAGATCCTAAGGACCGCCCGTTCCTCCCTCCACTCCCTCCCGATGCATCACGCGTGACAGAAAACGCCGCGCTTCCTCGCTGCTTTTCTCCCTTGCGCACACAAGACTGAGCCACCGTCGTCGGCTCTCCCATGCCACCGCCCTAGCTTTCACTCGCGCATGCAGCATGCGGCGCGCTGTCGAAGTTATCGTGTAGTAGATGTGTCGATGCGGCGGTCACGATGTTATTGTCCATGGACATTATACGGAACATGAGGACGACGGCGACGGCAGGAATGCGCCTGGAGTGTCCATATAATTGCTATCGCAATAATATAGTAAGAGTATCTTAAAACTGAAGCGTCCTGTGGCCCATTACTTTCCACAAACGAAGTAACGAAATCGAACTTTTACCATGCAGAAATTCGCTGCGCCGCATCAATGTCTTCTTTTTATTCTTTTGTGGGGCCGAAGCACATAAAAAAAAACGCGAAGGAAAGCATGTTGGCCGCAATCGAATGCCTACTTTTGGCACCTAATGTGGCTACCGAAGGAATATCGAAAAAAAAACGCGAGACGCTTGGTCCACACAGAACCATACGCATACTGCTCGGTATCCTACACCGGCGAGACAAGACTTTCCGGAGAGGTTGCGCTCAAGCGAACGCATTGCAATCCGTCAAGTCCCCACAGTGATGGCAGCGAGTGACCATTATTTCTTTCACTCGTCTGCTATCCAGAAAGCGCCCAAAACTCTGCCAGGCGAAAATCCACTCGGCCAGACAAAGCAACACGCACACGTAAGGCTCCGCGCGGAGGTCGTGGCAACCCGAGAAAAACACATGCGCTCTGGCTGGCTCTGGCAGCCCGCGGTACTGAGAACAAGAAAATTGAAGAGGCTCAATGTGTCCTCGCGAATAGAAATCAAACTAGAAAAAAAGAACCTAGTTAATTTAGCTGGCTTTAGTGTCTTGAAATGGATGCTTTGGCGCAGGTGAAATGTTTGTATTCTTTTCTGTGACATGACGACACAAATTAACCACCACAAGGCTTCGTCTCATCGGACCTCGCTGTGTACTTTGTCAACTTGTCTGATAGTGTGTTGATTTGGCTTGTCTCATTGTATGGCCCTATGTACGACTTTATAAGTGTTGATGCACCTTTGGCGCCAAATGTTTATAAGAACATTAAACCCACAAGTTTGCGGAATAGAAAATCTAAAGCAGGACTTTGGAAATGTCAAGGTACTTTTGACCTCAAAAGTTTCTGAGAACTTTACACCCATAAAGTTTCGAAATTGAAATCTGTGCGCTCCGTAGATGCCGCAGCCTCCTCGACATGACGCGACGAGCCGACTTGCCATCAAAACGCCCTGGAAACTTTGTGCTCGGATGAGGCTCCTTGCATTACGTGACTCTCAGTGCATGGGAGTTGCCGTAAAATCCAGCCCGAGTTTGCAATGTTCACGCTGAAATGTCTTTTCGAGAGTGAAAAAGGCATTTCAGACAAAATGTAGAATGATTTTTGGCGCCGGGGGTTTTTTTGGTCAGCATTGCATGATAGCAGGAAAAAATCTCGGGGGTGGGGGGGCGCTTAAGCCTCATAAGCCTTCCTTCTTGCTGCGCCCCTGGCATACGAAACCTACCTAGGCCCGTCGAAGAGTTTCTTCGCGAGGCCACCAGCACTGAGAAGAGTCTGGAAATGCTGGTCATGAAAAAGCGTTCAGCAAACTCGACACATGGTTGACCAAGATTGAATCCTACTTATTGTCAAGTCACAAATAAATAACATAGAAAGTGTCGCCAATAGCAGCGGTGCTCAAGTAACCGGGCTGACTGACCGCATTAACGCGATGGAAGACAGATCCCGAAGATGTAACCTCTTTCTTTACGGGCTCATCGATGCGCAAAATGAGTCATGGCGTGTTTCTGAGGGGTGGATAATAGAACACTGCCACAAAAAGCTGGGTGCAACAACTCAAAGTCCTGCGTGACATGTGCCCACATACTTGTGGGCACATGTTGCAACACAGAGTGCAACGCCGGGCCGACCCGCGGCGGAGGTGAAGCAGGCGTTAAACACTCCCCACACGTGGCACGATCCCGAAGGTAGTGCAATGCCTGGCCGACCCGCGGCGGAGGTGCAGTTCGCCATTAAGGAGCCCACATACACAGCTTCGCTGATCATCCTGCTTCACAGAGTGGAAGGGCACTGAGTTTTTTTTCTCTCGTTTTTTTTTTTGCTGTGCGGCGCACTTCCTCTGAGAGCGTCGCGCTCGAGCTGTTGCGTTTGTCTCGTTTCGCGCAGCACACGATTTTGTGCGCTGTCCCCGTGAACACCTGACTAGCGGTACAAGTCAGCGCTACGTGAATAGTGAGGCCGACACAAGCGGTTCATAGAGCATGATCGCGCGCTGGAACAGGATAGAAAACGACAAACTTTCGTTGTCTGCCCGCGTGACTGCACGACGTAGAAACAAGTAGACAAAGGAAAGTACACCTCTCTTGCTGCGGTGTGAAGAAAACTAGAACATGCAGAGTTTTGGTTTGTGTGTTTTATTATTTCTCTAAACATTAATTCGTCTGTTGAAGCAACAGATCAAACAAATAACTGCATTTTCCTTCAATAATTCTCCAAATCATGTGTCACTATGAGTGACGTCACAGCACTGCCATGTACGTAGGCGCACTTGTGCGACATGCGTCGACTCTCCGGCGGCAGCGCGGCGCCCTCGAGAAGGGTGAACGGCGTTCGATTTAATACTTAGCTCACACGATGGTTAGCGCGCACTGTGTGCACGACGCTTGTCAACTCCACATGGCCAGACCTGGCGAATGAGTGAAAGAACTTTATTGGAGGTCCGGCGAGGGGACACGAACTCGTCGCGCACCCGGCTAGTCCCACGTGGGGACCGTCAGGACTAGCCCAATGGCCCGGTCACGGGCACGCCAGACTGCCAGGATTTGCTTGTCTAGAGCGGGGCTACGCAGAAGCGAGTCCCACTTCTTGCTGAACTTGGGGTATCTCGACCCACACTCCCAGAGCATGTGTGCTAGAGTGAAGGTCTGCCCGCAAGGCTGGCAGGCATCGTCGCGATATACGTCGCGGTAAACTTCGTGTAGAACGGTCAGACAGGGATATGTGCCGGTCTGTAATAGTCTAAGGGAAGCGGCTTGCACCCTATTCCACTTAGGGTGAGGGGGTGGGAAGACCCTTCTAGACATGTTGAAGAATTTCATATCTTCGTTGTGAGTAGCGGAAGCGTCCCTGTGGCCGCCTGGAGGAGGCGAGTCGGCGCTCTTTACAGAGAAAGCGCGGTCGGTGAGCTCGCGCGCAGCCTTGTGAGCAGACTCATTGAGGTTCGGGGGAATATCCTCGACCGACCATACGTGAGAAGGAAACCAGCGAATCGGATGATTGGCCCTTTAGTTCAATTAATAAGTACATGCAATTTTTCCTATGCCGTCTGTGTTTGTAGGCTTCTTATGAAACTCGATTTCCTTTATTCTCGTTCACACACACCTCACCTGTACATACTCATCATGCCCGCTTTGGGCCTGTGTCGTGGGGCTCTCGCTGCAGAGTATAAAGAAGAGTCTGACGCCTAAGTGTTATTTCACAAGTGGTGGATTGGGCTGTCCGGTTCCTCAGTCCTGTCGCTCCTGGTCCCTCTCCAGCTTCACTTACACTACATCCCTAGAGCTCCGCTCGGGACACCGCCTCTACCAACTGCACTCGACCATGTTTCAAGACCAGCAGGCCAATAGCGCGACATCCACCTTTCCTGCTCCACGGGAACCCCTTCTTGGACGGTCACCACCCCTCCAAAGGATACACCGGTGTTTGCTGGACTTCGTGGTGAAGACGTTTAAGACTGGTTGGAGCAGTACGAGCGCGTGAGTTACTTTAACCACTGAGATGAATCTGCGAAACTTGCGCATGTCGCATTCCATCTTACAGGCGTCGCAAAAACTTGGTTTTATAACCATGAGCTCGATTTTGTCAACTGTATCACGTTTAA